>NC_080020.1:135028163-136278163 GCF_030020395.1 Manis pentadactyla
GAAATCCAGGAGGGGGCTGGAGTCCAGAAGGGGGCAGTGGTACCCATTTGCCTTCCTTTTCACCCGGTGGTGGCAGACACCTCTGCGAATGGCACGAGGGCAGGCGGGCCCTCAAAGTGTGTCAAGCAGAGCCCAGAGTGTCAGGGGCAGGGCCTGTGAGCCCCTGCGTGAGGGCCAGCCAGCCATGGAAGCGGAGCCTTAGCTAGAGTCCCAGACAAATCCAGAGAGGGCGCAAACCATGCGGAGGGAACTGCAGTCGGGAAGGAACTGAAGTCGTAAATGCCTGAATGAAGGAGATGAGAAATGGTGAAGATGGAAAGCAGACTTAAAAAAAAATTATGTTAGGAAATCCAAGGAGTCGTTGAGCCTGAGAGAGACATGGAAGCTTAGTCGCTGCGAGTGAGTTGTGATCGGAGGAAGGTGGAAGCTCCCACTGGGATTCAACGGCCTGGTGTGAATCCAGGCATGGGAAGCCGGATGGACGCCAGACTTGGAGATGCTCAGAGAAGTAGGTGTGCCAAGGACAACAGTATGGGGGCAGGGAGGGAGACGGGCAGCTTTTGAAATAAGAAGCAGGTGATTTTAAAAGCCAGGGATCCCCACTAAGGAAGGGAGATCATGGCAATTGGGTGCCTGCTCTGTGTAGACTCTCCACAATTTCACAGAGTGATGCCAGGTGTGCCAGGCAGAGAAGGCAAAATGAGGAGACCCCTTAGGCAGTGCACACCCCGACATGTCAGAGGATGTCCATTAACACGGGGGAGTCACAGGCTGGGGTCGGTGGTCAGCAGGGGGCACTCAGCTGCGGGGCTGAGACGTGTCAGGGGCGAGCCTGGGGGTTATCTGGATCATACAAAGCCTTATATATTTGGCCTTTTATTTTAAAATTAAGGACCACTGAAGGACTTTGGAATTATTTTTATAATTTTTATTACAGGAAGGATATTCTGTCAGGTACTGTGATGGTTGATTTTATGTCGATTGATCGAACTTTGGGATGGTTGGTTGACATTATTTGTGGGTATGTCTTTGAGGGTGTTTAGGGAAGAGATTACCATTTGATCAGTGGACTGAGTAAGGAAGATCCCCTCACCAATTGAGGGGATCTCATCCAATGTGTTGAGGGCCCAAACAGAATAAAAGGGCAGAGAAAGGGTGAATTCCCTTTGCCTTCTTGAGCTGGGTCACCCATTTCCTGCCCTTGAAATCAGAGCCCCTGGTTCGCAGGACTTCAGGCCCCAGGACTTGCGCCTGATCTCTCCCTGCCACTTCCCAGGCCTCAGACTCACACATGGCACTGTGGCAACAACGGGCCTGGGTCTCACCTGGACAGTAGGAGGAAAACAATACATAAAACAGTGCCCATGGCATGACGCCATTTCTGTAATGTTCAAAATCAGATAAAACTGAGTGAAATACTAGAAGCCAAGAGCACAGTTAACTTAATGTGGCACTCTGAGTGCCACAGGTCAGTAGAAGGCTTAGGTGGTGCTGGGAAGGTTCTTTATCTTAATTTGGGTGCTAGTTTCATAGGACATTCATTGTGTAAAACTCACTGAGGTGCACACATCTGATGTGCAAGGTTTTTGAATATTACATTTCAGTGAAACAACTACTTAAAAAGAAATGTTTAAAAATTTTAAAGTATGTTTTAAAATTTCTGCTAAATTACCTAATAAGGAACTTCATTATTCACATGCTAATTAAGAACTCTCCCTAATTAGGAAATATTGGCCTCTACTCTCTTTTCTTAAGGTGTGTATTTTCAGTCTAGTCAGTTTTGCTTATTGCTCTTCCCTAAAAGTGGAAATTATTTTATCACAAAGGCAAGCCTTTCTAGCAGATTATTTTGGGTGATCTCATCTAATTATTTTGGTTATTTCGATGTTCAGAGCTAGCATTTTCTGGTTCAGACCCAAGAAAGTATATCTCACCTGCATTTGCAGTGTCAAAAATCATCTTCAACAGCACTTTAGTGTCTGTGGCAGAGCTCTCTGGCCGTGAAAGAATCATGCCTCTCCCAAAATGTAGCTATTTTTGCTCGTCCCTTTTTATCTAAATGGGGCCACTGACTTCTAGCAAATCGAATGTGGGCAGGTTCCTTCCAGGCCTGACCCTTAAAAGGTTTCAGACAGATGGTTCACTTTCTCTCCTCTACCATCAGCTGGGAGGTTGTCCAGGGAAGGGTGACCTGGGCACCCAGGTGTGGCATAAGGTCAGGATTCCAGTGGTATGGGCCCCTGAAGGTCTGCACGAAGCTGAATGTGCCCGCTGTACTTTACAGGAGCAAGAAACGATTTCCTATTAGGCCAAGTCCATGTGATTTCAGGCTCATGTTTGTCCTCTACATATCTTGCTTGTATTACTCAAAATAGCTGTAAATTTTGTACTCAGAATATTCTACCTGGTTTGCTCACCGGACCTTTGGTTTTCACAGCCCAGAATTTCCATACTCTACACACCAGCTAAGCAGTCTCTCCCCGAGTTGGTCATTATAATCTGAGTTACATTCAGACCTGCCCGCTTAGTTAGAAGTCCATTATTAGCTCACCTTGTAAGAAGAACAAAGCAACCCACCTGTGCAGAGAGAGCCTTTCAGGGGTTCAGATGTTGGTCTTCCTTGATCTGTTGCTTTGCACATTCATTTTTGAATGCAACATCAGTTAAGGGAGAATGATTGATGGGTATCAGTTCTCAGAGAGGGACCCAGCCTCGAAATGGTTCATTGTGGTCCCTATAATTAAAACCCTTCGGGTGCATACAACCTGCATGCAGAATGCCTTTGTTTAGTGGTGTCTTCTGCTATGAGAGTGTAGCTGTCATAAATAAGGACTGAGCCAGGGTGTGCAGAGCATGCCGCTCAAGGGCTCAGTGGGTGGCTGCTGTGTCTTTCGGCAGAACGCCAGGCCTGGGTAGTGGGGACTTCCATCCATTCCAGTGGCAATGACTTTATTTCTCTTCTCATGAAATTGGTCCCCACACAACTGCTGAGCTCTGTGATAAAACAAAGCCTGCCTGCTCCTAACCCCAATTTGTTTCAGATTCATTTAAAAGAGGAAGGATTCTTATAGGACGATAAAATGTTTCCAAATTTAATTTTGAGTTTTCTCTCAGTCAGCATATCTAGCAAGATGAAGGCTCCCGAACATTCCCTCCTGCTCTTCCATTGAGGGAAACATGCACAGGGTGAAATGCTCCAGCCCTCGGTGTGCAGCTCAGTTTAATCTACATATTTACATGCAGGGGACTAGAGGACATCCTGTCCTGGAAGGTCCTCCTGAAGGTGACTACTGGTTTGGCCTCTATTACTACAGAAGATAAGTCCAAACCAGTTTCCAAACATTCATCCAACATCCATCTCATGTTTGCTGACATCTCTACTCATAGCTTTAGAAAGTTCTTCCTTATGATTTAGTGGTCCAATCCTCTTTTTCTTCCTTAATGGTTACCACTGGTTTTATGTGCATTCAACATGGCTTTGCAAATTTTAAAGGAAACTATTTAGAATTCAGAAAATGTTGAAAAAAACACCCTTAAGGCTGGTGTAAGAGATTAGTAAAATAAGGCTGAAGGATATTTCACTTGGTAGAAGCCCACAATATCCCAGGCTGCCAGGGCCTCGGTATCAGCATGTAGTGAGTCTGCAAATCCATGCCCCGCTGTGTTCAGCGTAAGCTGGAGCTGCAGGGAGGCACAGCCACCGTGGCCGTCTCTGATGGTCCTCAATCTGCCACTGACTGCATCCTGAATTCTGGAATCCCAATGATAAAGGTTTGTCATTTCTACAGCCTAACAGCTTAAATGAAGTTACATGCAAGTTTATCCACCTTGCTCCTGATCCTTATTTAATGCCTTTTAGCTCTATCTTAAGTCTTTTTCTTAAATTTTTTATTAAGGTATTATTGATATACACTCTGATGAAGGTTTCACATGAAAAAACAATGTGGTTACTATACTTACCCCTATTATCAAGTCCCCACCCATACCCCAATGCAGTCACTGTCCATCAGTGCAGCAAGATGCCACAGATCCACTATGTGCCTTCTCTGTGCTGCACTGTTCCCCCCGTGATCTCCTGCTCTATCATAAGTCTTAAAACAAAGTAGTGTAAATTGCTCAGTTTGGTAGTCCTTTGTGAAAATTGTTTGGGCTATTCTAACATGTGCATTTCCACTTACATTTTAGAAAAAGTTTGAGAAATTTCCTTGGGGACCTACTAGAATTTGGTATGGAGCTCCCTGGAATCCATAGATCATTCAAGGGGAATTGGTATGTTGCCAATACAGAGCTTTCCAATCCAGTGACAAGTATGCCTTTTCATTTATACAGTCTTTACTTTCGCTCAACAATGATTTATAGTGTTCAGGCCATCGCTCTTCAGTATTTTCATTATGTTTGTCTTTAATTGTTTCATGTTTTTGATGTAATTGTGAATGATTGTTCTAATTTTCTCTTTCAAGTGTTCATTTGTGTATCTACATCTATAACTTTTATTTGTGTGTTACCTATTTATTTTTGTATCTTGTGACCCCAATAACATCACTTAACAGTTTGCTCACTTTTGTGCAAATTTCTTAGGGTATTCCATGTCATGAGTTCATGTTATCTCTGAGTAATGACAATTGTTTTTCCTCCTTTCCATTCTATATTTAAAAACTGTCTTTTCCTTGCATTATTTCAATGGTTGGGATCTTGCAGATAATGCTTAGTAGAACTGGTGAGAGCGGACATATCTGAGGGAATTCTTTTTCTGCTTCTCTTGAAATGGTCATACACATTTTCTTCTGCGTTCTCTCAATATGGAGAATTTAAATGATTGGTTTTGGATTGGTAAATCAACTTTACATGCCCAGAAATAACTTCAGTTAGCCATGATGTACTATGCTTTTACCTGTTTCTGTATTGGTTTTACTTAAACAATAATATTTTGTCAAGTGTTTTACATACATGTTCTTCAGTGTCATATGATTCTTGAGAGTTTTATTTGCCTGGTTGTGTTCATGGGGCAATAGTGCCTTAAAAAAGGATTCATAAAATGTTTTGTTCTTTTAGTTTTTTAAAATACTGAGTAATATTGGTATTACTTTTTTTTTTTTCTTAATGACTGAATCACCAGTAAGGCTACCCAGGACTGCTGTGTCTTTGTAAAAAGGCTTTTAGTTACAAATTCAATTTCCTTAATAGGTACAGGGTATTCAAATATACCACTTATTTTTGCATCAATTTTATTATCTTTTGAGAAATATATCTGTTTATTTAGGCTGCCTATTTTTTTGGCATAAATTTGTTCATAATATTATCTCATATCCTGCTAGTGTCTGCTGAATCTCTAGTGATACTTCTTCTTCTATTTCTGATGGTGGTAGCTATGGTTGGAATGATTGTCCCAAAATTCATATGTTGAAGTCCTAATGCTCAATGATACTGTATTTGGAAATGGGGGCCTTTAAGGAGGAAATTTATAAGTCATATGAATAGGGCCCTAATCCCATACCAGCCGTGTCCCTATAAGAAGAGGATGGGAGACTGGAGATCTCGCTTACTGTCCCTCTGCACCGGCATAGAGGAGAGGCCCTGTAGGGATCAGTGAGAAGGCGGCTGCCTGCAAGTCAGGAGAGAGGCCTCACCAGAAACCAACCCTGACTGCACCTTCTTGACCTTGGACTTCTAGCCTCCAGAACATGAGGCAATGTATTCGTTGTTGAAGCCACCCAGCCTTGGTACATTGTCACGGCACCCCGAGCAAACTAAGACAATGTTGATATTTTTTTTCCTTCATTAGTGAAGCTAGAGTTTTACAAGTTTTATTCATATATTCTAAGATCCACGTTTTGGCTTTATTATTTTTCTCTACTGTTTTAGTTCCTGTTTCATTGTTTCAACTGTTTATTATAATTTCCTTTAGTATACTTATTCTGGGTAAACCTGCTCTTCTTTTTCTAGCTTCTTCAGGTGGGAGCTTATGCCATTGATTGTGAACATTTTCCAATTAATATACTTTCTGAAATGTTGGGTATATGTGTCCTTTCATCCTGTGTATAAGTACTTCCATTTATGATACATATTCATGTTTCTTTTCTTCTTTTCATCCTTTTTTTTTTCTTTGAGAATAAGTGATTAATATTTAATATCCTATTTTGTTTCCACTTTTGGACTATTTACCAAGTCTGTTTCATTTATTTATTTTTAATAATTGCTTTAAGGCTTATTGATATATTTACACTGCCATGGGCTACTTCTAAATTATATTTTAGTTTCAAGTATAGTGTGAGAGCCATGAAAAATTTACTCTCACTCTCTTCCTTCCAGTTTATATGCTTAATGCTTTCACACATTTTACTTCTACATATATTATAAACTTCAGAGTACACAGTTAGTATTTTTCACTTCAAAAAGTGGTTCTCTACATGTGATGTGGCTTCTCCTGTGGTTCACAAGGTCATTTCAGAATATCCCTGAGACTGAAACCATTTTCATCATTATAAAAGACTACTTGTCTTTCTTATTCTCCTTCTTCCATAATAAGACTTTTCTAAAGGCTGTGTTATATGTGGTGTTGCCACAAAATGAATGTAAGAATAGATAGGATATTTTAGCTGTCTTTTATTAAGTTACGCATTAAAGAGATTTGCAAACATTAAAAAATGCCACCCTGCTCACTAATTTTTTTCTCTTTTAGAAATGTGGTTATTTTTCTTAAAAAATTGCTATGTTAATATAACATGAGTTTATTAGTACTTAAAAAATAAACATTTTCATTAATTATGTGAATAAGTATATGTCAGTTTTAATTTCTAACATGACAAATATTGGCAGATATGATCCACATAAACAAAGCTCTTGGGTGTTCTCAGTAATTTCTAAGAATATAACGGTGTCCTGAGACAAAAATATCTCAGAATTGCTTTTTTAACTGTTAATCATATTTTAAGTGTGTTACAAAAAAAGTCTCTTATTTGCTCATGTGTTCACCATTGCCAAGGCTCTACATTCCTTTTTGCAGACCCAAGTTCACATTCAGTATTATTCTATCTCAACTAGAAGAAATTTCCTTATTTTGTAGAGGATATCTTGCAAAAAAATTATCTCTGCTTTTGTGTGACTAAGCATGTCCTCATTTTGCTTTCTGGTTGGAAATGTAGTGAGCTGTGGATTTCTCTGCTGGCATCTCCTACCAGCTATTCATGATGCTCACTATATCACGCTCCCCTGGCCCTCCTCTAGCTGCTGGGAATAGCTACTTGAGAAGGTCAATGTGAACAGTGTGTTAAGAAAAGAAGGCAGTTGGAATGAGAGGAGAGAGAAAAAGTATTAACTCTGCATCTAATTCAATGTGAAAACTGCCCTTTTTACCAATTCATGTTCTGTTAGCAGAAGCTAGGGTATTTCAACCCTAATGTTGAGTTGCATTATTAACTTTGCAATTTTCAACTAGCCTCAAGTCTTTAAAACCTTTGCTCAGGAATTTTTAGTTGAATTAAAAATCTTTAGTTCAGTGGTATTATATGGTTTTGAGAAAAATACATAAATAAGCAGATGGGTGACCTTTCTCGTTGTTTTTCCCTAGTATTTATTCTGCTAAAGTGATACCAGAAATCCTTAATAGAAAATGACAATTCATGATAAAATGTCACACTATTATTATGCAGGTGACATTTGAACATAGGTGTTTTCTTAGAAACCTTAAAAGAGACAGATCTTTTCTCCTTGATACTGAAAACTTTGAACCTATTCTATGCAAAATCTAGAATTTTCAAAAAAAAAGAGAACAAATCCATGTGCTGGGGGAGAAGACAAGGCACCTATCCAGGACCATCAAATACCAACTGAAATAAATATATGTTTCCCAGGGGGTGTGCTGCGCTCCCCACCCTGCCCTCTAGAGGGAGCAGCACCTTGTAGGAGAGGTGGGGAATCAGTGTGAAGAGAGCAAAATGGTCTAATGGATATTTGGTCCATTTCAGCTCTGTGTTCGAGGTTTCCTCACCATAACCATCCTCCTGACAAGGGTATTCCTAGGAGGGCTTCGGCATCAGTAAGGCAGGTTGACTCCACGTGCCCTCTGCTGTCCAGGCAGGTGCCGTCCGCTGCGGGCACAGACACCCCAGCCCTGCTGGCTTCTCTGCCCACAAGCACCCATACCAAAGCCCTGCCTTCCCCCCAAGTGCTTCCCTCTATCAACCCATATTCAACTCAGCCCTCAGCATGCAACCCCGTTTCTGCAGCTGCCCTGCGGACCGCAGGGGAAGTTGGTGCTCTTTTCTCTGCAGGGCAACGGGGAGCACTGCTTTTGTGTCCGTGTAACACTAGCTGGGGGCATTGATTACCTGTCTGTGCCCCTGAGTGGTGGCTTTCAGACACCACTAGCCTGTGGGGCCAGGAGAACATGGGTTGGTGGGGAAACTTAGAAGAGCACATACTCCTGACCTCTCACTGTCCTACACGTGGGGAGATTAATCCACAGCCAACCTGCCAGAGGCAGGGTCGTGGTCCTCCGGTGTTCTGCCCTTAGGGCCAGGGAGCAGGGAACATGTGTGGCTAACACCAATGAGGCTTCTGGCTTCGGAAATGCCTTTGTTAGGAAGGACTAGGAAGTAGCTGGTGTCAGCCTGTCCTTCTGTTGAAGTAACCCTGCCCAGCTAAGTCACCTCTCTGGCTGAGCTCCCAACACGAGCCTCAGGGTCACCCAGATTTGTCTCCTTGAAAATCAGACCTTCGCTTTATTTTTATATCCTCAGTTCCAGCACATGGACACACAAATGCCCATGATGAGTTGGGTGACGCCAGTATCCACAGGGCATTGGCTGCTGCTGTGGACAGACCTCCACACAGACACGCAGAGCCAATGCTTAGGGTTTATAAAAAAAGTCCCTGGCATGAACTTTCATCAGAATGTTCTAAGAGATTCTTGTTTGAGTAACAGCCCAATGGGTGGTGGGTGGCACAGGCCATCTCTAAAGGTGTGCTTGGGCTGAGAACTACTCTTGACACTTGGGCCTCCCTGCCTGGCCAGTGTTCCCTCACTGGCTCCACAGGCCTCTTGGTATTGCCCACATCTGCCTTGAACATAATAGCCCCAGTGATGTCACTTTGTCACTTTTTATGTTGTGCTTATTCCTGAAAGATCCCTTGGGGATAACCAAAAATAGAGTATTTTTTTTTTTATTTTACCACATATTTCTATAAAGTAAGTATACACTGTTGAGTGTTTTGAAAGAGAAAGATGCACTTCCAGCTGTGAGTCAGGTTATAGGACCTGCTTTGACTCTGGTAGGTAACAGGATTTCAGTATCTTCAGCTCAAGAAAGAGGATGGTTTGCTTACCATGTTTGCAACTACCACTGTTGTTATGCTAAGTTTGAGGACTGTTTTGTATTTCACCTTGTTTTGGAATACGTGAACCCAGGGCAGAGATACAAGGACCTGCATTTAAAATGACAGGAACACGGGGCACAGGACACTGGCCATTTCAAATTCAAATTAGCCCAAGTTGGTACCAGCCAGGGGAAGAGGCTGAAGTTCCCCTTTACAACAAACAAGTGGACTTTTCACTTCAGCATCTCAAGTTCAGCAAATGCCTTGCTGATGTGTAATTAGGAATAATACCTCCTGTCTCTGGCTTAGTTTATGAATCTCTTCTGCATTTTTGCAGCTTCAGGTGGAGGTTCTGTTAGAGAATTAAACTTCTTCATTAGCCATGCATCTTCATTAACAAGCAGCTGTGCTAAATAAACTTTGATAGTTCAATTTTTCATGTAATTTTGCACATATACTCTCAGCTGAATGTCATCTACCTAGTTCATTGCCACAATATAACCTAATAACAAATCCCAGGTATGGAATGTTAAACCCAGTAACATTAAATCTCAAAGAAGGAAATTGATGTCCTATGAAGCTTATTTTAGAAGTTCTCTTCTCTTTCATATGCAGTTCATTGACCACAGTTGCAAAAAGAGTTCTCCCTGCTTCCTTGATGACTGTCACTTAGAGTCAAAATACTTAAAGAACATAATTGTTAATTTAGCTTCAGAAGCAGAAATCTCTGAATCACATGAACATCTGTGAAATTGGCCGAACCCCAGAATTTGCTAAATGAAGTCACAAACACATGTTATAGTTGTCACACATAGAAAACAGTCTCTTTTAGAGACTTTTAGAGACATAGAAGCAGGTTGCTCTAACAGGACCCTCATGATCATCATGTATTTCACTAAGCCACTCTCAGTAGATCACAAAACATTTAGGAAGTCCCCATGGTAGTTTCAGAAATTGGGATACATTGTAGCAGTCAGAGAAACCATGTGGTAACAAACAACTCCAAAACCTCAGTGGTTGAAGCAGGTAACCTTTGTTTCTGGTTTACATGATGTGAGTTGTCAAGAATCCAGGGTAACCATCCAATGTCCAGATTAACAAAAGCTTCACCTGGGCCCAGGTTACTACAGTTGCACAGCAGGTGAATGGGAATGTGCTAACTCATGCACGGGCTCTAAAGGCTTCTGCTGTGCAGTCGTGCAGTTCACTTCCACTCGTATCTCAGGGGCCAAATCAAGTCACATGCTGGCTCCTTTAAGGAAGTTCAACTCTGAAATGTGCAGGAAGAAGGTGGACAAGACACCTTGTAAATATCTCTAATGACTAGGACACAGTTAAGCTGTTGGTGGGAAGGCAGGTTGAGAGGAAACCTCAAGAGAACACAGCTTAACTCCTTCAGTTTACAAGCTGGAAAGCCCGGAGTGGTGGAGATTAAGTCCCTCGGTGGTCAGCTCTCAGATGGCCTCAGGGCTTCTGGGGAAATCATTCCCTTCTCAGTGTTCATTGTCTTCCTTAAGGGTTCTGCTTCCTGGATGGTAAAATCAGGGCACTCCTGGGAAAGGAAAGGTGTTAGTATCAATACGACATCCCATCCAACCCAGAAAACTTCACACTTATCCAGAGCTAACTGGAAACCTGGGGACCATGTGAACACAATTGCCTTACTATTATTATTTTTTAAACCAGTCTTCACACCAAGTCTCAGAACCTTTGGAATAATTTCCTGAGACTCAACACCCATCTAGCATGATCATCTGGGATATGTAATCCTGGCTGAACTTTTTTTTATCATTCTAATGTCTAAGGCTGATCAGAGAACAAATAAGCCACAAGTTCTGGGGGTTTGGCCCAGGCATGGGTATACTTTATCCCAATATGGATCTTAACTGTGTAAGTTTCCGAACACAGATTCTCTGTGATGTCTACCTGAGGACCAAAAAAGTACAATTGCAACCGTTAATCATAATTGTCACAGTTGCGCCGTAGGTGAGGGTGGGTGGTCTCCATGGTAACCAAGCCCCAAGCTCTGTGACTTGGTTGGATGTATTAGTGCTCCTGGCTCCTATGCATTCCAACCCAGAACAGAATGCTATCTGTCTTCCTCAGTTGACAAACTAATAAGAAAACGTTGCTTTTCAAAAAATTTTTTTTCTGGAATGTAATTTAGTCACATGCAAACAAAAGGCTTAGACTATTCGAACACACGAAGCTCCTTTCCAAGAAAGTCCCTGAGTGTGAATTGCTCCAAATGACCACATTCAAAACACACCTTCAGAAGCAAATAAAACCACGGGGGATTTTTTTCAAACTGACTCATAACTGCTGTGACCTCTTCTAGGAGAAAGTCCATATGAAAAAAATGACAGGATGTAGGGCAGAGCTGCTGTCTGTGCACGGCAGAAGCAGCGAGGCTTGCTGGCCTCAGTTACTGCCCGGCTATGTCATTAATTCTAACAAGCCAGCGGGTACCCAGATCCAGACAAGGCAGAGGCAGGCATGCCAGCATTTGTTTTCACACCTATCAGGAGATAAATCAGGCTCCATGAAATGCCATCTCTAGAAATGCCAGGAAGGATGAGCACAGGGACACCAGTGTCACCGGGACAGGAACCTGTGGCAGCAGAGAGTAGTGGCTCCCGGCCATTACCTGGGCTTGGACCAGGGGCCTTCAGGTGCGGGGAAGCTGCAGGGACTGGGGTCAGCAGCCAGTGTGTATTAGGGAGGAATCTCTGTGGTTCATGGCCTGACATCAAGGTGGGGAGTCACATCATAACATAACATGTGCCCCCAACTACCGTCTGTAACTACAGTGAGCCCAGCTTCAGGGGGCCACCTAGTTCTCATCTTAGTTCCACTCCTCTGTTACAGCTGCCTAAGTATTTCATTCTAGAGCCCTTCCCTGTAGCCCACTGCACATTGCCCCTGGCAAGTTCTATTGACGCCATCTTGATAAACCTCACTTCCCTGATCAGAAGCCTACATTGGCTCCCTACTCCCAGTCATAAAAAAGAAAGAATCGCGGCTTTCTCCATCCTGACAGAGGCCAAGGATACATGGGCATTTGGCAAAAAGGCAGTCTTGAGGCCTAACCAGGTTTCCTGACAGTGGAGGGGGGACCCATACTGAGTAAATGGACCCCAGTGGTCCTGCTTCTGATTCCTGGCCAGACAGATGGACATGATTTGATGGCAAAGGTAAAGAAAAAGTACCTAATTTACTTAAAAATTTGAAAAACTATCCACTGTCAGAAGCAGCCTTGAAAATGGCAGAAATTAGAAGACAATTTCTGCTACCTTTGAAAATTGCTTTTGACAGGTGTGTGTGTGAGTGTGTGAATGTGAATTATCACCCCCCGAGCATTCAGAGCACACAAGGACGCATCAGCTGTGGCTCACACTCAGTCAGGGTGGAGATAAGGGGATGGATGCACAGGCAGCCCTGGGCTCCTCCTCTGTAGTTGGAGTGACAAAACTCTTTCTGGAACATTCTTTGACCCTGAAAAGCCAAAGGCCACTCTGGAGTCATACTTCTACACTTACTTCTGGAGAAGGGATGGATTATGGGGCAAAACTACCTCTGTGAGTTTTGAGTTCCGTGGGCGGAGACATACCCATCACAGGATTGCCTTTTCTCCAAGAGCCATGAGCATGTGAAGAGGAGAAAATGCAGTGTTAGGAAAGCCTGGGGTGGGGTCCTACTGTGGGGTGTAAAGGAGGAGGAGTCAAGGCAGGTGTGGCCTGCCCTGCTTTTCCATGCAGAGGGCCCTCCGGCGCAGCACCCCTCCCAGCGAGCAGAGCAGTGGTTTGGGGCGGGTGCAGGAAGAGTTTCACAGGGGCTGGAAAGTCAATGGAAGGGTGAATCAAGATTGGGGGAGGCAGTGAGAAGTATGGGAAGGGGCCAGGGAGGGAACTGGAGGGGAGGGGGAAGGACTGAGAGAGACTAGGAGTGGGCAGTCGGAGTGGGAGCGGGTTGGGAAGTGCTGGGAGGGGCCAGGGAGGCACAAATGGGCTGGGAAAGGAAGTCACAGTCCCAAACTGGAGGGTTGTAAGAGGGACTCTGCCCTCTTCCCATTTATGACTTGGAGAGAGTTGATCTCTGAAAAAAAGAGGAGAACACTTAGATCATGTGTCTATTGAATGATGATGTGGTTTTTCTGGAAAGGCTATTAAAGGCATTTGCAATCTGAGCTCAATTTATGTGTCTAGCTCCCACTACTCCCCTGCATACATCCTGAACTCCAGCTGAGTTAAAAACTGGTGATTTTTATTAGAATGATGAAAATACAAAACATGGAAAATCCAGCCAAATGCTGGGGAGAACGTAGAGCAATAGGAACTCTCATTCATTGTGGGTGGGATGCAAAGCAGTACCTTCCCCTCGGAAGGCAATGTGAAGGTTCCTTACAAAAACATACTTCTACCTTATGATCCAGCAATAGCTCCCTTGGTATTTAGCCAAGTGCATTGAAATCTGTGTCCACACCAAAGCCTGCACATAGATGTTTATAGCAGCTTTATTCCTAACTGCCAAAAACGGAAACAATCAAGATGACTCTCCACAGGTGAACAGATAAGTGAACTGTGGTGCATCCAGACAATGGAATTTTATTCAGCACCTAAAGGAGATGAGCTTCCAATCCATGAAAAGACACAGAGGAAACTTGAATGCATCTTCACCCAGTGAAAGAGGCCAATCTGGGAAGGCTACATATTGTTTGATTCCAACTCTGTGACATTCTGGAAAAAGGCAAAACCACGGAGACAATAAAAGACAGCAGTTGTCAGGGGTTAGGGAAGGGCAGGAGGTTAATAGGCCGAACACAGGGTTTTCAGGACAGTGAAACCATTCTGTATTGTACTGTAAAGATGAAGACATGTCATTGTCCATTTGTTAAAGTCCATAGAATGTACAACATCAAGACTGAATAATACAAATGATGGATGGAGGGAGATGAAGATGTGTCAGTGTAGGATTCTCCACTATGACAAATGTCCCATTCTGGTGGGGGTATTGATAAGGGGGGAGGTTGTGTGAATCTAGGGGCAGGGTTATATGGGAAATCTCTATACTTTCTGCTGGATTTTTCTGTGGACTTAAAATTGCTTTAAAAAATAGCAGTTGTAAAAATTGGTAATTTCTCAAATGTGTCATGAGCTTTTATCCTCTACGACTTGATGTCATCTAGTCTATCCACCTACTGTGCTGCTCACACCATCCATATGTGGCTGTTAAATATACCCACATCCTTCAAAGAAGCTCCATGTCCCTTGTCCATGAACTGAACTCTTCGATCAGCTTGTTTGTGTAAACCTTGTGATATGTGCTCAGATGACATTGCATTGGCACCAATCATTCATATTTGATCTAGTTTCCTACTAGATCAAATCTCATTTTAGGTTGGGAATACATCCTACTTCTTATTGCAATTGTGATTAGGAATCTGATTAGTAAAACTTCAAGAATTACTGCTATTAAAACTATTAAAATTGCCTTGGCTTAACAGTAAGGCTATATTTTCATCTCTAGAATTAATTCCTAAGACAACAGTTGTCTGTGTCCTGCTTCACATTCATTCAATAGTTCTCCTGTTCAGTTCTGTGTCATTGTTGTCTCAGCATTATCCATTGCCCTCTCATCCTCATAATTGCACTAGCCTTTCTTCTGCACTACCACCCTTTTAGGAAAGATCTAGCAAGCTTATTTATACTAAACTGTAATTGACTGATAAATCATTCCATGATCTGTTACGGGGTATTTCTAAGTAAGAGAAACTAAAAAGCTGAAGCCCTTAACTTTAAAAAATGGGACCCACATCTGCCAGGGAAGACAGGGAGTCACAAGATAAAGGTGGTGAATTTCCAGGTAGAATTAATTTTGCTTGAAGATCATTTATACAAAATATTGCTTTTCTAATAAAAGAGTTTATAATGGTACATAGTACCAAACTCACATGGCATTTACAAGTGAAACCTAAGTGTCTAAATATCATTTCAATTTCTCTGAGGCTATGCTGCCACCCTGTATCTCAAGGTCATGTTTCTCTCTCCACCCTGAGATTTGGGTCAAGAGGAAGATTTTGAGAGGTACTTTCTTGAGACAGAGAAATTGCCGACTTGCAGAAACTGACTGGAAGCAGGGCTTATGTTTTTACAGTAGGGTAGGAGCTGAGCTTGGGTGACACTGCAGTCACTCCAGATCATCTACATCCAAGGGTACTCTCGGGACCATGAAAATGTGCCCATCATCCCACCAGCCTTGGGATGACCATGCTGCGGAAGCATCAAGGAAGGAAAGATTTCAGATGTTCCAAATCCTCAAAGACAAGCAGGGCTGCACTCCAGAAGCACTGTCTTCAGGGGTTCAGGTGGCCTCCTCCTGGCTGATGCACTCTGACTGTAATCCTGCTGCAGGGAGGCAGTGTCCCAGGGAAGATCCTTGGGTTGTGATGGCCACCTGGAAAGTCCCCGGTGTTGGAAAATCTGACCAATCTTCTCTGTCCCAAATGGAGATGAGGTGCATCAGGTAGCACACTATAGCTGAAAACAGAGAACACGGGAACGGAGGCTTCATTCCAGCCAGTGACTGCAACAAAGGTGAGCAGTAAGTGGGTCAGAAGACAGCTTGACTCTCTGCACGCTCCTCCTCGCGTCCAGGCTCGGGGGAAGGTGCGGAGAGAGGAACAAAAGGTCAGGAAGGTGGGCCAAACTTCTCACAGCAGCTTTCTGTGATGTTGCAGCCCGGAGAGCACTGGCTTCCGTTCTTTCTTGCCCCTCCTGGGAAGCTGGCGGTGAGAGCCTTACACACGGGCGCTCCCACCCCACGGGGAAGGGGCCCTCTCCTGGGAAGGATTGGGGCAGCGAGGGCCTGAGAGGTGACCAGCTCTACCCTCTGATTGTCTTCGATCTCGGAGTTCGTTTTCTTTCTTCAACATGTAATATTTGCCTGACCCTCTGACCCCTGAGGAAGCTGTTGTCATGAGAACATGGCTGCCTAAGGAAAAGAGGAAAGAAGGCTTGGGATTTTCCTCCCCGGACCCAGGACCACCCAGCTCCGTGTCCCAGCACTTGCTCAAGTGAGTGTAGAATCTGCCTGGAGCACAGCCTTCTGCTCCTTACAATGTCATGATCTCTGCTGCCCCGTGGCCCCTGGCGGGGGCAGGTCCAGAGGCACAAGTGCTGGGCAGCAGCCCCAGGGGGCTGGGTGGCCCGGCGGCCGGGCGCATCCGCAGGAGGGGTTGCTCCACACTGCCTGATGCCAGAAAGCATGGAAAAGGCAGGGAGAGCCAAATTCGGGAGTCTCAGAGCTTTCATCCTTTTTCTGCTGCCCAGCCCTGTGGTGATCACAGTGGTGGAGAAGCAGAGGCTGAATGTTCCGGGCCGCGGCCCTGGCGGTGAGCAGGGATGATCATGTCCAGTCCTCGGCTTGCTGCACAGATGACCTTCAGCGAGGATGCACTGTAGGGAAGCGGGCTTCTTCCAACAGTTGATATGTCTGAGCCCAGTAAAGATGGTATTCCCGGGACCCCAACTGTGGGAGAACTGCTTCCTGCCTCCAAAAGGAGGGGAAGGGTCGGGGAGAAAGCCACAGAGCTTAGAGTGACCTGGATTCAGCAGCCTGATGGCTTAGTGTGTTCAGCCCGCAGTTTACAAATAGGATTCACTTATCACAAGGACTTAGGACATTGGAATCTTCTCAGAGAAGTGCTGGGGAAGGGCCACAGCAGCTGTTCTGGGTTAATGAAGTCAGGAAGGGACACTGTACAAGTGCTTAGGGATTGGAGGTTTGATAGAGGCTAAAGAATTCCATTTCTGAGGTCTATAGGACAACAGTAATAAATCAACTTTACAACTGTGTTATAACATAAAAAAATCACAATGCTTAAAATTATAATTCAAATAGTGATGTAAGTGAAAAGAGGAAACATATGTCTCTGCTTAAATAAAGGCAAGGAAAGGACATAAAGGAGCAAAATCATAATGAGCAGAAAACCATTTGCCTGCCAGTACTAGGGGTCAGCCCCCTAGAGAGGGCCACTGGGACCCAGTAAATGGGCTTGGGGGGCATCTCCATACCAGAGAGAGGAGGTGGAAGTCTATAAGGCACCCTGAGAGATGTCCATGGTGAGATTTTACAAGGGCAATATATGATATATATAATTGTATAGTTTATATAAACATTATATACATGTATATTTAGCTTCAGAAATGGTCTAAAGATTGAATTAAAAGTTATTTAAAATAACAGTACTAAAGAGAGTGATATGTGTCAAAAAACAGAGAAAGTCAAAGATGTAATTAAATTAACCTTATAACCATTATCACATTGAGCACTTAACCTGGGCTAAGCCCTGTATTAAAGGCTTTATATTAATATCTCATTTAATTTTAAAACATTATTTGGGGCAGAAATTGTCACTATTTTATAGGTAGAGATATTTTAAAAAGTAGAAAATAACATCAAAGATATTAAAGCAAAGAAATAGAATAAAATTTGAAAAGTGTAAATTAAAAATAAGAAACAAGAGATTAATATATTCAAACAAATCAATGATCAATTTAAAATAAAAAAATGAGAACATGGATTAAGTTTGAACCAGATGATATAGTAGAACAGCTATGTACATTTCTCTGCTAATAGAATGAATGAGTGCATGAAGGTATGAGTGTATGATTCTCTGATGAAAAGTATTACCATATTTAGTTCAAGTAGAAAAGCTAAAAATACCAGTAATCATGACAGAATTCTAGAAAACTGCCAAAGAATTCATTCAAAACTGTTATGAAAACCTCCTCTTCTAGATGGTATGTAGTAGATAGTAACTATTTCTTTCCCCTTATTGCATAAACCAGAAAAAGGCAGGTACATTCAAGATAAAGGAGGGTCAGAGAGTGGACTAAACTAGCATTCTATCTGGAGAACCCCTAGGGGCTGAGATACTGGACATTATCTTTTGGGGGCATTTGACAGCTCTTGGAGGGAAATCATGAAATATTATTTAAAAAATGAAAGAAGAGTGATATGATGAAACATGGGAATGATCAAAATGAAATTTAATTTTATATGAAATAATATAATTCATAAATTCCACTGAAATCCCTGATAAGGTTTTTAAAATCAAATTTGATAAGCGAATTGCAAACTCCGAGGAAGAATAAAAGGCTAAGAACAATAAACAAAACTATTGAAGTAAAAGAGGATGGACAGTGATTACGCAATCAAGGTATCATGCTTTATCATAAAATTGTAATACCAGCTTTGAGTTTTTTTCCTAGGGAGGATGGAGAAATGTACAAATGAATGGAAAGACATGAAATAGAAACATGAATATAAGATACCTAGAAATAACAGAAATGCTGGGAAAACAAGAGAAAAAGTGGTCTTGAGAGAAGGGACTATCCAAGGGCAGGCATATCCCAAACACATTTTAGATAGACCATACTTAAATGTGAAAGCATTATTTAAAATGTTCAGAGAAATGCTTAAAAATATTTTTTGACATTGTAATATGGAATGATTTTTATACAGAAAAAAAACGTGAACCATAAAGGAAAAGATTGCATGAAAATGTAAAACTTCTATATGACATTAAGCCCTTAGTAAAAGTCAAGGCAAAGATTAGAAGAACATAATTCTAATGGCTATCATGAAGGATTAATATTCAGAAAATATATAAGTATTTTACAACTTAATAAAAGAAAACAAATCTTATTAGGATAAATGGCAAAGGGTCTAAACAAAATATAAAGGTAGAACACGAAAGCATTAATAAACATATGAAATGATTTTAAAATTATTAAAAGTAATTAGAGAAAGCAGATCCAAGAATAGATAATGGTCTGATACAATTATATTCTAGCTAAAATGGAGATCAATAAGAAATGAGGATTATTTCTATTTACTATTAGATTTTGGATAAATAAGTGTAAACACTTTGAACAATTATTTAGCATCATCCAAGAAAAAAAAAGAAGATGCATTTATCCTATGGCCACACAATTCCACTTTTATGTAAAGACCAAAGATAAAGTGAATCAGACGTCTACAAGGATGTGTGCATGTTAATTGCAGCCTTATTTGAAAGAATTTTTAATCTGAAAGTCTGTCAATATAGGCTGCTAGAAAAAAATGTCTGAAACAAGAAATATTTGTGAGACTCTTGGGGAAATGTGAACAATAAGTGAATGTTACATAGCATTCAGGAAGTTTTATAATTTTGTTAATAGCAACAGTGTTACTGCATCCTTATCTGCTAGAGATTCTTAGGGGGGAATTTATGCATAAAATGATGTGAGGTGCAGACTTTGCCTTGAAGGACCCCGGGGGATTCAGGACTATGGGAAGTTGGATGATATAAATGGAACAAGGCTGACTGAATAATAATTTCTTACTCTGTGAGAATGACCAAATATTATATGTGCAATGAATACATATGTAAGTGTCAATATGTGTGTAAGTGCATGTCTGTATATTTCACTATTTAGGTTAAGAATATGTGAGAGTGTGTGTGTGTGTGTGTATACAAATACATATACACATATGCATTTTATATACTGTTTATTTGTGGAGTATCTTCACCAACACTCACAATACACATATTACCTATCTATCCATCCATCCCAGTGCTTTCCTGAAGAAAAGGTAAAATTTACTAATGGAAACAGCATATTAAATTACCAGCATAGATATATTGCTAGTGACAGAGTAAAGTCATGCAATCTTTTCAGGGTATTATTTGACAGTATTTGAGCTTAAAGATCATTATTATCTTTAATTTAGTAGTTCTACTCTATGCATTTGTGATGTGGAATTAATTAGAAGCCATGTCAAATAGTTTATGCAAAATGTTTTCATTATACTACTATTACTAGATTAAAGATACAAAATAATTACTTAGTCTTTATTAGGAAAAGGTTGACATAAATTATGCTGCAATAGACACCAAAGAGTGCCCTTGGTGGCATAAGAGAAGATTTACATGATTTACATAAATGGAAAGACAAATTATGCTCTTGAAGAGGATGAGTCAATAATCTAAATATGTCTGTTTCTTTGAATTATGCTATGTGATTAACAAAATTCCAAACAAATCCAATGGAGTATTCTTAAAACTGACAAGTTATTCTAAAATTATAATGAAAAAAATACATGTATTATCTATGGTGTCAGTCAGGACTAACTAACTTTACTACAGCAGTGACACTAATTAAAACAACAAGTGTTTATTTTTCAGTTGGCTCATTATTGATGGTTGTCATTTTCATGCGAAACTCGTCATGATGAGACGTCAGCTTTCCAGAACTCCATGAGCCTCAGGGCACCTCAGAGAAAAGAGCATCCATCTGATGAAGGACACGCTGACTCTCACAGCAAAGGCTGGGGTGGCACGTGTCCCTTCACTCGCATTTCATGGACCAAAGCAAGTTGTTTGGCCACAGAGGAGTTCAGGGAACAGGGGAAATAAAATTCTATCAAGACAGACAGTGCTAACGGGTACATAATTTCAATCCTCAAAAAGATAGAGGAACTAAACCTCCTAGACAAAAAACATATATATTAATTTATATTATTTAAAGCAAAAATAGTATTCCAGATATATGTGAATACATACTGTCACCAAACAACACCTATATTTGTGTAGGTATAAATATAAATAGAAAATCTAAATCTAAATATTTGTATATATCAAATACATATAAAATATCAAATATATAATGTATATGGAGTATTATTTGTATCTTCAGTATATTGTACAATATTATATGTGATATATTATTTATATACTATATGTTAAAATATGCAATACATAAAATACATTATATAGTGAATATTAAATTATAATTTGACATACAATTTATAATTATAATTACTTAAAATTATATAAGTAAATATATAAAATATGTTACAGTTAAGATATGTATTTTATATATTATATATTTTACATTATATTATTATAACATATGTAATTATAATACATAAAGTATTAAATATATATATAATATTAAAATACAAATATAGAAATTATCCAATCTGAAGAACAGGGAGAACTAAATTGAAAAGAATGACCAGGTCTTCAGGGAATTGAGATCTGGCATAGGTGTTATTATTCCTCAGAAGGAGATGAGTATAAAATTGGAACAGAAGTAATATTTGAAGGAATAACAGTTGAATCTTTTCAAAATCTGAAGAAAAAATTATTTATGTATGCAAGAATCTCCATGAGACTCCATATAAATATTAAAAGTCATATCTAGGCACATTATATTCGAAATGCCATAAACCAAAGTTAAAGAAAAGAAAAAAAGTAGCCAGAGTGGGAAAAGCAAAATATGTACAGGCATGTAAGGGTTAAGAACAAATGTTGGCTTTCCAGAAAGTAACAGAAAAACATTTTTTTTAAGTGCTGGAAGTTAAAAAAAAATTGTCATCCAAAAATGAGGAAGAAATCAAATATCTTCAAGTTAACAAAAGCTGAGGCAATCTGCTGCCCCAGGATGTGCTAACGGCTGCCCTTCGGGCTG
The DNA here is from genome assembly GCF_030020395.1 of Manis pentadactyla. Classification (NCBI taxonomy): domain Eukaryota; kingdom Metazoa; phylum Chordata; class Mammalia; order Pholidota; family Manidae; genus Manis; species Manis pentadactyla. The sequence goes on from NC_080020.1 coordinate 135,049,997, forward strand.
AAGGAAATGGGGCCAGTTGGAAACCTGCGTGTAGAAGCAGGAATGGTGGGCACTGTAAATGGTAAATGGATATCAACTAGAAAAGACTATGTTCCTTTTGCTTGTCAATCACTTAAAAGAAAACTGACTTTTTAAATTAAGGTATCATTGATATACACTCTTATGTAGGTTTCACAAGAAAAACAATGTGGTTATTACATTCACCCTTATCAAGTCCCCCCTCATACCCCATTGCAGTCACTGTCCATCAGTGTAGTAAGGTGCCACAGAGTCCCTGTTTGTCTTCTCTGAGCTACACTGTCTTCCCTGTGACCCCACACACACTATGTGCACTGATCATGATACCCCACGATCCCCTTCTCCCTCCCTCCACACCCACCCTCCCACACCCCTCCCCTTTGGTAACAGCTCATCCCTTTTTGGAGTCTGTGAGTCTGCTGCTATTTCATTCCTTCAGTTTTGTTTCGTTGTTATAGTCCACAAATGAGGGAAATCATGTGGTACTTGTCTTTCTCTGCCTGACTTATTTCACTGAGCGTAATATCCTCTGGCTCCATCCATGTTGTTGCAAATGGTAGGATTTGTTACTTTTTATGGCTGAATAGTCTTCCATTGTGTATATGTACCACATCTTCTTTATCCATTCATCTACTGATGGACACTTAGGTTGTTTCCATATCTTGGCTATTGTAAATAGTGCTGCAATAAACATAGGAATGCATATGCCTTTTTGAATCTGAGAAGTTGTTTTCTTTGGGTAAATTCCTAGGAGTGGAATTCTCAGCTCAAATGGTATTTCTATTTTTAGTTTTTTGAGGAACCTCCATATTGCTTTCCACACGGTTGAATTAGTTTACATTCCCACCAGCAGTGTAGAGGGTTCCCCTTTCTCCACATTCTCGCTCTCATTGGTTGTTCCTAGTCTTTTCTATGTTGACCATCTTTACTGGTGTGAGGTGATATCTCATTGTGGTTTTAATTTGCATTTCCCTGATAATTAGAGATGTGGAGCATCTTTTCATGTGCCTGTTGGCCATCTGAATTTCTTCTTTGGAAAACTGTCTGTTCATATCCTCTGCCCATTTTTGAATAGGGTTATTTGCTTTTTGGGTGTTGAGGTGTGTGAGTTCTTTATATATTTTGGATGTTAACCCCTTGTCATATATGTCACTTACAAATATATTCTCCCATACTGTAGGATGCCTTTTTGTTCTGCTAATGTTGTCCATTGCTCTACAGAAACTTTTTAGCTTGATGCAGTCCCATTTGTTCATTTTTTATTTTGTTTCCCTTGCCTGAGGAGATGCGTTCAGGAAAAAGTTGCTCATGTTTATATTCAAAAGATTTTTGCCTATATTTTCTTCTAAGAGTTTTATGGGGTCATGACTTGCATTCAGGTCTTTGATCCATTTTGAGTTTACTTTTGTGTATGGGGTTAGACAATAATCCAGTTTCATTCTCTTGCATGTAGCTGTTCAGTTTTGCCAACATCAGTTGCTGAAGAGGCTGTCATTTCCCCATTGCATATCCATGGCTCCAAGAAAACTGACTTTTAAAAGCACAAATAACTATAAGATAGTTTTTAGATGTTTTGGGTTAAATTGCAGTATTTCCAGAATCTCTCGCCTGGCCTTAGTGCATCTCCATATCAATAGGTGTTTCAAAGGGGTGGAGAAAAGTAGTCCACCTTCATATCACTAGGTAATTACAAGGGTGTGCGAGGGCATATCTGGACTGGAGAGGCTGGCCTCTTCTGCAGCTGGGTCAGGAGAGACACAGGAGAGCAGAAGTGGACTGCTTGTAAGAAGTAAATGGGTTTCTCCCACTTTATTTCTCCCTTTGACTGATTTCGGTTTCAAAGGTATTTTGCCCTGGGATTTCCCCTGGGAGTTACAGGTATATCTCGAGATAAAAGTATGACAAAAACAGCAACAATGAACAGTTCTAACAGGTGGGTACTTTATCAGCGTTACTTTATAGAGAAAAATAGAGACCAGCATGGATTAAACGGCTTACATAAAATCCCAAGTGGAGTAGAGTCTATTCTGTGACCCTGCAGTCTGTCTTACTGCTGTTACTTTTCTATGTTATTAATGACTTATAGCAACTGTGTCATTAAATCCTCACATTATGTTCATATGGTGAGCCTAGAACTGTCACAGTATTGAATGTCACTGAAGGTATTTAGTGTAAATTTGGCTGTATTTTATACAGCATTACTTATGGAAAGGAGAGAAATTTTTGTTGTTTCATGAAATGTTTTCAATCCTTTAGAACCCTTCAAAATTTGCTATGATTTCACTATAATATCTATTACAACTTGAATTTCATCCCATGAAACCACTGAAGCAAAGCAAATTCTATAAACCATGGAAGTCTTTGATGTGAAATATTTATCCACTTCTGTAAATCATAGGCGGTGACTTCTCACAATAATAACTCACTTAGAGCAAAGGAACAGTAAAGGGAACATTTGCTCTCTTATACATATATAATCAGCGGTTTTATGGCAGTTGGTGACTGATTCGTATTACAATAAATACAGGAAATGACCCCTCAATTTTATAATATCTAACTCCAAAGAAGAGCTTAAAGGCATTACATAAATCCAAAGTCCTTAGACCATTTTTTTCTCTTTTATAATATATACTTTGGGAAATAGATCCTTTTTATGTACGAACAATTGGGAAGACTTCTATGCCTCATGCCCTTTCCCCTGGTATTAGGAGACATTCCCCATGTCTCCTGGGCTCTGCTGGGCTGTGGCAGGTACTCAGGCTTTCTCTGTTTTTGATGACCTGGGCAGTTTTGAGCAATGCTGGCTCATAGCATTGTCCGAGTCACCTCCACTGGGATGTGTCTGATGTTCTTCTCATGATGACACTGGGGTTTTGTGTTTTGGCAGGAAGACCACAGCGAGAAAGTGCTGTTGTCATGGCATCACATCAAAAGCTGTACAGTCAACAAGAGTAATCACTGTGGCTGTTGACCTTGATCACCTGACTGAGGTCGTGTTTGTCAGGTTTCTCCAAGGTGATGATGATCCTCTTTTTTAAAGCTTCAGTATATATACACATTTTAGATTGCAAAGGTAAGTCATCTTTACTTTTTTTTCTTCTAAATTTATCTTTCATGTATCAAAATACCTCTACAATGGCTCCTTAATGAAACCCAGACTTGAAGCTGGATTTCTTGATTGCTTGAGGTGCTTACAAATATTTTTGTTATTTTTTTCATTATTGCTCATGTTTAACCTTTAATTAGGCTTAATTTATTTGGATAACTAATTGTTCAAAGTGTCCTGCTGAGTAAAACATGGTGTTTGATCTAGAGCCTGAACATGGAAGGCTTTGCTATGTCATCACTCTACATAACTGAATCTTGTTAGGTAGCTGTTTGTTAAAGAACATGCCTTTATCAGTTCATTTCATGTAATGACTAAAAGCTTAAGTTCACAGGCTATTTAGATAGGAAATTCAAATCCACTGGTGGAATCTCATAGAAGAACCTGCTCATTTTATAATATTTTATACACTTTGTAATAAAGATTTCTACTCCCATGCCTAACATTAGTCATGGCATTAGAAAAATGATTAAATAAACATGGTTTGGAGTTGAAACTATGACCATGACTGATTCTCAACACTTTTGCAAATCTATTGATGACTACTGTGAATCACTTGCCTATGGCATGAGCTACGCTCATTTTATTTGTATCTCTCAACTCATGGATTTAGATTGGAATTTAGTATAACATCTCTGATATGTTCTACCCTTAATGATGCTCTTACCTAAATATCCCTAAGAAAGAGAAAATCAAAACTTAGTCACCTTCAGTCATTTGCCTTTTTAAGGAGCATTAATTTTTTAAATAAATGTTTCATTTTACAATAGTTTCAGATTTCAAAAAGTTGCAAGGCTGGTTTGAAGAGTCCCCACATTCTCTAGACTCTTTCTCTATTGCTAACATCTTACATTCTGTGGTAGTTTTGCCACAATTAGTGAGCCAGCTCTTCCTATTGTGGAGAGACAACCTTTCTCCCTGAACTCCAGACACAGTCCTGCCTTTGTGCAGTAAGATTACATCAGTCAGGAGATTTGTCATGTGAATAGCTGGCTACTTTGTTACCTCAGTACATAATTGTAGTTGAGAAGAATCATACAATCTTGGAGACATAAAACTTCAGAAATCATCCAGTCTAATTCCCACTCAAAATCATACACCAAACATATTAATATATTAAAAGTTAAAGGTCCTTTTTCTCCATATACATTCAGCTTGCTAGCCCTGTACTGTGTTTTCGAGCATCATGGAAGAGACCACATTGCCCTTCAGCCACAGATCTTTTTAAATCTGTGATGTAGGCTATGGATTCTTGAATCTCTGCTATGGGTGGACAGTCTTCTGTTGTAACTGACTCACTCTGATGAGGCTTCCAAACACGTCCTGGTGTCCTGCCCATCCTCTGGAGGTGTTGTAGTTGTTGGTGATCCTCTTTTTATAAGGCAGAATTGTTCTTAGGCACATTATCATTTTACCTGTTTTTCTTCCCACTAACAACCTACACTTCTGCTTAGCAGAAATGGCACAGACCCCAATAGGGAATCTTTTTTGGTACTTTTATTTGTTCTATTAGATGTGCTCAGGTTTAGAGCTAAGACACTATGACAAGCAGCTTCAGAATCTCTCTCAGAAGTGGTATATTGAAGCCCTGATAATTAATCCCGTTTTAAAAACCAGATTGCCTTGCTTACAGAAACAATGAATCCTATGTCTACTCTACTAAATGTGCATCAAAGAGGAAGCAGAGAAATGAGATGTGGAGAATCACAAAGACCAATCAAATGAGAACAACGAAGGCTATTTATGAGAGCTTGCTAGAGCAAGGCAGCTGGCCCCTGTCACTTGCTTTTGGGCAGGCAGAGGAGTGGGAAAGGTTTACAGGGCAATAGGAAGGCTTGGTGGGCCATGGTTGGAGGCTGTCAGTGTGGGGAAGAAGAGGGTGGGTAACTCGAAGCAGCAGAATCCTATGTGATGGGTTATGGGAGCACATTTTGCCCTAAGTTGCAATCAGGGCAAAATTAGGGAAGATCACAGTTATTAACCAAGCCCCAGCTCTTTTTGGCCAATCATTATAGGGGTTGTTGGTTGGCTTCTGGAATCAGTCAGAAGAGCCAGTGGTCTAGTCTCCTACAAGTCTGATGTAGAGAGAGCATGTGGCTTCCTGGACTGGGTATGTGGATAGTGGGTCTGCTTCCTGGACTGGGAATGTGTATAATGTGTCGGCTTCCTGGGGCTGGGAACATGGACAGTGGGTCAGCTTCCTGGGGCTGGGAATGTGGACAGTGGGTCGGCTTCCTGGGGCTGGGAACATGGACAGTGGGCCGGCTTTCTGGAGCTGGGAGAGTGGACAGTGGGTCAGCTTCCTGGTCTGGGAACATGGATAGTGGGTCAGCTTTCTGGGGTTGGGAATGTGCATAGTGTATCGGTTTCCTGGGGCTGGGAATGTGGACAGTAGGTTGGCTTCCCAGGGCTGGGAGTGTGGATAGAGGGTCAGCTTCCTGGGCTGGCAGCTGCAGGTTGTGGGGCAGAATTCTAATTTCATATATGGTCTGGATTGTCCACTGTATATTCAGTCTCTCACATAATTGGTTTCTACAAATGTTCTTCTGTCCCTTCCTTTAAATTATGCTTGAGCTGTGCATCATGGAGTTTTGTCTGGCTCTCCAGTGACACCCTAGGGGCTGGGGTAATGCGTATGACATCACTCACAATCTGTGATTCTTCAAGGTTTGCATCACACTGCAGTGTTTAATAAAACATGTGAGTTACAGCTTAGATTGCAGTTGCTTTTAAATTAAATGAAGTATTGGGTTTGGTGGTATATAGGTAAATCTATGAAATATCAAATTTAAGTGTATTTTTGCTCTGGGAAAGATTCAGTGGATTGTAGAAAAGAAACACATAATGCAATCAGTTTTAAAATAAGTCTGCTTTTGGCCGAGTACACATTTATTTCCTGCATGATAAATCAAATTAACACAAAAACATGAATGTTACTCCCCCAGAACTGGTGATATTACAGGGCTTGTAGGACTGAGCTTCAAACAAGCTTAAGAAAGTCAATCAGAAGATGCATAGAAATGAATTGTAGGAAGAGTTAAGCACACAGGAAAGAATAAATCTTTATTTAAAAACCATATTTCTGTGTTTTTAATAAGAAGTGATTGTGGGGGTCCTTCTTCCCCAGCTGGCACTGATATATGTAGGTTGCAGACTATGGTTCAAGTCATAGTCATTATTTATTTATTTTCTTTTCCTGCAGTTGAATCTGAACTCCTCAGAGGCAGAAACCAATTTTGTTGTTGTTTTTACTGTCATCTATCCCTGTCTACATACCTCTAATCTCTTCTCTGTAGAAACAAAGGAGAATATCTCATTCATGGAAGGTTCTAGAAAATCTTTGTTAAACGAATGGGTGTATGCAGAAATGAAAAAGTAGATGACTTCACTGCCTTTTTCTGGTTTTTTCAATGTGTTAATAAAACATTTTACATTCCATAGCTATTTTACCCTTGACATACCTTGTTTAGGATAGATTATGTACTTAATACTTCTGATATCCTTCTAATATTAAATTTGAGGAATGATATTAGTTGAAATACAATATCCAAACTGAAAAACTAGTGTATATTTCCCATTAGGACTCACTGGGAACCTTTGGCCCTAAATAATTTATCAGTGAGGATCTAAACAAGAAAAGGGAAAACATTTTGTGAGTTTAAAGCAGAGAGTTTAAACAGCATTGCTTATACATGTGATGGAAACACCAAGGATCTGAATGAGTTGGTGAGGCCACCCAGAGACGAGCCACACAGGAGGCTCAAAGGCAGAAGGCAGGTCCTAGTCCAGTGCTGGATCACCCACAGGCAGGAACATGCACAGAATTCTGTCTGGATCCACAGAAGAGACTCAGCCACTGCCAAAGATTCCACCAACACTAGAAGGAGGGGAAGAAGTGCCCTGGGTTCTCCCTTCCCTTCATCCCCCCATGTCCTGCTAGGACCTTCTGTTGGTGGATCCTGCCAGAGCAAAGGTGTCATGGGAGAAGAGGAAGCACACTTGCAGGGCTGGACCCTGTGATGAAGAGTAGGGTGGGGAAGGGGTGAAGAAGGGATGAGGACCAATAACCCAGCAGCAGTCCATGGTGAGGGAGAGGAGACATTCATAGCAAATATCCCCCCTGACTCTGCTGGCTGATGGTGATCAACTTACTAACTCAGATGAGGCAATCCTCTGCCAGAGGAGTTTCCCTGACCTTCAAATATTCAGAAAAGTATGATTCCAACACTCTTTCCAAGGACTGTGGAAGTCTGAAAACAGTCCCCCTCTCTTTGTTGTCAATATACCACCTCTATGAATTTGGTTGCATTTTGTCTGTTGTAAGATGGTCCTTGCATCATTGCCCTGCTACAGATGCAGACCCAAGAAATAGTCCTTTCTGCTTTACCCCCCATCTAAGATGACTGCTCAATTTGGTGTAACTCTGGGAGAAAATCCCGAGGCAAAATACCTTTGAAACTGAAATCAAAGGGAGAAATAAAGTTTAAGAAACCTGTTTCTTACAAGCAGTCGTCCAGTCTCTCTCTTAACCAGGCTGCAGCAGAAGAGAGAGCATCACCCAACCTCTGCAGTCCAGGTAAGCCCTGCATGCCCTTGTAATTACCTATTGATATGTAGATGTATTGGGGGAAGTTCAGTTTGGAGACACAGGGAAGTCAGACTACAGGGTGAGGAAGGAATTCATTAAAACAAGAGTGTTAGGAAATGACAGAATAGAATAATAAAGGAAGTTCATTGAACTGCTTCTCAGCGTGGGGCACAACCCCTCCTCAAGCCAGTGTCACCTGGCATCCAGTGTCTGCTTGGATATGCACCGGCATGGGAACTGAGTACCTATCACCCCAGGCTTTGGGGGAGCTGCAGAGCACTGGATGGAGTGAGATTATATTCTGTGAACTTCCTATAGGTGAAGAAAGGAGACTTTCAGGCAGGCTACTAAAGGGCAAAATTTGTAAACTGCAGTTACTGGTCACCTAGGTGCTGGTAATTTGCAAGCCCAGATCTGAGCTCTTAGTGACCCCCTCCCTACTTGTCTGAGACAGGACAGAGAGAATGAAGGTTTAAGCTGAAACCCAGAGGATTAGAATGACAAAACAAAGTAACAAAACACTTACTACTGGAAAAGCACAGAGACAAAACGTTTAAGTTGAGCAATGAGAAGTTTATTTAAGGCGAAAAGGAGCACACTTGGAGAAAGGGGAGTGTGGGCTGCCCCAGAGAAGAGGCACCCCTAAAAGGTTGCGAAGAGTCAAAGATGCACTTACAAAGGCTGGGATACCTCAGAGAGAGGAATGTCCTGAAAGGTAAGGAGTACCCCCTTCTAAGGATTTTTCAGGAAGGTGACTAAGGGCTGGGGATGCAGACTTGTTAAGTGGTCCCTGAATGTTTAAGATTAATTTAACACAAGAAATTTACTGCTTTCTGATTTCTCCCTGAGATACCAGTGTCTTGGTCTGGGAGCATATCAAACAAGACTGCCTGCACAGCCCCCAAAGTGGGCTCAGTTATTGTCTGTTTGCTAAAGAGTAAGTTAAGAATCTTACTTTTTAAGTTCCTGAGTTTTATAATGCAATATTATTTTTAAGATGGAATCCTTCCTGCCTTTTACTATGCTTTTATGGCTAGGCTGGCTTGCTAAATTAGTTCCCCAGGTTGCAAATTACTTGGTTAGGGCTGAAGGAAAAAAAACAGCATATAGGTAAAGTTAAAAAAAAAAAAGCTGGGCCTGCCTGCATGATTAACACAATAAAGACATGGGTTATACTGAGGTACCCTCCTTTATAGGGGGAATATTCAAACATTCCAGGCCAAGTTACTCCTGGCTTTTTGAGCTTTAACTGATTAACTCATTAAGTCTGGGTCTTTTTTTAGTGGGCTTTCCTGGTTTTATTCTCTTTCCAACGCACTCATATCTGTTTTCCTGCCTAACAGAGGGACCACTTCTCTCCACCCCTTGAAATACCTATTGGTATGCAGATGCACTAAAGCCAGGTGAGGGATTCTGGAAATATTACAATTTTACCCATATTTGGGTAGAAGATTCCTTACTGGAGAGCTAGGAGGACTCACCTCTCATGGGGCACAAGATGGAACTTGCAAAGACCTGTGTCTCCTTTCAGCAACCTGACACTGTGTCCCTTTTTAACTCTTCTTCAACAATCAAACTCCCTTCATTTTCTCACCTGATCTTTTCTCTTCCTACCTCTATGTTAACTCCTTGCTCCTTTCCTTCTGGATAATATTTGTGAGACAGGGACCAAAGATTTAGGCAGAGTAGGGAGAGGGCCTCTGGAAAAAAAGCAACGCAAGATAATTACAGTCATAACAATGTAACAAAGCAAAGAAGTCCCTATTGAAACTCTGTGTTAAGCATTAATGCAAAGTCAGTGCCACACTAATTCTCTAGGGTAAAGATACCAGACTGGGAATATAGACATTCTTCAGTGCAATCAATTAAAGCTCTAAAGGCCAGGAGCAACTTGGCCTGGAATGTTTAAATGTTCTCCAGATAAGGACAAGTATCTCAGCATAACCAGTGACTTTATTGTATTAATTAGATCATGACACTGTAAAATTTACCTTCCTGCTAATAGACCCAGTTTATTTTTAACTGTACTTATATGCTGTGTTTCCCTCTCTAATCCGAATCAAGTAATCTGCAACCTGTACAAAACAGCCCAAAAAGTTAAGAAGTCAGATTCTTAGCACACTCTAGCAAACAGGCAGCAGCCCAGCCCACCTTGGAGGCAGGGCAGGTGGTCTTCATTGATATGCTTCCAGAGGGAAGTTGCCATCCTGAGAAAAATCAGAACAGTCAATTTCTTCTACTCATCAAAAATAAGCATCCTCTACCTTTCTCTCCTACCTTAAGTGTTTGCGAAGTTCATTCTTCAGTTCCGTGAACCAGAACCCCAGCATCACTTGGGCATTCACAGTTCCTGTTGATGTCAAGCATTTAGCTCACCCCAGGTTTTGTTGATAAACTAAGCTCCATGTCTACATTAAGTTCTTTTGTAGATCAATAAGAATTCCCCTGTTACAGGACCTTCTCAATCGCAAACAGTAGTGTTTCTGAATAATTAATAAACCATTATTAACGAATCATCTTGGTTCCATAAGGGATATAGGAGAGGTAGAGTGTGTTTAAGGATAGATAATGAGATCGGATTTTTGTAAGTTTAAATTTCAATCGCCTTAGGATGTTTTCCTGAAACTGTGCTGTATGCAGTTTGGAAAGGTGGAGCTAAGCCTCAGGAAAAGGTCAAAACATATTTAAAAGTTGTCAGGGGTAACTAAAGGCTTGGGAATGGATAGTATTTTCTGTAAATGACATGGATATTGAGGAAGAATTGGGCTTTGTGTCAGACTTCTGAGTAACACCAGATAAGAGGAGAGAGTGAAGGAGGGGCAGATGCAGATGACCTAGCTGAACCTTGAGGAAGCAATGTCAGTAGGAGATGTCAGGGGGAGGTGATGATCGTGAAAGAGCCCCCAAAACTTATTTTAAGAGCCTTCTTAAAAAATGTCTTTTAAAAGAAAAAAAATTCATTAGATGGGGAAAATTATAGGCTGCTGTTGACCTTGGCAAATGCAGTTTTTAGAAAATAAAAGAATCTATTTAATTTCAGTGAAGTAACAGGTTTGCAACTTGGCCAATGAATAGGAGGTAAGAAAGTAAATTCAGCTCTAGAGGGTTTTTTGTAGGAGTTTGGAAATAAGGGAAGGGTAGGGATAAGTTAGCTGCATGAGAAGAAATGCTGGGAAGATTTAGGAAAGATGTCTTTTAGAGCTGATGATGGATTGAGCCTGCTTTATGCTGAGAGAATGAGGCAACCAGAGAAGAAGGGAGATACAGAAGACAGAAGTCATGCTGAGAGTGGAAGGTGAGATCAAGTCACAGGTGATAGGAGAGGGTCTAGCCTTAGTCAGGAGGCCACAATGTTCTCATTGTCTGTAGGGGACCATATGGGAACATGGCTGAGATGAAGATCTTTAAAACTTCCACTTGTTGACTGCCTTGCACTTCTGCAGGAATCTGAAGGAGACCAGTAAGGATGATTAAATAAATACTAATTAATTTATTGCATTCTTTGGTCCAAGAGCACAGTGTGGAAGCCTTGTACCTAGTGGGCCAGTCTGGACTGGATGTGAATCGCACAAACTTGGCTTAGAGCTGGACAGCATGGCCTCGGTGCCCTGAATGGAAACCACTGTCTTTAACCACTTTCACACATTGAGGTGTGCCCCTCCTCCTGGTGCTCCATAGTTTTCTCAGTTCAGTGGGAGAACGAGGACAAAACTCCTTATGGGAATTATATGCTTACATCCTCCAGTCTTGTACACTTAGTCATAGCCTTGAATTTTCCTTTTTTTCCTCTGGATTCTGTCTTGTCCCTTCTGCAATTCCAGAGGTTGGTTTTGTGTAGTTGTGGCCAGGGTTAGCAGAGAACAGAATATATAAAAGCCAAAAGAATGTTGAACTTGGCCAGCCTGCAAGGAAAAAGATGAGTGTGACATGCAGGACGGAGTGCAAAAACAGGGTCTCAAGAGAAGAGAAATCAGAAAGGAAGAAATTCTAAGGGAAAGGATTACCTCAAAGGAACTGCCGAGTGGATTGATTGTACAAGTTTTAATCTTTACACTGGGAATCTACTGATTGTACCATCATGCTACAAGGTGACCCTGACTGACTCTAACCCTGGCTATTCCAGATAAAGGAGTGAGTGAACCACTAATTAAACCAGGGCTTGTGGGATGCAAAGGATTGGAATAGCTAGTAGGAAAGGCAGTGAGGGGGATGACAGGAATACTGAATGTGGACAGAGGAGAGCTACTGAGGTAATGATGCTTGGGTTCTTGTTTGCAGAGTTGAAGAATGAACTTAGCAAACACTCAAGGTAGGAGAGCAAGGCAGAGACTTTTATTTAGAGATAAAGTGAGAGGACAAAGCTCCTGGCTCATACCAGGAGTGGACAAGAGACCCCCTAGTTGTGCATTGTCTAGGGGTTTTATAGGCAGTTTTGGGGTTTATGGGAATGTCATAAAGGGGTACAGACTTGTTAAATGATCCCTGAATATTTAAAATTAACTGAACACAAAAAATTTACTGCTCTGATTTCTCCCTAAGATACTGGCATCTTGGTCTGGGAGCATATCAAACAAGACTGCCTGCCCAGCCCCTAAGGGGGGTTGAGCTATTGTCTGTTTGCTAAGAAGTAAGTAAAGAATTTTACTTTTTAACTTGCTGGGTATTAAAATGAAATCTTATTTTTAAGATGGAATCCTTCCTGCCTTTTACTATGTTGTTATGGCTGGGCTTAATTACCCATGTTGCAAATCACATCATCAGGTCTGAAGGAGGAAAAACAGCACAAAGTCCCGGGGGATGATTTAAAAGGGGTTACTGAAGGCCACTGGGCTCAGTCCATCCTTTCAGGGTCTCTCTGTTGAAGCCGTAACCTAGCAACAGGCAGGTTACATCATAAAATGGTTTAAGTTCACTGAAAATCCTGGCCATAGGAAGACCATCATCCCCACACAACCCCCCTCAACTATTCTTGGCTTACAATGTACACACTTTCAATCTTCTGCAATGGTCCCTGTGTGATAAAACTGGAGCACTGTAACAAGATTCCAAAATAGAAAGAGAAGATAACTACAACTTACAGACAACAAAAATTAAGACATAGCAAGATTTTGATACAGGTAACAAAAATCATAAAAATCCTCAAGCCAGAGTAGGTTCCTAAAAACAAAAGATATAATAATAAACAAGCCAGAGGAACTTCCCAATTCACAGAGATTTTACAGATGATAAGATACATGTTTCAATGCCACCAAAATAGGGAAATCTTATCCATCAGGTAGGATGCATGCAAGAGAGAGGTCCTGTGATAGGAAGGTTGCAGGCAGGGGGTCCCTTCCAAGTGTAGTACACCATACTTTTACTTCTGACCCCATGGGGGCTACTGAAGGGTCTATATACAGTGCTACTGGAGGAGCATGCACTGGCCATTATGCTAAAACAAAACTTCCCAGTAAGATGATCCTACCTTCTGGCCATTCAGGAAACACTTCTGTGACTTTTGGCATCCACCCTGCTGTTATTCCAGGTAGATGCAGGAGGCCAGCTTCCAGGCTTTGTCCCCAAGGTGCCAGGAGAGCCAGCCATCATTGATCTATGTCTCAAAAGGTCCAAGGCCGTGTCCACTCGAAAGAGTTTCCGGGGTTCAATGCACTTGGTCCTGGCAGGACGGTGTTATTCTGGTGGCCAAAAGTCAGCTTGTCTGACTCTTCCTTGGTTTGTCCTTGTAGTTGCATAGGGGAGGCATCCATATATGTTAACATGTCCACAGGTCTCAGGGCTTACTTTCTGGGTCTTTGTGTTGAACCCGTAGCCTAGCAATAGGCTAGTTACAACAAAAAATGGTTGAAGTTCAGTGGGGATCTTGGCCATATGAAATCCATCTTCCCCACACTGCCCCACTCCAGTATTCTTGCCTAAGAATCAACAAGAATCCAATCTTCCGCAACGGTCCCTGCGCGAGAAAGCTGGAGTACTGTGATCACATTCCACAATAGCAAGAGAAGTTAATAACAATTTAGAGCCAATAAAAATTAACATACAGCAAGATTTTGATACAAGTAACAAAAACTATAAAATTCCTCAAGACAGAGGAGTTTCCTAATAACAAAATATATAATAATACTCATGCAAGAGGAATTTCCAATGCACAAAAACTTGACAGGCGATAAGACACGTTTTAATGACAAAAACACAGGAAAATCTTGTCCATCAGGTAGGATGCATGCAAGAGAGTGGTCCTATGATAGGAATGTAGCAGGGAGGCGGTCCCTTGCAGGTGTAGTCCACAATACTTTTACTTCTGTCCCCGTGGGGGTTACTGAATGATATATATACAGTGCTACTGGAGGAGTGAGCACTGGACATTATGATAAAGCAAAACTCCAGGGAAAGTTGCTCCTACCTTCTGGGGGTTCAGGGTACATTAGTGTGACTTTTGGCATCCACACTGCTGTTATTTCAGGTAGACGAAGGAAGGCAGCTTCCAGGCCTTGCCCCAAAGTGCCAGGAGAGCAAGCCATCATTGGTCCATATGTTGAAAGTTCGAAAGCAATGTTCACTCAATGGATTTTCGGTCATTATTTGCACTTGCTCCTGGTAGGAAGATGTTATTCTGGTGTCCGAACGTCGGAGTGTCTGACTCTTCCTTGGTTTGAACTTGTAGTTGTATTGGGGAGCCAGACATATGTGTTAACATGTCCACCGGGCTCAGGCCTTCATTTCTGGGACCTTGTGTTGAACCCGTAGGCAGGCAATAGGCTAGTTACATATTAAAGTGGTTGAAGTTCAGTGAAGTTCCTTGCCATAGGAACCCCATCTTCCCCACACTGCCACCCTCCATACTCTTGCCTTACAATCTACACATTTCCAATCATCCGCAGTGGTCCCTAGGTGAGAAAGTGACCACATTCCACAATAGAAAGAGAAATTAACAACAATTTACAGCCATTTAAAATTAACATACAGCAAGATTTCGATACAAGTAACAAAAATTATAATCATCCTCAAGCCAGATGAGGTATCTAATAACAGAAGTTATAATAATCCTCATGCGAGAGGAATTTCCCAAAGCACCAAAAGTATAGGGGTGATAAGTCACATTTTCATGCCACCAACAGAGGGAATTCTTCTCTGTCAGGAAGGATAAATGCAAGAGAATGGATCTGGGATAGGACTGTAGCATGCAGGCGGTCCGTTCCAGCTCTACTATATCATACTTTGACTTGTTTCCCCGTGGGGGTCAGTGAAGGGTCTCTAGATAGAGCTACTAGAGGTGTATCCACTGGCCATTATGCTAAAAGCAAACTTACCTGTATGATGCTCCAACCTTCTGGCCGTTCAGGATACACAAATGTGTATTTTGGAATCCACCCTGCAGTGTTTCTGGGAATACACAGGAGGCCAGCTTCCAGGCCTTGTCCCTAGTGTGACAAGAGTGCCAGCTATCTCGACATGTGTTGAGAGGACCAAATCCATGCCCACTCAAAGGAGTCTCCGAGCTTAAGTGCAGTTGGTATTGGCAGCTAGATGTTATTCTGGCGGCCGAACCTTGGCTTCTGTGATCCTTCCTTGGTTTGTACTTGCAGTTGTGTAGGGGTGGCAGCCATATATGTTAACATATCCACTGGGCTCGGGCTTCTTTTATGGGTCTCTGTATTGTAGTCACAGCCTAGCAACAGACCAGATGCATCATAAAGTGGTTGAAGTTCCATGGGCATCTTGGCATTGGATGCCCAACATCCCCAAACACCCCGGCTCCAGTAATTTCACTTTACAGTCTACACGCTTTTAATCTTCCACAATGGTCCCTGTGGGAGAAAGCTGAAGCACTGTAACAATATTCCACAATAGCAAGGGAAGATAACAACAACTTAGAGATAATAAAAATTAAGATACAGCAAGATTTTGATACAAGTAACAAAAATTGTAATAATCCACAAGCCAGAGGAGGCTCCCAATAACAGGAGTTATAGTATTCCTCAAGCCATAGGAAATTCCCAGTACCCAAAGACTCTAGGGGCTATAAGACACATGTATTAATGACCCCAATAGAGTGAAATCTTGCCCATCTGCTAGGACGCCTGCAAGAGGGTGGTCCTGTGATAGGATGGTAACAGGGAGGCGGTCCCTTTCAGTAGTAGTCCACCATACTTTTTCTTCTGTCTCCGTGGGGTTACTGAATGATCTGTATACAGTGGTATTGGAGGTGCAAGCACTAGCATTCTGATAAAACAAAACTCCCCAGTAAGTTGCTCGTACCTTCTGGGGATTCAGGATACACTAGTGTGAAATTTTGCAACCACCGTGCTGTTATTCCAGGTCAACGCAGAATGCCAGCTTCCAGGCCACACCCCAACGTGCCAGGAGAGCATGCCGTCATTGGTCCATGTATTGTTAGGTCCAAGGTCATGTCCACTCAATGGAGTTTCCATCGTTCATTGCACTTGGAACTGGTAGGAAGTTGTTATTGTGGTAGCCAAAGGTCAGCTTCACTGCTTGTCACTTGCTTTGAACTTCTAGTTGTTTTGGGGAGCCAGCCATATGGGCTAACATGTCAACTGGGCTCAGGGCTTCATTTCAGGAACTCTGTGTTGAACCGTAGCCAGGCAATGGGCTACTTACATCTTAATGTGGTTGAAGTTCAGTGAGTTTCCTGGCCATAGGAACACCATCTTCCCCACACTGCCACCCTCCATATTCTCGCCTTACATTCTACACATTTCCAATCTTCGCAGCAGTCCCTGGGCGAGAAAGCTGGACTATTGTGACCATATTCCACAATAGAAAAAGAAGTTAATAACAATTTACTGCCATTTAAAATTAACATACAGCAAGATTTTGATACCAGTAACAAAAATTATAATCATCCTCAAGCCAGAGGAGGTACCTAATAACAAAAGTTATAATAATCCTCATGCAAGAGGAATTTCCCAATGAACAAAATGTGTAAGGGTGATATGTCACATTTTCATGAAACCAACAGAGGGAAATCTTATCCGTCAGGAAGAATGAATGAAAGAGAATGGTCCTGGGATAGGACTGTAGCATGCAGGCGGACCCTTCTATCTCTAGTATATCATACTTAGTCTTCTTTAACCATGGGGGTCACTGAAGGGTCTCTAGATAGTGCTACTGGAGGTGCATCCACTGGCCATTGTGCTAAAAGCAAACTTACCAGTATATTGCTCCTACCTTCTGGGGGTTCAGAATACACTATTCTGCCATTTGGCATCTACCCTGCTGTTATTAAAGGTAGACACAGGAGGCCAGCTTCCAGACCTTTCCCCAAGGTGCCAGGAGAGGAAGACTTCGTTGGTCCATGTATCGATAGGTCCAAGGCCATGTCCACTAAACAGAGTTTCCACCGTTCATTGCACTTGGTCCTGGTAGGAAGTTGTTATTGTGGTGGCCGAAGGTTGGCTTCACTGCTTGTTACTTGCTTTGAACTTGCAGATGTATTGCGAAGCCAGCCAGTCATGCTAACGTGTCCACTGGGCTCAGGGCTTCATTTCTGGGACTCTGTGTTGAACCCATAGCCAGGCAATAGGCTACTTACATCTTAAAGTGGTTGAAGTTCAGTGAGTTTCCTGGCCATACAAACCCAACTTCCCCATGCTGCCACCCTCCATGTTCTCGCCTCACAATCTGCACGTTTCCAATCATCCGCAGTGTTCCTGGACGAGAAATCTGGACTATTGTGCCTACATTCCACAATAGAAAGAGAAGTTAACAATTTACAGCCATTTAAAACTAACATACAGCAAGATTTTGATACCAGTAACAAAAATTATGATCATCCTCAAGCCAGAGGAGGTACCTAATAATGAAAGTTAAAATAATCCTCATGCAAGAGGAATTTCCCAATGCAGAAAATGTGTAGGGTTGAGAAGTCACATTTTCATGCCACCAACAGAGGGAAATCATTTCCATCAGGAAGGAAGGATGCAAGAGAATGGTCCTGGGATAGGACTGTAGCATGTAGGTGGACCATTCCAGCTCTAGTATACCATACTTTGACTAGTTTCCCCGTGGGGGACAAGGAAGGTTCTCTAGATAGAGCTACTGGGGGTGCGTCCACTGGCCTTTATGCTAAAAGCAAACAATTCGGTATGATGCTCCTTACTTCTGGCCTTCAGGATACACTACTGTGTCTTTTGGCAACCACCCTGCTATTATTCCGGAAATACACAGAAGGCCAGCTTCCAGGCCTTTTACCCAGTAAGCCAGGAGTGTCAGCTATCGTTGGTCCATGTGTCGAGAGGACCAAATCCATGCCCACTCAAAGGAGTCTCCGAACATCAGTGCAGTTGGTATTGGCAGCTAGAAGTAAATCTGGCAGTGGAACCTCGGCTCCTGTGATCCTTCCTTGGTTTGTACCTGCAGTTGTAATGGGGTGGCAGCCATATGTGTTAACATATCCACTGGGCTCGCGGCATCCTTTCCGTGTCTCTGTGTTGTGGCCGTATCCTAGCAACAGACCAGTTGCATCATAACATGGTTGAAATTCCATGGGGAACTTGGCCATAGGATGCCGAACATCCAAACACACCCCGGCTCCAGTAATCTCCCCTTACAATCAACACGCTTTTAAACTTCCCCAATGGTCCCTGTGGGAGAAACTGGAGCACGGTAACAATATTTCACAATAGAACATGAAGATAACAACAACTAAGAGATAATAAACATTAAGATACAGCAAGATTTTGATACAAGTAACAAAAATTGTAATTACCCACAAGCCGGAGTAGGCTCCCAATAGCAGGAGTTATAGTATTCCTCAAGCCATAGGAAGTTCCCGGTACCCAAAGAGTATAGGGGCTATAATACACATGTATTAATGCCCCCAACAGAGTGAAATCTTGTCCATCTGCTAGGACACCTACAGGGGAGTGGTCCTGTGATAGGACGGTAGCAGGCAGGCGGACCCTTGCAGGAGTAGTCCACCGTACTTTTACTTCTGTCCCCATGGGGGTTTCCGAACGATCTGTATATAGTGCTACTGGAGGTGCAATCACTGGCATTATGACAAAGCAAAGCTCCCCAGGAAGATCCCTCTTCCTTCTGGGGTTTCGGGATACACTAGTGTGACATTTGGCATCCACCCTGCTGTCACTCCAGGTAGATGCAGGAGGCCAGCTTCCAGGCCAGCCCCAAGGTGCCAGGAGTGTAAGCCATCGTTGGTCCATGTATCGATAGGTCAAAGGCAATGTCCACTCAACGGAGTTTCTACCTTTCATTGCACTTGGTCCTGGTAGGAAGTTGTTACTGTGGTGGCCGAAGGTCGGTTTCACTGCTTCTCACTTGCTCTGAACTTGTAAATGTATTGCGGAGGCAGCCAACTGTGCTAACATGTCCACTGTGCTCAGGGCTTCATTTGTGGGTCTCGGTGTTGAAACCGTAGCCAGGCAATAGGCTACTTACATCTTAAAGTGGTTGAAGTTCAGTGAGTTTCTGGACATTGGAACCCCATCTTCCCCAAACTGCCACCCTACGTATTCTCGCATTACAATCCGCGCGTTTCCAATCATCGGCAGTGTTCCCTGGATGAGAAGGTTGGGCTATTGTGACTATGTTCCAAAATAGAAAGAGAAGTTAACTACAATTTACAGACATTTAAAATTAACATACAGCAAGATTTTTATACCAGTAACAAAAATTATAATCATCCAAAGCCAGAGTAGGTTCCTAATAACAAATGTGATAATAATCCTCATGGAAGAGGTATTTCGCAATGCACAAAATATGTAGCGTTGATAAGTCACATTTTCATGCTAATAACAGAGGGAAATCTTTTCCGTCAGGACGGCTGAATGCAAGAGAATGGTCCTGGGATAGCACTGTAGCATGCAGGTGGACCATTCCAGCTCTAGTATACCATACTTTGACTTGTTTCCCAGTGGGGGTCACTGAGAGGTCTCTAGATAGTGGTACTGGAAGTGCCTCCACTGCTCATTATGCTAAAAGCAAACTTACCGGTATGATGCTCCTACCTTCTAGCCGTTCACTATGTAACCCTGTGTGTTTTGGCATCCACCCTGCTGTTATTCCAGGAATACAAAGGAATCCAGCCTCCAGGCCTTGTCCCGAGTGTGCCAGCAGTGTCAGCTATCATTGCTGCATGTGTCGAGAGGCCAAAATCCATGCCCACTCCAGGGAATCTCTGAGCTTCAGTGCAGTTGGTATTGGCAGCTAGATTTTATTCTGGTGGCCGCAGTTCGGCTCCTATGATCCTTCCTTGGTTTGTACCTGAAGTGGTAATGGGGAGGCAGCCATATGTGTTAACATATCCACTGGGCTTGGGGCTTCCTTTCCGTGTCTCTGTGTTGTGGCCGTATCCTAGGAACAGACCAGTTGCATCATAACATGGTTGAAATTCCATGGGGATCTTGGCCATAGGATGCCCAACATCCCCACACACCCCGGCTCCAGTAATCTCCCCTTACAATCAACACGCTTTTAATCTTCCGCAATGGTCCCTGTGGGCGAAACTGGAGCACTGTAACAATATTTCACAATAGCACATGAAGAAAACAACAACTAAGAGATAATAAATATTAAGATACAGCAAGATTTTGATACAAGTAACAAAAATTGTAATTACCCACAAGCCGTAGTAGGCTGCCAATAGCAGGAGATATAGTACTCTTCAAGCCATAGGAAGTTTCCGGTACCCAAAGAGTATAGGGGCTATAAGACACATGTATTAATGCCCCCAACAGAGTGAAATCTTGTCCATCTGCTAGGACACATACAGGGAAGTGGTCCTGTGATAGGACGGTAGCAGGCAGGCGGACCCTTGCAGGAGTAGTGCACCGTACTTTTACTTCTGTCCCCGTGGGGGTTACCGAACGATCTGTATATAGTGCTACTGGAGGTGCAATCACTGGCATTATGACAAAGCAAAGCTCCCCAGGAAGATCCCTCTTCCTTCTGGGGTTTCGGGATACACTAGTGTGACATTTGGCATCCACCCTGCTGTCACTCCAGGTAGATGCAGGAGGCCAGCTTCCAGGCCAGTCCCAAGGTGCCAGGAGTGTAAGCCATCGTTGGTCCATGTATCGATAGGTCAAAGGCAATGTCCACTCAACGGAGTTTCTACCTTTCATTGCACTTGGTCCTGGTAGGAAGTTGTTACTGTGGTGGCCGAAGGTCGGTTTCACTGCTTCTCACTTGCTCTGAACTTGTAAATGTATTGCGGAGGCAGCCAACTGTGCTAACGTGTCCACTGTGCTCAGGGCTTCATTTGTGGGTCTCGGTGTTGAACCCGTAGCCAGCCAATAGGCTACTTACATCTTAAAGTTGTTGAAGTTCAGTGAGTTTCCTTGCCATAGGAACCCCATCTTCCTCACACTGCCACCCCCAATATTCTCGCCGTACAATCTGCACGTTTACAATCATTCAGAGTGTTCCCTAATGAGAAAGCTGGACTGTTGTGACTACATTCCACAATAGAAAGGAAATTAACAACAATTTACAGCCATTTAAAATTAACATACAGCCATATTTTGATAGCAGTAACAAAAATCATTATCATCCTCATGCCAGAAGAGTTTCCTAATAACAAAAGTTAAAATAATCCTCATGGAAGTGGAATTTCCCAATGCACAAAATATGTATGGTTGATAAGTCACATTTTCATGCCAGTAACAGAGGGAAGTCTTTTCTGTCAGGAAGGATGAATGCAAGAGAATGGTCCTGGGCTGGGACTGTAGCGTGCAGGGTGTCCGTTCCAGCTCTCGTATACAGTACTTTGAGTTTTTTTCCCGTGGGGGTTACTGAAGGGTCTATATGTAGTGCTACTGGAGGTGCATCCACTGGCCATTATGCTAAAAGCAAACTTACTGGTATGATGCTCGTACCTTCTGGCCATTCACTATACAGTACTATGCCTTCTGGCATCCACCCTGGTGTTATTCCAGGAATACACAGCAATCCAGCCTCCAGGCCTTGTTCCCAATGTGCCAGGAGTGTCAGGTATCGTTGGTCCATGTGTCGAGGGGCCCAAATCCATGCCCACAGAAGGGAGTCTCCGAGCTTCAGTGCAGTTGGTATTGGCAGATAGATGTAATTCATTCATCCGAACCTCGGCTCCTGTGATCCTTCCTTGGTTTCTACTTGAAGAGGTAATGGGGTGGCAGCCATATGTGTTAACTTATCCACTGGGCTTGGAGCATCCTTTCTGGGTCTCTGTGTTGTAGCCGTAGCCTAGCAACAGACCAGTTGCCTCATAACATGGTTGAAGTTCCATGGGGATCTTGGCCATCGGATGCCCAACATCCCCACACACCCCGGCTCCAGTAATCTCCCCTTACAGTCTACACGCTTTTAATCTTCTGCAATTGTCCCTGTGGGAGAAAGCTGGAGCACTGTAACAATATCTCAGAATAGCAAGGGAAGATAACATCAACTAAGAGATAATAAACATTAAGATACAGAATGATTTAGATAAAGGTAACAATAATTGTAATAATCCACAAGCCAGAGATGGCTCCCAATAGCAGGAGTTATAGTACTCCTCAAGCCATAGGAAGTTTCCAGTGCCCAAAGAGTATAGGGGATATAACACACATGAATTAATTCCCCGAACTGAGACAAATCTCGTCCACCTACTAGGACACAATCAGGAGTGTGGTCCTGTTATAGGACGGTAGCAGGCAGGCGGTCCCTTGCAGGAGTAGTACACGGTACGTTTACTTCTGTCACCGTGGGGGTTTCCGAACGATCTTTATACAGTGCTAGTGGAGGTGCAAGCACTGGCATTATGGCAAAACAAAACTCCCCAGTAAGATCCTCCTACCTTCTTTGTGTTCTGAACATACTAGTGTGACATTTGGAATGTAGCCTGCTGTTACTCCAGGTAGATGCAGGAGGCCACCCTCCAGACCTTGTCCCAAGGTGCCAGGAGTGCAAGGCATCGTTACTCCATGTATCGGTAGTTCAAAGGCAATGTCCACTCAACGGAGTTTCTCCCTTCCATTGCACTTGGTTCTGGTAGGAAGTTGTTACTGTGGTGGCCGAAGGTTGGTTTCAATGATTCTCACTTGCTTTGAACTTGTAAATGTTTTGCGGAGGCAGCCAATTGTGCTAAGGTGTCCACTGTGCTCAGGGCTTCATTTGTGGGTCTCGGTGTTGAACCCGTAGCCATCCAATAGGCTCCTTACATCTTAATGTGGTTGAAGTTCAGTGAGTTTCTGGCCATTAGAACCCCATCTCCCCACACTGCCACCCTCCATATTATTGCATTACAATCCACACCTTTCCAATCATCCACAGTGTTCCCTGGATGAGAAGGTTGGACTGATGTGACTACATTCCACAATAGAAAGAGAAGTTAACTACAATTTACAGACATTAAAAATTACCATACAGCAAGATTTTTACACCAGTAAAAAAAATTATAAAAATCCGCAAGCCAGAGAAGGTTCCTAATAATAAATGTTATAATAACCCTCATGGTAGAGGTATTTCCCAACGCACAAAATATGTAGGGTTGATAAGTCACATTTTCATGCCAATAACAGATGGAAATCTTTTCCGTCAGGACGGCTGAATGCTAAAGAATTGTCCTGGGATAGCACTGTAGCATGCAGGTGGACTGTTCCAGCTCTAGTATACCATACTTTGACTTGTTTCCCAGTGGAGGTCAGTGAGAGGTCTCTAGATAGTGGCACTGGAAGTGCCTCCACTAGCCATTATGCTAAAAGCAGAGTTACCGGTATGATATTCCTACCTTCTAGCCGTTCACTATGTAACCCTGTGTGTTTTGGCATCCACCCTGCTGTTATTCCAGGAATACACAGGAATCCAGCCACCAGGCCTTGTCCCCAGTGTGCTAGCAGTGTCAGCTATCGTTGCTGCATGTGTCGAGAGGCCCAAATCCATGCCCACTCCAGGGAATCTCCGAGCTTCAGTGCAGTTGGTATTGGCAGCTAGATTTTATTCTGGTGGCCGCACTTCGGCTCCTATGATCCTTCCTTGGTTTGTACCTGAAGTGGTAATGGGGTGGCAGCCATATGTGTTAACATATCCACTGGGCTTGTGGCATCCTTTCCGTGTCTCTGTGTTGTGGCCGTATCCTAGCAACAGACCAGTTGCCTCATAACATGGTTGAAATTCCATGGGGAACTTGGCCATAGGATGCCGAACATCCAAACACACCCCGGCTCCAGTAATCTCCCCTTACAATCAACACGCTTTTAAACTTCCCCAATGGTCCCTGTGGGAGAAACTGGAGCACGGTAACAATATTTCACAATAGAACATGAAGATAACAACAACTAAGAGATAATAAACATTAAGATACAGCAAGATTTTGATACAAGTAACAAAAATTGTAATTACCCACAAGCCGGAGTAGGCTCCCAATAGCAGGAGTTATAGTATTCCTCAAGCCATAGGAAGTTCCCGGTACCCAAAGAGTATAGGGGCTATAATACACATGTATTAATGCCCCCAACAGAGTGAAATCTTGTCCATCTGCTAGGACACCTACAGGGGAGTGGTCCTGTGATAGGACGGTAGCAGGCAGGCGGACCCTTGCAGGAGTAGTCCACCGTACTTTTACTTCTGTCCCCGTTGGGGGTTTCCGAACGATCTGTATATAGTGCTACTGGAGGTGCAATCACTGGCATTATGATAATGCAAAGCTCCCCAGGAAGATCCCTCTTCCTTCTGGGGTTTCGGGATACACTAGTGTGACATTTGGCATCCACCCTGCTGTCACTCCAGGTAGATGCAGGAGGCCAGCTTCCAGGCCAGCCCCAAGGTGCCAGGAGTGCAAGGCATCGTTACTCCATGTATCGGTAGTTCAAAGGCAATGTCCACTCAACGGAGTTTCTACCTTTCATTGCACTTGGTCCTGGTAGGAAGTTGTTACTGTGGTGGCCGAAGGTCGGTTTCACTGCTTCTCACTTGCTCTGAACTTGTAAATGTATTGCGGAGGCAGCCAACTGTGCTAACGTGTCCACTGTGCTCAGGGCTTCATTTGTGGGTCTCGGTGTTGAACCCGTAGCCAGCCAATAGGCTACTTACATCTTAAAGTTGTTGAAGTTCAGTGAGTTTCCTTGCCATAGGAACCCCATCTTCCTCACACTGCCACCCTCCATATACTCGCCGTACAATCTGCACGTTTACAATCATTCAGAGTGTACCCTAATGAGAAAGCTGGACTGTTGTGACTACATTCCACAACAGAAAGAGAAATTAACAACAATTTACAGCCATTTAAAATTAACATACAGCCATATTTTGATAGCAGTAACAAAAATTATTATCCTCATGCCAAAAGAGTTTCCTAATAACAAAAGTTATAATAATCCTCATGGAAGTGGAATTTCCCAATGCACAATATATGTATGGTTGATAAGTCACATTTTCATGCCAGTAACAGAGGGAAATCTTTTCTGTCGGGAAGGATGAATGCAAGAGAATGTTCCTGGGCTGGGACTGTAGCGTGCAGGGTGTCCGTTCAAGCTCTCATATACAGTACTTTGACTTCTTTCCCGTGGGGGTTACTGAAGGGTCTATATTTAGTGCTACTGGAGGTGAATCCACTGGCCATTATGCTAAAAGCGAACTTACTGGTATGATGCTCGTACCTTCTGGCCGTTCACTATACAGTACTATGCCTTCTGGCATCCACCCTGGTGTTATTCCAGTAATACACAGCAATCCAGCCTCCAGGCCTTGTCCCCAATGTGCCAGGAGTGTCAGGTATCGTTGGTCCATGTGTCGAGGGGCCCAAATCCATGCCCACAGAAGGGAGTCTCCGAGCTTCAGTGCAGTTAGTATTGGCAGCTGGATGTAATTCTTTCATCCGAGCCTCGGCTCCTGTGATCCTTCCTTGGTTTCTAATTGAAGAGGTAATGGGGTGGCAGCCATATGTGTTAACTTATCCACTGGGCTTGGAGCATCCTTTCTGGGTCTCTGTGTTGTAGCCGTAGCCTAGCAACAGACCAGTTGCCTCATAACATGGTTGAAGTTCCATGGGGATCTTGGCCATCGGATGCCCAACATCCCCACACACCCCTTCTCCAGTATCTCCCCTTACAATCTACACGCTTTTAATCTTCCGCAATTGTCCCTGTGGGAGAAAGCTGGAGCACTGTAACAATATCCCAGAATAGCAAGGGAAGATAACATCAACTAAGAGATAATAAACATTAAGATCCAGAAAGATTTAGATACAGGTAACAATAATTGTAATAATCCACAAGCCAGAGATGGCTCCCAATAGCAGGAGTTATAGTACTCCTCAAGCCATAGGAAGTTCCCAGTGCCCAAAGAGTATAGGGGCTATAACACACATGTATTAATACCCCGAACTGAGAGAAATCTCGTTCACCTATTAGGAAACAATCAGGAGTGTGGTCCTGTGATAGGACGGTAGCAGGCAGGCGGTCCCTTGCAGGAGTAGTACACGGTACGTTTACTTCTGTCACCGTGGGGGTTTCCGAACGATCTTTATACAGTGCTAGTGGAGGTGCAAGCACTGGCATTATGACAAAACAAAACTCCCCAGTAAGATCCTCCTACCTTCTTTGTGTTCTGAACATACTAGTGTGACATTTGGAATCTACCCTGCTGTTACTCCAGGTAGATGCAGGAGGCCACCTTCCAGACCTTGTCCCAAGGTGCCAGGAGTGCAAGCCATCGTTGGTCCATGTGTCGAGAGGCCCAAATCCATGCCCACCAAGGGAGTCTCCGAGCTTCAGGGCAGTTGGTATTGGCAGCTAGATGTAATTCTTGCGGCCGGACCTCGACTCCTGTGATCCTTCCTTGGTTTGTACTTGAAGTGGTAATGGGGTGGCAGCCATATGTGTTAACATATCCACTGGGCTTGGGGCTTCCTTTCTGAGACTCTGTGTTGTAGCCGTAACCTAGCAACAGACCAGTTGCATCACAACATGGTTGAAGTTCCATTGGGATCTTGGCCATAGGATGCCCAACATCCCCACACACCCCAGGCTCCAGTAATCTCCCCTTACAATCTACACGCTTTTAGTCTTCCGCAATGGTGCCTGTGGGAGAAACTGGGGCAGTGTAACAATATTTCACAATAGAACATGAAGATAACAACAACTAAGAGATAATAAACATTAAGATACAGCAAGATTTTGATACAAGTAACAAAAATTGTAATTACCCACAAGCCGGAGTAGGCTCCCAATAGCAGGATTTATAGTATTCCTCAAGCCATAGGAAGTTCCCGGTACCCAAAGAGTATAGGGGCTATAATACACATGTATTAATGCCCCCAACAGAGTGAAATCTTGTCCATCTGCTAGGACACCTACAGGGGAGTGGTCCTGTGATAGGACGGTAGCAGGCAGGCGGACCCTTGCAGGAGTAGTCCACCGTACTTTTACTTCTGTCCCCGTTGGGGGTTACCGAACGATCTGTATATAGTGCTACTGGAGGTGCAATCACTGGTATTATGACAATGCAAAGCTCCCCAGGAAGATCCCTCTTCCTTCTGGGGTTTCGGGATACACTAGTGTGACATTTGGCATCCACCCTGCTGTCACTCCAGGTAGATGCAGGAGGCCAGCTTCCAGGCCAGCCCCAAGGTGCCAGGAGTGTAAGCCATCGTTGGTCCATGTATCGAGTCAAAGGCAATGTCCACTCAGCGGAGTTTCTACCTTTCATTGCACTTGGTCCTGGTAGGAAGTTGTTACTGTGGTGGCCGAAGGTCGGTTTCACTGCTTCTCACTTGCTCTGAACTTGTAAATGTATTGCGGAGGCAGCCAACTGTGCTAACGTGTCCACTGTGCTCAGGGCTTCATTTGTGGGTCTCGGTGTTGAACCCGTAGCCAGCCAATAGGCTACTTACATCTTAAAGTTGTTGAAGTTCAGTGAGTTTCCTTGCCATAGGAACCCCATCTTCCTCACACTGCCACCCCCAATATTCTCGCCGTACAATCTGCACGTTTACAATCATTCAGAGTGTTCCCTAATGAGAAAGCTGGACTGTTGTGACTACAATCCACAATAGAAAGGAAATTAACAACAATTTACAGCCATTTAAAATTAACATACAGCCATATTTTGATAGCAGTAACAAAAGTCATTATCATCCTCATGCCAGAAGAGTTTCCTAATAACAAAAGTTATAATAATCCTCATGGAAGGGGAATTTCCCAATGCACAAAATATGTATGGTTGATAAGTCACATTTTCATGCCAGTAACAGAGGGAAGTCTTTTCTGTCAGGAAGGATGAATGCAAGAGAATGGTCCTGGGCTGGGACTGTAGCGTGCAGGGTGTCCGTTCCAGCTCTCGTATACAGTACTTTGAGTTTTTTTCCCGTGGGGGTTACTGAAGGGTCTATATGTAGTGCTACTGGAGGTGCATCCACTGGCCATTATGCTAAAAGCAAACTTACTGGTATGATGCTCGTACCTTCTGGCCGTTCACTATACAGTACTATGCCTTCTGGCATCCACCCTGGTGTTATTCCAGGAATACTCAGCAATCCAGCCTCCAGGCCTTGTCCCCAATGTGCCAGGAGTGTCAGGTATCGTTGGTCCATGTGTCGAGGGGCCCAAATCCATGCCCACAGATGGGAGTCTCCGAGCTTCAGTGCAGTTGGTATAGGCAGCTAGATGTAATTCTTTCATCCGAACCTCGGCTCCTGTGATCCTTCCTTGGTTTCTACTTGAAGAGGTAATGGGGTGGCAGCCATATGTGTTAACTTATCCACTGGGCTTGGAGCATCCTTTCTGGGTCTCTGTGTTGTAGCCGTAGCCTAGCAACAGACCAGTTGCATCATAACGTGGTTGAAGTTCCATGGGGATCTTGGCCATCGGATGCCCAACATCCCCACACACCCCTGCTCCAGTAATCTCCCCTTACAGTCTACACGCTTTTAATCTTCCGCAATTGTCCCTGTGGGAGAAAGCTGGAGCACTGTAACAATATCCCAGAATAGCAAGGGAAGATAACATCAACTAAGAGATAATAAACATTAAGATACAGAAAGATTTAGATAAAGGTAACAATAATTGTAATAATCCACAAGCCAGAGATGGCTCCCAATAGCAGGAGTTATAGTACTCCTCAAGCCATAGGAAGTTCCCAGTGCCCAAAGAGTATAGGGGCTATAACACACATCTATTAATACCCCGAACTGAGACAAATCTGGTCCACCTACTAGGACACAATCAGGAGTGTGGTCCTGTGATAGGACGGTAGCAGGCAGGCGGCCCCTTGCAGGAGTAGTACACTGTACGTTTACTTCTGTCACCGTGGGGGTTTCCGAACGATCTTTATACCGTGCTAGTGGAGGTGCAAGCACTGGCATTATGGCAAAACAAAACTCCCCAGTAAGATCCTCCTACCTTCTTTGTGTTCTGAACATACTAGTGTGACATTTGGAATGTATCCTGCTGTTAGTCCAGGCAGATGCAGGAGGCCATCCTCCAGACCTTGTCCCAAGGTGCCAGGAGTGCAAGGCATCGTTACTCCATGTATCGGTAGTTCAAAGGCAATGTCCAGTCAACGGAGTTTCTCCCTTCCATTGCACTTGGTACTGGTAGGAAGTTGTTACTGTGGTGGCCGAAGGTCGGTTTCACTGCTTCTCACTTGCTTTGAACTTGTAAATGTTTTGCGGAGGCAGCCAATTGTGCTAAGGTGTCCACTGTGCTCAGGGCTTCATTTGTGGGTCTCGGTGTTGAACCCGTAGCCAGCCAATAGGCTACTTACATCTTAAAGTGGTTGAAGTTCAGTGAGTTTCTGGCCATTGGAACCCCATCTCCCCACACTGCCACCCTCCATATTATTGCATTACAATCCGCACGTTTCCAATCATCAACAGTGTTCCCTGGATGAGATGGTTGGACTATTGTGACTACATTTCACAATAGAAAGAGAAGTTAACAACAGTTTGCAGCCATTTAAAATTACCATACAGCAAGATTTTTATACCAGTAACAAAAATTATAATCATCCGCAAGCCAGAGGATGTTCCTAGTAACAAATATTATAATAATCCTCATGGTAGAGGTATTTCCCAAAGCACAAAATATGTAGGGTTGATAAGTCACATTTTCATGCCAGTAACACTGTGAAATCTTTTCCGTCAGGAAGGCTGAATGCTAGAGAATTGTCCTGGGATAGAACTGTAGCATGCAGGTGGACTGTTCCAGCTCTAGTATACCATACTTTGACTTGTTTCCCGGTGTGGGATAGTGAAAGGTCTCTAGATAGTGGCACTGGAAGTGCCTCCACTGGCCATTATGCTAAAAGCAGACTTACTGTTATGATGCTCCTACCTTCTTGCCGTTCACTATGCACTACTGTGTCTTTTGGCATCCACCCTGCTGTTACTCCAGGGATACACAGGAATCCAGCCCCCACGCCTTGTCCCCAGTGTGCCTGGAGTGTCAGCTATCGTTGGTCCATGTGTCGAGAGGCCCAAATCCATGCCCACCAAGGGAGTCTCCGAGCTTCAGGGCAGTTGGTATTGGCAGCTAGATGTAATTCTTGCGGCCGGACCTCGACTCCTGTGATCCTTCCTTGGTTTGTACTTGAAGTGGTAATGGGGTGGCAGCCATATGTGTTAACATATCCACTGGGCTTGGGGCTTCCTTTCTGAGACTCTGTGTTGTAGCCGTAGCCTAGCAACAGGCCAGTTGCATCACAACATGGTTGAAGTTCCATGGGGATCTTGGCCATAGGATGCCCAACATCCCCACACACCCCAGGCTCCAGTAATCTCCCCTTACAATCTACACGCTTTTAGTCTTCCGCAATGGTGCCTGTGGGAGAAACTGGGGCAGTGTAACAATATTCCAGAATAGCAAGGGAAAATAACAACACCTTAGACATTTTAAACTTTAAGATACAGCAAGATTTTGATACAAGTAACAGGAATGGTAATAATCCACAAGCCAGAAGAGGCGCCTTAGAGCAGGAGTTATAGTATTCTTCAAGCCATAGGAAGTTCCCAGTACCCAAAGAGTACAGGGGCTATAAGACACATGTATTAATGCCGCTAGCAGAGTGAAATCTTGTCCATCTGCTAGGACACATACAGGGGAGTGGTCCTGTGATAGAACGGTAGCAGGCAGGGGGTCCCTTGCAGGAGTAGTCCATGCTACCTTTACATCTGTCACTGTGGGGGTTACCAAACGATCTGTATACAGTGCTACTTGAGGTGCAAGCACTGGCAATATGAGAAAACAAAACTCCCCAGTAAGATACTCCTACATTCTGGGGGTTCGGGATACACTAGTGTGACATTTGGCATCCACCCTTCTATTACTCCAGGTAGATTCACGAAGCCAACTTCTAGGCCTTGCCCCAAGGAGCCAGGAGTGCAAGCCATCGTTGGTCCATGTATCGACAGGTCCTAGGAAATGTCCATTGAACGGAGTTTCCACCGTTCATTGCAATTGGTCCTGGTAGGAAGTTGTTACTGTGGTGGCCGAAGGTCGGCTTCACTTCTTCTCACTTGCTTTGAACATGTAGATGTATTGCGGACCCAGCCAATTCTGCTAATGTGTCCTATGAGCCCAGGGCTTCATTTCTGGGTCTCGGTGTTGAACCCATAGCCAGCCAATAGGCTACTTACATCTTAAAGTGGTTGAAGTTCAGTGAGTTTCTGGCCATTGGAACCCCATCTTCCCCACACTGCCACCCTACGTATTCTCGCATTACAATCCATGCGTTTCCAATCATCTGCAGTGTTCCCTGGATGAGAAGGTTGGGCTATTGTGACTACGTTCCGCAATAGAAAGAGAAGTTAACTACAATTTACAGACATTAAAAATTACCATACAGCAAGATTTTTATACCAGTAAAAAAAATTATAAAAATCCGCAAGCCAGAGAAGGTTCCTAATAACAAATGTGATAATAATCCTCATGGAAGAGGTATTTCCCAATGCACAAAATATGTAGTGTTGATAACTCACATTTTCATGCCAATAGCAGATGGAAATCCTTTCCGTCAGCACGGCTGAATGCAAGAGAATGGTCCTGGGATAGCACTGTAGCATGCAGGTGGACCATTCCAGCTCTAGTATACCATACTTTGACTTGTTTACCAGTGGGGGTCACTGAGAGGTCTCTAGATAGTGGTACTGGAAGTGCCTCCACTGGTCATTATGCTAAAAGCAAACTTACCGGTCTGATGCTCCTACCTTCTAGCCGTTCACTATGTACCCCTGTGTGTTTTGACATCCACCCTGCTATTATTCCAGGAATACACAGGAATCCAGCCTCCAGGCCTTGTCCCCAGTGTGCTAGCAGTGTCAGCTATCGTTGCTGCATGTGTCGAGAGGCCCAAATCCATGCCCACTCCAGGGAATCTCCGAGCTTCAGTGCAGTTGGTATTGGCAGCTAGATTTTATTTTGGTGGCCGCACTTCGGCTCCTATGATCCTTCCTTGGTTTGTACCTGAAGTGGTAATGGGGTGACAGCCATATGTGTTAACATATCCACTGGGCTTGCGGCATCCTTTCCGTGTCTCTGTGTTGTGGCCGTATCCTAGCAACAGACCAGTTGCATCATAACATGGTTGAAGTTCCATGGGGAACTTGGCCATAGGATGCCCAACATCCCCACACACCCCGGCTCCAGTAATCTCCCCTTACAATCAACACGCTTTTAATCTTCCGCAATGGTCCCTGTGGGAGAAACTGGAGCACTGTAACAATATTTCACAATAGAACATGATGATAACAACAACTAAGAGATAATAAACATTAAGATACAGCAAGATTTTGATACAAGTAACAAAAATTGTAATTACCCATAAGCCGGAGTAGGCTCCCAAAAGCAGGAGTTATAGTATTCCTCAAGCCATAGGAAGTTCCCGGTACCCAAAGAGTATAGGGGCTATAATACACATGTATTAATGCCCCCAACAGAGTGAAATCTTCTCCATCTGCTAGCACACCTACAGGGGAGTGGTCCTGTGATAGGACGGTAGCAGGCAGGCGGACCCTTGCAGGTGTAGTCCACCGTACTTTTACTTCTGTCTCCATGGGGGTTACCGAACGATCTGTATATAGTGCTACTGGAGGTGCAATCACTAGCATTATGACAAAGCAAAGCTCCCCAGGAAGATCCCTCTTCCTTCTGGGGTTTCGGGATACACTAGTGTGACATTTGGCATCCACCCTGCTGTCACTCCAGGTAGATGCAGGAGGCCAGCTTCCAGGCCAGCCCCAAGGTGCCAGGAGTGTAAGCCATCGTTGGTCCATGTATCGATAGGTCAAAGGCAATGTCCACTCAACAGAGTTTCTACCTTTCATTGCACTTGGTCCTGGTAGGAAGTTGTTACTGTGGTGGCCGAAGGTCGGTTTCACTGCTTCTCACTTGCTCTGAACTTGTAAATGTATTGCGGAGGCAGCCAACTGTGCTAACGTGTCCACTGTGCTCAGGGCTTCATTTGTGGGTCTCGGTGTTGAACCCGTAGCCAGCCAATAGGCTACTTACATCTTAAAGTTGTTGAAGTTCAGTGAGTTTCCTTGCCATAGGAACCCCATCTTCCTCACACTTCCACCCTCCATATACTCGCCGTACAATCTGCACGTTTACAATCATTCAGAGTGTACCCTAATGAGAAAGCTGGACTGTTGTGACTACATTCCACAATAGAAAGAGAAATTAACAACAATTTAGAGACATTTAAAATTAACATACAGCCATATTTTGATAGCAGTAACAAAAGTCATTATCATCCTCATGCCAGAAGAGTTTCCTAATAACAAAAGTTATAATAATCCTCATGGAAGTGGAATTTCCCAATGCACATTATATGTATGGTTGATAAGTCACATTTTCACGCCAGTAACAGTGTGAAATATTTTCCATCAGGAAGTCTGAATGCTAGAGAATGGTCCTGGGAGAGAACTGTAGCATGCAGGTGGACCATTCCAGCTCTAGTATACCATACTTTGACTTGTTTCCCAGTGGGGATCACTGAAAGGTCTCTAGATGGTGGCACTGGAAGTGCCTCCACTGGCCATTATGCTAAAAGCAGACTTACCGGTATGATACTCCTACCTTCTTGCCGTTCATTATGCACTACTGTGTCTTTTGTCATCCACCCTGCTGTTACTCCAGGAATACACAGGAATCCAGCCCCCACGCCTTGTCCCCAGTGTGCCTGGAGTGTCAGCTATCGTTGGTCCATGTGTCGAGAGGCCCAAATCCATGCCCACCAAGGGAGTCTCCGAGCTTCAGGGCAGTTGGTATTGGCAGCTAGATGTAATTCTTGCGGCCAGACCTCGACTCCTGTGATCCTTCCTTGGTTTGTACTTGAAGTGGTAATGGAGTGGCAGCCATATGTGTTAACATATCCACTATGCTTGGGGCTTCCCTTCTGAGACTCTGTGTTGTAGCCGTAGCCTAGCAACAGACCAGTTGCATCACAACATGGTTGAAGTTCCATGGGGATCTTGGCCATAGGATGCCCAACATCCCCACACACCCCAGCCTCCAGTAATCTCCCCTTACAATCTACACGCTTTTAGTCTTCCGCAATGGTGCCTGTGGGAGAAACTGGGGCACGATAACAATATTCCAGAATAGCATGGGAAAATAACAACAACTTAGACATTTTAAACATTAAGATACAGCAAGATTTTGATACAAGTAACAATAATTGTAATAATCCACAAGCCAGAAGAGGCACCTAAGAGCAGGAGTTATAGTATTCTTCAAGCCATAGGAAGTTCCCAGTACCCAAAGAGTACAGGGGCTATAAGACACATGTATTAATGCCCCCAGCAGAGTGAAATCTTGTCCATCTGCTAGGACACATACAGGGGAGCGGTCCAGTGATAGGACGGTGGCAGGCAGGCGGACCCTTGCAGGTGTAGTCCACCGTACCTTTACTTCTGTCCCCGTGGGGGTTACTGAACGATC
The DNA here is from genome assembly GCF_030020395.1 of Manis pentadactyla. Classification (NCBI taxonomy): domain Eukaryota; kingdom Metazoa; phylum Chordata; class Mammalia; order Pholidota; family Manidae; genus Manis; species Manis pentadactyla. The sequence continues at coordinate 135,084,582 of NC_080020.1, forward strand.
TGTACATAGTGCTACTGGAGGTGCAATCACTGGCATTATGACAAAGCAAAGCTCCCCAGGAAGATCCCTCTTCCTTCTGGGGTTTCGGATACACTAGTGTGACATTTGGCATCCACCCTGCTGTCACTCCAGGTAGATGCAGGAGGCCAGCTTCCAGGCCAGCCCCAAGGTGCCAGGAGTGTAAGCCATCGTTGGTCCATGTATCGATAGGTCAAAGGCAATGTCCACTCAGCGGAGTTTCTACCTTTCATTGCACTTGGTCCTGGTAGGAAGTTGTTACTGTGGTGGCCGAAGGTCGGTTTCACTGCTTCTCACTTGCTCTGAACTTGTAAATGTATTGCGGAGGCAGCCAACTGTGCTAACGTGTCCACTGTGCTCAGGGCTTCATTTGTGGGTCTCGGTGTTGAACCCGTAGCCAGCCAATAGGCTACTTACATCTTAAAGTTGTTGAAGTTCAGTGAGTTTCCTTGCCATAGGAACCCCATCTTCCTCACACTGCCACCCCCAATATTCTCGCCGTACAATCTGCACGTTTACAATCATTCAGAGTGTTCCCTAATGAGAAAGCTGGACTGTTGTGACTACATTCCACAATAGAAAGGAAATTAACAACAATTTACAGCCATTTAAAATTAACATACAGCCATATTTTGATAGCAGTAACAAAAATCATTATCATCCTTATGCCAGAAGAGTTTCCTAATAACAAAAGTTAAAATAATCCTCATGGAAGGGGAATTTCCCAATGCACAAAATATGTATGGTTGATAAGTCACATTTTCATGCCAGTAACAGAGGGAAGTCTTTTCTGTCAGGAAGGATGAATGCAAGAGAATGGTCCTGGGCTGGGACTGTAGCGTGCAGGGTGTCCGTTCCAGCTCTCGTATATAGTACTTTGAGTTTTTTTCCCGTGGGGGTTACTGAAGGGTCTATATGTAGTGCTACTGGAGGTGCATCCACTGGCCATTATGCTAAAAGCAAACTTACTGGTATGATGCTCGTACCTTCTGGCCGTTCACTATACAGTACTATGCCTTCTGGCATCCACCCTGGTGTTATTCCAGGAATACACAGCAACCCAGCCTCCAGGCCTTGTCCCCAATGTGCCAGGAGTGTCAGGTATCGTTGGTCCATGTGTCGAGGGTCCCATATCCATGCCCACAGAAGGGAGTCTCCGAGCTTCAGTGCAGTTGGTATTGGCAGATAGATGTAATTCTTTCAAACGAGCCTCGGCTCCTGTGATCCTTTCTTGGTTTCTACTTGAAGAGGTAATGGGGTGGCAGCCATATGTGTTAACAACTTATCCACTGGGCTTGGAGCATCCTTTCTGGGTCTCTGTGTTGTAGCCGTAGCCTAGCAACAGACCAGTTGCCTCATAACATGGTTGAAGTTCCATGGGGATCTTGGCCATCGGATGCCCAACATCCCCACACACCCCTTCTCCAGTATCTCCCCTTACAATCTACACGCTTTTAATCTTCCGCAATTGTCCCTGTGGGAGAAAGCTGGAGCACTGTAACAATATCCCAGAATAGCAAGGGAAGATAACATCAACTAAGAGATAATAAACATTAAGATACAGAAAGATTTAGATACAGGTAACAATAATTGTAATAATCCACAAGCCAGAGATGGCTCCCAATAGCAGGAGTTATAGTACTCCTCAAGCCATAGGAAGTTCCCAGTGCCCAAAGAGTATAGGGGCTATAACACACATGTATTAATACCCCGAACTGAGAGAAATCTCGTTCACCTATTAGGACACAATCAGGAGTGTGGTCCTGTGATAGGACGGTAGCAGGCAGGCGGTCCCTTGCAGGAGTAGTACACGGTACGTTTACTTCTGTCACCGTGGGGGTTTCCGAACGATCTTTATACAGTGCTAGTGGAGGTGCAAGCACTGGCATTATGACAAAACAAAACTCCCCAGTAAGATCCTCCTACCTTCTTTGTGTTCTGAACATACTAGTGTGACATTTGGAATCTACCCTGCTGTTACTCCAGGTAGACGCAGGAGGCCACCTTCCAGACCTTGTCCCAAGGTGCCAGGAGTGCAAGCCATCGTTGGTCCATGTATCAGTAGTTCAAAGGCAATGTCCACTCAACGGAGTTTCTACCTTTCATTGCACTTGGTCCTGGTAGGAAGTTGTTACTGTGGTGGCCGAAGGTTGGTTTCACTGCTTCTCACTTGCTTTGAACTTGTAAATGTATTGCGGAGGCAGCCAATTGTGCTAAGGGGTCCACTGTGCTCAGGGCTTCATTTGTGGGTCTCGGTGTTGAACCCGTAGCCAGCCAATAGGCTACTTACATCTTAAAGTGGTTGAAGTTCAGTGAGTTTCTGGCCATTGGAACCCCATCTCCCCACACTGCCACCCTCCATATTATCGCATTACAATCCGCACGTTTCCAATCATCCGCAGTGTTCCCTGGATGAGATGTTTGGACTATTGTGACTACATTTCACAATAGAAAGAGAAGTTAACAACAATTTGCAGCCATTTAAAATTACCATACAGCAAGATTTTTATATCAGTAACAAAAATTATAATCATCCACAAGCCAGAGGATGTTCCTAGTAACAAATGTTATAATAATCCTCATGGTAGAGGTATTTCCCAACGCACAAAATATGTCGGGTTGATAAGTCACATTTTCATGTCAGTAACAGTGTGAAATCTTTTCTGTCCGGGAGGCTGAATGCTAGAGAATTCTCCTGGGATAGAACTGTAGCATGCAGGTGGACCGTTCCAGCTCTAGTATACCATACTTTGACTTGTTTCCCAGTGGGGATCACTGAAAGGTCTCTAGATAGTGGCACTGGAAGTGCCTCCACTGGCCATTATGCTAAAAGCAGACTTACCGGTATGATACTCCTACCTTCTTGCCGTTCACTATGCACTACTGTGTCTTTTGGCATCCACCCTGCTGTTACTCCAGGGATACACAGGAATCCAGCCCCCACGCCTTGTCCCCAGTGTGCCTGGAGTGTCAGCTATCGTTGGTCCATGTGTCGAGAGGCCCAAATCCATGCCCACCAAGGGAGTCTCCGAGATTCAGGGCAGTTGGTATTGGCAGCTAGATGTAATTCTTGCGGCCGGACCTCGACTCCTGTGATCCTTCCTTGGTTTGTACTTGAAGTGGTAATGGGGTGGCAGCCATATGTGTTAACATATCCACTGGGCTTGGGGCTTCCTTTCTGAGACTCTGTGTTGTAGCCGTAGCCTAGCAACAGGCCAGTTGCATCACAACATGGTTGAAGTTCCATGGGGATCTTGGCCATAGGATGCCCAACATCCCCACACACCCCAGGCTCCAGTAATCTCCCCTTACAATCTACACGCTTTTAGTCTTCCGCAATGGTGCCTGTGGGAGAAACTGGGGCACTGTAACAATATTCCAGAATAGCAAGGGAAAATAACAACAACTTAGACATTTTAAACATTAAGATACAGCAAGATTTTGATACAAGTAACAAGAATTGTAATAATCCACAAGCCAGAAGAGGCTCCTAAGAGCAGGAGTTATAGTATTCTTCAAGCCATAGGAAGTTCCCAGTACCCAAAGAGTATAGGGGCTATAAGACACATGTATTAATGCCCCGAGCAGAGTGAAATCTTGTCCATCTGCTAGGACACATACAGGGGAGTGGTTCTGTGATAGGACGGTAGCAGGCAGGGTTTCCCTTGCAGGAGTAGTCCATGCTACCTTTACATCTGTCACTGTGGGGGTTACCAAACGATCTGTATACATTGCTACTGGAGGTGCAAGCACTGGCATTATGAGAAAACAAAACTCTCCAGTAAGATCCTCCTACATTCTGGGGGTTCGGGATACACTAGTGTGACATTTGGCATCCACCCTTCTGTTACTCCAGGTAGATTCACGAAGCCAACTTCCAGGCCTTGCCCCAAGGTGCCAGGAGTGCAAGCCATCGTTGGTCCATGTATCGACAGGTCCTAGGAAATGTCCATTGAACGGAGTTTCCACCGTTCATTGCAATTGGTCCTGGTAGGAAGTTGTTACTGTGGTGGCCGAAGGTCGGCTTCACTTCTTGTCACTTGCTTTGAACATGTAGATGTATTGCGGAGCCAGCCAATTCTGCTAATGTGTCCTATGAGCCCAGGGCTTCATTTCTGGGTCTCGGTGTTGAACCCGTAGCCAGCCAATAGGCTACTTACATCTTAATGTGGTTGAATTTCTGTGATTTTCTGGCCATTGGAACCCCATCTTCCCCACACTGCCACCCTATGTATTCTCGCATTACAATCCACGCGTTTCCAATCATCTGCAGTGTTCCCTGGATGAGAAGGTTGGGCTATTGTGACTATGTTCCGCAATAGAAAGAGAAGTTAACTACAATTTACAGACATTAAAAATTACCATACAGCAAGATTTTTATACCAGTAACAAAAATTAGAAAAATCCGCAAGCCAGAGTAGGTTCCTAATAACAAATGTGATAATAATCCTCATGGAAGAGGTATTTCCCAATGCACAAAATATGTAGTGTTGATAGGTCACATTTTCATGCCAATAACAGATGGAAATCTTTTCCGTCAGGACGGCTGAATGCAAGAGAATGGTCCTGGAATAGCACTGTAGCATGCAGGTGGACCGTTCCAGCTCTAGTATACCATACTTTGACTTGTTTCCCAGTGGGGGTCACTGAGAGGTCTCTAGAGAGGCACTGGAAGTGCCTCCACTGGTCATTATGCTAAAAGCAAACTTACCGGTATGATGCTCCTACCTTCTAGCCGTTCACTATGTAACCCTGTGTGTTTTGGCATCCACCCTGCTGTTATTCCAGGAATACACAGGAATCCAGCCTCCAGGCCTTGTCCCCAGTGTGCTAGCAGTGTCAGCTATCGTTGCTGCATGTGTCGAGAGGCCCAAATCCATGCCCACTCCAGGGAATCTCCGAGCTTCAGTGCAGTTGGTATTGGCAGCTAGATTTTATTCTGGTGGCCGCACTTCGGCTCCTATGATCCTTCCTTGGTTTGTACCTGAAGTGGTAATGGGGTGGCAGCCATATGTGTTAACATATCCACTGGGCTTGCGGCATCCTTTCCGTGTCTCTGTGTTGTGGCCGTATCCTAGCAACAGACCAGTTGCATCATAACATGGTTGAAGTTCCATGGGGAACTTGGCCATAGGATGCCCAACATCCCCACACACCCCGGCTCCAGTAATCTCCCCTTACAATCAACACGCTTTTAATCTTCCGCAATGGTCCCTGTGGGAGAAACTGGAGCACTGTAACAATATTTCACAATAGCACATGAAGATAACAACAACTAAGAGATAATAAACATTAAGATACAGCAAGATTTTGATACAAGTAACAAAAATTGTAATTACCCACAAGCCGGAGTAGGCTCCCAATAGCAGGAGTTATAGTACTCCTCAAGCCATAGGAAGTTCCCGGTACCCAAAGAGTATAGGGGCTATAATACACATGTATTAATGCCCCCAACAGAGTGAAATCTTGTCCATCTGCTAGGACACCTACAGGGGAGTGGTCCTGTGATAGGACGGTAGCAGGCAGGCGGACCCTTGCAGGAGTAGTCCACCGTACTTTTACTTCTGTCCCCGTGGGGGTTACCGAACGATCTGTATATAGTGCTACTGGAGGTGCAATCACTGGCATTATGACAAAGCAAAGCTCCCCAGGAAGATCCCTCTTCCTTCTGGGGTTTCGGGATACACTAGTGTGACATTTGGCATCCACCCTGCTGTCACTCCAGGTAGATGCAGGAGGCCAGCTTCCAGGCCAGCCCCAAGGTGCCAGGAGTGTAAGCCATCGTTGGTCCATGTATCGATAGGTCAAAGGCAATGTCCACTCAACGGAGTTTCTACCTTTCATTGCACTTGGTCCTGGTAGGAAGTTGTTACTGTGGTGGCCGAAGGTCGGTTTCACTGCTTCTCACTTGCTCTGAACTTGTAAATGTATTGCGGAGGCAGCCAACTGTGCTAACGTGTCCACTGTGCTCAGGGCTTCATTTGTGGGTCTCGGTGTTGAACCCGTAGCCAGCCAATAGGCTACTTACATCTTAAAGTTGTTGAAGTTCAGTGAGTTTCCTTGCCATAGGAACCCCATCTTCCTCACACTGCCACCCTCCATATACTCGCCGTACAATCTGCACGTTTACAATCATTCAGAGTGTACCCTAATGAGAAAGCTGGACTGTTGTGACTACATTCCACAATAGAAAGGAAATTAACAGCAATTTACAGACATTTAAAATTAACATACAGCCATATTTTGATAGCAGTAACAAAAATCATTATCATCCTTATGCCAGAAGAGTTTCCTAATAACAAAAGTTAAAATAATCCTCATGGAAGGGGAATTTCCCAATGCACAAAATATGTATGGTTGATAAGTCACATTTTCATGCCAGTAACAGAGGGAAGTCTTTTCTGTCAGGAAGGATGAATGCAAGAGAATGGTCCTGGGCTGGGACTGTAGCGTGCAGGGTGTCCGTTCCAGCTCTCGTATATAGTACTTTGAGTTTTTTTCCCGTGGGGGTTACTGAAGGGTCTATATGTAGTGCTACTGGAGGTGCATCCACTGGCCATTATGCTAAAAGCAAACTTACTGGTATGATGCTCGTACCTTCTGGCCGTTCACTATACAGTACTATGCCTTCTGGCATCCACCCTGGTGTTATTCCAGGAATACACAGCAACCCAGCCTCCAGGCCTTGTCCCCAATGTGCCAGGAGTGTCAGGTATCGTTGGTCCATGTGTCGAGGGGCCCATATCCATGCCCACAGAAGGGAGTCTCCGAGCTTCAGTGCAGTTGGTATTGGCAGATAGATGTAATTCTTTCAAACGAGCCTCGGCTCCTGTGATCCTTTCTTGGTTTCTACTTGAAGAGGTAATGGGGTGGCAGCCATATGTGTTAACAACTTATCCACTGGGCTTGGAGCATCCTTTCTGGGTCTCTGTGTTGTAGCCGTAGCCTAGCAACAGACCAGTTGCCTCATAACATGGTTGAAGTTCCATGGGGATCTTGGCCATCGGATGCCCAACATCCCCACACACCCCTTCTCCAGTATCTCCCCTTACAATCTACACGCTTTTAATCTTCCGCAATTGTCCCTGTGGGAGAAAGCTGGAGCACTGTAACAATATCCCAGAATAGCAAGGGAAGATAACATCAACTAAGAGATAATAAACATTAAGATACAGAAAGATTTAGATACAGGTAACAATAATTGTAATAATCCACAAGCCAGAGATGGCTCCCAATAGCAGGAGTTATAGTACTCCTCAAGCCATAGGAAGTTCCCAGTGCCCAAAGAGTATAGGGGCTATAACACACATGTATTAATACCCCGAACTGAGAGAAATCTCGTTCACCTATTAGGACACAATCAGGAGTGTGGTCCTGTGATAGGACGGTAGCAGGCAGGCGGTCCCTTGCAGGAGTAGTACACGGTACGTTTACTTCTGTCACCGTGGGGGTTTCCGAACGATCTTTATACAGTGCTAGTGGAGGTGCAAGCACTGGCATTATGACAAAACAAAACTCCCCAGTAAGATCCTCCTACCTTCTTTGTGTTCTGAACATACTAGTGTGACATTTGGAATCTACCCTGCTGTTACTCCAGGTAGACGCAGGAGGCCACCTTCCAGACCTTGTCCCAAGGTGCCAGGAGTGCAAGCCATCGTTGGTCCATGTATCGGTAGTTCAAAGGCAATGTCCACTCAACGGAGTTTCTACCTTTCATTGCACTTGGTCCTGGTAGGAAGTTGTTACTGTGGTGGCCGAAGGTTGGTTTCACTGCTTCTCACTTGCTTTGAACTTGTAAATGTATTGCGGAGGCAGCCAATTGTGCTAAGGGGTCCACTGTGCTCAGGGCTTCATTTGTGGGTCTCGGTGTTGAACCCGTAGCCAGCCAATAGGCTACTTACATCTTAAAGTGGTTGAAGTTCAGTGAGTTTCTGGCCATTGGAACCCCATCTCCCCACACTGCCACCCTCCATATTATCGCATTACAATCCGCACGTTTCCAATCATCCGCAGTGTTCCCTGGATGAGATGTTTGGACTATTGTGACTACATTTCACAATAGAAAGAGAAGTTAACAACAATTTGCAGCCATTTAAAATTACCATACAGCAAGATTTTTATATCAGTAACAAAAATTATAATCATCCACAAGCCAGAGGATGTTCCTAGTAACAAATGTTATAATAATCCTCATGGTAGAGGTATTTCCCAACGCACAAAATATGTCGGGTTGATAAGTCACATTTTCATGTCAGTAACAGTGTGAAATCTTTTCTGTCCGGGAGGCTGAATGCTAGAGAATTCTCCTGGGATAGAACTGTAGCATGCAGGTGGACCGTTCCAGCTCTAGTATACCATACTTTGACTTGTTTCCCAGTGGGGATCACTGAAAGGTCTCTAGATAGTGGCACTGGAAGTGCCTCCACTGGCCATTATGCTAAAAGCAGACTTACCGGTATGATACTCCTACCTTCTTGCCGTTCACTATGCACTACTGCGTCTTTTGGCATCCACCCTGCTGTTACTCCAGGAATACACAGGAATCCAGCCCCCACGCCTTGTCCCCAGTGTGCCTGGAGTGTCAGCTATCGTTGGTCCATGTGTCGAGAGGCCCAAATCCATGCCCACACAAGGGAGTCTCCGAGCTTCAGGGCAGTTGATATTGGCAGCTAGATGTAATTCTTTCGGCCCGACCTCGACACCTATGATCCTTCCTTGGTTTGTACTTGAAGTGGTAATGGGGTGGCAGCCATATGTGTTACCATATCTACTGGGCTTGGGGCTTCCTTTCTGAGACTCTGTGTTGTAGCCGTAGCCTAGCAACAGACCAGTTGCATCACAACATGGTTGAAGTTCCATGGGGATCTTGGCCATAGGATGCCCAACATCCCCACACACCCCAGGCTCCAGTAATCTCCCCTTACAATCTACACGCTTTTAGTCTTCCGCAATGGTGCCTGTGGGAGAAACTGGGGCACTGTAACAATATTCCAGAATAGCAAGGGAAAATAACAACAACTTAGACATTTTAAACATTAAGATACAGCAAGATTTTGATACAAGTAACAAGAATTGTAATAATCCACAAGCCAGAAGAGGCTCCTAAGAGCAGGAGTTATAGTATTCTTCAAGCCATAGGAAGTTCCCAGTACCCAAAGAGTATAGGGGCTATAAGACACATGTATTAATGCCCCGAGCAGAGTGAAATCTTGTCCATCTGCTAGGACACATACAGGGGAGTGGTTCTGTGATAGGACGGTAGCAGGCAGGGTTTCCCTTGCAGGAGTAGTCCATGCTACCTTTACATCTGTCACTGTGGGGGTTACCAAACGATCTGTATACATTGCTACTGGAGGTGCAAGCACTGGCATTATGAGAAAACAAAACTCTCCAGTAAGATCCTCCTACATTCTGGGGGTTCGGGATACACTAGTGTGACATTTGGCATCCACCCTTCTGTTACTCCAGGTAGATTCACGAAGCCAACTTCCAGGCCTTGCCCCAAGGTGCCAGGAGTGCAAGCCATCGTTGGTCCATGTATCGACAGGTCCTAGGAAATGTCCATTGAACGGAGTTTCCACCGTTCATTGCAATTGGTCCTGGTAGGAAGTTGTTACTGTGGTGGCCGAAGGTCGGCTTCACTTCTTGTCACTTGCTTTGAACATGTAGATGTATTGCGGAGCCAGCCAATTCTGCTAATGTGTCCTATGAGCCCAGGGCTTCATTTCTGGGTCTCGGTGTTGAACCCGTAGCCAGCCAATAGGCTACTTACATCTTAATGTGGTTGAATTTCCGTGATTTTCTGGCCATTGGAACCCCATCTTCCCCACACTGCCACCCTATGTATTCTCGCATTACAATCCACGCGTTTCCAATCATCTGCAGTGTTCCCTGGATGAGAAGGTTGGGCTATTGTGACTATGTTCCGCAATAGAAAGAGAAGTTAACTACAATTTACAGACATTAAAAATTACCATACAGCAAGATTTTTATACCAGTAACAAAAATTATAAAAATCCGCAAGCCAGAGTAGGTTCCTAATAACAAATGTGATAATAATCCTCATGGAAGAGGTATTTCCCAATGCACAAAATATGTAGTGTTGATAGGTCACATTTTCATGCCAATAACAGATGGAAATCTTTTCCGTCAGGACGGCTGAATGCAAGAGAATGGTCCTGGAATAGCACTGTAGCATGCAGGTGGACCGTTCCAGCTCTAGTATACCATACTTTGACTTGTTTCCCAGTGGGGGTCACTGAGAGGTCTCTAGAGAGGCACTGGAAGTGCCTCCACTGGTCATTATGCTAAAAGCAAACTTACCGGTATGATGCTCCTACCTTCTAGCCGTTCACTATGTAACCCTGTGTGTTTTGGCATCCACCCTGCTGTTATTCCAGGAATACACAGGAATCCAGCCTCCAGGCCTTGTCCCCAGTGTGCTAGCAGTGTCAGCTATCGTTGCTGCATGTGTCGAGAGGCCCAAATCCATGCCCACTCCAGGGAATCTCCGAGCTTCAGTGCAGTTGGTATTGGCAGCTAGATTTTATTCTGGTGGCCGCACTTCGGCTCCTATGATCCTTCCTTGGTTTGTACCTGAAGTGGTAATGGGGTGGCAGCCATATGTGTTAACATATCCACTGGGCTTGCGGCATCCTTTCCGTGTCTCTGTGTTGTGGCCGTATCCTAGCAACAGACCAGTTGCATCATAACATGGTTGAAGTTCCATGGGGAACTTGGCCATAGGATGCCCAACATCCCCACACACCCCGGCTCCAGTAATCTCCCCTTACAATCAACACGCTTTTAATCTTCCGCAATGGTCCCTGTGGGAGAAACTGGAGCACTGTAACAATATTTCACAATAGCACATGAAGATAACAACAACTAAGAGATAATAAACATTAAGATACAGCAAGATTTTGATACAAGTAACAAAAATTGTAATTACCCACAAGCCGGAGTAGGCTCCCAATAGCAGGAGTTATAGTATTCCTCAAGCCATAGGAAGTTCCCGGTACCCAAAGAGTATAGGGGCTATAATACACATGTATTAATGCCCCCAACAGAGTGAAATCTTGTCCATCTGCTAGGACACCTACAGGGGAGCGGTCCTGTGATAGGACGGTAGCAGGCCGGCGGACCCTTGCAGGAGTAGTCCACCGTACTTTTACTTCTGTCCCCGTGGGGGTTACCGAACGATCTGTATATAGTGCTACTGGAGGTGCAATCACTGGCATTATGACAAAGCAAAGCTCCCCAGGAAGATCCCTCTTCCTTCTGGGGTTTCGGGATACACTAGTGTGACATTTGGCATCCACCCTGCTGTCACTCCAGGTAGATGCAGGAGGCCAGCTTCCAGGCCAGCCCCAAGGTGCCAGGAGTGTAAGCCATCGTTGGTCCATGTATCGATAGGTCAAAGGCAATGTCCACTCAACGGAGTTTCTACCTTTCATTGCACTTGGTCCTGGTAGGAAGTTGTTACTGTGGTGGCCGAAGGTCGGTTTCACTGCTTCTCACTTGCTCTGAACTTGTAAATGTATTGCGGAGGCAGCCAACTGTGCTAACGTGTCCACTGTGCTCAGGGCTTCATTTGTGGGTCTCGGTGTTGAACCCGTAGCCAGCCAATAGGCTACTTACATCTTAAAGTTGTTGAAGTTCAGTGAGTTTCCTTGCCATAGGAACCCCATCTTCCTCACACTGCCACCCTCCATATACTCGCCGTACAATCTGCACGTTTACAATCATTCAGAGTGTACCCTAATGAGAAAGCTGGACTGTTGTGACTACATTCCACAATAGAAAGGAAATTAACAGCAATTTACAGACATTTAAAATTAACATACAGCCATATTTTGATAGCAGTAACAAAAATCATTATCATCCTTATGCCAGAAGAGTTTCCTAATAACAAAAGTTAAAATAATCCTCATGGAAGGGGAATTTCCCAATGCACAAAATATGTATGGTTGATAAGTCACATTTTCATGCCAGTAACAGAGGGAAGTCTTTTCTGTCAGGAAGGATGAATGCAAGAGAATGGTCCTGGGCTGGGACTGTAGCGTGCAGGGTGTCCGTTCCAGCTCTCGTATATAGTACTTTGAGTTTTTTTCCCGTGGGGGTTACTGAAGGGTCTATATGTAGTGCTACTGGAGGTGCATCCACTGGCCATTATGCTAAAAGCAAACTTACTGGTATGATGCTCGTACCTTCTGGCCGTTCACTATACAGTACTATGCCTTCTGGCATCCACCCTGGTGTTATTCCAGGAATACACAGCAACCCAGCCTCCAGGCCTTGTCCCCAATGTGCCAGGAGTGTCAGGTATCGTTGGTCCATGTGTCGAGGGTCCCATATCCATGCCCACAGAAGGGAGTCTCCGAGCTTCAGTGCAGTTGGTATTGGCAGATAGATGTAATTCTTTCAAACGAGCCTCGGCTCCTGTGATCCTTTCTTGGTTTCTACTTGAAGAGGTAATGGGGTGGCAGCCATATGTGTTAACAACTTATCCACTGGGCTTGGAGCATCCTTTCTGGGTCTCTGTGTTGTAGCCGTAGCCTAGCAACAGACCAGTTGCCTCATAACATGGTTGAAGTTCCATGGGGATCTTGGCCATCGGATGCCCAACATCCCCACACACCCCTTCTCCAGTATCTCCCCTTACAATCTACACGCTTTTAATCTTCCGCAATTGTCCCTGTGGGAGAAAGCTGGAGCACTGTAACAATATCCCAGAATAGCAAGGGAAGATAACATCAACTAAGAGATAATAAACATTAAGATACAGAAAGATTTAGATACAGGTAACAATAATTGTAATAATCCACAAGCCAGAGATGGCTCCCAATAGCAGGAGTTATAGTACTCCTCAAGCCATAGGAAGTTCCCAGTGCCCAAAGAGTATAGGGGCTATAACACACATGTATTAATACCCCGAACTGAGAGAAATCTCGTTCACCTATTAGGACACAATCAGGAGTGTGGTCCTGTGATAGGACGGTAGCAGGCAGGCGGTCCCTTGCAGGAGTAGTACACGGTACGTTTACTTCTGTCACCGTGGGGGTTTCCGAACGATCTTTATACAGTGCTAGTGGAGGTGCAAGCACTGGCATTATGACAAAACAAAACTCCCCAGTAAGATCCTCCTACCTTCTTTGTGTTCTGAACATACTAGTGTGACATTTGGAATCTACCCTGCTGTTACTCCAGGTAGACGCAGGAGGCCACCTTCCAGACCTTGTCCCAAGGTGCCAGGAGTGCAAGCCATCGTTGGTCCATGTATCGGTAGTTCAAAGGCAATGTCCACTCAACGGAGTTTCTACCTTTCATTGCACTTGGTCCTGGTAGGAAGTTGTTACTGTGGTGGCCGAAGGTTGGTTTCACTGCTTCTCACTTGCTTTGAACTTGTAAATGTATTGCGGAGGCAGCCAATTGTGCTAAGGGGTCCACTGTGCTCAGGGCTTCATTTGTGGGTCTCGGTGTTGAACCCGTAGCCAGCCAATAGGCTACTTACATCTTAAAGTGGTTGAAGTTCAGTGAGTTTCTGGCCATTGGAACCCCATCTCCCCACACTGCCACCCTCCATATTATCGCATTACAATCCGCACGTTTCCAATCATCCGCAGTGTTCCCTGGATGAGATGTTTGGACTATTGTGACTACATTTCACAATAGAAAGAGAAGTTAACAACAATTTGCAGCCATTTAAAATTACCATACAGCAAGATTTTTATATCAGTAACAAAAATTATAATCATCCACAAGCCAGAGGATGTTCCTAGTAACAAATGTTATAATAATCCTCATGGTAGAGGTATTTCCCAACGCACAAAATATGTCGGGTTGATAAGTCACATTTTCATGTCAGTAACAGTGTGAAATCTTTTCTGTCCGGGAGGCTGAATGCTAGAGAATTCTCCTGGGATAGAACTGTAGCATGCAGGTGGACCGTTCCAGCTCTAGTATACCATACTTTGACTTGTTTCCCAGTGGGGATCACTGAAAGGTCTCTAGATAGTGGCACTGGAAGTGCCTCCACTGGCCATTATGCTAAAAGCAGACTTACCGGTATGATACTCCTACCTTCTTGCCGTTCACTATGCACTACTGCGTCTTTTGGCATCCACCCTGCTGTTACTCCAGGAATACACAGGAATCCAGCCCCCACGCCTTGTCCCCAGTGTGCCTGGAGTGTCAGCTATCGTTGGTCCATGTGTCGAGAGGCCCAAATCCATGCCCACACAAGGGAGTCTCCGAGCTTCAGGGCAGTTGATATTGGCAGCTAGATGTAATTCTTTCGGCCCGACCTCGACACCTATGATCCTTCCTTGGTTTGTACTTGAAGTGGTAATGGGGTGGCAGCCATATGTGTTACCATATCTACTGGGCTTGGGGCTTCCTTTCTGAGACTCTGTGTTGTAGCCGTAGCCTAGCAACAGACCAGTTGCATCACAACATGGTTGAAGTTCCATGGGGATCTTGGCCATAGGATGCCCAACATCCCCACACACCCCAGGCTCCAGTAATCTCCCCTTACAATCTACACGCTTTTAGTCTTCCGCAATGGTGCCTGTGGGAGAAACTGGGGCACTGTAACAATATTCCAGAATAGCAAGGGAAAATAACAACAACTTAGACATTTTAAACATTAAGATACAGCAAGATTTTGATACAGGTAACAAGAATTGTAATAATCCACAAGCCAGAAGAGGCTCCTAAGAGCAGGAGTTATAGTATTCTTCAAGCCATAGGAAGTTCCCAGTACCCAAAGAGTATAGGGGCTATAAGACACATGTATTAATGCCCCGAGCAGAGTGAAATCTTGTCCATCTGCTAGGACACATACAGGGGAGTGGTTCTGTGATAGGACGGTAGCAGGCAGGGTTTCCCTTGCAGGAGTAGTCCATGCTACCTTTACATCTGTCACTGTGGGGGTTACCAAACGATCTGTATACATTGCTACTGGAGGTGCAAGCACTGGCATTATGAGAAAACAAAACTCTCCAGTAAGATCCTCCTACATTCTGGGGGTTCGGGATACACTAGTGTGACATTTGGCATCCACCCTTCTGTTACTCCAGGTAGATTCACGAAGCCAACTTCCAGGCCTTGCCCCAAGGTGCCAGGAGTGCAAGCCATCGTTGGTCCATGTATCGACAGGTCCTAGGAAATGTCCATTGAACGGAGTTTCCACCGTTCATTGCAATTGGTCCTGGTAGGAAGTTGTTACTGTGGTGGCCGAAGGTCGGCTTCACTTCTTGTCACTTGCTTTGAACATGTAGATGTATTGCGGAGCCAGCCAATTCTGCTAATGTGTCCTATGAGCCCAGGGCTTCATTTCTGGGTCTCGGTGTTGAACCCGTAGCCAGCCAATAGGCTACTTACATCTTAATGTGGTTGAATTTCCGTGATTTTCTGGCCATTGGAACCCCATCTTCCCCACACTGCCACCCTATGTATTCTCGCATTACAATCCACGCGTTTCCAATCATCTGCAGTGTTCCCTGGATGAGAAGGTTGGGCTATTGTGACTATGTTCCGCAATAGAAAGAGAAGTTAACTACAATTTACAGACATTAAAAATTACCATACAGCAAGATTTTTATACCAGTAACAAAAATTATAAAAATCCGCAAGCCAGAGTAGGTTCCTAATAACAAATGTGATAATAATCCTCATGGAAGAGGTATTTCCCAATGCACAAAATATGTAGTGTTGATAGGTCACATTTTCATGCCAATAACAGATGGAAATCTTTTCCGTCAGGACGGCTGAATGCAAGAGAATGGTCCTGGAATAGCACTGTAGCATGCAGGTGGACCGTTCCAGCTCTAGTATACCATACTTTGACTTGTTTCCCAGTGGGGGTCACTGAGAGGTCTCTAGAGAGGCACTGGAAGTGCCTCCACTGGTCATTATGCTAAAAGCAAACTTACCGGTATGATGCTCCTACCTTCTAGCCGTTCACTATGTAACCCTGTGTGTTTTGGCATCCACCCTGCTGTTATTCCAGGAATACACAGGAATCCAGCCTCCAGGCCTTGTCCCCAGTGTGCTAGCAGTGTCAGCTATCGTTGCTGCATGTGTCGAGAGGCCCAAATCCATGCCCACTCCAGGGAATCTCCGAGCTTCAGTGCAGTTGGTATTGGCAGCTAGATTTTATTCTGGTGGCCGCACTTCGGCTCCTATGATCCTTCCTTGGTTTGTACCTGAAGTGGTAATGGGGTGGCAGCCATATGTGTTAACATATCCACTGGGCTTGCGGCATCCTTTCCGTGTCTCTGTGTTGTGGCCGTATCCTAGCAACAGACCAGTTGCATCATAACATGGTTGAAGTTCCATGGGGAACTTGGCCATAGGATGCCCAACATCCCCACACACCCCGGCTCCAGTAATCTCCCCTTACAATCAACACGCTTTTAATCTTCCGCAATGGTCCCTGTGGGAGAAACTGGAGCACTGTAACAATATTTCACAATAGCACATGAAGATAACAACAACTAAGAGATAATAAACATTAAGATACAGCAAGATTTTGATACAAGTAACAAAAATTGTAATTACCCACAAGCCGGAGTAGGCTCCCAATAGCAGGAGTTATAGTACTCCTCAAGCCATAGGAAGTTCCCGGTACCCAAAGAGTATAGGGGCTATAATACACATGTATTAATGCCCCCAACAGAGTGAAATCTTGTCCATCTGCTAGGACACCTACAGGGGAGCGGTCCTGTGATAGGACGGTAGCAGGCCGGCGGACCCTTGCAGGAGTAGTCCACCGTACTTTTACTTCTGTCCCCGTGGGGGTTACCGAACGATCTGTATATAGTGCTACTGGAGGTGCAATCACTGGCATTATGACAAAGCAAAGCTCCCCAGGAAGATCCCTCTTCCTTCTGGGGTTTCGGGATACACTAGTGTGACATTTGGCATCCACCCTGCTGTCACTCCAGGTAGATGCAGGAGGCCAGCTTCCAGGCCAGCCCCAAGGTGCCAGGAGTGTAAGCCATCGTTGGTCCATGTATCGATAGGTCAAAGGCAATGTCCACTCAACGGAGTTTCTACCTTTCATTGCACTTGGTCCTGGTAGGAAGTTGTTACTGTGGTGGCCGAAGGTCGGTTTCACTGCTTCTCACTTGCTCTGAACTTGTAAATGTATTGCGGAGGCAGCCAACTGTGCTAACGTGTCCACTGTGCTCAGGGCTTCATTTGTGGGTCTCGGTGTTGAACCCGTAGCCAGCCAATAGGCTACTTACATCTTAAAGTTGTTGAAGTTCAGTGAGTTTCCTTGCCATAGGAACCCCATCTTCCTCACACTGCCACCCTCCATATACTCGCCGTACAATCTGCACGTTTACAATCATTCAGAGTGTACCCTAATGAGAAAGCTGGACTGTTGTGACTACATTCCACAATAGAAAGGAAATTAACAGCAATTTACAGACATTTAAAATTAACATACAGCCATATTTTGATAGCAGTAACAAAAATCATTATCATCCTTATGCCAGAAGAGTTTCCTAATAACAAAAGTTAAAATAATCCTCATGGAAGGGGAATTTCCCAATGCACAAAATATGTATGGTTGATAAGTCACATTTTCATGCCAGTAACAGAGGGAAGTCTTTTCTGTCAGGAAGGATGAATGCAAGAGAATGGTCCTGGGCTGGGACTGTAGCGTGCAGGGTGTCCGTTCCAGCTCTCGTATATAGTACTTTGAGTTTTTTTCCCGTGGGGGTTACTGAAGGGTCTATATGTAGTGCTACTGGAGGTGCATCCACTGGCCATTATGCTAAAAGCAAACTTACTGGTATGATGCTCGTACCTTCTGGCCGTTCACTATACAGTACTATGCCTTCTGGCATCCACCCTGGTGTTATTCCAGGAATACACAGCAACCCAGCCTCCAGGCCTTGTCCCCAATGTGCCAGGAGTGTCAGGTATCGTTGGTCCATGTGTCAAGGGGCCCATATCCATGCCCACAGAAGGGAGTCTCCGAGCTTCAGTGCAGTTGGTATTGGCAGATAGATGTAATTCTTTCAAACGAGCCTCGGCTCCTGTGATCCTTTCTTGGTTTCTACTTGAAGAGGTAATGGGGTGGCAGCCATATGTGTTAACAACTTATCCACTGGGCTTGGAGCATCCTTTCTGGGTCTCTGTGTTGTAGCCGTAGCCTAGCAACAGACCAGTTGCCTCATAACATGGTTGAAGTTCCATGGGGATCTTGGCCATCGGATGCCCAACATCCCCACACACCCCTTCTCCAGTATCTCCCCTTACAATCTACACGCTTTTAATCTTCCGCAATTGTCCCTGTGGGAGAAAGCTGGAGCACTGTAACAATATCCCAGAATAGCAAGGGAAGATAACATCAACTAAGAGATAATAAACATTAAGATACAGAAAGATTTAGATACAGGTAACAATAATTGTAATAATCCACAAGCCAGAGATGGCTCCCAATAGCAGGAGTTATAGTACTCCTCAAGCCATAGGAAGTTCCCAGTGCCCAAAGAGTATAGGGGCTATAACACACATGTATTAATACCCCGAACTGAGAGAAATCTCGTTCACCTATTAGGACACAATCAGGAGTGTGGTCCTGTGATAGGACGGTAGCAGGCAGGCGGTCCCTTGCAGGAGTAGTACACGGTACGTTTACTTCTGTCACCGTGGGGGTTTCCGAACGATCTTTATACAGTGCTAGTGGAGGTGCAAGCACTGGCATTATGACAAAACAAAACTCCCCAGTAAGATCCTCCTACCTTCTTTGTGTTCTGAACATACTAGTGTGACATTTGGAATCTGCCCTGCTGTTACTCCAGGTAGACGCAGGAGGCCACCTTCCAGACCTTGTCCCAAGGTGCCAGGAGTGCAAGCCATCGTTGGTCCATGTATCGGTAGTTCAAAGGCAATGTCCACTCAACGGAGTTTCTACCTTTCATTGCACTTGGTCCTGGTAGGAAGTTGTTACTGTGGTGGCCGAAGGTTGGTTTCACTGCTTCTCACTTGCTTTGAACTTGTAAATGTATTGCGGAGGCAGCCAATTGTGCTAAGGGGTCCACTGTGCTCAGGGCTTCATTTGTGGGTCTCGGTGTTGAACCCGTAGCCAGCCAATAGGCTACTTACATCTTAAAGTGGTTGAAGTTCAGTGAGTTTCTGGCCATTGGAACCCCATCTCCCCACACTGCCACCCTCCATATTATCGCATTACAATCCGCACGTTTCCAATCATCCGCAGTGTTCCCTGGATGAGATGTTTGGACTATTGTGACTACATTTCACAATAGAAAGAGAAGTTAACAACAATTTGCAGCCATTTAAAATTACCATACAGCAAGATTTTTATATCAGTAACAAAAATTATAATCATCCACAAGCCAGAGGATGTTCCTAGTAACAAATGTTATAATAATCCTCATGGTAGAGGTATTTCCCAACGCACAAAATATGTCGGGTTGATAAGTCACATTTTCATGTCAGTAACAGTGTGAAATCTTTTCTGTCCGGGAGGCTGAATGCTAGAGAATTCTCCTGGGATAGAACTGTAGCATGCAGGTGGACCGTTCCAGCTCTAGTATACCATACTTTGACTTGTTTCCCAGTGGGGATCACTGAAAGGTCTCTAGATAGTGGCACTGGAAGTGCCTCCACTGGCCATTATGCTAAAAGCAGACTTACCGGTATGATACTCCTACCTTCTTGCCGTTCACTATGCACTACTGCGTCTTTTGGCATCCACCCTGCTGTTACTCCAGGAATACACAGGAATCCAGCCCCCACGCCTTGTCCCCAGTGTGCCTGGAGTGTCAGCTATCGTTGGTCCATGTGTCGAGAGGCCCAAATCCATGCCCACACAAGGGAGTCTCCGAGCTTCAGGGCAGTTGATATTGGCAGCTAGATGTAATTCTTTCGGCCCGACCTCGACACCTATGATCCTTCCTTGGTTTGTACTTGAAGTGGTAATGGGGTGGCAGCCATATGTGTTACCATATCTACTGGGCTTGGGGCTTCCTTTCTGAGACTCTGTGTTGTAGCCGTAGCCTAGCAACAGACCAGTTGCATCACAACATGGTTGAAGTTCCATGGGGATCTTGGCCATAGGATGCCCAACATCCCCACACACCCCAGGCTCCAGTAATCTCCCCTTACAATCTACACGCCTTTAGTCTTCCGCAATGGTGCCTGTGGGAGAAACTGGGGCACTGTAACAATATTCCAGAATAGCAAGGGAAAATAACAACAACTTAGACATTTTAAACATTAAGATACAGCAAGATTTTGATACAAGTAACAAGAATTGTAATAATCCACAAGCCAGAAGAGGCTCCTAAGAGCAGGAGTTATAGTATTCTTCAAGCCATAGGAAGTTCCCAGTACCCAAAGAGTATAGGGGCTATAAGACACATGTATTAATGCCCCGAGCAGAGTGAAATCTTGTCCATCTGCTAGGACACATACAGGGGAGTGGTTCTGTGATAGGACGGTAGCAGGCAGGGTTTCCCTTGCAGGAGTAGTCCATGCTACCTTTACATCTGTCACTGTGGGGGTTACCAAACGATCTGTATACATTGCTACTGGAGGTGCAAGCACTGGCATTATGAGAAAACAAAACTCCCCAGTAAGATCCTCCTACATTCTGGGGGTTCGGGATACACTAGTGTGACATTTGGCATCCACCCTTCTGTTACTCCAGGTAGATTCACGAAGCCAACTTCCAGGCCTTGCCCCAAGGTGCCAGGAGTGCAAGCCATCGTTGGTCCATGTATCGACAGGTCCTAGGAAATGTCCATTGAACGGAGTTTCCACCGTTCATTGCAATTGGTCCTGGTAGGAAGTTGTTACTGTGGTGGCCGAAGGTCGGCTTCACTTCTTGTCACTTGCTTTGAACATGTAGATGTATTGCGGAGCCAGCCAATTCTGCTAATGTGTCCTATGAGCCCAGGGCTTCATTTCTGGGTCTCGGTGTTGAACCCATAGCCAGCCAATAGGCTACTTACATCTTAATGTGGTTGAATTTCCGTGATTTTCTGGCCATTGGAACCCCATCTTCCCCACACTGCCACCCTATGTATTCTCGCATTACAATCCACGCGTTTCCAATCATCTGCAGTGTTCCCTGGATGAGAAGGTTGGGCTATTGTGACTATGTTCCGCAATAGAAAGAGAAGTTAACTACAATTTACAGACATTAAAAATTACCATACAGCAAGATTTTTATACCAGTAACAAAAATTAGAAAAATCCGCAAGCCAGAGTAGGTTCCTAATAACAAATGTGATAATAATCCTCATGGAAGAGGTATTTCCCAATGCACAAAATATGTAGTGTTGATAGGTCACATTTTCATGCCAATAACAGATGGAAATCTTTTCCGTCAGGACGGCTGAATGCAAGAGAATGGTCCTGGAATAGCACTGTAGCATGCAGGTGGACCGTTCCAGCTCTAGTATACCATACTTTGACTTGTTTCCCAGTGGGGGTCACTGAGAGGTCTCTAGAGAGGCACTGGAAGTGCCTCCACTGGTCATTATGCTAAAAGCAAACTTACCGGTATGATGCTCCTACCTTCTAGCCGTTCACTATGTAACCCTGTGTGTTTTGGCATCCACCCTGCTGTTATTCCAGGAATACACAGGAATCCAGCCTCCAGGCCTTGTCCCCAGTGTGCTAGCAGTGTCAGCTATCGTTGCTGCATGTGTCGAGAGGCCCAAATCCATGCCCACTCCAGGGAATCTCCGAGCTTCAGTGCAGTTGGTATTGGCAGCTAGATTTTATTCTGGTGGCCGCACTTCGGCTCCCATGATCCTTCCTTGGTTTGTACCTGAAGTGGTAATGGGGTGGCAGCCATATGTGTTAACATATCCACTGGGCTTGCGGCATCCTTTCCGTGTCTCTGTGTTGTGGCCGTATCCTAGCAACAGACCAGTTGCATCATAACATGGTTGAAGTTCCATGGGGAACTTGGCCATAGGATGCCGAACATCCCCACACACCCCGGCTCCAGTAATCTCCCCTTACAATCAACACGCTTTTAATCTTCCGCAATGGTCCCTGTGGGAGAAACTGGAGCACTGTAACAATATTTCACAATAGCACATGAAGATAACAACAACTAAGAGATAATAAACATTAAGATACAGCAAGATTTTGATACAAGTAACAAAAATTGTAATTACCCACAAGCCGGAGTAGGCTCCCAATAGCAGGAGTTATAGTATTCCTCAAGCCATAGGAAGTTCCCGGTACCCAAAGAGTATAGGGGCTATAATACACATGTATTAATGCCCCCAACAGAGTGAAATCTTGTCCATCTGCTAGGACACCTACAGGGGAGCGGTCCTGTGATTTGACGGTAGCAGGCAGGCGGACCCTTGCAGGAGTAGTCCACCGTACTTTTACTTCTGTCCCCGTGGGGGTTACCGAACGATCTGTATATAGTGCTACTGGAGGTGCAATCACTGGCATTATGACAAAGCAAAGCTCCCCAGGAAGATCCCTCTTCCTTCTGGGGTTTCGGGATACACTAGTGTGACATTTGGCATCCACCCTGCTGTCACTCCAGGTAGATGCAGGAGGCCAGCTTCCAGGCCAGCCCCAAGGTGCCAGGAGTGTAAGCCATCGTTGGTCCATGTATCGATAGGTCAAAGGCAATGTCCACTCAACGGAGTTTCTACCTTTCATTGCACTTGGTCCTGGTAGGAAGTTGTTACTGTGGTGGCCGAAGGTCGGTTTCACTGCTTCTCACTTGCTCTGAACTTGTAAATGTATTGCGGAGGCAGCCAACTGTGCTAACGTGTCCACTGTGCTCAGGGCTTCATTTGTGGGTCTCGGTGTTGAACCCGTAGCCAGCCAATAGGCTACTTACATCTTAAAGTTGTTGAAGTTCAGTGAGTTTCCTTGCCATAGGAACCCCATCTTCCTCACACTGCCACCCTCCATATACTCGCCGTACAATCTGCACGTTTACAATCATTCAGAATGTACCCTAATGAGAAAGCTGGACTGTTGTGACTACATTCCACAATAGAAAGAGAAATTAACAACAATTTACAGCCATTTAAAATTAACATACAGCCATATTTTGATAGCAGTAACAAAAGTCATTATCATCCTCATGCCAGAAGAGTTTCCTAATAACAACAGTTATAATAATCCTCATGGAAGTGGAATTTCCCAATGCACAATATATGTATGGTTGATAAGTCACATTTTCATGCCAGTAACAGAGGGAAATCTTTTCTGTCAGGAAGGATGAATGCAAGAGAATGTTCCTGGGCTGGGACTGTAGCGTGCAGGGTGTCCGTTCCAGCTCTCGTATATAGTACTTTGAGTTTTTTTCCCGTGGGGGTTACTGAAGGGTCTATATGTAGTGCTACTGGAGGTGCATCCACTGGCCATTATGCTAAAAGCGAACTTGCTGGTATGATGCTCGTACCTTCTGGCCGTTCACTATACAGTACTATGCCTTCTGGCATCCACCCTGGTGTTATTCCAGGAATACACAGCAATCCAGCCTCCAGGCCTTGTCCCCAATGTGCCAGGAGTGTCAGGTATCGTTGGTCCATGTGTCGAGGGGCCCAAATCCATGCCCACAGAAGGGAGTCTCCGAGCTTCAGTGCAGTTAGTATTGGCAGCTAGATGTAATTCTTCCATCCGAGCCCCGGCTCCTGTGATCCTTCCTTGGTTTCTACTTGAAGAGGTAATGTGGTGGCAGCCATATGTGTTAACAACTTATCCACTGGGCTTGGAGCATCCTTTCTGGGTCTCTGTGTTGTAGCCGTAGCCTAGCAACAGACCAGTTGCCTCATAACATGGTTGAAGTTCCATGGGGATCTTGGCCATCGGATGCCCAACATCCCCACACACCCCTTCTCCAGTATCTCCCCTTACAATCTACACGCTTTTAATCTTCCGCAATTGTCCCTGTGGGAGAAAGCTGGAGCACTGTAACAATATCCCAGAATAGCAAGGGAAGATAACATCAACTAAGAGATAATAAACATTAAGATACAGAAAGATTTAGATACAGGTAACAATAATTGTAATAATCCACAAGCCAGAGATGGCTCCCAATAGCAGGAGTTATAGTACTCCTCAAGCCATAGGAAGTTCCCAGTGCCCAAAGAGTATAGGGGCTATAACACACATGTATTAATACCCCGAACTGAGAGAAATCTCGTTCACCTATTAGGACACAATCAGGAGTGTGGTCCTGTGATAGGACGGTAGCAGGCAGGCGGTCCCTTGCAGGAGTAGTACACGGTACGTTTACTTCTGTCACCGTGGGGGTTTCCGAACGATCTTTATACAGTGCTAGTGGAGGTGCAAGCACTGGCATTATGACAAAACAAAACTCCCCAGTAAGATCCTCCTACCTTCTTTGTGTTCTGAACATACTAGTGTGACATTTGGAATCTACCCTGCTGTTACTCCAGGTAGACGCAGGAGGCCACCTTCCAGACCTTGTCCCAAGGTGCCAGGAGTGCAAGCCATCGTTGGTCCATGTATCGGTAGTTCAAAGGCAATGTCCACTCAACGGAGTTTCTACCTTTCATTGCACTTGGTCCTGGTAGGAAGTTGTTACTGTGGTGGCCGAAGGTTGGTTTCACTGCTTCTCACTTGCTTTGAACTTGTAAATGTATTGCGGAGGCAGCCAATTGTGCTAAGGGGTCCACTGTGCTCAGGGCTTCATTTGTGGGTCTCGGTGTTGAACCCGTAGCCAGCCAATAGGCTACTTACATCTTAAAGTGGTTGAAGTTCAGTGAGTTTCTGGCCATTGGAACCCCATCTCCCCACACCGCCACCCTCCATATTATCGCATTACAATCCGCACGTTTCCAATCATCCGCAGTGTTCCCTGGATGAGATGGTTGGACTATTGTGACTACATTTCACAATAGAAAGAGAAGTTAACAACAATTTGCAGCCATTTAAAATTACCATACAACAAGATTTTTATATCAGTAACGAAAATTATAATCATCCGCAAGCCAGAGGATGTTCCTAGTAACAAATATTATAATAATCCTCATGGTAGAGGTATTTCCCAACGCACAAAATATGTCGGGTTGATAAGTCACATTTTCATGCCAGTAACAGTGTGAAATCTTTTCCTTCAGGGAGGCTGACTGCTAGAGAATTGTCCTGGGAGAGAACTGTAGCATGGAGGTGGACCGTTCCAGCTCTAGTATACCATACTTTGACTTTTTTCCCAGTGGGGGATAGTGAAAGGTCTCTAGATAGTGGCACTGGAAGTGCCTCCACTGGCCATTATGCTAAAAGCAGACTTACTGTTATGATGCTCCTACCTTCTTGCCGTTCACTATGCACTACTGTGTCTTTTGGCATCCACCCTGCTGTTACTCCAGGAATACACAGGAATCCAGCCCCCACACCTTGTCCCCAGTGTGCCTGGAGTGTCAGCTATCGTTGGTCCATGTGTCGAGAGGCCCAAATCCATGCCCACACAAGGGAGTCTCCGAGCTTCAGGGCAGTTGATATTGGCAGCTAGATGTAATTCTTGTGGCCCGACCTCGACTCCTGTGATCCTTCCTTGGTTTGTACTTGAAGTGGTAATGGGTTGGCAGCCATATGTGTTACCATATCTACTGGGCTTGGGGCTTCCTTTCTGAGACTCTGTGTTGTAGCCGTAGCCTAGCAACAGACCAGTTGCATCACAACATGGTTGAAGTTCCATGGGGATCTTGGCCATAGGATGCCCAACATCCCCACACACCCCAGGCTCCAGTAATCTCCCCTTACAATCTACACGCTTTTAGTCTTCCGCAATGGTGCCTGTGGGAGAAACTGGGGCACTGTAACAATATTCCAGAATAGCAAGGGAAAATAACAACAACTTAGACATTTTAAACATTAGGATACAGCAAGATTTTGATACAAGTAACAAGAATTGTAATAATCCACAAGCCAGAAGAGGCTCCTAAGAGCAGGAGTTATAGTATTCTTCAAGCCATAGGAAGTTCCCAGTACCCAAAGAGTATAGGGGCTATAAGACACATGTATTAATGCCCCGAGCAGAGTGAAATCTTGTCCATCTGCTAGGACACATACAGGGGAGTGGTTCTGTGATAGGACGGTAGCAGGCAGGGTTTCCCTTGCAGGAGTAGTCCATGCTACCTTTACATCTGTCACTGTGGGGGTTACCAAACGATCTGTATACATTGCTACTGGAGGTGCAAGCACTGGCATTATGAGAAAACAAAACTCCCCAGTAAGATCCTCCTACATTCTGGGGGTTCGGGATACACTAGTGTGACATTTGGCATCCACCCTTCTGTTACTCCAGGTAGATTCACGAAGCCAACTTCCAGGCCTTGCCCCAAGGTGCCAGGAGTGCAAGCCATCGTTGGTCCATGTATCGACAGGTCCTAGGAAATGTCCATTGAACGGAGTTTCCACCGTTCATTGCAATTGGTCCTGGTAGGAAGTTGTTACTGTGGTGGCCGAAGGTCGGCTTCACTTCTTGTCACTTGCTTTGAACATGTAGATGTATTGCGGAGCCAGCCAATTCTGCTAATGTGTCCTATGAGCCCAGGGCTTCATTTCTGGGTCTCGGTGTTGAACCCGTAGCCAGCCAATAGGCTACTTACATCTTAATGTGGTTGAATTTCCGTGATTTTCTGGCCATTGGAACCCCATCTTCCCCACACTGCCACCCTATGTATTCTCGCATTACAATCCGCGCGTTTCCAATCATCTGCAGTGTTCCCTGGATGAGAAGGTTGGGCTATTGTGACTACGTTCCGCAATAGAAAGAGAAGTTAACTACAATTTACAGACATTAAAAATTACCATACAGCAAGATTTTTATACCAGTAACAAAAATTATAAAAATCCGCAAGCCAGAGTAGGTTCCTAATAACAAATGTGATAATAATCCTCATGGAAGAGGTATTTCCCAATGCACACAATATGTAGTGTTGATAGGTCACATTTTCATGCCAATAACAGATGGAAATCTTTTCCGTCAGGACGGCTGAATGCAAGAGAATGGTCCTGGAATAGCACTGTAGCATGCAGGTGGACCGTTCCAGCTCTAGTATACCATACTTTGACTTGTTTCCCAGTGGGGGTCACTGAGAGGTCTCTAGAGAGGCACTGGAAGTGCCTCCACTGGTCATTATGCTAAAAGCAAACTTACCGGTATGATGCTCCTACCTTCTAGCCGTTCACTATGTAACCCTGTGTGTTTTGGCATCCACCCTGCTGTTATTCCAGGAATACACAGGAATCCAGCCTCCAGGCCTTGTCCCCAGTGTGCTAGCAGTGTCAGCTATCGTTGCTGCATGTGTCGAGAGGCCCAAATCCATGCCCACTCCAGGGAATCTCCGAGCTTCAGTGCAGTTGGTATTGGCAGCTAGATTTTATTCTGGTGGCCGCACTTCGGCTCCCATGATCCTTCCTTGGTTTGTACCTGAAGTGGTAATGGGGTGGCAGCCATATGTGTTAACATATCCACTGGGCTTGTGGCATCCTTTCCGTGTCTCTGTGTTGTGGCCGTATCCTAGCAACAGACCAGTTGCATCATAACATGGTTGAAGTTCCATGGGGAACTTGGCCATAGGATGCCCAACATCCCCACACACCCCGGCTCCAGTAATCTCCCCTTACAATCAACACGCTTTTAATCTTCCGCAATGGTCCCTGTGGGAGAAACTGGAGCACTGTAACAATATTTCACAATAGCACATGAAGATAACAACAACTAAGAGATAATAAACATTAAGATACAGCAAGATTTTGATACAAGTAACAAAAATTGTAATTACCCACAAGCCGGAGTAGGCTCCCAATAGCAGGAGTTATAGTATTCCTCAAGCCATAGGAAGTTCCCGGTACCCAAAGAGTATAGGGGCTATAATACACATGTATTAATGCCCCCAACAGAGTGAAATCTTGTCCATCTGCTAGGACACATACAGGGGAGCGGTCCTGTGATAGGACGGTAGCAGGCCGGCGGACCCTTGCAGGAGTAGTCCACCGTACTTTTACTTCTGTCCCCGTGGGGGTTACCGAACGATCTGTATATAGTGCTACTGGAGGTGCAATCACTGGCATTATGACAAAGCAAAGCTCCCCAGGAAGATCCCTCTTCCTTCTGGGGTTTCGGGATACACTAGTGTGACATTTGGCATCCACCCTGCTGTCACTCCAGGTAGATGCAGGAGGCCAGCTTCCAGGCCAGCCCCAAGGTGCCAGGAGTGTAAGCCATCGTTGGTCCATGTATCGATAGGTCAAAGGCAATGTCCACTCAACGGAGTTTCTACCTTTCATTGCACTTGGTCCTGGTAGGAAGTTGTTACTGTGGTGGCCGAAGGTCGGTTTCACTGCTTCTCACTTGCTCTGAACTTGTAAATGTATTGCGGAGGCAGCCAACTGTGCTAACGTGTCCACTGTGCTCAGGGCTTCATTTGTGGGTCTCGGTGTTGAACCCGTAGCCAGCCAATAGGCTACTTACATCTTAAAGTTGTTGAAGTTCAGTGAGTTTCCTTGCCATAGGAACCCCATCTTCCTCACACTGCCACCCTCCATATACTCGCCGTACAATCTGCACGTTTACAATCATTCAGAATGTACCCTAATGAGAAAGCTGGACTGTTGTGACTACATTCCACAATAGAAAGAGAAATTAACAACAATTTACAGCCATTTAAAATTAACATACAGCCATATTTTGATAGCAGTAACAAAAGTCATTATCATCCTCATGCCAGAAGAGTTTCCTAATAACAACAGTTATAATAATCCTCATGGAAGTGGAATTTCCCAATGCACAATATATGTATGGTTGATAAGTCACATTTTCATGCCAGTAACAGAGGGAAATCTTTTCTGTCAGGAAGGATGAATGCAAGAGAATGTTCCTGGGCTGGGACTGTAGCGTGCAGGGTGTCCGTTCCAGCTCTCGTATATAGTACTTTGAGTTTTTTTCCCGTGGGGGTTACTGAAGGGTCTATATGTAGTGCTACTGGAGGTGCATCCACTGGCCATTATGCTAAAAGCGAACTTGCTGGTATGATGCTCGTACCTTCTGGCCGTTCACTATACAGTACTATGCCTTCTGGCATCCACCCTGGTGTTATTCCAGGAATACACAGCAATCCAGCCTCCAGGCCTTGTCCCCAATGTGCCAGGAGTGTCAGGTATCGTTGGTCCATGTGTCGAGGGGCCCAAATCCATGCCCACAGAAGGGAGTCTCCGAGCTTCAGTGCAGTTAGTATTGGCAGCTAGATGTAATTCTTCCATCCGAGCCCCGGCTCCTGTGATCCTTCCTTGGTTTCTACTTGAAGAGGTAATGGGGTGGCAGCCATATGTGTTAACAACTTATCCACTGGGCTTGGAGCATCCTTTCTGGGTCTCTGTGTTGTAGCCGTAGCCTAGCAACAGACCAGTTGCCTCATAACATGGTTGAAGTTCCATGGGGATCTTGGCCATCGGATGCCCAACATCCCCACACACCCCTTCTCCAGTATCTCCCCTTACAATCTACACGCTTTTAATCTTCCGCAATTGTCCCTGTGGGAGAAAGCTGGAGCACTGTAACAATATCCCAGAATAGCAAGGGAAGATAACATCAACTAAGAGATAATAAACATTAAGATACAGAAAGATTTAGATACAGGTAACAATAATTGTAATAATCCACAAGCCAGAGATGGCTCCCAATAGCAGGAGTTATAGTACTCCTCAAGCCATAGGAAGTTCCCAGTGCCCAAAGAGTATAGGGGCTATAACACACATGTATTAATACCCCGAACTGAGAGAAATCTCGTTCACCTATTAGGACACAATCAGGAGTGTGGTCCTGTGATAGGACGGTAGCAGGCAGGCGGTCCCTTGCAGGAGTAGTACACGGTACGTTTACTTCTGTCACCGTGGGGGTTTCCGAACGATCTTTATACAGTGCTAGTGGAGGTGCAAGCACTGGCATTATGACAAAACAAAACTCCCCAGTAAGATCCTCCTACCTTCTTTGTGTTCTGAACATACTAGTGTGACATTTGGAATCTACCCTGCTGTTACTCCAGGTAGACGCAGGAGGCCACCTTCCAGACCTTGTCCCAAGGTGCCAGGAGTGCAAGCCATCGTTGGTCCATGTATCGGTAGTTCAAAGGCAATGTCCACTCAACGGAGTTTCTACCTTTCATTGCACTTGGTCCTGGTAGGAAGTTGTTACTGTGGTGGCCGAAGGTTGGTTTCACTGCTTCTCACTTGCTTTGAACTTGTAAATGTATTGCGGAGGCAGCCAATTGTGCTAAGGGGTCCACTGTGCTCAGGGCTTCATTTGTGGGTCTCGGTGTTGAACCCGTAGCCAGCCAATAGGCTACTTACATCTTAAAGTGGTTGAAGTTCAGTGAGTTTCTGGCCATTGGAACCCCATCTCCCCACACCGCCACCCTCCATATTATCGCATTACAATCCGCACGTTTCCAATCATCCGCAGTGTTCCCTGGATGAGATGGTTGGACTATTGTGACTACATTTCACAATAGAAAGAGAAGTTAACAACAATTTGCAGCCATTTAAAATTACCATACAACAAGATTTTTATATCAGTAACGAAAATTATAATCATCCGCAAGCCAGAGGATGTTCCTAGTAACAAATATTATAATAATCCTCATGGTAGAGGTATTTCCCAACGCACAAAATATGTCGGGTTGATAAGTCACATTTTCATGCCAGTAACAGTGTGAAATCTTTTCCTTCAGGGAGGCTGACTGCTAGAGAATTGTCCTGGGAGAGAACTGTAGCATGGAGGTGGACCGTTCCAGCTCTAGTATACCATACTTTGACTTTTTTCCCAGTGGGGGATAGTGAAAGGTCTCTAGATAGTGGCACTGGAAGTGCCTCCACTGGCCATTATGCTAAAAGCAGACTTACTGTTATGATGCTCCTACCTTCTTGCCGTTCTCTATGCACTACTGTGTCTTTTGGCATCCACCCTGCTGTTACTCCAGGAATACACAGGAATCCATCCCCCACGCCTTGTCCCCAGTGTGCATGGAGTGTCAGCTATCGTTGGTCCATGTGTCGAGAGGCCCAAATCCATGCCCACACAAGGTAGTCTCCGAGCTTCAGGGCAGTTGGTATTGGCAGCAAGATGTAATTCTTGCGGCCCGACCTCGACTCCTGTGATCCTTCCTTGGTTTGTACTTGAAGTGGTAATGGGGTGGCAGCCATATGTGTTAACATATCCACTGGGCTTGGGGCTTCCTTTCTGAGACTCTGTGTTGTAGCCGTAGCCTAGCAACAGACCAGTTGCATCACAACATGGTTGAAGTTCCATGGGGATCTTGGCCATAGGATGCCCAACATCCCCACACACCCCAGGCTCCAGTAATCTCCCCTTACAATCTACACGCTTTTAGTCTTCCGCAATGGTGCCTGTGGGAGAAACTGGGGCACTGTAACAATATTCCAGAATAGCAAGGGAAAATAACAACAACTTAGACATTTTAAACATTAAGATACAGCAAGATTTTGATACAAGTAACAAGAATTGTAATAATCCACAAGCCAGAAGAGGCTCCTAAGAGCAGGAGTTATAGTATTCTTCAAGCCATAGGAAGTTCCCAGTACCCAAAGAGTACAGGGGCTATAAGACACATGTATTAATGCCCCCAGCAGAGTGAAATCTTGTCCATCTGCTAGGACACATACAGGGGAGTGGTCCTGTGATAGTACGGTAGCAGGTAGGGTTTCCCTTGCAGGAGTAGTCCATGCTACCTTTACATCTGTCACTGTGTGGGTTACCAAACGATCTGTATACAGTGCTACTGGAGGTGCAAGCACTAGCATTATGAGAAAACAAAACTCCCCAGTAAGATCCTCCTACATTCTTGGAGTTCAGGATACACTAGTGTGACATTTGGCATCCACCCTTCTGTTACTCCAGGTAGATTCACGAAGCCAACTTCCAGGCTTTGCCCCAAGGTGCCAGGAGTGCAAGCCATCGTTGGTCCATGTATCGACAGGTCCTAGGAAATGTCCATTGAACGGAGTTTCCACCGTTCATTGCAATTGGTCCTGGTAGGAAGTTGTTACTGTGGTGGCCGAAGGTCGGCTTCACTTCTTGTCACTTGCTTTGAACATGTAGATGTATTGTGGAGCCAGCCAATTCTGCTAATGTGTCCTATGAGCCCAGGGCTTCATTTCTGGGTCTCGGTGTTGAACCCGTAGCCAGCCAATAGGCTACTTACATCTTAAAGTGGTTGAAGTTCAGTGAGTTTCTGGCCATTGGAACCCCATCTTCCCCACACTGCCACCCTACGTATTCTCGCATTACAATCCGCGCATTTCCAATCATCTGCAGTGTTCCCTGGATGAGAAGGTTGGTCTATGTGACTATGTTCCACAATAGAAAGTGAAGTTAACTACAATTTACAGACATTAAAAATTACCATACAGCAAGATTTTTATACCAGTAACAAAAATTATAAAAATCCGCAAGCCAGAGGAGGATCCTAATAACAAATGTTATAATAATCCTCATGGAAGAGGTATGTCCCAATGAACAAAATATGTGGCTTTGATAAGTCACATTTTCATTCCCGTAACAGTGGGAAATCTTTTCCGTCAGGAAGGGTGAATGCAAGAGAATGTTCCTGGGATAGAACTGTCGCATGCAGGTGGACCGTTCTTGCTCTAGTATACCATATTTTGACTTGTTTCCCAGTGTGGGTCATTGAGAGGTCTCTAGATAGTGGTACTGGAAGTGCCTCCACTGGCTATTATGCTAAAAGAAAACTTACCGGTATGATGCTCCTACCTTCTAGCCGTTCACTATGTACCCCTGTGTGTTTTGGCATCCACCCTGCTGTTATTCCAGGAATACACAGGAGGCCAGCCTCCAGTCCTTGTCCCCAGTGTGCCAGCAGTGTCAGCTATCGTTGCTCCATGTGTCGAGAGGCCCAAATCCATGCCCACTCAAAGGAGTCTCCGAGCTTCAGTGCAGTTGGTATTGGCAGCTAGATATATTTCTGGCCGCCGAAACTCGGCTCCTTGATCCTTCCTTGGTTGGTACTTGAAGTGCTAATGGGGTGGCAGCCATATTTGTTAACATATCCACTGGGCTTGTGGCTTCATTTCTGGGTCTCTGTATTGTAGCCATAGCCTAGCAACAGACAAGTTGCATCATAGCATGGTTGAAGTTCCATGGGGACCTTGGCCATAGGATGCCCAACATCCCCACACACCACAGCTGCAGTAATCTCCCCTTACAATCTATACGCTTTTAATCTTCCGCAATGGTCCCTGTGGAAGAAAGCTGGAGCACTGTAACAATGTTCCACAATAGCAAGGAAGATAACAACTAAGAGATAATAAAGATTAAGATATAGCAATATTTTGATACAAGTAACAAAAATTGTAATTATCCACAAGACAGAGGAGGCTCCCAATAACAGGTGTTATAGTATTCCTCAAGCCATCGGTAGTTCCCAGTGCCCAAAGAGTATAGGGGCTCTAAGACACATGTATTAATGCCCCCAGCAGAGCGAAATCTTGTCCATCTGCTAGGACACATGAAGGAGAGTGGTCCTGTGATAGGACGGTAGCAGGCAGGGTTTCCCTTGCAGGAGTAGTCCAAGGTACCTTTACTTCTGTCACAGTGGGGGTTACCGATCGATCTGTATACAGTGCTACTGGGGGTGCACGCACTGGCATTATGACGAAACAAAACTCCCCAGTAAGATCCTCCTTCCTTCTGAATGTTCTGGATACACTAGTGGGATATTTGGCATCCACCCTTCTGTTACTCCCGGTAGATGGAGGAAACCAGCTTCTAGGCCTTGACCCAAGCTACCAGGAGTGCAAGCCATCGATGGTCCATGTATCAACAGGTCCTAGGCCATGTCCATTCAACGGAGTTTCCACCGTTCATTGCAATTGGTCCTGGTAGGAAGTTGTTACTGTGGTGGCCGAAGTCAGTTTCACTGCTTGTCACTTGCTTTGAACATGTAGATGTATTGTGGAGCCAGCCAATTGTGCTAACGTGTCCACTGGGCTCAGGGCTTCATTTCTGGGTCTCGGTGTTGAACCTGTAGCCAGGCAATAGGTTACTTACATGTTAAAGTGGTTGCAGTTCAGTGAGTTTCTGGCCATTAGAACCCCATCTTCCCGACACTGCCAACCTCCATATTCTCACATTACAATCTGCACGTTTCCATTCATCCGCAGTGTTCCCTGGATGAGAAGGCTGGACTGTTGTGACTACATTCCACAATAGAAAGAGAAGTTCAAAAAAGAATTTACAGCCATTTATAATTAACGTACTGCCATATTTTGTTACCAGTAAGAAAAATTAGAATCATCTGAAAGCCAGAGGATGTTCCGAATAACAAATGTGATAATAATCCTCATGGAAGAGGTATTTCCCAATGCAAGAAATATGTAGGTTTGATAAGTCACATTTGCATGCCAGTAACAGAGGGAAATCTTTTCCGTCAGGAAGGCTGAATGCAAGAGAATGGTCCTGGGACAGAAGTGTAGCATGCAGGTGGACCGTTCCAGCTCTAGTATACCATCCTTTGACTTGTTTCCCAGTGGGGGTCACTGAGAGGTCTCTAGATAGTGGTACTGGAAGTGCCTCCACTGGCCATTATGCTAAAAGCAAACTTACCGGTATGATGCTCCTACCTTCTAGCCGTTGACTATGCACTACTCTGTCTTTTGGCATCCACCCTGCTTTTATTCCAGGAATACACAGGAATATAAACTCCAGGCCTTTTCCCCAGTGTGCCTTGCGTGTCAGCTATCGTGGTCCATGTGTTGAGAGGCCCAAATCCATACCCACTCAAGGGAGTCTATGAGCTTCAGTGCTGTTGGTATTGGCAGCTAGATGTAATTCTTGCAGCCGGACCTCGACTCCTGTGATTCTTCCTTGGTTTGTACTTGAAGTGATAATGGGGTGGCAGCCATATGTGTTAACATATCCACTGGGCTTGGGGCTTCCTTTCTGAGACTCTGTGTTGTAGCCGTAGCCTAGCAACAGACCAGTTGCATCACAACATGGTTGAAGTTCCATGGGGATCTTGGCCATAGGATGCCCAACATCCCCACACACCCCAGGCTCCAGTAATCTCCCCTTACAATCTACACGCTTTTAGTCTTCCGCAATGGTGCCTGTGGGAGAAACTGGGGCACTGTAACAATATTCCAGAATAGCAAGGGAAAATAACAACAACTTAGACATTTTAAACATTAAGATACAGCAAGGTTTTGATACAAGTAACAAAAATTGTAATAATCCACAAGCCAGAGGAGGCTCCCAATAGCAGTAGTTATAGTGTTCCTGAAGCCATAGGAAGTTCCCAGTGCCCAAAGTGTATAGAGTCTGTAAGACCCATGTATTAATCCACCCCACAGAGTTAAATCTTGTCCATCTCCTAGGATACATGCAGGAGAGTGTTCCTGTGATAGGACGGTAGCAGCCACGCGGTCCCTTGCAGGAGAAGTGCACGGTACCTTTAATTCTGTCACTGTTTGCTTACTGAACGATCTGTATACAGTGCTACTGGGGGTGCATGCACTGGCATTATGACAAAACAAAACTCCCCAGTAAGATCCTCCTACCTTCTGGGGGTTCAGGATACACTAGTGTGACATTTGGCATCCACCCTTCTGTTACTCTAGGTAGATGCAGGAAGCCAGCTTCCAGGCCTTGCTCCAAGGTGCCAGGAGTGCAAGCCATTGTTGGTCCATGTATCGACAAGTCCTAGGCCATGTCTATTCAACAGAGTTTCCACCGTTCATTGCAATTGGTCCTCGTAGGAAGTTGTTACTGTGGTGGCCGAAGGTCAGTTTCACTGCTTGTCACTTGCTTTGAACATGTAGATGTATTGCGGAGCCAGCCAATTCTGCTAATATGTCCACTGGGCTCAGGGCTTCATTTCTGGTTCTCGGTGTTGAACCTGTAGCCAGGCAATAGGCTACTTACATCTTAAAGTGATTGAAGTTCAGTGAGTTTCTGGCCATTGGAACCCCATCTTCCCCACACTGCCAACCTCCATATTATCGCATTACAATCCGCACGTTTCCAATCATCCGCAGTGTTCCCTGGATGAGAAGGCTGGACTATTGTGACTACGTTCCACAATAGAAAGAGAAGTTAACAACAATTTACAGCCATTTAAAATTAACATACAGCCATATTTTGATACCAGTAACAAAAATTATAAACATCCGCAAGCCAGAGGATGTTCCTAATAACAAATGTTATAATAATCCTCATGGAAGAGGTATTTCCCAATGCACAAAATATGTAAGTTTTATAAGTCACATTTGCATGCCAGTAACAGAGGGAAATCTTTTCCGTCAGGAAGGCTGAATGCAAGAGAATGGTCCTGGGACAGAAGTGTAGCATGCAGGTGGACCGTTCCAGCTCGGGTATACCATCCTTTGACTTGTTTCCCAGTGGGGGTCACTGAAAGGTCTCTAGAAAGTGGTATTGGAAGTGCCTCCACTGGCCATTGTGCTTAAAGCAAACTTACCGGTATACTGCTCCTACCTTCTAGCTGTTCACTATGCACTACTGTGTCTTTTGGCATCCACCCTGCTGTTATTCCAGGAATACACCGGAGTCCAAACTCCAGGCCTTTTCCCCAGTGTGCCTGGCGTGTCAGCTATCGCTGGTCCATGTGTCGAGAGGCCCCAAACCATACCCACTCAAGGGTGTCTATGAGCTTCAGTGCTGTTGGTATTGGCAGCTAGATGTAATTCTGGTGGCCGAACCTCGGCTCCTGTGATCCTTCCTTGGTTTGTATTTGAAGTGGTAATGGGGTGGCAGCCATATGTGTTAACATATCCACTGGGCTTGGGGCTTCCTTTCTGGTTCTCTGTGTTGTAGCCGTAGCCTAGCAACAGACCAGTTGCATCATAACATGGTTGAAGTTCCATGGAGTTCTTGGCCATAGGATGCCCAACATCCCCACACACCCCAGGCTCCAGTAATCTCCCCTTACAATCTACATGCTTTTAATCTTCCGCAATGGTTCCTGTGGGAGAAAGCTGGGGCATTGTAACCGTATTCCACAATAGCAAGGGAAGATAACAACAACTTAGAGATAATAAACATTAAGATACAGCAAGGTTTTGATACAAGTAACAAAAATTGTAATAATCCACAATCCAGAGGAGGCTCCCAGTAGTAGGAGTTATTGTATTCCTCAAGCCATAGGAAGTTCCCAGTGCCCAAAGTGTATAGGGACTATACGACACATGTATTAATGCCCCCAACAGAGTGAAATCTTATCCATCTGCTAGGACACATGCAGCAGAGTGGTCCTGTGATAGGATGGTAGCAGGCAAGCCGTCCCTTTCAGGAGTAGTCCACCGTACTTTTACTTCTGTCCGCGTGGTGGTTACCGAGCAGTCTGTGTACAGTGCTACTTTAGGTGCAATCACTGGCATTATGACAAAGCAAAACTCCCCAGTAACTTCCTCCTCCCTTCTGGGGGTTCGGGATACACTAGTGTGAAATTTGGCATCCACCCTGCTGTCATTCCAGGGGATGCAGGAGGCCAGCTTTTAGGCCTTGTCCCAAGGTTCGAGGAGTTTAAGCTATAGTTGGTCCATGTATCGATAGTTCCAAGGCCATGTCCACTCAACGAAGTTTCCACCTTTTATTGTACTTGCTCCTCTTAGGAAGTTGTTACTGTGGTGGCCAAAGGTCGGCTTCACTGCTTCTCACTTGCTTTGAACTTGTAGATGTATTGCGGAGCCAGCCAATTGTGCTAATGTGTCCACTGTGCTCAGGGTTTCATTTCTGGGTCTCTGTGTTGAACCCGTAGCCAGGCAATAGGCTACTTACATCTTAAAGTGGTTGAAGTTCTGTGAGTTTCCTTGCCAAAGGAACCCCATCTTCCTCACACTGCAACCCTCCATACTCTCGCCTTACAATCTCAACGTTTCCACTCTTCCTCAGTGTTCCCTGGATGAGAAAGATGGACTATTGTGACTATATTCTACAATAGAAACAGAAGGAAACAACAATTTACAGCCATTTAGAATTCACATACAGGAAGATTTTGATACCAGTCACAAAAATTATAATAATCCATAAGCCAGAGAAGTCTCCCAATAACAGGAGTTATAGTATTCCTCTAGCCATAGGAAGTTCCCGATGCCCAAAGACTATAAGCGTATAAGACACATGTATTAATGCCCCCAGGAGAGTGAAATCTTGTCCATCTGCTTGGATGCCTGCAAGAGTGTTCCTGTGATAGTTCGGTAGCAGGCAGGCAGTCCCTTGCAGGTGTAGTCCATGGTACTTTTACTCTGTCCCCATGGGGGTTACTGAACGATCTGTAAACAGTACCACTGGAGGTCCAAGCACTGGCGTGATGATAAAACAAAACTCCCCAGTGAGTTGCTCCTACCTTCTGGGGTTTCAGGATACACTATTGTTACATTTGATATCCACCCTGCTGTAATTCCAGGTAGACGAAGGAGGCCAGATTCCAAGCCTTGCCAAAACGTTCCAGGAGTCAAGCCATCGTTGGTCCATGTATCGATAGGTCCAAGTCCATGTCCACTCCACGGAGTTTCCACAGTTCATTGCACTTGGTCCTTGTAGGAAGTTGTTATTTTGGTGGGCGAAGGTCGGCTTCACAGCTTCTCACTTGCTTTGAATTGTAGTTGTATTGGGGATCCAGCCAAATGTGCTAACATGCCCACTGGGCTCAGGTCTTCATTTTTGTGACTCTGCTTTGCACCCGTAACCAGGCAAAAGGCTACTTACATCTTAAAGTGGTTGAAGTTCAGTGAGTTTCCTGGCCATACCAACCCTATCTTCCCCACACTGCCACCCTCCATATTCTTGCCTTACAATCTACACATTTCCAAGCATCCACAGTTGTCCCTTGAGAGAAAGTTGGACTATTGTGACCACATTCCACAATAGAAAGAGAAGTTAACAATAATTTACAGCCATTTAAAATTAACATACAGCAAGATTTTGATACAAGTAACAAAATTTATAATCATCGTCAAGCCAGAGGAGGTTCCTAATAACAAAAGTTATAATAATCCTCATGCAAGAGGAATTTCCCAATGCACAAAATATGTAGGGGTGATTAGTCACATTTTCATGCCACCAACAGAGGGAAATCTTTTCCGTCAGGGAGGATGAATGCAAGAGAATGGTCCTGGGATAGGACTGTAGCGTGCAGGGTGTCCGTTCCAGCTCTAGTATACCATACTTTCAGTTCTTTTCCCGTGGGAGTTACTGAAGGGTCTATATGTAGTGCTATTGGAGGTGCATCCTAAATTGCATGCTAAAAGCAAACTTACCGGTATGATGCTCCTACATTCTTGCCGTTCACTTTACACTACTGTGTCTTTTGGCATCCACCCTGCTGTTATTCTGGGAATACACAGGAGGCCAGCCTCCAGGCCTTGTCCCCAGTGTGTCAGGAGTGTCAGCTATCATTGGTCCATGTGTCCAGAGGCCCAAATCCATGCCCATTCAAAGGAGTCTATAAGCTTCAGTGCAGTTGGTATTGGCAACTAGATGTTATTCTGGTGGCCCAACCTCGGCTTCTGTGATTCTTCCTTGGTTTGTACTTGCAGTTATATAGGGGTGGCAGCCATATGTGTTAACATATCCACTGGGCTTGGTGTTTCCTTTCTGGGTCTCTCTGCTGTAGCCATAGCCTAGCAACCCAGCAGTTACATCATAACATGGTTGAAGTTCCATGGGGATCTTGGCCACAGGATGCCCAACATCCCCACACACCCCGGCTCCAGTAATCTCACCTTACAATCTACACGCCATTAGTCTTCCACAATGGTCCCTGTGGCAAAAAGCTGGAGCACTGTAACAATATTCCACAATAAGAAGGAAGATAAGAACAACTTAGAGACAATAAATTTAAGATACAGCAAGATTTTGAAACAAGTAACAAAAACTGTTATAATCCACAGGCTAGAGGAGGTTGCCAGTAACAGGAGTTATAGTATTCCTCAAGCCGAAGGAAGTTCCCAGT
The DNA here is from genome assembly GCF_030020395.1 of Manis pentadactyla. Lineage (NCBI taxonomy): Eukaryota > Metazoa > Chordata > Mammalia > Pholidota > Manidae > Manis > Manis pentadactyla. The sequence continues at coordinate 135,124,607 of NC_080020.1, forward strand.
GCCCAAAGATTATAGTGGCTATAATACACATGTATTAATGCCACCAAGAGAGTGAAATCTTGTCCATCTGTGTGTAGTCCCACATACGTTTACATCTGACTCCATGGGGTTTACTGAACGATATATATACAGTGATACTGTAGGAACACGCACTGGCCATTATGATAAAACAAAACTCCCCAGTAAGTTGCTCTTACCTTCTGGTAGTTCAGAATGCAATAGCGTGACATTTGGCATCCATCCTGCTGTTTTTCCAGGTAGACGCAGGAGGACAGCTTCCAGGCCTTGTCCCCAGTGTGCCAGTATTGTCAGCTCTTGTTGGTCCATGTGTTGAGAGGCCCAAATCCATGCCCACTCAAAGGAGTCTCCGAGCTTCAGTGCAGTTGGTATTGGCAGCTAGATGTAATTCTGGCGGCTGAACCTCGGCTCCTGTGATCCTTCCTTGGTTTGTACTTGAAGTGGTAATGGGGTGGCAGCCATATGTGTTAACATATCCACTGGGCTTGGGGCTTCCTTTCTGGGTCTCTGTGATGTAGCCATAGCCTAGCAACAGGCCAGTTGCATCATAACGTGCTTGAAGTTCCATGGGGATCTTGGCCATACTATGCCCAATATCCCCACACACCCCGACTCCAGTAATCTCACCTTATAATCTACGCGCTTTTAGTCTTCTGCAATGGTCCCTATGGGAGAAATCTGGAGCACTGTAACAATATTCCACAATAGCAAGGGAAGATAACAACAACTTAGAGATAATAAAAATTAAGATACAGCAGGATTTTGACAAGAGTAACAAAAATTGTAATAATGCACAAGCCGGAGGAGCCTCCCAATAACAGGAGTTATAGTATTCCTCAAGCCATAGGAAGTTCCCAATGCCCATAGACTATAGGGGCTATAAGACACATGTATTAATGCCCCCAACAGAGTGAAATCTTGTCCGTCTGCTAAAACGCATGCAAGAGAGTGGTCCTGTGATAGGACAGTAGCAGGCAGGCGGTCCCTTGCAGGTGTAGTCCACTGTAGTTTTACTTCTGTACCCGTGTGTGTTACTGAACAATCTGTATACAGGGCTACTAGAGGTGCAAGCACTGGCATTGTGATAAAACAAAAGTCCCCAGTAGGTTCAGGATACACTAGTGTGTCATTTGGCGTCCACCCTGCTGTTATTCCAGGTAGAAGCAGGAGGCCAGATTCCATACCTTGCCAAAAGGTCCCAGGAGAGCAAGCCATCTTTGGTCCATGTACCGATAGGTCCAAGTCCATGTTCACTCAATGGAGTTTCCATCCTTCATTGCACTTGGTCCTGGTAGGAAGATGTTATTGTGGTGGCCGATGGTCAGCTTCTCTGCTTCTTACTTGCTTTGAACTTGTAGTTGTATTGGGGAGCCAGCCATATGTGTTAACATGTCCACTGGGCTCAGGGCTTCCTTTTGGGGTCTCTGTGTTGAACCCAGAGTCTTGCAACAGGCCAGTTATGCACAAGAGATATTTATTTCTCACAGTTTGAAGGCTTGCAAGTCCAAGATCAAGATGCTGGCAGAGCCGTGTCTGGGAAGTCCTCTTCCCTCAGGGACACTGAACAGTCTGTGCCATGACACGTGTCCTCATTCGCACGGGTTAGGCTGCAACTGAAGCCCTTCCCTACAGTGATGTCAGGGGGGTTTTGCCGCACTTACATCACACCCGTGGGGGGCGCCGTGCAGGACCCTCCTTGCGGCAGAGGCTCACAGCTGAGACCCCACATCTGATCCAGGACCAAAGCCACAATGGCTTCTGGGGCTATGCCTCAGTTTACTGAGTGCCCTTCAAAATATTAAAGGTGATTTGCAGAGTATTTTTACATATGACATCGGAAATGCTGTAAAATGAAGACAGGAACGTACAGCATTTGCTCAGGGTTAGTTTCTTCATATTTAATATCTCCTCTATCATTTCTTTTCAGTTTCCTTTTCATGTAAACTGAGTGCTCTAATTTTTTATTTTAGAAATGCTTTGCCTTCATTAATGGATGCATTAGAATAAATTAAATCAACTTTCTTTACTCCTAGTTTATCTTACATCAGAAACTTTCTATGGCAAATGAGTTTAAATCAACATTTTGTTTGGAACAGATACTGCAAGCTGTTTAAAAAGAATTTACTTTTTAAAAAAGAAGAAAAGAACATCAGTGTTGGTAGTATGGTGCCTTCAATTTCACTGCTTTCGTGAGAATCTAGGACAGAGATGAGCAAAGTGCTCTCCTCTCTGGTGTCAACTGTGACAAACTTTTAGAGCAACAAAAATTATGGAGGCATATAAACGTTTTTGTATAGTTGCTCTGGGGCCTGAGAAAAGCAAAAGTAAATGAAATACCCGCATCTTGGTGTTCACTACTTTACTTCCGGGCTTGGAGGAAGGTTTCTGCAGCGTCAGGGACTAGCATCTGACCCTAGTTTTGTAACTTGTCTATCCTTGGTGGGACCATATTGGAATATGCTTCTTAGACATCAATTCAGTTTGTGATTTGAAAGTGAAATACTTGATTCTAGTAAATACAGATGCAAAAGACTCATGCCCTTAAAAATAATATGGATTACTATGAAGATAAAATGCAAACTATAATCATTTTAGTTTTTCTCTACTAAATGTTCCCTATTAATAATTGTAGCATTTGGATTGAAAGATAAGGCATTGCCTTTTGTAAGAGAGCTAAAATAGTCTAGTATATTACAGAGGAAGTATGTATCTCTTACTTATTGAGGAGTTATTTCCATCCCCATTCAATTAAACTACCTTCAAGATTTTACTAATGAGTTAGATAAAAATGCTGTTCATTGCAACAAAAACCACAACAAAAAAATCATCAAAGATCAGTAAAATCTTTCTTTTTCACAAATCATCAGAAATGATCAATACAGATGAAAAAGGGAGTGACTATTATTTCACACCTTTAACATGCATAACTCATATATGCACGTGCTGCACATATGCAGTATTTTATCTACAATGCAACCATCCAAAATATGCATGTAGAGTAATGAACAAAAGGAAATGGAACCCAGAGGAGACGTATATCCTCACTGAAGCATTTATACAATGAGTCAGTATTAACCAACTCCAAATAATTTAAACTCAGAATTTTAACATTTTATTTCAAAATGGCAATCGTTAAGCCTTCTGTATTATTTGAAAACTTTCTGAGATTAGAAGAATAAGGGCCCCACTAAGATGACCATGCCACAGTCTCTGAAACCTGTGAATCTGCTTCATTACCTCTTGCTCAGATGGCTCAGGATTGTATTTCTTTTGCTTTTCTGAACCTCTGGGTCCTCTAATATTTCTGTAATTATGTGACAAGAGTAGTGCTGTACTGTAATCTATTATAAAGAGCTTTATGTAAGGAAAATTTCGACCAGTTTTTGAAGAAATGATGCTTTGTGTTTTCAAAGGCATAATAAAGTTACATCTTGTAGACTATTTTAAGCAATAAAGTTAACACTAAACCTTACTGAACACAAAGCATATTCATATTCTCTATTCATTTGCTTTTGGAAAATTCTAGCGTATGTAATAGTTTCAACGATTTCAATTTGACTTAAAAATTCTGATATTCTTAATTTGTTAATTTCAGGCTGATAATATGAGTTTTAGAAAACTATAAAAAATGATGGACAGTGACTGTGAAGGGGTATGTGGGGGGGACTTGGTGAAGGGGGGAGCCTAGTAAACATAATGTTCTTCATGTAATTGTAGATTAATGATACCAAAATTAAAAATTAAAAAAATGCTGTGTTAATGTCTATTCCTATGTAAACCCCACAGCTTTTCCTGTATATATATTTTTTAAAATAAAGAAATGTACATTTTTTTAGAAAAATGATTTAGCAGATGTTCTTAGATTAGTGAGCCTTAAGATGGAATGATTATCTTGTATTATGCAAGGCCAATCAGATCACAGAAGCCTTGAAAAGCAGAGAGTTTTCTCCAGCTGAGTCAGACAAGGTGGTCAGAGACCCAGAGCTCGGGAGGGACTTGACTTTGACTTTGAGGAGGAAGGTGGTCACGAGACAAGGAATAATACAGGAATCTTCTAGAAGCAAAGAAATGACCTCCAGTCAAAAGCGAGTGAGGAAATGGGGACCCCAAAACTATACCACCTAGATCTGAATCCTGCCACCAACCTGAACCTAGGAGTGGATGCATCACAGCCTCCAGCAAGGACCACAGCTCTGCTGGTACCTGGATTCCAGATCTGTAAGGTCAGCAGCAGAAAATCAGCAGCCACCTGGATTTCTGACCTACAGAATCACCCAGCATGAGTAAAATGAATACAATGTCTATTTTAGTCTTTATTTCTTCTAAAGCAACTGGATTGTCTAAACAGTGTGGTTCACCTTCCACTATGAAATATTATGTTTTTGACCAAAAAAATGCAGCAGCCAGAAAGTGTTTAGGAGCAGCAAATTTGTCTCAGTGGCAGTGGTCCTGAGTGTCGGCAAGGATGCAGGGGGCTCCCACAAGCTGTAAATTCAGCTACTTGTTTCAGAATGCAGAGAACCCATGTTACATTGTCCAAAATAATATGGAAACAGTGAATATGAAACTAAAATGGCTGTGGTACATTTTGAGCAGTACAAGAAATATTCTTGCTTTTAGTCTCCTTACAAAAATGTATCTGTTTAAATGGGATTTAATTTATTATTTATTGATGGGCAGTTAGATCATTTCATGTTCCCTCAGTGTGTCTCCTTTACTAATATCTAATCTGAATGCAATCTTTCCTTTTCTCTTAAGTTTTCTAGCCCATGTCTTGGCTGGGTAACACAATGATGTACTTATATTTTCCGTACATTCCCCAAACAAAATCTTTTAAATTTGGCCTATCTTTCAGTGAAGCACTTCACTTCCTCTAAATTGCATGAATCCCGAATGTATCATTTTGGAAGTCTTAACTTTTATTTAATAACAGAAATATAACATTGATTGATTAATTTCAGCATTCTCAGAACCAACAACTGGTTTCTCTTCAAAGGAGCTTAAACTGAAATGCTTACTCTCAGTTTCATTGAAGGAGATACATTTCCCACTGGATATGAAGCATGGTCATCATGAGGCAAGGTGAGAACTTGATCATCTGCACACGTCTCACCTAATAAGAAAGAGCGTTCTCTGCCCAGTGTGGAACCTTGCTGTTACCTTCCGTCTTTCCTTCTCATCCAAATAGAAGAGAGTGTTGGGCTGCCTTTCTGCAGCTGTAGGAAACCCGCACCTGCCCATGGGATTGCTTAGCTGTGCACAGGTGGGGACAGGCCTCTGTGGATGACCCGGCTGGTTTTGATGATGTGTCATTACTATGTGGGGCTGCACTCTGCCCCCTGCTCTTCAGTCATGAGGTTTAAAACCCTTTCTGACCTTCCGTCAGTAAGAAAGCTCAGGGCAAGAGTCCCTGCTGCAGGGACGGCCTCTGCGGAAGTGAAGGTGCCATGGCTTCCTAAAATTTACTCAGGACCATGAGATGCCTTTCACCATACTGCCAGGTATCTTCTCTTTGGCTGTGGATTTAATCTTAAAACTGGAAGAGCACAGAAATGAAAATTCCATAAAGAAACAAATCAGGAATATTCTCCCAGTGGATAATTCTCCCAATATGTCTGACATGTTGTGGATAAAATCAAAGTTCCTATGGCCAGGATTCTCACCTAGTCCTGCTTGGCTAGCTCACTGCACACATACGGGCAATATGTTGCTACTGACTTTAAATGGTGTGGGTGCAACACAGTGGCAGGGCTGCAAGTCTGCAGGAGAGCAGAGCAGAGGCTGGAGTGGTGGCAGTGCCGAGGACAGAGGCCCCGAGGACAACTGTGTGGAACGACTGTGCAGAGAGGCCCAGAGGACGGCTATATGGGCAAGAGGCCCAGAGGCAGAGACTGGCTTGCTGTGCATAAACTCACTCTGAGTGAATGGGATTTTAGTGACTGACCTGCCACCTGGAAATAAAGGTGGGTATAACCCTTTCACCCCAAGAACGTTTTGCGCTCATTTTCTTTGGTCACACTGACTCCATAGCGAACTTGCCCAGGGCTGGAACTCTTTGGCAAGACACATGTATACCGATATGAATAAAGAACAGGAATTTTTTTTACAAAAGTAAAGGCAGCCGATACCACATCGTACCAGGGTGGAGTCACCATCTCTGGAGTGATGAAGCCCTTTTCAGCTCTGACTCTCCTCGTTGAGGTTATGTCCCACAGCATGGCAGCAGAGCCGCTGTGAGCAGCTGCAAAATGGACCCAGCAGAGAGGCCAGGGGCAAAGGTCTCCATCCCTGTTTGCCTGGGGCTATCGCTCAGCAGCACTGTTACGGGAACTCACTCATGTTGAGGTGTTAGCACTGACAGCTCTTTGGCCTCCAAAATCTGTAGTAGATTTTCAATGTGAGCTTACATGTTCATAGAATAAGACAGGTTTTCTCAAAATAATTAAATGTATCTATATGGAGTGTTGATATTTTTAATTTGAATGTTTCAAGATGCAAGCCTGTTGATAAAGCCTGGGGTGCTGATGCCCTGCCCCAGGCTCCCATCCAGTGAGGGTTCCAGGAGCCGTCTCCTTCCCCTGATACCGTGTCTCTGCCTTGTCCCTGAGTGAATGCCTCCCCCCTCTCCAAGGAGTCTGGGATTGAAGGAAGCTGCTTTGGGATGTGAGCTGACACCACTCATTTGCCCAGAGGGTTTTGGCGGAGGAGGCAGCGGTGAGGATCCCCCAGCCCCAGGCAGCCCTGCGGTCCTGCAAGGAAGCCATCCCGGTGGAGGAGGCGTGTCCTTCCTGCAAGGGGAGGTCGTGCAGTCACCTCCCTGGTGAAGACTTTCAGCCAAGCTCCCAGGGCCGCTTATGGGGATCCCTTCAGGGAAAAACGCATGCAACAGTGAAGGTGGACATCCTTCTGTGCTCTCCTGCCCATTTTGTTCCTTACGTTCCTTTACAGGTGCATGGAGTCAGAAGCTAAACTTTGCACTTTTGCCAAATCATTTCTCTTGGAAAGTTATTAACCTGATGTAATCACCACCTGGCCTGAAAGTGTGAAGGGACAAGCAGAGAAGGGAGGAGCAGGTCTGGCTGTGGGGCTCCTGTTGCTCTCCCCAAGCTTGTAACCACATGTTTCATGTCCTCCATCTGTGTTAGGCTGAGGGGCTGGAGGACAGGCTGCTGTCTATGCACAGACCCCCAAGGCTGTATCTGTGGGATGGGCTGGAAAGAAGGGGCAGGGAGAATAGAAGTTCCATGGCCAGGATCCTCACCTGACCCTAGTCTACATGCCCACTGCCCACATGCAAAGCTCACAGGTGCAGGCTTGCACACGTGTTAGCAACGATCTATTATTGACTGTGTATAAAGAGTTCCACCAGTGCTCTGGGGCTGTGAGGTGGTGGAGAGGGCCAGAGGCAGAGACGGACTTGCTGCTTGCAGACTTGAGCCGAGGCAGATGTGATTCTAGCACTTGACAGCCATCAGGAGAATAAAGCTTGGTGTAATGCCTTTTACCCCAAAAGATATTTGGTTGTTATTCTGTCTCACCTAATCCAGAATGACCTTGCCTGGGGATGACACCCTAGGTGAGACAAAGGGTTCCTGCAGTCCCATCTCCTGGGGCCTGGGCTTCAGTCCAGCCATCCTGTCCTAGCAGGAAAATCCAGACCCAAAGCACAGCTTCCCCCCAGAGGCTCCTGAAAAGCCCATACCTACGGTTCTTGGACAAATACTGCCATTCCAACTAGGGGGGAACAGCCAGGCACAGGGTCCCAGGGAAGTCAAGGGGTCTCAGCTGGGAATCAGGAGCCAAGGCCTGCAGGACCCAGCGCTGCCGCACCAGCTGGGTGGGGGCAGGCAGGTCCCTGTCTTTCCCAGGCCTTGGCCTTCCCCTCGTGTGTTCATGGGGATTCAGAGCCCCCAAACCAATGCTGTCCTCCTCCCTGTTTATTGAAGTCTATGGTTCTCAACTTGACCTGATGGGAGCTCTTGTCATTGACCTTGACGTCTGACCTCTCCCTGCTGGTCTGTAACAGCTTAGTGTGCTGATCTTCTCTGAGAAATGGGCTCTCTCTGGACCTTTGCCCACAGAATCAAATGACAGTCACTTTGAGCTCACTCTGTGCAGGGAGCTGTCACCTCATACAGCAGAACAAGTGGCAAAAGTCCCATCATAGAACAGCTTAAAATCTTGAGGAGAAGCAAAGGCAACAGGAAGCAATTAGGATTAAGAAATTGGAAGCATAAATGCCAGCGTGGCTGCCTTAAGGGAGCCGGCTAGCGTGTGTCACAAGAATCTGCTCTATTGTGACTCATTGCCAGTGGGATTTATGATACATGCCCGACATAGCGTGTCCCGGAGTAAAATCATTAATTGAATAAAGGCTGTAAGGGCTTGGCATCCTTTGTTTCAACAAACAGAACAGCATTTCTGACTACAAGAAATTCATGGACACCATTTACCAGCTGGGAATATTTGAGATTAACTAAATTTCAGTCTCTCAGTTCACATTTGTGCCCCTCAGACATGATGTCACCACATGCAAAATGGCACATGTCAGGGCTGGGGGAGTGTCATGTGCCACATAGAGTATTTGCCATGCTTTTATTAAAGTTTTAGGTTTGGGAGTCTCATTTAAACATCTTAATTTCTGAACTGAGTAGGATAATTATTTAGGGTTTAATCACTTGTCAAAGTGTGATAGAGCAGGTGGGAGGACTATAGTCTGCCCATGTGATGAGAGGCTTAACTGAACCCCAGGGAGCTGACTGAGAGATGCCTGGTCATTCTCTCCCCTATACCAAGTGCTTTGGGGGTGTGGAATCTCTGACAGCCAAATGATGTCAAATGGTGAAGTGTCAGCTCAGAGTTCATTCTTTCTAATAAACTCCAAACTCTAATTACCTTCAATATGTCAATTAACATAATCAAAGGTAATTGTGTGTCTGTTTCTTCAGTTTGGCAGGGCTGCCTGAGGACCAGGGTGACATCATGTCTATCCTCCCAGCATCCTGGCAGACACCCAGCTTCAAAAGACATCGCCAAACTGAGTGAGTGATGAATGAATGATATCAGCATTATTCTGATTGTGCTCTTTGACCAATCGTGGTCTCATCCAAATGCCACAGAAGGTCAGATATCTACTCATCCAAACCCTGTGTTCTGTTTTGAGGAGGATCCACCCAAATGGATGGAGTCAACAACCACAGCTGTCAGATTATCAGGATTACCTAGAAGCTGAGTCATGAGGCCCAAGCGCAGTGCTTTGCACCCACTGCACATGGCGCCTTCTGGTGACCCTGGGAGTCTTTGAAAACTTACCTGCAGTGAAATCATTAGAAAACGGACCTGGATTGTAAACTAACCAGGAACAGTGAAGACTGTTCACTGATGGCCTTGCATGGGTGCTGGTGCTACTCCTGTGCTTACAGAGTGAATCCAGAGCCGACTTTAGATCTGCTCCTTGAGGCTGCAGTGTCCCAGGAGGTGGTTGTGTCTGAAGCACCATTTCACTAACCTGCTTGATGCGCCAGGTTGGAGAATGAGGGTGACTGGGCCCTGCAATCTTCAGGAATCCACACATCCTTTCCTGGGAGGTGATACAATGCGTCCCCTCTACAAACACACAGTGGACGTCTATGAAAACAGAAATGCACCCTGGCCACCTGGGCAGCTCTCCAGTCTCTCAGGTAGGGATGTGAGGCCTGGCCTCAAATACCTATTGCTATTTGTGAAACTACCCCCAATGCAGTTGATGCTGACAGTTTATAATCATGACTCACTTCAGACTTCTAGAACTAGCAAACCAAACCATCACAAAACTACTTGAGCATAGAACTGTGGGTGACCTAATGACTTCATTTCTGCTCCTGCATTTCTAAATCCACACTGAGTCTTATCCCCTGGAAACACATCCATAAATGAGCCCATCCTCAGATGATTTTACCTTCTGTGTGTATTCCTGATATTCCTCTCCTGCTCATGATTGCTTGTTCCTGAGTCTTTGTTGGCCTAGCAATAACACGTGCGTTCCCTGCACAGCCACAGACCCACACTGGCAAGAGTCCTGGTGGATGGAGGACTGTCCCATGGCTGAGAGTCCAAATGGAGCATCTAATCCCAGCTCTTTGTGGGGCCTTGGGGCATCACAGGCCCTTCTTGAGAGTCTGAATTGTTCCTGCCGCCCATGGAGAGGTTCTCCTGTGATTCCAATCACATCACAGGGGGCAGTTTTCTTTCCTGGCTTAAACTCTCATGTGGGGTTGGTTGCTTTGCATTAGCAGCGGCCACACTTCCCTGAAAAGGTGGCCTCAGTTCTGCTGGAGACAAACTGCTTTGCCTGGCAGCCAAGTCAGACAAGCAGGTACTTTTAGATCATTTTGGGAAGTGTCCTTTTTCTCTTGATGTTTGCTTTGTAATCATGAGACTTTAGGTACCCTTGGGTACCTACAAGGCCACAGGGCTTTTGAGGTTTCTAAAGTTATTCCTGTGTCCAGTTACAATCAAAGAAGAAGGTCAAAAGGGAGAAACAGATCTGTACCTTGTGGATAATTTATAACAGGCAGCACATTTTACAGTATCTCAAATAGACACCTTTCTGATCTGTGATAGAAGCAAAATGACATTTCTGGTTTCCAAATAAATGAGTCAGTAGTTTCCTTGATTGCTGGGAGTATTAAATGGTCTGATAGATTCTAAGCACTTGTCGGGTCCCTCATTTCCTGTCAATAATTGTTCCTGAAACTTCTGTCTAGGAAATTTAACCTGCTGACTCTAGGAGTCATTTTAGTTACTTTATCATTTTCTCAGAACAAGAAATAATAATTTTCAGTGCCCACTGTACTCCTACTTTGTCCCAAAATATTAACAAATATTTGATAATAATAAATGAATTCCTTCTTTCATTAAGCTGTCTTCCTTATGGTGTCTGCTCAAAGAGGTATCACAGCACTGATATGCTGTGTAACATAGATCCCTCTTATTCAAAGGAATTGGGCTGAAAACCCTATACTCTTAATTGGTACACCTTCTTTTCTTCACTGCTCACTGGTACGTAAGTATAACCTCCTCATAACTAGTTTTCCAGGTGGCTTTGATGGAGTATGCCTCCTGGTATTCACACCCTTGGGCTGCCCTCCCACCCCCACACATACACACTGAGGCAGGGTTGCCCTGTGGAGCCAGTAGAAGAACGTGGTGTTACTGATGCTGTGACTTCTGAGAAGAAGTTCTAAGAAGCCTCAATGGCACTATGTGAAACCCCTGCCATGATGTCTCGGGGGAAATCCAGGCACCAGGAAAGGGACTACTGTGCTGCAGGGATCCCAAGATTCTTGGACATTTAAAGAGGGGCCTGGTCTGCCCCCACCTTCCCCGCCATCTCAGATCCAAGTCAGATGGCAGGCATGTGCATGAAGAGGCCTTCAGATGCTTCCAGGCTCAGCCCTGATCTGCCTCAACTGATGGGATCCCAAGGAGACACCCAGATGAACTATCAACCACCAGAACTTGAGAGATAAGAACAAAGTGCTTTAATTCAGTTAGTTTGGGGATGTTTGTTACACAGCCCTAGGGAACCAGAACACCACTTCATAATTGATTAAATGTGGGGACATGCATTCAAGGAGTGACAAAATTGCCCTGAGTTGGTTAGGTGAAAGTTCTAATTTTGTTCATCCACACACTCCCATCTTTTCAGTAAATGACCTATATTGAAATTCTTACTTTTGGCAAATGAACTATATTCATATCACCTGGGTCAGAGAGTTCTAAAGTGATGCACAACACACCAGTTCTTTGCAATTGTCACATAGACCTTCTTGGTATTTTGTTTCTAAAAGGCATTAAAAACAGAATGCAGATATACACTGATGGATGCAGAATTTGCTGAATACCCTGTGTGAATTTACTGTTGACCTTTTAGAATTTCTGATGTCTTGTAAACTCAAAGTTTTCCTTTATGTCTGACAAACAGAACAAAGTCCTTAATATATCCATGAGATCTCTGCATGATCTCATAATATATCTATTATTCAATAAAAATTCCATACTCCAATGGAAGAAAAATCTACCTAACAGCATACAAAAATAAATTTCACATGAACTAACAATCCAAAATTATGATATTCTCTCATCTCTCACATTTTTTTCTTCATGTTTACTTTCTGATTTTAGCCAATAATGCAGAGTAAAAATATGGGCTTTTATGGATGGGCTCTAATTTCCCAAGGGGACTGGCACATGTTCTGTGATCTGTAGAATTTTGCCTTCTGTTATATCCTAAATCTGCTTACTCGGTTGCCTTTTATGTGATGTTGTATGATTTTTCCACAAAAGACAGAAACACGTGTAAGTCAATAGCATTCCCATTCATTGTCCATGAGTGTCTTGCCAATTGGTTTTCAGCCCCAGGCAAGTTCGCTATGGATTCAGTGTGACCAAAGAAAATGACAGCAAAACGTTCTTGGGGTGAAAGGGTTATACCCAATTTTATTTCCAGATGGCAGGTCAGTCACTAAAATCCCATTCACTCAGAGCGAGTCTGTATGCAGCAAGCCAGTCTCTGCCTCTGGGCCCCTCTGTCCACACAGCTGTCCTCTGGGCTTCTGTGCACAGCCGTCCCACAGAGCCATCCTCTGGGCCTCTGTCCTCAGTGCTGCCACCACTCCAGCCTCTGCTCTGCTCTCCTGCAGCCTTGCAGCCCTGCCACCGTGTTGCCCAGATGTCTTGCCAATGGATTTAAGCCACGGACAAATTCGCTATGGATTCAATGTGACCAAAGAAATTGACAGCAAAATGCCCCTGGGGTGGAAGGGTTATACCCAACTTTATTTCCAGGTGGCAGGTCAGTCATGAAAATCCAGTTTACTCAGAGCGAGTCTGCATGCAGCAAGCTGGTCTCTGCCTCTAGGCCCCTCTGGCTGCACAGCCATCCTCTGGGCCTCTGTCCTGGGCGCTGCCATCACTCCAGCCTCTGCTCTGCTCTCCTGCAGCCTTGCAGCCCTGCCACCGTGTCGGACACCCAGAGCACTGGGTGGAGCTCTTTATATAGAGTCACAGCCACATATTGCCACAGGTGTGCAGTGAGCTAGTCAACCAGGGCCAGGTGAGAATCCTGGCCACAGGAACTCTCATTTTATCCACAATGAGCCAGAAGCACATTCATGGAAAGCTGGTCACTGTTCCACTATTGAACTTTTGCTCACATGGGCTTTGATGGGTGTCCATGGAGTCATCATTAAAGAAAGGCATGTTCTGCTGATCCACTTCACCTGGAAACAAATGAAAGTGATCTTGATTATCTCAGAAAACCACTGCCACCTGAATTACTTGACTTCATTCCTGAGTTCATTAAGCCTTAAGATGTGGACATGAGTTGCTCAAGGACTTTGACAAGAGAGCAGCTTGGTAGCAGTGCAGGTAAGGCTGCCACCTGCTTGTCATATTTGACACTTTTAATCATCCCTTCAGCCCTTGGCAATGTTCATTTCTAATATAAGCCTCTTTTCAAACTCCCTAGGGTCTCCCAGCGGATGTCTGTCTCGGGTGTACATTACTGGATGGTGCTCAGTTTAGAGGCCTACCTCACCCGAGTGCAATGTGGGGGCCAGGCCAGAGCCCCAGCCACTGTGTCCTCTGCCCAGCTCCTGCTATGGGATGCAGAACCTGCTTATGTTCCACATGCTCACAAGGGAGAGGAGCAAATCCATCCCAGTTGAATTTAGCATTAAGTACTTGGGTTTCACAAGACTGAATTACTGTGGGAGGTGCCATCAGTACTGACCTCCATGAAAAAGTAATGTTTTGAAAGCTTATTACCATGCATAGTATTTTGTTTAAAAAAAAAGTCTCTTTTGCCAGCTTTGTGTTTGAAACCCACACTGGTCTCTGGCTTTTCCTTAGTGGAGGTCCGTGTCTGAGTTGCTGTTTGCACACACTTGACTGCCAGAAGATAACTTTGCACAGGATGGATCCATCCACATAAGTGTTTGTGAGGTGTACTTACAATTTTCACTTTAGTAATGTAGAGAAAGTGAAGGTTCCTGTGGCCAAGATTCTCACCTGGCCCTGGTTGGCTAGCTCATCACACACGTGTGGGCAATACTTGTTATTGACATTGTATAAAGAGCCCTGCCCAGTGCTCTGGGTGACACAGTGGCATGGCTGCTGCATGGCTGCATGGGTGCAGGAGAGCAGAGACTGGAGTGGTGGCAGTGCCGAGGACAGTGACCGAGACGGCTGTGGGGCAGAGGGGCCCAGAGGCAGAGACCGACTTGCTGCGTGCAGACTCACTCTGAGTGGGCAGGATTCTAGTGACTGACCTGCCACCATGGGAATAAAGTTGGGTATAACCCTTTCACCCCAAGATCAATCCATTATCATTTTTTTTTGTAGATAATTATTTTTTTATTGAAGGGAAGTTGACACACAGTATTACATTACATTCGTTTCAGCTGTACAACATAGTGATTCAACATTTATATACATGACAATTCTAGGTACCAGCAATCACCATACCAAGCTGTTACAATATCTTGACTATATTCATTACATCCCGGTTACTTATTATTTTACCATTGGAAGTGTATACTTTTTTTTTTTTTTGTGAGGGCATCTCTCATATTTATTGATCAAATGGTTGTTAACAACAATAAAATTCTGTATAGGGGAGTCAATGCTCAATGCACAATCATTAATCCACCCCAAGCCTAATTTTCGTCAGTCTCCAATCTTCTGAGGCATAACAAACAAGTTCTTACATGGAGAACAAATTCTTACATAGTGAATAAGTTCTTACATGGTGAACAATACAAGGGCAGCCATCACAGAAACCTTCGGTTTTGCTCATGCATTATGAACTATAAACAGTCAGTTCAAATATGAATACTCATTTGATTTTTATACTTGATTTATATGTGGATACCACATTTCTCTCTTTATTATTATTATTTTTAATAAAATGCTGAAGTGGTAGGTAGATACAAGATAAAGGTAGAAAACATAGTTTAGTGTTGTAAGAGAGCAAATATAGATGATCAGGTGTGTGCCTGTAGACTATGTGTTAATCCAAGCTAGACAAGGGCAATAAAACATCCACGTATGCAGAATATTTCTCTCAGAACAGGGGGGGTGAGGTTCTAAGCCTCACCTCTGTTGATCCCCAATTTCTCACCTGATGACCCCCCTGCGACTGTGCCTGTCTTAGGTTGTTCCTCCCTTGAGGAATCTTACCCGTCTCTGGCTAACCAGTCATCTTCCGGGGCCATACAGGGAAATGTAAAGTTGGTAAGTGAGAGAGAAGCCTTATTGTTTGAAATGGTTAGCTTTTTATTTCTTTGCATATTTATGTCCTGTGGCTTCTATGCCCAGCATTTGTCTTGAGGTGTCTTTACCACTTGGAAGAATTATGATACTCGGTAAATTTGATATGAGGCACGAATTCTATTTAAGGGTTGTAATTAGGAAAGAAGAAGAAAAGCTATAGAAGTAGCAGGTGGAAGAAAACATGGGAAGATTGATTATTTTTTGACATATCTTCTTGTAGAGTAACTTCAGCATGTATAGATTTTAAGCTACTACTTAAATTGCACACACACATTAACATAATAGGAGTATAGTTACATAACCAAAGCATACCTGTAATTACCAGCCATCTCCAGTGAAACCAAGAAAACCAGTTAGGCACCTTAGGCATTTGTGAAAACTTATCTATGATATGGTGGATATTGTCCAACTGAACTTGAACAGTCTGAGAGAAATCAGACAAATTAAAACAACCCATTCCTGGGGAATGTTCACATCCCTTATGTTCTTTTAACAGTAAATAATCTGTAGTTGTAAGACTTTGGAGCGCTACAATTTGCACTTCTCCTGATTCTTGATTGAGTTCCAACAGTATAGATCCAGTCAAATTTGTTGTTTTACTGTATGCACAGGACAGCTTAGATATCTCCTTCCTCATTCCCGTGGCAAGTCCAGGAACTGGTGGGATGAGTGCATCTACAGCTGTAGCAGTGCGTGGATCTTTGTTGGGGTTTTTTGATGATCATCTTCTGGCATGAGTCTTCCAGAGAGTGCTGATGTTGGAAGTTCTTTTTCATATCGTATCTTAGTTCATTTTCGGGGTAGCCCAATTAGGCTTTGATCCTCTGTATAAACACAAACAGACCCTTTGCCTACACTTTTATATGCCCTTTATACCCTTATGTAGAACTCACCGGAGGTTACCACACAGGAACTGCCCTTTTTTTTTTTTTTGGTATCACTAATCTACACTTCCATTATGAATATTATGTTTACTAGGTTCTCCCCTATACCAGGTCCCCCCATAAACCCCTTTACAGTCACTGTCCATCAGCAGAGCAAAATGTTGTAGAATCACTACTTACCTTCTCTGTGTTGTACAGCCCTCCCTTTTCTCCTACCCCCCCATGCATGCTAATTTTAATACCCCCCTACTTCTCCCCCCACCTTATCCCTCCCTACCCACCCATTCTCCCCAGTCCCTTTCCCTTTGGTACCTGTTAGTCCATTCTTGAGTTCTGTGATTCTGCTGCTGTTTTGTTCCTTCAGTTTTTCCTTTGTTATTATATTCCACAGATAAGTGAAATCATTTGGTATTACTCTTTCTCCGCTTGGCTTGTTTCACTGAGCATAATACCCTCCAGCTCCATCCATGTTGCTGCAAATGGTTGGATTTGCCCTTTTCTTATGGCTGAGTAGTATTCCATTGTGTATATGTACCACTTCTTCTTTATCCATTCATCTATCGATGGACATTTAGGTTGCTTCCAATTCTTGGCTATTATAAATAGTGCTGCGATAAACATAGGGGTGCACTGATCTTTCTCATACTTGATTGCTGCATTCTTAGGGTAAATTCCTAGGAGTGCAATTCCTGGGTCAAATGGTAGGTCTGTTTTGAGCATTTTGATGTACCTCCACACTGCTTTCCACAATGGTTGAACTAACTTACATTCCCACCAGCAGTGTAGGAGGGTTTCCCTTTCTCCACAGCCTCGCCAACATTTGTTGTTCTCTGTCTTTTGGATGGCAGCCATCCTTACTGGTGTGAGGTGATACCTCATTGTAGTTTTAATTTGCATTTCTCTGATAATTAGCGATGTGGAGCATCTTTTCATGTGTCTGTTGGCCATCTGTATTTCTGTTTTGGAGAACTGTCTGTTCAGTTCCTCTGCCCATTTTTTAATTGGGTTATTTGTTTTTTGTTTGTTGAGGCGTGTGAGCTCTTTATATATTCTGGACGTCAAGCCTTTATCGGATGTGTCATTTTCAAATATATTCTCCCATACTGTAGTGTTCCTTTTTGTTCTATTGATGGTGTCTTTTGCTGTACAGAAGCTTTTCAGCTTAATATAGTCCCACTTGTTCATTTTTGCTGTTGTTTTCCTTGCCCGGGGAGATATGTTCAAGAAGAGGTCACTCATGTTTATGTCTAAGAGGTTTTTGCCTATGTTTTCTTCCAAGAGTTTAATGGTTTCGTGACTTACATTCAGGTCTTTGATCCATTTTGAGTTTACTTTTGTATATGGGCTTAGACAATGGTCCAGTTTCATTCTCCTACATGTAGCTGTCCAGTTTTGCCAGCACCATCTGTTGAAGAGACTGTCATTTCGCCATTGTATGTCCATGGCTCCTTTATCAAATATTAATTGACCATATATGTCTGGGTTAATGTCTGGATTGTCTAGTCTGTTCCATTGGTCTGTGGCTCTGCTCCTGTGCCAGTACCAAATTGTCTTGATTACTATGGCTTTATAGTAGAGCTTGAAGTTGGGGAGTGAGATCCCCCCTACTTTATTCTTCTTTCTCAGGATTGCTTTGCCTATTTGGGGTCTTTGGTGTTTCCATATGAATTTTTGAATTATTTGTTTCAGTTCATTGAAGAATGTTGCTGGTAGTTTCATAGGGATTGCATCAAATCTGTATATTGCTTTGGGCAGGATGGCCATTTTGACAATATTAATTCTTCCTAGCCATGAGCATGGGATGAGTTTCCATCTGTTAGTGTCCCCTTTAATTTATCTTAAGAGTGACTTGTAGTTTTCAGAGTATCAGTCTTTCACCACTGTCATTTTTTGATCTCCTTGAATCCATTATGAACTTGCCCAGGGCTGAAACTCATTGGCAAGACAGTAACCATGGAACAAAGACCTTTTCAGCTTAGATTTCATCTTGTAAAATTTCTCTTTGATGTTAATTCCTCAGATGATTTTACTCAGTTTCTATTGTAGTTTTGTGAACTATGTCTGTAATCTGGGTTTGTAATAAAAGTCAACAATTACCTTTTTCTATTTCAGAAAGGAAAACAGGGTAGAGTTGGCTCCCAAATAAATCTATGTGGATTTATGGAAGCAGTAAATACTTCTTCAATTTACTATCACTTGCCCCTTTATTTTTGGTACTTAGCAGCCCTTAAAGGAGAGTCTGTATGTATATGCTACAGGCAGATGCTCTTGCATGATTGTAAAGTAACATTTAACTTGAGTTTCTTGAGGTTTTTTTCCCTCTCATCCCTTCTAGCTCTAGGTGTTTAACATGGATAATGTTGGGAAGCATCTGGTGTCAGTGATACAGATACAGCTGCTATAATCTACACGAGCCAAGGTTATGTTTCTGTTTTTATGTGTTTTGAGGACATATTGGATCCACAGTACTTTCTCCTGTTCCATGGGTACAACTTGGGATTGGGAAAACATCAATAAATTGTAATCTGACATGAGGCATTTTACAAACCACTTGTTACTAGTTAGAATGGTTCAGTAATATCCCTTTGTTTTTTATTCATTGAAGCAGACTGAGCTTCATCCTTAGAACATGGCCTTCCCTCCCTCCCCTCTGGTGCCCTTTGTGGGAGGACAATAAAGGGCTGGTGTGGAAGCCAGCATACACCCTGGTGGTGTTGGAGAGCGAAAAGGCCTGGAGTTTAACTGATTAAAGCTTTCTCCAAACATCTATTAAAGAGCCATTTTTTCCCCAGGAGTTGTGTCTGTGCCAGGGAGACAGCAGTGGAAGACTCAGTCTGTGCTCCGGGAGTTCACGCTCAGCACACACATCAGACAACGAGGACACAGTGTGAGGATCACCATGAGGCTGCAAGCAGGCCCTCCCATCAGAGGACCCCGCCGTCCCCAGTGAGGGTCAGCAGAGGTGTCTCTGAGGAACTAAGACCTGAACTCGATGTTGGGGAACCAGTAGGAATGAACTAAGCCAAACAAACAAAAAAGGTATGAGCCAAACGGGTCAGGGAGAGGGGAACAGACTTAAAGGACAATGTATGCAGAGGTGCCAAAGTATACCTGAGTGATGGCCTGGGAGGCAAAGAATTACTGTAACCCTGAAAATGGAGGAATTTAAAACTTTTGGGATTCATATATCTGGGGTAAGAGATTCATTTTCATCGAACCCACATTCACCTGAGTAATCCTAGTTGAGGAAGGCCAGTTCCATCCATAGTCACTCCTTTTATCCAGTCCTCTGCTTCCAGGAACCCACAAAATAAAATTTTATTTCCTTGGTGGCAAAAGTAAGTCTCTGACCTTTAAAGAACAATTCTAATGCGTCTTGCAACCTCCATCCTGTAAACACTTGTCCATTTCATTTAGAACGCTTGTGGTAAGTGGCCAGAATGGGAATTCAACCATGTGTTTCCAACTATTTTCTTGGTGCCATTGTTTTTGTGCGTGTCCTGATGTTTGAGAGATTTTTTTTAAAAAGTCTTATCTGTAGAGTTAAAAGACCCATTGAACACAACCGGTGATAACAGATTGTCTGTCCCATGACATTTATAGACTTGTCACAACTTGGCATGCTGAGAAGGGTAACACTTTGATGGTAAATAATTTAGATGGTCTTTCTTCATCTAGGCTGAGATTAAGAAGATGTTTATCGACAATTTAATATTTCTTTTCAATATGGAACCGTTGATAGTAAGTAATTCCTCATGCTTTCCAGTGTAGGTAGAAAACTAGAAATAAAAAATGACTTATAGGAGAGAAAAATAAAAAATAACTTCAGGAAAGAAAAATAAACTATCCCGTCAGAATCATGCTGTCAACATGGTCTGTTCTCCACCCTTTCCTTGGTGGTTTTCAAATAAATTCTCCACTTGGATTCTGGAAGAAAAGTCTATAGAGAGAGGTCACGTTGCTATAGAAAGCACATTGATCGAGCCCTCAATTCCATTTTTGGTTCCAGTAAGGTCCCAATGCTAACTCCCTGGACATTCAACGGACATTCAGCACAAAACAAACAATTTCCTCCTTGTTTCAGAAAATGAGGGGTTTGGATTAAATAGTGTCTAGGGTTCTTTCTATCCTAAATGCCATCTAAGTTAATGCCTTTTTAACTGACTGCTTATGTTTTTCCTCCAAAATTTCCTCTTTCAGGTAAATGTCAGTAGCTATATTACAAAGGGAAAAATAACAAAAGCAAAAATAGTGTGCTGGTCCTGACTGTATGTCCCCTGTTATTCTAAGCAACTAAATATCTTAACTCATTGAATGCTCGTGATGAGAAGAGGGGGGGGATGCTGCTCATTGTGCCATCCTGGGGCTGACAAAGCTCAGGCACATGGAGGCTCTGTAAATTGCCCAAGGTCACATCCTAAGGTGATGAGCAGAGGTTGCAAGTCCAGGTGAAGTCCCAAGCCTGCATGGGGCTGCTCTGCAATTCCTGATTCTGTAGCACAGGGAGAAAGTGGCCAGGCTGATGTATCAGCTTAGGAGGGCTGTTGTTTATGTCACTTCCTCCTGTCAGCTTGGGACTGCAGGTTTTGCTCCCGTACTTGCCGGGGTCCCAATGGGCCATGTGATGGTGGGTAACAGACTGGATCTTGACTGTTTACTAGCCAAGGAGGGAGGGGTTTGCACCTCCTACTGGGGACCTCCTGCTGTACCTACAAAACAAGTCTGGGCAGGTGGGCCAAGCTATGGGGAAGAGGCCAAGAGGTGAAGATCCCTCATAACATGAGAAATCGTCCATCAGATCCCCTTTCTTCAGAGCAGCCTGACCTGTTCTGGCTTTCTCCCACAAAGGGCAGAGTGGGTTCCAAACCCTCATCATATGCCCACCAGGACTCTTCCTGGGTGTCACCCTTACCAAAGTTTGCTGCAGGGGCTGCGTCACCCTGTCCATGCCACTCAAAACCTCTCAACCCGGGTGACAACTGCTACTGACTCTAACTAGCAGTGTTGATGCTGAGGCACCACAGGGTTGATTGCACTGTAAATTTTAAACCTTATTTCCCTATTTCCTCAACACCCCCCCTCAAACAGACTAAGAATGCTCCCCCCAGGCAACCAGGTGTACCCATGTGGCAAGGGTGGCCCCAGCCACAAGTTCCCCTCTTGCCCCAACTGCGACCTAGTGACACTGACATGCACCATTGAACCCCCTCCAGCCTTTTCCTTGCACACCTCACTCTGACCCCCAAAAAAGGCACTTGCCCATGAGTCACCACTCCTGGCTCCCCACCTGCTGGACTGTGTGTGTTCCCTGGGAACGTCCTCCATGTGGCTCCTTTGTGGCTGCGGTGACTGTCTCTCTTGTACCTGTGAGTGTAATAAGCTTAGTTTTCCTGCATCTTACCTGTGTCCCCACTATGGCTGTGCCTGACTGACTGTCTCATAAGAGAATCCAAAATACCTTCCCTCCGTCTTCAAAGCCAGCAATAGGATCCCTCTGACCTGTCTTCTGTGGTCACATATTTCCCTGACCACAGCCCAGGAAGGTTCTCTGCTTTCAAGGACTCATTAGTTGGGCCTGATCAGGAGATCCGGAGTCCTCTCCCCATCTCAAGGTCCTCAGTATAATCACATCTGCAAAGTCCCTGGTTTGCCATGTAAGGTGACAATCTCAGGATCCAGAGATCAGGATGTGAACATCTTTGAGGGGCAATATACTGCCAACAATGCAGATTCATAGTAAAAACAAAATAACTCCCACCACTGGGGGCAGCCATTATACACTACAACTAAAATTTGAGGACTGAATTGTCAGTGACATCAGATTCAGTGACCCTAGGTCACCTGGGATTGGAAGCACGCTGGCAACCATCAGCTGATGTGTTGCACCTTCATCTGCACAGCACCATGGGGATGGCCCCAAGCCATCTTCTGGTCCGGTTCACTGTTCCAGTGGTGGGAGAGGCAGTACTTGGGACTGCTGCCTTTCACAGCTCAGCATGTTGGACTCCTGGGTCACTGACTTAGGGGGCAGTGGGACTGGCATCTTTGTTAGAACCTGGCTCTTTCCTGTGTTAGATGAGCTCATGCATGGAGCTCCTTGGGCATTGGATTAGAAAGGGCTTAACGAGTCGGATGGTCTTGGGTCAGACCCAGTGAATTCTTCCAGAATAGAAATCTCAGATTGACATGTGCATGGAGGTGAAAAGTGGATTATAAAAATGAGAGCAAAGAAAAGGGGAGGTGAAGAGTAATACTATGAAGGGGAATTATACTCACTTTGACTGCAGTGTATTCCAGGCTTCATAGCCACAGTGTGAGAGAGCAGATAAGAGGCCATTATCCCAGAATCACAGTGTAGAAGTCACTTTTCATCCCTAAACCTGTGATTTCTTAGTTTTGGCTTCCTTCTCTATGGGATGCTCACCCGGCCCAGTCTAGAGCGCACCCCTCAGGGACTAGTGTGGCTCATTCCATACCACTGCCCCAACCTTTCTTATATTCTCCATCTCAGAGCTTCTAACGCTGTTATAAACCACATCACAGGTTCCAGCTGTTTATTTATTCACTTACTTGCTTAGACAGTCTACTCTAACAGGCCTAGAGACTCATGAGTACCTACATGGAATTAGGTCCTGCTGGGTTCTGTCTCTGGGGTCTAGCACATCCTAAGCCCCAGATCAATGATCAGTTGGCCAGTATGCTGAGCACAAGAAGGAGCAGAATAGGATTCAGGAAAACAGAGGTCTAATGACGGCTTCCAGGCTTCACACATCCTGTCACATGGGTAAACCATTGGTTGGTCAAGATGGACAATTTTTATCTTGTGAAAATTTTCATTCTGGCTCACTTTGGAGAAGTGGTATAAAACTAAACACTTAGGAAGCAAGTACATTTGCTAAGATAATGGGGGCTTTCATAAAAATAAATTTTGAATATAATTTTATTTGTTGTGAATGTAAATGTTACCAAATAGAACAAATCAAGAGGTTGTGTGTAGTCACAGATTACCTTTTGATTAGACCCCACTGGATCAGTTCTGTGAGAGAGTGAATGTAGCAGAAGCCTGGCCTAAGACTGTGTGCTTTCTCATCTGTCATTTATGGTATCTGTGGTCATTTTCTTGATCGCCAGCATGTGCTAGTCCCACAGCAGATAGCACTTTAGCACTTTAGGTGGCATTTTCCAAACTCCCACAGTTGTAGTATCACAAATGTTATTTCTTATTTCTTCTGTGTGAGGAAGACAATGCCTTCATTTTAAAAAGCAAAGAAAAAGAGTCAACAGAGAGGTGTATGAGAATAGTCAGGAGTAATCATGTGAAATATGTCTGCCAGATGCAAAATGGCCCAAACTGCAGATCATGAATAGTCAGAATTTCCACAGATGAAATTCTAGAACATTCAGCCCCATGTGACTAGAGGAAATTATAATCTCTTAAATGGGTCCCTTTTTTTTCTCTCACAGAATAAGGGTGTTTGACTAACACTATGTGACATCAAGTGTCACATGACAGGGACACCCAAGTGAAAGAACAGCCCACTCTCCAGATCCAGTTGTTTTAGTCATTTTATCTTACAGATTTTTGTGGTGAACTTCCTTAAAGCCTTTCGGAAGGTAGATATTATGTGAATCAGCCAAACCATCAATCAACAGGCAAGTAAGCTGTCGACAATGAGTAGCTCAGTGTGACCTGTGTGAATTTGAATCTTTTTTATACATGCTATTCAAATTAATGACTGAAGTGCAGATATTATCAAGCTACCCTCAGGAAAAAGTATACATATAAGTAGAAAATATTCCAAAAGCATCAGCATTTAGCTCTGTAATTAATCAGTGGGGGAAAAAAATAGCTCAAGAAAAATTGTCTGGATTTGTTCCCTGGTTATAAATGATAACTTATGAAGAAGCCCAAATCATGAGTGTAAAGGAATATCTGGTATAATAATATTTGATTTTCTGCAAAAACTTCTTAATGACAAAATGCTTCTACTCAAACAATTGCTATTTTATGGTGTGTTTCTTTTTAAGTGGTATTGTTGCTAAGAATTTATAGCCTAAAATAATAAAAAGATAATTAAATACAGAAATGATCTTAGATTAAAATGTTGATATGTGTAAGTAGCAAATATTCCATTTTTTCTTTTGTATATTAAGTTGAATTTACATATTTTCTGGTCTAGTCATCAAAGCTGTATAACCCAGAATGATAATTTTATCCTTTATATCTTTTTAAAAATTTTCATAGTGTATTGTTATTTATTTAAATTACTTTTCTATTTTGGTATCATTAATATACAATTACATGAGCAATATTATGATTACTAGTCTCCCCCCATCACCAAGTCCCCCCCACATACCCCATTACAGTCACTGTCCATCAGCGTTGTAAGATGCTATAGAATCACTACTTGTCTTCTCTGTGTTGCACTGCCCTCCCCGTGCCTTACCCCCTATACCATGTGTGCTAATCATAATACCCCTTTTTCCCCCTTATCCCTCCATCCCCACCCATCCTGCCCAGTCCCTCTCCCTTCCGGAACTGTTACTCTGTTCTTGGGTTCTGTGAGTCTACTGCTGTTTTGTTCCTTCAGTTTTTTCTTTGTTCATATACTTCATAGATGAGTGAAATCATTTGATACTTGTCTTTCTCCACCTGGCTTATTTCACTGAGCATAATACCCACTAGCTCCATCGATGTTATGGCAAATGGTAGGATTTGTTTTCTTCTTATGGCTGAATAATATTGCATTGTGTATATGTACCACATCTTCTTTATCCATTCATCTACTGATGGACATTTAAGTTGCTTCCATTTCTTGGCTATTGTAAATAGTGCTGCAATAAACATAGGGGTGCATATGTCTTTTTCAAACTGGGCTTCTGAATTTTAAGGGTAAATTTCTAGGAGTGGAATTCCTGGGTCAAATTGTATTTCTATTTTGAGCATTTTGAAGAGCCTCCATACTGCTTTCCACAATAGTTGAACTAATTCACATTCCCACCAGCAGTGTGGGAGGGTTCCCCTTTCTCCACATCCTCACCAACATCTGTAGTTTGTCTTTTGGATGGTGGGCATCCTAACTGGTGTGAGGTGATATCTCATTGTGGTTTTAATTTGCATTTCTCTGATGACAAGTGATGTGGAGCATCTTTTCATGTGCCTGTTGGCCATCTGAATTTCTTCTTTGAAGAAGTGTCTGTTCAGATCCTCTGCCCAGTTTTTAATTGGATTATTTGCTTTTTGTTTGTTGAGGTGCATGAGCTCTTTATATATTTTGGATGTCAATCCTTTATCAGATCTGTCATTTATGAATATATTCTCCCATACTGTAGGATGTCTTTTTGTTCATTGATGGTGTCCTTTGCTGTACAGAAGATTTTTAGCTTGTTACAGTCCCAGTTGTTCATTTTTGCTTTTGTTTCCCTTGCCTGTGGAGATATGTTCATGTGAGGAAGTCACTCATGTTTATGTCTAAGAGATTTTTGCCTATGTTTTGCTCTAAGAGTTTTATGGTTTCATGACTTACATTCAGGTCTTTGATCCATTTTGAGTTTACTTTTGTGTATGGGGTTAGACAATGATCCAGTTTCATTCTCTTACATGTAGCTGTCCAGTTTTGCCAACACCAACTGTTGAAGATGTTGTATTTTCCCCATTGTGTATCCATGACTCCTTTATCATATATTAATTGATCATATATGCTTGGGATTATATCTGGACTGTCTATTCTGTTCCACTGGTCTGTGGCTCTGTTCTTGTGCCATTACCAAATTGTCTTGATTACTGTGGCTTTGTAGTAGACCTTGAAGTTGGAGAGCATGATCCCCCCTGCTTTATTCTTACTTAATGCTTTGGCTATTTGGAGTCTTTTGTGGTTCCATATGAATTTTAGAATTATTTGTTCCAGTTCATTGAAGAATACTGTGGTACTTTGATAGGGATTGCATTTAATCTGCAGATTGCTTTAGGCAGGATGGCCATTTTGACAATATTAATTCTTCCTAGTCAAGAGCATGGGATGAATTTCCATTTATTAGTGTCCTCTTTAATTTCTCGTAGGAGTGTCTTGTAGTTTTCAGAGTATAGGTCTTTCACTTCCTTGGTTAGGTTTATTCCTAGGTATTTTATTCTTTTTGATGCAATTGTGAATGAAATTGTTTACCTGATTTATCTTTCTCCGAGTTCATTGTTAATGTAAAGGAATGCAACAGATTTCTGTGTACTGATTTTGTATCCTGCAACGTTGCTGAATTCAGATATTAGTTCTAGTAGTTTTGGAGTGGATTCTTTAGGGTTTTTTATGTACAATATCATGTCATCTGCAAATAGTGACAGTTTGAGTTCTTCCTTACCAAGATGGATGTCTTTTATTTCTTTGTGTTGTCTGATAGGCATGGGTAGGACCTCCAGCACTGTGTTGAATAAAAGTGGGGAGAGTGGGCATCCCTACCTTATTCCCCATATTAGGTGAAAAGCTTTCAGCTTCTTGCTGTTAAGTATGATGTTTTCTGTGGGTTTTTCATATATGGCCTTTATTATGTTGAGGTACTTGCCCTCTAAACCCATTTTGTTGAGAGTTTTTATCAAGAATGGATGTTGAATTTTGTGGAATGCTCTTTCAGCATCTATGGAGATGATCATGTGGTTTTTGTCCTTCTTTTTATTGATGTGGTGGATGATGTTGATGGATTTTTGAATGTTGTACCATACTTGCATCCCTGAAATGAATCCCACTTGATCATAGTGTATGATTCTCTTGATGCATTTTTGAATTTGGTTTGCTAATATTTTGTTGAGTATTTTTGCATCTATGTTCATCAGATGTATTGGTCTGTAATTTTCTTTTTTTTGTGGTGTCTTACCATGGTTTTGGTATTAGAGTGATGCTAGCTACATAGAATGAGTTTGGAAGCATTCCCTCCTCTTCTAGTTTTTGGAATACTTTAAGGAGAAAGGGTATTATGTCTTCTCTATATGTCTGATAAAATTAAGTGGTGAATCCATCTGGCCCAGTGGTTTTGTTCTTGGGTAGTTTTTTGATTACTGATTCAATTTCATTGCTGGTAATTGGTCTGTTTAGATTTTCTGTTTCTTCCTTGGTCAGTCTTGGAAGGTTGTATTTTTCTAGAAAGTTGTCCATTTCTTCTATGTTATCCAGCTTGTTTGCATATAGATTTTCATAGTATTCTCTAATAATTCTTTGTATTTCTGTGGTGTCCATAGTGATTTTTCCTTTCTCATTTCTGATTGTGTTTATGTGTGTAGATTCTCTTTTTTTCTTAATAAGCCTGGCAGGGGATTTATATATTTTGTTCATTTTCTCAAAGAACCAGATCTTGGTTTCATTGATTTTTTCTATTGTTTTATTCTTCTCAATGTTATTTATTTAATTATGATCTTTATTAGGTCCCTCCTTCTGCTGACATTGGTCCTCATTTGTTGTTCTTTTTCCAGTTTCAATAATTGTAACTTTAGACTATTCATTTGTGATTGTTATTCTTTATTTAAATAGGCCTGGATTGCTATACAGTTTCCTCTTAGAACTGCCTTTGCTGCATCCCACAGACATTGGAGCATTGTGCTGTTGTCATTTGTCTCCATATATTGCTTGATCTCTGTTTTAATTTGGTCATTGATCCATTGGTTTTTTAGGTGCATGTGGTTAAGCCTCCATGTGTTTGTGAGCCTTTTTGTTTTCTTTGTACAATTTATTTCTAGTTTTATACTTTTGTGGTCTGAGAAGTTGGTTGGTACAATTTCAATCTTTTTGAATTTACTGAGGCTCTTTTTGTGGCCTAGTATGTGGTCTATTCTGGAAAATGTTCCATGTGCACTTGAGAAGAATGTGTATCCTGCTGCTTTTGGGTGTAGAGTTCTGTAGATGTCTGTAAGGACTATGGTTCTAGTGTGTTGTTCAGTGCCTCTGTGTCCTTACTTATTTTCTGTCTGGTGGATCTGTCCTTTGGAGTGAGTGGTGTGTTGAAGTCTCCTAAAATGAATGCATTGCTTTCTATTTCCTCCTTTAATTCTGTTGGTATTTCTTTCACATATGTCAGTGCTCCTGTGTTGGGTGCATATGTATTTATAATGCTTATATCCTCTTGTTGGACTGACCCTTTATCATTATGTAATGTTTGTCTCTTGTTATTTTCTTTGTTTTGAAGTCTATTTAGTCTGATACGAGTACTGCAACACCTGCTTTTTTCTCCCTATTGTTTGCATGAAATATCTTTTTCCATCCCTTGGCTTTAAGTCTGTGTATATCTTTGGGTTTGAGGTGAGTCTCCTATAAGCAGCATATAGATGGGTCTTGCTTTTTTATCCATTCTATTACTCTGTGTAATTTTGATTGGTGCATTCAACCCATTAACATTTAGGGTGATTATTGGTAGATATGTACTCATTGCCATTGCAGTCTTTGGATTTATGGTTATCAAGGGTTCAAAGGTATCTTCTTTGCTATCTGTTTAATTTAACTCACTTATTATGGTATTATATACACAGTCTGATGATTCTTCATTTCTCTCCCTTCTTATTATTCCTTCTCCACTCTTTATGTGTTAGGTGTTTTATTCTGTACTCTTTTGTGTTTCCCTTGACTGCTTTTGTGGATAGCTGATTTTATTTTTTGCCTTTAGTTAGTATTTGGTTGATCTGTTTTCTCTGCTGTGATTTTATTTTTTCTTGTGACATCTATTTATCCATAGGAGTACTTCCATCTAGAGAAGTCCCTTTGAAAAACCCTGTAGAGGTAGTTTGTGGGAGGCAAATTCCCTCAACTTTTGCTCCTCTGGGAATTGTTTAGTCCCTCCTTCAAATTTAAGTAATAGTCTTGCTGGATACAGTATTCTTAGTTCAAGGCCCTTCTGTTTCATTCATTAAATATATCATGCCATTCTCTTCTGCCCTGTAAAGTTTCTGTTGAGAAGTCTGATGATAGCCTGGTGGGTTTTCCTTTGTAGGTGACCTTTTTTCTCTCTCTGGCTGCCTTTAATACTCTATCCCTGTCTTTGATCTTTGCCATTTTAATTATTATATGTTTTGGTGTTCTCCTTGGGTCCCTTGTGTTGGGAGATCTGTGGGCTTCTATGATCTGAGAGACTTATTTCCTTCCCCAGCTTGGAAAAGTTTTCAGCAATTATTTCTTCAAATACACTTTCTGCCCCTTTTTCTCTCTCTTCTTCTGGAACCCCTATAATGTGAATATTATTCCATTTGGATTGGTCACACAGTTCTCTTAATATTCTTTCATTCCTTTATATCCTTTTATCTCTCTCTGACTCAACCTCTCTGTATTCCTGTTCTCTGATTTCTATTCCATTAACAGTCTCTTGCACCTTGTCCAGTCTCCTCTTAAGTCCTTCTATTGATTGCTTCATTTCTGTTATCTCCCTCCAGACTTCATCCCTTAGCTCTTGCATATTTCTCTGCAGCTCCATTAGCATGGTTATGGCTTTTTTTTTAAATTATTTTTCAGGTAGATTGATTATATCTATCTCGCCAGGCCCTCTCTCTGGCATCGAGTGATTTTTGACTGGACCATATTCTTCTGCCTTTTCATGACAATAGAAATGATCACTGGCAAGTGGTGCATGATTCAGCTGAGAGAACAAAGTCCCTTCCTGCTTGCTGGTTGCCTTGCCCTTCTCTGCTGCCTGTGCCAGTTACGTGTACACATGGAGCAGTCTCTGGGTTAATCCCCTGGGCTGCTGTGGGTGGTGCAGCTCTTAGGATGACTTAGGACACTGCCAAGGGTCACTGAGGAGTGGCGTGTGTCCTCCTACGAGAATGGCATCCCTTCATGTCCTCTGAACTTTGCCCCAGCTTCCTCTGCCTGTGCCAGGCAACTGCATGCTGGCAGCAGCTCTGGGTCTGGCCCAGTTAACTGCATGCTGGAAGGAGACTCTGTGTGGTTGCTGTGGGCTGGGCTGCTTCCCGGCTGGTCTACAGCAATTGTGGGTCAATCGGTTTGCTTGCAGTGTTGGTGGGGGGAATGAATGGCAGGCTGCTTATCACCATGAGGGGCTTCTGAGCTGCATTGCTACCCAGGGGGTTAGGGCATGTGAAGTTCTTTAAGATTCTCAGCCTGCGGGGATGAGTGTGCTGGGATGATTTTATCCAGCTGTTAAGCCCCTGTCCCTTTAAGACTGTTAAAAACACCTCCTTTTCTTTTGTACCAGGGGAGCCATCTGTGGGGACCCACTCGCAGTCTCCATCTCAGATTTTACTTTTCTGTTTCTCTAATATTCAGTACACCATGCAATGTGTGTTGTGCTCCCAGTGCAGATTACTAGGACTGGTTATTTAGCAGTCCTGTGCTTCCACTCCCTCACCACTCTGATTCTTTTCCTCCCACCAGTGAGCTGGTGTGGGGGTGTGCTGGGGTCCCACTTGGTCACGGTTTTGTATATTACCCTTTTCATGTGATGCTAAGTTCTCGCAAATGTAGATGTAGCCTGGCTGTTGAACTGTATCTTCTGGTCTCTCTTTTAGGGATAGTTGTATTTGCTGTATTTTCAAAATATATATGGTTTTGGGAGGAGATTTCTGCTGTCCTACTCATGCCACCATCTTGAGTGCTTCCCCCTCAAAACAAAAAAACATTTATATCTTTTAATGAAATAATATTTTTGTGGTATAAAATTTTGTAAATGTAATGGTTACAAGAAATCTCACCCTGAGCTTTTTATATTGTCTGTAGGATAATAAAATAATTACTTTTACTTCTAAGTTAATTCTAGACAAAGTTCAGCTCAATTATTTTCAGTTTCTCAATGTTTTCATATTAAAAATATATCTTTTTTGTTTTTTCAAATGATGAAGAAAAATGTTTCAAAAGTCATATTTCATATTTATTCACTATATATACAATCAAATTATGAACTTTGAGTAGAAATAAATGCAATGTCTTTATTTTTTATAAACAATTACATAGTAATACAATATAATTATATTAGATTACTAAATAAATTTAGTTTAGCAGAATGTTATTAGAAAATAATTTATATTTTTATCAAAATGACTCAGGGATCATCATATATTCTTCCTTTAATATTTTTGACCAATTTATACAAGGACATGAGTGGATAAACTTTGATTAATAAATTTAGATTTTCTAGTTTGTGTGTATACATGTGTGTGTGTGAGAGAGAGAGAGACAGGAGGAGAGAGAGATAGGGAATCCAACGAAAGAGAGGACACTGGGAGGTGGTTGAAGGCTGAGAACACCTATTTGCATGTTGTCTTTTAAGCATAAAGATGCTTTTGGATAAGTCAAAAGTGATGTACCCATACACAGCCATTACTAGTAAGAGACTGTAAATAAATCTATAGTCTTATGCATTTACATATTGCATTGAAAGATTTTTTAGTTTTGTAAACAATTTTCTTCTTGGATGCATTATTTCAAGTCAGTTTGTGCTTAACGGTGACAAGAACTTTTAAAGAGATGGTACAATTGGGCACTGACTATTTAGAGAAATTCTTTTGACTTGAGTTAAACTCACAAGTAAGAGTAGCCTAGTATATGATATTCTCCCTTTTCTTGGGTACCAGGTTCTACAGTGCCACAGTCCATCATGATGTAACATTTTCCTAATATAAGAAATGTCCCTTATCTAAAATTTCTTCTTAAAAGTAACCTAGAGTTACCCATTAATATTTGTGATTATTGATTTGATGCCTATTTTGAAGAAAACTGCTTCTTTAGAGAATCAAGTTTCATAAAGAATCCAGATTTTATACCTCCATTTCTGCTAAGGAATGATAGGTATGTACGGACTCAAAAAAGTATAAAATATGTATTTTATAGCTATTTTATGATACAATGCTGGATATAGTCTTAAAACTTAGTCTTCAATGTTGTTACAAGCATAACATAATGTTCAATAGAGCATATATTCAATACCAGATGTGATAAATACTAAATTGCATGGTTTTTAAAAAATTTTTACCCTTCAATCCATATATATCACACTAGAGAAATAGACAAAACCAAGAAACATATATATTTATCACACGGCTCTTTAATGACAATATTTAAAAGAACAGTGAGTTCATATTTTAAAATTTCATTACTTTACTTATATGAAGCTTAATCTATAAAGTACCATAAAAATAAAAACTGAATCAGGAACTTCTGGCTTCTAGTCTGGCATGTCAGGAGCTTGGAAGTCACCACTCCATCTTAACAACAAGCAAAAAGCTGAACAATCTGCAAAATCAACCCCTCTTCTGAGATTCTTCAGAGAAGTGAGGCCACAGGGCACACCGTTGCCCCCAAATGGTGAGATGAGCAGATATAGAGAATCAAAACTTAAGCAGAAACCCTGAGCAGAAACTTCCAAGGAAACCAGTGCTAGGGTGGGAAACATTAACAATAATTGACAACTTGCTGGAGACTCAAAACCTTTAGGAGGACCAAGCTATAAGGTGGTCCCTATGGTTTCCAAAGTTTTACCTCCTGGAGCTCTACCAAGTTCTCACAGTGATCTGTTCCTATAGGTTGAGAAAAATCACCCCATCCTTCCAGTAGGGTAAGAGGAAAAGTAGCCATCTTAAAATACACCAAAGTATCCAGTTATACTTAACAAGGCCTACTAATAAAAAGTAATTATTTTACCAGAGCCTAACTTACTGAGATTTTTTTTACAGCCTAATAGACCTGGGAGAAGGGAACACCCAACTTTAGCTCTCTAGCCTTGTACAGGGGAGAAGGTAAATCTTCAAAATCAGCCCCAACAGCCACATAAGAGGAGGAAAATAACAGAATAGCTGGTGAAGTTCAGAGTCCAAGGGAAAAGGCTCCCCAAAGACTGAGAACTACCCATAGGACTATGAAATGCTTCCTCTCCTTCACACCTTTCCACATTACTGAATACCTATTTATTGCACTTCCTTTTACCCAGTACAATATGTCAACCTTTCAACAAAAAATTTACAATGCATACTAAAAGACAAAAAGCACAATTTGATGAATCAGAGCAAGCATCAGGCCCAGATCCAGGTATGTCAGGGAATTTGGGACTGTTAGACTGTTGATATAAATCAACTATGATTTATATTGTAAGGGCTCTTATGGAATAAGTAGACACCATGAAAGAACACATGGGAATGTAATCAGAGAAATGGAAATTCTGAGGAAAAAAAACAAAATATTAAAAACAAAAAAAATTTAACAAGTGAGGGATGCCTCTGATTGACATCAGCTGGACTGTTTGGGTTCATTCTTAGCTCCTCCATGTCTTTGACCCTTGACAACTCACTTTGCTACTTGGTGTCTTGGTTTCCTCACCTGTAAAATGGAAATAATAATTTCATTTACTTCATAGTGTTATTGGAAGGATTCAGTGAGATTATACTTATTCTATGTTTATAGCTCCAAGTGTTCTAGTTTTACTCAATGAGTCCACATTAAATCCTGAATTTTGAATGTATTTTGTTACATATTCTATCAAACAAACAAGTATAAAATATAAACTTGTCCAGGATGAGTTGTAGTTATGATTATGACTAATAGTTGCTATATATTATGATTATCAGAAAAACAACTTAAAATCATGATACAGTAAGCATCTCTATTTAATGAACTTTGTCAGTAATTATCAATCTTGTCTGCATATTATCACCAGGGAAACATTTAAAAATATTGATGTCTGAGCCAAATTTTCAGAAGGTCTTATTTAACTGGAGCCCTGGGGAAACTGCAGGTTAAGAGGCATTTATTTACCTGAGTAAAAATTTTCAGAGCCTTAGAACATCACTGTAAAAATGAAATGTCATGACATATCCCTTAATTTTTTTTTTTTGTAGATAATTATTTTTTATTGAAGGGTAGTTGACGCACAGTATTACATTACATTAGTTTCAGGTGTACAACATAGTGATTCAACATTTATATACATAATTCTAGGTACCAGCTATCACCATATCAAGTTGTTACAATATTTTGACTATATTCCTTGCATTACATCCCGGTTACTTATTTATTTTACAATTGGAAGTGTGTACTTTTTTTTGTGTGTGTGTGTGAGGGCATCTCTCATATTTATTGATCAAATGGTTGTTAACAACAATAAAATTCTGTAATTCTGTATAGGGGAGTCAATGCTCAATGCACAATCATTAATCCACCCCAAGCCTAATTTTCGTCAGTCTCCAATCTTCTGAGGCATAACAAACAAGTTCTTACATGGAGAACAAATTCTTACATAGTGAATAAGTTACATGGTGAACAGTACAAGGGCAGCCATCACAGAAACCTTCGGTTTTGTTCATGCATTATGAACTATAAACAGTCAGTTCAAATATGAATACTCTTTTGATTTTTATACTTGATTTATATGTGGATACCACATTTCTCTCTTTATTATTATTATTTTTAATAAAATGCTGAAGTGGTAGGTAGATACAAGATAAAGGTAGAAAACATAGTTTAGTGTTGTAAGAGAGCAAATGTAGATGCTCAGGTGTGTGCCTGTAGACTATGTGTTAATCCAAGCTAGACAAGGGCAATAAAACATCCACGTATGCAGAAGATTTCTCTCAGAACGGGGGGGTGAGGTTCTAAGCCTCACCTCTGTTGATCCCCAATTTCTCACCTGATGAACCCCTGCGACTGTGCCTGTCATAGGTTGTTCCTCCCTTGAGGAATCTTACCCGTCTCTGGCTAACCAGTCATCTTCCGGGGCCATACAGGGAAATTTTAAGTTGGTAAGTGAGAGAGAAGCCTTATTGTTTGAAATGGTTAGCTTTTTACTTCTTATCCCTTAATTTTTTTTAAAAAGAATTTTATGTAAATACAAATTTACTGCAGTATGCCATGTTATTTCTATAAGATAAAATGTGTGCATTAACTATGTTTTTTTCAAGTTTTAAAATTCAAAAGAATTTGTCATACCCCTAACAAAATGGTAATTTTTATGCCCTTTAAATCTGTTTCTAAGCATTAATTGAATGGGGGAAGATCTGGAAGTTATTATATTTAAATTATATTGACTAAGCTTAAAACTTATGGCACAGAAGAGAAGAATAATTATTATTATACTAAGGCAGATACACTTTGACAATGTACAGGCATATTTCCAATAACTACCTTAAGAGGTTTAGGAATAGTGTATGTAATTTCTGGATAGTGCAAAAAAATACACCTCTTTTCATCTTATTCATAGTAATGGTAGTTATAACCATGAATTTTATTATCATAAAGCATTTCAGGAATCAGTGAAGAACAACATAGGAATATTTCAAAATGTTAATCATGTAGTAAATTAATTTTCTATGTGACTTATGCAAAATGAGAAATTCAGGGAAGAGCTGAAATAAATAAAATTGGTTTTTAAAACTTTCCTTTCTTCAACTTATACTTACCTCCATTCTTACTCCAGTTCCTTATCTTTCTTCAGCAATAGCCCTTCACACTATGCATTCAAAGGAGTACTGACCCATGTAAAAACACACACACACATTTGGAATGTTCATGAGTTATGTTTTGCAGAAGTAAATTTAGATAAACAAAAATGCATATGAAAACTATGTATTCTTTCTCCTTACATTTTAAAAATATGTGACTATAAAGGCAAAAATTGTAACATTGTATTTGGAGTTATATGATATGAACATGTATTACATATGGCAACTAAAGCATAAAAATTCAGGCATGGTAGATGAAATTTTATTGTTCCTAGATTATTATATTTTATAAATGGTACAGTATGAACTCTAAGTAGACTTTGAAGAATTAAGGATATATATTGTAGTCAAAACAATCATCACAAATGCAATAAAAAACAATCACTACAAAATACAGTGCAATGAAGTATGGCTAAAATATCAATGGATATTCAGACCTTGCACCACATAAAAGTTTACTAAAAGTGGATCAGGGACCTTAATGTAAAACCTAAAACTATAAAATTTCTAGGAAAAAATAGAAAAAAATATTGATGATTTGGATCTAAAAATTTCTTATCTAGATCAAGACAGATGAACCATAAAAGAAAAAATAAGACAAATTGGGTCCATCAAAATTAAAAATGTACATAAAAACTTTTATGTAAATGAAAACTAAAACCAGCCACAGACTGGGAGAAAATATTTCCAAAACACATTCCTGATGAAGAATTGGTAACTAACATAGGGAAAGAACTCACAAAGAAAAAAAATAGACAAACCAAAAAAAAAAGCAAAAATGAAAACAAAAAAGTGATGCCTATGATAAAGATATTTGCTTAACATTGTTAATCTTTAGGGAAAAGCAAGTTAAAAATCACTATTAGATATTACTGCACACTCAAGAATGATCATGTTCCCCTCAAAACACACACACAAAAATTGAAGACAAAGACAAAACCAACTGTTGGCAATGATGTGGAGCAACTGATATTCCAATATTGTGTTGATTCTCTCAGGTCCTTTTACTTCTCCTATTTCCCAGGGCAGTAATAAAAACAGAAGAAACACAGTAAGAAAAGAAGAGTTGGAATTTTACTAGTGTGCTTTACCATCCATATTTCCACTAATCCAACTGAAAATACTTTTCAAAAAATTTTACATTCTGTCTCTTATGTCTTGAGATGAAATATATTTTAATTAAAAAAGCAACAATATTAATGGGCTTTTGCTACACAATTGGGTATTCTTCTCTTATTAAACATTGGCTCATTATTTTATATTTCACTTCTGTATGAATGATATATTCACATAATTCAAAATTTAGGAAATAAAGATATATAATGAAATATGATTTTATTACAGTTATGTTTTATGGTTATAATTCATTTACTTAAGCAATCCTAAAGAGACTATTTAGGGTGGCTCCCACATTTTTCTATCACAAGTAATGCTCCATTGAGAATGTTTGTAAATAAATACATTATTTTACATGTATGCACTAATATTCAGAATACTTTACAGCATTGTTAGGTTGAAGGGCATATGCACTTACAAATCTGATATCTTTCTGAATTATCCTCCATAGAAATTGTGCCAATTTATATATTCTTATCAGCAATGTACTAGAAGTTGGCTTATTTTGAAAAAAAATTTTGGATTGAGAGTTCCTGCCATTGTTCACTTTCATCAGATCCCAGAAAACTCAGACCAAGTAGGACAACTTCCAGCTCCTGGGCATACACAGAGAGAGATGCTGTGAGGGGACACAGAGCCAACCCCAATGTGACAATTTTCAAATCCTTGACTACGCCACTGTGAGGAAGGCATTATGCCTCCATCTGCATGGTACTTGGGAGTTTTCCCTAGCCTGTTGCCATCTCAGCTGTGAGATGAAGCATGAACCTTTTTGCAGGAGACCCATGCTCACTGAGGTGTGAGTGAAGGAGGAAAATGAGGTAAAAGAGGACAGCTCTAGGATAACGGTCTGAACTGACAACATCTGTAGTTGGCATTTTTTACTCAATTCTGGGGAGATTATGCTATTTGCATCTACAGGGCAGAGGCCAAGATGCTGCTAAACCTTCTACAGGACAGCATCCCCTAACAAAGAGTGATCTAGCCCCAAAAGTTAATAGTGTGAGGTTGAGAAGTCCTTGTATATATTTACACACACACACATCCATCCATCCACATACACACAACTGTTGGAAGTGGCTCTTTTTAGAGGAAGGACTAGAGTTGCTAGCAGTATTTGGAAATTAAGAGTGAGGGGAGCAAACATGGACTATTCCTTTTTTACAATAGATACTTCTGTGTTTCAAAAGATTAATAAGTGGGATATTGTCATCATACTATTGTAAATTAAAAAGTACCATACCTCAAATCCCATAAGATATTTTTCAGTAAATAGAAACATTGCATTAATTCAAATTGTGGTCAACAATAATTTATTTTGGGGACATTAACTATTAAGTTCTTAAACAATTTAGCTTTTAATCTATTGCAGTAAGTTGCCCAACTGTTTTACTTCTGGCTACTGGCTTGGTATTTACCTTTCTTTTCTTTGTACTTTTGAGGATTTATTTCCCAATTTTAGTGGGTAAAGATACTCTCCTCTTTTTAATTATCATCAAATTTGTGTACTGAGTTGCTATGGTAACATAAAGACTCCTACAGAGGAACAGTGAAGATATTTGATACTGTTTTGTTTTCCATATACTGAGAGCTGAATTAACCTTGGAAAATAAAACAGCTTTTCATCAAGTGATTCATTCTGGGTCTATTTAACATATTTACACAAACAGGGTACAAAGAATAATTGAAACACCCAACTATGTTGGAAGACACTCTCCAGAATAGTGTTTCTCACACTCAAGGCAGAGGTCATCCCCTGATAAGTTCCTCCAGATCCTCTCCCTCGTGTGTTTCCTGAAGTCACCCACCCCGGCACCTGGTGTGGCTCCTACATCCTCAGCGGCAAACACCGCTGCATCCTTGTCAAGGCCCCTTGTCAATCCCCCAGCCCAGCATTCTTGTCAAGGCCCCTGGGAGCAGCACCACTCCAGCCAGGAGATGGGCATCGTTGCTGCTCATTCTTCAGTCACACTTCATTCACTCATCACCTCCCAACCCCCGTGAGACCCGCACCCATCATGTGCCCACCAGACTCCGAGTCCAGGGACAGAATCACAGTCATGGATTCATGCAGAGTCCCACCCAGGAGACAGACATGTGAGCCCTGCTGTGCACTGAGCTTCCAGAGCGCAAATGCCTGAAGTTCCAGGGACGCCACTGCAAGAGGCCCAGGAAACAAATCAGGTCCACGGTTCCCCTGCCAGCATTGAGGACGCTGCCCCAGACCCTAATGCACGTCCGCATCTTTGCTCTGGTCCCCATCCTGCAGGCTCCGCAGAGGCAGGGAGTCATCCATGCCACTGGGCCTGCGGACCTCCATCCACCATCTGCCTGCAACAGGGGCTCATGGGAGGTGCATCTCCTCCGGCTCCACTAGCTGATACCCAGCCAGGTCTACAGATTCAGTGCCTTCAGTGCCATTCCAGTCAAAAGCCCAGGAAGTTACTTTGTGGATATGGACAAACTGGTTCTAAAGTTTATATGGTGGGGAAAAGACCCAGGCCCAGAATAAAGAACAAATTTGAGGGACTAATACCTGACTTCAAGACTTAATATAAAGCTGTAATGATTGAGATAGTTTGATACTGGGAAAGGCATAGACATCGATGGAAAGGAATGGAGCCTGAAATAGACCCACATGAATATAATCAACTGATCTTTGACAAAGGAGCAAAGATAGTCTGTTCAACAAATGGTGCTGGAACAACGGGATTTCCACGTGCAAGAAAATGAATGTAAATGCAGACCTGACTCCTTTCACAAAAGTTAGCCCAAAGTTGATCACAGACCTAAATGTAAAACAGAAATCTGTAAAACTACATAAGATAACACAGAAGAAAAACTAGACAACTTTGGGTATGGTGATAACTTTTTAGAGTAACAACAAAGACATTTGATTTCATCAAATGCAAGAAAGAATCAATAGGTTGAACTTCATTAAAATTAAAAACCTATGCTCTTTGAAAGATAATGGCAAGAGAATGAGAAGACAAGTCACAGACTGGGGAAAAAATATTTGCAAAAGACTCATCTGATAAAGGACTGTTATGCAAAGTATACAAAGACTCTTAAAACTCAACAATAGTAAACAACCAAATTAAAAAATGGGCCAAAGACCTTAACAGACATTTTACCAAGGAAGATACAGGGATAGATAATAAGTATATGAACAGATGTCATTTGGGAAATGCAAATTAAACAAGATAACACTATATACCTTTTAGAATAGCTAAAATTCAGGACACTGACAACACCAACTATTGGTATGGATGTGGAGCAATAGGAACTCTCCTTCATTGCTGGTGGGAATGCAAAATGGTACAACCACTTTGGGAGACTGTGTGGTCGTTTCTTTTAAAACTAAACATACTCTTACTATATCATCCAGATGTCTGCCTTTCAGCAGGTGAGCAGATAGATAAATGATGGAACATTATTCAGCACCAAAAAGAACTAGCAAACCATAAAAAGACCTAGAGGAATCTTAAAAGTATTTACTAATAAAAGAAATCAATTTGAAAATGCTACACTGTGTATATGATATCAATATGACATCTTGGGATAGACAAAACTGTGGAGACAGTAGAAAGATCAGTGGTTTCTAGGGTTTAGAGATTGGGTATGAGGGATTAATAGAATTTTAGCGGCAGTGAAAATAGCCTGTATGAGATACTGTAATGATGGCTACATGTTATTATACATTTGTCTGAATGCATAGAATGCAAAACACCAAGAGTGAACTGTGATGTACAATATGGACTTGGGTGACTATGATGCTTCAGTGTGGTTTCATCAGTTGTTATAAACTTACTATTCTGGAGGGGCATATTGGTAATGGGGGATTTTATGTATGTCTGAGAGCAGGGTATATTTTCCCTTAAACTTTGCTTTGAATTTTATGCTTCTCTAAACAATTTGTCTTAATGAAAAATGTCATAATATAATTAGGTCCAAACAAAGAATTTTTATGAATGAGGTAAGGATTGGTGAAAATAGCTTGAAAAGAGAAAAAAAGGAAGAAAATTATAACTAACTGAGATGATAGATGTGTTAATTAGCTTGATTTTGTAGATATTTTCACAGTGTGTGCATATACCAAAACACTGTATACCATATATATACATATATACACACAATTCCTATGTTTCACTTACATCTCAGTAAAGCTGAGACACAAAAGTGTCCTTTAAAATTCTTTACCAAGATAGACAGATGGTGATTTTTTTTCAGTTTTTGATAATCTGAAATATATTTCACCTTTATTAATGAAATGCAGTGTTTCTGCATAGACATTTCCAAGATAAGATATATTTTCTCTCATCAGTTTAGCCACATAGTTCCCTGTTTTTTGGCCTTTATTTTCATGTCTGAGAAGCCATTCTTTGCATTATTCCCTTAGATGATTCTTCTATCCTCCTCTTATCCTAGGAAATTCCCTGTCTTTTCTTCTGTTTCCACCTTGCATTACAATATGTAATGCATATATTTTATATAAATAAAAATATATAAATATATATAGTACTTATGTATAGGTTGTGATTCTTGTATCAGTAGATTCATGTATTACTTCTTTGTGAAAAATTCTCTGCCATTTGCTTTTTGAAAATTGCTTCTCTGCCATTGTCTTCTCCCTTTCTTGGATTTTGATTATTCATATATTAGACTTTTAAAATCTCCTTTGTGGATCTTAGCCTCCTGTGGCAGAGTGAATTTTCTAAAGATGGCACAACTTGCTTTTCTATAATGTGACCTTGACATTCATCCCATCCAGTAGTGGGATGTATGTATGCTTCCTGCCTTTGCAATCAGATGGATCTTTGTGACTGTCTCAGCCATTGTAATATAGTAGATGTAATGCTAGCTGACTTATAAGAACAGATCATAACAATGACACAGGCTTTTGGAACACTTGCTAGAGGAACCCGGACTCCACAACATGAGGAACCTCAGCTATGTTTCTATATGTTTTCATATAGAACCTCCATGTGCAGTTGTTCTGGTTGACAGTCCAGTTTGGTCACAAACTGATAACCACTATTATTCATCAGCTGTGTGAGTGAAGATGCCACCTGTTAAAGTCTCTCCCAGGTTTGGGTCTTCCCAGATGAGACCCCTGACATCACTGATCAGATACAAACCATCCCTGTTCTTCCCTGAACCTTCAGAATCTATCAGTATAAAAAAATTGTTTCAACCTCAAAGCTTTGTGATGGGCTGTTAATGCTGCAATAGAATGTGGAACACTTCTGTTACATCTGTTACTATGTCTTGTCTCACTACATTTTGCATAATTTCTTCAATTATATTTCCAAAGACACCAGTTAACTTGTTCAGCCTATGCCTAATTGACATTAAATATATCAACTGAGGTTTTATTATAGTGATTACATTTTTTTCACCCCATATGTTTAGTTATTTTTCAAATCTGTCTTGCCATTTCTGATAGCATTTTGCTGCTTAATATTTGATTTCATATTTTATTCTTTAGATATTATATATGCCACTTTAAATTATAAGTACAAACAATATATACATTGTTTATAATTTTAATATCTGAAACTTCTGAAGAGAGTTTATTCAACTTGGATTGTTTCTACTGATTATTGCTTATTGGTGGCTATTTTCTTTTTGTGACTGGTGATGTAAAAGTTTCTGCCTTACTGATTAAACTTAATCCCAGAAATGCTGAGGGTCCACAATTATCAATGCATCTTAAAGACAGAGCCTGATGATTAAGTTTTCACCTTTCTGGCAGGTCCTAGGCTTGGTTTCATAAAACCAGATCTGCAGATGGCATTTTCTCAGGGCAAGCCCAGGTTTTATATTTTAAGATATGTTTTCCCTGACATTTTTTATTTCTTTTAGCTCCTTAGATATTTACCTTACATCTGGGAACTCCAATATACATTTAAAGTGTATTTATTTCAACTCATTCAAGACCTAATTGTGCTGTGTTTAGTCTGCCGTGTAGCTAGAAGCAGAAGTCCATGGAAATCATTAAATGCAGATGTAGATGTAGATATAGATGTAGTTACATACAGATATATTTAATACAAAACCTTTAAAAGTGAGTGTTTTTTAGTGTGGCTTACATGTTTACATCATCAAGAAACATGTAGGATTTTCAAATGCATTGAGCAATGACAACCCAGAGGTCAGTAGTTCGTTCATATGGATTAGTAAAGAATAGGAGTTTTAAAATCAATGAAAAGAGCAGAAGGCTAAACATTTCGAAGTTCATAAATTAGAAATTTGAGATCAGCTTTATTCTTTAATGATTTCTGATTCCTTCCTCATAAATTTCTAATTGTATTTTTAGAAGAAGTTGAATTGGATATTAAAAAATGGATTATAAAACTTACTTTAAATGTACCTCTAGTTCATGGTTTAAAACAAATACCTTAGAGCTGGGAAGTTACCAATAAGTATCCTCATACAGAGGTATTAGATAATTTTTTAAAACTTATTGGTATATTTTATAGGTTAACTTATAATGGTGCATCTTAATATGTAAGAGATTAAGTGATTCTTTAGCATTTTCCATAGCACAGGACCCTAGATGCATTAGTACTGCTGTTAGGTAGAAAGATGGACATGAGCAGTTGGGGAAGGGGAAGATAAGGTTCAAGGAAAACACTGCCCAGGTAAGGGGTCCCACTTGGAGACAGCAAAGGCTTTGCAAGGAGGTAACTTCCTTACCTATGGGAACAAACCGGTCCCAACCAGATCATAATGCTGACGCAGTTGAACAAAACTAAGAACCTCCCAAACCACCCTTTCATGATCTCATCAAAATAAAATTGAGTTTCCCCCTCCCCTCCACTGACCATGAGGCTTTTCTGTGTGCATTTTGGGAAAAGACATATGCACCATGAGGAGGGGGGGTGTATAACTAGAACTGTCAATCAGATGACCTCACCCTGTCAATCAAACAGGCACCTCCGGGCTAGCTCCTGACAAATAGCCCCTCCCCTAACATTTTCGTGCCTTTGTCTGTCTTGGCTCTGGCCCACTCCTCCCTTGGAGTGGATTCAAATGAAACGTTCTCTGCTTCACTGTCGTGTATCTGCCTTTCAATTCTTTGTTTCGGTGGGAACAAGAACCGAGAACAAACTCAACCTGCAATTATGCTGCTTTGGGATAT
The DNA here is from genome assembly GCF_030020395.1 of Manis pentadactyla. Taxonomy (NCBI): domain Eukaryota; kingdom Metazoa; phylum Chordata; class Mammalia; order Pholidota; family Manidae; genus Manis; species Manis pentadactyla. Next base: position 135,168,495 of record NC_080020.1, read on the forward strand.
GTTTAGTTTGTTATTATATAAACCACTGTTCTGTCTATGGCATGTAGTTCTGAAGAGTTCAGATTGTTTTCTGACTAAAATAGCAAGGAATAAACCGCAGTTGTCATGGTTAGATTTTCTGTGCCCATTTTAGCCTTCCAGAGTCACTTACAAAGGAGAATTACTTTGCACCCACATTAACAATTATACACAGCTTCTAGAATAAGTTGGAAGATGGAATTCAAGCTATTAGAACTTGCTGTGTGCCAGTCTCAGCTTATTGCTAACCACTGCTGTGGCTGGGTCGGCCCCTGTGGTTCTTATGATTGCAAGATGCCCTCAGTCACAACCAGCAGGCAACACTGAAAAAAAAAAGTTTGTTACTTACAGTTCATAAAAATTCACACAGCACACCTGGGGTCACTTGGTGATGTTGCAGGTCAGGGGAGGAAGAGGGCATGAACCTGGAGTTCTTTGCTTTAATTGGGGTTGAGGGTGGGGGCCTAGGGTTTCACAGACTCATGCTATTGTTGAATTTTAAACATTAAGAGTAAGAATAAAAGTACAGGAAGTATAAAACCAAGTGGCTCAAAAGGTCAGTTATTGAAATCAACCGAGATCTTTAAGCAGAGCCTTAGAGCCTGGGCAGGGGCAGGGGAGGAGGCTGCCTGGCTCTTTATCTCCTCCTGTGGGCGGCAGTGGGTTTGTACAGACAGTGGATATCTCAGAAATCAAAGATTATGCCAGTCACTTTGATTACAAAAATGAAAAACTAGCTCTCCAGGCTTAAACTACAGATTCAGTCCCTTTAGAAATCATGACTAGAATTAGTTTTAAAAAGACACAAAACACAAGTATGGTTAGAACAAGAGAGGCAATGGGATTTGGGAAGCTGGGCAAAGATGTTAAGAGGCGACCTGGGAGACTGAGGCTTGCAGATTACACTGCGTTGAAGGAGAAGGTGTCTGCTCCAGGATGAGGAGGAGAGAGCCTGGGCATCTATTTATTCCATTCACATGGCAGAGTCAGCAAATGACTCAGAAGCTGGCACCACGAGGTGCCTCAGAAAAAGGGGTGAAGGGGGCTAAAGTAAGGAAAGGTGAAGGAAAGCTCTTGATAAATGCTTAGTGTCCTGTGAAAATAGACCCATGCTGAGTTCATCAGTTTGAAATGAAAAGTGATAACTACTGAGGTGAAAAATCAAATTAGAGTGAGAGAGACTGAGAGAGAGAACACGTAATATAAAAACAATAGAACTGCCAAATTGGATCACTGCCATAATTAAAAACAAACATAAAGAAATGCATTTCCATAAGGAAAGACTTATACTGTGGCTGGTGCCTGAAGAGATGTGTGGATCCACGTGGAAATGGTTGTTTGTGCAGAGAGGTCACAAAGGCACTAGTGATTCACTTTCACACACCCAGGTGTAGGTATGAATAGAGAAAGCATTTTTCAAAAAAAATGCAGTCAGCAACCATGCCAGCTTGAAGGCAGTTCAATGGAAACCTTTCCAGAGTACTCAAAACCAAAGGGTTTAAATGTAATTTTTCTTCTCTCAGTGCATTGAGAACCACACTGGTTCAAATATTAATAATTGAAAGGAGCTGAGGATTTTTGTCCCCCTTAAGCTTTCAAATAAAGTTCATTGTTGGTTTGAAAACAGCTAGAGAAATTTTAGGCCAAAGGCCTAAAAAATCCTTTTTTCAAGAAGTTGTAAGTGGCTAAGAACAGGAGTTCAGCATGAAAGTAACTCCTCAAACATAACTAATTATATTCCATAGACTTTTCAAGCACTTCAGAAGCATAATGCAGGCAGAAAATTAAACTGCAAAGCAGAGAATGGGCCACTTTTTATTATAAGATGGGAATTTTCTCATTCTAACCTAGAAGTTAAGATTTATTTACTGATACATCTAAACTGATATATGTCTCTATGTTTCAGAAATTACATATATTTTTCTCATAATAAGTAATAAATTCCAGTCAACACAAAGAAGGTAACAGTCTCTCATAAGCAACATTCCAGGCACGCTGACTCCCTTCTTCTTGCTCTTTATTAACATGATTTTTCTCTTAATACTATTGCATATGGACCTAGCAGGGGCCTGGGATTATATTCATTGCATGAATGTACAAAACATTGTTTAACCAGTTTCTTAACAAAAGATGTTTAGGTTGGTTCCAGTTTTTGCTGTGATAGAATATGTTGCAATGAAATCATTTTGGAGAAACTCTGAGTACTTCTTCTATTAAGTGACTAGAAGTATAATTTTTGAGTCAAAGGGTAGGTACATTTTTATAATGGATTAATATTCATCTTGTAGTTTCCAGATTTACTAGCACCCCTGCCCCCTCAACTGGCACAAGCCTTATAGTATAGTGATCTCACTGGGGGTCAGATGGAGGGATGAAGAAGGAATCGAGTCAGAAGACACTAAATTCTGCTTTGAGTGTAGTGTCTTTAAATAATTGAGGCAATTTCCATATGGGGGGAGCACGGGTGAAGTAAGGGAAGCTGCAGTAGGGGGTGAGGTCAGAAAAGGTAACAGGGATGAGCTAAGTACACATTCTTTCATGTCACATTGTGATATTGGACTTTAAAGTCTAAGGGAGACTTTGCAGGATTCTGTACTGCAAGAGACATGACTGAATGTGTGCTTTGGAATGATCACCATGGCAACATATGGAACAGCATTGTTGGGGGGTGAATCAGATGAATGGCAGCAAGGTGGAAGGAGTCTGTTGCCATGGGCATTTCTAAGAGATAGAGTCTGCTAAGGGAGATGAGGACTGAGAAGGGAACAGACCTAAGAAGTTCTGGTGGAACACCTACCAGCACCGGATTCCATCACTTCAAGGAGACCTGCCCAAGAACCCACAGAACACATGGCTGACTAGACCCTGAGGTGGTTTTAAGGTCTGAGTTTGGGGTGTGTTACTGCACAGCAGTGGCTCCTGAAGTCGCGGTGGCATTGCTGTTCAATGGGCTATGTTGTCCCCTTCCCCTCCTGTTGTCATGGAGAGAGGGCAGTCCAGTTCACAGCCCTACCAGCAACCATGGAAGGTGAAGAAGAGAGTTCCCATGTGGAGATGGCCATCGTAGTCAAAGGTGGAGGAAAGCGATATGGGGTACACAGGACACCCGTTCACCACCTAGTGGAGAGGGGGCAACAAAAAGCCCTGAGGATCAAGTCCCCCACCATACCACTGCTTAGGTGGCAGAGACCAACACAACTTTAGAATAAAATAGAGAACATACAGTGGCTGACTCAGAGAACACAAACTATGAAGGAAAAGAGTGCATCAGCTCCTTAAATTTATAAACAGTATGTCCTCCTCAGGAGGTCTGTCACTCATTTCCTTGTCTGACTGTTACTACAAAATGAGGATATATTAAAGTGAGAAATGGAAAAGTGGAGATGGTACCTACAGATGAAGACTGCAGGCATTTCATATGTGCTTCGGTAGACTGAGCTGAATCAAAACCTCTCTAAAGACAGGTGTATCCATAAAGTCTAGAAACACACATTAATATAAGAGCATTATCTCTAGGACATCTTCAACATGAAAAAAATGTTTATTGTTTCCAGACTATATGAGCACCCTGAGATGTACTAAAAAATAACTTTAATGAATTGTTTAGCTTAAAAGCAAGGGAAAACGTTTTGGTCAAGAGGTGTTGGAGGAACTCAAGCTGAATCTACATCAGCCCAAGGTGATGTGGTATCTGGATACAGGCACAAAGGGGATGGACTCTAAATCCTGTGGGAAAGAAGGTGTTGTGGCCTTGAGTCTACCCAAGAAGGGGAAATAGAGCAAATTCCCTGGCATAGAACCTGGTCTTTTCAGTATAGCCAGTCTAAGCATGAAAGAAAAACTATCACCCGGAAGAGGCTAAAAATCTTGCTGTCTTACTCTGCCCCCAGGATAAGAGACTCATTCGCTCTGAAAATGTAAGCTTCCTGAGGACAGGGTTTTAAATGTGGTTCCTTGCTGTATCCAGCACCCTGAGCACTGCATCCCACAGAATAGGAGTTCAGTACATGGTTGTTCAACTACGGAAACTATATATTGAGTCCTTGCCACACAGGGGTATGGCATATGAATTTGCATTACCCACATGCATCATGAATCCCAACCTGATAATACCACAAAAAGTGGCCCTGGATTGATGAAAATAGCAACTCTACCAGAATCAAAGGTAAAATTCCTCTGACTTGTTCACGTCCATGGGGCACACCTTAGTAAAAATCACCACTGTTAAAATCACATAAAGAATATAATGATAAGTGTTTGCGGGAGAGGATTAAACATAGCGGCATGAGAGGTGAGACAGAGGCCTCCTCCTAAAACAGCACATAATGCAAAAATATAATTAATACAACTAATCCTGAAAGAGCAACAGGAAAGAGGGCTGTGCCAGACTGCATACACCTGGAGAAAATAATAGACCTCACAGAACATGGTAATGTAATGTACCAAAGCCATGACCCGGTGGGACCTAAGCCATTCTCCAAGCCCAGCTCATTGGTGGGAGGAAGAGAAATGGAGCCATGAGGAAGTAGAGGCCTGGGACTGCTGAACACCTAGCTCTGGAGATCTGCTCTCAGAGCACAAACCTACATTGCATGGTGCTCTGGTGATTAGGGGGTTGGAAAGCTAAGACAGGCAGAACACCTGGAGAGACTGAGATTCCAGCCACTTGTGGAAAACAGGGATCCATATCCAGCTAATTTGGGACAAAAAAAAGCGGGAAGTCTGAGAGATTTTGTAAAAGTTAGAGGGCTACTAAAGGGGCAAGGACTGCACAGAGCTTACTGCTCAGGAGAAAGGACAGGTAGACAAAATTGTCTGGGTGCACTCTGCCCAGCAGGTTGGGAACTTTCAAGACCTTTAGGCACTCCAGCTCCCTCGCTGCCTACATAGCTCCAAGGACCCATCCATGATACACAGCTTGATGTGATTTCCTCCCGGGCTGCCTGCACCTGACTTGCAAACCAGCAAACCCTGCCCTGGCTACAGGCCAGCCAGAGGGAAGCCCTGTCTACAGCAGCTATAAACACAAAGCATAGAGGCTTATACCTGTGAGTTTGGCCTACTGGTTCTGGCAGTGGAGACAGGCATAGCAGCCAGGAAGCAAGAAACAGCTCTTTCCTCCCCCCCAAGCATGAACACTGCTCTCCTGTGACCCCTGACATGGCTGCAGGGGCTGAGCACATCCAGAGAGTAGAGCTCTGGGCACTAAAGGGTGCCACATACAAATATGAAACATCAAAGGAACCTGGTTCAAAGCAAAAATCATGCATACACCAGAAAAAGAGTCAAATGAAACCAATCTCATGAATCTTCCTGAAAGAAATTTCAAAATAAAAATCATAAACATGCTCATGAAGATACAGAAAAATATTCAAGAATTCAGGAACAAATTCCAGTCAGAGATCCAATCATTATGGAATACAGTGTCAAAAATGAAATATACAAGGGAAGGTTTTAAAAGCAGATTAGATACAGTGGAGGAAACAATAAATGAAATAGAAATTAGAGAAGAGGAATACAAAGAAGCTGAGGCACAGAGAGAAAAAAGAATCTCTAAGAATGAAAGAATATCGAGAGAACTGTGTGACTCATCTAAATGGAACAATATTCACATTATAGGGGGGCCAGAAGAAGAAGAGAGAAAAAGGGATAGAAAGTGACTTTGAGGAGGTAATTGCTGAAACATCACCAATCTAGGGAAAGAGATAGTCTCTGAGGCCATGGAGATCCACAGATCTCCCAACACAAGGGAACCAAGGAAGACAACACCAAGACATATAGTAATAAAATTGTCAAGGATCAAGGATAAAGACAGACTATTAAAAGCAGCCAGAGAGAGAAAAAAGATCACATACAAAGGAAAACCCATCAGGCTATCATCAGACTTCTCAGCAGAAACCTAACAGGCCAGAAGTGAGAGGCATAATATATTTAATGCAATGAAACAGAAGGGCTTCCAACCATGAATATTTGATTCAGCAAGATTACCATTTAAATTTGAAGGAGGGATTAAACAATTTTCAGATAAGCAAAAGCTGAGAGAATTTTCATCCCACAAACTGTCTCTACAGTGTATTTTGGAGGGACTGCTATAGATGGAAGTGCTCCTAAGAATTAATAGCTGTCACCAGAGGTAATAAAACCACAGAAAAAAAGTAGAACAGTTAATTACTAAGCATATGCAAATTTAAATCAACTACCCCAAAAGTCAGTCAAGGGATAGACAAAGAGTACAGAATATCATACCTAATATATAAAGATCAGAGGAGGAAGAAAAAGGAGGAGAAAAAAAGAACCTTTAGATTGTGTTTGTAATAGCATAATAGCATGTAAAGTGATTTAAGTTAGACTCTTAGACAGTAAGGGAGTTAACCTTGAACCTTTGGTAACCACAAATCTAAAGCCTGCAATGGCAATAAGTACATACCTATCGATAATCATCCTAAATGTAAATGATTTGAATGCACCAATCAAAAGACATAGAGTCACTGAATGGATAAAAAAACAAGACCCATCTATATTCTGTCTATAAGAGACTACTCACTTTAAACCTAAAGACATGCACAGACTAAAAGTGAAGGGATGGAAAATGATATTTCATGCAACTAATAGGGAGAAAAAAGCAGGCATTGCAGTACTTGTATCACACAAAATAGACTTTAAAACAAGGAAAGTACAAGAGACAAAGAAGGACATTATATAATGATAAAGGGGTCACTACAACAAGAGGATATAACCATTAAAAATATCTATGCACCCAACACAGGAGCACCTACATATGTGAAACAGATACAAACAGAATTCAAGGGGGAAATAGAATGCAGTTCATTCATTTTAGGAGAATTCAACACACTACTCACTCCAAAGGACAGATCAACCAGACAGAAAATAAGTAAGGAGCCAGAAGCATTGAACAACACATTAGAACAGATGGACCTAAGGACATCTACGGAACACTCCATCCAAAAGCAACAGGATACACATTCTTCTCAAGTACACATGGAACATTTTCAAGAATAGATCATACACTAGGCTACAAAAAGCCTCAGTAAATTCAAAAAGATTGAAATTGTACCAACCAATTTCTCAGACAACAGAGATATGAAACTAGAAATAAATGATGCAAAGAAAACAAAAAAGCCCACAAACACATGGAAGCTTAACAACAGGCTCCTAAATAACCAATGGATCAATGACCAAATAAAAACAGAGATCAAGAAATATATGGAGACAAATGACAACAATAATTCAACACCACAACATCTGTGGGACACAGCAAAGGCTCAGCTAAGAGGGAAGAATATTGCAATAGAGGCCTACCACAGAAAAGAGGAACAATTCCATATGAACAGTCTAAACTCACAATTAATGAAACTAGAAAAAGAAGAACAAATGAGGCCCAAAGTCAATAGAAAGAGGGACATAATAAAGATCAGAGACAAAATAAATAAAATTGAGAAGGATAAAACAATAGAAAGACTCAATGAAATCAGGAGCTGGTTCTTCAAGAAAATAAAAATTAGATAAAACTCCTAGCCAGATTTATCAAGAAAAAAAGAGTCTACACACATAAACAGAATCAGAAATGAGAAAGGAAAAAATCACTATGGACACTACAGAAATACAAAGAATTATTAGAGAAAAATATGAAAAATTATATGCTAACAAACTGGATAACCTAGAAGAAATGGACAACTTTCTAGAAAAATATAACTTTCCAAGGCTGACCCAGAAAGAAATAGAAAATCTGAACAGACCAATTACCAACAACAAAATCGAATTGGTAATAAAAAAACTACCTAAGAACAAAACCCCTGAACCAGATGGTTTTACCACTGAATTTTATCAAACATTTAATGAAGACCTAATACCCATCCTTCTCAAAGTTTTCCAAAAAGTAGAAGAAGAGAGAATACTTCCAAACTCATTCTATGAAGCCAGCATCAATCAAATACCAAAACCAGGCAAAGATACCACAAGAAAAGAAAATTACAGACCAATATCCCTGATAAACATAGATGCGAAAATACTCAACAAAATATTAGCAAACTGAATTCAAAAATACATCAAGAGGATCATACACCATGACCAAGTGGGATTTATTCCAGGGATGCAAGGATGGTACAATATTAGAAAACCCATCAACATCTTCCACCACATCAACAAAAAGGACAAAATCACATGATCATCTCCATAGATGCTGAAAAAGCATTTGACAAAATTCAACATCCATTCATAATGAAAACTCTCAACAAAATGGGTATAGAGGGCAAGTATCTTTACACAATAAAGGCCATATATGACAAACCCACAGACAACATCATACTTAACAGTGAGAAGTTGAAAGCTTTTCCTTTAATATCAGGAACAAGACAAGGATGCCCACTCTCCACACTTTTATTCAACATAGTTCTGGAGGTCCTCGCCACGGCAATCAGACAACACAAAGAAATAAAAGGCATCCAGATTGCTAAGAAAGAACTCAAACTGTCACTATTTGCAGATGACATGATATTGTACTAAAAAACCCTAAAGAATCCACTCCAAAACTACTAGATCTAATGTCTGAATTCACCAATTTCTGGGATACAAAATTAATACACAGAAATCTGTTACATTCCTACACATGAACGATGAACTAGCAGAAAGAGAAATGATAAAAACAATTCCATTCACAATTGCATCAGAAGAATAAAATACCTAGGAATAAATCTGACCAAGGAAATGAAAGATCTATACTTTGAAAACTACAAGACACTCATGAGAGAAATTAAAGAAGATACCAATAAATGGAAACACATCCCGTGCTCATGGATAGGAAGAATTAATATTGTCAAAACGGCCATCCTGCCTAAAGCAATCTTTAGATCTACAGATTCAATGCAAGTCCTATCAAAATACCAACAGCATTCTTCAATGAACTAGAACAAATCATTCTAAAATTCATATGGAACCACAAAAGACCCCGATTAGCCAAAGCAATCCTGAGAAGGAAGAATAAAGTGGGGGGAATCACACTCCCCAACTTCAAGCTCTACTACAAAGCCACAGTAATCAAGACAATTTGGTACTGGCATAAGAACAGAATGATAGACCCATGGAAGAATTAGAGAGCTCAGATATAAACCCAACCGTATATGGTCAGTTAATATATGATAAAGGAGCTATTGACATACAATGGGGAAATGACAGCCTTTTCAACAACTGGTGCTGGCAAACCTGGACAGCAACATGCAAGAGAATGAAACTGGATTACTGTTAATCCCATACACAAAAGTAAACTCAAAATGGATCGAAGACCTGAATATAAGTCATGAAACCATAAAACTCTTAGAAGACATCATAGGCAAATATCTCCTGAATATAAACATGAGCAACTTCTTCCTGAACCCATCTCTTCAAGCAAGGAAAGAAAAGCAAAAGTGAACACATTGGACTATGTCAAACTAAAAAGCTTCTCTACAGCAAAGGACACCATCAACATAACCAAAAGGCATCCACAGCATGGGAGAATATGCTTGTAAATGACATATCCAACAAGGGGTTAATAGCCAAAATATATATAGAACTCACATGCCTCAACACCCCAAATATAAATAACCCAATTACAAAATGCGCAGAAGATACAAAGAGACAATTCTCCAAAGAAGAAATTCAGATGGCCAACAGACACATGAAAAGATGCTCCATATCACTGATCATCAGGGAAATGCAAATTAAAACCACAGTGAGCTATCACCTAACTACAGTTAGGATGACCAACATCGAAAAGACTTAAGAACGACAAATGCTGGTGAGGTTGCAGAGAAAGGGGAACCCTCCTACACTGCTGGTGGGAATGTAAGCTAGTTCAACCATTGTGGAAAGTAATATAGAGGTACCTCAAAAAACTAAAAATGGAAATACCATTTGACCTGGGAATACAATTCCTTGGAATTTACCCAAACAATACAAGTTCTCAGATTCAAAAATACATATGCACCCCTCTATTTATCGCAACACTATTTAAAATAGCCAAGATATGGAAGCAATCTAAGTGTCCATCAGTAGATGAATGGATAAAGAAGAGGTGGTACGTATACACAATGGAATACTATTCTGCCATAAGAAAGAAACAAATTCTACCATTTGCAACAACATGGATGGAGCTGGAGGATATTATGCTCAGTGAAATAAGTTAGGCAGAGAAAGACAAGTGCCAAATGATTTCCCTCACTTGTGGAGTATAACAATGAAGCAAAACTGAAGGAACAAAACAGCAGCAGACTAAGAGACTCCAAGAAGGGACTAGAGGTTACCAATGGGGAGGGATGTGGGAGGGTGGGTGGAGAGGGAGGGAGAAGGGGATTGAGGGGTATTATGTTTAGTACATATGGCATGGGGGGTCATGGGGAAGACAGTGTAGCACAGAGAATTCAAATAGTGAATCTGTGGCATGTTACTACACTGTTGGACAGTGACTGAATGGGGTATGTATGGGGACTTGATAATGTGGGTGAATGTAGTAACCACATTGTATTTTCATGTGAAACCCTCATAAGACTGTATATAAATAATACCTTAATAAATAAGAAAGAATATGATGATAAGGGAGGAGATATGGTTTGGGACAGGGAACCTAAACCATAAGATTTTCCTTTGGGGAAAATTGTTGGGTTTTATATTGTATAAACTGGTTTAAAAGTCAATAGTAAGGAACCAATGGACAGTGGAAGGTAATGATACCATACAGTTGGGGTTCGATGAGGGAAGGTAGTCACTGAAAATAAGGTGGGCAGGAAATTTACATTACGTAGAGGCAGGGATAGTCTACAACAGAAGAGAAGGGAGAAAAAACTGGAAGTTACCAATTGGTCATGCAGAAAGTTGAGGAAGGTCTTGCTTCATGGCTCCTAGTAAGAAATAAGGTCATCTTCTTTGAGAGTTAGTTGAGAATGAGGCTTGGGTAATATTTATAACCACTTACATATGACTTCGAGTGTGACTGGTGCTTTCTATTTATTATTTATAATCCTTACGACAACCCTGCAGAATATATATTATCATCTCCATTTTACAAATGGGGAATCTTAAATTCTTAGGAGCTCAAGAATTTTACCAGGTCAAGTGGAGATAGGATTGCAAGGCTTGCTCTTTTCAATGAGCTCTTCTGTCTCTTTAGTATTCACTTTAAGAGAGGAACAATAGATGGGAATGGTCATCATAGGTGGACAGAAAAGAGCATGAGATACACAGTTTTTGCGGTGAAACAGTGAGGCACCAATCAATGATAGAAGACCAATTTGTGGTAGCTTCATCTGTGTGATTTTGAATTTCCCCACCTCCACCCAGACTCTGCCTGGCACTGCTCAGCTCCCTGGTGTAGGAGAAGATAGGATATAGCTGTGCTATTCACAGTCAGGGTTTGGGATGAAAGTTGAAGTAAAAAGACTAGGGCAGATGAGTCATCAGTTTGGGTAAGAGAGTTGACTGTGCTTCCCCATGAAATCCGATGGCTCTGCCCCTGACATTGTAAAAGCCATGACAAGGATGCAAAGGACTCTCCAAAATGACATCACAGGCAATATTTATAACCCAAGCTAGCTATTTACTTAATTAAACATGTCTTATCATCCTACCTTTCCAAATATGTTGTTAAAATGAAATTGAAAAAATATATAAAGCTATTTTTTCATAACTGAATGTCAGTAAAATATTAAAACAACTGAAACAAATTATTTGTCCTTGTCTCCATGTTCCATTAATAGGTTAACAAATGTTTTCATGAATAATAATAATATAAGACAAAGTCACTCTGGTTTTTTATTTTCTTAGTGAAGCATAGTTGTTATAAAAGATAATTGATTTCAAGTATACAACATTGTGATTTAACAGATTTATTAAATAATAGATTAATAATAACAGATTTATTAATAGATATTAAGTCCTCATCCCAACTAGTGCAGTTACTGTCAACATAGAAAGATGTTACAGAACTATTGCCTCTATTCTCTATGCTGTACTTCATCTCCATGACTAATTTATATTATAATTGAAATTCTGTGCCTCTTTATCTCCTTCACCTATTTCACCCACACACCCTAACCCCTCCCCCATGATAACCACCAGTCACTTCAAAGTGTCTATGACTCTATTTTTGTTTTGTTTTGTTTTTAGATTCCCCATATAAGTGAAATCATACGGTATTTGTCTTTCTCCACCTGGCTTATTTCACTTAGCGTAATACCCTTTAAGTCCACCCATGTTGTGCAAATGGCAACATTTCTTTCTTTTTTATGGCTCAATAACATTCCAGTGATATATGTACCACCTCTTCTTTATCCATTTATCTATGATGGACACTTTGGTTGCTTCTGTATCTTGGCTATTGTAAATAATGTGGCAATAAACATAGGGATGCACATATCTTTTCAAATCAAAGATTGTGCTTCCTTGGGTAAATTCCTAGGAGTGGAATTACTGGGTCATATGGTATTTCTATTTTTAGTTTTTTGAGGAACCTCCGTACTGTTTCCTATAGAGGCTGCACCAATTTATATTCCCACCAACATTGTTCCTTTTTCTCCACATCCTTGCAAACACTTGTTATTTCTTCTCATTTGGATAGTGGCCATTCTGACTGGTATGATGTGCTATCTGATTGTGGTTTTGATTTGTATTTTCCTGATGATTAGTGATGAGCATCTTTTCATGTGCCTGTTGGCCATCTGTATATCTTCTTTGGAAATATGTATTTAGGTCCTCTGCCCATTTTTAGTTGGGTTATTTGTTTATTTTCGATTTGAGGCATATGTGTTCTTTATATATTTTGGATGTTAACCCCTTATTGGATATATCATTTACAAATATATTTCCCATAGTGTAGGTTGCCTTTTGTTTTGTTGATGGTGTCCTTTGCTGTAGAGAGCTTTTTAGTTAGATGTAGATTAGTTTTCTTCTAAGAGTTTTATGGTTTCATGTCTTATATTTAGGTCTTTAATCCATTTCAAGTTTCCTTTTATATATAGTGTTAGGGAGTAATCCAGATTCATTCTCTTGCATGTAGTTGTCCAGTTCTCCGAACACCATTTATTGAAGAGACTATCTTTTCCCCATTGTATATTCATGGCTTCTTTGTCATTTATTAATTGACCATATATGTGAGGGTTTATTTCTGAGTTCTTTATTCTGTTCCATTGATCTATATGTCTATTCTTGAGAAAGTACCATACTATTTTGATTACTGTAACTTTGTAGTATAGCTTGAAGTCAGGGAGCATGATACCCCCAGCTTTGTTCTTCTTTCTCAAGATTGCTTTGGACGTTTGGGGTCTTTTGTGGTTCTATATCAAATTCAGGATTATTTTCTCCATTTCATTGAAAAATGCCTTTGATATTTTGGCAGGAATTGCATTGAATCTGTAAACTGCTCCAGGCAGGATGGCCACTTTAGCAATAGTAATTCTTCCTATCCATGAGCATGAGTTAGATTTCCATTGATTTGTGTATTCTTCTATTTCTTTCACCAATATCTTATAGTTTTCAGAGTGCAGGTCTTTCACCTCTTTGGTTAATTTTATTCCTAGGCATTTTATTCTTTTTGATGTAATTGTAAATGGATTATTTTCCTGATTACTCTTTCTGCTAGTTTATTGTTAGTATATAGGAATGTAACAGATTTCTGTGTATTGATTTGATATCCTGCAACTTGCTGAACCAAGTTAGTTCTAATAGTTTTTTGCTGAAGTCTTTAGGGTTCAATATTAAATATGATGTCATCTGCAAAGTGACAGTTTTACTTCTTCTTTACCAACCTGGATGCCTTTTATCTCTTTTTCTTGTCTGATTTCTATGGCTAGGACTTCCAGTTCTATGTTGAACAAAAGTGGTAAGAGTGGGCATCTTTGTCTTATTCCTGATCTAAGAGGAAAAGCTTTTAGTTTTTCACTATTGAGTATGATGTTAGCTGTGTTTGTGGTATATGGCCTTTATTATGGTGAGGTATGTCCCTTCTATGCTTATCTTGTTGAGAGTTTTTATCATGAATGGATGTTGAATTTTGTCAAATGCTTTTTCAGCATCTATTGATGTGATCACATGGTTTTTGTCCTTCCTTTTGTTAATGTGGTGTATCACGATTGATTTATGAATATTATACCATCCTTGCAGCCCTGGAACAAATCCCAGTTAGTCACGATGAATGAATCTTTTGATGTATTTTTAAAATTTGGTTTGTTAATATTTAGTTGAGGATTTTTGCATCTGTGTTTATCAGGAATAGTGGTCTGCAATTTTATGTTTTTTGTATTTGAGTTTGATATTAGAATGATGCTGGCCTCATAGAATGAATTTGGTAGTATTCTCTCCTCTTCTATTCTTTGGAATACTTTAAGGACAGGTATTAGATCTTTTTAAAATGTTTGGTAGAATTAGCCGCAAACCCTAGACTTTTATTTGTTGGCAGTTTCTTGATCACCAGTTCAATTTCATTACTGGTAATAAGTCTGTTCAGATTTTCTGTTTCTTCCTGGGTCAGTCTTGGAAGATGATACTCTTCTGAAGTTTTGTCCATTTCTTCTAGGTTGTCTAATTTATTGGCATATAGTTTTTCATAGACTTCTTATTCTTTGAATTTCTGCGGTGTCAGTTCTAACTTATCCTTCTCATTTTTTATTTTGTTTGTATCCTCTCTTTTTTATTGATAAGTCTGCTTGGGGTTTGTCTATTTTGTTTATCTTCTCAAAGAATCAGCTCTTGGTTTTATTGATTTTTTTCTATTGTTTACTTATTGTCTATTTTACATATTTCTGCTCTGATCTTCATTATCTTTCTTCTTCTACTAACTTTGGGCTTCATTTGTTCTTTCTCTAGTTCCTTGTGTTATGAGTTTAGATTGTTTATTTGGGATTGTTTTTGTTTCTTGAGGTAGGCCTGTCTATGTGCTTCTCTCTTACAACCACTTTTATGACATCCCTCATATTTTGAACTGTTTCTGTTCTCATTTGTCTGCAGGTATTGTTTGATTTCCTCTTTGATTTGTTCACTGATGCATTGATTATTTGGAAGCATGTTGTTTAGCCTCCATGTGTTTGTGGGGTTTTTTTTTCTTCACATAACTGATTTCTAGTTTCATAATATTGTTATCTGAAAAGATACTTGATACAGTTTTAATCTTTTTGAATTTATGGAGGCTTTTTGTGTCCTAATATGTGCTCTATTCTGGAGAATGTTCCACGTGCACTTGAGAAAAATGTGCACCCTGGTACTTGTGGGTGGAATGTTCTGTATCTATCTGTTAAGTCCCTGTAAGCTAACGTGTTGTTTGATGCCTCTGTTTCCTTATTAATTTTTGTCTGGATGATCTATCCATGGATGTAAGTGGGGTATTAAAATCCTCTAATGAGATTGTGTTTTTGTCTGTTTCTCCTGTTAGGCCTGGTAGTATTTGTTGTTTTATATATTTAGGTGTTCCTATATTGGGTTCATAGATGTTTACAGTCTTGTTGGGCTAATCCCTTTATTATTATGTAATGTCCTTTTTTGTCTCTTGTTACTTTCTTTGTTTTGAAGTCTATTTGTCTGATAAAAGTACTGCTACTCCTGCTTTTCTCTCCCTTTTATTTGCATGAAGTATCTTTTCCCATCCTTTCACTTTCAGTCTATGTACATCTGTAGGTCTGAAATAAGTCCCTTGTAGGCAGCATATAGATGGGTCTTGTTCCTTTATCCATTCTGCCATCCTGTAAAGTCAATCTGTTTTTGAAGTAAATCAGTGTGTTTACATTTTTTGTGTCACTAATTTCTATTTGTGCTCAATCAATAATACTAATCTAAAAGACTAAACTGAAATGTAATTGTATTCTAAGTACATAAAATTGAATATATTTTCCTCAAACATCTAAATTAAAGTAAATGTGATAAAAAATCAAAAAGTTAAAATTATTTGTAGTACATGTTTAAATTTTTCTCAAATATTAGAAAGTATATATTAAAATTAGAAAGCAACATAAACATAATTAATGGGCATAATATTTTATTATCAAATTATCTAAATGGTGCCAAAATTTTATTTTATTTAAACATAAATAAAATTTCATTAAACCTTATTAAATATGGTTTTTACTGAAACTATTCCCAATTATAGCATTCTATATCCATTTGATTTCCATACTACAAGCAGGTTACATTTAGAATAAATGCACTGAGGAGTATTTTAGGCTACATGAATTTAAGATTTAAGAATACTTTGCAGAACACCATTCAGCCACCATATGCAAATGGCAACAACTTGATGATTTATGAATCTCCTCCAAGAAAATTCTCAAGGCTTCTAATTGCACTTATTCTAAACTCAAATTCCTTACTTTGACCTATGAGACCCTGAATCGTCTGGTGTTTGCTTAACTCTCCAGACTCATGTCTCTCCTCCTCTCTGGGCACACCTCTTCTTGCTCATGTGATTTTTCCATCCATCATTTGTCATCAAGCCCAGCACAATTATCCAGGATAAAAAGTAAATCCATGGATTCTTCAGGTATTTACTGAGCCCCATTGGTGCCAGAAATCAGGAGTGCAGAGACGAAAGCTGGCTTTTAGAATCAAGAAGCTCTCGTGGTGGAGGAGAAGATACCAGAGGCTAGTGGAATGGGTGAGTCTCAGAAGCTCATGGAATGGGAGGTGGGCACCTATGTGGGTTACATATGGGAAGGTTTCCTTGAGGGAGTAGTACCCCTGAGGAGGTCATGGCAGAGTCAGTCGGGGTTTGCAAAGAAAGGAAACGAAGTACAGCTGGGCAGTAGCTGTGTGTGTTGGGCCTGGGGGTGGGGACAGCAAGACAGTAGTCTTATTCATCATTGAGCTTCTTGAATTTTTCTGCTGAAATTCCTATAGGAATGAGAACTGAATGGCAGTGGGGACACTCCCAAGGCTCTGCTTATAAACTGAGAAATCTGGATGTCTGAGGGATCTCCCTTTACAGTTTCATCATTTGTAATAAAAATTGGTGAGAAGATGCTTTCTGCTTTTTAGCATTCCTGGTGTTATTTTAATTTTGAAAAGATGATGTTTTTAATTCTTGTAAGGTCAATTGCTTAATATTTTCTCCAAAATTTTTAGATGAATCGGTGCTCCAATATGATAAGTTGTGTTTATGCTGAGGCTGCTGGCTACCTTGTAGCACTCTTGGGCTCAGATGCCCCCATTGTGTGATGATGGTTTCAGCATCTCTGTTTCCTCTCTCCTCCCATCATTCCCAAACTCTGCAACACATTTAAGTCAGGCTAATTGTATGTGGATCAATTGGGGCATGAGTGCAACAGAATTAATTTGATAAATGGCTGGTTTAATGAGACCTAATTCTGTTTGTTATTCAGACTGAACTAACTTTTTGCTTTCCTCTGGGGAAGTAAGGGGATGTTATCTACTTGATTTACATATTTATTCAGAAATAAATTGATATTTCAGCCCATCTGCAAATATGCTATCTTTCTATGACATCATCTTTGAGAGTAAGATGTTCCCCAGTAGAGAAGGAAATGCCTCGCAGTTGGAGGAGGAGTCTAAGCTTCTTTTGGCGATGGCAGGTGCACTAATCTCCTTCCTGAGGCAAACGGTACAAATGCTCTTGATTCACGGGGGATGACACACTTAGTGACTATTTTTAACAATGCATGATAAATTGGTTTTGAAAATACTGAGATAGTGCTTCTTAATGCAAAACAGAAAGAAAATATTAGGTATATCAGAGTAACTAGCAGAAAGTTGTCACAGTGATATTTTGATTTAATGATTAAGAAAACTACCTGTTCTGCCCACTCTAGTGAGGCAGCAAAGAAAAATGAGATGCTTGGAGGATTCTTAAGTGTCATTTGGCCTCTTTCTTCCTGCATTCATTTATTTAAAAAAAACATAAAACCATCAAAACCTTCATAGAACACCTGCTTTATGCCAAGTATAATTGCCAGTTGTTAGGGCAATAGTAATTCATTCAAATAATATTTAAGTTTCCTACATGTCAGTCACTGTCCAACTTGACCAAAGAGAACAGAGCCATTTTTTGTGTCTCTTAATTCCATTTGGGAGAGGCAGCCTGTAAACCACAAACTATCAATAACAATGCCAGTAATGATACTAATAATGAGAATTTCAGTGGGGTAATGGTGTGGCCATGCTAGAGTGTTTGGGCAGAGAAAATTTATTTGAAGAGTGCCATTTAAGTTGTGATGTGTGTGAGTGACAGGAAGGGACCAGGTATGTAGGGATCAGGTGGTGATAACTGTTATTTCCAAGGTCTTCAAAGAGCTTGAGGGGAAAAAAGGAGGGTCTTATGCCAGATGGCAGGTGGGTAGGAGAGACGGGGTGGCTGGAGAATGGAGGGCAGAGCCAGACATGCAGATTCTTAACGAGCCAGGGTGTGACATTTACCTGAAATCTGATAAGTATTCACTGTAGGATTTTAAGCAGCAAACTGATTTGCATTTTGAGATAACATGACTTCTGCACGGAAAATGTAATTTGAAATTGGAATGCAGGAGTGGATGTTCAGGGGAAGATGAGGCTACAGAAAGCAATGGATGTGGAAGCATTCAGTACATTACTGGATGTTGGACTGACTCGAGCTCCTTATGAATGAACTGGGAGGTAGGGAGTGAGGGAAAGTGGTGTCAAGAACAACGCCTCACTTCTGCTTTACTACAGCACTGTCACTGTCCTCCACTCACCTGACCCTGCCCACATGCAAACCTGCTTCCCCATCTCATCTGCTAACACCAAAATTCCAGTTGCTCTGGTCCCACATCCAGCCATCCTTGATTTCTCTCCTTCTTCCACAACTCACATCTGCTTCAGAGACACATCTAGTTAGCTCTGCATTCAAAATGGGTCAGTCATCCATCCACTTCTCACATTTCAAGTGCTAATCTCATGGCCCAGGACAGTATCACGTGATGCCTGCCTGCCTCCTCCAGCATGGTTTTTGCTCCTCCATTCTTGCTTTCTTCCCTACAACCCATTGTCAACCCAGGAAGATGCATTACCTTCCTAAAATGTAAATGAAAACTGATATGCCACCAGAGTAATTTCACATTGCATGTTGAATGGAACCCCAACTTCTTTGCATGGTCTGGAAAGACCACATGGGCTTGCCTCTGTCTACCTTCCTGGTCATTTGGATGTTATCTTTCTGCTTGCCATTACCCACCAGGTGTGCCGGTTTCCTTTCCATCTTAATTCAAGCCAAGTTCTATACTGCCCAAAGCTTTTGCATTTTCCATTCCTTCCAATGAAATGCTGTTCCCCCAAATATCCACAGTGCTATCTTCTCTCATGAGTCATAATGCAGCTCATGTACTCCGTTCTCACATGGGTCTTCCCAAATAACCCAGCAGAAACATTTCTCGTGCCAGTACGTATTTTGGTTGCTGAAGTGAGAGTAACTCTTAGGACTCCTATTCTTTGTTCTGTCAAAGATCTGGCCTCAAATGTTTTCCTTTGGTAACTTTTCCATGAATAACTCTCTAGATTTGAAATGCATAGATAGGAGCTCTTAAATGATGGCAAGGGGTTTAACCACAACCAATCTAGGATGCTTATCTCTTCTTCTTGAGTAGTGTAATTCAAGAAAAGATACTTGAGAAAACCAGTGGTTCACAGCAGTCAAATTAAAGACCTGTTGTCCAACTTGCAAAATATAGTTTTCTGGTTTTCTCTCACCTCAGACCTCTCACCTCAGTATTTTAATGTAGGCTTTTTTCTCTGTACACATTGCAGTCATCTCCCTCTCTGGCTGATCTTTTTAAATTTTTTCTTGGTGTAACTCTTGGGGTGGGGGAATCCCAGGGCAAAATGCTTTGAAACCAAAATCAGTCAAAGGGCGAAATAAAGTGGGGGAAACCCATTTATTTCTTACAAGCAGTCCACCTCTGCTCTCCCTTGTCTCTCACGACCTGGCTGCAGAAGAAGAGGCCCATGAGAGATTCTGAAACTATTGCAGTTTTACCCACACTTGGTTACTTGATTTTTGTGTGTTGAACAGGAATGAAATAATTGAGGTTCTACAGGTGGAGAAATTCAGCTTGTGGAGACATGGGGCAAGCCTAGAGGGACACGGGACCTTCACCGAGGTTTGCCAGAGGGAGATGCCAGGTGGTAGAAGAGCTTAGACTCTGGAGTGGGACACTTCTTGGGGTGGGTCCTACTCTCTGTCTGCTCTGAGCTGAGTGATGTGGGACAACACCCTTGGTGTCACAAAATCTCAGTTGTCTTTATGGTCAGAGGAGATGAAACAGCTCACATCTCAGGCCTGCAATGAGGGTTAGACGCAGAATCAGACCCGTGTCTCTCACTCTCTGGAACGTGGCAGGAACTAGTCTAATGCTAGTTTCCCCTCTCCTTGGGGCACCCCTGTCCCAGTTTCTCCAGCTCAGGAGTTGCCCAAGGCTTGCTGACACCCTCACCTCCCTGCTCAGTTGTCACTGCAGCACCAGCCGGGGACCCTCTCTTTGGAAGGCAGGCTCTGTCCCTCGTGGGGAGCATGGAGTGCACGCAACCACGGTGGCCCGAAAGCTCTTTGTGGTGTCCCGGCCTCCTGGGCTCCTCGAGTGGATCCCAGCAGTGGCAGCCTCTCCCGTCCCGTGAGCCTGGAGTCCATGCCTGGTGACTGGGCAGTGGCTTCCCTGCTACTCATTGCACGGGCTTAGCTGCAAAGAGGGGAGCGGACGTTCCATCCCATTGTGCATCAGGGGCCCAAAGCTGGGTTATTAGTGCCCTTGCAGAGGAGGGGTGTTAACTGCCTATAGTGGACCCCAGGATTTGGCACCTGCTTGGCTGGTCCTTTTGGGAGAAGCCCCAGCCTGGGTGGTGCAGCGCCTGCAAACTTGCTCCCAGGACAGGGCTGGCCAGGTCCCTCCTTCCCCATGGCCCCCGCAGCCTGATGAGGCCAAGCCCAGGTTGCCCTTCATGCTGTCTGTACTGTGCTAAGTTTCTAAGATTCCTGATTCCAGTGGGGATGTGAGAATCGTCCACTTTTAAAGTGTGGAGTTAGCTGAAGCTCCCAAAGGATTCCTTTTCCTATTTGTTACCTTTGATGACTTCCAGTGATTGGGAGTGGCAGCTTGCAGACTGATTATTTGGTGGTTTTTAATAGGTTTGCATCACATGCGATTTATTTTTCACGCTGTTGTGGTACCCCTAGTCATTACATTTCTGCAAATTAGCCGAGATAACATGTTAGTTCCATGGAAAGAAAAGTATCAGTCACAACAATGGCTAATTCACTCTCCATTAATGTTTGCCACAGAAGCTTCAAAATTATAAGTCTTAGGAGACTCAGCAAACAGTTATATTTTGTGGCATTTTCACTTTGTCCTTTTTCTATTTCTAAGTTGTCAGTCTAAGGATGCTCAGGCGGCCGCTGCTCAGAGAGCAGCGGGAGCTCATGTGGCCGGGCTGGATGCAGGCCTGTGCTCTCTGCCTGGGGGGCTCTGGGAGGCATGTTGGGACCAGCAAGCCCCTGAACAGATGTCCAGAGTCAGAAAATGATGGAAGTGGAAACAAGTGCCCAGTCAGGAGAGCCGCTCACGCTCCACAACCCTGTGATTTTCTGTTTTATAGGAAATGCGGTGGCTTGCGGCATTTCCAAATTCCATGAAAGGAAAGCCTCCCTCATGGGAACAAACGCAACATATTTTCTGCCCTGGCGTCTGTTCTCGAGACAGTTCCTGAGCCAGTCCGCAAGATGTATAGTTTTGTGGATGAAGGAAAATATCTTAAAGCCATTATTACAGAATTTGTTCCTTCTTCCTACACTTTGACACTAACAGACTGAATAGATTGCAGTGACTTTATTTTTCTTAAGTGCACATATATCCTGTCTACTGCCTCACATACTAGATTGTTAGAAAAAATAGTAGTAATGGGTGACCGGCAAGCTTTACTTGTATTTAATATTTCCCAAGCCCTAGCAACATGGATAATGACTCCACAGGGAAAAGAGAATATGACTGTGGGAAAAGAATCTATAGAAAAAATGCATGAAAAGACCTTTTGGAACCCCCCTAAAGCAATAGCATGAAAGTCATTGAATAGCGACACAGACTAACCTCCCACTGTCAATAATTTTCTTTTACATCATTGCTCAGGATGGTCACCTGAGGGTCCCCAGCAAAGAAAGAGCCCCAACTCTTTGAATCACTAATAGGACTTCTTTGCCTGTGAATCAGAGCAAACAGGAAGTTCACAACCCACTCACAGCAAACTTTACCAGAAATAATTCATTCACATCTGTCCAGGATGATTTGATGTAATGGATACATAAGCAGAGTGACTTTGATTCAATTTAATGTACAGAAGCAAAATTCTGGCTTAACTCTGTGGCACATTACCATGTGCCCCAGTCCACATGTTGCCCCTCCAGGAAAAGCAAGGGGCAGCTGCTGCCTGAAAGATGGCACCAGGAGCATCGTCCTGAACATCAGAGGAACTGACGATGAGCACCTGCCAATGTCCTCACTGCGGGTCTCCCTTTAGGAAAATCATAGACAGATCAGACCTCATACAGAAGAATAGTCACAATCCCAAATGGCACTTTGTTTCCTTATTTCAAGTGGGCAGCTACAATAAGGGATTTAAATGTTGATTTAAGTCATAGGAAGTGGTATTTCCACACCCCATTGGTAGGAGACCATACATAACAGAGAAATGAGCTATTATTGCTTTCGAAGAAGGCTACGAAGTTAATCCAGCATTTGAGTAAGCATCAGAATCATCTTAAACAGAGCTCAGAAAAGTAGCAACGTGTGACAAACTGCTCTTTGTTGAGAAAGTGAGCTTTTGAGATGTCCAGACCTGGGTTCAAATCTCACTCTTGCCCACAAATTAGTTAAATGACCATGCACAGAATGAATTGATCATATTCCTCTGTAAAAAGATGGAAAAGCATGTAGTATTTTGTTGTGAGGATTAAGTGTCACAATACATGTGAGACATTTTGCACAGTAAGTGCCTGGTATCAAGACATGTTAATGTCAATATCTTTATAATTTCTTTTTACAGTGATTTTTGGAAGTAAAGAACAACACCAAGTGTTAGTCTGAATCAATTAAATAAGCTGTACTTCTATAGACTGCCAGGGAAGATATTTCAACTCAATATGTGATCCTATTATTTTAAAAGTCAATTTCATGGCTACCTGGAATTTGGAACTCTTAGCCCAAGATGATTAAGGCATAGACCTTGCTCAGTGTAAATACAGTCTCGTGTCAGGATCCTAAGGCATGATCGTACTAAGACAAGACCTCAAAGGCATTCTGTGTTAAAATGTTGGAAAAAATTTCTGGGAAGTGTAAACCTTCCTTTAAATAAAGTGAAAATCATCCTTTTAGAACTGGAAAAATTTTAGGTGTCAGTTTTAAAAAGTTTTATGTTTTAATTAACATACAGTAAAATTTACCTTTTTAAATATATTTCTGAGTTTTGACAAAAGCATAGAGTTGTGTAACCCTCATCAAAGTTTGTGCTGAGATAATCCCTAAAAGCAAATCCCAGAGAAATGGCATATGACTCTTCCTGTTGATGAGTGATTTTCTTGTCAATGTGAATAAGTTTCCTATCATTTACATAGAAGAAAAGGAAACAAAGATGATTTGGGGAAAGGTGATGCAAAAGGAAAAGAGAACAGATTACTAGGATCCTTAGAACTGCAAATCCTTGTAATGCTTTCAGTGGCTGTCCATGCCTTAATGTGGCATATGCAGAGCGCATGATCTGAGGGCTAAGACTGTGGTCACCAAATTCCCAATCCCCTCATCCTCTGGTCACTTGGGAAGCATTTAGCCAGTGCCTCCCGAGATAGAGATCCCATCCCCTCACTTAGCCACATAGCCTCTGCTTGAAGAGCCCATAGGACACACCCTCAATAAGTAGCCAGTTCAATGCCAGTCATTTCAAATCCGCCTGAAAATCCTTCCAGTTTTTTTCAGATTTATCTTTGGAATCACAGTATGTCTGCATTAACTTCTCATTAACTGAATTCCATAGCTATACATTCCTGTAAAATATTTCCAGACATTTGATTCTATATTAGGGGAACTCAAGCATATATTTTTCACCTGTGACAGAATATAAGGAGGGCTAGTGATATCTGCACACACACTGCATTAAAGGAGAGGAATCCTGAATTTAGGGAACCTGAATCTTTTTTAACAGGCAGTAAACATCTCTTTGCTTGGAGGAAGATAGTGTCTTTATTTTACTCGGTAGTAAGTGCCCTCTATCTCTAACTTCCAAAGCTGTTTGTTATACAAACATCTTTGAAAGGTAGTCCAGAATAAAGTCAATTATTGTTTCTCTTCACAAGACTTGTAGAAACTCAAGAAACAAATGGAGAATTGTCTCTCAATACTTTGCTTCCATTTTAATGCTGAAATGGATTTCCAACTAATCAACAGACATATTTTTTCACTCAACCTCCAAACAGCTTTCTTTTAGGTTAGCCATGTTCTCTTTTTTCTGTTCATGTCAAGAGTCACAATCTGAAGTATTATTTTTCTTTGCATTAAAAGTGTAAATATTGATACTTTCCCAACTCTAGAATTTATTGTTAAATTTCAGTTTTAGTATTTTTGTTGTTAAATTTTAGTATTACCAAGTATTGATTTTAAAATTCAGGGGAATAGCCAAATCAAAGTTGGACTCCCAGAAATAGGCAAGTTACTTAGCATTACTGAGTTATAAGCCAAAGTTCTGGGAATGAGGGGTGACTCAGATGTGTATAAGGCAGAGTGTTTCCTTTAAAGATAAAATAGCAAGAACATACAATCCCACTTTTCAAGAGTCTAACTGAAGAATCTAAGGGCTTAGTCTATGGAAATATCCTTCAACACAGATTATAAATTTAAAAGGAAAGATTTTATTTTAAATACAGAAAAAAAGTAAGACTCTCAATGAGATAAAACAGCATGACAAAGAAGGATTTTATGGAATTCTTGTACCTAGGAAGATGCCTTGCACCAGCAGACACATATAGGCCACTGTGATACTGGTTTACAGTAAGAAATGTACCTTTGGTCTTTGTCCCCATTCCTGGCTAAGAGCTCCTAAAACCCTTGGGGTTTATATTCATAACAAATACTTTTCAACCACACCTGAGTTTATGTCAGTGAGGTGATTTTTGGACTGCACCAAGGATGGAGGCTGGTTGCCATGGGAATCAACCATGTGACTGAGGGTTGGCACTTTCAGTGTCACACCTTGACCTTGGGAAAGGAGAGGGTTGGAGACTGAGTTCAATGACCAATGACAATGAGATAATCAATCATGCCTATGTAATGAAGCTTCCATAAAAACCCAAAGGACAGGGTTTGAAGAACTTCCTGGTCGGTGAACATGTGAAGGCTTGTTGAGAGTGGTTTGCTCGGAGAGCATGGAAGCTCTGCAACCTTTCCCCTTGCCTTACCCTATCCATCTTTCCATCTGCCTGTTCCTGAGTTATATACATTTATAGCAAACCGGTATTCTAGTGAGTAACACTTTTCTCTGATTTCTGTGACTCTTCTAGCAAATTAATGGAACTCCAGAGGGGGGTTGTTGGAATCTCCAATCTACAGTCACTAGGTCAGAACACAGGTAGGTAGCAACCTGGATGGGCTCTTGCCATCTGAAGTGGTGGTGGAGGTGGGAGGGGGCTCTGGGGGTACTGAGCCCTTAACCTGTAGGATTTTATGCTAAATCAGGGTACATAATGTCAGAGTTGAGTCAAATTATAGGACACCCAGGTGGTGTCTGGGAGTTACTTATGTGGGAGAAAGACCCACACGTCAGAACTGGGTGCAGAATTATAGCCACAGTTTGAGCAGTGCTAGAGAAAAGGAGCTCAAAACTACTTTACTGAGGGACCATGGAGTGACCCTGACTTGACTAAAACCAGATTATGTAACCTTTAACAGACTATTGCCACTTGTATAGAGAAATACTGATCTAGAAGGAAGATTGCAAGCGGCACAGTGAAGTGGCTGTACCCATGTCTCATGCAGTGCATTCCGATTCTGGCCCACTTGTATTTGCACAGGTCCAAATCTGAGTTTTTTGTTTTTAAAGAATACCACTTAAAAATAAGAACCAAAGAACCAGCTAAAGGGGAACAGTCAGCCTCTTGCTGCTCAGATCCTTCTGTTACTAAGATCACAGGATATTTGGGCGATCAAAGCTTTTTTAGAATTTCAAGAATATCATTCCTATTATAATAGCAAAGAACACATATTCTATGCAAACTATGAGTTATCTGAAGTTGTTTTATTTAAAAACACCTGAACTTCATTCCCTTATTTTTTTCTTCCCAGGACCACTTGGCAAAGACTGACATGAATGTTCTTTATACAGAGTGAAATTGAGATTTGCCAAGTTTCTCTAGGCAAGGGGTGAATCGGTGCTGCTTGACTTAAGGTGTCCGTCATCTTCCCCCATAACCCTGGGCCTGCCCAGCAGTCTCTCCAGACATCTGGACAGTCTCGGTGTGTCATGTGTGGAGCCAGGGAAATGAATGACCCGTTTGTACCTCTTAGCCTTCGAGTGCTGAGTTTGGAAGGGAGATGTGTTGTGATCCATTTACCCTTGGGAATGATTGTTACTCCCCCTCCTGGCCTGGTTGTCATGGTACCCAGAAAGGAAGCCTCCAGATATGCAATATTCTGCTGTCCCCAGCTGCTTCCCTTTGGGCGAAGTGATAGCTTATTTCCTGACTGACACCTATTTATGGTTTATTCTCCCACAACTCATTTTCCAAAAGAGCTCGTTGTTATCGACAAGATGGTGTTTGCCTTCTACTCTTCAAATAACTCACTCAGGCTGCATCCTTTTGTGGAGCCCCCTGGGGCTCAGGTTATTACATGCCATTTTCTTTTAGGGCCTTTGAACCCACACTATATTGGAAATGTAAATAATCCTCTCGAGGACGCTGACACCTCCTTTGAGAGCTTCCTCACAATTCAGGATGTGGACTGTGCAGGAATCCTCAAACAAAAGAAATATTACCTGTGGAATTTGATTTCCAGTCCAATGTCTCAGGCCACAGAATCTGCCAATTACTCAGCATTTACTGAGCTTCTACCATGTGATAAAACTAATAGGTATGTAATCATTTGGAATCTTTCACGCATTGTTAAGTGCTGGATATCATGTATTTATGTGAGGTCAGCTGGCCTTTTCCTAAATCTAAGTATATAAATGAACAGTTATTTTGGATCATTCTGGGAAGAGAACATTATATTTTTCCTAGGTTAAACAGAATAACTTATTTCACTTAATTTGTTTTTATTATTAAGGTGAGTCATATCTGAAAAGAAATGTACTTATTGAAATTAAGATTTTCCCATTTTCCCCCAGTGGCTGCCCTGGCCCCAGAGCCCATGTGGCTGACACATTCCCTCCCTGCCCGGCCCCCTTCCCGTTATCTCCCCTTACTATACTTTGGCCATTATTTATTCCATAGTGGAACAGTTCTGATCCACAAAATCCCCTCGAATGCCAATGAGGAGGCAGCTTTTCTTGGGAGGAGGGTTGAAGTCCAATTCATTACAAAGATTATGGCAACTCTTAACATCCTTCAGGATATTTTCAGAGGATTCCAACCCAGACTCTTGTTTGGGTAAAAAGTTCCTGGCTTATGTGGTGAGCTCAGCTCAAAAATGTGGCATTGATTCTGTCAGGTGAAACTAAAGCCATCTCTCAGCCTGCCTACCTTAGGCATAACTATAAGACAATGTCCTGCCATTTTCAGTGAGGAATGATCCATGTTCAGTCGGTCACCCACGACTGATCAGAGAACTGATTTTCGGTATATTTGACACAACCAGGTTTCTGATCATCTAGGTTTATGAAAGTGTTACAATTTTGAATCTGTAAAAATAACATGATATTATGTATATTATGAAAAACTTTCTGGGAGAGAGACAGCAAAGGATTTACCTTATGATAATGAGCTCCCCAGCACAAGACAAAACTATATTCATTGTGATTATAACCAACTTATATGTGTTAAGAGTGTTGATTTTACATACTTCTTTTCCTTGTTCTTAAAAAGTCTGTTCTTTAATGTAAGACTCCCTTTATATAAATTAAGATGCTTGCCTTTTCCCTGACATTCTGACACTTACTAAACACTCGTGCTGTTGAACAAGTGAATTGTTATGCCCGGTGCCTTCTAATCCACAGGTGTCTACTGCATCCTGCTTTCTTTACTAAATTATCAATCCACTTGCCAGTTTTAATTTCACCTTTTTGGTGACCTAGTCCTTGGTCTTCTAGTGTTGAAGTGCACCACTGCTAGTCATATTTAAGCACTTTTTGGAGGAAAGAAAACACAAAATGAAAATGTATGAGCCAATAAAACATAGCAAAGACCTCTCCAGGAAGTCAGTTGTGTCAGGTATCAATGTATTTGTCCCCTTCTCTGAATACACCCTCATTGTCTAGCTCAGTGGTAAAGGAACCAGCTCCATTATGTATTTCTCCTTTTTTGGCTGGGAGATTGCTTAACTGTGTCAGAGGACGGGGTGCGGGGGCTGGCTGGACAATGCAAAGACGGGGTTTTTGAGTTTGTTTGTTTTGATACCTGAGTGCTTCTCTTTCCGCTTGCTCCATGGCTGCCAAAGAGACGCCTACAGCACCTATGATGGGGCTGCCTGACAGCAAGTTTGTTCCACGCCAGGAATCCTGACTGCCAGTCTCCTCAGTTGACTGTGGACCAGTTCTGACAGGCTGGCATCCAGTGGGCAGAGTCCACACCTGCTCCAAGAGGGTCCAAAATGGGCAGCAGGGCTTGAGAGGAAGACAGAGAGAGAGGGAGAGAATAACCTTAGGGGTGTTCAGGCATGAAACTGAGGGTCACCAGGGGATGGATCTAGAACTGGTGTGGTCATGAATTTGTGAGTTCGAGTTTACATCTGTTGAGTTAATGTGAGCAAGATCTCCCAGAATCTCGACTATTGTGAGTAATGCTGTGATGGATGTGAGAGTTCAGGTATCTCTTTGAGATCCTGGTTTCAACCCTTTTAAATATATACCTGGATGTGGGATTGCTGGATCATGATAGTTCAAGTTTTACTTTTCCGATGGACCTCCGTTGTGTTTTCTATAACAGCTATGCCATTTTATATTCCCACAAATAGTGTATAAGGGCCTCAGTTTCTCCACATCCTTGAAATACTTTTTTTTTGATAAAAACCATTCTAACAGGTGTGAGACAATATCTCATTGTGGCTTTGATTTACATTTCCCTGATAACTGATGATGCTGAGTACCTTTTTATATACCCATTGGCCATTTGCATCTCATCTTTGGAAAAATATCTGTTCAGGCCCTTTGCCCATTTTTTTGAACGGTCTAGTTGGCTTGTTTGTCGTCAAGTTGCAGGAGTTCCTTATATATTTTGGATATTAATCCATTATTAGATACATGGTTTGCAAATAAGTGCTCACATTCTGTAGGCTGCCTTTTTGTCCTCTTGACTGTTTCCTTTGCTTGTCCAGAAGCTTCTTAATTTTGATATTGTCCCACTTGTCTATTTTTTTAAATTTTTAAATTTTGATATCATTAATGTACAATTACATGAACATTATGGTTACTAGACTCC
This sequence comes from Manis pentadactyla, assembly GCF_030020395.1. Classification (NCBI taxonomy): domain Eukaryota; kingdom Metazoa; phylum Chordata; class Mammalia; order Pholidota; family Manidae; genus Manis; species Manis pentadactyla. The sequence continues at coordinate 135,198,115 of NC_080020.1, forward strand.
CCCCATTATCAAGTCCCCCCCAACACACCCCATTACAGTCACCGTCCATCAGCATAGTGAGATGCTATAGAATCATTACTTGTCTTCTCTGTATATACTGCCTTTCCTGTGTCTCCCCACCTACATTATGTCTGTAATCGTAATGCCCCTTTTTCTCCCTTCTCCCTCCCTTCCCACCCACCCTCCCCAGTCCCTTTCCCCTTGGTAACTGTTAGTCCATTCTTGGGTTCTGTGATTCTGTTGCTGTTTTGTTCCTTCAGTTTTTTCTTTGTTCTTATGCTCCACAGATGAGTGAAATCATTTGGTACTTGTCTTTCTCTGCCTGGCTTATTTCACTGCTCATAATACCCTCTAGCTCCATCCATGTTGTTGCAAATGGTAGGATGTTTTCTTCTTATGGCTGAATAATATTCCATTGAGTATATGTACCACATCTTCTTTATCCATTCATCTACTGATGGACACTTAGGTTGCTTCCATATCTTGGCTATTGTAAATAGTGCTGCGATAAACATAGGAGTGCATATGTCTTTTTCAAACTGGGCTGCTGCATTCTTAGGGTAAATTCGTAGGAGTGGAATTCCTGGGTCAAATGGTATTTTTATTTTTAGTTTTTTGAGGACCACTTGTCTATTTTTGCTTTTTTTTGCCTGTGCCTTGGTATCATATCCAATAAATCAATCTAAGTGTCTATTGATGGATTATGGCTAAAGAAAATGTGGCATATACCTAAAATGGTAAAATAAGGAACCCCTTCCATATATGACAACGTGAGTGAACCTGAAGACACTGTGCTAAGTGAAGTAAGCCAGTCACAGAAAGACAGCTCCTGTATGACTCCACATACATGAAGTGCCCAGAGCCGTCAGACTTACAGGAGTAGAGAGCAGGATGGTGGTTGCCAGAGGCTGGGTGGAGGGGGAACTGGGGAACTGCTATTCATGGGTCTAAAGCTTGTGTTAAATAAGATTAACAATATCTAGAGATCTGATGTAAAGTTTACAATACTGTATGGCTCACTCAAAATTTGATAAGAGGGTAGATCTCATGTTAAGTGTTCTTACCATAACAAAAAACACAAAAAACAGGCACAAAGGAGGAAGAATTTGGATGGATATGTTTATTGCCTTGATGGTGTTTGACTTTGCAGGTGTAAATGTATGTTGGAGTTAATTTGTATGCTTTAAATATGTGCAGTTTCTTGCATATAGATTGTACCTCAACAAAGCTATTTACAATAAAAAGACCTCCCAGAGCCATTCCCTCAGTTCCAGTTGAAAATACAAAAGGGAAATACTGACTTCTAAAATGATTTATGGTTTAACATTACCTAGTTCAAGTTTGAAATTCCATGGAACATGTTAAGTAAAGTATTCTGCCTAAACAATTAAATTAAATTCTATTGGCCTGGAGGCCTTTTAATCTGAAATCAGCATTTTGAGCTATATAATCAAGATCTAACTGAACAATCTCTGATAGTAAGTAGTTTATGGCATTTTCTAAGTGATTTTTGTACATTATTTTCTCAAATATTTTTATACAGCATGCAGGGAGATGGACAAGCCATGGAACATCACTGATAATGTTCAGATCAGCAGATAAGTGAGTGGTTTTGCATCTGTTACTTCAACAAAGTCTTGAACATATTAAACGAATTATCACAGTGACTCAGTTAATGATGCTGATGTCAGGGCCCAGGAAACCCTAGGTCATCAACTGAGGATGGGGTAGTACTGAAACTGAAGGGAGGCTGATAATTAGACAAAATCAATTAGACATAGGTTGATAATTAGAGACAATCCACTCCATACCATACACACACACACACACACACACACACACACACACACACAGAGGAATCCCTCTCGTCTGAGGTTTGGAAGACAGTCCCAGGGCTTATCTGTGTATGGGCACCAGGCAAGCTGCCCTGGAGTGGCCCCCAGAGGTCATACACATCCCCATGGTGACAGACCTCCACAGGAGGGCACCCCAAAGTTATACTCCTTGTCCACCTCTGCCAGGGCACCAAGATCAGCTGGAGAAAATTATCTTATTGTCTTGGCACTGTTAATAAATGAACAATTTGCAGATCTGCAGTTGGAGACAGCTGTCAAACTGTCATACACTCCCAAACTTCAAGTCAAGATCAAGGTCACACATTAATGAACACAAAGGAGCGAGCTGAAAACGCGCCTGGTTTGCAACTAGTAGAAAACAATAGCAACACATGAAGAAAATAAAACTAATTCACTCCAGCATCTGGTCTCCACAAATATGAATTTCCTACCATTATGAGGTACTGTTTTCATTTCTCTTATTCTACCTTTCTCCCTTAGCCCCTAATTTGCTGCCTTTTCAGTCATTTGGAATCTAATTTCTTCCACACCCACAATTAGCAACCTTAGAGAGTTCTGTGAATTAAATCTTAATGTCCATCACTGGATTTTGCCTTCTCTTTTGTTGTCTTTCAGATAGCTTGAGAGGGAACCTCCCTCTGAAGTCATGTAAGCCACCAGGCCCATTCATCTCCTTTGCACCACCTGCAGACAAGACCCCATCTCATCCTAATCCAGCAACACAGCAATATGCATTGATTAAAGAGCCTCTCCCCGCAGTGTACGGGGCTTCTCCTCTTTATTCAGGGATGCTTTCTAATTGTTCTTAGCACAAATTTCTTGTCATGTTTTCTGCACAGATAAACTAAAGAGTACTACAGTTCTCCCCCTAAGTGAACCATGTATTAGGACAATAATATTTCCAAGTAGTATTAGATGTGTTTTTCCTGATGTTTCTCATTTGCAATTTATGTCTACATATTCCACAATGTCATTCAATATTCTCATTTTCTATGGAGTCCTTCCCAGCAACATTATTTCCTAACCACTTCTCAGAGTTTGCTGCTGGGGCCTGAACTATGCAGACCCCCCTATAGCCACACGTACCACGTAGTCATCACTGAGGGCAGCACCCGAAGGGGAAGAGACTCCACATGGGTTGGCTGTCAACTCTCCTGGGTACAAATCCGCATGACTCAGGCCCTTCTCACAGGCCCTCTGGTGGAAACACCTGGTAATACAGAGGACGCATCAACAGGAAAGCCATGGTGACAGCCCATGTTCCTCCAGGTTCTAGTGAACAGAACATTATTTCAGGGAGTAAATACTTAACACCTCAAGGAAAATGCCAGTGAAAGGCTAAGAAAAGTGAATGCTACACCTGCCCACGCAGCCGTGTGAATATTAAGGTAACTAGTGAGCGGTGGTCTTGATTTTAGAGGAGCAGTTTTGTGGAGAAGCAACTGCCTCAGACACAGAGGTCGCTGTGGGTTTGCTGTGACTTCGTTTTTGCAGTGTACGGCCCACCCGGCTGTTCTCGGCCGGCCGCAGACAGCGCTGGCTCCCTGCCCCTCCCTCCCACCCTCGCTTGCTCTACTCGTCCTTCACACTCTCTCAGGGCAAGTCACCAACCTGCAGTTCCTCTCCTCGTTTGTAAAATGGGAACAGTACCAACTTAAAGGGGTGTTGTAAGATTTTAATACAATAATATATTGAAAACATGTATGGCAGGTGTATCACCAGAAACCCAGTAGCTTTTGGTTCCCGTTTCCTCCTCTTGGCCTGCTTCCTCCGTCCTCTTAGTCTCTTCTCACTCTTTAAAATCTGCCCTTCATCCCGCCTAGCTCTGCTGGCCCCACCGCTCTCCTGTGCCCTGAGCCATTCTCTCCTCCCTCTGTGCTCCTTGCCTTCCTGATGACTCTCCTCCACCTACCATTTGAATTGGGTTTAGAGTAATTTGCTGCTAAAGTTGAGTTTCTTGGTCCCAGATCTTGAAGCCCTCATCCTAACTTCTGGAGTGAAAACCAGAAAGCAGCCTGTTAAACAAGCCTCACTGGTGACCCTGACATAATATAAAGACCAATGTCAGCTCTTCACATTTTGAGGGGTGAAACACAGCTAAACATCTACAACAGGAAAAAAGAAAGGGCTTCCTAACCTTGGCCGTTCCTTGAAATCACTGGGCACTGTTTAAAAATCCTGTTGTCCAGGCCCTCAACAGAGCAAATCAGGTAGGATCTCTCAGCAAGTGGTCCAGATACAGGCAACTGTACAGGGAAAGCCAACACACAGCAAGTTCTGAACTTTCTATAAGCTCTTGACAAAGACTTCAGTGATTCTCACATGGACTACAGTTTGGGAACCCCTGATTTAAAGCAGCAGGTTATATGATAGCCCCAATAAATAATAGGGAGATTTAAAATACTCAGATATTATGAAATAAGCCATTCTATATTTTCACAATACACTTCTTATTTTAGGATAGTTTTAGAATAACAGAAAGTTGCAAGGCTAGTAGAGAGGGTCTCCGTATACCCCAGCCCAGTATTGCTAACATCTTATACTAAATCATCACAACTTATGAATCAGCACCAATAGATTATTCTTAACAAAAGTTATTTCATGCAAATGTTCCAATTTTTAAATGCTTCCTTAGTTTTTATCTAATGTCTTCTGCTCCAGGAACCCATCCAGGGTCCCACATTTAGTCAGAATGACCCTACAGGCTGCTCTTGACTGTGACAAATTTTCAGGCTTTCTTTGTTTTTTGATAACCTTGGCAGCTTTGAAGTGTACTGCTCAGGTTATCTGTAGACTACCCATTGGTTTGACATTTTGTTCATGATTAGACATCAGGAGATTATGAACTATTGGTACAAACAATATGGAGGCCCACGGCACTCTCGTCACGTCATGTCAAGGGTGCATGGTTGGCTCGATTCGTGGTTTATGGCTGTTCTGTTGACCTTACTCCACTGTCAGATTTCTCCACAGTAAAGTCATTCTGGCAGCTCCCCTTTCTGGACTGTGCTCTTTGGAAGGGAGTCTCTCTTCTGAGCCCACAACCAGGGGGCAGGAGTTAATGAGGAGAGAGGGTCAACATAGTTTATTTGCATTTTTTCTACATGGGAGATGTGTCTATTGTCTCCCATTCATTCAATTATCTATTTATATTAGGTGTACCTGTGGATATTTATTTTACACTTTGCGTTAGAACCCATTAAGGCTTTGTTTTGCCACTCAATGGTCCCAGCTTTGGCCATTAGAAGCCCTTTCCGTTGGCTCCTGTGCTCCTTTGACCATGTGCTCTTTTCCTTATTTGAGCCCTTCCTCGCTTCCTGGCACTATGAGGGGCTCCAGGCTCCAGGCCCTCTAACAGACCAGAGCTTGCTTTCTCTTGCCCTGTCCTTTTGCTGTGGTCATGCAGCTCCCCAGAACAGAGCTGATAGGATATGTTATTGGAAAGGTCCCTCAGTGGACAGAACGGCCTGGTATCCGGAACTGTCAGTGGAGAGCAGCAGAGCAAACCCCCAAAGGAGCAAGTAGAATGACTCAAGGATCATCACAGCTTGAGTTGCCCCCAGACCAGCTGCTCCTGCGATGGCTTTTGCATCATGAAACCATTCGGTATTTGAGGTCTGTCTGGACATCCCTGAACCTTTAAAGGTTAAAATGTTTGATTAGCTCTACTAAAAATGCATTCATATGTGCACCCATTCATTTACAAAATAAGTAAAAAGGAAAACTATTAACATTTTATGAAAGGTTCCATTAAAAATTCATAAAGGGGAAAATAATTTTGTTTTTGGGTAGAACAGTATTCCTTACATTAAACAGCCTATTCACTGTGAATGCCAGAGTTAAAAACTCTTACCAGATTATATGAAAATGCCCGAAGCCTGTGACATTCTACACATAATTGCTGTTGTTGGGTGGAGGTGTGGCACATGTTTCAGTGTCTACTTATGTTGTATCTTAATAAACATTTTTCCAAGTTAACCATTAACTTAATGGTGAAATCAGGGAAGAGAAGAGAAGCCCATGTATTCAAGCCAAGCTCAATGTCCTTGAATTGAAGACTGGATGCAGCTAACAGTTCTCATGGCTTCTCTGAATGAACTAAACACACTCATAAAGCAAGACTAGAATAATGAGAGTCATGTATAGACATACGGTACTTGAGATAAATATGTATTCTCTAATGAATAAAAAATAGTATATACTTAATGCAAATTTGTCACGTGTCCTTATTTGTTTTCTTCTTTAAAAAAATTTAAATGCCAAACTTAAACTCATGAACGTATACATTTATAAACTCACTATGCTCCACTTTGTGCATTATTATACAAGACTTTCATACACTGGGCATCAAGTGACTAGATTAATAATGTGATTAATGCATAATAGTTAAGAAATGACATGGCAAACAAACGTTATATTAATAAGGAAAATGCTTTGGATTCTTCTTGTTCCTGAAGAACTTGACTATTTTCACTTTCAGCACCCTCAATAATGATGAATTTTCTTTCCTCTATTTTTTAACCTTGAAGTTTAAAAGTTGAACTTTATCTTTCAGGGATCTTGTTGCCTAAAGACAGTGGGAGAGGAATGCTTTTATTCCAGCCTTGATATATGTAGCCTGGTGTCCACCATTCTGCAGAGATAACGAGCTGCCAACATCTCCATGGCTGATGGGCAGGGGTTTCTTCACTTCCTTGTTCAGTTACTGAACTTGCTCTCTTCTGCCCTGTCAGAGAAACTCCTTCCTTCTTTTGTCCTTTGGGGTGGAAGATTTAATCCTGGCTCCCTAGCCCAGAAAAATTCAATGTCTGAAAGCACAGTGTTTGGGTTAGCTAGATGTAGAAAACATTTGGAGGTTTAGAATAAGTAGGGGAGAGGGGAGGTGGAGAGGAGTGGAGACACACACATGCATGTGCGCATGCGTGCACACATACACACAGAACGAGGCAGGGAGAGAGAGGGGAGTTAGAGACACATGACATATATTCTTACCAATGAAACAAAGAGATCTATTCACTAGTGAATAAGAAAGCACAGATTTCCTAATGAAAACCACCAAAAGTTTTTATAAAAATTGACCTCTCAAGACACACAAAATATAACCCTTAATAACAATCACTACAGCTAGAAGTCAGTGACATCACTTATTTTATTAATGAAAACAGTTGTGTTTCTATTTTTATTTTCATAAATTAATTCTTCTTTGCAAAACTTGTCCAGGGGCAGAGACAAGATAAGCAAAATTTTAGTATTTCTATGCATGTGGGCCTTTCTCTGTGATCACCTGTCCTCTGATAACTCAAAGCAGCCAAAGCATTAAGAATATTAATTTGCAAAGCAACCAAAATTTCAGAATGTAATTTTGAGTCTTCTTTCCAAGGGGAGGGAGATAAAAACTTTCTTTTTCCTTAGATTGCAGGCCCATAAATCCACGGAGTGGAAAGACACTGTGAATTGTGGGATAATGTAGCTGCTGAGCAGAAGTGACAGGGGAGTTCGTGTCATACTTTTACCTTCACGTAGATTCTCCAACAAGGCAGAAGCAACCTGCCAGAGGGTCCGGGCTCAAATTTTATGTAAGGACGGTATTTGCCACTTAACTGGAGCATAAGAAGTTACTAGAAAAATGAAAACTGATAGAAATATTTGATGGAGAATTAGAAAATAGTATATGCAAAATGATTAATATATCCATATGTATGTGGGAATATCCTCTGGGGTTTGTGTAAATTTGCACATGCATGTGTATGTGCACATCTATAATTATGCTGTGCTTTCATAAAAGCAGTAAACAGTGATTTTTCTCCTGGAGAGGGTGCTGAATTTGATGTTACTTTTTCTTTGTGTCCTGTCTTTTTAAATTTTATATCATATGCCTCTGATACTACTATAGTGGACAATTGAAGTAGCCATTGTTTCCTTTTTCTCATTCCTTTATTTATAATTTTAGGTACATGGATGCCAGCATGATCCAAATATGAACTAGGAATGTGGCTGATTATTTAAGGTCAAAGTTGAGAAGTGGGCATTCTTTCACATCAACAACTCAGCAGGGTATCTAGGGTGACTTATTCTCTTTGATTATAAACTACATGTGGGTGAAAATGGTCTATGCTGTTTGACTTTACAGTATCATGATACACAGGTTTGAAACTGCAGCAATCAAAGCAAAAGCATATTATGGGATTAGCTCTGGTTTTGAGAAGGTGCACTAACAATATGCTATCGAAAACCGTGTTTGTAGAGGAGGCGTATTGAGCCCTTCCATGCAAATGGACAAAAATAATTGACATCTTTCAGTGACAATGTTTACTTTTTGGTCTGTTAATTGTTAAAGTTAAAACATCCCACATACCTGGGGCACCAAATTATTTTCTGTTTGTGTAAAATCACTTTGGATCTAATCTTTTGTAATGAAATTACAGAGAATTTTTAAATGAAGACACTACCTTTAAAAAGTTCAAACAATTATGTTGTAAAACTAATTTAACCTTCCACTTATGCCTCACATTAAAAAAATAACTGATTTTGGCTGTGAAATGATGTTGTAAAACTAATTTAACCTCCCACTTATATCTCATATTAAAAAAATAACCTGATTTTGGCTGTGAAATGACAGAAAATTGACCAGCAAAAACAGTTTACAGTGTCAAATTAGTATTAACCTAGATAACTTCTCATATGTACAAAATGGTTAATAATAACTAGTTTAAAAAAAATCACTTCTAGGTGCTGAGCAAGTTATCTATGATGGCTGAGTTTCTGCCTCTTTCACCAGTTTATGTGATAACATCATTCAGTGCCTCACAGGAATCTTCCAGATTTCTTCCCAATTCTTCTAAGTATTGTCAAGGTGTTCAGATCTAAATAAGCACTCAGAAATGCATGATATAAGGGTAAAATTTTAACAAGGGGTATAATTTTTTAAAAAATTAATCTAATCTAATCTTTATGTTTTTAGAATCTGCATGGTGAACAGAACATGAGGTTTGGGTGAACTGAAATTTTGGTCTTCATTCCTGATTATCAGCCAGATCCTCATTTTCTGTAACCCTAAATTTCTTTGTCTGCAAAATGGGTGCAAAAAAGGTGTCCACACCATAAGTATCCACAACAGTTTGTGACAAACTAAACGTGCTCAATAAATAAGAAATAATGTTGTTATTCTGAGGCCGTGAGTTGATTTGCCATGTTTAATTGTTCTAGGAAGTCATCGTAAAAGTTTAAGCATTGCCAGAAAGGAGGGCTCAATTTATTATGGTATCTCTTGTTGTAAAGCGGGGTATACACAGTTATTTGTACAAGTGCAAAAATTTAAGAAAATAAACTAAAATGTTCAGAGTTGGAGGATATGAGAACTAAGACAGTATTGAGGAGACAAAATATCTTTCCATCAGCATTTTACAAGATTATAGGAGATTGTAAGTTAAGAGTAGTACACAGCAAGAGGAAAGCATCTTGCTTATCTAATATCATATACATTTTAGTTATTATTCAAATAACTTGGAAATATTTGTGTTGGGTGGAGATGTTTTAAGAGATTATTGAACGCCCATCTAGACTTTTCATGGGAGTATTACTTTAATCCACAAACTCTATGAAGTGGATATAATTTCCCCCATTTTAAAGGCAAGAAATCAGGACGAGGTTTCTGCTTGGTAGCAGTCATACAGCCCATGAGACTCGTTTAAATCAGAGCCCAGACTCTATAGCTGATGCCAATGTGTGCTTCCTCCATCCCACTCTTGTGGGAGGGCACTGCCCCTTTGGGGAGGTGAAGGATTCACTTCCAGTCTCATTTCTTCCATTAAACCCTTATACCCCCTGCGTCTATCTAAATGATTATGTCTCCGTTTTGCTCTTGTTTTTAATTAATACTGGCTGGCTGTGCATCACCACCAGCCCCCTTCCACAAAGCCTGTTGGTACTGACGATGGTCTGGACAACAATAGATGCTTTGCCAAACTTGGTTCCTAGCCTGAAATATATTAGGACGGCTTTAAAATCACATATTCTGAAAATACCATGAGGAATAGGTTTATAATTATATAAATTAATGAAAAAAAGAAAGAGTGTCCTACATTTTATAATATAATTAGAGGGAGTTTTGTTTTGTACATGTGCAGTTGACCTTCCGGAGCAACAGGCTTTAACCAGGGAATGAGCTTATCTTTTCTTTGAGCTAAAATCCTTTTTCATCCTGCCCAACAGAACCACCGTGGGGATGAGCAGACCCCACTGGGGACCGGCAGTGTGGGATGGTGGAGAGAACAAGCCGCCACGCGGGGCCACAGCAGGAGGGGGGGCTGTTATCCACACTATGGAGCTGACACCAGAGGGCCTCTCAGGCAGCCTGGGAGGAACCCAGAGGAGGCCAAGGCCATGTGAGACGGTGCTAGTCCCCAGGCACATGAGAACTGTGAAAGCATAGAAAAGTGACCATCCTTTCCCAAATATCGGAAGGTGTGATTCTGTTCAGAGCCAAGCAGGCACCAGCAAAGGTCCTATACTGACAACTAGTCCAGAGTAGGAAGCACAGGCAGGTGCTCCCTCAGTCCTCTTTCTAATTTACACTGACCTCTCGTCTAAGGGGAGGGCTGTGTGGCCAGACCCGGGTAACATTAATTGTCACCTCTACCTTCTCATGTGAACTCTGTTGTTGGCAATGTCAACATCCAGGATGGTCAGCACTACCAAAAGATGTTCTCTGGTGGAGCGTCACAGTGTGCCAGGACAGCAGCCCTTCAGCCCTTGGGATGATGGGGCAAGGCGTGGACAAGCGTGGTTACCTCCTGTTTCCCCCAGTGTGCCAGACAGGTAGGTACTTTCCTCTGCACACACCACATGTAAAAGGTGTGGTCAGCCCCCAACCCTTGCCATCTCACTTGATTCCTCTTCTCAACCTTAACTCGTTTCTAGTGTTTCCATCTCAGCTTGTTAATACCCACTGTCCTCAGGACCTGTACCCTGCTGACACTGGGGCACCCACCTCCTGTCCTTCCAGCGCACTTACTCGAGTGCTGCACGTCAGACTCCAGAGGCGCTACCATGGCTGCCTGTCTTACCCCCTCGCATCCTAAGTTCCTCCTTGGCCAACTTAGATTATCTGGCCTGGTAGCACAATGCACTGCACAAATATGTAACTACTTCTCATTGTTCTCTCACTCTCTGACTCAATCATGTAACAAATTCCCAATAATCACCAATATGGATTAAACCAAGCCATCTACCTTCTCAGCACCTGCATATGAACAGAAAATTCACAAAATCCTGATTTCACTTTAAATTTATGACCACAAATCTCAAATGCACACTCGGCATCACCCATCAGGGCCACAACACTTAACTTGCGAGTCTAGTTTCTTGTGCTGGATGATGGCCATACTACGACTTCTCTCTCACCAAACTTCCAACATCACCCCCCTCCCTTCAGTCAGAGCAGACTGCCTCGCCTTCTTCTTTATGGATGTTGGAGATGCAACCAGATAGGAACTACCTCGTTTTCTTGCTCTACCTGCAGCTCCTCTCTCACAGGCTGCCCCGAATCTGTTACAATGGAAGTTTTCTTGTTTTTAATCTATGTCCAGAAGCATCTGCTTTTCTGTACAACTGACTCCCTCTCTTTTACTCAGTGTTTCCTGAAATTTTTTCACTCTCCACCACATTTTCAATGTTCTCTGCTCTTGCACAAAATTCCCATTGATAGACATGTCTCATCTGCAAAACACAACACAAACATGCTATCTTAGCTCCAGCTGCAATAGCAAAATCCCATGGACTGGGGGCTTAAGCAACGGACCTTCCTTTCTCAGTGTTCTGAAGGCTAAGAAGTCCAGAGCGGAGGTGCCGGCAGGTTCAGGCCTGGGTGAGGGCCCGTGGCCTGGCTGGAGCATGGCCACGCTCCGACTACATCCTCACGTGGCAACGAGAGAAGCTCTGCTGTCTCTTCCTGGGCTCCTGAAGCACGAACCCCACCATGCGGAATCCACCCTCGTGCCTCATCTAACCCCCGTTACCTCCCAAAGTGCCCACCTCCTAGTCTCATCACACTGGAGATTAGGGCTTCCACATGTATTTTAAGGGCACACAAACATTCAGACCTTAGCACATCTTTGCCACAGTAACAGCCTAGAGCCACCGCCTGTTTTCTGTGCTGCCCTCCACAGCCAGCATTCATGAAGTAGGCTCGTCTATATGTGCTGTTCTTGATTCTCCACTTCTCACTCCCTCTTGGCCGACTCCAAGGAGGCCTTCTGCCCCCTTTCAAGGCCTCCATTGATTACCAGCTGTCTTTCCTCTTCCTCGGCAAGCTTTCAGTATCCGCCACCCACTTCCTTCCTGAAACACTTTCTCTTTAGGCTTCCCTGAGATGTCTTCTCTTGGTTTTCTGTGTTCTCAGCGGCCAGTTTTTGAGAGGCTCCTCTGCTGGTTCTAACCCCACAATAAAACCTTTAAGTGGTTGAGTCACCCCGGGTTCAGACCTTGGCGTTCTTTCCTCTTAGGAAATCACATTCTCTGTTATGGACTGAATGAAATCCATATGTTGAAATCCCATCCCCCACTGTGATGCCGTGAGGACGCCTGGCATTTCGGTGGTGGCTAGGCTGCGATGGTAGAGCCCTCGTGCTGGGATCAGTTTCCTTACAAGAAAAGACATGAGAACTGCCTCTCTTTCTCTACTTTTCCTGTCTATGTAAAGATGCAATGAGAAGACAGTCACCTGTGAACCAGTGGGATTCTCACCAGGACTGGGCCATGCTGACACCCTAATCTTGAACTTTCAGCTGCCATAACTGTGAGAAATGTTTGTTGTTTCAGCCCCCAGTCCATGCTAATGTTATAGGAGCCTGAACTAAGACTCTACCCAATGATGTTCAATGATACCTCTGTGGAGGCATCAAATGCTTTCTCCATATTTGTGACTTCTATATATGTTTCCAGCCTTGACTTCTTCTGTGAGCCCGAGACTAAAACATCAAGCTGCCCCTGATGTTTTCAGAGTTTTATCTTTTTGACAACTAGGTGGGGAAATAAATGGCCATGGGTAGCAGTCCATGAGATCGGAATGGAATAAACACACAGACAAGACATGCTATCAACTTGCACCTGAAAAACCCATGTCTGGTAAGATGATTTGGGAAACAAAACATAACTAGAGGACTCCACTTGGCAGTGGTGAGGTTGAGAATCTGGGTTGAGGTAGCCCAGGAGCAGAGATAAATACAGGCTAACAAGCCACATTTGAAAGGGACTGCAGCTAGAGCAGAGTTACAAAACCTAATGTCTGTTGCAATACCCTCAGGTCATTAAGGAGGTGGTGAATTATTCTAAACAATTAATTTTGGTGAGGCTTTTGATACTTAAGCTTCAGCGAAGTAGGTAAGTTTTCACCATATTTAAAATGATCCAGAACACCTTAGTACATAAAAATGAGAATAAAATAAGCATTTCTGTTTTGGACCAATTTGTACTTAGCAAAATACTTATTAATCATGTGAGCTTTACTGGAAAGTAAGTCACTATAATATTTTCCATTGGCTAAAACAAACTGGCAGCTTTCTAAAGCTGTTGCTTACTAAATCCCCTCTGGGGAGGGTCTGACTTTCTCCAGCATTTCTCCCTCAGCTCCTCCCTTTTGCTTTCCTGTGGTATATATAGTGACATAAAAGTGATAAGTTAATGTAATTTTAGGAGAAAGTCTATAATTAGGTATATGAGTAAAATTTGATATGATCAGTTAATGCACTTTTTTTTTTGGAAATGCTTTGGAGCACATAAACATCTTAAACTGAGACTTCAGACATTCTCCAAGCAATTAGAAAAACACAAAACAGTACCACTCCACTTTTGAATCCATGCACCAGTCACCATGAAATCTATGAATATTCATGATATATACCCATGAATACCTAATGCCCATTCCACACTAATTAGAAACACAATAGGTGACCAGGCATGTTGCAAGCCTTGGAGCACCAGACATCAGCAGTGCTGAAGAAAATGAATTTAGACTTGCTTAGTAGGATACAGACCCCCAGGAATTAAAATCCATGACATTGTACAAAAGAGCATGCTGGAAAATGACCATCTAATTAGAAATGTCTTTGCAGTTTGGAACATGAACTGTGACTCACCCAGTGAGCTGGTCTTCATGCATGGCCCAGAGTTGGCACTGTGACTGGGAAAAATTTAGCATTGTTGCCTATTACTGTCAGTGAAAGACTAACCTGCTGCTCCTTCTCTCCGCTTAGGATGTCCATCTATCTGTCCTATCATTCTATGCACATCAGATGGCCCAGCAAGGATGACCATCACTTTGATTAAAATATCTGAGACATGTTGCATTTGGAGTGCATGACAGTACTACATAAACCTGATGATATTAGGCAATGATATAATTTTATAAATCAGATTGTGAGGAGATGGTTATATGTAGTCTTTCATTTACTGCATTTGAGTAAAAAAAAATTAAGGTTTTTATTGGAAGTATGAATGAGTAATACTTATGCATATGTCAATATTTTAATATCTGTGAAGAATTAGGAAGTATCTGGGTTTAATAAATTTGCATGGACCATAAATAGCCACTGAGAGTTTCATAAGCCTGATCCTTATCCTGTTTAACATGAAGTTCTTAACTGGAAAAATGAAATGATTGCTTTCTACTTCAAGAAGAAATTTTGCACTTAGATGCATTTAAGAAATATCTCATACATCAGCAGAGAAAATACAGAATAAGATCAAGAACCATGTGAAAATCTAATGTATATAACAAGAGATGAATTCCAAATTTGAAAAGTGTTCCACAAGATTCCTCAAAAAATTAAAAGCTACCACATGATCTACTATATGAACTACCCTGTGATCCAGCAATCTCATTTCTGGATATGTATCTGAAGGAAATGAAATCACCACCTCAAGAAGGTACCTGTGCTGCCATGTTCACTGCAGCATCATTCACAAAGCCATGACATGGAAACATCCCAGCATCTATGGGTGGATGAATGGCTAAAGAAATGTGTGTAGATACACAATGGAATATTACTTGGCCATAAAAAAGAAGGAAATCAGCCATTTGTGACATCATGGTTGGGCCTAGAAGACATCATGCTAAGTGAAATAAGCCAGACAGAGAAAGACAATGCATAATCTCATTTATATGTGGAATTTAAAAAACAGACTAGTATAAATGAAATAGAATGGTGGTTGTCAGGGAATGTAGGGTGGGGAAAATAGAGAGATATTGATCAAAGGGTACAAACTTCCAGTTATAAGATGAGTAAGTTCCGGGGATCTAATGTACAGCATGGTGAGTACAGTCAACAATACTGCAGTATGTACTTGAAAATTGCTAAGAAAGATCTTAAAGTTCTTACTACATGCAAAAATTGGTATTTATGTGACCTGATGATAAAACACATGCCTGAGTCACCATTATTGCCCCAACCAACAGCCAGATACCTATTGAGCATACGAATGAGACCACCTGGACCAGCCACCTCTCCAGAAGAACGCAGATGTGTGAGCCAGTCGAGCAAAGGTCAGCAGAACCACCAGAATGAACCAAATCTAAGTTGCTCACCTGCAGTTTCATTAGACAAATCAGTGATTGTTCTCATTTAAGTGGTTGATTGCACACAGGTAGCCAACTGATTCATGGGTTTACAAAGATCCATACAGTGCAATGAGATGAAATACTCTAAAAATAATAAAAGTGAGTTGTGGTAAAAAAATCAGCGTATAGGTCTATATCATAAAAGCTTATATCAGTAGTTTTTAATTAGGGGAGATTATCAGAATTATTTTAAAATGTGACCCAACATACACTGACCAAGATGTCACCTCACCTGAAATTTGCTTCTTATTAGTAGGTTTGCATTTTGTACAGGTACAGTGATTCTGAGATTATTAGTGAGTAAATGTTATACTGTTATTCCGCAGGCTTCTCACTGTGGAATTTGCAAGGTTAAAGCTAGTAAGTAAAAAGGGGAGAAAACAGATTCAATCTGAACCAGGTGATCAAGATTCCTTTCACCAGTGATAGTGATGGTCATTATTTTGTGGGCATATCAGCATGTCTAATCCAGCTGATCATAAATAAACCAAATCAGTTCATGAGGCCGTATCAGACAAATCAAAGTGAGGACAATTTTGTAAACTACCTGCCTGGTTTCAAAATATCAGTCAAGAGACAATAACTACACAAAAAATTAAAGATGGGAAAGAAATGACAAAAGTGGTTCTTCATCCTAGGTTTGGTCTGTACCAGAGAAAACCAGAAGACTAAGGAGGCTATGGGGGTAAGTGAAGGAATCAGGATGTGGAACGCAGATTAGATGAAATTATCATGTCAATGTGACACTTTTTGAAGTTCATAACCATACTCTGGTTATGAATGAGAACACTTTGTTCTTATAAATTACACACTTAAGTTAGAGGGAAGGGCATGATATTAAAAATACATTCTCAAATGGCTCAGAAAAAAATAAAATATACATAGTATAAATGAATGAATGAATAAAAGATGAAGCAAAGCAGAAAAAGGAATGATTTATTCTTTATAAATCTGTTCCAATTATCCATTTGTCCTGATGCAGACTCTTCATTCTAAAAATTAAATGATTAAACTTTGTATGCTAACATGTATACATTGTGCATAACTGAAATTAACAAAAGAAAATGTGTTTGCTCAAATGAAATTAACATTTTAGTCATGTGGACAGGTGTTCTCAGTTTCTTAACACAGAATACATTAAGTTATATATTACTGGTACTGTTTTTATACACTACAATATACAGATTTATTTTACTTCTCTTTATTCCATACACCCTCTATGGCTCATAGCTTGGCATTTAACAGGTTCAAATAACATCTTTACCAGAGGTGTTACTTTTTAACCTGTTGTGGTTAACTACTTTCCAATGATAACTATATTTGTCCCTAGTTTGGCAAAGGAGTAAATAATGAACAGATCCTTGAGACAGAAGCAACCTGAAACATTGCTGAGTTAGTTATTCCCAAGGGATTTTCCCTTACATATGCCATTGGTTTACTTTAATTCTGCAAAATGCCTATATTTTGGAAGAATCTTTATCCCTTAGAAATTATGTTGTTGGGAATTTGGGAGAGAGTTTTTACTAAGAAGAGGTGAAGTAGCTGAGGTCCTTTAAAATCACGTCTGTCACAAGAATATTAAATACTGTAATTTAACAGTTTTAAGGAATGACATTTTGATTAATAATTTCACTCATACTTTGGGCTCCATTGCCTTGTAAAACATGTGCTTGGAGAGAACATTTCTGAGGATGTGCCTGAAGCTCTGAACACATATTTAATCCAGCTGGGTGAACAGGACCATGAGGGTTTTGTATGGTACATGGAGAATTTTGACTCAGAGATGTGAGTGCAACAGCTGGAAGTAATTCTTAGACATCCCCGCTGCACTGTGGAGTGTATATGCAATCTGAGTTCTCTCCTCCAGATTGCACAAGCCATAATTTGTTCTCAGCTCACACACAGCTATATATTATAGATCTTGGCAGCAATAAGGCACAAATCATGAAAGATTGCCAGAGTTTCTGTTTAAGTCTTAGTTTTAATATTATAAAAATCACTATTATGTCTTATGTGGATACTAGCTGCACTATTAACAAAAGATTCTGGAAATTTAAAAATATAAGAAAGTATGTTTAATAAAATAATTGGGATAAGGAATTGTATGACTTTCTTTAATCAGGTGACTAGATAAAATACTGACTAGTCAAGTATCTCACTGCCTTGGCTATACTGATAAAGTTTTTGACCAACAGAAGAGGAACTTATTTGCTACTCAGGAAAGATTTTTTAGAAAAAGACAGTTTTGATATCATACTTTAGGTTAAAGATATTTCTGCTGTTGTTAAATCCACATCCATCAAGAAATAGTCATTCAATACATGTTCATTAAGTACCTACAGTGTGCCAGAGCTGTTATATGTTAACAACAATTGGTAGAGTCACAAACCTCAAACCATTTAGAATCTATTAAAACACAGTTATTTATTCCTTGATAGAAAACGGTACGCAAACTGGTAGAAGGCAAAGACTTCTCTCTCCTTACAGTTGTGTGAAATTATAAATTCTCTGTAACATTAGTCTTTTATATACTGACTAATGCTAAATTTATAGTGGTCTCTATATGATGCATGGGATTTATGAAGGATAGCCATTAGATTATCTTCTCTTATAAAGCTTAAAAGAATTCTCTGCCACTACATTTGCCCTTTTACTTACAGAAGAATTTCCTTACAGATAAAACCACTCCTTCAATTTTGTTCTTCATTTATGCCTATATTGGTGGAAGAGACCATAGTAAATAATCACTTTACAAGTAAATATACTTTATGCCATACACTTCGGCAAGAGAGTGAATTGATTCAGTCTTTGTGAAGGACAATTTAGCAACGTGTGTCAAAAGTTTCATTAATGTTAAGACTTTTTACCCAGTGATTGCTTTTCTGGGATTTTATGCCAAATGCATAATTGGAACCAAAATGGTAGACAGTTCACATTTGAGAGGCCCAAATCCTGGAGAAAGATGTGGTGAGTGATGAGATTGCACTTGGTTGTAAACTTTGCTAAGTATTTGAAAAAATTTTCAACTGCACAGGTGAAGTACATGAGCTGCTAAGCAGACAAAAGTTGAACAACAGAGTGTAGTTTTCAGTAGATTTCCAATGGAGAGGAGGTAGAAATGGGAGCTGAGCACCCAGGATATATATGGAACCCTGGCAGTACCTCTCAGTCTCTAAGTTTGACATTTGGAGAAATGCAGTAACCACAAGTTTGACTCAGCGCAGACCTATCCTGGAATAAAATGACTTGTTCCACTCCAGCTGTCTACTGTAGGTTACAGTAATCCTCGTCTGGAACAACACAATGTCTAGAGCTTTAAAATGGGGGGCTAAGGCAAAAGGTCTGATTTCCACATACTTAGACTTCCATAAGAAGAGGAAAGTCTGAAACAGAAATCTGATTATTTCCCCAGATCAATAAAGAAATCACTCTAGAGATTCAAGAAGTTTAGTGAATGCAAGCAGATTAAATAGAAAATGACCACACCTGGACAAGTCAGAGTAAAATGCTGAAAACTATGAAAGACAAAGGGTAATCTGAAGAGCAGCCAGACATAAAAATATAGCCAGCCTTCAAAAGATAAAGAATAAGACTGACAGCTGGTATTGTCACACACACAATGGAAGTCAGGAGACAATAAACTGACATCACTAAAAGGCTGAAAGAAGGTCATTTTCAATCTTCACTTGTAAATAAATTTCACCTGTAAATATGCAGGTGAAACAAACAAGAATGAAACAAAAACAGAATTATTACCTGTAGACATTCATTAAAAGAAACATTAAAAGTAATTTTCCCACATAAGTAAAATAATCAAAGATGGAAACATGAAATTAGGACAGAATCAAGACCAACAGAAAGAAAAAAATCTGTTGAAAGATGTAAATTAATATTAGAAAACAATACTAATGTCATGTAGTATATAAAATATATGCAAATATAAACTAAGCAAGCATGGTAACATAAAATTTTTAAAAGATATTCATGTACATAAAGTTAAAGATCCTCAAGTACCAGTATTTTGTGAGAAGATGTAGATAAAATAATTAATTTGAGGCTAAAATAACTCATGACCATATGCTTTAGTCTCTAAAGCAGCTCCTGAATAGATGGTAAAAGAATGTACAGCTAAAAAGTAGATAATATAATTAATGAAATAATCCAAAAGAGGAAACCAAAAAGATACATCAAACTGGTGTGATCACAAGAAAACAAATAGTAAAATGATAGAGATAAATGTATTTTTTTCAACAGTGCTGGAATAACAGTCTATCCCTATGTGTGGTGGGACTAGGAGCATGTAACAAATATCACTCCACACATTTATTGTAAATGGATCAGACATCTCAGGTAAGACCTAAATTATAAGACTTTCAGAAGAACATCTTTGTGACCTTGGGAAACACAAAATTTTCTTAGAATGAAAAAACCCCAAATGATGAAAAAGAGTAAATGAAAAATGTGTACAATCCTAAAGATACCCTAAGGAAAATGAGAAGGGTAGCCACAACCTAAATTAGGAAGAAATTTTCACATATTTATTATATATGTACATATATATATATATATATATATATATATATATATATATATATACACATAATACATAATTTTAAGATGCTTACTCTTCAGTAATAAGGAGAAAATCTAATAAAATGAACAAAAGCTTTGAATAGACTCTTTATAAGGAAGGTATATGAATCATCAATATGGACAGTTAAAAATGCCATGCATGAATAGTCCTTAAGGAAATATACCCAATCAAATCATTAGGGAATAAAGTATAACTCTAAACACATGTATTAAGAAACTGAACATGGGAGAGGGGCGGAAGATGGCGGCGTGAGTAGAGCAGCGGAAATCTCCTCCCAAAACCACATATATCTATGAAAATATAACAAAGACAACCCTTCCTAGAATAAAGACCAGAGGACACAGGACAATATCCAGACCACATACACACCTGAGAGAACCCAGCGCCTTGGGAAGGGGGTAAGATACAAGCCCCGGCCTGGCGGGAGCCGAGCGCCCATCCCCCCAACTCCCGGCAGGAGAAGAATAGGCAGAGCGGGAGGGAGACGGAGCCCAGGACTGCCGAACACCCAGCCCCAGCCATCTGGGCCAGAGTGCAGACACAGTACATGCCCAGGAGGCCCTGGATACTAGGAAAACAGGGCAGCAAGAACAGTAAGCGGGCACCGGAGGCCGGGCGCCGGAGGACATAAGAAAAGCGCGCGACCAATTTTTTTTTTTGCTGTTTTGTTTTGGCGAGCGCTTTTTGGAAGTCTTAAAGGGATAGGGACCCCAATACTAGGGAAACAGGGCAGCAAGACCGGTGAGCAGAGGCCTGAGGCTGGCGCTGGAGAATAAAGAAAAATGAGTGGCCACCTTTTTTTTTTTTTTTTTTTTTGGTGGTCGTTGTTTTGTTTTGGTGGGTGCTTTTTGGAAGTCTTAAAGGGGCAGGGCAGGACACTTAATCCAGAGGTAGGGAATCCGGGGATCTCTGGGCACCCTAAACCCTGGGCTGCAGGGAGCATGGAGGCCCCTTACGGAGATAAATGGCCTCCCAGCCACTCCCGCTCCAACACGACTCCACCACTTTGGAGTAGCTGCCCGAGCCAGGCCACGCCCACAGCAACAGCGGAGATTAACTCCATAGCAGCCGGGCAGGAAGCAGAAACCCTCTCTGCGTGCAGCTGCGCAGCACAAGCCACTAGAGGCCGCTGTTCTCCCAGGAGAGGAAGGCCACAAACCAACAAGAAGGGAAGTTCTTCCAGCCGTCACTCGTCCCAGCTCTGCAAACTATTCCTGTCACCATGAAAAGGCAAAGCTACAGGCAGACAAAGATCACAGAGACAGCACCAGAGAAGGAGACAGACCTAACCAGTCTCCCTGAAAAAGAATTCAAAATAAGAATCATAAACATGCTGACAGAGATGCAGAGAAATACACAAGAGAAATGGGATGAAGTCCGGAGGGAGATCACAGATGCCAGAAAGGAGATCACAGAAATGAAACGAACTCTGGAAGGGTTTATAAGCAGAATGGATAGGATGCAAGAGGCCATTGATGGAATTGAAATCAGAGAACAGGAACGCATAGAAGCTGACATAGAGAGAGACAAAAGGATCTCCAGGAATGAAACAATATTAAGAGAACTGTGTGACCAATCCAAAAGGAACAATATCCATACTATAGGGGTCCCAGAAGAAGAAGAGAGAGGAAAAGAGATGGAAAGTATCTTAGAAGAAATAATTGCTGAAAACTTCCCCAAACTGAGGAGGGAAATAATCGAACAGACCACGGAAATACACAGAACCCCCAACAGAAAGGATCCAAGGAGGACAACACCAAGACACATAATGATTAAAATGGCAAAGATCAAGGACAAGGAAAGAGTATTAAAGGCAGCTAGAGAGAAAAAGGTCACCTATAAAGGAAAACCCATCAGGCTAACATCAGATTTCTCCACAGAAACCGTACAGGCCAGAAGAGAATGGTGTGATATATTTAATACAATGAAACAAAAGGGCCTTGAACCAAGGATACTGTATCCAGCACGACTATCATTCAAATATGACGGTGGGATTAAACAATTCCCAGACAAACAAAAGCTGAGGGAATTGGCTTCCCACAAACCACCTCTACAGAACATCTTAGAGGGACTGCTCTAGATGGGAGCACTCCTAAAAAGAGCACACAACAAAACACCCAACATATGAAGAATCGAGGAGGAGGAATAAGAAGGGAGAGAAGAAAAGAATCTCCAGACAGTGTATATAACAGCTCAATAAGCGAGCTAAGTTAGGCAGTAAGATACTAAAGAGGTTAACCTTGAACCTTTGGTAACCATGAATTTAAAGCATGCAATGGCAATAAGTACATATCTTTCAATAGTCACCCTAAATGTTAATGGGTTGAATGCACCAATCAAAAGACACAGAGTAATAGAATGGATGAAAAAGCAAGACCCATCTATATGCTGCTTACAAGAAACTCACCTCAAACCCAAAGACATGTACAGACTAAAAGTCAAGGGATGGAAAAACATATTTCAAGCAAACAACAGTGAGAAGAAAGCAGGGGTTGCAGTATTAATATCAGACAAAATAGACTTCAAAACAAAGAAAGTAACAAGAGATAAAGAAGGACACTACATAATGATAAAGGGCTCAGTCCAACAAGAGGATATAACCATTCTAAATATATATGCACCCAACACAGGAGCACCAGCATACGTGAAACAAATACTAACAGAACTAAAAGGGATATAGACTGCAATGCATTCATTCTAGGAGACTTCAACACAACACTCACCCCAAAGGATAGATCCACTGGGCAGAAAATAAGTAAGGACACGGAAGGAGTGAACAACACAGTAGAGAAGATGGACCTAATAGACATCTATACAACTCTACATCCAAAAGCAGCGGGATATACATTCTTCTCAAGTGCACATGGAACATTCTCCAGAATAGACAACATACTAGGCCACAAAAAGAGCCTCAGAAAATTCCAAAAGATTGAAATCCTACCAACCAACTTTTCAGACCACAAAGGCATAAAACTAGAAATAAACTGTACAAAGAAAGCAAAGAGGCTCACAAACACATGGAGGCTTAACAACACGCTCCTAAATAATCAATGGATCAATGACCAAATCAAAATGGAGATCCAGCAATATGTGGAAACAAAGGACAACAAAAATACTAAGCCCCAACTTCTGTGGGACAAAGCAAAAGCAGTCTTAAGAAGTATATAGCAATCCAAGCATATTTAAAAAAGGAAGAACAATCCCAAATTAATGTTCTAATGTCACAATTATCGAAAATGGAAAAAGAAGAACAAATGAGGCCTAAGGTCAGCAGAAGGAGGGACATAATAAAGATCAGAGAAGAAATAAATAAAATTGAGAAGAATAAAACAATAGCAAAAATCAATGGAACCAAGAGCTGGTTCTTCGAGAAAATAAACAAAATAGATAAGCCTCTAGCCAGACTTATTAAGAAGAAAAGAGAGTCAACACAAATCAACAGTATCAGAAACGAGAAAGGAAAAATCACGAAGGACCCCACAGAAATACAAAGAATTATTAGAGAATACTATGAAAACCTATATGCTAACAAGCTGGGAAACCTAGGAGAAATGGACAACTTCCTAGAAAAATACAACCTTCCATGATTGACCCAGAAAGAAACAGAAAATCTAAACAGACCAATTACCAGCAATGAAATTGAAGTGGTAATCAAAAAACTACCAAAGAACAAAACCCCCGGGCCAGATGGATTTACCTCAGAATTTTATCAGACATACAGGGAAGACATAATACCCATTCTCCTTAGAGTTTTCCAAAAAATAGAGGAGGAGGGGATACTCCCAAACGCATTCTATGAAGCTAACATCACCCTAATACCATAACCAGGCAAAGACCCCACCAAAAAAGAAAACTACAGACCAATATCCCTGATGAACGTAGATGCAAAAATACTCAACAAAATATTAGCAAACCGAATTCAAAAATACATCAAAAGGATCATACACCATGACCAATGGGATTCATCCCAGAGATGCAAGGATGGTACAACATTCGAAAGTCCATCAACATCATCCACCACATCAACAAAAAGAAAGACAAAAACCACATGATCATCTCCATAGATGCTGAAAAAGCATTTGACAAAGGTCAACATCCATTCATGATAAAAACTCTCAGCAAAATGGGAATAGAGGGCAAGTACCTCAACATAATAAAGGCCATCTATGAAAAACCCACAGCCATAATTATATTGAACAGCGAGAGGCTGAAAGCTTTTCCTCTGAGATCGGGAACTACACAGGGATGCCCACTCTCCCCACTGTTATTTAACATAGTACTGGAGGTCCTAGCCACGGCAATCAGACAAAACAAATATATACAAGGAATCCAGATTGGTAAAGAAGAAGTTAAACTGTCACTATTTGCAGATGACATGATACTGTACATAAAATACCCTAAGGACTCCACCCCAAAACTACTAGAACTGATATCGGAATACAGCAAAGTTGCAGGATACAAAATCAACACACAGAAATCTGTGGCTTTCCTATACACTAACAATGAACCAACAGAAAGAGAAATCAGGAAAACAGCTCCATTCACAATTGCATCAAAAAAATAAAATACCTAGGAATAAACCTAATCAAAGAAGTGAAAGACTTATACTCTGAAAACTACAAGTCACTCTTAAGAGAAATTAAAGGGGACACTAACAGATGGAAACTCATCCCATGCTCGTGGCTAGGAAGAATTAATATCGTCAAAATGGCCATCCTGCCCAAAGCAATATACAGATTTGATGCAATCCCTATGAAACTACCAACAACATTCTTCAATGAACTGGAACAAATAATTCAAAAATTCATATGGAAACACCAAAGACCCCAAATAGCCAAAGCAATCCTGAGAAAGAAGAATAAAGTAGGGGGGATCTCACTTCCCAACTTCAAGCTCTACTATAAAGCCATAGTAATCAAGACAATTTGGTACTGGCACAGGAGCAGAGCCACAGACCAATGGAACAGACTAGACAATCCAGACATTAACCCAGACATATATGGTCAATTAATATTTGATAAAGGAGCCATGGACATACAATGGCGAAATGACAGTCTCTTCAACAGGTGGTGCTGGCAAAACTGGACAGTTACATGTAGGAGAATGAAACTGGACCATTGTCTAACCCCATATACAAAAGTAAACTCAAAATGGATCAAAGACCTGAATGTAAGTCACGAAACCATTAAACTCTTGGAAGAAAACATAGGCAAAAACCTCTTAGACATAAACATGAGTGACCTCTTCTTGAACATATCTCCCCGGGCAAGGAAAACAACAGCAAAAATGAATAAGTGGGACTGTATTAAGATGAAAAGCTTCTGTACAGCAAAAGACACCATCAATAGAACAAAAAGGAACCCTACAGTATGGGAGAATATATTTGAAAATGACACATCCGATAAAGGCTTGACGTCCAGAATATATACAGAGCTCACACACCTCAACAAACAAAAAACAAATAACCCAATTAAAAAATGGGAAGAGGAACTGAACAGACAGTTCTCCAAAAAAGAAATACAGATGGCCAACAGACACATGAAAAGATGCTCCACATCGCTAATTATCAGAGAAATGCAAATTAAAACTACAATGAGGTTATCACCTCACACCAGTAAGGATGGCTGCCATCCAAAAGACAGAGAACAACAAATGTTGGTGAGGCTGTGGAGAAAGGGGAACCCTCCTACACTGCTGGTGGGAATCTAAGTTAGTTCAACCATTGTGGAAAGCAGTATGGAGGTACATCAAAATGCTCAAAACAGACTTACCATTTGACCCAGGAATTGCACTCCTAGGAATTTACCCTAAGAATGCAGCAATCAAGTATGAGAAGGATCAGTGCACCCCTATGTTTATCGCAGCACTATTTACAATAGCCAAGAATTGGAAGCAACCTAAATGTCCATCGATAGATGAATGGATAAAGAAGAAGTGGTACATATACACAATGGAATACTACTCAGCCATTAGAAAAGGGCAAATCCAACCATTTGCAGCAACATGGATGGAGCTGGAGGGTATTATGCTCAGTGAAACAAGCCAAGCGGAGAAAGAGAAATACCAAATGATTTCACTTATCTGTAGAATATAAGAACAAAGGAAAAACTGAAGGAACAAAACAGCAGCAGAATCACAGAACTCAAGAATGAACTAACAGGTACCAAAGGGAAAGGGACTGGGGTGGATGTGTGGGTAGGGAGGGATAAGGAGGTGTGAGAAGTAGGGGGGTATTAAGATTAGCATGCGTGGGGCGGTAGGAGAAAAGGGAGGGCTGTACAACACAGAGAAGGTAAGTAGTGATTCTACAACATTTTGCTATGCTGATGGACAGTGACTGTAAAGGGGCTTATAGGGGGGACCTGGTATAGGGGAGAGCCAGTAAACATAATATTCATCATGCAAGTGTAGATTAGTGATACCAAAAACAAACAAAAACAAAAAACAAACAAACAAACAAAAACAACAAAAAAAAGGGCAGTTCCTGTGTGGTAACCTCCAATGAGTTCTACACAAGGGTATAAAGGGCATATAAAAGTGTAGGCAAAGGGTCTGTTTGTGTTTATACAGAGGATCAAAGCCTAATTGGGCTACCCTGAAAATGAACTAAGATACCATATGAAAATGAACTTCCAACATCAGCACTCTCTGGAAGACTCATGCCAGAAGATGATCATCAAAAAACCCCAACAAAGATCCACGCACTGCTACAGCTGTAGATGCACTCATCCCACCAGCTACTGGACTTGCCATGGGAATGAAGGAGATATCTAAGCTGGCCTGTGCATACAGTAAAACAACAAATTTGACTGGATCTATACTGTCGGAACTCAATCAAGAATTAGGAGAAGTGCAAATTGTAGCGCTCCAAAATCTTACAACTACAGACTATTTACTGTTAAAAGAATATAAGGTATGTGAACATTCCCCAGGAATGGGTTGTTTTAATTTGTCTGATTTCTCTCAGACTGTTCAAGTTCAGTTGGACAATATCCACCATATCATAGATAAGTTTTCACAAATGCCTAAGGTGCCTAACTGGTTTTCTTGGTTTCACTGGAGATGGCTGGTAATTACAGGTATGCTTTGGTTATGTAACTATACTCCTATTATGTTAATGTGTGTGCGCAATTTAAGTAGTAGCTTAAAACCTATACATGCTGAAGTTACTCTACAAGAAGATATGTCAAAGAAATAATCGATCTTCCCATGTTTTCTTCTGCCTGCTACTTCTATAGCTTTTCTTCTTCCTTCCTAATTACAACCCTTAAATAGAATTCGTGCCTCATATCAAATTTACCAAGTATCATAATTCTTCCAAGTGGTAATGATACCTCAAGACAAATGCTGGGCATAGAAGCTACAGGGCATAAATATGCAAAGAAGTAAAAAGCTAACCATTTCAAACAATAAGGCTTCTCTCTCACTTACCAACTTTACATTTCCCTGTATGGCCCCGGAAGATGACTGGTTAGCCAGAGACGGGTAAGATTCCTCAAGGGAGGAACAACCTAAGACAGGCACAGTCGCAGGGGGGTCATCAGGTTAGAAATTGGGGATCAACAGAGGTGAGGCTTAGAACCTCACCACCCCGTTCTGAGAGAAATCTTCTGCATACGTGGATGTTTTATTGCCCTGGTCTAGCTTGGATTAACACATAGTCTACAGGCACACACCTGATCTTCTACATTTGCTCTCTTACAACACTAAACTATGTTTTCTACCTTTATCTTGTATCTACCTACCACTTCAGCATTTTATTAAAAATAATAATAATAAAGAGAGAAATGTGGTATCCACATATAAATCAAGTATAAAAGCCAAATGAGTATTCATATTTGAACTGACTGTTTATAGTTCATAATGCATGAGCAAAACCGAAGGTTTCTGTGATGACTGCCCTTGTACTCTTCACTATGTAACTTATTCACTATGTAAGAATTTGTTCTCCATGTAAGAACTTGTTTGTTATGCCTCAGAAGATTGGAGACTGACGAAAATTAGGCTTGGGGTGGATTAATGATTGTGCATTGAGCATTGAGTCCCCTATACAGAATTTTATTGTTGTTAACAACCATTTGATCAATAAATATGTGCCCTCACAAAAAAAAAAAAAAGTACACACTTCCAATGGTAAAATAAATAAGTAACCGGGATGTAATGTATAGCATAAGGAATATAGTCAAGATATTGTAACAGCTTGGTATGGTGATAGCTGGTACCTAGAATTGTCATGTATATAAATGTTGAATCACTATGTTGTACCCCTGAAACTATTGTAATGTAATACTGTGTGTCAACTACCCTTCAATAAAAAATAATTATCTACAAAAAAAAAAAAAGAAAGAAACTGAACATGGAATTTCATTAATTATACACCTAAAGGTCTTTGGCCAAAGCAATAAAAATTAAAAAGCAGAAGAAAGTGGATTATGAAATGTAACAGCTGGAAATGAAAATTAATTAGGTCAAAGAGAGAGAAATCGTTGAATAAGAAAATAGGTGCAAATAAATGGCACAGGAGAGGAGATACCACCTAATAATAATGCCTAACTCAGTGAGCAATGGTTCTAGGCTTGCACAGGTCTAAGTACTTCACGTAACTCATTTAATCCTTAAAGCAATCTTTCTTGCCAATGGGTTTCAGCTCCGGGCAAGTTTGCTATGGATGCAGTGTACCCAAAGCAATGACAGTAGAACATTCTTGGGATGAAAGGGTTTATTGCCCAGCTTGTTCTCCTGGTGGTAGGTCGAGCACTGGCATCTCTGCCTCTTCCCAGAGCACTGGACCGAGCTCTCTGCATAGTGTAATAATAGCTTATTGCCTAAAGATGTGGAAGCAATAGCCTAGCAACAGGAGAGTTACATCATCAAGTGGTTTAAGTTCAGTGAGGATCCTGTCCATAAGAACCCCAACTTCCCCACACATGGCAAAGAGGACAGGAGAAAAAACAGTCTGTAGATGAGGGACTGTGACAAACTCCTGACCGAGGTGAAGACTGACTTAGCATGACAGCTGGGTGGGGATGAAGCTGGAGCAGGGAAACAGACCGACTGGGGGATGGCCTGGGGTGGCCGCCCAACATCACAGAGAAGGAGGCCCAAGGGCAAGATGGCAAGTGACACGGGGGCTCCAGGCTGTTCCTCTGGATGGCAGAATGGCAGCAGGACTGGTTTGCCAAGAGGCAGGAGGCCTTCCTTGCAGGGGCCTGATGTTAGAACGTTCAGGCACCTCTGAAAGGTAATGGGGACAGAAGCATGTTGGTGGCTCTTTCTGACCTCCATTATACATAGGAGTGGGAAATAAAGCAAACCAGACCCTGAGGACAGTGTCTACTAGGAGGTTCCAAGACTAAAAAGAAAAAAGAACCACAAAGAGAAAAGAGAAAATGCAGGACACAAACGTTCCCTCTCGCAAAGCCAAAAGAACAGCGTGCTCTGAATAAAGAACAGGGGACCATCGAAGAACGAGAGCAATACCTCAGAAATGTAAACATGTGTGCTGACATCAACAAGACCAGCCATGGCTCGTGGCCTGCTCAAGGCAGCTGAGGACTGCGAGGCCCCCAGCAAACCCCACCCCCAACCCCCAAGTGCCTCCTCTGCTACATCCTTCACCTTTTCTCCAGTGCCTTGCAGCAGTGCCAGCTCAGTCTTCAGAAGGTCTCTTACTTTCACCTCAATGCTTCACAGCTCGTGTTCTCATGCCACCTCCGCCTGTGCTTCCCTCGGGAGTTCATCTTTTTCCTTTATGGCCTTTTCCTCCTTCAGAGCACTCGGCAGTGCTGCCATCTTGTTCTGTAAGGAATCTTTTACCTCTTCAACAGCACCTCACTGCCGGTGTTCTTGTTCTGCCTCCTCTCCTATCAATGTGAATTCCTTCTTCAGTGAATCCACAGCAGTTTACAGCTTGCATTCTCATGCCACCATTTCTTGGGTCTTTTTCAGGATCATGTCCTTTTCTTCCGTAGACTTTTTTAATACTGTGAGAAGCAGCCAACGCACAGTCCCTGCTGCCTCATGGGCACTCTGTATCTCTAAAAATCTACTTACAAACCAAGACCTATCACTACTGCCTCCGGTGTCACCTCCACTTGCCTCTAGTCCTGGGGTGGGGCCCAGCCCTCTAGGAAGCAAGCCACCTCAGGCCAGATACACATTGGGGGACAATCCACTGTCTCCCCATTCATAGTGGCAGCCCACTGACGCACCCCTCCCATAAGGGCAGCCTGTCTTTTTCCTTGGTCAACAATGAATCCTGCCGACTATACCAGTTGTCTTGTCAATTGATTTCAGCCCCAGGCAAGTTCACTATGGATTCAGCGTGACCAAAGAAATGACAGTAGAACATTCTTGGGGTGAAAGGGTTATACCCAACTTTACTTCCAGAGTGGCAGGTCAGTCACTAAAATATCATCCACTCAGAGTGAGTCTGCACACAGCTAGCTGATCTCTGCCTCTGTGCCTCTTGGCCCATAGAGCTGTCCTCTGGACCTGTCAGCCCATATAGCCATCCTCTGGGCCTCTGTCCTCGGCGCTGCTACCACTAGCCTCTGCTCTGCTCTTCCGCAGCCTTGCAGCCATGCCACCATGCCACCCAGAGCACTGGACAGAGCTCTTTATATAGAGTCAATAATGACATATTGCATACACCTGTGTAGTGAGCTAGCCAACTAGGGCCAGGTGAGAATCCTGGCCACAGGAACTTTCATTTTATCCACACAATCCTACAGGGTCAATACTGTTAGTTCACACTTTAGAGCTGAGGAAACAGAGAAAACCCAGGAGTGGAGGAGGCAGGACCAAATCCTGAAAACTTGGTTCAGCACCCCAGAACGAATACTCCAGAAGATAGTGAAACAGCTGGGTGAGCATATAAGGTGCACACAAAGTAGAGGGAAGATGACAACATTCTTTTTCCAAACAAATGAAGGTAAAAAGGATAATGCTCAACTAAATGTCCAATGGAATTAGGAACATAAACAAATGAAATTGAAAATGGAATTGGAAATCTAAATGCCAAGTGCTAAAGAGGTAAGGGTCTCTATACATGTGCCTATACATGCAAATTCTGCCCAGCAGTGAGGGAGCTGGTAGCACTCCTCCTACTGGCACTTCTACTACTGTGGCTACAGTGGCCACTGTCCCACTGCTGCTGTCTCCACAAGCAGCCCTGCTGTTGTGTTGCTCTGCCCAACATTACTACCATGGCCACCGCTGCAAATGACTGTGGCTGCCACCTCAACCACCACCACCATTATTACTATTCATTCGTATAATCATTATAAAAGCAGACAGGTTGGGCACTTACTGGATATCTGACCGTATTTGCTTTACCCATGTTAATTCACTTAATCTGACAGAAAACCTAGGAATAGGCACCATGGATTATTACAACTCTCCTGGAGCCTACCAAATATGGAAATATGTTAAATACTGCTGTGCTTGCCAACTTGCCAATATGCGATTCTGCACTCAGGCATAAGAAAGTCTACACAACCCAGCCTCTTATTGAGCCACATGTCTACTTTAGCCACAGCCTCCACTGGTGGAAGAGCTGTGTGCTTCCCTCTGCCTCGGTGATCATGAAGGTCTCATGGTCCAGATGATGCAGCCAGATAACAGTGGAGATGAGTGACTGTGGATTGAAGTAGCTGAACTGTTTTGTGGAACAGAGCCCACAACAGCTCTGCAGCTGTGCCATCAGCTAAAAATAGACTCGGGGTTCACTCATGACTTCAACATTGTCAGCTTATCCAGACTAACATAATCTAGCATTAAAATCTCTATTTTTATCATAGAAGGAAAACTATAGTGCAATTTATGAATATAAATATAAGAATTCTTAAAAACCTTCAAAATGGAGTCCAGTGAAATAATAAAAGGATACCACATAGTGACAAAGTAATGTTAATTCCAGAAGCACTTGTGATAGTTCAATATCAATAAGGCTGACAATGTGAGGAAATAGTTAACAGTTCACATGACAAGGTCTTTTGTAAACTCCATACCCATTCTTGCATTTAACAAACAATAAAAACAAATAATCCTTCTTACTAAGCCAAGAACATCAAGGAAGTAAGAATGCTACATGATCCTCTATCTAGCCTGCATCTCTGCTTTGAAGACCATCGGCCAGGGAATGGAAATTTGGGTTTGTGCTGCTGCTGGGCTGGATGGAGCACTGCATGTAAACAGAAAATAAGAAAGTACCTGTGCTCAGTTGCATGAATTCACTGAACACCAAATATGAATGTAAAAGCATGAATCTGCACCATGCCTAAGCTCCTAAGAAATAGTAAATTTGCCTAAACTTGGAAACAACATCTAACAAATCAGTTAAAATCCGGTCTACACATATACCAGGTAGTATTGACTTTATGGTATTTTTTATTTGTAAAACTTGCATTGATCATATTATATACCAAATATGCTGCTTGCTGGTGAGGTAAAAAAGTAAGTAAATAATAGTCCCTCAAAAACAAAACAAAACAAAACTATAGGCTTAGTTGGGAGACAGATGAGGAGCCAAATAATGACCTCGGGATTCTCTACAGAGGGTCTGTTAAGGGTGCCAGGGAGCTGGAGGTACAAGTCAGGTTCCCTGGAGGAGAATGTTACAAATGGTTTTAATGAAGTCTGTAATTTCATTTCTTCTGTTTCCTGCAAAATGAGAGATGCCTTTTAGCTCCCTTGTGAAATGACAATGAGGCTCATTCTAATAATTTCCCAAAGGAACTAGGATTTGAATTGACAAGTGTGAGAGAGCTGAGCTGATCTCAAGGATTTTCTTAGTACAATTTTATTCCCTTAAGTGCCTGGCTTTTCCAACAAGAGTAGTGACAAGTCACCAAAGTGTAATTAATGTCAAATATCTTCATTCAATATGACAAATGCCAAAGACATAGTCAGATAAGAAGTCAGGGAAAATGACAAGTTATTGTCCAGCACTAAAAATTCGTTTTTATTTCCCCACAAGAGTATATTGGTCTTGTATGAAAACTGTTGGCTTTTGGAGAATAGAAACATAAATCATAGATAAAATAAGCATTGGTTTCCATGTAATATTATATGAAGACCCTGAGAATAACATGAATTAAGCATGTACAAAATCTATTTTAAACTACTATAATAATTATCAGAACTTTATTAGGATCTCAGTTCTAAATCCCATAATAAAATCCTATTTCCTACTTTTAAAGATGATTCTTACATGCAGCTGATTCAAGCTTTATATGTCAATTTATATGCTCATAATGGCAAATGTAACATATAGTTGCATAAACTTGTTTCAGAGAAATTTAAGATATACCTGTGGCATCCTGGAAGTTTCTGGACTCACTGGTTGTGAGGAATGGAGGTGTTTGGGAGAGCAAAAAACCAACCTTGACCTAGAGGACTGTGGAAAATCACTAGGAGGCAAGGTTTTAGATCAGCCTGGATGTGGAATTTATTACAATTACTCAGACATATGCAGGACAGTCTATGAGACAGTGAGATGTCAGCTAAAGACACAGTTCAGATGTGAAAGTGTGCCTTACAGACAGCAGGTATCAAGTCAATACTTGTTCATTGACTGGCTCACTGTTGATACAATTCAGATAAAAAACACCTGAAAATGCATCTAGTAAAAGAGAATTTACTTATAGGCAAGACAACCCAATAGCAGGATCCTTTGAATTTGAGCTTCCATAGTAGACATATGATTAAAGCACTAAAATCTCTAGCTGGATTGAGAAGACAATTCCCAGATTTCTTCCAGTTAATTTATGAAAAAGTATTGAGAAGAGTTGTGGATTTCAAATAGCTCAAGGAAGCCATAGGCAGTTCAAAATCTTTAGAGAATCCAAGACTCACATAATAAGCAAGACACAAACTTAATAGCATGCTACTTTCAGTATAATCCACAGAAAACCATCTTGGGTAAGGGTTTAATGAATTTTAGAGTGTTAATTTGACTTGCCCTTTGGCACCAAATATTTGAGTGGGATGAATACCTGAAACTGATAGTACTGTTTTGGGTGACTCAGTCACTTTATTTTAATGGTCAATTTCGTGCATTAATAATGCATTTGTGGCAGACGGGTGTGGGGAGAAACATGCTTGCAGATCACAAGTAATTTACAATGTTGTTACTGAGAACATTATTACCTCCACAACAAGAATATCCATTTTAAGTACTTATATTTCACTAAGATGCTAATGTGTATCATGAACCTTTATTGGGAAATCAACAACCATTAAAGAAAATTAATTTCTATGAGTTGTTGACAATTTATAACTACTTAATAGTCCAATCACTATAAACATTATGCCTTGCATGAGTGAATATCTTAATAAATCTTATGAATAAACATGCAACTTTAGGAATAAATCAATTTGCTCTGGTTCTTGACATGTTAAACTATTAATGGCAAAAATATAAATCAGTGGTGATGTACTTTCTTATTGCTGGATATAATCAATAGATCATTAACAAAAGGGTGTGCAAGTCAAACTCTTTGATGATGCAGAAGATCCTTAGTTCGTTACCATTCCTGAAAGCACTGACCTAGGAGGTCTGCCATTTCTAAATAAAGGGGTAAAAAGGGTTTAAAATTACCAAAGGAATGATTTGTTAAATCACAATTGTAGATGACCAGGTTTGTAAGCTTAGTTCTGGAAAGTTACCTGCCAATAATAAAATGAAATTATTTCTTCAGGAACCTTAACAATCTTCAAATGTATCTTTTATCTAATTATGCTTTTAAGAAACTTGTGAATAAAATGAGTGTTGTCAACATTGTATTCATCTTCACTGTAAAGCTTGCCTTAATCTTATTAACTTTGATGTCTACAAGGAAGTATATACTAATGACAGCATCCCTGCCAACAGGGATGTTGACATGATCTTTATGAGGGCTGCTGTTCTAGCTTCCCTGTTGGCACATGAGATGTTCTCTGTCTGGAAGCTTTGTGCTAAAGGTGGCAGCATAGAGGGAAGATTTAAATACCCAGGATTACCTTAGACTTCTGAGCCCTGAACAGCTGAACTCATAGCCCTTTTATGTGGGAGAATGAATCCCTCTGAGCACAGCCCTCTGAAGTCAGGTTTCTGTTACTAGGAGCTGAAAGTAAGTCCTCACTGATCTAGAAAGGTCAGAACACTTTATATAGAAATTCATATAAAATATGACCATGACTGAGATGAATGAAAGATATTTTCAATTAGGAAAGAGATAGAAAAAATAGGGAGAATCAGATAAGTCTTTGTAAGTCCCTTGTATAATGTGGCCATAAGTCATTGATATCACCAAATTAAAACATTACCTTACTGAACACAAAACGTCATGACAAGAAAACCTTGAATAAGTATCCCTAAAACCCATCTTTACTCTGAATTTATAGTTTACAATGCCTGTGTAATGCATTTGGCAGTTAGGTGGTTTCCCAACATTATTTTGGAAAACTATAAAATATCTATTCAAAGAAGCATCATTCACTTCTTAGTGAGAACTTAAAATGTCACTTCATGAGAAAAATATACAGTAAGATGTTTACCCTAAGAACCCCTTGGAAACATTGCCTATGTTAGAGGGTGATAGTGCGGATGTTTATTTTCTTACCCAAATACATAGTCTAAGTAGCCCATAAGGACCATCCAGCTCTGAACACACAGATTGTGGAAGGGCAATCATCTGAACATGTGTCTTGAAAACAGACAAATGAGGAAGGCAGGTGGTGGTTTGACATTGCCCCACATTTCTGAAGTATGTAGACCACGGAGAGATTTTATTTCAAGTTCTAGAGAGACACATGATTTCTGTCCACTTTATTGCCTTTCTCATTTGCCCCAAATAAGCGATTAGAAGAGGACAACTATTATGACAGCACATAGAATGCAGAATGTCATGAGTGAGCATCATGCAGCCATTGACGTCCTCACCTGAGTATGGAAAGCTGAATTACATGAGACCATTAAGAAGATGGTAAAAATTATCAAAAATTCATAGTAAACATTTATTCAAATTTCAGTCATTTTAATATATTTATGTAATTCTTAAATAATTTGAAGCTGTTTATAGCAAACTGCCCCCAAACAATAACAGTCACAAGCAATTTTTTTAAAAGCTGAATAATAAAGTGACAAGGGAGAAAAATGAAGAAGATTTTATGAAAGGACACAATCAGCACTGCAACATAAAACCGGGGTTTGTCATCAGGGCAGTAAGGAATTTAATTTTTTATTCTCCTTGACTGATCCTTCCAAATCAATCACTTACTGGACTCAATTTTAAATACCTGTTAAGTAATGAAGCTAATTAAAGAAGAAAATATTGAAAAGAACTAAAATTCCAAAAACACATGAGGCATAGCAAACTTTGAATATGTTTTTTGATTAAGGAAAACAGAACAAAAAATAATCTACTAATTCACCAGTGTGTTCGGGTTTCCATTTAAACATCTTCTGGGTGGTTCAGTAAATACATTTGTTCTGCTGTTACTATGGCACCGTCAACTGTTGAAAAGATGATTTTGAAAATAGAACTATAGATGTTCATTATCTTGGCAAATAATATAGAATTGGAAACCTTTTAGATGAGAGCTGTTTGGGAGAAATTGTTTCAAATGTCTCTAGTAGGCAAAACTTGACTCATGCAAATAATACATTCTAAAGAGTTAGAATAATAATCTAATTGGGTATTATAATAAAGAAGTTAACTCGTTTGGAAAAAAACTGTTATTTAATACAGGCATTGGAGGAGAAAAAGCACATTACTAGTTGTTTTAAAAGACAACAATATAGCCAATGATTCTGTAACGTCTTCCTATGTTAACATAGTAAATGCACTAATGGGGATGAGAATTTAATAAGATGGGTAACTGCTGAATGACTGTGTTGAACATTTGAAACCCACATAAGATTGTGTATCAATGATACTTCAAAAAAAATAAATTGAGAAATAGTTGAACAATATTTAGGAAGAGAATGACTCACACTAGCTGTGGGTGCATGATAATGCAAGTGAGATCAGCTGTGTCCTCTCAGGGTCCTGGCGGAGGGACAGCGCTCACCAGGAAGGGTGGGGATCATCCAAATTATTAAAAGTCAAAACACAAGCCTCCATCTCTTACCTGCTCCTTCCATCTTCTCTTCTTTCATAACTATCCTCCCAGTTTCTCCCTGTCTTTTGTCTTTATTGGTATATACTTATAAAGATGTGTCTCAGTTCAAAGTCATTGTGGGTCCCCTCTTTGCATATAAAATAGTAAATTCTGCCGTACATAAGTACATGACTGTTAATAACTGAAACATGTATTATAAAATTAATATGTAAAATTCAAATATTTGAAATATAAAGCAACAAAAATAATGTTTATTCTTATCCTTGTAAATAAAAATTTTAATTTTAAGCAAAATTTGAGGGTTGACAAAATCTGGCATTTCTAAAATGATTCTGAGCATTTGAAATCTCCATGGTTCCTGCAGGCTGAACTCTTAGGCTGAAAGATGACAATGCTGCTCAGTACTTTTCTACCCTAATGTCCTGAAAGGAGTTTTACATTCTATTTAATTTATGAAAAGAAGTGTTCCAATATAAATACACGAAGGAACTAACAAAAATATACATCAGAAAATAAAATGCATGTGTGGGAAGGTATTAAACTTTGAATAGTGTGGCCATTTACATATCAGGTTTTTTTTTTCCATCTTAGTTTGGAATGATTTCATGCAGACCAGGGAATACACCGGCATTGATTCTGATGGCCTACTTAGAAAACAAGCTGCGTATTCTGTCTAGATCTTTCTACAGGCTTTCAATCATTTGAATTGATTGAAGTAAGCAACTTGACTAGTTTGTTTTATTACTGTAGGAAACACAGAATTATAATAAATGCTAAGCTTTTCATTATTTATTTATTTCATTAATATAAAAATCTGCCAAAGAATAGAAGGTTGGCATACTGTTTCTTAGTATAATAGGATAGCAATGCAGAATTTTCACTGATGCTTTAAATATCATCAAATATAAGCAAAATGTTGACCAGTAATTTGGGGTCTGAAAACATCAGTTTTTACTCATTTATCAAGACAGTACTATTGTTTTTATATGATATGTGATTACATAAATGCCAGATATATTCCTGGTAGACAGATATCAGTTTCCTATGGTTAATTAATATATGCAATAATCTGATGTAATATTCCTTATAATCATATCTAATTTTCTTTATTAATATGTAATTTAGTTTTCAAAATGTTTCATTATCTAGGACATAAAATGACAAGACTTAATTGTTACTGTGCACCTTCAATAACAGTTTATTGTTCCATAGTTAATTAGGGAAAAGACATAGGTATCTCATCAGGCAATTTACCTTCTCTATTGTCATAGAGGCCTTCTGCCAAATTAAAGTATGTGCCAGTGACAGAAATTATCAGTTAGATTTGAGATTAAAATAACATTAATCCCACTCAATTATATTTTTTATTTACTTAATATGGCAGCTCATTTAAAATTCAGTATTTGTTCCATGACCCAAACTAACATTGCTGTAATAAAAATATAATGGCTGACTAGGACCACTTGCAGTAGTGCCAAGGATGCTATGATCTATTTTGGCAATCTCCTGTGATGGTAAGTCACAGCCGCAAGACCTCTAGGTTATCTCTGCTACCAGGTAGCACAGTTCCGAAGGAGCTAGAGGACAAACCCGCTCTCCAGGTCTGCACACACATACACATATCTCATGCTCCCTCTTTGAGGAATTCTACTTAATTTCCATAATTACCTTTCATTCTGGGTTTCCTTTACAACAACACATAAAATGGCAATTGCTTCCCAATTTCTTACAAGCTAAGATTGTCCCTGACATGACAATTCACAAATTCTGTGTGTGCTACTTTTGGCATTGTGAATTGCAATTTACAATTACATGCTTGAAAACCCCATGCATGAAAAGTTGTTTTGCAGAAGTTAAATTTCAATACTACTCTGAACCTTAAATTATATGGAAGTAAAGTATGTTCTTTATTACCTTGTGATTGAATTCACTTTGAATTCCACTTTTAAAATTTTTAGATATTGCAGCTACAAGGTTAGACCTTTTGTGGTATGCTTATTTTAGAACAAGAAATTGTTTAGAAATACATGATCTGCAAAATATCTTTGTCAGAGCTATAATTATTGCCTAGTATAATGCAATATTTCTGTTAATTGTTCTCAAATTTTAAACAAATTGCAAATAATCCCTGAAGAAGCTATAATTAAGGCAGCTACTAATGATTAAATCTATTTGGGTAATAACTCAGATGACCTGGAGATGTACAGCAAAACTCTTCTCATGTCTTTAAACAGTAATGCCTCTTTGGGGAAACAGTGTATCTATTTTTGAAACTTTTTTTTCTGTAGTAAAGATGCATGTGACATTGTAAACTAAATGTACAGGAGGTGGCTGGGTAATATTAATGATGCAAATTTCATTAGAACTTGCATAGTATAAGGGGATAGTTGCATAAGGCAAGTAATATGGTGTAATGTGAATGCATAATTAAGATACTTTTGTACAGAGAAATACAATTTTCAATTGAGAAGAAAAGGGCTGATCAGGCACATCTGACAGTTATTTCCACTTTCGCTCATTCACAAAAATTAATGTGGTAGATAATGTTAGGTGCAGGCAATAAAACTATCTGATTTTAAGAGCCTGGTAAAGAGACAGAGAAGTAAACACATTACATAAACATTCACTTCATTCATTCATTCAGAACATATTCAGTGAGACTTATGTAGGTGGATACAATGTATGACATGTTCCTACCTTAATTCCTCAAAAGTCCGCATAGACTGAATTTAATAGAGGGCATTATAGGAAATGTAAGTGTGTTCATTTTCTCATTGCCTGCTGAAAGTTCCCAGTAGAAATTCAGGCAGCCTCTCATTTTTCCACATTAATGAGTGCAAGCCAAGACTCTTTTCTACCCAATGCAAGGTTATAAAAGGCATACATTAGTAAAACTTGGCATAAACATCCTATTTGTGATGAGTGACACTCAAAAGGGTCTCCGCTATGTTCATATAAAAATTTTGTTTCACCTCAGGTCATTCTTGATGGCTTTTTCTTAGAGGCAGCTTATCTGCAAGCTCCCAGCAACGTGGCCATTTCCTTCAGGACAAGAACCAGCGTGACTTTCATTGGAGAAAAGTTAATATATTATCTCAATACTTCCATACAATAAAATTAGGGATTATTTTAGCACTAATATTTGAATTCTAGGAAAACACTAGCCTGTTCCAAAGGTAACGAAAGTGATTATTCAATAGAAAAAGAAATCTAAAGTGATCAACAGGATAATTTATGCTGATGAACTATTCATTCTTGTTACATACTGGATCCAGTACTGATTTTTTTTAATTGTAAAGGTCAATTGAATCTTTTCTTTAAATTATGTGTTAAGCTAACTTTTCACTGTCATAACTGCTTCTCCTCCCACTGAATGGATAGTCACTGAGGGTGCCCCTCTGAGGGCTGGGTGGGGCATCGACCCGCCCGGTCAAAAGAAAGGCAGTGGAAGTGACATGGAAGCAAAGGAATGTGAAAGCATCATCTCTGCCTCCCCGCCACCAGGCAGCACCAGCACTGCCTGCGCCCATGCACGCTCTTACTGTCCACCACTCCCTTATGACCTCCTCTGTGTGGATGAACCAGAGAATTCCCTTCCCGGTCCAGGCTCAGGTTGGACTTTGCATGAATGTGCACAAGTGTGGAAGGCAACTGGGGACAAGCCTCTTCCCTCAGAGCTGGCTGCAAGCAGCCTCCTGGCAGACACAGGGTACACTGCAGTTTCCTGGTGAGCTCCTGGGAAACCTGCTTTTCATCCACTGGCGAGGACAGTGGACAGGAGCTTCGCAAGGGTTCCTAAAAACTTCTGCGGTTTCCAGGTGAGTCTGAGAAACACCTACTCAAAGTGCCTCAGTTTCACTGAGATGGCCACTGTGGTGTCCCTGAACATGGGTGCCAGCTTCTTTGACCATCAGAAGTCATAAAAGATGCTATTTCCTATACTAAACCATTTATACTCCAATGCTTAGCATGGCCTCTCTGATCTTGACTGACCACTAAAGTTTGAAAAAGCATGAACAACTTACAACTTTCTATGGGAAACTGTTGAAATTTTAGGCATATTGGTTACTTCTGTGGTATTAATTTAATAGACAATATTTTTAGAATATTTAAAAGAATTCTGAAACAAAATGAAAATGTTCAACCTTGCAATACAAGATCTACTTTCTTTTAATTGTGTCCTTTTTCATATTTAGATGTACTCATTTGAGTTTGAATGTTTTTCCAAGCTCTCTACTTAAAATACTTCTCCTAATGTAAATGATTTATGTAGAGCCTAAAATTTTAATTCATGCACATGGAGTTTAAATTCTTAACACGCACAAGCCCACTTACCATTCTTATGTTACTATCTCTTTTATTTTTTAATATTTATAAGATAAAGCACTCTGCTAAATTCTAATGCTTATGAGAAATCTCTTTTGAACCATATTAATTATTTTAAGAGAACTATCTTATGAATTCATGTGACACTTCTTTGAAGTAGAAAAAAGCTAGGGAAAAAAAGAGAGGACTTCTCAATGAGATTTTCTCAAATCACAATTTTCTAATTTACAAGGCAAAAATAAGAGGTAGAACCAGAATTCCCATGAATTTATAAAAATAAAGTTTGTAAAACAAAAACAAATTCATAGACACTGAGCAGGGTCTAGTGGTTACCATGGGGGATGGATTGGGGTGGGTCAGTGAAATAAGTGAAGGGGATAAAGAGGCACAAAATCTCAATCATAATATAAATTAGTCATGGGGATGAAAATGCAGCATAGAAAATATAGTCAATAATTTTGTAGCATACACTTTTTATGCAACTACACTAGATGGGGTGAGCATTTAATAATGTAGATAACTGTTGAATCACTATGTTGTATACTTGAAACCAATATAATGTAGTATATCAACTACACTTCAATGAAAAAAAACAAAAAATTTTTAATTAAAAAATTAAATGATGATCAAAAGCAAAGGGATCTAAGTTACATACATTATTAATACAAATTAATAATGAATTGATTAGGAATAAGTATTAATAAGAGAGAGGACTTTATGGAAATATAACAAGTATTCAAATAAAAGTAATTTGATAAAGAGAGAATAAAGATGGTGGCAGGAGAGGTGAGACAGAGGCCTCTTTCCAAAACCACATATAATACAAAAATATAGTTAATACAACTAATCCTAAAAGAGCAACAGGAAAGAAGTCTGCACCAAACTGCATACACCTGGAAAGAAGAGCAGACCTCACAAAACAGGGTAACACACCAAAGCCATGATCCAGCAGGACCCAAGCCCTTCCCCCACCCCAGCTCACCGGTGGGAGGAAGAGAAACAAAGTGGAGAGTGGATGGAAGCTTAGGACTGCTGAACATCCAGTCCTGGAGATTTGCTCTGGGAGCACGAACCTACATTGCATGGTGCTCTGGAGATTAGTGGGGCTGGAAAGCTAAGACAGGTGGAATACTTGGAGAGACTGAGATTCCAGTCACTTGTGGAAAACAGGGATCCACATTTGGCTGCTCTGGGACAAAAGAAAGGCAGGCAGTATGAGAGACTTCCTAACAGCGAGAGGGCTGCTAAAGTGGCAAGGATTGCACAGAGCTTGCTTCTCAGGAGAAAGGATATGTGGACAAAATTTTCTGGGTGCACTTTTCCCAGCAGGTTGGGAATTTTCAGGAGCTTCAGGTGCTCCATTCCCCTGGCTGGCTATGCAGCTCTGAGGCCCCCCACCATGATAAGCAGCCTCTACACCTTCCTCCCAGTCAGCCGGCACTGGCTCAAAAACTGGCAGCCCCTGCACTGGCATCAGGCCAGCTAGAGGAAGGCCCTGCCTACAGTAGCTATAAACACAAAGCAAAGAGGCTTACACCTGTGCACTTGACCCACTGGTTCTGGTAGTGGAGACAGGCACAGCAGCTGGGAAGCAGGAAACAGCTCTTTCTCCCCCCAGGCACCAGCACTGCTCTCCTGTGACCCCTGAGATCACTCCAGGGACTGAGCAGCTCCAGACAGTAGAGCTTCTGGGCACTAGAGGGTGCCACACACAAATATGAAACATCAAAGGAACCTGGTTCAAACCAAAATCCCACAAACACCAGAAAAAGGACCAAGTGAAACCGAACTCATCAATCTTACTGAAAGAGAGTTCAAAATAAAAATT
Organism: Manis pentadactyla; assembly: GCF_030020395.1. Lineage (NCBI taxonomy): Eukaryota > Metazoa > Chordata > Mammalia > Pholidota > Manidae > Manis > Manis pentadactyla. Next base: position 135,241,440 of record NC_080020.1, read on the forward strand.
ATAAACATGCTCATGGAGGTACAGAAGAATATTCAAGGACAGAGATTCAATCATTGAGAAATTCCATATCTGAAATGAAAAATATGATGGAGGGATTTAAAAGCAGATTAGATGTAGTAGAAGAGATAGTAAATAGAATAGAAATTAGAGAAGATAAATACAAAGAAGCTGAGGCATAGAGAGAAAAAGGAATCTCTAGGAATGGAAGAATATTGAGAGAACTGTGTGACAAATTCAAATGGAACAATATATGCATTATAGGGGTACCAAAAGAAGAGAGAGAAAAAGGGATAGAAAGTGTCTTTGATAAAGTAATTGCTGAAAAATTCCCCAATCTGGGGAAGGAGAAGGAGATAGTCTCTCAGGCCATGGAGGTGCACAGATATCCCAACACATGGGACCCAAGGAAGACAACACCAAGACATATAATAATTAAAAAGGCAGGGATCAAGGGAAAGGACACACTATTAAAAGCAGCCAGAGAGAGAAAAAAGATCACATACAAAGGAAAACTCATCAGGCTATCATCAGATTTCTCAACAGAAATCTTACAGGCTAGAAGTGAGGGGCATGATATATTTAATTCAATGAAACAGAAGGGCCTCTAATCATGAATATTTGATTCAACAAGATTATCATTTAAATTTGAAGGAGGGATTAAACAATTTCCAGATAAGCAAAATCTGAGAGAATTTACATCCCACAAACCATCTCTACAGTGTATTTTGGAGGAACTGCTATAGATGGAAGTGTTCCTAAGGCTAAACAGCTGCCAACAGAGGAAATAAAACCACAGTAAAGAAAGTAGACCAATTAGTTACTAAGCAGATGCACAACCAAATCAACTACCCCCAAAGTCAGTCAAGGGATAGACAAGAAGTACAGAATATGATACCTAATATATACGGAATGGAAGAGGGGAAAAAAAAGAACCTTTAGATTGGGTTTATAGTAGCATACTCAGTGAGTTAAATTAGGCTGTTAGATAGTAAGGAAATTACCCTTCAACCTTTGGTAACCACAAACCTAAAGTCTGCAATGGCAATAAGTACATACCTATTAATAATCATGTAAATGGTCTGAATGCACCATTCAAAAGACATAGAGTCAGTGAATGGATAAAAAAGAAAGATCTCTCTATATGCTGCCTACAACAGGCTCACTTCAAACCAAAAACAGACACAAATTAAAAGTGAAGAGATGGAAAAAGATGTTTTATACAACTAATAGGAAGAAAAAAGCAGGAGTTGCAGTACTTGCATAAGACAAAATAGACTTCAAAACAGAGAATGTAACAAGAAACAAAGAAGGACATTACATAATGATAAAGGGGTCAGTCCAACAAGAGGATATCACTATTATAAATATCTATGCTCCCAACACAGGTGCACCTACATATGTTAACCAGATACAAACAGAATTAAAGGGGGAAATAGACTGCAATACTTTCATTCTAGGAGACTTCAACACACCACTCACTCCAAAGGACAGATCAACCAGACAGAAAATAAATAAGGAGGCACAGGCACTGAAAAACACACTAGAACAGTTGGACCTAACAGACATCTACAGAATGCTCCAACCAAATCAGCAGGACATACATTCTTCTCAAGTGCACATAGAACATTTTCAAGATTAGATCATACATTAGAACAGCAAAGGAGCCTCAGTAAATTCAAAAAGATTGAAATTGTACCAACCAGCTTCTCAGACTACAAAGCTATTAAACTAGAAATAAATTACACAAAGAAAACAAAAAAGCCCTCAAACACATGGAGGCTTAACAACATGCTCCTAAATAATCAATGGATCAATGACCAAATAAAAACAGAGATTAAGCAATATATGGAGACAAATGACAACAATAATTCAACACCGCAAAATGTGTGGGATGCAGCAAAGGCCGTGCTCAGAGGGAATTATACTGCAATTCAGACCAACCTCAGGAAAGAAGAACAATCCCATATGAACAGTCTAAACTCACAATTAACAAAACTAGAAAAAGAAGAACAAATGAGGCCCAAAGTCAGTAGAAGAAGGGACATAATAATGATCAGAGAAGAACAAAATAAAATAGAGAAGAATAAAACAATAGGAAGAATCAATGAAAGCAGGAGCTGGTTCTCCAAGAAAATAAAAATTAGATAACCCTCTAGCCAGACTTATCAAGAAAAAGAGAGAGTCTACACACATAAACAGAGTCAGAAATGAGAAAGGAAAAATCACTATGGACACCACAGAAATACAAAGAATTATTAAAGAATACTGTAAAAAATTATATGATAACAAATTGGATAACCTAGAAGAAATGGACAACTTTCTACAAAAATACATCCTTCCAAGGCTGACCCAGGAAGAAAAGAAAATCTGAATAGACCAATTACCAGCAACAAAATTGAATTGGTAATCAAAAAACTACCTAAGAAAAAAACTCCTGGACCAGATTGCTTCACCACTGAATTTTATCAAACATTTAGTGAAGACCCAATACCCATCCTCCTTAAAGTTTTTCAAAGAGTAGAAGAAGAGGGAATACTTCCAAACTCATTCTATGAGGCCAGCATCACTCTGATACCAAAACCAGGCAAAGACCCCACAAGAAAAGAAAATTACAGACCAATATCCCTGATGAACCTAGATGCAAAAATACTCAACAAAATATTAGCAAACCGAATTCAAAAATACATCAAAAAGATCATCCATCATGATCAAGTAGGATTTATTCCAGGGATGCAAGGATGGTACAATATTAGAAAATCCATCAACATTGTGCACCACATCAACAAAAAGGACAAAAACCACATGATCATCTCCACAGATGCTGAAAAAGCATTTGACAAAATTCAACATCCATTCATAATAAAAACTCTCAACAAAATGATTATAGAGGGCAAGTATCTCAACATAATAAAGGCCATGTATGACAAACCCACAGCCAACATCATACTTAACAGTAAGAAGTTGAAAGCTTTTCCTTTAAGATTGGGAACAAGACAAGGATGCCCACTCTCCCCACTTTTATTCAACATAGTTCTGGAGGTCCTAGCCACAGCAATCAGACAACACCAAGAAAAAAAAGGCATCCAGATTGGTAAGGAAGAAGTCAAACTGTCCCTGTTTGCAGATAGCGTGATATTATACACAAAAAAACAGAAAAAATTCATTTCAAAACTACTAAATCTAATGTCTGAATTCAGCAAAGTTGCAGGATACAAAATTAATGTGCAGAAATCTCTTGCATTACTATACATTAACAATGTACTAGCAGAAAGAGAAATCAGGAAAACAATTCCATTCCATATTGCGTCAAAAAGAATGCACCTAACATACTTATAAGAATACAATTTTGATTAGATGCTAACCCCAAAAATGGTTATACTATGGCATATTTTATTTATCTTCCCTAAAACTTCACTTGCTGTTGATGCCTAAATATAAATTATATACTAGATCAGATTTCATCTTGTCTGTTAAGTAGCATTCACCTAGGAAACCACAAGGGCCTATGATGCCAACTACTGGTAGATTTTTATTAAACAAGGAAAGTTAAAATGTGTTCTTGCCCAAGGTGTGGAGAGCCTGTGGAGCCACAAAGAAGGGCACTGAGGAAGTCAGGTGCATGCCCAGCACCTGTTCAGGCTGGTGGAAACTACATCTTACATTTTAGCTTTGTCTAGAGGCATTCCTGAATGAAGCCCTCAGATCTAGGACCTAAGGAAATAGCAGCTATGGGAAAATAAAATCACACGTACAGTTAGAATCCACCATCTTTAAAGAAGTTCAAGGAAATGAGACCAGTGGGAATTGGTATTTCAGAGAATGGCTGTGAAAAAGAAGTAGGGCATGACACTGAAGCATGGTGATATCCAGGATAGCCACACAAGGCAGCCAAATGTAGTGGGGGGGCAATCTTAATCCAAGTGACATGGAAATACAAGTGAGACCCTTGCATGCTCTGACTCATTTCCTCTTCTCGGCAGTCGTGGGAGCCTGGAGCTGTCATCTCCTTCAGACACCGAGAGTCGGTCAACTACTTTGCCCAAAGCACACAGCTCTGACTGGGCTGGACACTACATCTGTAAGGAAAAGTAGCCCATGATCATCCTATCAATACCCACCACAGGTCTCAGGGTTGGGCAAAACTGGGGGTGGTGATGAGGAGGACAGTGTGGGGACACAGCTGGAGGAGCCCTGTGTGCCTGGAATGCTATGCATTGACCCTGAGGTGTCCAGAGGGCAGAATGATCTAAACAGGATGATCAGTAGTGAGAGCCCAGCACACCGTACTGAGCTGCCATTTCTAAAGCCAGCCTAATTTATTACATATCTCATTCATACACATGGTGAGAACCCAGTAGCATGCATGATAGGGCCAGTTGAAAGCACTGGGAACATAAAACAAAAGGATGGGTGAGCAGAATGCAGGACTGGGACAGGCAATTGGGTAATAGTGATGTGGGAAAAATTGGGATCTATGCCTGGTTAACTAGCTCCCTCTCAGCTCATTCAAGAGAATTAATAGTATCAAGATGAGCTGAACATCCCATTACTGCTCTTTCTTGCTAGAAAATTTCCCTCAGCAGTGAAACAGAAGCACCAGAGAGAACTGTTTCTGAACTATTTCTAACCATTATTCTGCTTACATAGTTTATTTATTTACCCCAGCTGACTGTCTTGGTGTAGAGTTCCAAATTAATAGGTCATTCTAAGCATAATCTTCCTAGCAAAGTCAGAAGGTTAAAACTGATTTTATACATTTAGCATCATCCCAGTTTGATTAGGAATTAATGTTCTCAGTTTCTTGTAGACAATTGCTCCCTAGATCAAGATTAGCATGCTAAGGTTGAATCACGTAATTTGATTTCACTCTGTGGGTTTATGTGTCTCCAGTTGATTGGCTGGAATTTGGTCTCACAATGTGGAAAAGGTGGCTTTTAGTACATCATTTTCCTTCCTGTTTTGTATTGCACTCCGTATTTGTTTATTTGCTTTCCGAGATTACACCAAGTAGGAAAGTGACCTTCCGGAGTCTACAGAGATGAAATGTAGGTCTGCCAGATACAAGAGTTTTGACAGAATAGTCGATAGTCGGAAAGCCACCTTCACCCGGGAGGGTTAGCATCACACTCCTGCCCTTGTGCCGGCTTCCTCTTGATGACTGTGAGTCTTTCCTGAGAGTGATTCCTCATCACCATCAGAGTGGTTGGTAAGATCCTCAGTTCAGGGGCACATCAGGAAGAAAGGTGGGCAGGAAGCAGCTCAGCTAGCCTTGCGCTTGCCTGCAGCCCTGGAAAATATCTTATCTACCTTTCTAGTCCCTAGGGGCTGGTGCTGGACAATGCCATCAGGCTATGGGGTGTTGACTTAATGGTATAGCAAGTGTCTTCTTCTCAGGCTTATCCTCTGTGTGTCCACAACTCTGGATCTTTTCCAGGCTGTCATGAAGAGATGATAGGATTCAGGACCTGAAGAGATCCCTGGCCATCTGCATCCTGCACTTCTCATTCCCATCAGTGCATTCAGCCTACAGGAAGTGTACTAGGACAAAGAAGGTTTCAGGTGTCCCTAGGCTAGGGCACCCTTCCAGGATGAAGCTGCCTAAAACTCCTACCATATAAACAGAAGGCCGAAACAAAGCCTTATGGATATTGCCAGCATTCAGAGTCAATAATCAGTGTTGAAAATGCCCAATATCCTTTCATTTTAGGGGGCCCAGAACATCACAGGGTTTTTGTCTTTACTATTGACCCTTAAGCCTATATCTTATTAGAATTGAAAAAAGGAAAATGAACAAATAAAATGGCAAAAAATTTTCCTAAAGACTATCCAGAGCAAAATTAAAACTCTACATTGTAGTAACCTTGTTTAAAAACAGACTTTGATTTAACTATTCACTCTTTTTCATAGAAAAGTAGTGAAATTGAAATCCTGATAGCTTCTCAGAACTTTACCTTGACGTCTTGGTCCCCTTTTATCTCATGTATGATGTTCATATATTTCTTACCTTTTCAGAATTGCTCTTAATGTATTATAGAGGAATATCTGATAAGAAGGTTTTAAATTAGTAATGACACCAGAAAGGCTAAGCATTCATGAGCAAGGCTACATTGAACCTGATTTGCTTTAACCTTGCCAAGAGTCATCAGCCAGTATCCCATTTGTGAGCCATAATTCAAAAGTTTGAAATTATTCATTGAATTACTTTTTAATCATTTGTTATAATGGAGTAAGCTTTAATGGAGTAAGCTATGAGAAACAGTGGTGTACTGTGACATTTTTAATCTCTCTGGGGAACTTATATAAAAGGCATCCATATTTAGATGTAAGTATGTGAATAACCCAAATGTGAAAATCATTTCCTTTTCTTGATATGTTAAGCACAGATGAAAATAAATGGAAAAAAAACCAGCAAGAGAAATGGAGTGAAACTGGGTCTACATCCCCATTTTTAAAAAGCTGATTCATTTTAACCACCTTTTATTCAATCACAGAGATTGAGTTGACATGCACTGCATTACATGGCTTTATTTGTAGCAATTCAGTATATGGGAAGATGCAAAACTTTTGTAATGGATACACAGCTGATGTAATTCACTTTCAGTTTCTGCAGTAATGAATTAAATGCATTGAGCTATAATATATCTTCAAATATTAACCCTTAGGAACCTGTCATTTCTACAGATAATTTTACCCATAAATAGTTTGTAGTTTAAAGTAGGTACAAGTAAAAGAGATTAATTTGTATCAGCTTGAGTCTCTGCTTGGTCCCAGAAGTTGATATTGGTAGTAGATGCTAATTCTCATTCAAAAGGGTATTTATATCTAAGATAGTTCAGTCTCATCTATTGGCATATGCCATCTGTTTGTAGAAGAATCATGAAAATTATCAAGGATATCATACTGCTAAATTATTACAAATTTAATTCCGGTGTGTTCACATGTCAATACAAATAACTTGAAGGAAAAGAAAAAAATGTTTAAGTGTCTCTGCTTGTTCATCACATCATCGTTGTACTGAACCCAAACTAAACAAAACAAAAAATGAAAGTCTAAGCAAGGATCACCATTTTTCTCATGAAACAGCAAATGGAACTTAGAAATGACTGCTGCCAGTGAGAGGACAGAGAAGACTTAGAAGCAGCAAGTCCCAATACGAAGACTTCAGTGCAAACTTATAAAGAAATAGAGATAAAAAAACAGATGAGCATTGGTAATATTCATAACAGACTGCCAAACACACTGAACTGCCATACAAGGTAACCTTTCTACATATAGTGCAAGACAATTATAAAAGAAAAAGAAGAGTTAGTAAATTTTCCTAAAGTAATTACAGGTCTCTGATGTTTTTTAAGGCTCAGCATATGCTCATCAGAATGACAATTAATTACATACATCTAAATGTAAACATCACATAGAGTTTTGGCCTATAACGGAGCTAGAACATTGTTATCTATTACATAGAACATCACCTTTACATAAAAGGAAATTATGAACTCAGAGGGTCATCAGTCTTAGGAAAAGTTCACAGTCCCTGCAGAAATTAATGAATATTGGCTCTTGCTTTATTATATTCCTGGTACATCAACTTATTAGTCTCTCCAGTCTCAATTCCAGCTGTGCCTCTGCCAAATCGGCATCCCTGTTGAGGGGAGGTCAGGCTGGACCTGTCCACTTCTTTGCATTTGTTATCCACCCAAAATCCCAGAGAGACACTCCTCTTGTTAATCACCCAATGATGAACTTGTTGGTTGACTCAGACTAGGCACAGGAAATACATGGTAAACAAGCGAGCTTCTTGTTTAGAATAACTGTATTTTCTCCAATTCCTATTAAAACCTAGAAATTCCTCCAGGGCAGTAATTATGACACTGATTTTCTTGAAGAATCCTTCAGAAATCATCTCCACAGAGATGTTATCTGCTTTTGCTTTTGCACATTTAGGCTGCAGGATACATCCACTTATGATCCATATATCAGTGGATTTTGTGCTATTGCCTTAGACCAGGGGCAGGCAAACTGTGGCCACAGACGACACTTAGCCACCCCGCTGGTTATACATAACCTGCACCTGCTGTCATGCTGCTGTGATAGAGTTGAGGAGCTGATGCAGACACTGTATGTGACTCCCAAGTCTAAGGTAGTCCTATCCAGCCCTTGTCAGAAAAGTTTGGCAAGTGCTTCCTTATTCTAATATTGAGCTAGAACATTGTTATCTATTCCTACCAAGACCACCACCACTTCAAAGTGAATGGGGGCCAGGGAGAGTTCCTATTCTTCTTTGTATCTTTCATAATAATTTTCTCATATTAGGAGGTCAAATACTTTAGATTTACTACCACACACATGTACATATAATTTAAGTTAGTTGATCACTAAGTGATAGAAATGGGCTCATGGAGTATGGCTGGGAAACCGTGATGGACAGTCAAGAGTGAACTCATAAAACCAGTGCTGGTAAGAGAGCAAATAAGAAAAACATGCAGAAAAGAAGACATGTCAATTATTTTAAAGACTTGATTTTTCCAGGATAAATTACTTTTGAGAACTCTAAATTTCTACATAGACTCTTTAGAACAAGAACCATCTGATTTTTCCTATGCATTTAACAACAGAGTATGAGCCAATATCAGAAAAATAATTTGAGATGTTAACTAATGATTACTTTAAAAATATTTTTTGCATTTTTGCATTAACCTGCTTTTGAAGATTCATATATACTTGAAATTTATGCTATAAGTTCATTTCTTTAGTAATCTTAATATATATAGTTTCCTTTGGATAACATTAAAAGTGACTTTTTTGAAGAAGCCTTCAGAAATCATCTTGACAGGATGGTCAATCAATGGTGCAGGATCAACAAAGTCGTGTGTCAGGGTGGGGGAGAATTTAATTGATTTTAAAACCTTAAATATAGTAGAGAAGAAAACTAAGGATTTAGGAATGTTACTTGGCCACAGAAGTAAAAAGTAAGGTCCTGGGGGAAAAAAAAGTAAAGGACATTAAAATCCACACATACAACTCATTTTTGAGGGAACAGGGATTCTCTTTTTAGGTAGAATGTAACCTTAACATAAAAAGACATACTTGGCATGGCATCCTAAACTTTACAAATCTATCCCCTTCCTCCTGTGCACATCCCCAGTTCCATCATGAAGAGTTTACTGCTTTGCACGTGGAGAATTCTTCTCAAGCTACATCTCAAAGGTAAGGCTTGCCACCACTCACCCATTCTTCAAGGTCTTATCTTTAAATTGTTTGCTTTTAATCAGAGCTGACCAATTCATCATTTACTGATGAATCATGGCAATTTGTTTTATTCTAATTACTGTATCTGTGGGTGCAATACTTTGGGAAAAGTAATTTATTATACATATGCTAGAAAGTACGTAAAGTACAAGAAAGACACTGGTTTGAGGATAGATGTGCCAACCGTGAAAGGTCTTATATAGACTTTGTCTTAATGCTCCTGTAGAAGCAAGAGTAATGTATTCAGAGGCTGAAATAAATCATATTTTCAAGTGTTGCTGTATGTATTTTAATTTGCCCTACCATCCATGCAAACTTAAAATTTACTTTGAAAAGACTGAAACGAACACAGGTTATCAATAAATACTGCCACAGGTTCCCCCTGCCTTTGGACATTGATTTCAGTGATTCCCTTTTTTATTCTTCATCACTGAGTTTCTTCTCTATCTGAATAAAAACCATATGTCATTTTGGTTTCATTGAACAAAGCAAAATTTCTAATTAGCAAATGTACACGAAGGTAGTTTTAAACTTTACTCTTCATTCCATATTTAAATTCAATCTCTTTGAATTGCTGATGTAGACAGATGTCTACTCATATTCCTCCTCCTGGTTTTAAGTTTACAGTGTTAGTAAGAATCCAAAATTATTTTGAGGTACTTTATCAGTGCTATCAAAGTAATTTGACAAAAATTGTGTTATTCATACATAAGGGCAACAGTGGTTTTTCTTTCAAGATCTTGAAATGATGGAATATTCTTCTGCAAGAAAAATAGAAGCAAATCATTTTAAAGATATGTTAGGTATGTGCTGGATTTCAATGGGGGAAAAATGGATGAACCAGGTAAATCACATCTCTGCATAGGACACTGATCTTGCACCTCCAGACTGAAAGCTATATCATCCTTAAATTGTCCATCTGGCTCCATGTGTCTGTTGCCTGACACCCTCAGATAAAAGCTACAGTGGCTCGTCTGGTTATTGGCCAGCCAAGGGGTTCTTGCCTCTCCATCTCCGGGATAGAGTGATGTAGTGCTGGCTATCGGTGCCTTCCTTCTGCTGAGTCCCCTTGATCACCAAGAACCTCAGCAACAAAGGCAGATGTGGGAGACAGGAAGCGAACTTCTAGGAATATTGCATAACATATTACATAATTTGAGAATAGCAGCATTCCTTGGGAAGAGTCTAGCTCTTGGTTAATACACACCTATGTGTGATTTTTGAAGCTTGCCTGTTGGCAATTACAAGTGCTTCCCCTGGCTGGGGAACACCACCCTCCCCACCCCAGACTCGGGGCATCTGGTGCACTGCTGCCTCTGGGGCGCTGCAATCAAGAACTTGGTCCCTGGCTGTCATACTTGCTTTCCTGGCCCTGCTCTTCCTTCCTCTCATCTGCAGCCTTGGGCAGGGGGCCTTCTATGACCTCCTTATGCAGGGGGTGGTGGGTGGGGAGCCAAGAGCAGAAAAGCCTTGAAACACTTTCCCCACTCTGACTCAGTACCTCATAGCCTTCCATTCCAAGCCCTTTCTTTTGGGCCTTTCTTTATGGGCCTCAGGGCCCATAAAACTGCTGGGTCCTTTTGTTTGGGGCACCCACGTCTGCCCTGGCCCACCTGACACAGGACTAGTGTGCCTCCCACGGGGGAAATGGGACATGGAGAGCTGGCGCCTTCTCCAGTTTAGCCGTGTGCTTTACCACAGCAGTGACTGGCTGAAGGCTCCCGTCTTTCACTAGGGCTTCTTGCTTGAATCCGCTGCCCCCACACCTGACAGTGCGCTTCTTTCTCTCCCAGCTCAGCTGAGCTACTGACACCATCCTTGCATCCAGTGGTCTTCCGCCTTGCTTCTCTTTCCTCTTGCTTCTTGTATGTTTTAAATACCTTATATATACCATGTGCTTATCCTTTCATTCATCCACGTGTTTCCATATCTGAACTGGAGGATATTATGCTAAGTGAAACCAGACACAGAGAGACAAATACCACATGATTCCACTTATATGTGGTATCTAAAAAAAATCTAACTTATAAAAGTGGAGAAAAGAGTAATGGTTTCCAGAGCCTGAGGTCGGGGGAAACCGGCTGATGGTCACAAAGGGCATGTTGGTCTGGTTACGCCAGATGAACACATTCTTGAAATGGAATACAGCATAGTAACTATAATTAATAATACTGCAATGCACACTTGAAATTGCTAAGAGGATTCTTAAATGTTCTCACCACACACACCCAAAATTTAACTATGTGAAGTGATGGATATGTTAATTAGCTTGGTTGTGGTATAATCATTTCAAAACATCATGCTTAAACCTACATGATTTTTATTTGTTAGGTGTACCTCAATAAAGCTGGAAAAATATAACTATGTCCATGTGTATTCATGTAGCTCAAGTGATCAGTTCTCTTTGTGGTCCAAGGCTCAGGGGAGCCCAGCTGACACACATGGAGGCCATAGTTACATGGAGGAAATTTATCACCTTAACAGAGAAAGCAGACAAACACAGAAGAAAGATAGTTATTCCCTCCATATAAAATGGGGGTGGGGATCCCCAGTACTCCTGAGTTGCAAAAATCTGAAGAAAAATTATGAAGGAAGAAAAGTGGTAGATGAGTGAAAACACAGGTAAAGATAGCTACACGATCATAACTGATGAAAACTTTTTCAGAATAAAATAGGAGAGAACTGATGTTATCTCAGAACAGGCAATGATTTCTTAGATATGGTACTATAAGCATGATCCAAAAAATAACACTGATAATCAGGCTTCTTCAAATTAGAAGGAAACATTTGCAAATTATTTATCTGGTGAAGAACTTGTGGCCAGAATATATAAAGTACTATTACAATTCAATAATTTAAAAATAGTCAAGTTAAAAAATGGGCAAAAGACCTGAAAAAACATTCTATCAAAGAAAATATAAGAATAACTAATAAGCACATGGAAAGATGTTCACCATCAGTAGTCACTGGGTAAACACAGATCAAAATCTCAGTGAGGTACCAGTACATATGCAACAGAGAGCTGTCATCAAAAAGATGGGCAATACCACCTGCTGGCAAGGATTCATAAAAACCAGACCTATCAAACATTGCTGGTAGGAATGTAAAATGACACTTTGGGAAGTTTGGCAGCTTCTCCAAATATTAAACATATATTTATGAGATAACCATGTAACTCTATCCCAGATGTCTAGAGAAATGAAAACCTACGTCCACACAAAGACTTGTGAATGTATACAGCAGCATTATTCATGATAACCAAAACATGTCCATATACACCATCAAGTGGAGAAACAATATGAGCTACATCCATATACTGAAATATCCATTAATGAAAAGAGTAAACTACTGGTATGTACAATGATATGGAGAGCCTCAAGAAGATGATGCCAAGTGGAAGAAACCAGAGATGAAGGCTACTTATGATGTGATTCTATTTACATGAAATTTCTAGAAAGTATATAATAATAGAAAGATTAACCAAATTCATGTGTGCCTGGGGAAGCAGTTAGACGTAGGGGTTCACTGCAAAACAGACACAAGGAGTCTTCTAAAAGTGAATCTTGGTGATGACTGGATGATGATATAAACACTCTAAAAATGACTGGATGGTACATTTTCAGAAAGTAAGGTTTTGGTATGTAAATTGTAACTCAATAGAGGTGTTTAGAACCATAGCTTGGACAATGTAATCCAGGAGAATTAACTGCTTGACAACAGGGCCCCTGGTTTTATCACCTTTGCGTTCTCAAAGCACTGCTCTAAGGTGGAAATGGTAAGCACTGGCCTCATCATGGGTCTTGTGCTCAAATCACTTCATTCATTAATCCAGCGATTCATTCAACTAACACTCTGAGCTTATTTTTCGTGACATGCACCATTCTAGGTGCCAGCAATGTGGCAGTGGACCAGAAATATAGTCACTGGTATTAAAGGACTAACATTCTGGTGGGGAAGACAGAAAAAATGAGAGTTACTATTTACATTAAAATATAATACCTGGTGGCAATAAGTGCTCTGAACAAAACCACTTACCTTCCTGCAAGGAGTCAGGAATCCTCCTTAGATGGAGGTGAGGGGATGCCCTCTGGAGAGGTTACAGTGGCAGAGACCTAGTCATAGACAGAGGGGTACATTCTTTCATTCACTCACCTACTTGTTAGAATATAAATTCCAAATAACCCAAATATTCCTTCTCCTGTTATTTTATTTTTCCTTCCCATATTTATGATTATGAATGAAAAAATGGCACTGACTGGGAGAAGCAGGGTGTTAAAAATACTTCCCTTGGGGTTTGGGTAGTTTGTAGATGTGGGCAGTACTCAGTTCCCCAGGAGATCCAGCCCCTGTACCGCACAGACAAATCAGAATTGGGGATGCGGCTCTTTACCCCAAACTGTCCTTGGCTGATAGGAGTCCTGAAGCCCAGCCCAGCCTGTTTCCCACTGTGCCACAGGATGGAGACTGTGAGAGATCACCTGGGCTTGCAGAAGGTGAGGTGTGCAAGCAAGCGTCAACCCTGGCGCGGTCACTAAGCCAAATTCTGTTCTCCCCAGACCACGGTTCCCCTTCCAGGTGGTGTCGGGTTGCATGGCTTCTGGGATTCCCCCTTTCTGAGGCATGGGGAAATCTGGAGAGTGACTGTCAATCCAGAGAGGAGTTGAATGAATTTTAGATTTTACTGACAGTTCAGCCTCACATGAGAGTGGTAGTTTCCTCTAACACAGCCAGGAAAAGCTTGTGCTTCATAACAAGAGGTCTCATCTGCCCGGAGCTGTTCAATGGCCCCCCTGGGGGACTGGCAAGAAGGGCTGTGAATTCTGCTGTACACAAACACACTGGCTGCCTCTGCCCTCCTTTTAACCCCAAGGTCGAATGTAGTTGGGCTCCGGCTCTGGATTTCAGGGAACTTGGTTAAGAAGGGACTGCACCTGATCTTGTGGATTTCCTCAGATCAGAGTCAGTTCAGTGGCCACTGTTTATCTTTTTTCTTTTCGGTGAGAATATATACTAACAGAAAAATATCTCTCTTTTCTAATCTCATGAAAATACAATATGCATTGCTACATATTGAATTTCTTGGACTTCACTTTTTGCCTGATGGCAGAAGTTTACTGTATTTCAAGGCCAAATGCCTTTACTTGATCCCTAGAAATATGGTCTTATAAATCACACCATTTGTAAAATGAGTTTACTATAAAGGAAATCACTCACTCATTTTAATATCATTAGTAGGAAGAAGTAAACTGAATGTCCCTGAATTTCCATCCTGTAAATACTTAATAACAAAGACATTTGTTGAATTTGTAAGTTCCTGCACTAACATGATAATGTAGGTTGATGGCTTAAGGCAATGGTCATTTTCTCCCCAGAACAGTAAACCAAGTCCTGATTGTACCTTTTACTTATATTTACTAAGGACACAGAGCCATTTTCTAAATGCTTAAATTTTTAGAATGTCTGTGGAAAGCTCATGTTATCAGTGAACTGCCTTTTATTTGTATGTTTTTGAAAGCCATTAAAATACACATCCCAAGAGGTAGTGTGCAGTATAGCCAGTATGAGCAGTTGTTAATATACTGCCTCTGGTAAGGATATTTGCTCATAATATGACCACTGATTATGTGCAGCGACTAGTTTTGTGTCTCTTTACACATGCATTGGATTGCTTTGCCTCACAGCTACCTTCTCAGGAGACACCACTATCATCTGTCTTCTAGATGAACAACTAACACTCAAAGACATGAAATAATGGGCCCAAAGGGCACATTGTGAGGCCACATTTTGAAGCAAAACCTAAAGGCAGTGTTTTAACTATTCTTCTAAACCAGTTCCCAGTGCAATTATGCATTTCTCTTGCTCTGTTTTTAAACTTCATTGAACACTTCAAATACAAGAACATTCTATCATCCAAAACTAGCCCCAGTTCTGTAAGTTGAATGTTGGAGCTTTTTAAGATTTCTCTAGAATAATTTATTAGTATCTCTTATTTACTTTCCGTCCTTTATTCTGAGGATATTCCCTCTTGGTGGGCATCTCACTGCTGGCAACCATCCCACCTCCACATTCCCACAGCAGCACCTCCACGTGGTACACCTGAAAGACTCAGAGACCCTGTAGCTCAGTCAGTGCTACTGATTTTTCAGAGAAGTGCCCATCTGTTCTTCAAAAAATTCCTATTTAAAGCAGACAGGATCCTTTAATTCATACTCAGTATGCTCAAAATTGCTGGTTTTCATTTTAATTATCTTCCAGCACTTCTGGGTATATGTTCTTTATGCTGAAGCAAATTTGGGTGATTGTAAATGATTTTTTTAAATCTCTGTGACAGATTGTTAAAGTCTGGGCATATGGAAAGCTGTAAACAAAACTCAAAAAAAAAACCACATAAGTAAAGGCTCTATGGCCTTCCTCAGCTAAATGTAAATTCCTTCAAATGACAATATGACTCATAATAAGCATGTGTGTGGAACCTCTGAAGTCAATAAATATATAAACCTATGTATTGTGGTTCTCAAAACTATAACCAGAAACCATTTGACCATAGACAAGTGGCAAATTATTCATTACCAATGGTATGCCTCACTACTGGGACTTCCTATAGTGAGTATAAAAGAAATTTCTAATTCAAAACTGTTTTGAATTTCTTCCAGGATTTTTAACTCAAAAAATTTTAAATTAAGTTATATTAAATTTCCTTCCAAATTTATATCCACTTATGAAAAGGCAAATCTCATGTATTTAATGATAAAAAATACTTTCCTTTGCTATAATTTTGTCTTCCAGCTGGGACAGATGAAGTACTTCCAGCCCTAAAATCAATGGTTTGGGAGAATCCAAAGCTTCCTAAACTCCCTCAAACTCTCACACATCTCCATTGCAGTGGCCAACACTGAGCTAGTATTCTTGCATTTTGGCTTTCTGCGCCTCAGCAAGGTGACTTAGACTTGAAACATAGAACTTTCTTAAACTGAGCAAAAAGATGCTATTTGAACAGAGGACATTAGTATAAAAGTAGACCTTAGTGAAGATTTTGTAGGTCACTTATTAGAAAAACTTATGCCATACACCTCACAGAAAACAGCAGTCCCATCTTAGACACTTCAGCTCAACAATGTCCCCTTTTGGTCACCTGTCACGGTGTAACCTCTTGGGCCCTTCTCTTTGTAAACTTCTCCCCAAGATGCTGACTCCTTCATTTGCCCTCTGGGCTTTCCCCCAGGAACTTATATTGCTTATCCATCTTTCATCCTCTAAATCGCCAATTTCCTTACATGAATTCATCAAGGTCTGAAAAAGCAAACAAACTTCCTTTTAAATATGCTCAACTCCATTCAAGGGCAATTGAGATAATAGATTTTTTTGCTCACTTTTCCTGATTACCCTCAGATGTCTAATCAATGAGTTGACATAATAAAATTTATATATTCATGCACCCAATTACAGAGCTTTAGAAATAAAGACAAATCCACAATTATAGTCAGAGAACTTCAAACCCCATCTCTCAATAACTGATAGACCAAGTAATCAGAAAATTGGTAAGGTCGCAAAAGATTTAAACAAAAAAAAAACTATCAACAAACTTGATCTGACTGACATGTTTAGAACACACTCAACACAACATCAGAATACACAATCTTAGTGAACACAGAACATTTACCAGTATAGACCATGTTGTGACCCATATACCAAGCACCAGTAAATGTGTAAGGATTTCAATAATATAAAGTATGTTTTATAGCCCTAATGAAATTAAACTGTAAAATACTGACAGAAAATCTGAAAAACATCCTCAAACATTTGGAAACTAAGTAACACATTTACTGTATAACCCATTGGCATAAAAGGAATCAAAGGGAATTTAGAAATTATTTTGTACTGAAAGAAAAATGAAAACACAACATGTAGGCTTTGTGAGACACAAATAAAGCAGTATCTATATAAGGAATTTTATAGAATAAACTCCTTATTGAAAAAAAGAAAGATTTAAACTCTATGACCTCAGCTTCTACCTTAAAAAAGTAGAAAAATATCAAACTGAAGCAGATAAAATAAAGACAAAAAGAAATAATGAAATAAATAACAACAAAAAAAACCAAAAGAAATTTTCAATAAATAAAATCAGGTCCTTTAAGCAAATCGATAAAATTGATTAACTTCTAGTTTGACAGATTATGGGAAAAAGAGAAGATGAAAATTATTGTCAAAATACTCAAAAAGGGGATATCACTAGAAAAATCTCTAAATATTAAAAGGATAATAAAAGATTATGAAAAATTTTGTGACATTAAATTTGGTGAATTAAAGGTGAAATAAATAATCCCCCAAATTTTTCAAGAAGAAAGAAAAAATTGAGTGGAACTATATTCATTACAGTAATTGAATCTGTAGTTAAAATCCTTCCTATAAAGTAAACAACAGGCCCATATGGCTTCAATGAGAACTTTAAGAAATATCTATGGAAGAAATAATACCAAATCTATACAAACTATTCTGGAAAATAAAACAGGAGGGAATACTTCTCGACTTTTTTTTTGATGTCTGATACCAGAACCAGAAAAATACTTCACATAAAAGCTACTAACCAAGATTTCTTATTAAATAAGGCAATTATGATAAACACAATTTTAGCAAATCAAATATATATATATATCATATTGTTTGGGCTACTTTACCATCCTGCAGGAGGAGAGAAGAGTTTCTGCCTCTCCCAGCAACAGCCCAGCCAATGAGAGACTGTTACAACTCAGCCAATAAGCAACCACGGCACATGGGACTCCCAATTTCCTCCAATGGACTTTTTGTTTAGAACAATCTCCCCAATACATCCCCTTCTATAAAAGAATCTCCTCTGCTTTATTCCCCAGATTTTGCTACAGCTTTCTTATTGTAAATTGCAATTCTCTGCTGTTCCTGAATAAACTCATTTTTGCTGGGAAAATAAATGATGTCTTATTTTTGTGTTAGCAATTCCCACACACCAGTGTTTATGAAATTATGTGAGCAAATTATTCTATCATGTTAAAAAAATGAAAAATCAATACCTTTTGGTTCCATGTATGTTTGAAATCATAGTTTTTTCTCTCATTTTAACTTCACAGCTTAAAGTTTGAATTGGTTAGGTTCTATGTCTTCATTTTCTCGATCATAATAATTCTTCAACTTACTGGTTCTCTTGAAATTCCATTCAAGTGTCTCTCACCAAGGCCAGTATTACCCTTGTTGAAATGGTCTTTAATCTCTCTCATTCTTCATCTTTGTAAATATCCAACAGTACTCACTGATACCTGGATAATGAGTAAAAGATAAACTTAGAAAGGGGGGCTCAATGATTTATTTTAAGATTTATCTCTTAGATGATAGTTATGGGTTTTATCATATCTCAATCACGTGTAAAAAGGAAGAAAAAAGAGGTAATATTAAAAAATAAACAAAGGTTGTATTTTAATGGAATTAAACATGTTCAAAGTGTAAAAATGATGAGTAGCTTTATACTTTAACTTTTAAAATAGTAGTTATTTTAATGTTCAGGTATGTGCTTAAACACTATTGATTAGCAAATTGATTTAAGATGGTATGTTGATGGATTAATCAGGATTTTTATGGATATATTTTGGAGGAGTTTCAGTTCTTATGACCACAAAACAAATGAACACTTATTGGACTATCGTTATCATTTTCTGTACCTATAGATACTATGGATCAGAAAGTTGGACAGGGAAGAGGAATAGAGAATTCTCTGCTAAATTTGCATTGGTATGGCAGCCTGAAATCTGACCACTGGATGATCTGAAGGCTTTACCACACATATTGGAGAGCTGATAAGATAAACAGCTGGGTACTGATAAACCTGGGTCACCCTCCATGTGTCCTCTCTGTGAGACCATCCCAGTGTGGCAGCTGCAGAGTAGGCAGATTTCTCACACCTCGGCTTAGGGCGTCCAAGTCATGTAAAGGCCAGGGAGAGGGTGCCAGGCTGAAGTACTACCACTTCTAACTTAGCCTCAGAAGTGATGCAATTTTATTTTTGCTTAATTTTTTTTCATTACAGTGTTCCCATTCAGAGGAAACTAGACTGTGCCACTTGTGTAAGGAAACTCAAAGACTTCAGAGGTATATTTAACATCATTGAGCCCCTGAAATTCCAAGACAGCAGCCTTCCTGGGAGGAGGAACAATGTGCAGGGCGACTACCGAGGAAGTACCAAATGTTGTATGTGCTCGAACCTGTTTCTCAGGGAGACCAATTAGTTACTAAAGGATATTCTAATAAGAATCCCATAATGATAATAATAAGGGAGGGAAATAACACAGCATTGCCACACCTTATCTATTTCTGTAGTTGAATACTGATTCACCAACTCAGGATGGGGCTTCAGCAGATACAATTAATGGTTGCCGTAAAAATATTCATAATTATTTTCTGAATAGTCACTGAATATATTGCTATGTACCAAAGTATTTAAATCTAACAGAAATCAGATTTTCTCCTATGCCTTTGTTAAATGTCAGAAAAATACATTTTTACTTCACTTATGAACATGGATAAATACAGACCGAAAGCCTAATTAATTAAAGGAACTTGGCTGTAGTTTAATCAACATGCCTCCTTATGAATACTAACACTACCAAAAGGAGGCTAATATGCCAGAACATCTAAAAGAAATGGTTTGATTAACCATGAACTGAGGATAAACACCAACTAGGCATAACTAATAATATTAATTGGCTGGAAAGCCAGCCAATTAATAGCTGCTAATATTGTCAATATTGACCTTGTACCCCTACCTTAGGACAGAACAGAAATGTCAAATAAAGCATAAAATAGTACTATTTTAAATAATGTTGGTTAAAAATGATATATATATAAGTATATAATTATAATTATACATTGATAATTATACTTTGAAATTATGTATAATTATATAACATATATATATAATTAATTTCAGTAGTCTTGGTTCTCCTACATGTTTATTGAAAAAAACTCCAATAACTACAGGCAGCCAGGATAACATCAGTTACAGGAAATGAAGGTGTATCTAAACATCCAGTACATCAAAAAGGGACATTTATGATTTATATTGAAATCACAATGATATTTAATTTTTAGCTCTTTTTGTGAGCATTAGAACAAAAAGCGTAATAGCAGCATCTACAGTAAAGCATATTATACATTTAGATATGTATATACATATATTTCTAAGAAATTATTTGATGAATAAAGAAGTGAATAAAGGTTAAAAAAATCATGGAAACAGCATTGTCAAAACTGTATTTCAGGAATGTTAAAGCATTTTGATTTATTTCCAGAAAAAATTTGCTAAAATGAGACACCTATATTACTCCGTAAATGTACTTAGAAAGCTATTCTTACAAGTGATAGGAAAAGCCACTAACTGGATTTATCAGGCGATTACAAACACATACAAACAAACCCTACTTACTTGGTACATGCTTTTTCTGTTAGGACTTACATCATATAGGCTCTTACTATCTCACACCTGTGTTTTATGTGATCTCAGCCTGTAGATAACCAATGTCATGGACTGGCCCCTGTGGTTCTTATTATGATTGCAAGATGCCCTTAGTAATAACCACCAAGAAACCTTGAAACAAAGAAAGTTTTACAACTCACAGGTCCTGGACATTACACAACATACCTGGGGCTCCCCAGCAAGGTCATGGGTAGAGAAAGCACACAGACCTGAGTTCTGCTTTTTACTGGGTCCAGGGTGGGGGCCTAGAAATCCACAGGTTCACTTTTATTTTATTTAGCATCTTTTATTTTTATTTTTTAAATTAAGGTATTTGATATACAGTATTATTAGTTTCAGGCATACAACGTAGTGATCGGACAATTATATACCTTACGAATGCTCACCATGATTAAGTACAGTTATTGGCCTCATTATTGGTGAATTTAAAATGTAACAGCAGGAACTGAATAGGAGGAAGAGATAAAAACAAGTGGCCCAAGTGGTCAATCATCAAAATTAACTAATATCTTGAAGACAAAGAAGGAGGGGATGGTGGTGGGCAGGCAAGGGGGCCTGGCTCTTTGTTTAGTCCTGTGGCTGGCAATGTGCTTACTGAAATAGCCCTCTTTGAAGTGAGGACTCAACAATCAGAGCTTAAGTCACCCAATCGCTTTACAGAAGAAGAGAAAACCTGT
Organism: Manis pentadactyla; assembly: GCF_030020395.1. Classification (NCBI taxonomy): domain Eukaryota; kingdom Metazoa; phylum Chordata; class Mammalia; order Pholidota; family Manidae; genus Manis; species Manis pentadactyla. The sequence continues at coordinate 135,262,860 of NC_080020.1, forward strand.
CAGGCAAGGGTTTATACTACAGGACAGCTATTGTCAAAAAGAGATAAAAAAGGTAAGTGTTGGTGAGGATGTGGAGAAACTGGAATCCTTGTACACTGTTGGTGGGAATATAAAATGGTGCAGCCGCTGCAGAAAACAGTATGGAGATTTCTCAGATAATTAAAAATAGAGCTACTAAGTGAGCCAGCAGCCCCAATTCCAAGTATGCATCCATAGAAGTATTTGAAAAATATAGCACAATGTGCTCGTCAATCCCTTTCTGACAATCTATTCCAAAAATACACTGGCAGAAAATTAAAGATATATACATAAAGCTGTTTATCACAGTGCTATTCATAAAATCCAAAGCTGTTAAAAATCTGTCCATGTGCAGCAGCCTGGCTCATAAACAATGTCAGGTTCTCCCAGTGGAGAACGCTGCTGCCATTAAAATGACTGGACAACTCCATCTCTCATATCCGAGTGATCAGCTGGACAGAGCAAGTGCAAAGAGCAGGGTGAACAAGAGCGTGCGCAGTATAGCACTCTGAACACCAAGGAAAGGAAACCTCGGTGACATGGCATCCAGGGCCTGCAGGAGCAGCTCTCAAGCCCTCCATTCCTCCTAAATGTCACGCCCCAGCAAAAGAGATGGACACCACACTGTTTCAGCTATTTTACCATCCAGCAGGAAGAAGGCTTCCACCCCCACTACCCCACATCCAGCCAATGAACAGCCATGACACATGGCACTTTCCAGCCGACTCCAGTTGACTCTTTGCTCAGAACAGCCCTCTCAGTTTAGCGCCTTCCTTTATAAGAGAGCCTCCTCTCCTTTGTTCTTCAGACATGCCTTTGCTTTTGTTGTAGCTTGGGGGTCCCAAACTGCAATTCTCTGCTATTCCCAAAGAAACCCGCTTTTGCTAGTAAAATAACTGATATTACTTTAATGTTAACACTACCAAATCTAATCAATAGGAAAATGTCAATAGACTAGATATATTTTAACTTTTGCCTCACTCACTTATTAATGAAAGTAAGGATGGCATTATTATGAAAGCCCTTGAAACCCTGTGACTTGATAAAGCAATTCTCATTAGAGAGCCAATGCAAGCCTCAGTTAAGAAACGACAGAAATACATCTTTTTGGATTATCTAATTGGACTATTCTAAGTAACTAAATTAGGCCATTTCCACCAGAAAAACTCATAGGAACCTGGTAGATGATAGCAATTTTTGTAGCAGATTCAGAAGCGAGTATTTATTCTTTCTTTCATTCAACCAAATAATAAATTTGCACGTACCTGTTTTGATAGGAAGTTGTTATTCACAGTGCTAAATAGCATAGTGTTTAGCACTGTCCTATCCTCAGTGAGTAATCAAGTTCAGTAAGACATATGAACTGTAAGAACACAGTGCGGTATACACAATAATAAAATACAGATGGAAACAGAGAGAAGCCAGTGACTTTTGACCCCATATGGTCTAAAGAAGTACCAGGTGAGAGAATTTTAGGTAGTTTGCAAAGTAGTTCTGAAAAGATAGATGTTCTTTTAATAACATGGATATCTGCTGGATTTTGATCTCTAATAAATAAAGATATAATGACCAAAAGTAATAAACTCTTGTGTAATAATTGTTTTTTAACTTTGATTAGGTGTGGGTGTCACCAATGCACCTAACTGAATAGCTTAAATTTTTTTTACTTATGTGACACCTTACAATTACAATTGCAGGTACTACACTACTGCCTTATGCAAAAATTTAAAGGACAGTTATTTATAGTCTCAGTGGATATATTTTATCAAACAAATTATATTTTGGCAATCCAAATAATTACATGCATATATTCACTTGGCCTACAGGAATTTTCCTAAAGGGGAAGGGATTTTTATTTAGCAGAAAGAAAGCATATATGTATGGCCAGATAAATTCTGTATGTTTCCATCTATTTCACGTATAGTATATATTTTATCTAAAAAATTCTATGTTGTAAACACAAAAATGCAGGCTAAGCAAGCAAATTTATCTCAGCACACACTCCTTTGTGTTAAAAATATCCTTCATGTGTATGGACCTGAGTTAACAAAAACATGTTGTAGTAGGCTGTTGTTGAATATTTTTCTTATGATATATTCTTGATATATCAATTCACAGTGCATACAGAAAATAATACTACAAAACATATATGTGCTCCCATTTCACCTTAAATTTATCTCATTACTTTTTATCTGTAACTAAGTTCACTGACACTGAATTTCATCTTCAGTGCTATAACTTTGCTGTAAACATGCTTTTAACATACTCAAGAAAAGTGTTGTTATAGTATAACTAAATATGAATTTTCTTATAATTCATATAAGATATTCCAAATATAAGCCAGTCTTCAGTTAGCAGCACCAGAGGACCCAAGTCAGATTTTAGCATCGTTGTGTTCTATGCACAGGCACCTAGGTGGTGTTGGAGGGTGTTCTGTATACTTGTGCCCACACAGACTGGGAGGTGAAAGCACATGGTAATAATATTCAATATTCAAGTGCTACAGGTTGTATCTTCCATGTGGCTGCAGCATTACTGCCTGTCTCATGTCCTCTTGTATCATGTGGCCTTGTCACTCTTCTCTGCAAGAAGTGGAGTCACATCCTCTCCCTTTGGGTCTGAGCAGAATTTTGTCTTCTGTGACCAGCAGAATACTGTAGATGGAATCAACACTGAGGCTTCTGGGGTTAATCAGAACGAAAGTCATGTAACTGCTACGTGGTGCCATTGGGAAGCTCTTGTTCCTGAGGCTCCTCCCTGCCACGCTCTTGCCAGAGTCCAGTTACTAGGCTGTGAGGAGCCCAGGTTACCCGGAGGGGCTGCATTTGGGTACACAGATGAAGATCCTCGGCTGGACCAGCCTTCAGGTCGTTTCATCCAGGTGTCAGAACAGAGGGACTGGAAGCCATTGTGAAGTGAGCTCCATCTCCCAGCCGTGTCCCCAGCCCCCAGACAGCCAGACCAAGAAGGGGCATCCCTACTGTGGAATTCCTAAATTTCTGAGCCATGAAATGAGAATAACAAAATAGTATTTTTGTGCAACAAAGTTTGGAGACATTTTTTATACAGGAAAGATAATTAGAAGAATAACTCTAACAGGACCTAATTCTCAGTATCGTAAATTGCTGTGGAGAATTCCTCTAGAAGGGATCCTGATTATCACACAGCTGTAATGCAGACAAGTGCGTGTGTTCACTTGTTTACTTTTGATAGACATGAGGGATTACTTGAACCATGCAATTTTATTCTGAACTGCGCATAACATTTTTTTTCATTTTAAGTCATGTGGTATTAACTTGAATTTATGAAGATTAAACCTTTGACCTTAACGTCTTTAGCACAGAGTATTGCGGTCAGATGTCATGTTTAGTCTTCCCTTCAGGCACTCATGCTCAGGGGATTCAGAGACCCTGAGATGAAAGTTATGAACCCAGAACCGAGGGTAAGAAAGAGAAGAGGGGGAAAATAATTCAGTTCAAAAGTTAAGAAAAACAGCCAGCAACGATAACAAAACAAACTTCTACGGGACTGGTTTTAACAAAGTTAATGCCTTTATGATCTTGAAGTTTACTTGTGATTTGGAACGTCTACATTCTTCAAGTGAAAAATTTTGAAATAATTTAAAATTTTATACAACAGAACACTGAAATATATGTGTGGACTATTTTCCTATTTTAATCCTAACGAGAGTAAAGAACATCTCCATTCATTTTAAGTTCCAATTATAGCTTAATTATATTCACCATGGCCACATAATGGGCCAATTAAACATTCATCAGTCTTGAAATTTAAAAATATTGGACAAAAACTTGAACCAAGTGGTACCTACACAAATATCAAAATCCTGTTGGCTTTTCCATAATGATCCTGCCCAAAATGTCTTCCATTTACTGAAAAATTATGCTGCACAATGAAAGACTATTCACAGTGTAGCCATATGATCAGGTCTCCAAAAGACTTAGGTAGAAATAATTGCTACCATTATATTCTAAAATGTGTTAATTTTGGCAGCAGCAACCAAATAGAATACATATTCTCATTCAAAGCGATAAAGTTGAAAGGAATGATTCATAAATCAAAAAATGAAAGTGACACTTATAATGAAAAAACATTATTTAGTATTCGGGAAAGAATGATAAGTGAGCCCATGCTTTCACTCAATGAAAGTTAGAATAAGAGAGGATTTAAGAGTGCTTCTGATGAAGAACATTTGCCAGGTGTTGATCTCTGGCCAAGAGCTGGAAGGCTGGCCCATGAAGAAGCCATCTGTGGTCAGCACAGATCACAGCAGATGGCACTGAGTTCAAGGTTTGGTATCGTAAGTCTAGTTGAGGCAAACAATATGATAAGAATGGTTGTAAAGATAATCTGATTGCCCGCAGAACAAAAAGAAAGCTTCAATCTCATTTCTGTAGCGCAGAAGCTTTCTTAGCTGATACCAGTGTGGCTTTACCACTCTAAACCACATTTTCTTACCCCTGGAAATGGGAAGAGAAATTTAAAACAATATCAAAAGCACCTAGTGACAGATATAACAATTACTACCATGAATGTATGTGAAAACCGTGGCAATAAGAATGGGACTTGTGAGCACCCCTGCCTCTCTCTAGCCTTGGGTTGAGGGAGAAAATCTAGCAGCCATGTATCAGTGATGCGTCCATGGTGCCTTCTGCTAACACACACTAAGATTGGTCAGATACCATGCCTCGTTTTAGAGTAACTGAAGAAAATGAGGGAAACTAGTTTCTTGGGAAAGTACTGAAGACCAAGAAAAAGCTATTATCTTTAAGAGCATATTTTCAGAGAGGACAGACATTTCTAGGGCTGCTTGGCCTCTTTAAAAGAATGAATGCTACTCTGAAAGGACCAAATGTGAAAGTAAAGAAATAAAGTAAAACATGGAATTAAAAATATAATCATAAACCAAGAAAGTATAATTATGTATTACCTACATTATACATCTTTGAGATTCTTGCCCCTGTCTTGCTTGAATCTGTGCATTGCAGGTAAATTTCTGGCTGCTCTGCACCCCATGCAATTGATCAGGGCTGGATAAACATGCAGGGGCACCCTGGCTGGCGTAACCTCTAGCTCCTGATCACCACCATGAACTGGCCTTCGGTGTTCCTGGTGATTGCACTACACATCCCTGTCCATTTACTTGCTCTCTCTCTCAGGTGACAGTTTCAGACCTTACGCTTTCTCCTCACTGCTTGACTCCCTCCCCACAGTGACCTTCAACAGATGACTGTAACTCCTCACTGGTTAAAAAGTGAGCTTTCAGACTATCACCAGCAATTTCACCCATTAGCCATCGCCTGCACCCACATGCTCCAGCTTCCTCCTGCAGACATGAGTGAGGCAGCCATGCCTGACATGGACACCTGCACTGGTGCACCTCCTCTCATGACCTCTTTTCTACTCTGCAGCCAAGTCTGGTCAACCTCCCCTCCTTTCTTATATCAAAGTTTCTCTTTCTACTGGTTCCTTCACTTTATTGCACAACATGTTGTTTTGTCTCCCATCTTAAAAAATAACATTGTCTTCACTCCACTTCCCAAACAATAATTGATCCTTTCCTTGTTCCCCATTAAACAAACTTTTTCCAAAGGGTTTTCTGTACAAGCTGCCTTGAATTCCTTTGTTCCCACTATCTTTTTAAACCACCTCCAAGCAGACTTTGTCCCACTGCTGCACTAGAACTGTTCTCAAAAATCAGCAATAACCTCTCTGCGTGAAATCCAAGTATAAATCCTCAGTCCTTGTGCTATTTGGCAGCATCTGACATGGTGGACCACTTCTTCATCCTTCGTACCCTTGGCTTTGAGGACACCACACTCAGTCTTCTCCTTCAATCTCTGATGTTTCTCCTTTTGTCCTTGATGTTTCATGTTGGGACAACTCAAGACTCTTAAGTCTTTGGTTCTCTTTGCTGTTGTATCAATAGTCTCTCCCCAGATTTTCTCTAGTCTCCTAACTTCAAATGCTGTCTCTGTACTCGATCACATCTCTGCCTCAAAGTCAGGGCCACATCACTGACACCCTATTTAACATCTCCAAGAGAACATCTAACACACATCTTAACCTTAAAATGTACAAAGCAGAATTCCCTCATTCCCCTTAACAGCCCTGCTTCCCAATGTCTATTGATGGTAACTCCATCTTCCTACTTGCTCAAGAAAAATGTCTGTGGCCCTCCAGCACTCCACATATGACCTGTCGGGAAATGTTCCTTGATACATCTAGCCTCAAAATATGTCTAGTGTATGACCTTCCTCAGCACCTTTCTTGCTACCTCTTAGGTCCAAGCCACCATTATTCATCAATGAATTACTGAAATAGTTCATGTAATCATCATCATACCAGTCTTTATGTTTCCAACCTTGACCCCAGAGAGTCTGCTGTCAACTTAGCCACAGAGACCCTCTAAAGATATAAATTATATCATGTAAATCCTCTGCTCAAGACTCTCCAAATGTCTTAGTTCTGCTCAGATTGAAAGCAAAATTCCTAGTATTAAGATACTTACTACCTAATCTGCTTGACTCAGTATTTTCCAACCTAATTTTTGTACTCTATTTTAAGTCTGAGCATACACACTCACTTTAAAAAGAGAAAGTAGTAATTCTGAATATTATAAAAAATTATCTCCCATATAACAGTTTCACTTCAAATTTATGAGAAAGAATATATTACCTTTGTAAGTCAGAAAATCAATTAAATACTTAGAGAAAATTAAACCCAATTAAGAAAATTAAACCCAATTAATACACATCTTTCTGAATTTATTATGAGCGACTTGCTTATTTTTTTACCCTCTGAAACACATGGGAACCTAAGATAATGAGGTCAAAATACTCAGGTTGTCCTGGTCAAAACATCAAGGGAGAATTATGATCTGACTGTGATCCCATTTTCAGGAAGCCCCCGTTTCTTTAATGGTTTTCAGAGGTCCCATATACAGCCAGAAAAATCCCTCTCACTATAATTTTGATTTTTATTATTTTATTCATCATTCTGCAAATGTTTGCTGTTCAAATCCTTGTTTCATATGATGTGCTAGATGCTGTGTGATCTCATATACATACTGTAAGGTAAGATAGCATTTTTATTGAAAAAGAAGGTGGAACAATTTTGGACCAATAAGTAAAAATATACCAGAAATGCCCTAGATATGAGGCCTGGAGCACAGACGGCCAACACACAGTCCTCAGCAGTTTCAAGCTCCAACCCCATCTAATTTTTAAGTGAAAAGTAACCCCCTCTGATCTGACTGGAACATCAGAGTCCTACTCAACCACAGTCAGGACAGCCACCAGCAACTGACCAGGTCAAGGGTGCTCCGGAGGAACCAGGTGGGCCTCAGGCAGGCACTACAGCTCAGAGGTGTGCAGAGTAAGGTTTCTTACTAGTACTCATTTTGCAGACTGAAAATTAAATTAATAATCATAACACAAATATTTAATGTGCATTAAAGATGATTGGGTAGGTCCTATAAAGAGCACTATTAATTTGTTTGAATATCATAATTATAACATTTCTGAACTTCAACAACTATCAGATTTTACTCTATTTTCATAATGTGAAATCTCTTTCAGATGCTTTATGAACTCAATGATCTTTCACTCCTTGTTTACCTGAATTTGTCCCCACATTTAGCTCAGTAGGGAAAATTCATTTGCTCCCTAATAACATACATTCAATTCAATGGTAACCACCAATTCACCCAGCTTTATTTTGCAAGGAGATTGTTGAATAAAAGTTTTAGCCTTTTACTATGTTTACGTAACAAAATTTAAAATTTTTGTTATTCCTTTTTTATTATTTCCATTTTTCATATCTATATAGCCAAAAATGCCTCTGTCATTTCAGGTATATTTTTATTTACTGGTCCAAAATTGTACCTTTTTCTTTTTAAATTAAAAAAATATTATTTTATCTTATGAAATGTGTATGAGATCCCACAAGCGAAATGTCAGGATCATTCATGTCCTTTTTTTTATTACTTTCAATATAATATATTATAGGTTTGCTCCAGTTCAACTGCAAAAATAAGTGTTTGTGTATATTTTGGGATGCTATTTTGAACAAGGAAATGTTATAAAATCATCATAAAGTTTCATTTTACCTGTTATTTATCTGTTGCAAATAACTACACAATATTTGCCTAGATATATCTATATCAAAAAAGAATGAAAGCAACATTTTGTCTACGTTACACATACTTCATTTCACACCTTTATTTTTAATGTATGCCCCAAATTGCTGATATGTTTCTTTTTTATGGATATTATGAAATGTTTATGATGCAGAGGGTGAGCATAAACATTCAGTCATCAGGAAAGCATGTGTGCCTGAGCCAGGACAGTACCTGGGCTGGCAAGTGTGGCTTAGGAGGAGCATGGTGTGGGGCATCTGGTCTACTTTTGAGGATGGATGGATGTGCACATGTATGCCCCCCTTGCCACCCCCCCACACATGCAGGTCTCAGAAGGATACAATGCCAGCTCCAGGTACACAACACACTGAAAATGGGCCATTCTTCCAGAGTATAATGGGACACCAGAAAGTTTCCATTTCCTAGAGGAAACTTCAAAATGAGGTATAGGGAGCATTTTTCTCACAGAGACCTTAAGCAAATAAACTGTCTGGGGTATCTAGGAAACAAGGGGCAATGTGACATGACTGGTCCCTTGAGTGGCCATAGGATGGGTTCAGACTCAGAAAACAATATGTTTGGAGATAAGGGACATTTCAGGGACTGTCATTCAGGGAGCTTTTGCAGGGCTCCAAGTGGGGGATAACAGGAATATATTTGTGTCTTCCAAGGATTATTTTAGAAAACATGTAAAAGATACTGGAGGATGAGAGCCAGATGGCTACTGGTGGAGATTCTCACAACAACCCCAGGAAGGAATTAGTGGCCAAGCTAACAGGAATGTGCGCTGAAGACAGAGGCGACCTGTATTTAGAATTAGGTCATCTGTAGAATGCTTTGGAAGGTGGTAAGATGAGAGCTGGGGAGACAAGCTAGAATTTTCAATCTCAAAATAGAAACACATGAGGTAAAATGAAAACCTAAAGAGGAGTAGAAATAGTGGGATATAGTGGGACAAGGTAACTAGAGTGTAAGCGTGTCAGTGGTCTGCAAAGACACTTCTCAATTCAGGGATTCACTAGGAAGACCCCCAGAACTCAGAACGGAGCTGCACTCCAGCTGAGATTGAGTATAGCAAAAGGAAACAAAGTAAAACCAGTGAGAAGGTGAAGGGAGATCAGCCTGGATGAAACCAGGCTCAGACTTCCAACAGTCCCCCCAGAGAACTCACACAGGGTGTGCGTGTCCCTCCAGCAGTGGGCTGGGACGGCACGTGGGAAGGGTTGTCTCCCAAGGAAGCTCCTTACAGACGAATGGCCTGGGCTTTCCCAAGAGGCTGGACATGGAGGCACGCTCTGCCCAGCATGTGTAAAACTCCCCGACTCCCAGAAGGGAAGGAGTTGCTCAGCACAGACCGTATTGTTTGTACAAAGAGCCGAGGCTCAGTGACCCACACTCATCATACAGGATGATGTGATCACCTAAATGATGTCATCACCAACCGTGCAAGCAGGGGTTTCTAAGGATGGAAAACTCAGGTCTGGTGTGTTAATTCCTACATGGTGGGAGGAAGAGAAAAAAGATTTGGTGGCTAGATGGCCCCAGGTCATGAAAGGAATTAATAAAACAAAAAATCGAAGATGATGAGCTGTTTAAAAAATGATGCCAAGGCTTTAACCAAAGGGGATGGACTGGAGAAGCTGTGTCACTGGGAAGAGGGAAGAGTCGGAGAGGAAGGAGGTAGGTGGTGATTCTGTGTTTCCATTTGTGCAAGTCTAGGTGAGGATGATACACCTGAGTATGAATATCTAGCTCTGGAGACACGGCTCTGGTGAGAACCAGTTTTGAGTGTGGGATTTAAGAATAACCAGAACACATCTAAGCACTGGGGGGTCTGATACTAGGTTTGGCAGAGGGGTGCTGGGGGCAGAGGGATGTTCTCGTTTGTTTACATTCTGTCTTTAATACTATTCAGATATATTCATCACTGTTGATATTCTTACTTCAACTATACAATTGGTGGCAATTATCCTAGAAGCAGATTTATTTTACCACACGTCCAGGAAGAACCTTCTGAGGCTGAAGGCACAGGTATAGGGTATAAGAGATTGAGATGCACACTAATGAATTGTATTTTCTCCATTCCCTTCCATGAGTAAAGAGAAATTAGATACCTTTGTACTCACAAAATGAAAAAAAATATATTGTTTTGTATTCCATTGACCACTGAACTGGAATTATAAACCATATGTAAATATAAGCATATGTGTAAGGTGAAGTGCAGTCAATAGCTTATGCTCCCTTAAGATCATAAAAGTTCTTAGGGGGAATCAAAGCCAGGAGAAGTAGTTCTATTTTAAAATTTCTTATTTAGAAAATGATTCAGAAAGTAGGTGGTTTGGAAGCTGAGTTCATGAAAAGCCTTCTGTGAAACAAGGAGGTGGAATATGCTGGAAAATGCAAAATTCAGGCATCACTCAGGAAAGATATTTTGCTTTTTTTAAATCAGCAACCACAGTGAAACAATTATTATGTTCTTCAAATCCTGGGAATCGGACTGAAAGATACAAGAGCACAAGTCCATTACTTTTCACTAATAGTGGGCTTTTTTCTTGAAGTTCTATTTATGGTTATCTAAATGTGTGCTTAGGTTGGCAATTGTATATTGGTTTTTTTTTCTTGCCATTTTTCTGGACCATTTTAAAATTGGTGTGTTTTCTTACTGTTGAGGTGTAAGAGCTCTTGGTGTACTTTGAAGAGGCCTTTATCAGATGGGTCTTTTGCAAAAATATTTTCTCTCAGTCTGTGGGGCTTGCCTTCTCATTCTCTTGACATTGTCTTTAGCATGGCACAATTTTCATTAAGGCCTGCTTATCAACTCTCTCTCTCTCATGGATTGTGTTTTTGGTGTTGCATCTAAGAAGTGATGGCTGTATCCAAAGTCATCTAAGCTTCTCTCTATGCTTTCTTCTAGGAGTTTTATAGTTTCGCATTTTACATTTGGGTCTGTGGTCCATTCTGAGATATTCTTGTGAAAGCTGTAAGATGTATAACTTTCTTATCGTTCAATAAGTACAGCATCTCTGTGGACTCGTGATGCTGGCTTTAGCTCGACTCAAAGTGAGTACAAGGTGAACATGTTATGTCTACAGCTTAGGAAACGGAGGCACTGACGACTCTGAGAAGCCAATCTGTCATTTGCAGCAGACTTTGCTTTGAACTAGAACATGCTTCAAATACAGAAAGGAGGCAATATTATTGTAAGAAACATGGATGATGAAAGAAACTTCTCATTTCTTTTTCTATCCATTACTTTCCTGTGTTAGTCAACCACTTATGTGAAAAATGATGACAAGAGAAAAATAGAATAACGCATAGTTCTTTTTCTTTTCAGCCCTTCCTTACTCATCAATAAGTCATAAGTAGAGAATGCTGGTAAAATGTGCACACATCAAGACATGAAAACAAACAAACAAAAAGCAGGTGATTTAGTACTGTGCAGTCTGCTCTGATATGCACAAAATACGCATGTATGTGTGAGTTATAACATATGAATTGCATAATTTGGTGATTCTGCTGATGAATTAAATACTTTATATTTGCATTTAACACTGATATTTCATAATGTGAAAATGGATAGTAAAATTCCTAACAATTTATAATTTCAATTTTATTGCTTAGAATGACAGTAAGTACAAAAAGCACTGTAACAAATAAAGAAAATGTAAAAGAAAGAAAAGAAACATATTTCAGTCTTTCCATACTTTTTTCCTGCCTTTTGAACAAGAAGCCTGCATTTTTGTTTTATACTTAGTCCTACTTATTATATAGCCAAATATTGCTGTTTTTGTGCTCTTTCCCTGAAATACCAGAATTCAGATAGTAAGTAGGTATTGCATAGAATATATATCTTGAATCAGCATGAGGCCTAATTTCACCATTACATGTCCTTTATCCTAAAACACAATTCCCCAAATCATTTAACATTTAATAAAATTAGGATGTTATTTTATAACTGATATAGTATATTTCTTCTCCCAAGAAAAGGCTATTAAAATAATGGCAGATCCCAAAACTAGACTTAGAAACAAGAAAATTCACAGCATTACCTAAATTATCTACTTAAATTTGACAAAGCAGCTGAATCAATGATAAAAATGTGATTTCTCTGTGCATTAGGTATAAATATGTCAGCGAAAGATCATCACTAGCTTATTTCCCAGTCTTCCCCTCTCCCACCACAGCACTGATACAGTAAGATGAATTAGAGAAGGAGTCAAGTTCTATTCCAGTTAACCAGAGCCCTAAGGAAGTTTTGAGATGAAGGAAGAAAGGAGGGTGTACTCTGAGAAGGGAAGAGCCCGTCCCTAAGGATGAGGTCCAATCTGGAGGCCACGTGGGACTCCTAAGTGCTTCCTGTTTACTCAGGTAATGTGTTAAGACCAAATTTCCCTTCAAACTCCTCCCCTGAATGAGCAATATAAGCAACTAAAAATTGAAGTACAAGAAAGCCAAATCTTGTTTCAAGAGGAGTCATTTAAAATTCCATCTGTCATTGGTCATACCCATCATTGCTCAGAAATACACACAAGCCATGAGGGTATTTGGCCTTATGTCTGGCTGTGTGCCTAGTCACATACACTTGTTGAAGAGGGATGAAACTGTTGAATGGTAAAAGCAGGCTTCTGAGAACAAATTGAGACTATAGCTAAGTATCTGAAAATAGCCCAAAAGAGAGCCTCACAACAGCAATCAAAGCTGGAAAATCACAGGAGAGAAAAATCATCCAGTACTAACAGATAATTCTGAAGTCTTCACACCAACAGCATGTGAGTTTCTGCACCATAAACTGTAAATCAAAAAAAGGATGATATATGACAAGGGCTGGGAAAAACAGCTTTAGTAAGAGACTGATCATAAAGATACATTAACTATGTGCAGAAAACTAGAAGGTAGTTAGAAGGAATACAAATGACTCAAATATTTGTATATAAATGTGTAATATATGGGCAAAGGAACATAAAAATCACAATATATTTCTATTTCTGTATGTAACATAGGTGCAAAGTAAATGTCATATAAGACTATGGGTTGGTGGGCACCTGTCCACAGGCATCCTTGTGATGTGGTGAAATGGGGGGTCATGGAATAGGGTGATGGAAGGGTCCATCCTTTTAAAGAGAAACAAAGTTCTGAGAAAAAGCAAAGTATTCATTAGAATTATTATAAGCATCTTCCCAGGAAGCATAAAGAAAACATTGTATCCAAGAGAAAAAGATATATAGAAACTTGGCAATTAAAAATTTTAACAAAATAAAAAATAGGTAGTCTAAATAAAAAAGATAAAGTCAGTGAGCTGGAAAATGGCAGGGAGGAAGGTTATCATAAAACAGAACAAGGATATTAGATTTAAATTTATATTTAAATTATAGTTCAGGCATAAGAACAGCTCTCCCAACATCTTCCTAACAAGCGTGCCAGAAGAAGACAAAACAATGAGTAAAGAAAAGACAATAGTCAAACAGATAACAGGACGATTTCCCAGAATTGAAGATCAGTGCACACGCACAGCTGGACCAGTGCTGAGAAACCACACCTACCTGTACTGGCCAGACGCACCTCAGGTGTGGACCCAGAAACAGTCTCATGAAGACAGTCTACCCTGTGAGACGCCTCTACTGTTCTTCTTCAGACCTTCTGTACCTTGCCTGCTCTCCTTAAATGTCAAATCTTCCACAATCTCAGCTGAAGACCTCAGTATTTCCTAGGGAATACAGCTACCACAGATGAGAAAACATTATCTCACTTCCAATTTTCACGACCACCTTTCCTTGCCTACCTTGCACAGAGCAGAAAAGAGAGAGGACAGGGACAGATGTCACTCACCACCTGCAATATTGTGCTGAGGCTCTAGACATTACGTACTTGATGGAAACACTACAGGCAAAGCACTTAACCTGGTGTGTCAGAGACATGCCCATCTCTTTGGACAGCCATGACTTCACCTACATTTCCTCCTTGCTTTTGGGCAGGGTCACGTGACTAATCCTGGCCGATGTGCTGCAAGCAGCAATGACCCATCTCTCTTCTGAGCCTGAATATTGAAGACCTGCTGAGTGACACTGTCTTCCCACCACTGACAGCCTCGAAGCCATGTGGTGACGTGGCAATAGGACAAGATGGAAGACGCCTGGATTACTGGGTCAACAAATGCCTGGACTGTGTGAGCCTTTGTCTGAACTCTTGAGCTTCTGGATTGTTAGTTCAGCAGAGCCTGTTCAAATTTGCCCCTGGCATCCCCTGTCAGTGTCTGCCTACCCCTTCCTGCCATCTCCCTGCACCTGGACCCTTGCACCCCCCCCTGGTGGGTCCAAGAGATGCTGCTTGGGTTCTGGAGAGGACAGCAACCCTCTGGCCCCTTAGTTCCTTCCCACAAAGTCTCAGACGCTGTCAATGCAGAAAAATGAACATTGTTTTCAATTTGACCATGAGCTCATATATCAATTTGATATATGAGCTCTTCCTAAGTATAAGCCTTCACCAAAAATCATACCCAATAGAAGAGACTGCAACTGCAAATAAGTGGCTAAGAAGATCCTCCTTTTAGTAAAGGAGAGAATTTCCAATCCCTCATATCTGTAAAGCCAGCCCTGCTATTCAGTGGACTACAAGCATACTTATATTTTGGGGATTTGACAAATGTAGAAATTTGGATTGGTTAAAGCATTGAGGTGGTAGGAAAAACTATGGGAATAAATAAGTTCCTCTCAACTAAGAGACAATCTGGAGGAATAATATGTATGTGGATATATGTACTATATATATATGTGCACATATGCAGACACACACATATATATACATATATACCTGTACAGATACACACACACACACACACACACACACACACACACATAATAGAAACATCTTGCCTCCATGGTTCTGCTATTCAAAAATGAGTAGATTTTATTTAGATTATCAAATACTTCTAATATAGGGAATCAGAAATAATGTTTAATTTTATGGGGAGATAAAATATTACTGCTTCCTGTCAATAAGAAACAATTATTATGGGATATAGAGCCATGAACTTACTCATCAGGTGATGAGAGTGGAGAGAAAAAGGACTTCTTACATATATGCAAGATTTTATAATAATGATATTGACGTTAGAACTACAAAAAAATGCATTAAAAA
This sequence comes from Manis pentadactyla, assembly GCF_030020395.1. Taxonomy (NCBI): domain Eukaryota; kingdom Metazoa; phylum Chordata; class Mammalia; order Pholidota; family Manidae; genus Manis; species Manis pentadactyla. Next base: position 135,278,170 of record NC_080020.1, read on the forward strand.
GTTAGAATGCAAAAGGAATCAAAATGAGTAATGTTCCTAATGATTAGGCAATAACAAATGCATTATCTTATCTATTAATTATTTACGATTAGTCTTCCCATACATTCTCATTAAATACTGTGACCTCTCTCTCCAACTTGGCCAACTAATGTATTAAAACAGAAAATTTCATGGACACTGTAGGAGGAAAGAGAACCGAATGGGCTAGTTTCAATAAAATGAAAATTTACTGGACAATATGGTGTCTCTGAAGTCATGCTTGAACTGTATTGTTGCATCCATCATTCACTAAAGGGCTTGATAAGAATCTTTAATATCAGCTGAAGAACTTTTGCATCTCAAATCAGTGAACTCACACTAATGAATAGTAAGACTTGGCAACCTGATTGCAATATGGGAGGAAGCCAGCATGTTAGAGTGACAGGTGGTTCTCCAAGTGACAAAATGCCAAGTGCAGACAGGTTAGATGCTTCCCAGCTAATGGACCATCAAGAGAATACACCAACACAAACACTGAAAGTAAACCACAGAGGACCGTCAGATTCTCTGGACTGATTTAATATAGCAGCTTTGTTGTAAGTGATGGAAGCTTGCATTTGAGAGGGGAAGAATTACTGTAAAATCCTCAAGAGAAAGAAAATGGCTTGAGAAACTGAATATATAACAAAATAATATTTAATTATATGGAATGACTGCTTTAGGATCTGTGATGAATAATGAATTAAGTACATTTTTGTCCAATTGTAACATGAAAATTCCTTGCAAATTATTTCAACAGAAGCAATCACAGGTTATTTAAAATTCTTATTTTCAAAAGTATTGTACACATTGTTTTCATGAAATAATCTGTAAAGCACTTTGAACTACTCTTCCTTGGAAACAATATTTCCCTGGATAATTCCTTAAAAGGATAATATTTATCATCTCTTTTCTTTTTAATAAGTAATGAAAATACTCAAATCTTATTTTCCAGTCACAAAATTGATTTTTATTTATAACTCAATTTTACTCTTTCCTGAAATAGTGTAAGAAATTAATATTATAATATTGAATTCAGTAACTACATGTTCTAAAATCCCAATGACATTACCTAGATCTGGAATAATTTTTTAATAACTTTATTTTGAAATAATTTAAGACTCATCAAGGTTTTCAATAATAGTACAGAAAGTTCATGTGTACCCACCACCCAGCTTCCCACAGTGATGCATAACTACAGCTGCATCAAAACCATAACAGTGAGATCATATAATACTATCAAAATGGGTAAAGACCTTACTGAGCTTTTATCAGTTTTTTGCATGTCATTTTTTGAGGGGATGGGGGAATATATAGCTCTATGAGAGTTTAGCATACATATATATTTGAGTAATCATCACCCAACTCAAGAGAGACAGTACATCACCTCAAAGCAACTCCTTGTATTATCTCTTAACAGCACAAGCTTCCCACAACTCTAATCCCCGGCAGCCATGGTCTTATCTTTATAATTCCGTCACTTTAAAATTGACACATTAATGGAACCACAGTATGTAAACCACTGATAGTGGCTTTTTCTCCCCTCAGTGATTCCCTCAAGATTTATCCAAGTTTCTATGTGTTATCAGTGCTCTTTATGTGACTCAACATTCCTATTTTCCTAAAAAGTTGACATCAGTCTTCTAGCCCTTATACAATTATAGCATGAAGGAATGAGTTCTTGGTTTCATGGAATAGACTGATACACAGAGAATCATATGGGTTTAGGGAAATCAGTCCTTGCCTAGAGATCAAGCAGGTAAAGAGGAAATAGTCTAGGATCATGCAGTGCCTCTAGTCAGGTTAAGGGTTTGGATAGAAACAGTTTAAGCAGGAGAGCGTCATCATCAATTCTGCATGTTAGGGTCATTGAGAGTTTGTAGAGGATAGTTTGCAATGGGGAGAACAGGGAAATCAGGAACAAGTGAAACGCCGTCTCTGACAAGGGAGGTGAGCCTCATGTTTCCTGACATGGTTGTGCGGATGCATCCTGTCCTGCTGTTCTTGGTGGAAGACTGCGTGATTAGGGATGTTTCCCTTGGGAATACACATTCTACCATCTGTTTGTCATTCCAAGACTAGGAAAACTAGGATCCTTTCTGATTGCCATGGATTCAATTGAGGGCTCAACCAATCAATGTTGATTGATAAGGTGAAGTACAAAACAAGTCAAAATGTCATGTCTTCAAGAAGAATATATTCTTTATTCTTTACAGTGATTAGGAACAATTTCTTTTAAAAATAGCACACAGAGCTTAAGTGAATAGAATACTTTAAAATAGACTTAGTGGCAAAGCTCACATTGCTGTTTAACTCAGTCACCACCTTTGTTTTCATTTGGTTTTTAATTTCCACGTCAGACCCCTTTGACAATCTGACCAAAACCAAAGGCCGTCTTCAGTGGGCAAGGCTTGCACATCACGGGTGTGTGTGGAGTTTCAGCCTGGGCTCAGATCCCTTGAGGTCTGTTCAGAAACACCAGCCAGTGGTCTGTGGACTCAATGCTGAGAATTCCCAAATGCCTAAGAGGTTTAGGCTGACACACTCATTAGAAGCATTTAACATTTAAAAAATTCCCTCACAGATACTCACTTTTTATTCTCAATCTTTAGAAAGTAGCTTTGTACCCTTACAGAAACTGAAAAGAGCCCTAGGAGCCCAGCTAAATTTTCTCTCAGTGAACAGAACAGACTGTAGATGAGCAACTAAAAATCCAAGCAGCCAAACTGACCATGAAAACAGAGAAATTGATGCTCTGGTTTGGGCCAATTTCATAACTGAAAGTTCAACAGGGTGATGCCCTCGTCTGGGAAGATAGTTAAATACAAGGAGTTTTGTATTTCTAAGTCTACTTTTGAAAACGTTTTCAATAATGAAAGTTACTAATAAATAGAAGTATGCTTTAGTTCCCCTAAATGTTTAAATTTCATGATTTTGCATTTCATACTTTTTTTTTAGCTAAGATGTGTTTATTGTTAGTTCTAATCAGGGCTCATGGATGTTAACTGTGTAAATAAAATATTCTTTTGGACTAAAGTAAGTGAATTGCTTTGCTGTAAATATTACTTAGGGCAGTGATTTTCTATAGGGGTAGGGGTGCAGGAGCTGGGAGAGTATTGCCTCTCAGGGAATCTTTAACAATATCTCTAGACACTTTAGGTTGTCACAACTGGTGGCAAGAGGGTGCCACTGTCATCATCTATGGGGTAGAAGCCAGGGATTCTGAACATCCTGCAAGGTACAAGATAACCCTCACCATCTGCAAATTACCATCACGGTGTGGCTTAGCATTTCAGTACATAAATTTTGGGGGACACCATTCAGTTCACACATGTATTAAAGGAAAAAAAAATTTATGTTAGTAGTGAGGTTGAAGAAAATCTAATTTAATAATAAAATACCTTGAAAATAATGAATGCCTAATAAATGAACCTTCATTCAAGCACAAATATAACAAATACATAAACCCCAGTAAGGCTACATGGCATTTTCAGACCTTGATGTAACTAAGACAACAGAAAGGTTCATTCATCTGTGAAGGATGTCCTGCAAGTTTGCTTTAATACAGTCCCTGAAAACTATGGATCATCCAGCAATCCCAGATTTTCTATATAATTTAAGAGATTTTAAAACAAGCCATAGACTTGGGTTTTCTATCCACTTATAAATATTTCCACCATGGACTTATGGCTGCCATATTTTGGATGTATAACAGAGGACTCTTCTTTCAAGAAGTGAGCTGCTGCTTCAAAATTCAGCTTCAAGATTTCTATAACTAACTAGATAAAAGACTGATATTCTTTTCCTGCTATATGTGTATTACTATTTGAGTTTCCTGTACCACTAACATTAAAATTTTATAAGCCACCAAAGAGGTAAATTGAAAAGGGAATGAGAACTTCTCCAGAAAGTGATAAAATAGCAATTGCATTAGGGAACATATAAATTTTCAACATGTTTTCTGAAAAATTTCTTCTCTGAACATCTTTCTGTATCAGTTTAAATCCTTTTGATTTTAGCTAGCTCAGGTGAAACAGAAATGAGAAGTATATGACATTACACACTCTTATTGCACAGAATGGTATGTATCTGCTTTGACAGGAAGCTAATTGCTTCAACTTTGCTTTCTTAACCTCCTGAAAAATTATTACCCATTTTCCAACTGGGAAATCTCCCTTTACTCTAATTTTGCCATTGCTGCGATCCTACTCGCCCTCATGTCCTCAACTAATCTGCATGAAAGTGCTGTCGACCCCTCCTGTCTCTATTCCTGCCCTTCCCACTCCATCTTCAGGTCATTACCATTTGGATCCTGCCCTTATTTCCAATGGAACCACTCTGATCAAGGCCTCCCTGTGTCATCACACCATGGGGACATTTCCTCTTTTTAAACTCAGTCACGTCACCCCTCTCACCCTCTCCTCTGTGGATTCCCTGTCACCAGACATCCCTGGTCTCTCAGTTACTTCCACCACCTCTCCAGCCTTTGTTTCTCCTTTACCAATAGATGTTGAAATTCCAAAAGTTTTGAACTTCCCTACATGCTCACTTTGTCTAATCTCAGAAAACTATCATACTCTCATTGTCACCCAAGTGTTGAGGTTTCTCACACATACATCATCATGCCAATATCCTGAACAGCAGGTGCGTGCACACACATACACTGGACTAGCATGCATCGCGATTCAAATTCAGACTGTTTAGCACTCAGCTCGCCATTTCCCCTCATCCCTGCTACCACCACCCACCTACCCGTCATGCACCCTGATTTTCCTCCTTCCCTTACAATAAGTTCCATCACTGATTTCATTTGGGATAGAGACCAAGACACACTCTTTCATCACTGGGTTCGCAAATTCTGCCATCTCCTTAACTTCATCCAGACATATCCATGCAGGGACAGTGGTACCCCTGGGTTTCTCGGTGTACAATCTACACAGCTATATGGGATGTGCTGGTAATCCCACCACCAGACCTCAAACAACCACCGAGTATCTTTAGCTCTAATTCCAGAATATTTTTTGCATCTCTCCATTTTTCCCATCCAATTCCTGATGGCACTTAAAATCATCTTTTCCCTGGACTATGAATCCAATTGACTCATGCTTCCAGTCCTGCCTCTCCAGTCTCTGCAGCCAAAGGGACATTTATAAACATATATATCGTACTTAAATTTTTTAATGTCTTCCTATCACTCTGCAGATTATGCTCAAACTACCTGGCTGGTAAGTCCTCCAGATCTGGCCCCTTCTCCCCTACTGTCACCATTCTCACCCTGGGGTTCAGACTTGTTGACCTCCCTCATTTGTTCGAAAAGTACCAGGCTCGTGCTCACCTTTGCCTTTTCCCACCTTCCACCTGCAACAGTCTTCCCCACTCACATCCTTCACCTATGGTTCAGTTCTCAGTTTAAATGTGCCTTGGTTAGGGCCCCTCTGCTCTTCTCCAGACCAGACCAAGTTGACCCTGCCGACATTCCTGCTCTCTGACGCCCCCTACTATAACATGACTGAGCATCACCATGGTTACAGGTCTCACCCTCTGTCTCCCAGGAAGATAGGATGTCTTGTTCACCACCTTTTCCCCAGCATCCAAGCAAGACTTGACACAGCAGGCACTTAAATTACTGCTGTTGAATATACTCTATTATTTCCTTAGAATCTCAAATGTGTGTAGAAAATGCAGAAACAAAAATTCTAAAGATTTTAGGATGATGTAATTAATATCCAATATAGTATTCAGATGGCTTAAAGTGACTTTTCTTAAGAATGAAGTCTAGAATAAATTTTAAAAATTAAAAAAAGCTTATTTTTTTAAAGTTAATGTGTACAGCCTATAACTTGAGTCTAATATGTGTTTTTGCTCATGCAGAGAATCATGTAACAGCTTTCCTGAGAAAGATAAAGTGGGGTCCTTTTTTATTTCAGAATGTTTCCCATTGAAATCTGGGAGATTAAATTTCCCTGAGGAAGGAAAATCTAGATTAAAAAGTGAAAAGACTCATCATTTACAAACGTTGTGAATTTTAACACATTTTTACCGTAGCCTCTAGGCATCTGACGCTTGTGGTGATCCATGGCATGTTACCCCGGGGCTGTTTTGTTTGTTTTCTCATGCTGGGAAATTGTTCATATTTTCTGACACCTTCTTTCTCTTACTTCCTGCATAAACTATGCTCAGAATCTGTAACAAACAAATATAAAATTGCATCCTTGCTGAATACTGGATTTTAAAGAGAATATAATGCATTTGCCTGAAAATGTAATAAAACATTTCTCAAATGAATGCTTTCTTTATTCAGAATTTTTGGACATTATTGAGTTGAAGATTTGGGAACAGACAGGAGCCAATCATATGCCATCTAAAACGAGTATATAGATTTGGATGCTTTACTTGGGTTCCAACATCATTTTATCTCATATTGTGCTGAGAGCCTTGTTGTATTCTCAGGTGAAGGCTTTAAGCTCCAAATCCTCCTGGTCATGATATTGTGAAGACCAGGAAAAGCACAGAGGGTAGAGCTTCAGGGACCCAAGAGACACAGGGGCCCTGGTCCTGCCCCCTCACTCAGACAAGATAGAAGGCCCACTGGAAACAGTGGAAACTGAAAAGTAGCACATGGCTTGGAGCTCAGTTGTACTGGTATAGCTTAAGTGTAAATGTCCTTGAAGTTCATAAATGGGGGGGATGAGCAGAGCTGGAATGGAAGGACTTTTGAAAGCACACGAATCTCCAGTCTCTAATGTTTGCCGAGCTCGTCAAGAACATGGGAATACATTTCAGGTGACTAGTTTGGGGGCATGCGTGGCTGGAGGTAAGGCCAGGAGCTGACCCCAACCTCAGCTGGGAGTGTGGAGACAGGATTGCTGGAGAGGGTTGGAAATAAGATGAGAACACTAGAAAATAAAGCTGCATGAGATGTTGCCTAATAAACTCAAAATAATGTGAGTATATTTTTTAGCACTTCCATTAAGATTTTAAGATAGGCAGCTTTGTATAAAAGTTCTTTTGAATTTGTAGGATGTCAAATTCCTTAAGTCTCTGTCTCTAAACTCATTTCCCAGAGTGAATTTCAGAATGAGAGTTCAAGCATGTGTGCACGCACGCGCACACACACACACACACTTGCTTTTTATAATAGAAAGACAATTAATGGGTTTTTTGGTAAAATATTTAAATATGAATAGATCCTATAAAATATAAACTAACTCTTTTAAAACTTACAGAAGGGGCAGGGGTACTGAGGTAATTCTGGGAAGACCATCAGCCTTCCACCACAAGACTGGGTCCGATGACTCTGGAGCAAGATGCTAGCTTTTAGGGGAGGCCAATTCTATCAGTGGCCCCTTAACTTGGTTTTGAACTGATCCTATTGAGGTACCAATATTTTAAAACAAATTCAATATTTCCATAGGATAACAAATGGGTCACTATTAATGAAATAGTGAATTTAGGAAAATATATCAATAATACATATGTAGTCTTAATTTATTGTGAGCTTTTGAAATATTTTCCTTTCTCTTACTCACCAGGCCATGGGTGGCCCTGATAGTGGCAATATTTGGCTACCAGATAGTCACTTTGGAAAACTCAGGGCCTTGTATGTAATTTTCATATACCCCAAAGCACTGGACAAGGAATACGAAAGAAGTCAGTGGAACTCATGTAATGACATAGGACAGAAGGCTCACTCCCAAACCAATCAGGCAAATTTAACAGGGTGGTTGAGTTGATAAAAATTAGCTTTCACCTCCATATTCTGTATATACATATAATTAACATCTGCATGAGAAAAAGATGCTATTTAAGGCCCACTTATTCTGATAGTTAAAATATCCCAGTTTCTAAGAAATCATCATTAACCATTCCATCCACTCTCATTTTTCAACTGTAAGAGATTCTATATGTTAACATTAGTTTCTTAAAACTGACAAAGTTACCTACTCAAACTAATTCTACGTTTCTATTTTAGAAATTTAAAAATATGAGTACATTTATTTATATTCTCCACACCAGAATATTTTTGACTTACTAGCTTCCATTTGTTTTTGCTTAAAGCTATCAACTATTGAAGTGATCTATGATCATTATAGAGCATTCATATACCATAGCTATAATTTCTCTAGCTTTGTGTTACATAAATTCAGTATTAATGCTAATTCTGTTTCTATAGCTTTTAAAATACTGTGACTTTCAGTGCCATTTCTAAGTGAATTTATTATTTAACTTTTTATGCTTCTTAATCTCTAAAACATTTATTTTTATTTATCCCTAATTGGGAGAATTTCATTGTTAAGTCAGTTTTGTTTTTCCAAGGACTTCTAATGTTTCCTGATCTATTTCAGGCTTGGCTAATACAGAGAATCCTCAAGTCACACACAGCTAGAAATTCATACATATTGCCCCAGACCCATATTCAAATCTAGACAATAAAACCAACCTAATTTTCTCCTTGAATGCTACAATAATTTTTCCTTGAGTTTTAATCACTTCAACATGTCTGGTATTAAGCATTTCGCATCAAAATACCATGGAGTATGACATTACCATCTGACCTGTTGATTCAGTCTTTTATGATTTCAGAGAAATGTTTAATGTATCTTTATTTTTAATGCTTCAATTGCTGAAATCTGGAATCTAGAAACAATGACCTTTTGTCTTCCATATCTATTCATTTTTCTAAATTAGTTTTTACATATATTCTATTACCTTAAGTCTTTCTTCTATCTTAGCAACTTCATACATAATAGCACTCGTTTTTCTATTTTGACCTATAATCATGGAAAATTCTAATTTTATGTCTCTCATTGGAAAGCTCCCTTTATATTTCATTTTCCTATTATACCTAAGTTCCTTTAAATATTCATATTTTTATTGCATTTCATGTCAGGAAACAGTTATGAGCATTTCCTTCCATTCGGAGTTTTCTTCTGATTGGTTCTGCTGTTTCCTATCCTTTATGATCCTGTTCTCCCATTGGCTATGTTTGCATGTGCAGGCATTCTAGCATTCTATCATGTTCTTGATGACAAATCCTGGGCGACATCCTATTGGTTCTCAGGGTTACATGCTGACTTCATGACTCTCTTCCCATCCTACTGGTTAGCAGTTTGTTTACTCTGCAGAACTGCAGCGCACCTGTGTGTAGCCTGCGGGTGCCAGAGGTGAGGGGTCTACCTGCATTTGTCTTCTTTTCACTTAGATCACTTGGCCTCGGCCTTCCCTGAGCATGTTAAATATCCTAGATCAGGGTCATTACCATATACTGTGCTGTGTTTGTGTGTTCCCAATGGGTAATATGCTAATATTGCAGACCATTCCTCAATTCACTTGGCAGTACAATGTCAAAACTGATAGGAGAGCAGTCTTCTTGTCCACTTCCCTTAGTTTCACCCACCTTGCCCCAGTCAGAAGAGAAAAAGATTAATCATGAACTTATAATTTGGCTATTTTCAAGTCTGAAACATTAGTGAGCCCTGCTGGGATTTAAATCAGTGTCGCTCTGTGACAGGAATGGGGCCAAGATCAGGGAAAAGCCATGCCGGATTACCTGTTCCCCTCCAGAAGGTCTTTCTTTCCTTGGACATATTTGAAAAAATATTATCATCATGAGGTTCTCTCCCTTCCCTGGTTCAGCTTCTATAGGTGATTTTTTAAATTCATTAACCTTATTTCAGTTCAGAGACATCCTTAATAAATAGCTCAACAAAGAGAAGTAACTATAAACTCCCTTCAAGATTAATAATACATACTCTGAACTCAGGCAAGGCTCAATAAAAGCAAATGAGTCTGCGTAGATAGGTTTATGCCTGTTAGAATCCCTTCATGATACAACCTATGAAAGCTTCTTCAATGAGTTCTCACACTTCAAGACTGCCAATATTCTTTAAGATGAAAACTGTATTTCAGTAAAGAAGTCTTATGCCTCAGTCTCATCTAGGTCTGTAAATGTAGAATGCCTTACTGTGATGATATGTTATTAAATGGAGGCTAAAAAGAACAGAAAGTTTGCCAAAATAAGCAGCCCTATAGGATTTTTGCCACAATTCGTAGTTAGTAAGAATTCCATCCTGGATGTGGGATAGGGGCTGTGAGGGACCCATGGGCCTGGAACATAACATCAGCAGGGAGCAAAGTGAATGAAAGTCAGAATGCCAGGCAGTGGCCAGCTACACAGACCCATGATTGCCATGGTAAGGGCTTTTTCATTCTAAGTAGAATGGGAAGCCCTGGGAGGCTTTTAAACTGGAGAATTATACGGTCTGATTAACATTTTTGAAAGGTCATTCTGGGTACTGTGTGGAGGAGAGACTGCAGGGAGGCGAGGATAGAAGCAGGACCATTCCCAGTCAGTGCCTGGGTCAGGGATAATGGGCTGAGAGGATCAGCAAGAGGGCAGAAAGATGGGTCATTCAAGACCTAACTGGTGGGCCAGGCAGAGGGACCGGGAGCAGAGGGTTAGGAAAGATGAATCAGGTTTGGTGTTTGAGCAGGTCAGTGGATTCCAGTGCTACTTCTTACGGTGGGGAAAGCAGAGTGAGGGGAGACTCCTGCAAGAGTTCTGTAGAGGTTCTGTTCAAGGTGATATCCTCACTGACATCCAAGGAGAGAGATCGAGTCAGCAGCTGTTTGTGGAAGTCCAGGGCTCCAGAGAAAGTTAGGACTGTAGATACAGGTCTGTGAGTCAGCAGCATATGAAGGGTTTAACCATGGCACTGAGGACACATACAGAGGGAAAAGAGGAGAGAGGAGAGAGAACACAGACCTGGGTAGGTCCAGAAGAAGGGGAAAAGCCAACAAGAAAGACTGGGAAGAAGCAAATCATCTGGAGGTGGGACACACACACACACACACACACACACACACACACACACCAGGACAGTGTTATGTGGCAGGAGAAAGCATGTGCCTCTGATGATTTTATAAGTGAAAATGTTATTTTATCCTATAAATCACATTTAACATACTATATCTAAATTGTAGTTCATTTTAATCACATCTTCTTCAAGTTATTCATTGACAGAAATGTTGCAAGTATTGCCTGAGGCAGTCCCGGCTGTGCCTGTTGTAGGTCAGATGATTTTGCACCCCTTCATTTCCCTGTGCTCAGTCAGCTATTCACTCGGAGCTCCTCTGAGTAGATACCTTGCTGGTGGGAGCACTTAGTTTTAAGTTCAACATATACCCCCATTTATTAAATGATTGACTTTCTAAAACTTGCTGCATTAGTTCAGGCTTCCACTAACACTTTGTTTCAATATTTCTTTGATAATGCATTTTGCACCTGGGTTTTTAAAGCTTTAGCAATAAGGAAACATAAAGAGGTATTTCAATTTTTGGTATACTATCTACTTGTTATTAACAAATATATGAAGAAATGCTCAAATGTACTGCATATTCAGACATTTTAACTATGAGTTGCCTTTTCAGATTAACAATTTATTACTGGATCATGTCTCCATATGTTGACTTTAGGTGTTACTAGGATATTTTATAGCTTTTGGTTAATTATATAAGAAAATATAAATCCTTATTCCTTGCTTCTTGTTTCTGTTATTTTTTTCCAATTATACTGCAGCTTAGTCCATCAAGATTTCTATTTTGGACACTTTCACTCAATAACATTAACAAAAAGAAAGTAAGTGTAAGGTTTAGGAGAAAAGAAGAAAACCTTGTTATCTGCAGGAGATATTTAAACATACATATAAAACTCAGAAATGAACAGAAAGACTGATCAATTTGTAAGTAGCTGTAAAGATCGAAGTTTCAGTCTAAGACAATGCAGAAAACGCAGTAAGATACTGTTTGCCTAAACATTGGATTATCACATAGCCAGGAATTACCCTAGATATACTTTCTCTTTAAAGAATAAGTTTTAAATCAATTATTGAAATAAGAGTAAATAAAAAGTAGATGGAGAAACACTAACATAGTCATCCTTCTCCAACTAAACAAAAAATGTAATGTAACTGAAATCTAAAAGATTTGGGGTGGGTGGGAATTGGACATTTTTCAAAATTTATGACAGTACAAATCTCTCTAGATCTATAAGCCAATTCTGAGAAAGGAAAAGGACTTATTCTGCTATATAGAAGATAATACTATAAAACCAAAGTCCAGCATTCTCAAAGATATAGATAAATAGGCCATGGAAGAGCAGAAGGAGTCCAGCTTGCAAACCACAGCTGTCTAGAGGCTGGGCACATGAATCAGCATCACTAGAGCAGGAAAACCTGCTCACTATGCAAGTAAAATTAAGATCAGTATGACAGTCTAAAGTTGTTGGAAAAACCTCCAGACAGAATATGCTGTATGAACAAAAAGGCAAAACTAGGGAACACTTGTGAAAAAATATAGGACAGTATTTTTAAAACATCATTCCCATCTTAAAGTCATAAACAAGTTGCAAATCTCAGAACAGAGAAATTGGCCACTGATGAAAATGCTATGTATCTTGTCACTTCTCCAAGAATAAAGCTTTAGAGGCATCTCAATGCCTGCCAGATTAAGTTAAAACTTACTACTGAATGAACTTATAACAAAACAAGCCATCGAGGCCATTCTGCCCGTGGTTACCCTGATGTGGTAGTCAGGTACAACTTTCCCTAGTGCCCTGTGCAGTCCCAGCACTTTTCACATGCACCGACCTTAACCATTACTCACGCCCTAGTTAGTGCTTCTCAGCCATGATGTCGTCCTCCCCACCTGCAAGGGACATTTGGCAGACTCTGGAGACATGCTTGGTTGTCACAACTGGGGAGGGAATTCTACTGGCATTTAGTGGGCAGAGGCCAGGGATGATGCTAAACATCCTATAGGGCACTGGACATTCCCCAGCAGGACAGAGAATTATCTGGCCCAAATATTAATAGTGCTGTTTGAGTGACTCTGGACTGGACTAAGAGCTCCTTTGGGGCACAATTGTGGCCTCCAAATATTTATACACAGCAGTGAATACAGCAGTTAAGACATATTTGAAATCCAAATATAATTTATTGAATAAAGCACTAAATTAATTGATTTACTACTAATAATGAATATATATTTTTTTCCCTAATTCTTTTACTTACTTCACAGAACCTGCTATTATAATCACTTATTCAAAATTCAACATCAGATGGATTGCACTGAAGTTCATTTATACCTTGCAATTACCCAGTTCTAGGGCTGTTAATACTGTCATTTTAACAAATGACAAGGGAACTATTTTGAAATGAAGGTAATTTAAAGATGCAACTTTGAGAAAATTATCCTACAATCAAATGAAAGTAAGAATATATCATGTAGCCTTAAAAACACCCTACAAAAGAGCTGAAATCGACAAACATCCCTAAAGAACACATAGCTATTCTGTGGATATGATTTATTTATCTGAATCCGACAAGGACTCCCCAGTAATTTATTAGATTTTTTCAGAACCTCACCTAATTTTGATATGAGACATGGAATTAGATATTGTCACCTTTACACTTCAGATAACTTAAATAGCAAGGTATATATATCCCTAAGGATAACACATTTCATTGTTATATATACATTAGCAATACAAAGAGGAAAGTGGAATTTTTTACATCTAAAATCTCCAGTAATTTTTACAAACAAGTGTTTTCCAACAAGCTTTGCAGTTTGCTGTGTGGTAAGAGTTAACAACGTTTTTTATGACCTGAACACAATCTTTGCTGCTCAATCAGACAATGATCGGTTTCCCTGGGATGATAAGTAGTCCAAGGCTGCTGTTAACTATTAACTCATTATTTTCAAATGCATAGTTCCTTTCAATAACAGCTAGTTTAGAGATCAGCAACAGTTTACACTCTCATGAACCTCTGAGCAATTCATGTTATGACTACAGACAACAGTCTCCTGTCCATGAGGCAAACCTGTACATCACGAGTTGGTTTCATTAGTGGGGGTAGGGGGTGAAAGTATTACCCATCTACTTCCCTTTAATTACCAGTTTTCTATAGAAGTTCTTGCTTGTTTTTCAAGGAGCATACCCTGAGGATAGTGTTAGGTTTCCCAAGGAAGTTTGTGCAGGCTGTTTAACTGGGATGATACACAGGGCCAGGCTGATGGACGGGAAGGTCATTCTAGCAAGTTTGGTCTATGGGGACTTTGTCAGCATGTTGTGACAATACAACTGTCCCACATAAAGGCAATTCATGGCCCAAGTGGGAGAGAAGTGAAGGTGGCTCTGGGAAGACACAAGAAAAGACAAAGCACATGGGGACGTGGTTCCTTCAGAGAGAATGTCCTCAGGCACAGAGGCTGGGGTCCAGTGCAGAGCTTAAACTACTCAGTTCTACTTGTGGATAAGACAAAGTCCCACCTGTCACTAAACACCAGAAGTCAGATTTAAACTTTTTGTTCAAGAAAATGTGTTTATGGAATGCGTCACAGGCCAAATTCCACACCTGATTCATTTGGAAAGTTTAGTCACAGTATTAGTAAAGATAAGGATTGACACATCATATAGTGATTTTTTTTACATCATTTCATCCTTTAATAGTTCAGTAGCTATCTTTAAAGGATTAGGACTTGTTTTTTAAAAACTGAAAAATGAACCACATCAAAAATGAACCATACCTAAGAAGCTCATTCTTTAAACTGAAGGCATGGCGGGAGGTAAAGCCTTTCTAAATACTTTATGGGGGCTGGGGAGCGACAACTGGAGCTACCCCACCACTCCAGGAAGGGCTCCTGTTGTTTACCAATTAGGTTGCAGTCCTTGTCTGAGCCTTGAGGAGGCTCTGCCATGCCCAGCATCAGAGCCAGACACTCAGCCCCCTGCACGCTCCCCCTGAACTCCCAGACAGCAGTCGTGCCATGCAGGTCAGGAGTGATGCCTGTGTGCCCAGGCTGATGGCAGAGCGTTCTTCACTTTGAGGATGAAAAAAATATGTGAATACCAAATGACCTTTAGGCAGAAGTCTCTCTATAAAAGTAATTCCCCTGCATGCCCTGCTCAAATGGTTATTTAAAAAGATGTGACACCGTGTACAAGAGGAACAAGGTCAGCCTCATCCATGCTAACCCAGGGCCTTCGAGGTGGGCATTGCACCCCAGCTGCACCTGGAGCAGACTCTAACCCCAGCTCTGAAGAAAGCCACAGACACTCCAGTCTTATCTTTGTCTTTCCTTATATCCTGCAACTATGACCACTTCTTTAAAATCCCAAAATCCACAGAAATATTTCAGGTGAGAGTCTATACAACACGTTTGGCAAAGCTAACTTCAAACATGTAGACCCCCCTCATGTCATCTGGTCCAACCTGCCTGGTTGAAACCAAACTTGAGAAAATAGCCCCCACATTTGCCTCTTCTCCCTGTGACCACCTTGATGCAGGTGAGGGATGGAGATGGCCATTCACCCCCAGCTGAGGAGTGAAGTCAGCTCAAAGTAGAGTTCCTCCAGGTGGGGATGGAGGGGGGGAGAGGGGATACGGGCAGATGGAATGTGACTTGCCTAATGGAATTGAAGTTTAAAGAAAATAGGGATGCTCAGAGAAGATAAGCATTAGATGAGAATAGACTTGTGGGAGAAAGTCATCTAGCTCCAGCGTGGGAAGGACACTGCAAAACCACATTGAAGAACCAGGCCTGGGACTGGAGAACCCATGGTACACACGCCAGTCAGTGGTACGGGGAAGAAGACAAACCTCAGACATGAGTCCCCTTGAAGCTGCAGAGGAGGCCAAGACGGCTGCATAAATTCCCCAGGGTCTCAGAAGGGCGAGGGCGTTAGGAGAAAGACAAAGAGAACGTACCTGGTGCTCACTGCTGGGATGGGAAGCGGCACTTGGAAGATGCTCTTTGGAAAGAAGGTGCGTGCAGCTTACTGAGCTGTGACTCCGGGGAGGCGGGCAGGCCCAGAGCTTGGTGCGGCTACAGGATGGTCACCAAGCATGGGCCCAGCTGAGGCCGGAGCGCACATGCGGGAAGCAGGCTTTGCTGCCCGCCTGCAGAGCTGCCTCAGCTGCCTCCCCTCCGGGCTCGGTGCCCCTTTAAGAGATCACGTGGGAAACACCTGGGGCTGTTACCATCATTCCTCAATTCCCAGCAATTCCCAGACTGTGTATGCGACAGGATCCCCTGAGGACTTCATACAAATCAGTGTCAGGCATCAGAGACACCTTAAAAACAATGTTTTTTTCTACAAATCATAATGCAAAAAAGAATGAACAGATCTGCCAAAAGTAAAATCAATTGTTGATAGTCTGGCTAGAGTAAAACACCTGTGGTTGTAAAAGAAGCTAAGCAGCATGGTGGCCAAACCTCTCCTCGGTGCCGACCCCCGCTTCCTTCAGTGCACAGGGCGGTCAGCACCCGTCACCACAGTTACCTGAAGCCCGTCAGACGGCCTGGTCACTCCCAGATGGGGCAGCTCGGAAGAGACTGGACATTCTCCTTGTGAAACTCATGCCACTTGAAGTGTCAGGTGAGCTGATGAGGGTGCCCACTCTACCCCCACACTACCCACCATTGTAAAAAAGCAGCACCCATTCACCGATGGGAAAATCACCAAAAATATTCGAGACTTCACCCCAATTTCAGAAAGAATGAGCTCATGACAGTCATGAAATGCTGAGCCTAGAAGATTGATTTCCACACCAAGCCTTTTAGTGTTTCAGCTGAAACCATCTGCTCATTTCTCAGCTGAAATATCCTGTGAGTAGTTAGTTGTCAAGAACTAAGATTTGCTTATTTTGTGTATTTTTGCTTTTCTCTTAGCTCAGATGAGAAACACATGCTCGTCACCTCTGTGTATGAAGAGTCCAGCATTAACTGTTTTCCTCATTTTATTCAGAGCAGATCAAACAGTTATCATTGCAAAGTTAACCTGCAAAACAATATGACATGTACCAGTTATTTTACTAATTGTGTTTCTTTGTAAACTAGCAACTCAACTCAAATATGGCTGTAATTAGTGCTGCTTCCAGGTAGGAGATGCTACTGGCATCCTTAAGCTTGGAAGCCACATGAAGAGGCTTCGAGTTCCTTCATGTTTGAAGAAGAGACTGAGAATGGGATCCAGAATGTCTCAGCCCCAGAGCTCCGTCTGTAACGGGGTCATGGCTGCGGCTGAGGGTAGGTGCCTCCTGGAGGGAGCCCAGCTGACTCAGAAATCACTCCTGGGGCCGTCCGGTGAGTGCTGGGCATTGGACATAGTGTGGAAATAGGTGTTTCTCTGCAGGGGTGGACTGGGTGATAACAATGAAGGTTATCAGAAGCTCAGATGTCATTTAGTGGTATTTGGGAAGGCAGGTGCCACATTTTGGTCCACAATTGATACTATGGGTGTTCTTTACAAAAGTTGGGACTGAGATGACAAAAAAGTTAGATAATAATTATCACTGTCCAGGTGCTGAGAAAAGAATCGAGATAAGCCATCCTGAACCCATCCTGAACCCATGCTCACTCGCTCTCTCTGCCAAGCAAGGTCACAGCGAGAAGAGGACCATCCGTGAATCAGGAGGAGACCCCTGACCAGACCCTAAATCTACCAGCCCCTTGATATGATCCTTCTCAGACTCCCAACTGTGAGAAATAACTGGTTAATGTTTAAGCCACCCAGTCCGTGATATTTTGCTATAGAGCCCAGAGGCCACGTGGGTCCACAGTTATCTCCCTAGTTGAAGGAAGGTAGGTTTAGGTTCGGTACAGCTCCTCCCCAACACCCACCTGCTCACAGGGGTCCACAGGCCCACTTGTGTGTCCCCAGATTCCTACACAGGTCGAGCTCTCATACCCGGCACTGTGGTGGAAATGATTGGCAGCACCCCACCAGGCATCCTCCTGGAATCGGAGAGTGGGAATTTAAGAGACACCTGATGTAATCGAATCAACATTAACATCATCATAGGATGTGGAGTTCTCTAAGATAAGGCCCTTTTGACTAGAAATCCTGTGAAGTGAGACGATGATCCTTATTTTACAACTGAGGAAACAGCACTAGAAAGGTCACGGGTTTTCCATGGGGACACTCCTACGAAAGGGCCTGTGACCACCTGCCTCTCTCATCACCTGGTTCCTTCTCGCTTCTGCCATCACAACTCCCACCATACAACTATATGAGGGCTGCCCACAACTTTGTGGCACATTGTTACATTACTTAAAGTTGTGGCATGCCCATATTTCCAGTAATGAGTTCTACACACGGGAAGGGGCTGTGGTGAAGGTGCCTGGGTCAGGAGCTTAGATGGAGAGACATGGAGAAGTTCTTTGGTTTTGTGGGGCATCTTTCATTACAACAGCATGATAAATGATATTATCTCTTCACTTTGGTACTGTCTCAGGTTGTAATGTATTCAAGAAGATTGTTTCTTAGAAGAATCAACACACCCAAAGGCAAATCTCTATGTAACGCTCATATGCCGTTTAAATGATCTCTTCTCTCTGGAATTAGGAGAGCACCGGTCGTATTTCTCCTCATCCTTCAGGGATATTTGAAACATACACACGACTTTGAATCCGACTGCTACTCCATGATCCTCACAAAGAGTCACAAAAATACTAATTAAAATAAAAAGATAACTGAAAGTCACATATGTGGCATTTTGGCAAAGCATGGAGAAGAAAGTGACTTTGTCATTGCTAGAACAATGTGTATTTAGATGTCTTTCCCCTCCATTTTATTTCATATTTTATGCCTTGATTGTCAGTGTTCATCATTTGCTTGAATAAAAGAATGAATGGATTAAAATGAGTAAGTGGTTGTATTCCTGTTTTTGGTCAGGTTTATAGAGCATATTCATTAAATAACTAAATGTATTAGTTACAAGGATAAAGCAAAACTTCCAGCAAAAAGCTTAGCAATTAAAAACACATGCATGCAAGTACAAGCATCTAGAGTTCATTTTCTACTCTTTTCTGATTATCTTGTGATAAATTAATTAAACCACGTCCTGCTGTGCAGTCTCTTCCTCATTACTCTGTTTTGCCCTCTTCTCTTATTGTCATGGAAAGACCTAGAGACCTAAAATAGATACTAATTATTCTCCACCTTTACCCCCACTGTTCAAAGCAGAATGTGACATTTTGACTGTGAGGACGATTGACACAGAGCTCATTAAAGCCAACAGAATAAGTGAACTCACAAGAACAAAGATTCTGTGCTCAGAGTTAAAGCTGAATACATGATAATATCTCTGTCAAATATGAGTTCCAGGGCCAATATCAGTATTATCATTATTAAAATCTAATGAACAAGTATAATAATACTATAATGTTACAAATAAACTATATGAACACATAAGCATATAGAATAGTAAATAAACATAAACCTCTATTAGATCATGTGGAAAATACAAAAAAATGGCTTTTAAGACATTGCTGCTAATTAATACTAGGAAAGACAGGGCTAGAAATGAGCACCATCAGTCGATCTCTTTCTAGAATGTGAATACAAAAGCACTAAACAAAATATTAACAAACTAAATCATCAAGTTGTAGCAAACAAACAAAAAAATTAAGTTCACATGACCAATTTGGGTTTATCCCTAGATTCGAGTTTGGTTTAACAATTGAAAAATAATATACACAGACACAAGCATATATACATTCACATGTGTGTAGGCACACATAATTTAAATTAAGTTGTCATGAAAAATTTTTATCAAAATGTGCTGATTTTGTATTGTAATTATGGCAGGATTTCTCTCTTTTCACTCTTGAGTTTCCCATTGGGAAGACTAAGTATCTCTCCATGTAGTCAGGATATAGACACATTTTACATAGTTAAATTTTTTTTTTGAAGAAGTTTTCACACAAGCACACATTCATCCTTCTCCTGTGCCTTATAGTCAATTAGTAGTTTTTAAACTAAAGGTAAATCAAATAAGGAAAAAACTGTATAGGTTATTATGGGAATATTTCCACAACATCTTAATAACTAAAAAAACACGAATTACCAAACAATATAGTTAGTAAAATGCCTTGTGTATAGAAAAATGCATACAAAGCAAAATTATTTATTAGTTACATACACTTTTGAATATGTAAATGTTTATATGCATATAGTTATGTTTACATATACAAACTGGCATGCATGTTTACACATAAGCATATATACATATAATTTCCAAATAAAATACTGGAAATACTATATTTAAAGTTCAAGAAAGACACACCACCCTGTAGCATGGCTCTCCCTGAGGAGTCTCAAGCCGGACAGGGGCTGACCAATGGAAAGAATGTGCTGTGGTACTTCACAGTGTGGGTAGTGTACCCACTACCCTGGAGATGAATGTCAAGGTGTTTCCCTCCTGTATTTTAATACTAAGTAGAAATGTACAGCAAAAACCTTTGTGGCTGTGTTTCTTCCTGTGTATATTTTAAGAGTACTTAGAAGTGAGAATGACGTGTCAAGAGTAAAGTACCTTGATCATGTCAAAAATACTGAGAAGTGTCCTTTGAAGATGGGACCCATCCATTACACAGGGAAAAGACAGTGACTACAATTTCCCTACATTGTCAACAAAATCAGATGGCACCATTCTTGTATTTTTTTAATCTTGTAAATCTTGGAGAAAAGCTGTATCCCAATGTTATTTTCATGCATCCAACCTCAGGAAATGCTTGGGCAACTCTCCTCTGAATTCTGCCTCTACCCTTGATCCCCTGGCCTGTTGTACTTTTATGTTTTTGAGTATTTATGGATTTTTAAAAATATATTCTGAATTGTAATCCTTTATTCTCATATATACTGCCAATACTTCTTAAGTCTTAGCTCATATTTTAATATTATAGTGACTTTGTCATATTCTATCTAACATATTTTTATGATGTCAATTTTACCTTTGTTTTCTTTATGGTTTTTGCTATAAAGGCAAAAACTCTCATTTGTGATTTGTTGGCAAGGTTATTTTTTATCCCAATGTTAAAATGAATTGTTTTTATTTTCTTGTAAGACATTTATAACTTTGTTTTATGCTTATCACTTGGATGTTTCTGGAATTTATTTTTGTGGTTCACCTATTCATCACTTACTTGAAATAGCACCTTTATGATAAATTGTTTTCAAATATATATGATCTCTTAATATTATCTACTGTGTTTCAAAGACTGACATGAATTTCTATATCAATAATAATGTTTTAATTACTCTGGATTTGTAATGTCTTGCTACTTGATAAGGCAAGTCCCCTTATTCTTTGACATGTCTTTGGTTGTTTTTGGGGATTTTTCCACGTGAATTTATAATAAATTATCAAGATCAAAGAGTTCCTGGGAAAAGGTTTTTTTTACCAAAATTTGTGATTTTGTATTATGATTATGGCAGGATTGCTCTCTTTTCACTCTTGAGTCTGCCCAAATGGGAGGACTGAGTATCTCTCCATGTATTCAGGGTATAAAACAGCTTTTACATAGTTTAATATTTTTTAAAGGCTTTCAACATTCCATATTATGGTTTCTCTTAGGTATTTTGTAGGGACTTTGGTAACTGTTGTTTACGAGACTGTTTTCTTCTTATTAAAATACTTACACGGTCATTCCCTTAGACCCTTTCCCCTTCTACTGCTAACTGAAGCCACCCACTGAAGTTGAGAATTTCAGTGAGTGGGTTATCAAGGTCACTGCTGGAGGTCACAGTGGACTTGAGGTGGACTTGATTGCACTAGGACTCACTGGGAAGGTTACAGACCCCTCCCCCTAAGTGACAGGGCTTTCAGTTTACACAGATGTGATTATAGCCAAAGTTGGACTGAGGAATGAAGGGATACAATTTGGCCATTAAAAGCATTTCACTTCTGCCAGGAGTAAATTTGAAAAAAAAACTGTTGTCCGTCTACATATATGTGTATGTCTAAAAGAGTATCATTAGTTTTGTTATTATTTAATTTCACTACAAGGCTATTATGCCATTCTTAGTCTCTTCCTATATTTGATTTTTCTTTCAACAATGATGTCACAAAATTTGACCCACACTGCTGCTTGAAGCTGTAGTAGATTCCTTTTCAGGACTGTTTAATATTCCTCAGTGTGAATCTACTATTCCACTGTGATCTGGGTTGTTTGCTCTTATGAGAATTCCCTTGAATATTCTTAACTCCTGGTAAGATGAGCTCAGGTTTATCTATGGATCTAATTATTAGGCCACAGAATACAGAAATTTTCAATATTACAAAAATTATCAAAATCTATTTAAAATACATTTCAAATATCTGTGTAGCAAATTACATTCACAATAGCTGTCAATAAGTTACATGAAAGTAAATTATCTCAAACATTAGAAACTTTTAGGCTTCCTAATTTCATAAATTATCTAACAAAATTAGTTTTAAACATTAAATACTCAGTGGTCAATATTTTAAACAGACAACCCAAGTTTCAAAGTACTCTATTTTCTCCCTGTTTTCATCCATGAAGTTTCAATTTCATCACTATTTAATCTCAGATTTAACATGATAACATAGAGATCTTGAATTTGCCCCTTGAATTGGATCAAATTAACCCTTTGAAAATATCAACAAGAATTCCACAAAATGTTTCATTTGATAGAAAAATTTGTACAGGGGTTCTCAGAGAAAAACTTTGTCTGTGCTCACACTTCCCCTGTAAATAGACTAGTAAATTTTGGAACATTTTGCCATATTTTTACTAATATCACTGAAGTATCTTTGAATACATGTCATACTTTAATAAAGTTGCCATCTTGTGTAGTAAAGCACATCATTAAAAGATATATTAAAAGATATTGTTTAAACAGTTTAATTTTCACCACTTTAATATGAAGTACCATTTCTGCTGCAATCACTGCTATTATTTTCACAGTCACAGAAAATATTCTTTGTTTTTGCCAAAATACATGTTAAAATAATAAAGCACTTAAGGGTTTGTTCTGCTATTGTATTTGTATCAAGTGTTGTTATAAAAGTGATAGACACTGCTTACATTTGCATGAGACTATTGTACTGAAATAAGTAAAATGGATAAACAGATGACTTGTGAAATTTCTGTCATCTCATCCTTTAATGTAATTCATTGTGGTTTTGCATGAACAGTCTTGTGTTCTTCCCAGAAAGGTCATAGCAATAGCATCAGCCTGTTCACCTAATATCTTTGTTATAGTGGTAATAGCAAAACATTTAAGATGATTTTTTTCTTGTATATTTTCCTTCATTTGTGTTGTGAAAGTTGATTGTGAGTAGAACTAAACATGTATTTTAGTTTTTAATTTTTTCTACACTTCACAACCTTTTCCTTGATTTTATCAGTATCTTAGCCATTACTGTTTGGTTTCTGCTTCTTCTGCTGGTTATTTTCATTTTGGAGTTTTCAAATCAGTTTCTCATCTCCTTTCACTCTTCTGCTCTCACCTACATGCTGTAGACTCCATGTTTATATTTTGGCCCCAATCTCCCATATGAGATTCAGACCCATAGGTCAAGTTGCTTAACCCATTCACCATGTGATCAATTCTGTTCCCCACAGATATGCAGATTTGGGTCATAGCATGAAAGTTCAAGTTATTTTCCCATAACTCAGTCATAACAGCAATTCAAGGTAGATGGTTTCATTTCCACTTTACATCGAAAGCACTGAGCATTACACATATAATTTTCTAAAGATTATATAAATTGTATTTGGTGAAGCAAGACTCAAGCTAAGGTCTGTCTAATACTTCGCTCTTCCAACAAAACAAGTAATAATATAAAATATTTCGACCAGACTGACAAAAGGAGGGTCTTCTGGTGTAAGTGCTACCCAAGCAAGTACTCCCAGCACTGGAGGGTGCAGTACAGGACTGCTGCCTCCACCCCACCTCCACCTGAAGCTTGGAAAGGTTATTGGTACCTGAGGGGTGTCTAGGCGGGAGGGTGGGGGGACCTGCGCCCTGTGGTAAAGCTTTCTTGGAAGCCATAAGCTTCTACCACTGCAAAGTTTGAACTTTTCATAGATGAACCACCACCTACCTTTAAAAAATATTCCACTCCATTTGGGAAATTGGTTCTTATATAAGAGGGATCTTCTGTAATTATCACTGAAACGACAGTTTTTGTGCCAGTATCTATCACAAGACGGTAGAAATAACAGCTCCGACGTGCAGAGAGACCGAGCCTAGAGAAGTCTCAAGCGATGGCCTCTAAATGCCAAACAGAGCCGCTTAGGCTGAGTGTAGACGCGAAGATTCTCACTTAGAAGATCCTGCTGATTCACTAGGATCTGAGTTTCAGGGAGTCTGAGAAATAAAATCACATCTCAGATGCTGTCTTTTGAGTGTTTGGCTCAGGGTCTCCCATGAGGATGAAGGGTAGGAGGTGGGGACCTAGTAGTTTTGTGGATGGTTTAATCAAAGAGTAAAATAAGACGGTAATGACAAAGAGTCCAGAGGAAAAACATTGGAACTCTATATTGTCTTCATGTTGACCAAGGAAACAAGGTAGTCATGAAATTCCTGTTTTGCTTTCTATGTAAGTTCAGTCATTAAACTCTAGAAGCTCAGGATAAGGCTGGATCAAAGACAGACTCCCTGTCTTGGGGATTAACCTCTGTGGTTCTGTCTCAGCATAACCAGAGGTATCAATATTCCCAAGGAATGTTACGCACCTCTTAACACACCATGCAATTCATCCACGATTGGTGCCTAGTACATTTTGAAGGTCACTTTGTACTTTTTCCTGCCACTGTAAAATTCACCTCCGTGTGATCCTTTGTACCTTTCTCTTCCCTCTTCAAAGACAATTTCACCAATGCTTTCTGTGTTCATCAGTTGAACTACCAAGAAAGCCCAACTTAGCTATGGAATGTGGGAAAAGAATAGGAGGTAATATTTCTGCAGCCATGATAGCCTGAATTAAAATCCATAACTCATTTCTATTACAAAGATTTCAGGCAGACAATTATGGTCATTTTTGTTTCATTAGACCCTGAGTTTCTGTATCCTTGGTTCCCCATAAATATTTTTTTCATGCAAAAAAAAAAAAGAAAAATTTTGAAGTGGGGGTAGCATATCATTAAATTGCTTCTATGAAGTAATGAAATGGTGTAAGGTGAGGGGTCTATAATGGGGGAGAGAGGCTCCCTTCTCCTATATTCACAATGAATTCACTTTTTGCAGTTTATCAAGCAAAGAATACAGAACGTTGGCAGAAGTAAGCTGGCTACGTACAGGAGGGGTGGATCCACAATGTCAGGGCAGCTTCCCTTGACCATGGAGGTCCTGAGAGGAGCAGACTAAGGGTTGACACCGTGGGGGCAGGGAGGATTGGGGGACAGCTGGGAACTGCACCTGCTACAGCACAGGTGATTTTACTCAAGGCTTCCATCTCCACTGAGCAAGAACTTCCATAAACCACCCATGCACTTCATTTAAGAGATCTGCAAGCTTTGGGATTTCCTGGAGTTAAAAAATAATATCCTCATCTGGTGGAGAAAGCAGAATTGGTGTCCAGGTGTCCTTAAAGCTGAAAATCTTGTCAGTTTATTCCTTAATTTAAAATAGAAGCGAGTTATTTCAACTTTCTTTATGCCACTGCCAGCTGAAAATTTAACTAGCTTTGGAAGACAACTGAAGTTTATCAACAGCCTCAAAAACATTCATTCTCAGGACAAAACAGGAGTCAAGAAGATGGATTTCTTAAATAAGGGAAATGTGTCCCTTTGTTAACAAACATACAACTGACAAATCATAGACATTGAAGTCCTTCTACTCTACTAAAATGACAGATAATTTCCAAATCTGGGAAAATTAAGAAAACATGAACAATAAAAATAAATGTGGATAAAAATCCAAAGTGAGAACCATGCTCTTCTAATATGAAGAGAAAAATCAGCATATCATTATGAGGATTTATACACACACACATATGGTGAGGGCAAAAAGGGAGAGATTTTCAGGAATTGACTCAAATGATTGTGGGGGACTAACAAGTTTGAAATCTGTAGGGCAGACTGGCCGGCTGGCAATTCAGGAAGACGTGATGTTTCAGTCGTGGGTCCAACTTCTGCAGGACAGCAGGTGGGAAACTTAGGTGGGGTTTCTATGTTGCAGACTTGAAGTAGAATTCCCTCTTCCTCAGGAAACCTCAGTCTTCGCTTTTAAGGACTTCAACTGATTGGATGAAGCCCACCTACATTCTGGAGGGTAACATACATTATTTAAAATCCAGTGATTAACTGTCAATCACATCTAAAAATTACCTTCACAACAACTTCTAGACTGATGTTTGGCCAAACAACTTGGCACCATAGCCTAGCCATGTTGACACATAAAAGTAACCATCAGTCACAGAAAGGTTAAGCAACATTCCCAAGGTTGAACAGCAAGAAAGTGCCCAAGTCATATTTTGAAGCCATCTGGTCCCACACAGAGCCTATCCACTCAGCCATTGCACCAAGTTAGTCTGCTGTTGTAAGTTGTGTATGTATGGATTTGCCCATTTTCTGTCTTAGGACATGAGATTTCAAATACCAAATAAAAATTTTAAAAGAAACACTCAGTGATAAAACCCAAACATAGAATGTGAGCTAATCACGGACATGCACAAGGTCAGAAAATATTCAAACAATGACACAGTAGTGAGTGACAGCACATAGCTTCCTCTGAGCAGTAGTTACTCAGGGCATGGGTTTTCTTCAATCAGAGATATGGTGGCAGAGGAAGTGCTGTGTTACGGAGGAGTGACAGAGGTGTTGACAATGGCAGGCAGCTGGGACGCTGATAAGGCTATGGGCAGGCTTACTGCCTCCATTCCTGGGATTCACTGGGGATTTAATTACTGGAGTCTTTTCTCCTTTTTACATATCATGAATTAGACATTGAATTTCAGCAATCATTTTCAAGCTTTCTGCAATTCTCTGGGGCTGGAAAAATAGCTAAGAAAATATCTGTGTTTATCATAAAAATAAATCTAGCAAACGCTTGAGTCTCCTAATGGCTTATTTATGGTAAACATTTAGGTATTTTTAAACAGCATCATATATTTGAAACAAAGGTGGTATAATTAGGTTCTAAATCTTCCTGGAGAGCCATGCACCCATGTAATGAGGCCTGGAGAGAGATGAGGTATCAGGTATCTTAGTAACTAAGCCTCCACCTAATAACTGAAGATAATAAGCATCAGGAGGTTCTGCTGGTTAATCAGTGTTATAGAAATAGAAGTAGTGTTGTTATCAATTAGAAAAAAGCATAAAGACATTTTCTCAGCTATAATTAACAACACACACACACACACACACACACACAATGTGGATTCTGGAATAATCAGCTTGGATCTAAATTGTACCTTCCTCTTTGTCATTTTGTGGTGGACAAGCAGGAATGGAGAGAGTTACAATCATTGCAGCAGGAGGCAAGAAAGTGAGAGAGACAGACAGAGGGAGGGAGGGGGAGAGAGAGACAGAGAGAGGGGCAGAGAGAGTCAGACAGACAGAGGGACAGAGCGGCAGAGAGAGAGAAAGGGAGAGCTCTTTTGTTTGCTTGCCTTTTTTGAACGTTTAGTTACTAACTTTGTAAGAGCTTCATAGGACCCAGGTGAACATAATTTTTGAAGATCCCCAGGACCCAGAAAAGGCAGCCCCACGATTTTGCATGGGGCCATCCCACTAGGGGACATCTGGCTGCATCTTGAGAGCCCAGGACTTGAGAGAACTCAGAGGAAGCCTTCCTTCCAAAGTCACAGGCAGCTGGGGTTTCCATCTCTCAGACCCGAGAGAGGCTCCAGTTAAAATAAATGCCTCCTTTCCCACATACTGCCCCCCACAACACACATACAATTCAGTACTCCATGAGATCATCTAAAGATTAGATTTTTTGTTTATGTTCTTTGGGGAGTTTTAAGACAACAGTTTGTAAGTATGAATGTTATTCTTGTTTTGATTTTATTTTTTGCTTAAGAAGGACTTCAACAGGTGTTGGTACAGGAAACATTGTCACAGTGTCCGAGCCCTGTCGAGCCCAGGCCAGCATCAGTGTACATACCCCAGCAATAAGTTTGGAGACAGAAAAACCCACCTCACACCATTTAAATAAAACCTAATGATTCAATACTTCTGGAACACTTTCAGCTCCCCTGTCAAAAAACCCATGTCCATTTGTAGTTATGTCCCTTTGTCCCACTCCCACCCCTTCCAAACACTTACCTGCTTCTATATCTCTACATTTGCCTTTTCTGGACATTCCACTTAACTGGAATCATACAGCAGGTGACTTTTGTGCCTGGCTTCTTTTGTTTAGCATAATGTTTTAAAGGTTCATCCATGTTGTATCATATGTCAGACATCACTAACTAGTATGGTTGAATAACATTCACTGTGTGTATATAACACCTTCTGTTTATCCATTTATCAGTTGATAGGCATTTGGGTTGTTTCCACCTTTAGGCTATTATGAATAATGCCATGATGAACATTTGTGTTCTTGCATATAGGACTAAGAATAGGATTCCTCTGTCATATGGTAACTACGTACAGCTTTTTGTGAAATTGCCAGAATGTTTGCCAAATTTCTGGTGGCTATCATCATTTCAATTACTAGCTTTGCCTTCACTTCTTTGGTTCATATTTTGGTGCTATGTTGTCAGAACATATATGTTTTTAACTGTTATACTTGCTTGGTGGATTGGCCTTTTATCATTATTTAAGGATCTTCTTTGTATCTCATTACAGTTTTTGTCTTTAAGTCTATTTTTTCCATTAAATCTATGTTTGTTCCTGCTATGGCTCTTGTTGTTTTCTTCATGTGAATTTCACTTTCAAGTGCCTTTCATTCCTACCTAAATGATTCCCTTTAATATTACTTTTAGGATTTTACTTTTAATAACTAATTCTCTTCATCTTTGTCGATGAATACCTAACTTCTTCATCTATCTGAATAATTGTTTTCATTTGGTTTGGTTTTTATGTAGAAATAATGGCTGGCAGGCTTTCAGCACAATGAATAAGTCATCTTAATGCCTTCTGATCTCAATGGTTTCTGATAAGATGTCAGCTTTTTAGCTTATTGGGAATTGCTTGTGTGTGTTGAGATGCTTCTTTTTTGCTGCTCTCAAGATTATCTATTTAACCTGATCATCTACATTTGCTCTCTTACAGCACTAAACTATGTTTTCTACCTTTATCTTGCATCTACCTACCACTTCAGCATTTTATTAAAAATAATAATAATAATAATAATAATAATAAGGGAGAAATGTGGGATTCACATATAAATCAAGTATAAAAATCAAACGAATATTCATATTTGATCTGATTGTTTATAGTTCATAATGCGTGATCAAAACCCAAAGTTTCTGTGATGACTGCCCTTGCACTGCTCACCATGTAAGAACTTATTCACTATGTAAGAACTTGTTCACCATGTAAGAACTTGTTTGTTATGCTTCAGAAGATTGGAGACTGATGAGAATTAGGCTTGGGGTGGATTAATGATTGTGCATTGAGCATTGAGTCCCCTATACAGAATTTTATTGTTGTTAACAACCATTTGATCAATAAATATGAGAGATGCCCTCTCAAAAAAAAAAAAAAAAGATTATCTATTTAGGCTTTCAACAGTTTATGATATGTTGTGATGTGAGTCTCTGTATTTATTTCATTTGGAGTTCACTGGGATTCTTGAATATGCAGATTAAAGTTTTCATCAAATTTGTAAAGTTTTAGCCATTTGTTTTCAAATTTTCCTTCTGTCCTATTTTGCAGTGGGTTTCAGCCCTGGGCAAGTTCACTATGGATTCAATGTGACCAAAGAAATTGACAGCAAAACATCCTTTGGGGTGACAGGGTTTATTACCCGGCTTGTTCTCCCTGGGGTAGGTCAAGCACTAGTGTCTCTGCCTCTGCCCAGAGCACTGGGCCAAGCTCTCTATATAGCACAATAATAGCTTATTGCCTGAAGGTGTGGAAGCGGTAGCCTAGCAACAGGCCAGTTACATCATCAGGTGGTTTAAGTTCAGTGAGGATCCTGGCCATAGGAACCTCAACTTCCCCAAATGTCCATTTGTCTATCTCTTTTTCCTAGGGGCTCCCATTATGCATATGTGCATATTCTTAATATGTTCCACATGTGTGTTTTTATTTTCCTTAATTTTCTTTTTTCTGTTTCTTAGAATAGGTAATCTAAATTTATCTAAATTGTCTTGTCTTAAAGAATTCTTAAGGAATTTCCATGATTCTTTCACTTCTCTCCTCAAATGTGCTTAGTGAGTTTTAGTTTGTGTACTTTCAACTCCAGAATTCTATTTGATTCTTCTTTACCACCACCACCCCTAATTTCTATTGCTTTATTTAAATTCTCTATTTGATGACACTTTCTATTTTCTTTAAGTTATTTATACATGGCTTCCTCTAGTTCTCTGAATACAAAAAGTTTATTTAAAGTCTTTGTCTAGTACATCCAACATCTGGGCTTCCTCAGGGACAATTTTTGTTGACTTTTTTTTCCTTTAAGGTTGGGGGGGGTCTTCCTTTCCAATGTCTTTTCATATCTCATAATTTATTGTTAAAAAGTAGGTAGTTTAAATACTATAATGTGGCAACTCTGGAAATAAAATCCTTCCCCTTCTGAGGGGTTTGTCTTTGTTGACTGGCTTTCCTAAACTTTAGATTCAGTAAAGTCCACATTCTTTCTTGTGTGTAACAACTGAAGTCTCTGCTTAGGTAGCTTCCTGACCACTTAATTATTGAACAGGAATTTCCTTAAATTTCTTGAACCAGCAAGTCCCCCAACTTTTGCTGAAAATCTTTGTGCACATGTTAGAGCATGCTTTAATTGCTTCAACAGACAGCTTATGAACCTGCTTTACCCTTTATTTCCTACTTATGCAGAGCCTCAAGGCTGGCCACAGATGAGAGATTTCTTCTCAGGGCTCTCCTAGGTGTGAATGTAGCTGTTCACATATAGCCTGGACTTCTGGTTCCCAAGGAGTATGTCAGACCTTTTGAAGTCCCTGTGGGTAATTGATTACATAGTTTTTCCTTTTAAATGTTTTTGTCCAACTTTTGTTTGGCCATCTGGATTACCTTAGGCAGCTGCAATGTCAAACAACTACTGCTGATTGTTTTCAAAAAGACATCCCAAGGGAAAGGCTGTTCATACTTACTGAACTTTCAGTCAGGAGTAGGTCAGTAAGTGGGGGTATCCAGGAAACTGACAGATAAGTCAAATAATAACAATTCTCTGGAATGAGGTTTTGGGGAACTCCAAGCCTGTTCTTCCCCTTTAAGTGGCTTCTAGAGTACTGTTTTTCATTGCTAATATGCTTTCAAGACCACTGATGTCAAGGCTATCATGAAACTAAGAAAAGGGTGATAAGAATGCAGCAAGTTAAATCATTATAAATATCACTCTTGTAATCAATATATGGCTATTTTCTAGAACCAATACTCTTTGAATTTTTAAGAATTTGGTTATTTCCAGAGTTCTGAAAATGTTGGTTTTGGCAATTTTGGCCAGTGTTATTGTTGTTTATAAGGAAGACTAGACTTTAGGGTCATTTATTGTCATTAAAGAAGATGTTGTTATGGCTGATTTTTCAATATGGGGTACATTATATTGTTTCAATGCCACCTTTCTTATGAATCTCTAGCCCCAAATGAATCACACACCAGATGAAGAGTAAAGGAGGATCATTTGTTGTATAATTGCATATAACGTTTACCTTCTGAACAACAGCAGGTGAAACACCTATGGCCTGAATTTGCAGAAGTGCTGTCACCTTTGTAAAACCTTGAAAATTTGAAAAAACATACAGATCTATATTCTTCTTCAGTTCTCTCTGTCAAAATAAAAGACCCTATAATCCCTTCTCCAATGCCAATTTTCTTTTCTCCGTGTCTGCACAAAGAATTCTGTCAAAGAAATGTTGTAAAATGTCTGAATCCTGGAGAAAGGAAAGTGACCTGTAATACTTTATAAAACGTACAGAAAGTAGAAGCAGTCTTTATATCTGGAGAAGCACAGTTACATTCTCATGGGGAAATTTTAAAATAACATGAGCCATTATTCTTTTTAAGTTCATCAGTTAGAAAGATACTGAATATTATATGACTTTCTGTGCTACAAAATGTGTGCTTTGTTTAGAAATGTCTGTTTAAATATCTTTTTGATCAAAATTTTAGTAATCTATTTTATTTTTCTGACATGTAATTTATGATGGCTATTTGTGACTAAAACTCTTTCTGTAATAAATTATTATAAGGCTGTTAAATTATTCAACACTAAAGTCAAGTTAGGAAAGAGTCTACTAATTTTAGATTTGAACCTAAAGTTAAAAGTTGATTATATCTCACTCCTTTCACTGCATTAGTTCAAACAATGTCAGTCTGTGTGTGTGTGTGTGTGTGTGTGTGTGTGTGTGTGTGCACACAAGCATGTATATTACCCTCTCATCCAGATAAGTGGGCATTATTTCAGTTTCCCTACCCAAATTTACAGAAAAGAGTGCAACTTCTTTTAAGCCAAAGTGTATTTCATGCATCCTTCTGGGAACTTAATGTGTTTTATCTTTGCCAGGAAGTTCAAAAGACTTGCTCCAAGACTTTGGAACAGAAAAAACATTAGGTATGTTTGTGTTTATTTTTCCATTTTTCTCTGCAATGCAAGCTAGGACATCTGGCATTTTCTCATTCATGTATGTGTCTTAGAGCTGTGAAGGAGCATTCCAAAAACCAGGACCTCAGGTGGGCAACCTTCCCAGTTGAGGGAAGGTGGCTCATTTTGCAGCCACTTGTGGTGCAAAAATGAGTGGGAGTGAAGTGCTTTAGTGTTGTCTGTTTTCACTTGTTTCTTCTTTTGAGAGAAAAGATGAACTAATGGGGAAGAAATGTCCAGATGAGAGTGCAGACCAATGGGCACAAGGAAGGAGAGTGCTTTGGCTATTGGGGAAAAGTGTTTGAAAGTGAATCAGATTCCACAAAGTCCAACTTTCACTGGCTATGCAGCCACACATGACTGGTTCATCCTGCCTTTTAAAATTGTTTGCACTTTTACCAAGTGTTCATTACAAAGTTGACTATGCAGCTGGACATACCATTTTCTACCCTAAATAGTCAGTCCTGGAAGCAATGGTGCCTGAAATGGCAGAGCTTTCAAGGTAGAGGAAGGTCATTTATTCCTAACACAATACCTTCATTTGGTTGGTAAATAGCAGACTGGCACATTCTCCAGCAGAGAAGTAATACTGATAACACATCTCATGCTGAAAACTTGTCAAGCCATGTCATATAAATTGTTGTTTGCCATGCTATTTGTCATGTAAGAAGTTCCAAACTATGCTGCATTTTGACACTTAACATGTTACAAAATGCCAGTGTTTGTTATTCCCACGGAGAGAAATGGATTCTAATTCACACAGAACTTTTTGCTATTTTTGCCATTGTCATCTGAACTTGGAACCACTCTCTGCATGATTTATGAGAGATGATCACCATTTCTGAATATACAAATGAGAGCCCCTCTGTGATAGATCTCAGAGAGGTTAGTCATGGTAAAGAAAGAGAGAATATTAAAGAAGGAAAGCTTACATTGCCAGGATAGGGGTAGGGAACTCTGATAAGATAAATGGCCTGACAAGGAAAAAGAACATTGTGCTTAGTGTCATTACATATGCTTTTGCCCAAATTAAGCAGTCTCTTGCTCTCTTTCTGGGTCATGACCTCTTCAAATAACATTTCCATATACAGAACCAAAGTGTGTGCATTCTAAGATGCATTCTCCCCTTTGCCTAAGGCATTACCCTCTCTGGCTGCTGAGTAGTCTCTGCCCCCTATACCCCCCACCCACTACCCATGACCTCTGATTCCTGACCTGCCTGCCCCTGAGACCTCCCTGGCTGCCCATCTTCCCCCTGACCAGCCCATGTCTTTGTGCCATGTCACAGCCGTCTCTGACTTGGTTGCCCCACCATGACCAGGTCCCTTCTGGGGTGACAAATCTACATTTTCAGTAAGAGCAAACCTTGCTAAGACAAAGGGGAAGCTCTGTGAACAAGTTCCGGGGAAAAGGGAAAAGTAAGCAAGACAGAAACACTGACACTAAAGATGGGCAATTCTCCCATCTTTGGAAGATACTGCTCTCTGGTCTTTGGAAGAACAGTAATCCATCTCTGCAAGAAAAACCTTGAGGAAGACTGAATTCAACACAAGGAAAACCGTTAGTATTTAAGACAGACACATTTTTAAAGTCTGGGATGGAACAGAAGAAAGAACTTTCTGGAAACAAAGAAGATGTAATGATGGTTGAGATCCTCCAGGGCCAACTGTGAGAATCCCTTGAACCTAGACCACCAGATGAAGGCAGAACTGTTCCTTCTCCATTTCCCAGAAAAAATCCTGGTTCAAATTAATACAAACATAATTTGTGTATAGCTTCTTTAAAGGTACTGGCCTCCCCTGCTCTGTATGCACTTAGGAAAGTTAATAAAGATAGCCTCATGAGTCCCTGGAGAGCTCCCTGTGAAGGCCAAACACTGCCGAGATGTGCCGCTCTGTCACACTGATCCCTGGGCAAAGACTTCCTTCCAGGGGACGCAGGTGAGGAGCTGTTTTCCCCTCCTGATGACAGGATGTCTGCAACGTTGTTTACAAATCTCAGGACGTTCCCGTATCTCTGCTGCAGATGGAAACCTGGGATGACTTTCACATGTCCTGGGTTTCCTGCTGGAATTCAAATGCTAGTTTAGTGAACATTTCATTTATGATAATCTTCTATTTAATGAAACAAAAACTTTTCTGCCTCTTAAACTTCATACAGAAAACTCCTCTTTTGACAGGTTCTTAGCATTTAGACAAAACTCATTCTTAAATATTTCCCCCAACTCAGGTTACCATAATGTAAGCCCACCCAAAGGGATGCCCACAAAAATGTCTTCTTGCCACTGTGTGAGCTACTTCCAGCCAAATTCCACATAGCAGATGCTCATTTTTACAACTCTTACTTTTATTACTAAAACTCACATGAGACATGGCTGAAGACTGGGTAGCTATGCACAGAGATGTCTTCTGTAGCATAAATACCTGCAATAGCCTATTGCAAATACTGTTTAGCCTATTTTTATTCTTCATCTGCTAGACAAAGGATTATGCAGGTGGCTGGTTCCTGGAAGAATGTCCTGGCTAGAATGAAAACTTGGCCAAGTTAAGAGAAATAGTCATAATACAAATAAATTTTTAATAAGAACATGTCCTAAAGTTTGAGCATTAGTCTTTCCCTTGAAGTCAATATGACACTTTATTGTACAGAGTTTATATTTATGGAGTTATGAAAATGTATGTTGGCCTTTAGACGTTATGCTTGTGTCCAACATATGGCCCATACAAGAAATACATTCCATGATGTGGCTGATATTGGAGACTCTTTGAACCTGTGATTCAGTATAGGCCAGCTGCAAGATTTTGGACACGATGGATTATACGATTTAAGTAGTGGTAAACCATAGGTTCTTTTTTCAAAGAGAATGTTCAAACTCTTACCTTTGTAGAGAACCTATGATTTCACGATTGCTCAAGTCCTACTGCGCACAGACCCTGCTCACCAGGAACCAGCAGCCCACCCATGTGTAAACAGATGGTCACCACCAAGGGCAAAGTGCCAGAAGGCCAAGGTGTTCTAGTCTCTTACTTAGTTTTATGTGGTTAAAAGTCAACCACACAGCTTTAGAAGACCACCTTTTCTAATACTGACTTAGACAAAACTTCCAAAACCAAAACCACCTGCACACTCACTCAAGGTCAGGGCCAAACTGATTTCCCACTCCCAAAAGGAGTCTCAGTCACTGCATGGGATGTTCAGGGACCCCAGGACCCCAGGTTTGCCCACAAAGCCCTGCTCATGCCTGCTTTCATGCAGTCAGCCAACTGAGTGTGGGTCCCAGAGCCATTCTTCAGTGGAATATTATTCTTTAAAAGTCACAATAAAATGAGATAGGAGTGGTAGCTAGTGACAGCACACACCCATCTTGCATGGCTCCATGTCTTATGTGTGGACATGTAAAGAGCAGAACACTCACTTTACACATGGCTATATCTGGGAGGCCATCAGGAAAAACTCCCTCTTGAACTTGTCATTCTTCCTTAAAAATAATGAAATTCCTATTAGAAGCTGCATTTTTTTTCCTTTTTAGTCAGTAGTTTTTACTCTGGATACCAAATAGCTAGAGACTTGGGGTCTTGTTAGAAAATTTCCTTCTGGAAGTAAAACAAGCAATGTTAAATTAAATACCACTTGAGAAGTTTACAATTTGATTTCATTTCATTTTTCCAAAAATGTTGAAAGAGAAACACACATCGCGACTCCCCGAGTTTCAGGACCATGTGTCACTCCCCTGTTGGAGCTTAGCACGTAGCACTGCGTCTGACTCACACAGCAGATCCAGTAAGATGCCTTTTAATTTAAAAGATGCATTTTCCTGATAATTAGTAAGACCAAGAACTTATTCATATACTCATGGGCCATTTGTATGTATTTTTGAAGAAATGTCTCTTCAAGTCTTCACCCCATTTCAAAATCAGAGTATTAGTTTTTCTTTGCTACTGAGTTATAGGAATTCCTTCTATTTTTTGGAGATTAACCCCTTATCAGGTACGTGGTTTGCAAATATTTCTTCCATTCTGTAGATCACTTTTTCACTTTGTTGATGGTTTCCTTTGCTGTGTGGAGCTTTTCAGCTGGGCGCAGTCCCACCTGTCTGTGTTTGCTTTTGTGGTCTGTGTTTTAGTGTTGTTTCTATGAATTCACTGCAAAGACCAATGTTGTGAAGCTTTGGCCCTATGTTTTCATCTATGAGTTTACCATTCTGGGTCTTGAACAATCAAAATCACAAAGAGATATCACCTCACATCAATCAGGATGGCTATTACCAAAAAGAAAAAAAGGGAAAAAAAGAAAGACTTCAAGTGTTGGCAAGGATGTAGAGAAATTGGAAAACTTTTACATTGTTGCTGGGAATGTAAATGGCACAGCCACTGTGGAAAATACTATAAAGGTTCCTCAAAAATATTAAAAGAAAAAACCACCACATGATCCAGCAATCCTATTTCTAGGTATTTATCTAGAAGAATTAAAATCAGAATCTTGAAGAGATATTAGTACTCCCATGTTCATTACAACAGTATTCACAATAGTCAGGTTGTGAAAACAGCCTAAATGTACAAAGACAGATGAAGGGATAAAGAAAATGAGGTATATACATATGTGAGGTAATAGAAAATATACACATTAGTCTCTGCCCACAGTCCTAGCACAGAGCCCCTAAAACGCTTGTAAATTCCTAAATGATAAGAGCAGTAGGAGAATCTTATGGTCTAATGAGGTGACTCTGGGTGGGCTCCTGGGTGGTCCTGAGTGGGAGCTGGTCACCAGTAAAACCAAGCTATGAATGAGAGCTTGAATTTTCAGCTCTGTGCTCCTCCCTTCTCTAAAGAGAGAGAGGCTGGAAATGGAGGTGAGGATCCATCATGCCTACATGAGGAAGCCTCCAGAAAATCCCACAGTAGCAGTTGGAGAGCTTCCAGATTGGCAGCCACAAGTCCTTGGGGCAGAAGCACCCACTATTGTACCTTCCCAGAACTTGCCCAACTGCCTACTGCTTAGGATTAGCATCTGAGGTAAGGGAGGAGCTGTTCTGTGGGACTGAGCCCTTAACCTGTGGGATCCAATGCTATCTTCATGTGGATAGTGTCAGAATTGAGTTATAAAGAGACTCAGCTGGTGTTTCACAGAATTGCTTGGTGTGAGGAAAAACCTCCACATGTTGTTGCCCAGAAGTGAAGTGTTCTGTGTGAATAGAAAGGACGCACACAGCAGGGAAAGATAGGAGGAAAGAGCTGGGGTTTTCCTATGCAGAGGAAAAGAATGTAGGTTTTTCTAATACAACATACAGTGGAATATTTTTCAGCCTTTAAAAAGAAACAAATTCTTCAAAACAAAATCTGACAGTGTGGATGAACCTTGAGGACATTTTGCTATGTGAATGAAACCAGTTGCAGAAGGACAAGCAGTGCATGAGTCCTCTTGTATGATTCCAAAAAGAGTTAAATTCATGGAATCAAAGGGTGGAGTGGTGGTTTTCAGGGGCTGGAGGCAGGGGAAAGGGAAGTACTAATCAATGGGTATCAAGTTCCAGTTAAGCAAGATGAGTATATTCTAGAGATCTGCTGTACAGCTTTGTGCCTGTAGTCAGCAATACTGTGTTGTACACTTAAAAACTTTAGAGAGTAGACCTCATGGTACATGTTTTACTGCAAAATAAAATGATACTAAATTAAATTTTAAAAAGGGATTTGGAAATCAACCCTACATGTGAAGATGTGTTAGGAATGTCTTAATCAATGCATTTCATGTGTATTTTCCTTTTTAATTGTTAATAAGAATGATATATGGCAAATAGTGATGTATAAATAATCTGTGTTCCATTAATAAAATAAGGATTCCTGTGAACAGAAAAAAGTGTCTTCATCTAATGCTTGACCACATTTCTTTTCTTCTTCCTTGGACCCACAACAGAACCCATTTAAATCCAGAATCCAAATCTATCTTGGGCACACTAGGGTATGACTAGAAATGGCAATAGAGGAAAATATAAACATCAGAAATTAAAGAATATTTTTACTCCAAAAACTGAACAAATCTCTATTTCCATCCCCACACCCTCTGTCCAGTTTTTTAAAAATCTGATTATATGCCTTTCTCTTTGGAAATAAAATCTGTTTCCTGACTGCTCCTTGCTGATTGCTATTTTTTGTCCTGAAGAGTTTCACATAAATTTGGGCCTAATAAGTCTCTTTCATCCCCTAAGTATTGATGGTTTTTGGGGGGAAGAAAATCCTCACATGTTTGCACTGATTGAGACACTTTGTGATATCCAGACTGAATTGGAGTCCCTTCCTATAATCTAAGATACTAATCTGCAGTCAGTATTAGACCTATTACTGTGACAGAAGTAAAAATGAGGCAAATTAGCTGAGACATCAGTATATCCATCAGAACAATCTGGAGAGTCTAATAGGTTGAGAGAGATGCCCAGACATTTCTCTTACTTACATTTAAATTGTTTTCATCAGGAACTGGTATATTTAAGTAAAATACTAGAACTCAGAAGGCAGTCTGCTAAGTAGCTCCAAACAAATTATCAAATGAATGAATATAAGTCAACATAAAATTTCTACTTAAAATGCCATAGACAGCGTTTAAAGACAACTATAGAATTAAAAAAATACCCTAAGTCATCATTCAGAATTTTATACCTAGAATTTCCTTTTGTTCTTGAGAAAACTAAAAAAAATTATCTATTTCATTTCGGATGTCAGCTATAAATTTATGTTTTCTGTCAGGAATGGCCCACCTTCCCAGTGCAATTAGCCTGTGATAACAGAAGCCCTTCATAACACTTGGAGAGAAAGTGCAGAATTGGTTATTTGTCAAAAAAAGACAGATACTGGGCAAGTGAAGGGTTGGTGGAAGCCTTCTCTCTTGGAAGCTCATGGAACCACTTCAAAGGGAAAACAACCTGTGCTCACAGACCTAACCAGCAAACTGGTCCAGCTTCCTGTTTCTCCTGCAGTTCATTTGTCCCTGGGGCATGTTATCATGGCTGATTGACTCTGAATCCTGAAGTCACTGTACACTGAATATCTAGAATTTTTAGAAAATCCTAAATAGTTATTGATCTTATACTACTTTGAAGTCAGAAAAAGAGTATAACTCAGAAGTGACTGAATTTAAAATAAAGCCTGAATTTAAAAACTTGAACAAAGTGATCGATCACACATGTGCCACTTAGTACTTTGCCCACCCATGGACAAAAACAGGCAAACATCCAATCAACATTACAAGCCAATAATCAGTGAACCGTGCTTTTAGTGTTTGTAGCATATGTTGTTTAAAAATCAGTCTTTCCTCTGTTTATTTATTTTTTACCTAAAAGCATCTGCATGATTTGAAAACTGGTTGTTTTTGAGACAATGAACATCTGTTTAGAGAATCTTTCCAAATATGTAAAAATATCTACATCCTAAAGTGTTATAGGAATTTGAAAAAGAATGAAGAAATTAAAAAATCCTATGCTGCCACTTCCCCATCTGCAAAAAATAAGAAAGTAACTTTGAAAATTATTGTTGGAAATGGCCTTTGTTTTGAAGTACATGTACCAAAGTACCTTTCCCTCATTCTCCTTTTACCATTTTCCAATTTTTCTTTTCCCCCATCAGCTTCTCTAGTGATTTCTTGCTTCCTGTGGCCAATATTAATTTTCTGTATGTAGAAGGGGTAGAAAACATAGTTGAGGGAAAAAATTAGTGTAGAAACTCTCATCATCTATGTTACTTTAAACAAAAAACTCTACAAACATAAAACACAATGATTGCCAACATAAAACTAGTTGAGATTCTGGTTTCTTCAGTTTATTCTTTCTTGAGCTTTTTTGAAATCCAAAGGTTGGACAAAAAACATAAACTTGTAATCTAGAAAATAAAGGAGAGACCAAACAGATTAGGAAAATATAATACATGTATTAAAGGAGGGCTATAGTAAAATAAATTCATATAAAATGTAAGCATCTGTAAGTTCTAGCTGGTTCTGGATGTATTTCAAGGGTGTAGTACTCAAAGTATAAACAAGTTAAAAATTACAAAAATATTCTGTGCAACACAATATGCAGATTGCAAAATCAATGCCAACATTGCCAATTTTCTTAGCAAACTGTCTAGAAGAAATACTAGTCATTGAGACTACACGTTCCATGCCCAATTTTGTTTTGAAGAGCTAAGTTGCTGATTTCCAGGAACCAGATCTACCGGGTGAGTTTCCTTGCCAGCCCAGCATCACAAAGGACCACAGACTAGGGGACTTAAACAACAGAAATGTATTTTCTTACAGGTACAGAGGCTGGCAGATGGGCTGATGTCAGTGAAGATGGGCTATTTCTCCAGAGGCTTCTCTCCTTCCTGTTAGATGGCAGTCTTCTGCCTGTATCTTCTTGTCACTTTCTCTCTGTGTGTCTCTGTGTCCTTGTCTCTGTAAACAGCTGTCGTCTAGGATGGGGACCCACCTTAATGACCTCATCTAACTTAATTCCCCTTTAAAAGCCCATCTGCAAATACAGTCACGTTCTGAGGGACTGGGGGGCAGTGTAGTACTTCAACATATGGGGTGAGGTGGGGGTGGGAACACAGTTCAGCCCACAACATCTAGTAACATCCCACTTGCTACAATTTTCAGTGCATTGATGTCTTTAGCTGTACCACTGGTTATGTAGATATTTGAGAAATTAACTCACTTATTTGACTATGGCAAAAGCAGGACCAAACACCTCAATAAATTACCTAAGACAGTGTCCACATAGAACAGTCTGCTGTGATGGGGCACAGCATGGCTCTCATCGATTTGCATGGAGATAATAGCAAGTGTTTTAAGGATGGAACTTGTTTCTGAAATTTTCATAAAATTGGTGACACCAATCGTGTTGTCTTTTTATTACTATTTATAAGCACAGTATCATACTACTTATTTATACCTCCTTAGTTCAATAAAGGGCACAGGGTAGGCAATAGCAGCGCGCCATTCCAGTTTATTCACAGAAACACCACAGATGCAAGGCAGTGTTTCCACCACACGGAATGTATAGGGAGCACTTCAAGAATAATTATTTTAAACAAACATGAAAAAAATGCCATATTTCCGTGAAACTATCAAAACTACACGAGGGCAGGAAAATATTTCCCACTGCTTTAATTCTACATAACAATTAAAATGCCAGGAACGACTGCATACTCCATATAACTGTATGCATTTATTGTCTGAAGAATCAGTGATTTATCACTTATATTTTGTGTTATACAGATGACATTAATTTTGTTAATTTCTTCAGGCTTTTTAATGTAAAAGTATATGTAGTTTTCATATGTCATATACAAGGAAGGAGAACACCCAGAAAAGCAGCCTGCAACCGTATCTGTAGTTCTGTGTGAAGTTAGAAAGGAAAAAAAAATCCCTCAAAGCTAAGAAAAAATTATGCTGCATCTTTTGGTCTTAATTGCCTGAGCAATCAACTGCAGTATCCATTCAATAAAACACTCAGATTGATGGCCAGCCTCTCTGGATGCAGAGATGCTCAGAAGTACACAGACGGCATCATCGAGCTTCCCTACACCCAGCTTTCAAACTTCTGGTTTATCAAAAACAATACATGAATGCCCAAATATAATTTCAGAACACATCCCTGCTCGCACACACATACAAACAGAATCATTATGCATCATTTGAAGAGAAGGGCAGGCTACCTGGGAGGCTTTTGTATACATGTTCCCATGCACGGGCATTCTGCCCATCCCGCTGTGCATCTGCCTGGGTTCTCTGCTCCTGTCGTCTCCCCTGGACACACTTGGAGCAGCAGTCCTGGCTCATTACGGTGGATCTGGGCTTTAATCGTGACTTTGCCATGTGTCTTCAGCTTCTTTATCAGATCAGCTTCCTCTAGCTGCTATAACGAATTACCACTAACTTGGGAGCTTAAAATAATACAAATTAATTTTCTTACCATCCTGGAAGCCAGACATCTGAAGTGGGTCCCACTGCACTACACTCAAGGACTGGGCTGAACTGGACGAAACTGGTTGGGCTGGCTTCTTCCTCGACACTCTAAGGGAGAATTCATTTCCCTCATCTCCTAGTTTCTAGAGGCTGCTGGGCCCAATAGGATCATTCAGGGTACTTACCCTATGTTAAGGTCAGCTGATTAAAAATCTTAATTCCATTTGCATCCTTAATTCCCTTTTGCCATGTTATCTATCATATTCACCATTTCTGGGCATTTTGATATGGAGGTCAAAATGGGAATGGGAGTGTTGTACCCACCTCACTCATTTTTTTCATTAAAAAGAAATATATTGACCAACAGATATCATAAATACTAATTAATATATTCAAGAAGCAAATAAAATGAGGACAGAAATGGATTATGTGAAGTAACTGAGCTTTGGTAAACTGGGAGGGGTGGCTCGAATCCCGGGGGGATGGTAATGAGATATGTCGTTTGAAGAGAAGGGATGCATCATCCAGAGAAAGGGACCCGGTGGTGTAAGGAGCTCTTCCAACTCTCTCTCTCCACTAGAACTGGCGTTACCCCTCATGCACAGGAAGAGGCGCATCCTGCAGGGAGAACAAAGTGCGTGCAGGTGATGGATAAGGGCAGCGCAGGCATCCAAGGGAGGAACACTTCCCAGAAATGCATTCGGCGAGTCAAAATCAGTTCTTTTCAACTTCCGAAATCTCCTTCGATGTAACTAGAAAATTAGGGCTCCAAAGGCAAGAGCACAAACCGAAGTCCATGTGGCGCTTTTAATTACAAAGTAGACTCGGAAGCAGTGTTATTTCATTAGATCAAGAGAACGTACAGAAGCTGGAAGGGGCTCCTTTGCCTCCTCCAGCTTTTCCTGCCACTTTAATCAGCCAAGGATATTCCTATAAAAATTAAACAAGGAAAAGCAAAACTTCTCAGTGAAAAACAAGGGCATGAATTCATTGTGAGGAAATGCAGTGTTTTACCTCAGACTAAATCCTTTAGCACCGCCGCCAGCCCGTCTCCCCGGGTCCCACGAGGGCTGGTGTGTAGAAAGCCTGCGGCCATCCTGGCCCACTGGCCTCCCCAGGCCCCCGGGGCATCAGCAAACAGCCGGAGAGGGGGCTTCTGAGATGCACAGACTCCCGAGTGCCCTCAGACAGGCTCCTGACCTGCGTGGTCTCTTTCCCCATATGAAAGATGGGGTAATAATAAGATCTGCCCTGCCTCTGTCCCTGGAGTCAAATGAAACAAGGTAAGTAGGAAAAAGTGAGACATTGTGGTCGGGTACCAGAGAAACAGAGCCGGTAGGATCTACATGTATTGATACACAAGCGGAGGTTTGTTATAGGAATCGGTGCACCTGGTTGTGGAGGCCAGGAAGTCCTATGACCTGCTGTCTGCCAGCTGGAGGTACCGGGGGGCTGGTGGTGGTGTTCAGGTCAAGGCCAAAGGCCTAACCATGAGGGGAACCAACAGTGTGCATCCTGGTCGGGGCCCGTAGGCCTGAGAATCGGGGGCAGATGGCTCTAAGTCTTGGTCAGAGTCCGAAGGCTGGAAAACCAGGAGTGGTGATGCCCCAGGGCAGGAGAAGATGGACGTCCCAGCTCAGCAGAAAGAGTGATTCGCCTTTCCTCCACCATGTTTTGTTCTCTTTGGTCCCTCAGTGGATGGGATGATGAACCCAGCACTGGTGAGGGGATCTTCTTGCCTCAGGGTACTGACTCAAATGTTAAACTTCCTGAGACACCCTCACAAACACTCCCAGACAGAAGGTCCACCAGCTTTCTGGGCACCCCTTGGCCCAGTCAAGTTGATACATAAAATTAACTATCACAGATGCAAGCCATTCTACACATAATACTGTGGATCTGAAAATTACATAATCCGATTTTGTCAGAGTATAGTGCAGCCTTCCACCTCATCTGCAGCATCCTATTCCCATGGAATACCCTACACACTTCTTAGTGCACCCTAACTTCAGATAAGAAAGATTTTCTGTGAAAGGAATAGCATCTCCCACCCTCTAGTTTCTCTTCCCTCACCGGCCCCACCTGCCCGAGGCATGTACTATCTCTCATTACCACAAAACCATTCTCCATATTCTGGCCTGTGGTAGCAAATCCAGAGAACAATAAAAGGAAATTAATATTTATCAACAAG
The DNA here is from genome assembly GCF_030020395.1 of Manis pentadactyla. NCBI lineage: Eukaryota > Metazoa > Chordata > Mammalia > Pholidota > Manidae > Manis > Manis pentadactyla. The sequence continues at coordinate 135,322,842 of NC_080020.1, forward strand.
AGGAGCAGGGTCTAACTATGCATTACAGCATCATTAAATATCTTCTCTCTAAACATTAAATATTTTGCAAGTAATTAGTAGCTGTAGAAACATGAAAAATGTCAACGCATGTCATACAATACTAAAAACAGCACACTCACATAAAATCATGATTTCCAGTGCTCAGTACTAATTTAAGGAAATACATATGAGAATGTCTTCATAATTATGGCTCTAGAAATGCCTTTTCCTCTCAACTTCCTAAACCATTAGAATGTGGTTTATTTTTTCATTTTTCTTGCTGCCTAAAAACCCTTAAAAATTTAGTCCCTGTAATTTTTCAGAAGATAGATGACTTGAGCAGTGGATTCGGATCAGGAAAATAAGCCCCTCATGTCACCTGTTTACGTTCCATGTGTATCTTGATTGCCAATGACACCTGCCTCTTTAAATAACCAATGAAAATTAATTATTGAGTTCCCACAATCACAAGTTTGAATATACTGCCTGGAGTAATTCCCAGTGGTGCCCAGTGTCCCTTAAATTCCCAGTGTGCCAGAGGGCAAGTGATTTCTTTTTGATCCTCTTGCTACATTACCCCTCAAGAGATGCCTTCAGAAATTAATCCAAATTTTAGTTCAGAGCACATCAACAAAATGCCAAAAACTGAAATTCTTCTGGGCTCCCTAATAAATGGTTTGGGAATTAAATGGTACAATAGAAAAACACATCTAGGAGGAAATTCTTCATGTTTGGGTTCAGCTCTCTGGTTAGCATTAGATTTCCTTTCAGATCATCATAGCATATGACTTTGACCTTACTGTGCCCTGAGGAGGGATCTCTGGTAAGTTTCTGATTCCTTATTCATCCATGAGTTATCATCAATGTACCTCCCCAGGTTAGTACTGGGCTGGATGGGGAGGGACATCTGACATGGCATTTCCTTCAGAGAGGGGCTCATTCAGTGCCTGCTGAAATCAGGTGTTGGAAGTGCATGGGGTGAGCTGGGTGGCTGGCCATGGAGTTATTAGAACATAGAAAGATCTGGATCCATCTACTTGAAGCAAAGCTGACCTTACTCATGGATTTGATTGCCCATCCACTATGGTATGTGGCTAGGCTGGCACAAGGGTGTTTTACAAATAAGGCAACTTGTCCAGCAGCCATGATCCTAGATACATTTTGCCTTAATTCAGTGAATTATTGACAGGAGAAGTGATGCCTTGTTTATTGTTTGTTTGTTCTTAGGCACTGTCCATAATCTTTGCAAACATGCATTTCAAAACAAAACAGCGAAAGGTTGCAATGGGTCCCAATGTAATACATGCCTAACAGTTCACAACAGAGCCCCAGCGAGGCTGTTGGGCAACATGCTGGCCAATGAGTCAAAAGTGGTAATATAGATGCTGGCTGGGGCCCTTGTAACCCAGGCTTGAAGCCTCCAGATCCAGTTCATCTTTCTGGGTCAAAGAGGGAATGTGGTCTCCCAAAGAACTGGTCATTTGACCAAAGCATTCGGATGAAAGAGCTGATGATGAAGCTGCTAGAAGATAGATGGGGTTAGGGGTTTTCACTGAATGATCCACTTAAAAATCACACTGACAAATGTATGTCCTGTCTCAGTTTGGTTTCTTCAGAATCAGATGCTCGGGTGGAGTTTGGAGTACACTTTGGAATTAGGGATCAACACTAATGAAAGGAATGGGAAGATAGCAAGATTGGACAGAGGGAGAAATTGGACTTTGTAGCAGGTTGACAAAGCATCAGTCAACCCACTGAGAAGCTCCGGTGCCCAGGTGCGCATCAGGCCCAAACAGTGCCATTCCACAGCTGCCTGGGTCAGGCTCCGGGGCTGCTCAGAAGAGCAGATGCAGACAGAGTGTTCTCTGCAGCTGGGGCATATCCAGAGGCTGAGTCCAGGCCCCTCTGCTATCACACTCCATGCAGACTGGCAGCAAGCCCTTGTTTGACGGACGATCTAAGAAATTCACAGAAGTGCATATTTATGCTTAGAATATATATGTACATGTATGTATATATATGTATGCATATGTATACATATGTATTGTAAGAGACTAGGAACCAGGAGAGCCCATGGTGCAGATGGAGTCTGCAGAGGCTGGTCATTTTTGTTCTGTTGAGGACTTTAGCTGCCTGAGTGAGGTCCCTCCACATTATGAAGGGAAATCTGCTTTCCCCAAAGTTCACCTGTTTAGATGTTAGTCTCATCCAAACACCCTCCAAGTTGACACATCAACCTCACAATTACAGAGATGCATCTCTATATTGATCATATTTGCCCCAAACTCTCTTCCTGAGCACCCATATCTCATTCTCCTCTCACTGTATGGCCTCAAAAAAGTCCTGGATATGCTGATCAAGTCTATTATATACAGAAAATGCCACTCTTTTTCAAATGTTTAGTAAGACAGCAACTGATGGGACCCACTCTCCTAAGAAGACAAAGCAGGGATCATGCTGGAACGTTCCTTTTGAGATGATTGAGTTGGGCTTATACTCATCTAGTGAAGTTCTTTGTTTTGCTCAACTTTTTTTTTAATCACACATAATTTAAGACAATGGGAAGCATCATATTTACCAGAACACTCAGAGTGGTGTATGCATTTAGAAACAATATTTGAATATTTGAATAAGGCAGTGGGAGTATGGGGGTGCATCCCATGTTTGTATACACTTACCCAACTGTACAGTGAAGACGTGTGCATTTCAACATATAAAGTTTTTAACCCCAACACAGGAAGTACAAAAAATAAAAATTGTGAGGATTTGGAGAAAATAACTAGCATTGCTTAGGTTGATGTAAAAAAAGCTCATCATGTGTGAAATTTCATGTATGAAATGTTCTGACAGTGAAGACACATAAAATTTTTGGCAGGTGAATCTTTACATACACCCGCTCTACATATTACCTACAACTGAATGAAGTCAACCAGTTTCCATTTTCTTGCCTCTGCTTCTGCTCAATTAATTCCTTTTCTTTGGGATACTGACTATTCCCTTCTCTCTCTTCTGCCTATTAAAATCCACCTCATCTTCAAGGCCTGTCTTAACTTTCATCTCTCCCAGGATCCTTGTAGGATGCTTGCCCTTTTGAATTCTAAAACAAGCATTGTCACCCATTCTCCAGGATTTTCACTTTGCCTTCAGAGAGGGCATCTGGACCCAAGTTTCTCCAGCCTTCCTTTAAAAGTTTGCACATTCTCTGCAATCAGTTCATGTGTCTTTTCTCTGTGTTCCTCTCAGTGCCCAGATGGGCCCAATAGATAGTTGATACTTAACATGAATATTTTCTGAATGAATCATGAAGAAGGTGGAACACTCAGGTCTGCTCATTTGCCTTGATTATTTATTTGATCACAAAATATTTTTGTCAGCCTGTTGATCTTTTCAGAATAACTCTGCATCCACTTTACATCTTTATTTGTTCATTCTGGTCCCTGTACAGACTCATCCCGGCTCGTACATGTGACTCTCCCCCATGATGTTCCTCACCTTGCTGCTTCCCCTCTCCATGGTACCTCTCAGACCTGCTGAAGTTACTCAATAGATTAATATTCTGATCAGTCAAAAGAGACTTGGAAAGAGACTTAAACCTTGGAAAGAGACTGCTAGTTAGATGTACAAATCACAGATAAATGAACTTCCAACACTGCATCTAAGGGCAAAATGTGATTTTGGATGATTGCCCAAAGGAAGATACCAGTACATCTCATTTATCCACCTCACTAAATATTGTGACTATTCCATTGGATCTCAGAAAATATGCAAATTGCACATTTCAATAGGTGGATATTGCAGTTGACAAACAATCTCTCCTAGAAAAGACAGCAGCATAGATTCCAAATCATTATATAGCTGAATCAGGGCTGTGAATGTTATTCATGAACATATTTCTGGAGTTGAATAGGAGTCTGGAATGCACGCCACTGATGTGCTCTTATTGATCACACTCCTGAGGTTGGATCCTAGCTCATGGGGTCAATATTAGGTTGCTGCCAGATCTCATTCCATAAGCTGAGAAAAGTTTCAGCCAGTGCTTCAACCAGCTCCCAGAAACACAGACAAAAGCAAGCTAGTAATGAGCACCATCAAGATTTGGGGTCAAATATTTTGTCAAAATGCCAGCCTTCTGAGTTTCAGCGTATCTGTAGACAAAGCTCCTTGGTGTGACAGCTAGCAGTGTGAGCACTGTCATGCTATCCCTGTAGTCAGTGGGGAAAAATCTCACTCAATTACAGATGTAATGGGATTAAGAATTTCAAGTGACATGGGGTATGTAAACTGGAACTCACAAACCAAATTCATTTCATTTTGCTAGAAAGGATGTAGGCCTGTTCTTCACTGACAAAAATAGATTTTGGTGTTGTTTTGAATTAAAGTATCATCACCAAATTCATCAAAGTCTTGAAAGAAAAATCTTTTGGCTGCCAACTGTTCAATCTTTCAATAAATGCAGCATTTATATGTTTCTTTGCCATAAACAGAAAAGTGATTAACAATGATGTCTCTCCACGGAAACGCTTCTCCAGGGCAAGGTTTTCAAACAAGGGAGAGAGCAGTTCTGAGATGTTGGATTATCAGGTTGCTAAGCCCCCAAAACAGTGCTTGGAACAGCAGTGGCCAACGGGGCAAAATTATGAAACCTGCAGTTCACAACAAGTGCAGACCCTGTTCCTGTGCCTATGGAGGCTCCAGCCTTCACTCTGAGAGGCTGAATGCACAGACAACGACCAGATCATATATGAAAGCAGAGCTCTGAGCCCCAAAAGCCAGCCTGCTCACTACAGCCATACTTGCAGGAAGTTACCACTACCTCAAGCCACGCTACAGGAAGTCAACAATACCCAGGTAATAATTCCCCCCAAATAGCCAGGACTCGGTTAATAATGGAGAGATTCCCTAATTTCTGCCCCTGCTTCCAACTCGGATCAACCAGAGAAAGCCAAATGTACATCCCTTACCAATCATGTAGGATGCCTGCCTCCAGCTCCCTGTGCTAATAGCCTCTAATCAGGGCCCTCCTGAGCCATCCCTGTCTTCTACTATGAAACATTTCTGCCAAATGCAGTTGATAGGCACTTGCTCTTGGAATAACTACTTTGCCTACTCTCATTAGGTTTTTTTTATTTCCACAACTCAGTTCTTGGCTGCCTGGAGCTCCTGCTTCACTCAGGAGGAACCCAAATCCAGTCATGTCATAACATTTAACACCCCCCGCCCCTGCCCCAAATGCACACACATAAGGTACCTCCCTTTTCAGAGAAATGGTGAAGGCCCAGGGCCTCAAACCAAATATTCAAATAGCTGCTGATGACACTGGCTCCATTAGACGGGCTGGTGGGGGGGTATGAGAGAAGAGGCATCCGTGGGTCAGCCCTGGCACCCACACTGCTTGGTTTCAGTGCCCTAGTCCCAGACAGAGCCTGGACTATCAAGGAGTGCTCTCCAATGCCTCCACCTTCTAAGCCATCAGCTCAGTTTTTACTTTGTCTCCCTCTTGAGAAAGCACCAGGCTCTGATGATTTAATTAAATTCATCCAAGTAATATAGTTATTAGGAAATGTGAAAAAAGATTCAACTTCTGAAAATTAAAATAATAGGAAATAGTTTTGCTTATAAACATGGGAAATACCAAAATAAAGGAAATATTAGTGAGAGTGAGGTGGAAGGGAACTATATAGACATTTGTTATAAAATTTTTCAATGTAATTGGGCAATATGTTCTAGTTACCCGAAATTTTCTCACATTTTTTGGCCCAATAATTTTGTTCTTGAAGACAAACCTAAGAATCTATTTCTGAAAAACTTTAAGGATTTATACACGAAAAATGTTGGTAGGGGGGTAATTTGTAACAGTGATGTAGAAATTCATTACAATATAATAAGTGAAAATTAGTGTGTAGAGATATTTACATCACATACATATACATACATACACACTTCATCAATAGTGATACTAACCACTACTCTATAGTATATAAACCCACTTATTCCTTACAGTTACCCAATGAGATAGATATTCTTTATTTCCCATTTTATGTACTAACAGATGTTAGTAACTCCCTGAAAAATAGGTTTTAACATACTTTCATTTATACTGTCTATTCCACTCATATAAATCTATTTTAAACTGTGGCTTTAGATAAAATTTAACACTAATAAATCAGAATCTCCTTGAAAACATTCTCTTCAATTATAGTTGCAATGAATTCAGACTGGCTTTAGCTAGTAACAATTATATAGTTATTTAATCTCATGATTACCACTGTTTTACCTCCTAACAAGAGTTCTTGAGGAATCATATTTATAAAAGAAATCCCGTCAAATAATTATTAACCCCTAAAGTATTTTAGTAAACTAGAAAACATATTATTTAAACACTGCTCTGTTATTTATTTCCAGTTACCAGATAAAACATACTATATATTCTTGATGAAATTAAATCCTTTTCACTAAGATCCAAATTTCTCTTTTTTGTGCTCTTTCCACATCTTATATGTATCTCATTTAATTTAATAGTTTATCAAATGAATAACTAATTCAAAGCAAAGTAGAACTCTTCAAAATGCTTTATCTTCTATATGCTGTACACTGTTAATGCTACTGCTACTTCTTATAGTGATTTTGTAGTTATTCCAAAGGAGCATGAAAGAACCAAATAATAATGCCGGGGGTCATGCTGAATGGTGAGCCCCAGAAGTGTCACGGCCCCTCCGTTATGTTTCAGCAGAATGCAAAAACTGTTCTAAGCTTGAAAAGTCATGCTCAGGGTTGGGGACAGACAAGCAAAAACTGCTGAGCTCTGTATATTCTCTGATGAAACTGGTGGCAAATTGCTATTGTGCTCTAATCATAGGTTTAAAAAGTGAGGATTTAAGGACTCCCCCAAGATCACTGCCTGACAGGCCCATGGTCATCAAGTGTCACAGGCAACAGCCAGAATTTCAATGAACCAGTCCATGCGCTTGGGGCAGACAGAGTTTGTGATGGAGTCATGGGGCCAGTATTCTCACCCTATTTGGTCAGAGGGCTCAATTGCTTCCCCACCTCCATTCAGGAACTTTGCATTGAGCAGCTGTCATAAACTCTCTAAGATTTTGTGTAAAAGTTGGCTTGATGCTTCAGAGACTAATGATACCACTTATTTGATACTATCTGGTCAATATTAAATACAATTTTCTTTTGCAAAACTGTAACTTTATTTATAGACATGAAAATATTGAACCACAATTTATTTTTCTCACCAAGTTCTCAAAATAAAATTTCTCCTATCCCTGGTCTTTAGTAAACAAAGTATTGCATTCTCAAATTTCAGTACACTTCATATTATTGGTTACCCCAAATAACAAATATGCTCTAATATTTTTAAGTAACACTCTTAGTTTAAATATATATACTATTTCTATACTGTTTTTTATTTAGAAAGTCACTTTCCTCTGGGCCTGATATTTCTCTTTTCTAATGAAAGGAGAGTAAAAGCAAAATATCTAAGAAATTCTCTGAGGTTTTACAGATCTGACTCTGAAATAAGAGAGGGGGAGAGAGAGAAAAAAAAAGGAGAGAAAAGGAAATAAAAGGAGTAGAAAGGAAAGAGGGAATAAGGAAGTTCATTCAATACCCAAGCAGCTACAGAATATCTCTAATTATTAAATTTTAATTTGCTCAATGAAAGAGAAAGTAGTTGATTCCATCTTTCCTAAATTTTCCAAACTCTTAATTTAAAACATTTGCAATAAATGAAGTGAGAAATGCTGGCTAAAGTCTTTTACTTGTAATATTCCTTAAGGAAGGTTTATGGTTAGTTTATAAGACCCCAGGGCTGATGTTAATATTAAATAAGAAGAACATATGGTAGAAAGGCTGATTCATTGTGATCTACTTGTCATAATACCCTTGTTGGATTAAAAAAAAATCTATGCAGTAATTTTGGAGCAACACTGCTAATAGTGCCAGAATCTCTTAAGCCTTACACTGTTTGATTTATCCCCAAATTCTCTTTCCAATTAAACATGCAGATAGTTGGAATTAAATAAAAGCCTTAGAGAGTAGGAAGTGCTTTGCCTTTAATACACGTTGAAATGCAGACATCCCAGATTTACCAAATGCCATTATTGCTTTCCTAAGACCAAACACATCACACATTTGACAGAAAGAGATGTAATTCCACAAAGCTGCCGTGCAAAACTCAAGAACAATTACCAACAAGAAATACAGACCAAGACTAGACAGCAGTAAAGTACACAGAAAATCTGTCTTTTGGAGGCCTAACAGGGGATTTCAAGGTAGTATATACAGAAGCAGTGATTTATGATTCCCATCCTTTATCTAGCCTACAGAAATGGTTCCATAATAAATACAGAAGCTGAAAACCACAGTTTGCATAACAGTCTGTTGTTAGGTTTTATCATTATAAATCTACATCTTTTCTTTGAAACATCCTGCAGCCCTGGAAAGAGATTTACAATTCAATCATTATTTTAAAGTGTGCTACCACTGCAGGAAATGAAGACTGCCTTTTAGGGGTTCCATCTGCTATCATGCCTAGCTGTGCCCAGACATCCAAACAGTGGACAGTGTATGTTCTTCTTAGAGAAATCAGTCACATTTTGTCTGTGCATCCCCAGAACTAACCCGTGTCTAGTAGTGAGCTGCTGATCAACAAATCTCCATGTAATGACATTTTTGAAGATGAGGCATATTAGTTACCTAGGGTTGCTATGAAAAAAGGACCATACACTGGCTGCTTAAAGCAATGGAATTATTGTTTCACAGTTCTGGAAGCTGGAAGTCCAAACTCAAGTCGTTGGTAGGCCTGTGCTCCCTCTGAAATCTATAGGGGAGGATCCTTCCTTGACTCTTTCTTAGCTCCAGTGACTATTGACAATCTTTGAAGTCCCTTGGCTTGCAGCTTTTCCTTTAATTCCTGCCTGCATCTTCATATGTATGTCTGAATTTCTCTCATCATATAAGGACACCAATCATATTGGATTAAGACTTGTCCTAATGACCTCATCTTAACTTGATTACATTTGCAAAGACCTTACTTCCAAATAAGGTCATATTCAAAGGTACTAGGGTTAGGACTTCAACTTGTTTTTGGGGAGGACAAGGTTCATCCCATGACACAAAGGATTGTGTCCCACATTTCTGCTGTATCTCCTTTGCACAGAATAATATGCTCAACACCTACTTGCTTCAAGGAAGTGTGCTGGCTAATTGCTGGTTTGTACCCTCTTATTACATTATGAATCTTTGTTCACGAAATGCAAAGAAAACAGTGTGTGTTGCCATGCTCTAACTGTTCATCAAACCTGTCATTACCATTGGCACATTCAGGCACAGGGGTAGCTGGAGCTCCTGCCTTGGCTTCCTAGGGGCCTAGTGTAGAGAGTATCATGATCTTCCCCAAAATAAAAACTGGGCTATAGTACAGCAAATCAACTTTGCACCATTTCTATGGCAAGAGGTAGTTTGTGAGATGTGAGATGTGCTTTGAGTGCTGAACATTCAAATATCTGGTTAATTTTGTTCATTCAGAGATGGGAGAATAATATAAATTATGGCATTTTCTTACAAATTTGGGATATGCTTTGTTTTAGGATTAAAGAATGTAAAGATTGCCTTAAAATGTAAAGATCCATTTTAAAACAACTAAGAAGCATCTGGACTAGGCTAATTCACAGGCATACAAAAAAAAATCACAACTTGAAGGAAAAATTAGTGAATCCTCTCAGGCTTAAAAGGAATAGCTTAGGACATTTCAAACTCTTCTCAGTCTAGGAGCATAAGTTAATTTTTAAGGGAGGCTTTTAAAAAATGTGGTTTCATTAAAATAGTATTCAGCAATCATTGGACAGATACCACATTTGACTTGGCAACTCTGTGTTCCTGTGTGTTCCCAACATGGCTAATTCAATAGTACGTATTAAAATATAATGAAATCAGATGTAGAAGTAAAATAGGAGTCTGAGGAAAGGTGAAATTGATGTATCATTAAACATTAGTCACCTACCCATTTTAGTCATGGAACAGAAATTACATTTATTCATGCAATTAATGTATGGAATACCCCATATTCACAGACTGAACTATAGAGGAAAAGATGTCTAAAATGCCCACAGGAGAGGCAGCAGATTTTCAATGATGCATTAAAACTCCTTTCTCTGGACTCCTGGAGATTCACTGGAGAGAGGTTTGCAGGAGGTGGGAAGTGGAGGTTGTGGCCATTAAACTCAGCAAAGTTAACTGATTCCAAAGACAATTCGTCCCATGACTGAGGCCTCTCGATTGCATGACCCTCAGAGGTGGGTCTAGCTCTGTGTATGCAAGTCTAGAGGACTTTTTGTGCCTGGCAATGAGTAAATGCTCAATTAGAGTTTGTATAACCTGAAATTATTGGCAGCATAAGGTGGTCAACATGGAACATATTTATACTGCCCTCCAAATATCTGCTTGGAAGGACATGGGTTTTGGAATCAGAAAAAAACATAATGAAAGATCCAAGGAAAGAGGCCATGGCATTGCTGTGACATTCCTGGGTAATTGATGAATAGCCCCTCCTTTAAAAGTTTCCGAGAGCTCTTAGACAAGTTGGAAAACTATGTCCACAGACTGAAGCTCATTCTCTCCCATTTTTCCCAGTCCAGTGACCCAGGAGAATGCAGAAAATTGTATACCATGACTGAAATCAGAAGAGGGCTGACATCAATACTGTTTTTGACCAGCCTGGCACCTCTACTTCCTTTGTGTGGTAATAACACCTAAAGTTTTGCAGTCATGGGCATTTACTCTTTTAGGAAGATAGCCCAACATTCTCCCTGCCCTTGGTAATAATGCCTCAGTGTTCCTATAAGGAACTTTGTCTCCTTAAGATGAATGCCTGTTCCCTCTTTCCATGGGACTGAGGGGTTCCCAAGATGCAGGACTTTTAGAAGTAAAACCAGGTGGTTCCCAGACAACAGGAAGAATCGGCAACCCCATTTCCCCTGACCCTTCACTGTGAGAGTGTCTATTAAATTGCCCCCTTCTTAGCTCCTGGCCCCTCCAGGGGAGGTAGCATGCAACCCAAACAAGTCCAATTAGAATCTCTCTCTTTTATAACTTGACTCTTGATTAGAAGATAGAATCAAGGATAAAATCATTTGAAACCCTGAGCCCTAGAGGGATTGTTCATTGTACCTCACTCCCAGGACCCCTTCGGTGCAGCTCTTCTTCTGAGGATGACTGTTCAGCGACCTGACTCTTCAGTAAAGTTTTCCCTTTGCTTGAATGAGCCAGATGGGAGGGTATCACCTGACTCAGAATACTCCAACTACTCCAGAGACTGGCGCCTGTAACTGAGGAGGGGTGAGTGGCAGGATCTGACTGTGGGGTCAGCAGAGGCAAGATGACTGTAGAAAGCAAATTTCTTTGATTGCCCACTTATCCTAAGGACAGAGAAATAGGACCTGTGGTGGCATTTTGTTAAATTGTTGTTTTGTGTGTCTTGGAACACACACCAAGGGCCAATGGTGGTTAAACTGTCAAGGACTTGATAGAAAAATGTTAAGGTGTTGAAAATAATTAAGTAATGAAGAAAAACACAGCTTTGCCAAGATAGGAGCTTTCTCCTAAGGGACCAGCGATCTAGGATGACACTGAGCCCACAGTATTTAATGATGGAAAAGCCCAGCTCCCACCTGCAAACTAAAGCTGGTGCTAATAGAGGTAGAGGGACAACAAATACAGCTGAAGAGGACGAGGGCCCAGACTAGCGCCAGTGACAAACAGGGAGCTGCACACAGCCTCCCCCAGGATTCTGTCTCCAGGCTAAGTGCAGGCTCTGTGTTGTTTCAAATTACCCCAAGGCAGCATGCAACATACACACGGAATTTTGGAGCTAGGTACACATTCGGGTCATGCTCCTAAAGGCAGAATGTCCCAGACCTGACTTGGATCCAGGGACAATATTCAGGCATTGGTCCCTAATCAGCTGGGTTGACCAAATGCAAGCATCAGCAAGCTGACCCCACCTTCACAGTAGCTGTGTTCTCAGACACCTGGGCTCCACTGCAAACAACTATTTGGTAAAAATACAACTATATTCAACAGGTATTGCAATTCCTATTTTACAGGTCAGCACCTGAGTCCCTGATACTGATAAGCAAGAAGCTATGGAAACTGGCCGAAACTAGATCAAACCAATACGGCACACAATTTGACCAAGAATAGACCTCAAGCTTCATTAAATCTTATTTACATAGTAAAAAGCACATCCATCAGCACCATGACAGTTTACAAGTGTCATAACAAGCTCAGAAGAGACATCAAAAGGAAAAGCTCACCCTCTTGTAAGGTATCTCCCCAGAGAAATCATGACTATTCCGCTCCCTGCTCACATGCTCATGTACTTCCAACAAAAGAGCAAACAGCCCACAAGGAAAGGGCCTCTCTGCCTGTGGAGTTGTCTGCTTCACTTTGCTGTCTAATTTATACCTTTAACAAATCTGCCTCATGCAGTGCCTGACCCACGGTTGGTTTCTGTCCTGCCACTGCAGTAAAGGCCCAAGGATTAGGGCCTCCCTCTTTCTCCCACAACAGCTCTGTGATTCTCTTGAATTATTGGTGGGTTACCTCTATGCCTGGAGGGACTGCTATTTGCCTTTCTCATTCATAACAACAGCATGCAACTATTTCTAATATAAAATAATAACAAAAGGTACAAAATTCCAGTTATACAATTAATAAGTCATGGATGTATAATAATATACATCATGGTGACTATAGTTAACAACACCATATCATATATTGAAAGTTGTTAAGAGAGAGAATTTTAAAAGTTCTCATCACAAGAAAAAAATTGTAGCTATGTAAGGTGACAGATGTTAATTAGGTTTCTTGAGGTGATCATTTCACAGTATGTACATATATTGGATCATTATGGTGTACACCGCAAATGTTGTGGAGGAAAATTTACTTCACCCTTCAAGGTTCTTCTAACTGGTTTAAGAATCAAATTGACATGGAACAGATTAACAGGAATGAAAAGTCAAAGTTGAATTACATACTTACGAGGAAGCCCTAGGCATGGGTTCCAAAGACAGTCAGGGAGAATGAGGTCTGTACGCCATCCCATCCAAGGAGAGGGCATAGGGGCTGAGACTTCAAAGGAAAAGGGAAGAAATTCATAGGATTATGAAAAGAGTAAATTTTGACATAAACAAATGTTGGTGGGCCACCCAGAAACAGTGGGGGGAGGGTGGACACATAGAGGAATTTTAACAGACTTAGCCACATCCCTCCCTGTCTGTCACCTGCAGTTTACATTGTAAATAGCTGTCTGTGGGGACAGCTCTCCCCCTGGAGCAGTTCCTCCATCTAAATTCCTTTTATATGTTTACATATATATATAAAAACATCAATCCAAGAATTCCCTAGACAGGAATTACAATAAGGACAACCCATACTAGTTCTCCTGATTGACGCCTCTCCAGCCACTTTTCTGCCCCTTCCCAGGGTGACCTAGGCAAGATGGTGTGACTGGAAGTGATTTTCTTATAAGCTTTTCCCAATTGAAATAGTAATTTTACCCCAGGCTCTTTGAGATTCTGGAGAGGTTTTTTTTGTGTGTGTGTTGTTTCAGTGATAAGACTCAGATAGCAATCAGTCACTAAACAATGTAAGTCAATTATAAAATAATACAAGATAACCCACTGCTAAATTTTATGGGTGATAGCAAAAAAGTCAAAGGATTTTAGAATAATAAAGAACCGATGTCTGAAGAACATTTGCCAGGCAGCACAAATCAGGCAAAGCCATGAATTTCATTAGTATAGAGAGTCTAGAAGATTTGTAAATGCATTTCAAATGCACAGATTGCTGGCACACCCCAGAATTTCAACACTAGAGAGAAAATGGGAAGCATTTATTAGTTTACATCACAGGAAAGCCTCAGCTAGTAGGTTTTGGGTTTAATTGGTGGGTCTTGGGCTCTAAGTGGCTACTGTTTTCTTTCAGTACAAAAACTGCTCTGCTTGTGTGTAGGAAGATGGGAGAAAAATCTATCCAAGTGTCTGGCTCATTACATAATGGGGGTGAGGACATTCCGTCTGAGTGGGATTCATCCTTCAATCCTTCCACCTTGATCTTCAAGAGGATTCAACCAGATTTGTTACCATCATATTTTATAAAACATGAAAAACACCCCAAGAACTCCCAACTACATTGTGCACACTGAATTTCACCAAAGACATTTACGGCTGATACTGTTAGAGTAGGCAGTTCCTAAAACAGGAGCGGCAGAAAGGAAGGGGGAGGTGGAAGCTGGTAACTTCTCTTTGTCTAAAACAGTAAGTAAGAGCCGGTAAGTCCCCTAATGTAGCTCCAAGAGGAGGGGTTTCCCCACCTGGGGTAAGTTCTTTATGATTCAAACAGATGAAAGAAAGGCAAGGGCAAAAAGTTGGGGGGTAAGGGGGGTTCCCACATTTATTCTCACTGAATTCCCAAGCAGCTCGGTAGGGGTGGCTGGCTCCAACGTGCTCCCCACACCAGCCACAGGCTCTGCGCCGGGTGTGAGATCATTCCTCCGGGCAGTAGGTCTCAGCCTCTCCTCACTCCTGCCCTCCAGGCTCCCTGCTCCCACACTCAGGCTGAATTCTCAAGGAGCACCCGGGCTCCATGGCAATCTCTCTGCTCTCCTGGTGAAGGCCCTGTTCTCTCCACGGTTCCCTCAGCTCTCTCCCCTGCTGCCATCACCTTCCCTGCCCCTTACACAGGAAGGCACTCTGTGGGCAGCTCCCTGGTGACCAGTGAACGCCTGACATACCAGGAATGGAGGAGGCGAGAGAATGGGCATTTCCTCTCCACCCCCTCCCTGGACTGGCAGTCCTGTGACTGACTAGCTGCTCTGTCCCTGGTAAACATCCCATACTATAGACACTATTAAGGCCAGTGGAAATCCTGGTCAGAAAGTTCCATTTTCCCCATACCAAGGCTGATGCCTGCACAAACGACACTGAGACATGTCCAAGAATGACCTTGACCCTGGTCTACTCACATGATCATTAGAATTCCACCACCACCTCCCCTCCGTGAGGTTTTCGGTCTGCATTATGAACATGAGCATGCACAGAGCCAGAGCATTGATATGGTCTGAATCTAAAACCAGTAAGTATTCAGATAGGCAGGGCTGGCCTGACCTGTCAGGCAGTCCACTCTCTTCCAGAGTGAACGTTCTCCTTGCTAAATAAAACTATCTTCGAGCCTTTACCTCTTCTTTGTGTTCCTCGTTTGTGTGCACTGGAGAAGGAGTGAGAAGGATCCCTCCCTGTAACAATATTAATTCACTTAGTCTAGGAAAGAGGCGACAGTGCCCTATAAGACTGCCCAGTTAGGAAATGAGGACCTGGATTCAATCCCAGCTCTCCCACTGGATAAGGCAGACCTGCCTTCTCTCAGGGCTGACCTATAAAATGGGAATTACAATACCTGTTGAATATAGTTGTATTTTTATCAAATAGTTGTATTATACTCAAATAGCTGTGCTATTATGCAAATGCAGAAACTGAAGCTTAGAGGAATTAACGGATTTGCAGGAGGCCCTAGACCCAGATCAGACCTGGGGCCACAGTCAGGGCTGTTCCCTCACCAGCTGTGATGAGATCAGCAGAGATGCTGGCCCCTAGCCAGGTGTCCACTGATGTTGGACAGTGAAGTCAATGGGAATTTAGCAGAATGTTAGGAAAGCATGAAGTTTCTAGAACACTTACTTGACTAAAACATAAAATAAAATGTGTATATCTATGCTGAGAGCTGCTCTTTGCTAGGTGAGGGAATAAAAGTCCAAAGTATTTATAGTTAAGAGCAGGTTTTAATGCCATTCAGACTTCTGTGGCTGGTTTCTCTTTACTCTTGCAGGTTTGATCTATGTTCAAGAGTTTTACTTGCTTTCCAATGGCTGTAGTAAATTTATTGAAATGTTTGAGCTAAAAATTTCTTTGAAGAAGACCATTTATGTCTGGAAAAAGAGACTCAGGAACATACTATATAACCCTGGCAACCTATTGCAAGAATCCTGCTGACCAAAATTCTCAAAACCCAGCAAACAGAGATTGTTCTCTTGGGCTGAGCCCCCTGCAGATCTCTTAGAAAGTACCAGTTCTTCCCAGGGGTGGTGTTTCAGGAGTGGCCAGTGCTGACCCTCCAATGATCTGTTTGGGGAGTGCTGGGGAGGAAGAAATTTTCTCCACTCCTTGAGGTTCTTCTAGCTGGTCTAGGAAACAAATTGACATGAGACAGATTAACAAAAGAACAAATCAAATTTAATTACATAGCTATGAAGAAGCCATAGACATGGATTCCAAAGACAATTGGGGAGAATGAGGTATATATCTGTAACTCCAGTGGGAAAATCCCAGGGCAAAATACCTTTGAAACTGAAATCAGTCAAAGGGAGAAATGAAGCCGGAGAAACCAATTTATTTCTTACAAGTAGTTGACCGGCATCTCTTCAGAACTGGCTGTAGAAGAAGAGAACTCTACCCAACCTCTCCAGTCCAGATAAGGCCTCGCTTGTCCAGGTAATTACCTACTGATATGGAGATGGACTACTTCTCTCCACCTGTTGGAAACACCTATTGATATGGAGATGTGCTAAAGCCAGGTGAGAGATTCTGGAAATATTGCAATTTTACCCACAGCCCACCCCTCCAGAAATCTTACCTCACAAGCTACATGTTCCCCTTCTTCTGCAATGGCCCTTGTGTGAGAAAACTGGAATTTTTATAACCAGACTAATAACATAAAATCATGATAACCCTCAAGCCAGAGGATTCAGCTAGGTTCAATGTCCTATGCAGATTAAGTCCATAACTCGCCCACTCAACAGGCAGGCAGTAGCTGAACAGGTATGGAGTTCAGAGCAATCATCATGTGGCAGCTGCAGCCAGGGGAGCATCCAGGACACAGGGACTGTAGATGAAAATAACCTTAAGGGCAATCACGTACATGTTTTAATGACATCAGCATAGTCAAATCTTGTCTATCAGGTAGAATGCATGCAAAAGAGTGGTCCTCTGATAGGACAGTGGCAGGAATGGGAACTTGTCCTGGTCTAGTATACCAGAATTTCACCCTCCTCGCTGTGGGAGTTACTGATGGGTCAAAATATAGGGCTACAGGAGGTACATACACTGGCCATAAAAATAAAACAAAACTTCTCTGTAAGATGTTCTTACCTCCTGGACATTTTGGGTACACTACCGTGATCTTTGGGGTCACTCTGTTGTTACTCCAGAAATACACAGGAGGCCAGCTTCTAGGCCTTTTCCCCAAGGTTCCAAAAGGGCCAGCCATCGCTGGTCCATGTGTTGAAATATCCAGGGCTACATCCATTCAACAGTGTCTCCAGGGTTTAATGCAGTTGGGGCTGGCAGCAGGATGTTGCTCTGCTGGTCATATCATGGCTTCAATAACTCCTCTTTGGTTTGCACACACAGTTGTATAGAAGAGGCAGCAATGTGTGTTAGTATATCCACAGGGCTCAAGGCTCCTTTAAGGGGCTTCTCAAATGCTGTAGCACTGTCCATAAGTGAACTGCTATAGACTATTGGTGTCTGACTTCAAGCTAGATTTCAACAAACCATGTACCTTTCTATCATGCCTGCCTTGGTAGGGTTATATGTTACATGAAACTTCCACTTCATTCCTGATTGTTGCACCCATTCTTGTAATGCATGTACAGTGAAGTGGGTGCTTTGATTGCTCTCAATCACCTGCGGCCGGCCATAGGCTACAAAGAGATGCTCTAGGCCCCCTCTTGGTGGTTTGCTGATCTGCACGAAATGCAGGAGAAGCAACCAACAGGCCAGCAGCTGTGTCCACACAAGTCATGGCATACCGATATCCTTCTGATATGGGCAGAGGGCCAATATAGTCTATCTGCCACCTGACAAGGGTTATCGGCCCCTTTACTATTGTCCCATGTTGCTACAGGGACTTGGTGTAAGTCCCTGTTAGAGCACACAAGGCACTCCTTCTGGGCTCTGCTGACTTCTTCAAAGGTCAATGGCAAACCCCACTGATGGGCCGCAGCTCACATGGTCTTTTGCCCCACGTGCAACAAACGCTAATGCAACCATAGGGCTACATCAGAGGCAGGCTTTCCCTCTAGCCAATGCACCTGGGCCAATGTGTCTGCTTCATCATTCCCTGGGGATGCCAAAGGCAAATGGCCAGTCACATGATATACAGTAACAGTATTAGTCTGACCAGAGGCCCATAGGTCTTGCCACAACTCTTGCCCCCAAAAGAGCTGGTGACCAACCATCTAGTTGGCATGGTACCATGTGAGGAGCCACAGGGTCAAGCCCCAATAGTTGGCCCAGCTGTCAATGCAGACTGTTGGGGAGGGCTCCTGGGTCATCAAGAGCCATACTGCCTGCAACTCAGCCCATTGGCTGCTCTTCCCCTCTCCATCCTACATCTATATCGTCTCAGTCTTACAATGGAAAGCCACAACCCTCCACTTCAGGGATTGCCCATGACTGGAGCTGTCTGTACACCAAGACTCTTTAGATATAGGAGTTTTTCCCTCTTGATAAGGACTCTTGGCTACCAATGGCTCAAAAGCAAGTTCTTTCTGCTTTCCACTGGTATTGTCAGTGGCCCCAGTAAGTGTTGGAATTCACCACTTAAGGGGCTAGTAGAGAGGGCACTATGCTTCTGTAAATATGCACCCCATTTGCCAGTGTAGACATCTGTGCCACACCACTCCATGGTTTTGGGGTCCAGTCTCGTACCCACCCCACAATGGGATAGGTGGTTATTATCTTGATTGGAGCTGTTCCTGTGTTGTGCTTCATAGCCCGCAAAGTGTGTTACACAGCAGACAGTTGCTTCTCTATCAAAGGTGTACTGGACCTCTGATCATTTCCATAGTTGTAATCAGAATCCAATAGGTTGGTGTGTCCATTCCATCCACTGCTAAAGACCCCACCCATAACCACCTTCGGTAACATGAACATCTAGCTCACAGCACTTTGATGAGTCCATTACATTCAAGGCCCATACTACTCACTTATCAGCAGGAAAAGCACATGCAGATGTTTCATCCCAGACCCACCTAATGCCCTTTTGTACCAGCTGGTATGAGGGTTTCAGAATTTGTGTGAAGTGTGGGATAAACACTCTTTAGTAGCCTGAAAGACCCCAAAACTCTTATAATACTGCCACAGTGGTAGGGGTAGGGAAAGCCTGGACCCTGTCTATAACTGCTTCAAGAATAACTTTAGTTTTACCCAGACAACCCCCAAGAATTTTACAGACAAACCAGATCCCTGAATCTTTGTGTTGTTCACAGCCCATCCTTTCTCCTGTAGATGCAGCAGTCTAGGAGCTGCCCCTTCTAAACTGCAAGAATATCAGACGTGAGCATAATATCATCAATGTAGTGATACAGCTTCTCTGTTTGTGGTTTCTTCTGTATGGCCAAGTCCTGGGCTACAAGTTTGTGGCAGATGGTGGAACTGTGGAGGTATCCCTGTGGAAGGACAGTGAATGTCCACTACCAACCTTCCCACATGAAGGCAAACTGTTCCTGACTTTCCTGTGCTATGTCAATAGAGAAGAAAGCATTAGCAAGGTCCACAACATAATGATACGTCTGTAGTTAATGACCTAGTGTGTCCATAAGGGCTGCTATAAAGGGGACAGCAGCATGCAAGGGGGTGTGACGTTTTTCAATTCCCTGTAGTCCATAGTCATATACCAGGAGTGGTCTGGCTTTTTCAATGGCCAGGCTGGGGAATTAAAAGAACTATGAGTGGGCTTTATGATGCCCACCTACTCCAACTCCTGTGAGTTTCTCCAGTTTCCTTCTGCCCCTCAGGCAATGTATATTGCTTAGTATTTGTAACTCACCTAGGTACAGGCAGAGCTATAGGTGGGTGCTTAGCATGTCCCCTCAATACTGCTTTTACCACACATACTCTCAGTCTGAACTCACCTGCAGTGGTCTGTAACCACAGGCCCTGCAGGATATCCACCCCCAAATATATTCAGGGATGGGAGAAATATACACAATATACTCCTTTGGGGGAAAACGCTCTATCCCCAATGGGATTTGGTCTTTATTCACTCTAATTGCCTTACCTCCATAGCCATCTATCATAGTAGAGGTCCCAGGAAAATGCTCAGGGCCTTAAATCAGAGAACATTTAGCTCCTGTGTGCACCAGCACCAGGACACATTGTACATTCACAGAGGACCAATGAATTGCTAATTCTACATGTGGCCTCTGGTCTCCACCACGACCCCCAGTGTGGGGACATTGACCCCCCCTCAGTCGAACCATGATGCCAACTGTCCTTCTGTAGGGGTGAGGGCCCAGATGAATCCTGGGTACTGTCCCACAGGATGTTTTGCAGGGAAACAGATTGGACCTGGGGCTTTGGCTCTGGTTTCCATGTCCTGGACCTCAGCAGCTGGAACTGCTGCTCTGGCTTTAACTGATGCCACAGTTCTAACAAGATCCTGTTGGGCTGCCCATCAAGTTTTTCTTTCACTACCCCTGTCTTTATCAAATCAACCCACATCTGGGTCCCCGAGACCTTCATGGGGCCCTTTGCACCTCTCCTTTCAGTCAGAGCCTGTACTTCTTTCCATGCTCTTATTGTTTCAACCTCCCCCAGATCTGCTAGAGTACGAGTAGCCTCACTTATGGGTTGCCCTATGGGGGTTCAAGAATAATCACTAGGGCCCCAAAGAGAGATGGGAGAGCTGTATGGAGCACCAGGTTTCTCATTCCTGCAGTAAACAACTCCTCATCAGGGTCCTGGGGGTCCACATTATAGATGATATTTTTCATGCCCAGCTCCTGCAACACCTGCTGGAGTTCTGCATATGTTTTCCAGTTAGTGGATAAGTATGGTAAATCACCCTGATTAGGCCACACTGCTCTGATGGCTGCTGTCAGCCAATCCAGAAGCGCCCAGTTCCCTGAGGTGTGATGGGCACTTTGCAACTGCTGCCGGAGAGAAGGGTGAGTTGTCAACAAAACCAGTCTACTCATTTCAGAACCTGGCATAACAATGTTTCCCCATCCCCATATCTCAGAGACGCAAAAGCCATGTAGGCAGAAGTTCCTATGGCTTCTCCTGATACCGGTTGCTCACGTCCACCAGCTCATCCTGGGTATACGGGTGGAGCATACAGTGCTCCACAACCTGGTGGGGGCAGCTCCTCTCCCTGAGGAGACTGCGGTTGCTGCCCTTTTACTTTCTGAATTACAACTGGGTGGGCCTTTAAATACAGGAGAGTCTGGTGACTCAGGCAGCGGCCTCGGCAACAGATCAGCGGCCACACCACCTCATCCTCTCCTGACATGGCTTCTACCATCTGAGGGCACCGCTCGTTCCTCCCCCGCCCCCACGACCTCCTGCAATGCGGACTCTCCTGCTTCCTCTCCCCTCACTGCTGCTCAGGAATCTTCCAGGAGGGCAACTCTTCTTCTCAATAATTGTCTCTCTTCCTTAAGGGCATCCCACAGGTCATTGCCCAGCTCCTCCCAGGGATGCTGAAGTGCGTCTCTCTCCTGCCAAAGTCTCTCTCTCGCTCTTCAAATAATCATCTCTCTCTCCTTGATAACATTTTCCACTATCTCGAGGAAAAGAGATCCTACAATCCCAGCTGCTACAGGGCCACTCAGGGCCTCTAAGCAGTCTTCTATCTGATGGAGGGCTAATTCTTCAGCTTCCAGTGTCTCCCCCTTCCCCAATTCTGGGGAAGGCCCCACCCCTCTAGGAGGGGCTTTGCTCTAGACCAGTTCCCCACTGAGGCTCCCCAATTGGAAGCCCCACATATAGGGGATCCCCAAGTGAAGCTGCACCCTCTACCACTGCAGCCATTGGGGCCTTCCCATCATCCCTAGAGACAACCTGCCCAAGGTTTGCATTGATGTAGACAGATTTTGGATTCAGGGGTCCTGCCAACTACTTCCAGAATGTAACTCTTGGGGGAAAATCCTGGGGCAAAATACCTTTGAAACTGAAATCAGTCAAAGGGAGAAATAAAGTGGGAGAAACCCTTTATTTCTTACAAGCAGTCACCCCATGTCTCTCCAGACCTGGCTGCAGAAGAGAAAGTTCCACCCAACCCCCTGGTCCAGATAAGCCCTTGCTCACCCATGTAATTACCTATTTATATGGAGAGGGACTACTTCTCTCCACTCCTTGGAAACACCTATTGATATAGAGATGTACTAAAGCCAGGTAAGAGATTCTGGTAACATTGCAATTTTACCCAGAATATCCCATCCTGAGCCAAGGAGGACAGGGTAGAGGTCTGAGATTTCAAAGGAAAAGGGAAACAATTTATAGGAATAGGAATAGAGTAATGTTTGAGAAATAAAATATTTAATGGGCCATATAAAAACATGAGGCACACAGAGAAATTTTGATGGACTTTGTCACATCCCTCCCTGTCTACCAAACCTAGTTTACCTTACAATATAGCTATCCATGGTAAAAGCTCTTCTGGAGCAGTTCCTCTATCCAAATTCTTTTTATGAAGTTGGGCAGTGGGTGGAGGTCAAAGTATCTTTCTGAGTCTTCGGGCCTTGATGGTTTTTTAGGCTCAAAATGATCTGTGTATCACAATAGCACAACCTGGGCTGGCCTGCCTTGATCTCTGACAGTAGAGACATACAGGCATAAACCAGGCTCTGGTCATGAGGTTTGAGGATAAGAATCACCATGTGCCGCTTCATTCCAGAGCCCATTCCACAGAAGAGCTGGAGAAGGGAGGGCCTTGTGTCTGTCCGTCACAGGCCCTGCCTGCTGCCAGCACCCAGATGATGTTGCCTTGGTCAGCACAGGAAAGATGCTGCACAGAGACTTCTCAGGGCCAGAACTGGTCAGAGTCCAGGAGGAGAGAGACGTTGGCTTGGCAGTTACACTCAGTTTTCTGAGGTGCTGTAGGGCATACTTTATGTGCACTATGTCATTTACTTATATTTAAATATCAATAACCCTATCATGCTATAAGCAGAATCCTAAAGCAGCTCCAAAATTCTGTAGGGGTTTAGAACGAAGAGCTCCAGGACATGCCACTTTGGCATATGGTTAGGTGGAGCTGAAAACAATCAAGGCCCAAAGAACTCAGGAAGAAACTGATTTTTCCACTAACTGCCTGGAAGAATTTAGAAAGAGGATCTGATCTAGAAAGGGAGCTATCAGCATAGATAACTACATTATAGTATGAAGTAGATGAGATAGAGAGGAAGGAAATTAGCAGTTTATTTGTTAAAATTCCTCTTTACAGTCCCGTTGCTTCTGGATGGCTCAGCAAACATTTGTTTACCAAACATTTACTCTTTCATCTTCTTGTGAATTGCTTCATTCCCTTTGAAGTCCCAGACCACCAATGTGTTAGGTCAAAAAATACCTCATCTTGCATGTCTTTGTAGTTTCTCATATTTATGTACATTTCCCATACATATGTAATTAAACTTGATTTTCTTCTTTCAATCTTTCTCATGTCAGTTTAATTCCTAGACCAGGCAGAAGAATCTTGAAGCCTAGAGGAAAATTCTTCCTCTCTGACACTTCCCATGTCGTGAGGCACACACCATCATGATCCCCTCCCTTTAACTGAGTACAGAATATATGAGTATAATGAGATTTTGCTCTCATTATATGACAAAGGTGAAGACATTTTGCAGGTATAATTAGGTCCTTAATCAGTTGACTTTGAATTATTCAAATAGGAGATTTCCCCTAGGTAGGCCTGGCCTGATCAGTTCAACCTTCAAACAAGGGTGTAAAAGTAAGAGGCAAGAATCAGCAGTAGACTGTCTTGTTTGCCTCAAAGAAAGAAAATTCCGTTTTGTGGAGAGCGCCATATGGCAGGGCATGGAGGTAGGAGTTTGCCTCTTGCAGCCAAGGGACTCAGTCCTCCAATTGTAAGGAACTGAATACTTTCATCAGCCATGTGAGCTCGGAAGAGGATCCTGAGCCTCAGATGGGATACCAGCTCTGGGCAGTACCAAGACTGCATGTTGGTGAGACACGGAACAGAGGAACCAGCCTGACCCACGGAAATGGGAGCTAATAAGTGTGTGCTGTTTTAAGCCACTAAGTTTGTGGTGATTTGCTGTACAGTAAAAGAAAACCAACACAATAGGTATTATTAGTTTCCATTAATATAAAAAGAACACTGACTCAGAGGGAAACTATACCCCACAGGATTGCTAATGAAAATCCTTGAGTTGGTCTTGCAGGACAATAAATAGGGAATTCTCTAACACTTGGTAAGATTGTATGACTTGTCAAAACTGGTTATAAGCAACAGAGATGCCCTGAGACTTTGCAAAAGGACTGCCCACATCATAATCTAAATTTCACAGTCCAAATTTCCACCACATGTTTCATGTCAAACAAACCCCCTCTCAAATTTGCACATGTGACCCATGAAGACACATGGGATGGTAACGGCATGTGCCCAGTGGACTTTTCCAAACTTCCCCTTCCAGCCTGAGATCCTTTCTCAACCTCATACCCTTCTTTCCAAGCCCTCATCCTTGAAAGTGTAACTTTTAGGTTGGGGCAGGGAGAGAGATTTGGGCTAGCCTCCTGTCTCCTCGCACCGACAGCTTGCAATAAAGAGAGCAAATAACAGTAAGACTCAACAAAGCATATGACAGGGTAACATTTCAAAAGAATGCAATGCAGTGCTTTCTGTAATGCATTTGAAAATCTCCAGGAAATGAATTTTTTAAGGATTATTCAGAGCTTCTGTGGTTTACCCCCTCACTTTTCCCTCTGCCCCACATCTGAGCAAGCTGATGAGAAAGCCTAGGTGTTCCTTCCTTTGGTGCCAGCCTCAGTACTGACCATAACACTGTAAGTGGAAAGGGCAAAATATGAAATATGGTATTTTCAGATGTTGTAAGAACTGAAAACACTACTTGAAAACAATTATTGTGATTACATTTAGCTTTACTCTTGTATTGACAGAATCTAGCAAGCCTCTCAGTGCATTTTTTTCTTAGTAAGATTTTATTTTTTCAGAGCAGTTTAAGTTTCACAGAAAAATGTTGGGGAAATGCAGAGATCTCCTATATGCTCTGTCCTTGCACATGTGTAGATTCCTCCATTAAAAACATCCCCCACCAAGGGGCACATTTGTTACAAATGATGAACCTATACTGACATATCATAATGACCCAAAGTCCATAGTTTACATTACAGTTCACTCTTGGTGTCGTATATTCCATGGGTTTGAACAAATGTGTGATGACATGTATCCACCATTATAGTATCACATGGAGCAGTTTCACTGACTTAAAAATACTCTGTGCATATTAATATAAAATGGTGGAACATTTTTCAACAAGGATACAGCACAAAACGATTGTTCAAATGACACCGTGAACTCCTTTGGGTTGTAGGTAGAATATTATTCACTCTTCAACCCACAATTCCTGGCATATGATCGGCTTTCAATAAACAGTTGATTTGTCGACATGAATGAATAAAATAATGGTCATCCAGTGAGCACATATGATAGAATTACTGAAATGATATCCCATGAAATCAAAATTAATGCTAAAAAGTATCCTTTTATCAATTAACTAGTTCATCTACATTTAATTTTTACTCCCATATCTAGCCATTTCTTTCAAAATTGTCAAAACTTATTTTAAGTCTAGCCTTTTGTATTATCTGGTCATTTTCATGCCAAACACTGTTGTTGGCATACATAACTTAATCTTTCTCAGTTAGAAAATCCCAGCCATTTTTTTTTTCAATTTGCTAATGTTTTATTTAACATTTTTAAAAAAGTGCTCTTATGTACTAATGGCCTATATAATCTTTTTTCCTTGTATTTTTGACTGATTTTAAATTCTACACTTTGTAAGGTAATGGAATCTTTCCATTTTCTATAGTCTACATTTCAATGTAGAAGGTTCTTTTTTTTCTTTGTCAAAATCTTTTTTTTTTTTTTTTTTTAAATAATTATTTTTTATTGAAGGGTAGTTGACGCACAGTATTACATTACATTAGTTTCAAGTGTACAACACAGTGGTAGAACATTTATATACATAATTCTAGGTTCCAGCTATCACCCTACCAAGCTGTTACAATATCTTGACTATATTCCTTATGCTATACATTACATCCTGGTTACTTATTTATTTTACCACTGGAAGGCTGTCCTTTTTTTTTTTTTTTTTTTTTTTGTGAGGGCATCTCTCATATTTATTGATCAAATGGTTGTTAACGACAATAAAATTCTGTATAGGGGAGTCAATGCTCAATGCACAATCATTAATCCACCCCAAGCCTAATTTTCGTCAGTCTCCAATCTTCTGAGGCATAACAAACAAGTTCTTACATGTAGAACAAATTCTTACATAATGAATAAGTTACATAGTGAACAGTACAAGGGCAGTCATCACAGAAACTTTCGGTTTTGCTCATGCATTATGAACTCTAAACAGTCAGTTCAAATATGAATACTCATTTGGTTTTTATACTTGATTTATATGTGGATACCACATTTCTCTCTTTATTATTATTATTTTTCATAAAATGCTGAAGTGGTAGGTAGATACAAGATAAAGGTAGAAAACATAGTTTAGTGTTGTAAGAGAGCAAACGTAGATGATCAGGTGTGTGCCTGTAGACTATGTGTTAATCCAAGCTAGACCAGGGCAATAAAACATCCACGTATGCAGAAGATTTCTCTCAGAACAGGGGGGGTGAGGTTCTAAGCCTCACCTTTGTTGATCCCCAATTTCTCACCTGATGGCCCCCCTGCGACTGTGCCTGTCATAGGTTGTTCCTCCTTTGAGGAATCTTACCCGTCTCTGGCTAACCAGTCATCTTCCGGGGCCATACAGGGAAATGTGAAGTTGGTAAGTGAGAGGGAAGCCTTATTGTTTGAAAAGGTTAGCTTTTTACTTCTTTGCATATTTATGCCCTGTGGCTTCTATGCCCAGCATTTGTCTTGAGGTATCTTTACCACTTGGAGGAGTTATGATACTCGGTAAATTTGATATGAGGCACGAATTCTATTTAAGGGTTGTAATTAGGAAGGAAGAAGAAAAGCTATAGAAGAAGCAGGCGGAAGAAAACATGGGAAGATTGATTATTTCTTTGACATATCTTCTTGTAGAGTAACTTCAGCATATATAGGTTTTAAGCTACTACTTAAATTGCGCACACACATTAACATAATAGGAGTATAGTTACATAACCAAAGCACATCTGTAATTACCAGCCATCTCCAGTGAAACCAAGAAAACCATTAAGGCACCTTAGGCATTTGTGAAAACTTATCTATGATATGGTGGATATTGCCCAACTGAACTTGAACAGTCTGAGAGAAATCAGACAAATTAAAACAACCCATTCCTGGGGACTGTTCACATGCCATATGTTCTTTAAACAGTAAATAGTCTGTAGTTGTAAGAGTTTGGAGCGCTACAATTTGCACTTCTCCAAATTCTTGGTTGAGTTCCAACAGTATAGATCCAGTCAAATTTGTTGTTTTACTGTATGCACAGGCCAGCTTAGATATCTCCTTCCTCATTCCCATGGCAAGTCCAGGAACTGGTGGGATGAGTGCATCTACAGCTGTAGCAGTGCGTGGATCATTGTTGGGGTTTTTTGATGATCATCTTCTGGCATGAGTCTTCCCGAGAGTGCTGATGTTGGAAGTTCTCTTTCATATCGTTTCTTAGTTCATTTCCGGGGTAGCCCAATTAGGCTTTGATCCTCTGTATAAACACAAACAGACCCTTTGCCTACACATTTATATGCCCTTTATACCCTTGTGTAGAACTCGTTGGAGGTTACCACACAGGAACTGCCCTTTTTTTTTTTTTTTTTTGCTTTGTTTTTGGTATCACTAATCTACACTTACATGACGAATATTATGTTTACTAGGCTCTCCCCTATACCAAGTCTCCCCTATAAACCCCTTTACAGTCACTGTCCATCAGCATAGCAAAATGTTGTAGAATCACTACTTGCCTTCTCTGTGTTGTACAGCCCTCCCTTTTCTCCTACCCCCCCATGTATGTTAATCTTAATACCCCGCTACTTCTCCCCCCCTTCTCCCTCCCTACCCACCCATCCTCCCCAGTCCCTTTCCCTTTGGTACCTGTTAGTCCATTCTTGAGTTCTGTGATTCTGCTGCTGTTTTGTTCCTTCAGTTTTTCCTTTGTTCTTATATTCCACAGATAAGTGAAATCATTTGGATTTCTCTTTCTCCGCTT
The DNA here is from genome assembly GCF_030020395.1 of Manis pentadactyla. Classification (NCBI taxonomy): domain Eukaryota; kingdom Metazoa; phylum Chordata; class Mammalia; order Pholidota; family Manidae; genus Manis; species Manis pentadactyla. The sequence goes on from NC_080020.1 coordinate 135,351,100, forward strand.
GGCTTGTTTCACTGAGCATAATACCCTCCAGCTCCATCCATGTTGCTGCAAATGATTGGATTTGCCCTTTTCTTATGGCTGAGTAGTATTCCATTGTGTATATGTACCACATCTTCTTTATCCATTCATCTATTGATGGACATTTAGGTTGATTCCAAATCTTGGCTATTGTAAATAGTGCTGCAATAAACATAGGTGTGCATCTGTCTTTCTCAAACTTGATTGCTGCGTTCTTAGGGTAAATTCCTAGGAGTGCAATTCCTGGGTCAAATGGTAAGTCTGTTTTGAGCATTTTGATATACCTCCATACTGCTTTCCACAATGGTTGAACTAGTTTACATTCCCACCAGCAGTGTAGGAGGGTTCCCCTTTCTCCACAGCCTCGCCAACATTTGTTGTTGTTTGTCTTTTGGATGGCAGCCATCCTTACTGGTGTGAGGTGATACCTCATTGTAGTTTTAATTTGCATTTCTCTGATAATTAGTGATGTGGAGCATCTTTTCATGTGTCTGTTGGCCATCTGTATTTCTTTTTTGGAGAACTGTCTGTTCAGTTCCTCTGCCCATTTTTTAATTGTGTTATTTGTTTTTTGTTTGTTGAGGCGTGTGAGCTCCTTATATATTCTGGACGTCAAGCCTTTATCGGATGTGTCATTTTCAAATATATTCTCCCATACTGTAGGGATCCTTCTTGTTCTATTGATGGTGTCTTTTGCTGTACAGAAGCTTTTCAGCTTAATATAGTCCCACTTACTCATTTTTGCTGTTGTTTTCCTTGCCCGGGGAGATATGTTCAAGAAGAGGTCACTCATGTTTATGTCTAAGAGGTTTTCGCCTATGTTTTCTTCCAAGAGTTTAATGGTTTCATGGCTTACATTCAGGTCTTTGATCCATTTTGAGTTTACTTTTGTATATGGGGTTAGACAATGGTCCAGTTTCATTCTCCTACATGTAGCTGTCCAGTTTTGCCAGCACCACCTGTTGAAGAGACTGTCATTTCGCCATTGTATGTCCATGGCTCCTTTATCAAATATTAATTGACCATATATGTCTGGGTTAATGTCTGGATTCTCTAGTCTGTTCCATTGGTCTGTGGCTCTGCTCTTGTGCCAGTACCAAATCGTCCTGATTACTATGGCTTTATAGTAGAGCTTGAAGTTGGAGAGTGAGATCCCCCCTACTTTATTCTTCTTTCTCAGGATTGCTTTGGCTATTCGGGGTCTTTTGTGTTTCCATATGAATTTTTGAATTATTTGTTCCAGTTCATTGAAGAATGTTGCTGGTAGTTTCATAGGGATTGCATCAAATCTGTATATTGCTTTGGGCAGGATGGCCATTTTGACGATATTAATTCTTCCTAGCCACGAGCATGGGATGAGTTTCCATCTGTTAGTGTCCCCTTTAATTTCTCTTAAGAGTGACTTGTAGTTTTCAGAGTATAAGTCTTTCACTTCTTTGGTTAGGTTTATTCCTAGGTATTTTATTTTTTTTGATGCAATTGTGAATGGAGTTGTTTTCCTGATTTCTCTTTCTGTTGGTTCATTGTTAGTATATAGGAAAGCCATAGATTTCTGTGTGTTGATTTTGTATCCTGCAACTTTGCTGTATTCCGATATCAGTTCTAGTAGTTTTGGGGTGGAGTCTTTAGGGTTTTTTATGTACAGTATCATGTCATCTGCAAATAGTGACAGTTTAACTTCTTCTTTACCAATCTGGATACCTTGTATTTCTTTATTTTGTCTGATTGCCGTGGCTAGGACCTCCAGTACTATGTTAAATAACAGTGGAGAGAGTGGGCATCCCTGTCTAGTTCCCGATCTCAGAGGAAATGCTTTCAGCTTCTCGCTGTTCAATATAATGTTGGCTGTGGGTTTTTCATAGATGGCCTTTATTATGTTGAGGTACTTGCCCTCTATTCCCATTTTGCTGAGAATTTTTAACATGAATGGATGTTGAACTTTGTCAAATGCTTTTTCAGCATCTATGGAGATGATCATGTGGTTTTTGTCTTTCTTTTTGTTGATGTGGTGGATGATGTTGATGGACTTTCGAATGTTGTACCATCCTTGCATCCCTGGGATGAATCCCACTTGGTCATGGTGTATGATCCTTTTGATGTATTTTTGAATTCGGTTTGCTAATATTTTGTTGAGTATTTTTGCATCTACGTTCATCAGGGATATTGGTCTGTAGTTTTCTTTTTTGGTGGGGTCTTTGCCTGGTTTTGGTATTAGGGTGATGTTAGCTTCATAGAATGAGTTTGGGAGTATCCCCTCCTCCTCTATTTTTTGGCAAACTTTAAGGAGAATGGGTATTATGTCTTCCCTGTATGTCTGATAAAATTCCGAGGTAAATCCATCTGGCCCGGGGGTTTTGTTCTTTGGTAGTTTTTTGATTACCGCTTCAATTTCGTTGCTGGTAATTGGTCTGTTTAGATTTTCTGTTTCTTCCTGGGTCAATCTTGGAAGGTTGTATTTTTCTAGGAAGTTGTCCATTTCTCCTAGGTTTCCCAGCTTGTTAGCATATAGGTTTTCATAGTATTCTCCAATAATTCTTTGCATTTCCGTGGGGTCCGTCGTGATTTTTCCTTTCTCGTTTCTGTTACTGTTGATTTGTGTTGACTCTCTTTTCTTCTTAATAAGTCTGGCTAGAGGCTTATCTATTTTGTTTATTTTCTCGAAGAACCAGCTCTTGGTTTCATTGATTTTTGCTATTGTTTTATTCTTCTCAATTTTATTTATTTCTTCTCTGTTCTTTATTATGTCCCTCCTTCTGCTGACCTTAGGCCTCATCTGTTCTTCTTTTTCCAATTTCGATAATTGTGACATTAGACCATTCATTTGGGATTGCTCTTCCTTTTTTAAATATGCTTGGATTGCTATATACTTTCCTCTTAAGACTGCTTTTGCTGTGTCCCACAGAAGTTGGGGCTTAGTGTTGTTGTTGTCATTTGTTTCCATATATTGCTGGATCTCCATTTTGATTTGGTCATTGATCCATTGATTATTTAGGAGCGTGTTATTAAGCCTCCATGTGTTTGTGAGCCTCTTTGCTTTCTTTGTACAGTTTATTTCTAGTTTTATGCCTTTGTGGTCTGAAAAGTTGGTTGGTAGGATTTCAATCTTTTGGAATTTTCTGAGGCTCTTTTTGTGGCCTAGTATGTGGTCTATTCTGGAGAATGTTCCATGTGCACTTGAGAAGAATGTATATCCCGCTCCTTTTGGATGTAGAGTTCTATAGATGTCTATTAGGTCCATCTGCTCTACTGTGTTGTTCAGTGCTTCCGTGTCCTTACTTATTTTCTGCCCAGTGGATCTATCCTTTGGGTTGAGTGGTGTGTTGAAGTCTCCTAGAATGAATGCATTCCAGTCTATATCCCCCTTTAGTTCTGTTAGTATTTGTTTCACATATGCTGGTGCTCCTGTGTTGGGTGCATATATATTTAGAATGGTTATATCCTCTTGTTGGACTGAGCCCTTTATCACTATGTAGTGTCCTTCTTTATCTCTTGTTACTTTCTTTGTTTTGAAGTCTATTTTGTCTGATATTAGTACTGCAACCCCTGCTTTCTTCTCACTGTTGTTTGCTTGAAATATGTTTTTCCATCCCTTGACTTTTAGTCTGTACATGTCTTTGGGTTTGAGGTGAGTTTCTTGTAAGCAGCATATAGATGGGTTTTGCTTTTTTATCCATTCTGTTACTCTGTGTCTTTTGATTGGTGCATTCAACCCATTAACATTTAGGGTGACTATTGAAAGATATGTACTTATTGCCATTGCAGGCTTTAAATTCGTGGTTACCAAAGGTTCAAGGTTAGCCTCTTTAGTATCTTACTGCCTAACTTAGCTCGCTTATGGAGCTGTTATATACACTATCTGGAGATTCTTTTCTTCTCTCCCTTCTTGTTCCTCCTCCTCAATTCTTCATATGTTGGATGTTTTGTGCTGTGCTCTTTCTAGGAGTGCTCCCATCTAGAGCAGTCCCTGTAAGATGTTCTGTAGAGGTGGTTTGTGGAAAGCAAATTCCCTCAGCTTTTGTTTGTCTGGGAATTGTTTAATCCCACCGTCATATTTGAATGATAGTCGTGCTGGATACAGTATCCTTGGTTCAAGGCCCTTCTGTTTCATTGTATTAAATATATCATGCCATTCTCTTCTGGCCTGTAGGGTTTCTGTTGAGAAATCTGACGTTAGCCTGATGGGTTTCCCTTTATAGGTGACCTTTTTCTCTCTAGCTGCCTTTAACACTCTTTCCTTGTCCTTGATCTTTGCCATTTTAATTATTATGTGTCTTGGTGTTGCCCTTCTTGGATCCTTTCTGTTGGGGGTTCTGTGTATTTCCGTGGTCTGTTCGATTACTTCCTCCCCCAGTGTGGGGAAGTTTTCAGCAATTATTTCTTCTAAGATACTTTCCATCTCTTTTCCTCTCTCTTCTTCTTCTGGGACCCCTATAATACGGATATTGTTCCTTTTGGATTGGTCACACAGTTCTCTTAATATTGTTTCATTCCTGGAGATCCTTTTGTCTCTCTCTATGTCAGCTTCTATGCGTTCCTGTTCTCTGGTTTCAATTCCATCAATGGCCTCTTGCATCCTATCCATTCTGCTTATAAACCCTTCCAGAGTTTGTTTCATTTCTGTGATCTCCTTTCTGGCATCTGTGATCTCCTTCCGGACTTCATCCCATTTCTCTTGCGTATTTCTCTGCATCTCTGTCAGCATGTTTATGATTCTTATTTTGAATTCTTTTTCAGGGAGACTGGTTAGGTCTGTCTCCTTCTCTGGTGTTGTCTCTGTGATCTTGTCTGCCTGTAGCTTTGCCTTTTCATGGTGATAGGAATAGTCTGCAGAGCTGGGACGAGTGACGGCTGGAAGGACTTCCTTTCTTGTTGGTTTGTGGCCCTCCTCTCCTGGGAGAACAGTGGCCTCTAGTGGCTTGTGCTGCGCAGCTGCACGCAGACAGGGTTTCTGCTTCCTGCCCGGCTGCTATGGAGTTAATCTCCACTGTTGCTGTGGGCGTGGCTTGGCTCGGGCAGCTACTCCAAAATGGTGGAGTCGCGTTGGAGCAGGAGCAGCTGGGAGGCTATTTATCTCCATAAGGGGCCTCCCTGCTCCCTGCAGCCCAGGGGTTAGGGTGCCCAGAGATCCCGGATTCCCTACCTCTGGATTAAGTGACCCGCCCTGCCCCTTTAAGACTTCCAAAAAGCACCCGCCAAAACAAAACAACGCCCACCAAAAAAAAAAGAAAAAAAAATTTTTTTAATTAAAAAAAAAAAAAGTTTTTAATTAAAAAAAAAAAAAAAAAAAAAAAAGGGTGGTGGTTCGTTTTTCTTTATTCTCCGGTGCCAGCCTCAGGCCTCTGCTCACCGGTCTTTCTGCCCTGTTTCCCTAGTGTTGGGGTCCCTATCCCTTTAAGACTTCCAAAAAGCGCTCGCCAAAACAAAACAGCAAAAAAGCAAAAAAAATGGTCGCGCGCTTTTCTTATGCCCTCTGTCGCCCAGCCTCCAGTGCCTGCTCACTGTTCTTGCTGCCCTGTTTTCCCAGTATCGAGGGCCCTGCACTCTGGCCCGGATGGCTGGGGCTGGGTGCTCGGCAGTCCTGGGCTCCGTCTCCCTCCCGCTCTGCCTGCTCTTCTCCTGCCGGGAGCTGGGGGGAGGGGCGCTCAGCTCCCGCCGGGCCGGGGCTTGTATCTTACCCCCTTGGCGAGGCGCTGGGTTCTCTCAGGTGCGGATGTGTTCTGGATATTGTCCTGTGTCCTCTGGTCTTTATTCTAGGAAGGGTTGTCTTTGTTATATTTTCATAGATATATGTTGTTTTGGGAGGAGATTTCCGCTGCTCTACTCACGCCGCCATCTTCTGCCCCTCTTGTCAAAATCTTTTTAAAAACTTTTTTGAGGTATATTGTTGATATAAAAAAAGGCAGCACATACTTCATATACACAATTTGAAGCCGTGGGGCTTGAGCATGTGCTCATGATACATTTATTTCCTTGATATTTCCATGTGTATGAATGTCTCCAGCCTCATCCAATTGTATACATTAACCTGTTTTATAACTAGTTGTCTATCAAACATCTGCTTTCTCATCTTAAACCCTTCTAAACTGGCCATTGTAGCAGCCCAGTCGTTTTTGTATTGACACTTTCCATTCTTAAGCTTCTCATTAACATGTTCGATGGCTTCAAAGCCCCAGGGCAGCTGTTACACTCAGCCATGGTTACTCCAGCCATTTCGTCAGGCTGAAAGAATTTTTAAATGTCTGGTTTGATTTATTTTAATGTCCCTTCTGGTGGTACTTTGTGACTTCTCTTCTCCCCGGAGCTGCTGCTTTATTCTCTCAAAGCTCTCACAGGCCAGCCCTGGAACTGGGGACCTTCCACGCTCAGCGGGGATTCAGGGGCTACTGTTGTCTTCTCTGAAGTCGGAAACAAAGAATTGGAAGACATTCACGTAAAGAAAGACGAGTAGTAATGTGTGGGGAAAGATTTATAAAACAATATGTGAGGATTCATGACTGTAGGTCTCTAGGGCCACTGAACCAATATCTATAAAAATTACTGCTTGACATCTGGCACCAAAGATAATGGCCACTGACTATTTAGAAAGTTAACAGAAAAATTATGGTCCTTCAAATTAAGAACATTAGAAACATTATCTTTTATTCATAAGGGAAGGTGAAGAGGAACCAGGGGATTCACTGAAACTTCAGAGTCGATAATAATTCTGAAATCTCTGTGTGTAGCAAGCTCAGACTTGGGATTTATTTGACTCCCTCGTGATGCATGCTTAGTATCTATAAAATCTCTGAAGAGGTTTTCATTCCTGTGTTTAGCAAATATTTATCAAGGCTCACTAGGAGCTAGGTACTATTGTGAGAGCTATGTTATAGGAGAAACCTCCTCTCATGAGGCCTACATTCTATGTGGGGGCAGCAAGAAGAAAACAATAACGAAGATAAACAGAAAAACTTCAGACCAGAGCTCTAGAAGATCAAGAGCTAGCACTGCATCTTCCAGTTAGTGTGATATAGCTAGTTATTTATTTTTGAGAATGAACTGTTTGAGAGATGTAAATGCCTATTAATAAGCTGGTGAATTCATTTTAGCTAAAGTGGAAAAGTCTTTCGCTCTTCTTAATTAGAAGGATGTTGATGATCAAGGTTAACTCCAAGTCAAACAGTTTTTAAATTTAAGAAAACAAGCACACTTCTTGTGACAAAGGTTTTGGCAATATTTGCTTGATAACAAGTGTTAACAAGTCAATAGTTCTAGTTTTCAGAATGGTTTTTAGAAATACTAAAACTAACCTTAAAATATTATGTGAAATTACTTTTTCAGTAACAGATTTAGAGGGAAACTCAACATTGTAGTAACAACATATACAGGTGAATGGATAAAGAAATAATTGTGAGGTATATATGTGCTTATATACAATGGGATACTATGCAGCCATCAAAAAGAATGTAACTTGCCATTTGTGGAAATATGGATGGGTCTTGAGAGCATTATGCTAAGTGAAGTAAGTCAGAGAAACACAGTAATGTATGATCTAAAGCTTTAAAAGGCTTTCTAGTCCCCATTTTTTGTTATGAAAACAGATAAATTACATATATCATTTTTATTAATGAAAATAATTAGATAAATTACAGATACAACTAATACAATACAACAAATGCTCATGCACCATCTGAGTGATCTTATATATGGAAAATACCCCCAACTCCAAAGTCCTTTGGGTCCTGCCCAATCTCTTCCCTTCCTGCCCCAGGAAGAAGCCACCATCCTGAATATTGTTTCTCAAGTCTTTTTTTTTTAATAGTCAGTACATAGTCATCCTATAATATATGTAATATGTGTAGGTTTATAGGGTCAAATGAAATTTTTGAAGGTTTTTGAACTTTATATACTTATTCTCCTGGGATCTGTTCACATTCACTTGCAGCACTGTTCATGTTGATGAATATAGCTATAATCATCCCTTTATAATACTGAATTTCATATATAATGAAATAAAATGTATTTTTTCTATTCTGCTGATAATACTTTGGGTCATTTCCAATTTCTCTTTGTGTTTACTTCCCCAGTGCCAGTGTGACCAGGTTGAGTGCATGTCTGTCATACAGGGGTGCTGTCTCCTATGGTATCTACCCAGGAGGATGGCTGGGCTGTAGACTTTGCTCCTCTTCAACTTGATTGGATGGCACCAGACCATCTAACAGGGGGTCGTACTAACACTGGTGGTTATGCACAGCCGTGGTCAGGGTTCTGCACTTCACTAGCTGGAGTTACTGGATCTTTCATTTGTTTCCATATATTCCTAATGAGTTGGCATCTTGTTATAAAATTGCTTTAATATTTAAAGAGATTTAGGACTTAATCAAGCAGTTAACATATTTAGTTCACTGCCTTTCTTGAAATTGAATCTTGATAGCTGCTACTCTTAGTTTCTCTCAAGATTGTTTTTTTAATTACCTGCTGTTTCCAGTTTCTACTAGACTTTTAACCAAGGTTGGGTAAGTGATATTGAGGACTTTTTTTTAAATTTGTGGTGGTGATGTGATGGTGATGAGGAGTTTATTTCTGGAATGATAAGAACAATTCAGGAGGCAGGGTGGTATGGCGGAGAGCATCAGATGGCCGCACTATGTAGAGAAGTGGAGAGCCACCTCTCTGAGGTCACGTTGACCCTGAGTACCCTTAGTTAGGAAGGCTCATCTTGGGGTTCCCGGAAGCACCCTGGGGATGAGAAAAGCTCTGAGCACATGCCCTGCAGCAGCAGAGCGCATGGAGCTCTAGGTTCGCAGCAAGGTCACTGTGGCAGGAGCTTCATGAGCAAAGGCAAAAGTAGCTGGAGTTCGAGAAACTTATTTTTATGCTTCAGATTTGAGCCCAGCTGTCCCTCCTCAGAGTCATGAACCACGTAATGTAGACCTTTGTCAGCGGGTCTTTCTTTCCTCACTCTGATCATTTCTTTCAGGAAACATACAGCTTCTGCAGTTATGTTGTCTGGTATGTCCTGACTAGTTTACGACCTGCACCCTCCCCACCACTGAGGGTGGGGACTGTGCCTCCATGTTCACCCCATATCCATTCCCAGAGCCTATTTTGAGACCTGGCACACAGCAGTTGCTCAATACATACTCCCTGAATGCAGGAATGTGATGGGGGTGGGGGCTTTGTGCCACCTCTCTCGCTTAGTCAGTTGTGGAGAGCTGTGACTAGATTCCTTCCTGGGACCTGACTTTCAGAAGATGAATGTGGAGCTCAGCAAGACTCCCTGGGAGCTTCCCACTGGCCATGTCCACTGGGATGGTGATGAGCGGGCAAGCACAGGAGGTGGGGGAGCTGCTCACGGTGGTGACACAACAGGAGGAGCCAAGTCTGGGGCATCTCAGAGAAGGGCAGCCCTGAGCCCAGCTGCTGCGGAGAGCCACTGCTGAGCCCACTGGGCACAGCTCTCTGAGGTGCCAGCATCTCCCCCCACCATCTGCAGGGGTCATTTGCTCTGCAGGGACAATGGTGAAGACAGGGAACAGTCATCATTTTAAGACATCAGTTAAGCCACAAAGAAGCAGCCTCAGGAAAGAAATGCATACTATTTAATGCATAAATATTCAAAGCTGCTCTTTGAAAAGTTTCTACACATGAGCAAGTCATTCACCAAGTCTTGGCCTCACTGTTCTATCTGGGAAGTAGAGCAGTGGGTAGCTTTTGTGCTTCTCTTTTCATCTGAGCATTCAATAATTAGAGGGGAGTATTGTGAGAGGAGCCCAGCTATGCCAAAAGCCAGCATTTTTGCTTTTAGTAATTAATAAGTATTTGAGTTTGAGTGTTTTCTGGGATGTTGGTGCTCATACAAAATAGAGAGGAAGCAGATGGGGGCCAAAGACTGGTCCCATCTGACAGAAGGAGGGAGCCTTGTGGACTGTTCATTGGTCTGAATGCTACAGAGCTATGGACAAATGTAGTATACATACACGAATCTCACAAATACAAGAGAGCAAATCTGATACAAATACCAGCTTTGTTTTTCAAGATAAAGAAGTTTTATGTGGTAGAGATAGGACATATTTCAATAGGAGAAATTCGGCTGCTCCTGACCAGAGGGATTATTTTCTATGTATTTAATGTAATCTTACATTCTCAGATAACGAATTTAAATTACATACAACACTTTGCTGAGAAAGGAAATCTGTTTGCCTATCATTGATATATATTCTTGTTATTTGCCAGATAGCTTCTTGTGGACAAATGATAATAGATTCAGATAGGCAAAATCACATTAAATAATTCTATCACTTAATTGCAACAAATTTATAGTAGATCAGAATCAAGAAGCATATTAGCAGAACCTAAATTATGATGCAAGCTCCATTTTACTTAATACACATTTTTTACAAAAACAGTCAGTTGTAGAGAGATCTCTAAGTAATACCAGCTTGGCTGGTTTGCAGATAAATAGAAGTAATGAATGTGCCTGTTCTTATTCTTTACACTTAAATGCATATTAGATTAAATTTCCATTTAACCTACACTATCAATAAATGCATGTATCTAGACATATCTCCCCTGAGAAGTCATTAAGTTGGATTACTTCTCATGTGAAATGTAACTTTGAGGTAAAGAGGGCAAGAAAGGAAAGAGCATATATGTGTTTGGTTCTCAAATGGGATGAAAATGTAATAGCATCTCAGATGAAGACAGACCAGCTAAGCTCCCACCCATGTGTCAGAGCCAGGGAGGGGAGGTCATGCCCGACCTACTTTAGGCTGCCCTTTTGTTGCTATTCCTGTCATTTTATGGTTTCACTTTTGATATTTTTTTTAGTGCCTCCTAAGTTCCACTTTGTATTCCTTTATAATGGAAGAGCATGAGGCTTATGCATGTGAATGCATGTGTATGTATACAACTGAGTGTGTGTGTGTGTGTGTGTGTGTGTATGGCCATGGACATGGAATCATGTACATAAGACTAGGTGTGTAGCTATGTGGGTTTGCCATTTTTTAAAGAAAATTGAGAGTTTCCATCATAAAAACCTACGTATTAGTGTACATTTTTATTTTAACTCTTAATCATACTCCCCAAATTCCTTGGTCTTTGCAGAAAATATATAAACTCAAAAAGCAGATGGAGTTCAGCCTTAGCTCACCTGGGGAGAATGCCATTTATTTGTAAACTTTCGTAGTTAGTGCATTACAAACTGATTTTTGCTCAAATGCAGTTATTAAAAATCATAATCAGTCAAATTCATTATTTAACAAGAATTTAGTTCCAAACATTTAATCCAGTTGTGTTAAAAACAGAGCTATTGGAGCTGGAGAGAAGCCATGGTGGAAACCTCTGTAAACTGGAAAACAAATGTTAATATATCTGATTTAAAAAAATACTCTATTTTAATAGTCATTGGTCACTCAATACCATAAATTCAGAGACAGTTGTCACTAATTTGTTTAAAAGGTTATTTTTGAAGAATACAGGGCTATGGGCTTTGCTTCACTGACTTGGAAGAGGTGCTGGTTGCCCTGCCTTCACCCAGGAGACAGGCCTCATCCTGTGGGGGCAGAGGTCCCGGCGACACGCGCTAGTTGGGGGAGGAGGAGGAGAAAGGCACCATGTACAGTTCTGTCACTGACTAGTGGGTGTTCAGGGAAGCCTGGGCCTCAGCTTTATCACCCATTAAATGGAGATAATTGTGCCAGTTCTTCTGGAATTTGCACTGATCAGATTAATATCAACTATCATGAATATGTGTGTGTGTGATTAGGAAGAACAGACTGAAAGTTCACAGTAGGAATGGATCCCAGAGCAGCAGACCCACAGAAGGGAAAGAGGTGGCAAGGATGATGGGCAGTGGACAGGCAAAACCAGGACACCTCTGGGAGAAAGAGAGAGAGAGCCTGTCCCATCTCCAGCCCACCCCGCACACGCTCCCACTGAGGGTGACCGTGCACATGCCCGCCAGTCCCAAAGCCGGAGTCAGCACTTGTCGGGGAGGGCTGTCCAGCATGGCTGCTCCGCAGTCAGGAGGATGTGATGGTGGGGTGCAGAGTGGCGGTGGGGAAACCCTTCCCAGGATAGGTGTGGGCTGAGGAGTCTGCAGACAAACAGGAGGCCAGCTTCCAAGAAACTACATGCAGGGAAGGCCAAATTATCAGTTTGATTAATTAACCCCTCAGAACATAATTACTCTAAATCTTATTCCTGGGAACAAGATTTCTGAACCAAGATTTGTATCTGCACAGAAACCAATATTAAGTGGGAGGTTTCGGAGATAGTTAGAGTCCAAAACCTCAGGAAAAACTTAGTGGTGCTTGAATAGCTAAGTCCCAAATTGAACATTCCCCGGGGCTGAAACAGTGACTGCAAAATAGGCTTAGATGGCGGGGAATGGCCAGTTTCAGGTGACAGTGGGGTTTGGGCTGGGAAGTGAGTTAAATATAACTTGGGCAAACAGAGCATGGATGTGGCATTTTGCATGCTGTCCATGGAGAAACAGAGCAGCGTCAGAGCCATCACAGCTCACGGCCAAGGAGGAGCTGGAGAAAGTGGTTAGGACACCATGCAGGTCGCATGACTGGGAACAGCATATGGGGCTCAGCAAGTCACCTATGAAGAGGGAAGTAGTTGGCACTAACCCCCAAGCAAGTGGGACCGGAGGAACTCCAGATGACTTGCCGCGAATATCTCAGCTGGTCTAAAATTGATCCAAATTATCAACCAAATGAAACCAAGTGAGCTGAATGTACCCCCAAATCAGGGTTGTTACCTGGAGAGTGAATAGATACAGAAGATAGGTTCCAGGTGGCTGAGTGGGGAGGGCAGCAGGGGAGGAGAAGGGTTAGAGAGGAGAAGGGTTAGAGAGGAGAAGGTGTTAGAGAGCAGAAGGTGTTAGAAGCAGCAAGGAGAAAGAAGCAGCTTCCTAGCAGGAAAGGGGAATGTGGGGCCTGCTCGCTGCAGCGTCCAGGGGAAAGGGTACTTCCTGGGCTCAGAGAGAAAATGGGGCGGTGAGGGGCCCAGAGATACTGAAGAAGTGGAGACAGGACAAAGAGGAAAGGAAAGCCAGCATAGATGTCTGTTAGTCAGGGTTCTCCAGAGAAATAAAATAGAGAAGATAGCTAGCTATTAGATAGGTAGATAAAAATAGATAGATGATATGTAGATACGTAGATTTATTTTAGGAACTGACTCATTCTGTTGTAGAGTCCAAAATATGACAGCAGAGGTCTGCAAGTTGGAGACTCAGGAAAGAGTTGTGGTTAAGTCCAAAGGTCATCAGCTGGCAGAATTCCTTCTTGCTCAGGGAGGTCAGTCTTTGTTCTATTAAGGCCTTCAACTGATTGAATGAGGCCCACCCACATTATGGAGAGTAATCTGCTTTACTCAAAGTCCACCAATTTAAATGTTTAATCTCATCCATAAACACCTTCACAGAAACATCCAGAATATTGTTAGACCAAATATCTTGGCACCACATCCCAGCCAAGATGACATGTTACATCAACCACCACATATGTTTCTGTACTAGACTTGTAGAGTTTAAAAGCAGAAGGTGAGGACAACTTGAGACTTGGGAAATATGGGAGACAAAAGGAAAAGAAAGGAAGTCATTTTCAAGGTAGTAGTATTGGGTGAATCAGATCCAAGCAAATATGTAAGAGTGTAACACAAATTACTTATGAACAATACAAGATTGCGGAAAACTAGAGAAAAGGCCATGCAGTCTGTAGCGCTGGAGGTTTTGGCTCCTGGCAAGTTCACTCTGGATTCACAGAGACTGAAAATCAACATCAGGACATGGGGAAAAGGGTTCATACTCAGCTTTATTCTCGGGCAGCTGGTTGAGCACTTAGATTACATTGGCTGCATCACAGGCAGCAAGCCTGTCATCCACAATCCAAGTGGAGCTTTATATAGCAACACAGACAATAATGGCTTATTGCCAACACGTGTGTAAGCATGCACCTGCGCGGCTGGCCAAGTATTACACATGCATGAGATAGCATTGCACGTGGGCAGTGTGTCAGGTGAGCATCCTGGCAATAGGATCGCGATTTTCTCTACAGTCTTTGAAAGAAGAATTTAAAAAACAGTATTTATCATGGAGAAGAGGCAGAAGGGAATTGAATTTATGGATCTGTGGCTTTGGGAAGAGTTGATATTTGAGAGAAAGTGAATCACAAAATAAGTGAGAAAGTGGTTAATTTTGGGAGTATGTTATGAGGCCGATGTCACACATCTTTCTTCCCCTTCTGAGTCTGGTACCAACTGGAGATGGATCTGGGAATCTAGCTGGACACCTCATCTAGCCATGCTGTCCACATTTCCACAATACAGATATGTGGCCAGAGAGACTTCCTACTATTTCCCCATAACCCCATCATGCTTGGATGTGGATAAACTGTTCGGGGATGTGAATAAACTGCACACAATGACAGGCAGGGACTGAGAATCTCAGACCAGTGGCCTCCTCAAATAAGCCAAACAAACAGTGGTCAGGAGCTGCCAGGACTACCTTAGTACACTGTAAGTTCAGAAACTACATTTTAATTCATTACTTCCCCTTTCTTATATTTTGGATCAAGTCCATCCATGGTACAGATTTTATCAGGAGAGTAAGTGCTCAGAATGGCAAGAGAGAGAAGCATTTTATAAACATTCAAATCTTATCCTGTTGCCCTAATGCCTCTACCCACACATGGGAAATGTCCTTCATGAACCTCCTTGCTCCTGAGCCCCAGCCAGTGTCCCTGGAGCCTGGGCAGAGTTATAGTAGCAGCCAGGGCTGGCTGCTGGGCCCATACCCAGAGCCAGGGGCTGGGTAAGTGCTGCATCAGAATATCCCATTCATCCCCACAACCTGCCTGGCATAGAGCTACTGGTAATGTAACTTCTCAGAGGAGGGAACCAGACACAGATACTGAGTGCGGCAGGGGTAATAAGTGATGGAGGAGGGATTTAAATCTAGATGCATCAGAGCCAAGCCTATCACCATAGCAACTCACTCAACTGTTTCCTGATTGAATTGTACTTGCCTTTTTTTATGTGGGTAGCCACTGCTATATTGTGAGTGTCCTGGGACCAGAGTATCTGCATTGTTTATAACTCTAGTACCTAGCAGAGTGCCTATTCCATAACAGATGCCTAATAAATGTATGCTAAGCTAAAGAAGCGGCATAAATCAGACCTGATGAGGAGAGAAGACCCTATCGTCCAGACCTGGATGGAGACAGGACAATCTGAGACCACCCGTGATGCAGAAAACTCATCTGTTATTCTAAGGAAGACATGAAAACACAGGGGCATGTTTGAAAAGGCCCCACTAATGGAGCAGAGCTGGACAGTGGAGCTGGGAAATTAGGGCTCTGTGGAATGGATGGACTTGCAAGGAAAGACAGCAAAGACTAAAGAACAGAACAAACAAAAAGCACCTGGCACATTTTAAGGGCCACACATTAATCAATGAGCCTGAAGCAGAGATTTGGTGGAAAAAAGAGTTAGGAAAGAAAGATGGAGAAAGATGCTGGAACCAAACTGCAAAGGGTCCTACCTCCCTTGACATTGTGCAAACCTGGTGATCAATGTGAATCAACCGGGCTGTGGCAGGCTGGACAGAGGTGAACTGGGAAAGGGAGGAGGGGCTGAGGGTTGGGGAGGGAAGGAAGGAGGAATAATGGCTCGGGTTCCTCACAGAGCACATGCAGGGCAGCAGGCAGCCAGGAGAGTGGCCAGACAAACAGAAATTACAAGGAAAAGAGAACAGGAAGAACTCTCTGGAAATGGAGCCAGGGGTGCAGGGAGGGGGATGTGGATCAGAAGTGACTCCAGGGAAGGGTAGGAACCTGCAAAATCCTGACACAGAGGAAATGATACAAGTGACAGGTGACGGGTGGGGCTAGTGGGAGAAGCTGGGCTTAGTCTTGGGTTCGTGATGTGAGGAGGGCAGAGGGTCTGGGCCATGAGCCGCAGGACGCAGCTGCATGCTGAGGTGGGGCCCCCAGGACCCCACGGTGCTTGGATGTGGATAAACTGTTTCGAGGGAAACAGAGACACAAGAGGTGGTGGTGGTCTGGACCACAAACTAGTGCAACTGCACATCGAAAAGCTTCAGTAACTATTCAGGGACTGATCACGTAAATGCAATTATTTCTAAATTCAGTCTTTCAATCCATCAGGTCTGAGCAGGCCAGCACCAGTTATGCCTACTGGGTCCCCTTATACAGGTAAGCCATCAACACCACAGGAATAGTTATGACACTTGCAGTTTCTGACCCTGGACTTCCAAACCATGTTTCTACCCATGGTGTGAGGTAACGCCTTTCACTGTGTGTTCTTCAACCCCAGAGCCTAGGGCCTAGGACAGGCTGGCCTGCGGAGCAGCTGGACACCCCGTTCCCCAGCAACCACCTCACAGCAGAGCTGGCTGTGACCATGGTCATCCCTCTGGGACTTTCCAGTTCCATTCAGGGCAGTTTTCCAAAAGATAAGAGGAAAAACAACCAGGAGGCCTTAAAAAAAGTCTTCTTAAAACTCCAAGCTGCAGTGGGATGGACTGTTGAACTTTGTAGAAAAAAGTGAGTCCACCTTATCTGGTGAAGTTATTACTTGTAAAGGTTGATTTGGCCAAACTCCTTTAACAAAATGGCAGCAGGTAAAGTTGCCATAGCGGAAATAAATTGGGTGAAGAGGGTGCTCTGAGGCTGAACCTGTGGCAGTGGAGATGAACCCAGGCAGCCTTCATCAGGCTTGGTCTGGCCAGGCTCTGCCCCCTCCCAAATCTTGTCCTGGGGGGCCTCCCCTCCATGGAGGCAACTCGCTCTATGGGCTACCTGGGCAGGGTCTGAGGGCTGGGGACAGTGAGGGCTGGGACTACTCTGGCTAAGCACCTAGAGGACTGTGGTCACTGTGGGCTGGGCACACCACGGGCTGGGGCACAGTACTGGGGACGCTGCAGGCTAGGGCACTGCAGGGTGGGGTCACCAAGGGCTGGGGACACTGAGGAAGGGACCTCGCAATCTAAGGACCCCAGGAGAGGGGCTTAGCAGGTGCGGGCACTGAGCCCTAGGAGCGAGGGGATGCAGGGATCCTCCGCACAGTTGTGTTTGGGTGATTAAAATGCCGAATACGGCCGGGGCCTCTGCTCCAGCACCCGCAAGCCTTTTCCTCGGGTTTGGGGACACATCTCCAGGGCAGGGAGCTTGTGGTTGAGGCTCCCTCACTGGGAAGGAGACCATCAGGAAGGACTTGACCCTGGCAGGGGCAGTGGAGATAGACGGAAGACCTGGGCTGGGCCTCGGGAAGGCTCCAGGACCAAAAGAGGGAAGGAAGGAGTAGTGAGCACCCCAGGAAACTGAATCCAGAGGTCACATGACCCTGCAGTTCTATTGCGTGCAAACCCAGGAAAGAGAGACCTGGGTGCCAGGCTTGTGCACCTCACAGACACATTTCCATTCTGAAGGACAAGTACATGTCCACAGAAGGAAAATAGGACCGTACAACCAGATTAGTTCGCAGGACTCTATCTTGGCCTTGCTAAGGAAATGGCGATGGGTTAGTGTTTGCCCACACGGCTGTTGTGTGGAGGCATTTCTGGGCTGGGCAGCCAGACCTGTGGCACCTTCTGGGCCCTGCATCAGCACTGGTGTCTCGAAGCAGCTAATTCATCCATATGGGATCCCGGTTTCAGGGCCCTTTTAGTGCCAGACTGACCCATGGAGCTAACCAAACCAGGACATGACTTTAACTTCCTCAGAAACATGCTTGGAATTCATCTATCTCAGTTTATTACATGTCCTGTCAGTCTCTATACAGGTCAGGTGATCTGAGACCAATAGGAAAATACAATCATGTTAATTTGTTATCCCTCATAGTGTTCGTACCAGAGCACAAATGACAGAGGATCCTACAGCCTGAATTCCAATGTGAGCACATGGTATTGCACACACAGGAAAACCTCAGTGCACAATTAGACCAAATTGTGTCCCCTCCAAAATTCATAGGTTGCAGCCTAATCCACACTGTGAATATATTTGGAAATAGTAAGTTAAAGAGGTAGCTCAGGCTACTAAGGTAATAAGGGTGGGTGGGGCCCTAAACCAATAGGACTCATATACTTATAAGAAGATGAAGAGACTGAGGGAGTGTGTTCTTGCAGGGGAAAGGCTGAAGGAGGAAGCACTTCCCAGCCAAGGAGAGAGGCCTCAGGAGAAGCCAGCCCTGCCAGCACCCTGATCCTGGACTTCCAGCCTCTGAAACTGTGAGAAAATGCAGTCCTGTAGTTTCAGCCACCCGGTCTGTGATACTCTGTGATAGTAGCCCAAGCGGACTAAGACAGGGGAACATGATTAAATAGGACATGAAATAAAAATGGTTTTCTCATTGTGTTAACTTATAGAAATTAATATTCTTTTTCCATTTTACAAAGTGTGCACATCTGAAACAAGCAATCCTGCTCAGCATTTTCTTTCTTTAAAAAGGCTTTCCATAAGGGGAAGCCCTAAGCCTAACCCTCAAGGTGGTTCACCCATCTTTAGTCATACAAGCCTGTGGTTTGTGAAGACTGAAAAGATCCTTGCTTTAGGTTTTTCCCAAGGCATCGGTTAAGGAATATATCTGGAGACTGGTGGGGACAGAGACCTCATTCAGGGAAATGCTCTCATGATCTAAAATGGCAGTGAGAGTGACCCTCAGGGACTGGGACAAGCCCAGAACCCAAGTGTCTTCATGGGGCTGGGGCACCACTTGGTGTAAGTCTCTCCACACCTGGGGAGATGGTGTCTCTGAGATTGGGGTGGCTATAGTCAACAGGGGTTTAAGGTTCAGAGTTGTCCTGGATAGTGATTGCTGAAGGTAAGTTTCATATCCCTGGGGCATTCCAGAGAATCAGCTTAGGAGAGAAACTAGGAAATTTTACACTGGATTTCTAAAAAAAGTATTCAAATGTCTGTATCTCTAAAGATTAGAAAACAATCCATGAGGAGTTGTGTTTCACAACTTCTAGAGTAATAACCACCACGATCAAGTGGAGTAGTTATTAAACATTGACTAATTATTGAAGCTAATAGGCTCCACATTTTACATTGCTTTGTGGATATAGCCAAAAGTATTTGGGCAAGTGGGAAACTGGCAAGAGTTTATGAAAAGGTTTGCTCTCTGTGCTTTGACACCAATTTCATCACACAGTAATCCATACCCCCACAGCACTCCAGACCAAAGCAGTTTTCCAGCAGCATGACTACCTTCCAGAAGGTTCCATAATCTGCCATCAGATGGGGCTCCAGAGGTCTTCATTCTTCTGAGATGGATCACAGGTGAATTTTGACTACTACAGCAAAAGCCGTCTCCAAATAGCTTCAAACAATTCAGTGAAACAAAGCTCTATGTTGCTAAATTCTATAGCAGTTCCTCCAAAAGCTGATTTGATCCTTTGTGTACCTGCTGTATAAGGAAACAAACAATGCAACATAACACAAGAAGTCTTTTTCTAGCCTGTATCATAGCTCTCTCTTATTATGTTGGATGCTATCTGCAGTCTTTGAAATCACTGTTATAAGGACACAATTTAATATGAAACCATTGGCATTCTCTGTCCAAATGCTCATGCCTTCCTACAAGCTGACATTAATTTAATTCCCTCCTGCATGAAGCTATAATGCTCCTCAGAATATTTCCAGGAGCTCCAGCATCCCTTAAAACCCAAGTGTGTAAGGGGTTCAATTTCAATTAATTGGATGCCACAATGTATGCGATATGTATGCGATAGTTTGTGTGAGTTACAGAATGTGACTCTTTACTGAGCAGAGAAAACTGTTGGGGCTTTGAGACCACACCCAACCCCATGGCTTGCCCATCACATTTCTCCATGCCCACCGGGGCCTTGCCTCAGACACCCATACACAAAGCTCTCTGTGGACTGTCAGTGCCTGTTCAGGCCCCCTGTGGCCCAGTGCCTTTGCCCTTGGAGTTCAAACTCATGTGACAGCTTGTGTCCCTACCACGACTCTGGCTACTCTCAAAACATATTTACTGCCCAACACACAGGTGCCATCTTGGCCACTGCGAGTGAGTGGCCTGTCCTCAGTCCAGGCCAGCTTGGTACACACTCCTGCAGCCTGTGAGCCTTGGCTTGAGGCAAACACATGCAGCCAGAAGCTGTCGGGACACTTTGAAATAAAATACCATATAGTGTATGGCTTCAGGTCTCTTTCCTGGAAGCCCTAAACCAACATGGTCAAAAGATCGATATGTCCTAGTCCCAGGAAGAGCCTCGATTCCAAACAAGGTTAATGCTGCTTCTCTGTGGGAAATACAGAAATGTGTGGGGATGTTTTGTTGGTATGATGCCTGATTGGAACACAGTATACTGTTACAGGGAGGAGGTCCTACAATGTGAGGGACAGTAACCTGCAGTGAAGAGTGTGCCTTCCAGCTGTTCATCACCAGAACCTAACACCCCTGCAAATTGAAAACCCCTTCCTCTGAGCAAGTTTGAGTTCCCTCCCTTAGCACTAATGCCTTCTCCCTCAGGTCTCAGATAAAGGTAGCCTTTCTAGACAGTGCCATAAGAAAGCTATCAGAAGAAAGCTAGCCCCTCAGCATACCACGTAGGGCCTGCTCAAGGCTGAGTCCCTCCAATTATCACTGCAGTGTGCCCCAGTCTCCCAAGGGAGGAAACAGGTAAATGGGTGCCCCTCCCCAGTACTCCTGATGGATTAATGAAACCACCCACTCTAAATTAAACCCTATGGCCACAGAGCCACTACTGCTTCACCCTGACATGGCAGGGTAACTAGGACAGCTATGAAATCTCTGCTTAGGTAAGCTTAAGATAAAATAAATCTTAAAAAATCCCCAAATAACTGAAAAATCAGGAGTCCAAGGCTGGGGAATGAACCTTGTGATCTAATGTTTTCCAAGGATTCTGAAGCGTCCTTCCATTCTGATTCTCAGCCCTGTTGTAGCTGCTGGAACCTCCTCCAATGGCACCCGGGACTGCCAGGGCAAACAGATTGCCACGCATCAGTCCCTAGAGGCTGAAGGCCTCAGCAGAGTCCGTGTGTCTGTGAGTGTCTGCTGAGTGCATGCTGATGACCAGACATGGGGCCCCTCTTCCCATAGGTGTGAGACCAAGAGGGAAGCCCAACTCCTTTCTGAATCTATTAGAAGATTACACTTTGGACCAATTTATGAGCAGATTTCATCTATTTTTCTCCATAAAGTTCTAGATAGTGTCCAGTTAGCTTTTAGACAGATTTCCCAAGAGGAAAAATTGTGTCCTGGTACTTCATCCACCCTGTTTTCCTTCCCTTGACCCATCAAACCCCCACTTTTGCTGATAAATGCTCCATCAAGGGTCTGGCTGTTCTCTGGCTGTGGTCTTAGTTACTTAATATGCAATCTCAGAAGGGATGAGAAATACCCAGCCACAGTGACGTGCACTAAAAAGCCCTTGTTCCTTCTCTAACCTTTGGAAGTAGTCTACACAACAATGGCCTTTTGTAAATTATAGGATTTCAGAGCTGAAAGTGTGGAAGACTCAGGGAGTTGGTGAAACGGGAGGTTTGGCGAGGGGTGGCCCCGCCTCCGCAGGGTTCCTGAAGTCACACCAAGGTGGCTCTGTGCACGAGAGCAACCCTGACACAGGACTGTCACCTTCCTCAGAAGCACGAACATCAAATCCGTGAGTCAGTCCCACATCTGAAGCAACAAACAGGACAACACAGGAATGGATTCCATGTGTCTCACCCACAGTGGATTAGAGGTTTCCCCCTCACATTTCTTCACTCCCAAATCAGTGCTGACAGGTAGGGGTGTAATTCTTGACACCCACTTTTACAGGGGGTAACAGCAATCCTAAATTTCTGCCAAATGTATCATCACAGCTCAAGAAAAGGAGAAGAATAAGAAGAAACCTAAGTATGGGGGGCATTTAAATTAGAATAAGAATTTAAATTTGAACTTGTCAGTTTTAATCTCCTAGACCTAGGCTTGTGCTAGTTTTATTTTTGTCAAGCATTAACTAGGTTATTTGGAATATACCTTCACTATCTCAGAAAAATAATGATATATGTTTAGTTTCATGTGAAATTCCCAATTTGAGACAGATTAGAGTCAATCTTAACTATAATTCATAAATTATTTGATGTGGGTATTCAAGCATGCTGGAAGGATGTTTGAAATGATCTAAATTTCACACATATTATGCACCCACACTGTCTCTCTCCCTCTTTTTCTCTCCCTGCATCCAATATGAGAAGTTGTTAGATGTACAGAATATAATGTAAATATGTAAGAATATATAGATATGTCAGCATGAAACATGATTTACTTTATGATGATAAGAGTTACAATGACAGCTGTCTGGAGAATTAGGAGGCTGGGTCCTCTGCAAAGCAATCGTGACTGGGGGAGCCAGGGGCAGAAGAACTCTCCAGATGGCTAAACACATGCACAAATGTTTTAATTTCGATACTGATATATGGTTTGAATTTTAATATAGTAAATATATGTTTCTGTGTGGGGTTGGTTTTTAGAAGGGTGTGATTTCTCGTCATAATTTTGCTGCTGTCATCTGTCAACATCTCTGAGGCAGGTCAAAGTGCTGAGTGATGTTTTCTGTCTTAATTTAATTGCCTGTTATTTTATGATAACTAAAGTCAGAAGGTTGCCTAGGTTTTAATATTAAAATGCAAGTTTCATGACTTCACAGTTTCATGACCCGTCTTTCTGCATTTGTGGATTACCTGGGAAATGATCGTGCCAGTCGTCCCTTCCTGCCTTTCATTACCATCATAGTTTTACCAAGATCAATTGTACTTTTCACCAAACCACCTAGTACCTGCCCTGGAAATTTTATTCCAAAACAGAATTCTTTCATCTCCTACAGAACTCAGCAGACTCTAATCCTGAGGCTTCTGCTAGAGAATTCTCAGTGCTTTATTTAAAAACAGGTTTAAAGTTTTAAAAGTCCTCTATTTAAAAACAGACTCTTGGGGCTGGGTAGACATGGTCACTGTCCTCACCTGCCCTTCAGCCACCTACACGGCCCTGTTCTCTGCACAGAATGTTCTACCCAAGTTGCCTTCATCTATTTCAGTTCAGTATCTCCTGCCACCTCCATCTGTGATGACAGCTCATTTACAGAGAGAGCAAGCCATGTTCATTCACTGGCTGTCTGCCTTGTAAGAGAGTTGCTGCCTACTATGGTCCACTGTTTGGGTTCAAGCACACAGCAGAAAGAGTTTAAGAGAAGAGAGGAACATAGGCTTCTATTCTGCCTGCAAAGGAACTATGTTTATAATGGGAAGTGGTTGAATCCAGGGGGAGACTAATCAACTTGGTTTTCAAAGTCTGTTGGAAGCAGATACAAATACCACCCAGGGGAAGGGACTGGTGGCATGGTTCCAGGAAGGGACCTCCGGATCCTGAGGCCCTGTGCTGCCCTGTGCAGTGGCTGAGGACTCCCATCCAGACCTCCCCACTCGCTGACACTCCCCTTTCCCATTAGTGAAGCTCTGTCTGTAAAATATTCTTCTGAGTCAGGTGGGCCTCAGTCCCTTGAGGTGCTGGCAGCTATGGCTTTTCTGGTCACCATCACACCCCCTGCTGCAGAAATATGTGGGTGACTGCATTCCCAGGGCCATTCTCGGGACCAGCCTTTCTCTTTCCCATTTCTACAGAAAATACTTCCCAAGATGCCCCATAAAGGAAGGGGCCTGGGGTCCAGTAAGTATAGGAAACATGAGTGCCATGAGCTGCCTCCCAGACAGTGAAAGCATGTTAGCTGAGTCAATCTTCTGACTACTCACAGTAAATAACTTATTTTAATGACATCTTGGGGGGGGGGCGATATTGCTTATTAATGCTCTGGTGAAGCAGGATTTTAGAGAACAGATGTGAGGAAATAGGTTGTGACCAGGAATTAGGCAAAATACAATCTATTTTTTTTAACATTGAATATATCACAGATCAGACTATAGGGACTAACTCCATAATCACTAGTGTCTGACATGTTTTAGAACTGGGTGAAGTGGTTATTCCTTCCTCACTTCTCCCTCTTATAACTGTTCTGGAATACATATTTGCTTAAGGTTGTGAGGACAGGGCTGGAAATTGATCTGTGTCCTGACGGTCTTTCAAGATCTTTGGTGATTTTTCCACTACCTGTGGATTGCCAATGGTTTAAGTTGAGTGAGTGCCCAAAACATGAGAACCCAGTTCTTAGTGTCCCCTTTGACAAAGGGTTGGGTAATCACGCACCAGCATCTCACCTTACCCCAAAACACATCTATATCCTAATACATACAGACAGTACATGCAGGCTACATCAGAAATAAACTACAGAAAATGAAATTGAAAAGACAAAACCCAATACACTGTAAAGGTCAAATATTACTATGCAATTTTTGGTGCCTTGAAAAAACTGGAGCATGACACATATGTAGAGAACTCCCTTCTGGCTGATAAGGAGGGAAGATGTTGGGGATGACAATGATACAGTTTCATTCTCTTACATGTAGCTGTCCAGTTTTGCCAGCAGAACTGTTGAAGAGACTGTCATTTCCCCATTGTATGTCAATGGCCCTCCTTTATCTTACATTAATTGGCCATATATGTGTGGGTTCATACATGGACTCTCTATTCTATTCTATTGATCTATAGCTCTGTTCTTGTGCCAGTACCAAATTGTTTTGATTACTGTGGCTTTGTAGTAGAGCTTGAAGTTGGGAAGTGAGATCCCCTCTGCTTTATTCTTCCTTCACAGGATTGCTTTGGCTATTTGGGGTCTTTTGTCGTTCCATATGAATTTTAGAACAACTTGTTCCAATTTGTTAAAGAATGATGTTGGTATTTTGATAGGGATTGCTTTGAATCTGTAGAGTGCTTTAGGCAGGATGGCCATTTTGACAATAATAAACCTTCCTACACAAGAGCATGGGATGAGTTTCCATTTGTTAGTGTCCTCTTTAATTTCTCTTGAGAGTGTCTTGTAGTTTTCAGGGTATAGGTCTTTAACTTACTTATTTAGGTTTATTACTAGGTATTTTATTCTTTTTGATGCAATAGTGAATGGAATTGTTTTCCAAATTTCTCTTTCTGCTAGTTCATCATTAGTGTATAGAAAAGCAACACATTTCTGTGTATTAATTTTGTATCCTGCACCTTTGCTGAATTCAGATATTAGATCTAGTAGTTTTGGAGTGGAGTCTTTAGGGATTTTTATGTACACTATCATGTCATCTGCAAATAGTGACAGTTTGACTTCTTCCTTACCTATCTGGATGCCTTTTATTTCTTTGTTTTGTCTAATTGCCATGGCTAGGACCTCCAGTACTATGTTGAATAAAAGTGGAGAGAGTGGACATCTCTGCCTTGTTCATGACCTTAGGTGAAAAGCTTTCAGCTTCTTATTGTTCTGTATGATGTTGGCTGTGGGTTTGTCATATATGGCCTTTATTATGTTGAGGTTCTTGCCCTCTATACCTATTTTGTTGAGTTTTTATCATGAATGGATGATGAATTTGTCAAATGCTTTTTCAGCATCTATAGAGATGATCATGTGTTTTTTTTGTCCTTCTTTTTGTTGATGTGGTGGATGATGTTGATGTATTTCGAATGTTGCGCCATCCTTGCATCTCTGAGTTGAATCCCACTTGATCATTGTGTATGATCCTCTTCATGTATTTTTGAATTCGGTTTGCTAATATTTTGTTGAGTATTTTTGCATCTATGTTCATCAGGGATATTGGTCTGCAATTTACTTTTTTTGCAGTGTCTTTGCCTGGTTTTGGTATTAGAGTGATGCTGGCTTCATAGAATGAGTTTCAAAGTATTCCCTCCTCTTCTAATTTTTGGAAAACTTTAAGGAAAATGGATATTAGGTCTTCTCTAAATGTCTGATAAAATTCAGTGGTGGATCCATCTGGCCTATGAGTTTTGTTCTTGGGTAGTTTTTTGATTACTGCTTCAATTTCTTTGCTGGTAATTGGTCTGTTTAGATTTTCTGTTTCTTCCTTGGTCAGTGTTAGAAGATTGTATTGTTCTAGGAAGTTGTACATTTCTTCTAGGTTTTCCAGCTTGTCTGCATATAGATTTTCATAGTATTCTCTAATAATTCTTTGTATTTCTGTGGTGCCCATCATGATTTTTCCTTTCTCATTTCTGATTCTGTGTATGCATGTAGATTCTCTTTTTCTCTTAATAAGTCTGGCTAGGGGGTTATCTATTTTCTCAAAGAACCAGTTCTTGGTTTCATTGATTTTTTTATATTGATTTATTCTTCTCAATTTTACTTATTTCTTCTCTGATCTTTATTATGTGCCTTATGCTGACTTTGGGCCTCATTTGTTCTTCTTTTTCAAGTTTCAATAATTGTGACTTTAGACTGTTCATTTGGAATTGTTCTTGTTTCAATAGGCCTTGATTGCTATATACATTCCTCTTCGAACTGCCTTTGCTGTGTCCCACAGAAGTTGGGGCATTGTGCTGTTGTTTTCATTTGTCTCCATATATTGCTTGATCTCTGTTTTAATTTGGTCATTGATCCATTGATTATTTAGGAGCATGTTGTTAAGCCTCCATGTGTTTGTGAGCCTTTTTGTTTTCTTTGTACAATTTATTTCTAGTTTTATACTTCTGTGATCTGAGAAGTTAGTTGGTACAATTTCAATCTTTTTGAATTTACCAAGGCTCTTTTTGTGAACTAGTATGTGGTCTATTCTGGAAAATGTTCTATGTGAACTTGAGAAGAATGTGTATCCTGCTGCTTTTGGGTGTAGAGTTCTGTATATGTCTGTTAGGTCCATCTGTTCTAGTGTGTTGTTCAGTGCTTCTGTGTCCTTACTTATTGCCTATCTGGTTGATCTGTCCTTTGGAGTGAGTGTGTGTTGAAGTCTCCTAAAATGAATGCACTGCACTCTATTTCCTCCTTTAATTCTGTTAGTATTTGTTTAACATATGATGGTGCTCTTATGTTGGATGCATATATATTTATAATGGTTATATCCTCTTGTTGTACTGACCCCTTTATCATTATATAATGCCCTTCTTTATCTCTTATTGCTTTCTTTGTTGAGAAGTCTATTTTGTCTTTTACAAGTACTGCAACACCTGCTTTTTTCTCGCTATTGTTTGCATGAAATATCATTTTCCATCCCTCCACTTTTTGTCTGTGTATGTGTTTGGGTTTGAGGTGAGTCTCTTGTAAGCAGCATATAGATGGGTCTTGCTTTTTTATCCATTCTATTGCTCTTTGTTTTTTCACTGGTGCACTCAGTTGATTTACATTTAGGGTGATTATTGATAGATATGTACTTACTGCCATTGCAGGCTTTGTATTCGCGGTTCATGGGTAGCTTCTTTACTATCTAACCATCTAACTCGCTTATTAAGCTATTATAAACACAGTCTGATGATTCTTTATTTATCTCCCTTCTTATTCTTCTTCCTCCACTCTTTATATGTTAGGTGTTTTATTCTGTACTCTTTTTGTGTTTCCTTTGACTGCTTTTGTGGATAGGTAATTTTATTTTTTGCCTTTAGTTAGTGTTTGTTTGGTGTGCTTTCTTTGCTGTGATTTTACTTTCTCTGGTGACATCTATTTA
Source organism: Manis pentadactyla (assembly GCF_030020395.1). Classification (NCBI taxonomy): domain Eukaryota; kingdom Metazoa; phylum Chordata; class Mammalia; order Pholidota; family Manidae; genus Manis; species Manis pentadactyla. The sequence goes on from NC_080020.1 coordinate 135,378,696, forward strand.
GCTTTAGGAGTGCTTCCATATAGAACAGTCCCTTTAAAATACCCTGTAGAGATGGTTTGCAGGAGGCAAATTCCCTCAACTTTTGCTTATGTGGAAATTGTTTAATCCCTCCTTCAAATTTAAATGATAATCTTGTTGGATACAGTGTTCTTGGTTGAAGGCCCTTCTGTTTCATTGCATTAAATATATCATGCCATTCTCTTCTGGCCTGTAAGGTTTCTTTTGAGAATTCTGATGGTAGCCTGATGGGTTTTCCTTTGTAGGTAATCTTTTTTATGTCTCTGGCTGATTTTAATACCCTGTCCTTGTCTTTGATCTTTGCCATTTTAATTATTATATGTCTTGGTGTTGTCTTCCTTGGGTCCCTTGTGTTGGGAGATCTGTGCACTTCCATGGTCTGAGAGACTATTTCCTTCCCCAGCTTGCAGAAGTTTTCAGCAATTATTTCTTAAAAGACACTTTCTATCCCTTTTCCTCTCTCTTCTTCTTCTGGTACCCCTATAATGTGAATATTTTCTGTTTGGATTGGTCACACAGTTCTCTGAGTATTCTTTCATTCCTAGAGATTCTTCTCTCTCTCTCCACCTCAGTTTCTCTGTATTCCTGTTCTCTGATTTCTGTTCCATTAACAGTCTCTTGCACCTCATCCAGTCTGCTCCTAAGTCCTTCTATTGATTGTTTCATTTCTGTTATCTTCCTCCAGACTTCATCCCTTAGCTCCTGCATATTTCTCTGCAGCTCCATCAGCATTGTTATGACTGTTATTTTGAATTCTTTTTCAGGGAGATTGGTTATATCTATCTCACCAGGTCCTTTCTTTGGCTTTTTTTTGAGTGATTTTGGACTGGACCAGGTTCTTCTGTCTTTTCCTGGTGATAGAAGTGATCACCGGCAGGTGGCACATGTGTCAGCTGGGAGAACAAAGTCCCTTCCTGCTTGCTGGTTGCCTTGCCCTTCTACGATGCCTGTGCTGGTTACCCACAAACAGGGTGCAGTCTCTGGGTTAATTCCTTGAGCTGCCATGGGCAGGGCAGCCTTTGGGATGGCCTAGGACATTGCCATGGGTCGCAGATGAGCGGCGTGTATTCTCCTGCAAGAACAGTGCCCCTTCATGCCTTCCTGACTTTACCTCGGTTTCCTCTGCTTGTGCCAGGTGGTTGTGCACTGGGGGTAGCCTCTGGGTGTGGCCTGGTTAGCTCCATGCTGGGAGAAGACTGTGTGTGGTTGTTGTGGGAAGGGCTGCTCCCAAGCTGGTCTGCAGCAATGGTAGGTCAGTCAGTTGGCTTGCAGTGGTGGTTGTGGGAAATGAACAGCAGGCTGCTTATCTCTGTGAGGGGCTTTGGAGCTCTGTTGCCCTCCAGGGGGTTAAAGTGCCTGGAGTTCCTTAGGATTCCTAGCCTTCTGGGCTGAGTGTGCCAGGACAATTTTGTCCATCTGTTAAACCCTTGTCCCTTTAAGACTTTTAAAGTGCCACTTTTGTTTTGTCCCAGGGGAGCCGGCTGCTCGCAGTCTCTGTCTTGAATTTTACTTTTCCATTTCTCTAATATCCAGTACACCATGCAATGTGTGTCTGTGCTCCCAGTGCAGATTACTAGGGCTGGTTATTTAGCAGTCCTGTGCTTCCACTCCCTCCCCACTCTGACTCCTTTCCTCCTGCTGTTGAGGTAAGGAGGGGGGAGCGCTCAGGTCCCACCAGATCATGGCTTTGTATGATCTGTATTACCCTTTTCGTGAGATGCTGAGTTTTCACAGATGTAGATGTAGCCTGACTGTTGTACTGTATCTTCTGGTCTCTCTTTTAGGAATTTTGCTGTATTTGCTGTATTTCCAAAATATATATGGTTTGGGGAGGATATTTCTGCCATCCTACTCACACTGTCATCTTGAGCACCTTCTCAAGGCTCAGAAATGTTAAGTGGCTTGTACAAGTTTATTCAAGGAAAGTGGCATAACTGACATTTAAACAGATATCTGAAGGTAAACATTGATTAAATAAGGCTAGAGTTTTGAGTCTGGAATGCATCATCTTTTTGCTCCACTTAATCTGAACTGCACTTTGCCTTTGTCCATAAGAAAGGATGCATAAGAGAGAGTCATAAGAATTGCATTTTGTATTTGCCTGTAGTGTAAGCTCCGACAGGGGGCTTCTCTGTTTTGTAATGCATGTGCTGAACCTCAAGTTTTCAGACGTGTGCAATCTCAAAGAGTTGTCCACTTCAAAGAGGGCCATCTGAATAGACATGTTGTCAACCATATGACTAGATAAGGAGTCAGGCCTGCCCCCCAAGTACTACTGAGACCCCTTTGAGAGATCTTGGTTGATTGCGATAACTGACCACTTGCTGCTTGGTTTTTCTCTTTTCGCACTGTAATTATTACTCTTCTGTTTTAAATTCACCAGTAAGTGAGCCTGGATAACCTGGCCCCCAATCTCCACCCCAATAAAAGCTGATGCAGGCCCATTTGCACTGTCTCTCTGCCTGCTACCCTGTTGGGTGGCCCTGGCTTTGCCAGATAATTTCAAGGACCTGTAAGCAATAAACCTTTTATTTCAAGTCTCTGCTGTTGTTACTGAGGGTGTTCTGAGATCATATGAGAATGACAAGGGCTGGTCCAACCACAACAGCAGTTAGTGATAGGCAGAGCCCAGCACACCCCAGGATTTACTGTGGAGGTCTCACTGAGAGTGTCATTCCCTACTTAGAACTCTGGGGAGAAAGAGTCTCAGGAATAAGTGCCAGAAATAGACATGTTTCTGCTTAGTAAATGATCTCTCCTTATGGTCTCTTTACATTATAAAGCTGATCTTATTTCCCTTTCTGTTTAAGGTGCTAAGAAGTTCAGAATAATAGCCCAATCTACCCTTAATGAATTACATTTGTGCGCTGTTAACTTTATACCAGGGCTTAGTACTGCTTTCACTTTTCTCATGTCTTTATTTTTGTTTTAAAAAAACCATTTTCTTTACCCTATATCAAGTGTCCTTAGAAATGAATTACTAATGTACCAACAAAGGAAGTGAAAAAAAAACAGACTCTTGGAGGAATACCATGGGGGCGGTGTTGTCAGAGCAGTTACATCTAGAGCAATTTATTTTACCTTATCTCCACTTTCTTCCACCCACACTCAGATAAGAAGGGTGATCTAGGTCTCCTCCAGAGAGATTTCACCTCACAGTCAAAATGAAAAACAGGTTTGGGAAAATGTCCCAGCACCATGTTGGTAAGAGCATAATGCCACATGGTAGATTATTCAAGAATCTCAAAACTATCATCATAGGAGTGGTTCTGTGTGCTCTCTCAGCACACCTATCCAAGTCTGAAAGTTGCCACTCTATGACTGGAGTTTGCTGCAATCTTTTGGAAGTGGAGAATGGCAGACACTTGCTATGGAAATTCAAACCTTGTTTTCAGAATAAGCCAGCTGATCTTCATTGCTAATAAAATTGTTAATTGGCACAACCTGTACGGCAGCCAACTTGGGGATACATATATCAGCATTACAAGTACATATGTTCTTTGCTATAGCTGCCTCAGATGTAAGAATATATGACCAATATTCTTGCACACATGTACAATCATGTATGTACAAAGTTTCTCACTAAGCATTTGTTTATAATGGAAAAAATGGGAACCAACCTAAATAGTCTCAACAGAGACTGCTTAAGTAGCAGATTTGATCCATAAAATGTAGCTGTACAAAGAGAACTTTTGTAGTATACCAGTGTATATTTTGTTAATTATGAATCATGTGAATGTATCACCCACACAAAAAGAAAATGTAAAGTCAAATCTTATCCTCTGAGAAAAGAAAGAATGCCTACTTATATAACAAAAGCTTCACTAACACTGGCATCATTTTAAATATAAAATATATTTGACTTCAAAATGTTGGAGCCAGAAGGTAAAATACTTTTTGGAAACATTTCTAGTTGGATTAATCCAAATATAAATGATAAATACACAGATATACTGAGGTGTAATTGCAACACTTCTTCACTACTTCGTTTTCTTCCTATTGCTATAACCATAGTACTTTTCCTCTACCTTAATATCAATTACAATATAATATCTTAACCAATGATTGATTTGGAGTAACCTCAAGCCAGAGAAGAATTTTTAAAATATTCATGATCAATCAAAAGCTTAGGGTATTTAGTTATGCAAATACTAAAATTCTGGGTGTAAGTATTACATAAAAAATTTAAGTCTCAGGTAGAACTCGAGTATTTCCAAAGTTTGCAATATATAGGAAAGCTACATACATAGGGAAGACTATAAATAGGAATAAGAATCTTATATATCTGTAGGGAAATAGTGTAAATGAACAAAGAAATGATAAGTATTAAACATTTTGTTCTATTTGTATCTTTAAGAAATAGCATTCAAATCATATCAAACTGTAATTAACCAGGTCTGAGGAAATGTGAGTGAATTTTAAAAAGGATACATAAACGTCTGTCACTAATCATCACAAATGTGTTTTCAGAATATTGAAGTCTAAAAAAATTATTTGAATATGCATGTTCTAAAAATAAATTAGGTACAAAGAAACCTAAGCCTGGTATATTTCAGTCTGTAGGCAAGGGGTAGCAGTTCGCAAAAGGGATTGGTGCTATCATTTCATTAATCATGAAGAGAGAATACAGAAAGGAAGCCAGGATAAAGCCCCATAAAATCCCAATTTTAGAAGAGGAGTAGAAGCATGAAAAGAAGATTTTTAAAGAACAATTTAGACAGAAAAACAAAACAAAACAAGATCAGGAGCGGACAGAGTCCTTGCCATCTGGATGCTCAAGGACAAAAGCATTCTGGAGGGAAGATTAGGTCATTTGAGTTCAATTTTGCAGTGGCATCAGGATAAATCAGTGATGACATTCAGTGGCATTTGACAATGTAGTGGTTCTTGGCAATGTCAGCTCCACAGAGTAATGGGGCATAATCTCTACTGTCAAGACTGAGTGAATCATTAGAAGGGAAGCCAAGATATGCATGTAAGTCCCAGCATCTGAATGCTAAAGAAAGGCTTTGGGCCACAGACAAAGGGGAAAGTAGTGTTGCAGGAAAGCTTTCTAAGACAGGAAATGTACACAAATGCACAGACACGCTGAAATAGAGCCGATTGATGCCAAGTTGGGATCATTAACAGGGTGAGGTCCCCAAGGAGTGAGTCTGGCACATGCATCACAAGCATAACATGGATGACAACCTATGGTCAAACAGAGCCTTCTCCACTGAGCAGGAGGAAGGAGTGATGAGAGCAAGTGCCAGTCAGTGTAGAATTAATTTGGGAAACTATACCTATGGAAGAAGATTGGGACATTCTTGGTAATTTCTACATCTCCTTGGTGAAGTTCGTGAAGCAATTTTCTGCATGGGTTTGGAGAGGTATAATGGTATAGAAAGTGTAAACTCGGGATGGATGCTTAGAGCAGTTTTAAATAGGGATTAGTAGAGGGAGGCTACGAGGGAGACATGGAGGATTCCCAGGAAGCACTGTGGGAACTGAGCTGGTGGAGAGGGTGAACCTTTAGAGGCCTCAGTCCCCAAGTATGAGTGATATTCTCCAAGACTGCTCACCAGTCTGAATGGGCAAGGGGCAGATCTACAAGGTCTAAATGATTGTGGTGGGGAGAGGGAAAAGCAGAGCTGGAAATAGGGAAGGCTGTGTACAATAGTGAGAGATAATACTTTAAAACTATACAAATTAAATGTTATGTGGTTTCCTGGATTGAATCCCAGAACAGAAAAAGGACATCAGTGGAAACCTAAATAAAGTTTAGATTCTAATCAATGCACGAAAGTTAACTTTTTAATTTTGGCAAATATACCATGGCTATATAAGATGTTAACATTAGGGAAAATTAGGTGAAATGTACTCTGGAACCCTCTGTGTCACCTTTATAACTTATCTATAAGTGTGAAATTATTCCAAAACCATATATTATTTAATTTCAGATTTCACATTTAAATGAGTAACCTAAAAGCAGACACACAGACACACACATCCCAGTCTGGTAACATGATTTTGGAGGATTCCTTGTTTCCAAGTTTGAAACACCTACAAACTTCAGAGTCAGACCATGTTCCCCTGGGTAACGATGCCCACCACGTGAATGGTTTTGTTCTCACCACTTGATTCTTTGTGGATGACATAGCACTTGTCTAAACTTCTAGAACACAAATGGTAGCTCAGAGGGGACCTGCCATAAACCTCCAGGCTTCCCTACTTCTTCCGTGCAGCCCATGTCCGCACTGAATCAGAGTTGGCCCTGTGTGACAGCTTGTTCTATGGATGCCATGCCTGTTCACAAAAGGCATTAGATCCATTTACCTCACTTGCTTTGGGGGTACACAGACAACATTCTGTAAGGACACTCGAGCAGACCTGTGAGTGCCTGTGTGGAGACAGTGGAGGTCCCTGGCCAACAGCCAGCAGCTATTTCACAGCAATGTCAGGGAAACAACTTGAAGAGGATTCACCAGCCCCAGTCAAACCTCCAGATCACTTCTGCCCCAGCCATCATCTAGCCGGAGCCTAATGAAAGACTTTAAGGCAGAATTTCCCTACCAAGCTGCTTCTGCATTATTGACCAATAGAAACCATGAGATAGTGATATTACTATTTTGAGATATGAATTTTGGGTAGTTTCTTACACACAAAAAAATGAGTAATACAGATTTTGGTGCAAATAAATGAAGTGCTGTAAGATTGGCAGTGGGACTCATCTTTGGGAGAAGCTGGAAGTACCTTGGGAAGAAGGCTAATGAGATCCTAAAAGGCTTTGAAGTGACTTAGCAGAGCTCAAGGCTATAAACAAATCTGCCTTTTCCTCTAGAGGGCAAAACTGTATCTTCCATGGCTGTTCATCAAACAAACATCCTTAAAGAGAGTCTAAAACAAAGAGCAATCAGTGCCTCCACTCACAAGTTGTGCAGAGATATCAGAGACCTCTGGAGAATTATTTCCCAGCAAAGCATGTGTACTTTGCATGTGAAACAGACATGAAAACTCAGGTAGGGGGTGGACAATAGTAGCTAAACAGGTATCTTTCATTGAATCTTGCCTCCTAATAATTATGTCACTGTGTAGTTCCCTCCCACTTGTTCAAGTGGCAGTATGTGACCTTTGAGGCTGTTATAGAAGGCATTGTCACTTCTCCCTTGGACTTAACTGCTCACCTTGGTGTTGAACACCATGCCATGAGGACATTCAAGTATTCCTATGAGAAGCCTACATGCAGAGGAACCAGGTCTTCTGGTCAACAGGCATCACAAACTTGATGTGTGTGTAAGAAAGTCATCTTGAAATTGAACCCTCCACCCTATTTAAGCCTTCTGGTGCCACCTGACTATACCCTCTTTAGACACTCTGGACCTGAACTATCTCATGGATAATTAATATAGCAACAGTCAAGGATGAAATTGGACTGTTATTATTAGCTAGGTGCAGAACTTATTATTATAGTTCACATTTGGAAACTGGAAGGCAGAGGGGTTATCAGACATCCTTTATGAAACTTTCTGCCACTTATGAGATTTTTATCTTACAGTGACCATCAGGCATATCCTTCCCGTGACCAAGAATTCACAATTCCATTATAGCCAGTCTACTTCATTCTTGAATCATTCCAGTAATTTGAAAGCCTTTCTTTTTATTGAATAAACATGTGGTTCTCTATAATTTTTGTGACTGGATCTGAATTTTGTCAAAATCCACAAAAATAAATCTGATTTTTCTATACATTAACATAAACTGGTTGCATGGTGCATGAGAGAGTTCATCTCCAGAATATATATTTTTTTACCATAAATTTGGCTATACACCCATAATATCATTGGCCTTTCACAATTTCTTATATTGTGGCAATGATTTCCTGGCACTGTATTTTCTGCTAACAAACTTGGATAAATGAGACAATATAAGTAAAATCAGGTAGTCTGGCTTATCCAGTTTGAATCTGCTTAGCATAGAGTTTTCCAAGTAATGATATTCTCTTAAGTCTAGGAGAATTGTGTGCCTATAGAAACCTGAGAAAGCAGAAGGTCTATCTTTAGTCAAGCATTTGTTTTTCCTTTGTGTATTTGGAAGAAATCACTTTAATGGTTTAAATGTTTTACTGTATACATCACATCCTAGGAGGAATCAAGTGAGTCATTTGAGCGTGTGTTTTACTTCCTGCTAGAATCCAGCCCATCATTCTCTGGCTGGCTTTTAGCTATGAAGCAACGCACTCAGAGAACAACACTGGGCAGGGCATTCACAGTGTCCAGCAGGGAACAGCCCTGGTTATGAAGAGAACTTTACTACATAATGGTGATGACAGCTAAGTTTAATTGAAGTAGAATTATGCACACCATTCCATCAATAATTAATATGTTGTTGGGTCAATAAGATAACTGGACTAAGATCAATATTACATCATAAAGCATTTCTCAGCATTTCAATACCATTTTTTAAAAATCTGAAATGGATTACAATATTTTTATTTCCCAAAGGAGCCACATCAGCATTTGCCTAAGGGATGGAGTTATTATACCTGGAAATGCTTAGCATTTTGCTCAGGACCACAGAGACAATTAATAGCAAAACTGGGAATGCAGTTAGGTGTTCAGTCCATAGAATTACATTTTTCCAGTTTAGTTAGATTCCTGACTTCCAGCTTAAGTCAGGCTCTGGAAGGGCTGACAAAATGCCTTGTAGGAATTGATGAAACCACTAGGCAGGGAGGGGCCTCACCATGGTTTTGACTAGCCAATGCTTCCATCATCACTTGAAAAAGTAAAAGTTTTCTCTCCCAGATAATATTCTTGAGAATATAATAGGACTTTTCAAGTATTCGGTCCACAAGGCTGGTGTGGTCTCTCCCCTTACTCCCTCTTGTACCTCAATAGAACTTAATGGTCTAAAACTGAAACATATGAAACACATAGTCACACATATAACTAAAATCATAATGCATTTAAGATAAAATAGCAAAATTTATCAGAATCAATGAAGGCCTGGGGAAATTCAAATATGGGAAGATGAAGAAAGTGACACTTAAAGAATGAAGGATGAGAAGGAGTTAGCAAGGTAAAGCATGGCAGAGGAACAATCTAGGTAGAGGACAGGTGTGAAGGTCCTGGGAGATGGAGTGTGATGTTGGATTTTCAGGACATAGAAGATACAGGTATACCTGGGAGACAGTGAACAAGTAATTGAATGGGGGGAGATGAAGCTGAAGCAGTAGATAAATATAATTAATAAGACTGATTAGATCATGTAAACAATTTTGGGTTTTATTTTCTGATGCAGGTACTTTCAGAAACAAGACAAGGACAGATCAGATTATTTGTTTATTGTTGTCAACATCAAGAATGCTTAATTATGTTATGAGAGAGAGAGTCATGGACAGGGAGGAAGAGGGGGATTTATCAATATGGTCACATTTGTTTTAATTTCCCAGTTACATTTTATAGTTAATAAATTTGAAATTATTGACAACTTTAATTAGTTCTTTCCCATAGGTCATAATACTTTCAATAGAGAAAATATTACTTCCCTAAGTGTGGTAGTAACTGTTAACCTGACAGCAAAATCAGGTAAATGGAGGATATTCTCAACATTAAAATACTTTCAGTATTAAATGTGTAAATATTTCCTATGTACTAATAGCATCTTCAGTTCTACACAGTACCATTCCTTGTGTTAATGATTTCTTTGATACTTTTGTCAAATCTTGATAAGGAAAATTCAGTGGTTTTAATACTGTGCTGCCGTGGTGCTTAAGTGTAAATATATCAAATTAAAAATGGGAACTCCACACAAAGATTCTTCCCAGAAGGTGAGGTATTCCAAAGTGCAATTATAAATTTAAACAGCAAGCTATGTACACTTTTCCTATTGTGTGTCTTAGTTTCTTCCTCATTTTTGCAGGGATAAATATTTTCTGCATATAAGCTTTGTTTTCACTAATTGAAACTCATTCAAAACTTTAAAAGCTGATATTTTTTGATCTACTGTTTACGTACTATTTGATTAGTTATTTCCAATTGGTTTTTAAAAAAAGCAAGCAAAACCTATAGGACTTGTTTATAAAAAATGTTTACTGTCACCGTAGGACATACAGGCATGGTTGCATGACAGCCAAAGGACAAGCTGGATGCGCCGTGCAGAAGTCAGGCTCCAACGTCCTAGCTTATTTTCATACAACTGTTAATAACTACTAATTCCTTAAAAATGAAAGATCCAGGACAAATGCCGATCTGAGCAAGTTGATTGGACAATAGACAAAAGGAGACCCTACTGGGTAAATCAGGATGAAAAGCCACCAGTGTTTGGGCTTGAGAATAAGATCCCACATATGTGTTCACTGTTGCCCCTCAGGTATGAAGCAGTCTAACTGATTAGCTAAGCAGAAATCCTTGCTTCCGTCTTACTGTGTCTACAGAAATATGCATTACACTAATCTCTGTAAGTTTTCCCTTATTCCTAAAGTCTATAAAATAATGCAAAGTTGCTTTCCTTTTAATAATTGCAAATCCTTTCAGAAAATCATGAGAACTAAGAGTGACCCTTGGTTACATTATGAAAAGAATCTGCTATCACTGAGAACAAAGTATTCTACTAAATTACCTCAGATGAGTGCTTCTGCCGTTGGAATAGGCAAAATAATATCAATTTTGCACACTTTCTCCCAAAAATTGGAAGCAGACAGAATTCTTCCTAATTCACTAAGTACTGCACTACTCAAACAACAAAACTGAATAAAGACATTATGAGAAGATAAAGCTACAAAATAATATCTCTCCTGAATGATTCTCAAAAATATTGGCAAATTTTATCCAACAATATGCAAAAAGCATTATACATCATGATCAGGTGAGACTTTTTTCCTGGTATATAAGACTCATTGAACATTTGAAAAATCAGCCAATGTAATTTTTTTTTTCACTATTCTCTTTCATAATTTATTTTTTGTCCAGATAATTGCCTAATTTTCCCATGCATTTTTTTTTGAGAGGGCATCTCTCATATTTAATGATCAAATGGTTGTTAACAGTTAACAACAATAAAATTCTGTACAGGGGACTCAATGCACAATCATTAATCAACCCCAAGCCTAATTCTCATCAGTCTCCGATCTTCTGAAGCACAACAAACAAGTTCTTACACGGTGAACAAATTCTTACATAGTGAATAAGTTCTTACATGGTGAACAGTACAAGGGCAGTCATCACAGAAACTTTCAGTTTTGATCACGCATTATGAACTACAAACAATCAGGTCAGATATGAATATTCGTTTGATTTTTATATTTGATTTATATGTGAATCCCACATTTCTCCATTATTATTATTATTATTATTATTATTATTATTATTATTTTAATAAAATGCTGAAGTGGTAGGTAGATGCAAGATAAAGGTAGAAAACATAGTTTAGTGCTGTAAGAAAGCAAATGTAAATGATCAGGTGTGTACCTATAGGCTAAGTATTAATCCAAGCTAGACTAGGGCAACAAAACATCCACGGATGCAGAAGATTTCTCTCAAAACAGGGGGGTTGAGGTTCTAAGCCTCACCTCTGTTGATCCCCAATTTCTCACCTGATGGTCCCCCTGCGACTGTGCTTTCTTAGGATGTTCCTCCCTTGAGGAATCTTACCCGTCTCTGGCTAACCAGTCATCTTCCGGGGCCATACAGGGAGATGTAAAGTTGGTAAGTGAGAGAGAAGCAATATTATTTGAAAAGGCTAGCTTTTTACTTCTTTGCAGATTTATGCCCTGTGGGTTTTATGCCCAGCATTTGTCTTGAGGTACCTTTACCACTTGGAAGAATTATGATACTCGGTAAATTCGATATGAGACACAAATTCTATTTAAGGGTTGTAATTAGGAAGGAAGAAGAAAAGCTATAGAAGTAGCAGACAGAATAAAACATGGGAAGATTGGTTATTTCTTTGACATATCTTCTTGTAGAGTAACTTCAGCATGTATAGGTTTTAAACTACTAATTAAATTGCGCACACACATTAACATAATAGGAATACAGTTACATAACCAAAGCAGACCTACAATTACCAGCCATCCCCAGTGAAACCAAGAAAACCAGTTAGGCACCCTAAGCATTTGTGAAATCTTATCTATGATATGATGGATATTCTCTAACTGAATTTGAATAGTTTGAGAAAAATCAGACAATTTAAAACAACACATTCCTGGGAACTGTTCACATCCCATATGTTCTTTTAACAGTAGATAGTCTGTAGTCTCAAGATTTTGGAGCGCTGCAACTTGCACTTCTCCTAATTCTTGGTTGAGTTCCAACAGTATAGATCCAGTCAAATTTGTTATTTTACTGTATGCACAGGCCAGTTTAGATATCTCCCCCTTCATTCCAATGGCAATTCCAGGAACCAGTGGGATGAATGCAGCTACAACTGCAACAGTGCCAGGATCTTTGTTGACATTTCTTGATGATCATCTTCTGGAATGACACTTCCAGAGTATGTTGATGTTGGAACTTCTTCTTCATATCGTATCTTATTTCGTTTTCTGGGTAGCCAAATTGGGCTTTGATCCTCTGTATAAATACAAACAGACCCTTTGCCCACACTTTGATATGCCCTTTATACCTTTGTGAAGAACTTATTGGAGGTCACCACACAGGAACTGCTTTTTTTCGTTTTAAGAGAAAGGAATATTATCAGAAAAATGTATTTCCATACTTGATCATCTGACACCCTTTAAATGATCAAAATTAAGGATATTTAAAGCATGCATTAATCGTTGATTTACAGTTAGTTTTATCCTATCATGGAGTAATCCCCCTTTCTTTTTTTTTTGTTATCATTAATCTACAATTACATGAAGAATATTATGTTTACTAGGCTCTCCCCTATACCAGGTACCCCCTATAAACCCCTTTACAGTCACTGTCCATCAGCATAGCAAAATGCTGTAGAATCACTACTTGTCTTCTCTGTGTTGTACAGCCCTCCCCTTTCTCCCACCCTCCCCATATGCATGCTAATATTAATATCCCCGTTCATCTTCTGCCCCCCTTATCCCTCCCTACCAACCCATCCTCCCCAGTCCCTTTCCCTTTGGTACCTGTTAGTCCATTCTTGGGTTCTGTGATTCTGCTGCTGCTTTGTTCCTTCAGTTTTTCCTTTGTTCTTTTTTTTTTTTTTGATTTACAGTTGATGATTCACTATCTTTTATTTTTATTTTTTTAATTTTTAATTTTTTATTTTTTTTTACTGAAGGGTAATTGACAACAGTATTACATTACATTAGTTTCAGGTGTACAACACAGTGATTCAACATTTATATACATGATAATTCTAGGTACCAGCTATCACCATACCAAGTTGTTACAATATTTTGACTATATTCCTTATGCTATACATTACATCCCGGTTACTTATTTATTTTACAATTGGAAGTGTGTTTATATATATATATGTGTGTGTATATATATATATATATATATATATATATATATATATATATATTTTGTGAGGGCATCTCTCATATTTATTGATCAAATAGTTGTTAACCACAATAAATTTCTGTATAGGGGGGTCAATACTCAATGCACAATCATTAATCCACCCCAAGCCTAATTTTCGTCAGTCTCCAATCTTCTGATGCATAACGAACAAATTCTTACATGGAGTACAAATTCTTACATAGTGAATAAGTTACATGGTGAACAGTGCAAGGGCAGTCATCATAGAAGCTTTCGGTTTTGTTCATGCATTATGAACTATACACAGTCAGTTCAAATATGAATATTCATTTGATTTTTAAACTTGATTTATATGTGGATACCACATTTCTCTATTATTATTATTTTTAATAAAATGAAGTGGTAGGTAGATACGAGATAAAGGTAGAAAATACAGTTTAGTGTTGTAAGAGAGCAAATGTAGATGATCAGGTGTGTGCCTGTAGACTATGTGTTAATCCGAGCTAGACGAGGGCAATAAAACATCCACGTATGCAGAAGATTTCTCTCAGAACATGAGGGGGGAGGTTCTAAGCCTCACCTCTGCTGCTCCCCATTTTCTCACCAGATGGCCCCCTGCAACTGTGCCTGTCTTAGGTTGTTCCTCCCTTGAGGAATCTTACCCGTCTCTGGCTAACCAGTCATCTTCCGGGGCCATACAGGGAAATGTTAAGTTGGTAAGTGAGAGAGAAGCCTTATTGTTTGAAAAGGTTAGCTTTTTACTTCTTTGCAGATTTATGCCCTGTGGCTTCTATGCCCAGCATTTGTCTTGAGGTGTCTTTACCACTTGGAAGAATTATGATACTCGGTAAATTCGACATGTGGCACGAGTTCTATTTAAAGGTTGTGATTAGGTAGGAAGAAGAAAAGCTATAGAAGTAGCAGGCAGAAGAAAACCTGGGAAGATTGATTATTTCTTTGACATATCTTCTTGTAGAGTAACTTCAGCATGGATAGGTTTTAAACTACTAATTAAATTGTGCACACACATTAACATAATAGGAATATAGTTACCTAACCAAAGCATACCTGTAATTACCAGCCATCTCCAGTGAAACCAAGAAAACCAGTTAGGCACCTTAGGCATTTGTGAAAACTTATCTATGATATGGTGGATATTGTCCGACTAAACTTAAACAGTCTGAGAGAATTCAGATAAACTAGAACAACCCATTCCTGGGGACTGTTCATATCCCATATGTTCTTTTAACGATAAATAGTCTGTGGTTGTAAGATTTTGGAGTGCTACAATTTGCACTTCTCCTAATTCTTGGTTGAGTTCCAACAGTATAGATCCAGTCCAATTTTTTGTTTTACTGTATGCACAGGCCAGCTTAGATATCTCCTTCATCATTCCCATGGCAAGTCCAGGAACTGGTGGGATGAGTGCATCCACACCTGTGACAGTGCGTGGATCTTTGTTGGAGTTTTTTTTTTTTTGCTGATCATCTTCTGTCATGAGTCTTCCCGAGATCCTTTGTTCTTATACTCCACAGATGAGTGAAATCATTTGGTATTTCTCTTTCTCCGCTTGGCTTATTTCACTGAGCATAATACCCTCCAGCTCCATCCATGTTGCTGCAATTGGTTGGATTTGTTTTCTTCTTATGGCTGAGTAATATTCCATTGTGTATATGTACCACATTTTCTTTATCCAATCATCTACTGATGGACACTTAGGTTGCTTCCAATTCTTGGCTGTTGTAAATAGTGCTGTGATAAACATAGGGGTGCACTGATCTTTCTCATACTTGATTGCTGCATTCTTGGGGAAAATTCCTAGGAGTGCAATTCCTGGGTCAAATGGTAAGTCTGTTTTGAGCATTTTGATGTACTTCCATACTGCTTTCCACAATGGTTGAACTAACTTACATTCCCACCAGCAGTGTAGGAGGGTTCCCCTTTCTCCACAGCCTCGCCAACATTTGTTGTTCTCTGTCTTTTGGATGGCAGCCATCCTTACTGGTGTGAGGTGATAACCTCATTGTAGTTTTAATTTGCATTTCTCTGATAATTAGCGATGTGGAGCATCTTTTCATGTGTCTGTTGGCCATCTGTATTTCTTTTTTGGAGAACCGTCTGTTCAGTTCCTCTGTCCATTTTTTAAGTGGATTGTTTGTTTTCTGTTTGTTGAGGTGGGTGAGCTCTTTATATATTTTGGACATCAAGCCTTTATCGGATGTGTCATTTTCAAATATATTCTCCCATACTGTAGGGTTCCTTTTTTGTTCTATTGATGGTGTCTTTTTCTGTACAGAAGCTTTTCAGCTTAGTATAGTCCCACTTGTTCATTTTTGCTGTTGTTTTCCTTGCCCCGGGGAGATATGTTCAAGAAGAGGTCACTCATGTTTATGTCTAAAAGGTTTTTGCCTATGTTTTTTTCTAAGAGTTTTATGGTTTCATGACTTACATTCAGGTCTTTGATCCATTTTGAATTTACTTTTGTGTATGGAGTTAGACAGTGGTCCAGTTTCATTCTCCTACATGTAGCTGTCCAGTTTTGACAGCACCATCTGTTGAAGAGACTGTCATTTCACCATTGTATGTCCATGGCTCCTTTATCAAATATTAATTGACCATATATGTCTGGGTTAATGTCTGGATTCTCTAGTCTGTTCCATTGGTCTGTGGCTCTGCTCTTGTGCCAGTACCAAATTGTCTTGATTACTATGGCTTTGTAGTAGAGCTTGAAGTTGGGGAGTGAGATCCCCCCTACTTTATTCTTCTTTCTCAGGATTGCTTTGGCTATTTGGGGTCTTTGGTGTATTCATATGAATTTTTGAATTATTTGTTCCAGTTCATTGAAGAAAGTTGTTAGTAATTTGATAGGGATTGCATCAAATCTGCATATTGCTTTGGGCAGGATGGCCATTTTGACGATATTAATTCTTCCTAGCCATGAGCATGGGATGAATTTCCATTTGTTAGTGTCCCGTTTAATTTCTCTTAAGAGTGACTTGTAGTTTTCATGGTATAAGTCTTTCACTTCTTTGGTTAGGTTTATGCCTAGGTATTTTATTCTTTTTGATGCAATTGTGAATGGAATTGTTTTCATGATTTCTCTTTCTATTGGTTCATTGTTAGTGTATAGGAAAGCTACAGATTTCTGTGTGTTAATTTTGTATCCTGCAACTTTGCTGTATTCCGATATCAGTTCTAGTAGTTTTGGAGTGGAGTCTTTAGGGTTTTTTATGTACAATATCATATCATCTGCAAATAGTGACAGTTTAACTTCTTCTTTACCAATTTGGATTCCTTGTATTTCTTTGTTTTGTCTGATTGCTATGGCTAGGACCGCCAGTACTATGTTAAATAACAGTGGGGAGAGTGGGCATCCCTGTCTAGTTCCCGATCTCAGAGGAAGAGCTTACAGCCTCTCGCTGTTCAGTATAATGTTGGCTGTGGGTTTATCATAGATGGCCTTTATTATGTTGAGGTACTTGCTCTCTATTATCATTTTGCTGAGAGTTTTTATCATGAATGGATGTTGAATTTTGTCAAATGCTTTCTCAGCATCTATGGAGATGATCATGTGCTTTTTGTCTTTCTTTTTGTTGATGTGGTGGATGATGTTGATGGATTTTCAAATGTTGTATCATCCTTGCATCCCTGGGATGAATCCCACTTGGTCATGGTGTATGATCCTTTTAACATACTTTTGAATTCGGTTTGCTTATATTTTATTGAGTATTTTTGCATCTACATTCATCAGGAATATTCGTCTGTAATTTTCTTTTTTGGTGGGGTCTTTGCCTGGTTTTGGTGTTAGGGTGATGTTGGCTTCATAGAATGAGTTTGGGAGTATTCCCTCAACTTCTGTTTTTTGGAAAACTTTAAGGAGAATGGGTATTATGTCTTCTCTGTATGACTGATAAAATTCCAAGGTAAATCTGTCCGGCTCGGGGGTTTTGTTCTTGGGTAGTTTTTTGATTACCGTTTCAATTTCTTTGCTCGTAATTGGTTTGTTTAACTTTTGTGTTTCTTCCTTGGTCAGTCTTGGAAGGTTGTATTTTTCTAGGAAGTTGTCCATTTCTTCTAGGTTTTCCAGCTTGTTGGCATATAGGTTTTCATAGTAGTCTTTAATAATTCTTTGTATTTCTGTGGAGTCTGTCATGATTTTTCCGTTCTCATTTCTGATTCTGTTGATTTGTGTTGATTCTCTTTTTCTCTTAATAAGTTTGGCTAGAGGCTTATCTATTTTGTTTATTTTCTCAAAGAACCAGCTCTTGGTTTCGTTGATTTTTGCTATTGTTTTATTCTTCTCAGTTTTGTTTATTTCTTCTCTGATCTTTATTATGTCCCTCATTCTGCTGACTTTAGGCCTCATCTGTTCTTCTTTTTCCTGTTTCGATAATTGTGATGTTTGACTATTCATTTGGGATTGTTCTTCCTTCTTCAAGTGTGCCTGGATCGCTATATACTTTCCTCTTAAGACTGCTTTTGCTGCATCCCACAGAAGTTGGGGCTTTGTGTTGTTGTTGTCATTTGTTTCTATATATTCCTTGATCTCTATTTTGATTTTTTCGTTGATCCATTGATTATTTAGAAGCATGATGTTAGGCCTCCATGTGTTTGTGAGCCTTTTTGTTTTCTTTGTAGAATTTATTTCTAGTTTTATACCTTTGTGGTCTGAAAAATTGGTTGGTAGAATTTCAATATTTTGGAGTTTACTGAGGCTCCTTTTGTGGGCTAGTATGTGGTCTATTCTGGAGAATGTTCCATATGCACTTGAGAAGAATGTGTATCCTGTTGCTTTTGGATGTAGAGTTCTATAGATGTCTATTAGGTCCATCTGTTCTAGTGTGTTTTTCAGTGCCTCTGTGTCCTTACTTATTTTCTGCCCGGTGGATCTATCCTTTGGGGTGAGTGGTGTGTTGAAGTCTCCTAAAATGAATGCATTGCAGTCTTTTTCCCCGTTTAGTTCGGTTAGTATTTGTTTCACATATGCTGGTGCTCCTGTGTTGGGTGCATATGTATTTAGAATGGTTATATCCTCTTGTTGGACTGAGCCCTTTATCATTATGTAGTGCCCTTCTTTATCTCTTGTTACTTTCTTTGTTTTGAAGTCTATTTTGTCTGATATTAGTACTGCAACCCCTGCTTCCTTCTCGCTGTTGTTTGCCTGAAATATGTTTTTCCATCCCTTGACTTTTAGTCTGTTCATGTCTTTGGGTTTGAGGTGAGTTTTTTGTAAGCAGAATATAGATGGGTCTTGCTTTTTTATCCATTCTGTTACTCTGTGTCTTTTGATTGGTGCATTCAACCCATTAACATTTAGGGTGACTATTGAAAGATATGTACTTATTGCCATTGCAGGCTTTAAATTCGTGGTTACCAAAGGTTCAAGGTTAGCCTCTTTAGTATCTTACTGCCTAACTTAGCTCGCTTATTGAGCTGTTATATACACTATCTGGAGATTCTTTTCTTCTCTCCCTTCTTGTTCCTCCTCCTCAATTCTTCATATGTTGGATGTTTTGTGCTGTGCTCTTTCTAGGAGTGCTCCCATCTAGAGCAGTCCCTGTAAGATGTTCTGTAGAGGTGGTTTGTGGAAAGCAAATTCCCTCAGCTTTTGTTTGTCTGGGAATTGTTTAATCCCACCGTCATATTTGAATGATAGTCGTGCTGGATACAGTATCCTTGGTTCAAGGCCCTTCTGTTTCATTGTATTAAATATATCATGCCATTCTCTTCTGGCCTGTAGGGTTTCTGTCAAGAAGTCTGATGTTAGCCTGATGGGTTTTCCTTTATAGGTGACCTTTTTCTATCTAGCTGCCTTTAAAACTCTTTCCTTGCCCTTGATCCTTGCCTTTTTAATTATTATGTGTCTTGCTGTTTTCCTCCTTGTATCATTTCTGTTGGGGGTTCTGTGTATTTCAATGGTGTGTTCGATTATTTCCTCCCCCAGTCTGGGGAAGTTTTCAGCAATTATTTCTTCAAAGACACTTTCTATCCCTTTTCCTCTCTCTTCTTCTTCTGGAACCCCTATAATATGGATATTGTTCCTTTTGGATTGGTCACACAGTTCTCTTAGTATTGTTTCGTTCCTGGAGATCCTTTTATCTCTCTCTATGTCCGCTTCTATGCGTTCCTGTTCTCTGGTTTCAATTCCATCAATGGCCTCTTGCATCTTATGCATTCTACTTATAAATCCTTCCAGAGTTGGTTTCACTTCTGTGATCTCCTTTCTGGCATCTGTGATCTCCCTCCGGACTTCATCCCATTGCTCTTGCATTTTTCTCTGCATCTCTATCAGCATGTTCATGATTTTTATTTTGAATTCTTTGTCAGGAAGACTGGTTAGGTCTGTCTCCTCTGGTGTTGTCTCTGTGATCTTTGTCAGCCTGTAGTTTTGCCTTTTCATGGTGATAGGAATAGTCTGCAGAACTGGGACGACTGGAAGGACTTCCTTTCTTGTTGGTTTGTGGCCCTCCTCTCCTGGGAGAACAGCGACCTCTAGTGGCTTGTGCTGGGTAGCTGCGCACAGACAGGGCTTCTGCTTCCTGCCCGGCTGCTATGGAGTTAATCTCCAAAATGGTGGAGTCGCGTTGGAGCAGGAGCAGCTGGGAGGCTATTTATCTCCATGAGGGGACTCCGTGCTCCCTGCTGCCCAGGGGGTTAGAGTGCCCAGAGATCCCCGGATTACCTGCCTCTGGACTAAGTGTCCCGCCCTGCCCCTTTAAGACTTCCAAAAAGCACTCACCAAATGAAAACAACAACAACAAAAAAACAAAAACAAAAACAAATAAATAATTAATTAATTAAAAAAAAATGCGCTCGATTTTCTTCGTCCTCAGGCGCCACCTTCAGGCTCCTGCTCACTAGTCTTGCTGCCCTGTTTCCCTAGTATTGGGGTCCCTGTCCCTTTAAGACTTCCAAAAAGCACTCACCAAAAAAAAAACGAGAGAAAAAAAGAGAGAGAAAAAAAAGTGGCCGCTCCCGTTTCTTTGTTCTCTGGCGTTGGCCTCAGGCACCCGCTCACCTGTCCTGCTGCCCTGTTTCCCTAGTATTCAGGGCCCCGCGCATGCACTGTGTCTGTGCTCTGGTCTGGATGGCTGGGGCTGTGTGTTCAGCAGTCCTGGGCTCCCTCTCCCTCCTGCTCTGACTCCTCTCCTCCCGCTGGGAGTTGGGGGGAGGGGCGCTCGGCTCCCGCCGGGCCGGGGCTTGTATGTTACTCCCTTCACAAGGCGCTGGGTTCTTGCAGGTGTGGATGTGGTCTGAATGTTGTCCTGTGTCCTCTGGTCTCTATTTTAGGAAGATTTGCCTTTGTTATATTTTCATAGATATATGTGGTTTTGGGAGATTTCCGCTGCTCTACTCATGCCGCCATCTTGGCTCTGCCTCTCCCAGGCAATGTAATTTAATCTACCATAGGTAAAAAAATAAAAATCATATAACCTTATCAACTGATAGAGTAAAAGCATATAACAAAATCTAATACCCACATCTAAGAAGAACTCTCAGCAAACTTGAACTAAAGAGGGTTTCCTTAACTAGATAAAGTACAACTACAAAAAATAGATAAAATCATACTTAATGATAAGAAACTGGATATTTTCACCTAAGACTGGGAACAAGTCAATGTTTTCTATTACTATTCCTATTCAATATCATACTGGAAGTCTCACTAGAGCAATAAGACAAGAAATAGAAATAAAAAGAATAGAGACTGGAAAGGAAGATATGACTATCTTTAGTCATAGAAAACATCATTGTCTATGTAGAACATCACAAAGAATCTATAAAAAACCCTGGAACTTGTGAGTGTAGCAAGGTTACAGGGTATAAATCCAGTATACAAAAGCCAATTGATTTCCAGCAATTAATAATTAGAAATTGAAATTTTCAAAAGCAATACCACTTATAAGTTTGCAAAAAAGAAATCTTAGATATAAATCTAATAAAATATGGACAGAATCTATACACTGGAAAGTAGAAAAACACTGATGAAAGAAATCAAAGTTCTAAATAAATGGAGATTTATTTTATGTTCATAGTTGAGAATATTTGATATTGTGAAGATGTCAATTCTTTCAACTTGAACTATAATTTCAATGTAATCCCAAATAAACTCTCAGCAAGCTATTTTGTAATACTTTAAATGGAAGCCTAAAAGACCTAGAAGCTAGGATATTGAAGAGAAACAATGTTGGAGTACACATGATATCAAATTTCAAGACTCACTGTAAACCTACAGTAGTTAAAATAACATGGTCATGTACAGAACAGGCATATGTCAAAGGGATTAATTAGAGTCCCCAGAAGTAGACCCAGAGAAATATAGTCAACTGATTTTTGACAAAGGTGAAAAAGTAGTCAATGGAGAAAAGATAATCTTTTCAATAAATGAATGCCAAAAAAAGACATTACACAAAATTAACTCATAATGGATCAAAGATCAAAAAGTAAAAAACATAGCTATAAAACTTCTAGAAGAAAATATCAGATAAGATCTAAGTCACCCTGGTTTTGGTGATAAGTTTTAGAGACAACACATGGCACCAATCATAAAAGGTAAATTTGGTAAGTTGGAAGTTACTAAAGTTAAAAACTTCTGCTCAGTGAAAATGCCTTAGAAGAATAATACAGCAAGCTACAGAGTGTGAGTAAATATTTGTAAAAAATTCATATTTGAGAAAAAGACCCTACCCCAAATACACAAAGAACTCTTAAAATTCAACAAGAAAACAACCCAATTCGACATAGCAAAAATATGAACTGAAACTTTACCAAAGAAGATATACTGATGTTAATGAGTCCAATAAAAATATGCTCACCATCATTTGTCATTAGGGAAATGCAAGTTAAAACAACAAGATAGTATTACACAATAATTACAATGGCTAAATCTAAAAGGAAAAAAAGTCACAATACCAATTATTGGCAAGAATGAAGAGAAACAGGAAATCTGATCAACTGCTGGTTAAAACGTAACATAGTACTTGCTATCACTTTGGAAGATGGTTTGCTAATTTCTTATAAAACTAAGCATAGTGATGTCATATGATCCGACAATTATGCTGGTAGGAATTTACCCAATGTACTTGAAAGTGTGTATTCACACAAAACAACTATATCAATATTTATAGAATCTTTATTCATATTTTGCCCCAATTGGAAGGAACCAAGATGTCCATCTGATGAATGGATGAAGTGCGGTACAACCAAATAATGGAATACTATCCAGCAATAAAAAGAATGATGGATGGTCTTTCCATACAATGATGTACATGTATCTTAATCCATATTAAAAATGAAAAAACAGCTAACCTGAACTAACTGTGTACTATATCGTTCCATTTATGTGGCATTCTGGAAAAGGCAAAACTATAGAGATGGTAAACAGATTAGTGGTTGCCAGGAGTTTGGGGCTGAGGAAGGGTTGATTAGGATTTTTAATACTGTGAAACATTTTATGTTATATTTATATTTATATTATTTTATATTTACTAGTGGACACATGACACTATGCCTTTGTCAAAACCCATAGAGCACAGAGTAAACTTCAATGTACGTAAAATTTTAAAAGCTACCTTAGGAGGTCATAGGATCCCAGCATGGGATGAACACTGTGACTAAAGAATCTACTGTATACAAATATAACCTCATGGATAGAGTAAAAGGTGTAAAGGGAAAGGTAAGAGGTGCTGACCTTAGTAATGCTGGGAATTAGTGGAATCTGTAAGACTAAAGGCAAAGGGATCTATACAGAAGCACTGTGCTCTAGTTGATAACGCTGCTCCCTGTAGGTTAAATATTGTGAAGCCATTGCCCATATGCCGTGGAATTGAACAATTAATATTAAATAAGTAAATAAAAAGCAGATAGTGGGAGTCAGGTTTTCAATTGTTGGGGTGGAAGTTTATCTACAATCAAATGGAGGAGGCAGAATGATATCATAGAGTTGGGGACATCAGTATGAATTCATGTCTATATATATGTGTGTGTGTGTGTGTGTGTGTGTGTGTGTGTACATATGGATAGGCACAGAGGTGTTTCTAGAAAAATGCATATGCACAGATTAGTATACACACACAGGTTTTCTTGTTCTATTAACTGAGAGGTCCTAGAAGTGATGACACCTCAGTAGCAATAAGTACACTTGTCACCCGATCTTGCTTTCTTTTACCATTCTCCAATAAAAAGAAACAGGGATACTTGAAAAAATTGCTGATTTTAGAACTAAGACAGGAAATACACTTGATAATCCTGGAGCATTTTTAGTGTTGGGACATAAGGAAGTACTTGGAAAAGTCTGCAAAGATGAGAGACAAAGCCTATCAAAGAGACACAGGGGCCAGCAGACAGAGTTCCCAAATGCTAAAGCTGGAACAATTTAAGCAACACAATTAAAAAAGAAGTATTTCACAATAACCCAAAGTATAAACGAAGTATCCATGAGTCCATACTAATAAATTAATGGTGTAAAAGAAAACAAAATTGGAAAATAGATACATTTCCTTTAGAAGGATTTCAAATAATGTATGTAGACATGTCAACCTCCAGGAGAAAGAGCATAACACCCATTCCCTGAATGTGGATTGCATATAGCAACCTCCTTCCAAACAGTACAATATGGAAATGGGAGGGGAATAACTTTACAGGAGAGAAACCCAGCAAACACTACCTCAGGCAGGTAAGCAAGATTAACATCGACACTAAGTGGCAATTGGTGACCCTAGATGTGACAGGATGAAAATGACTAGGGCATTATCACAGCCAAGACAAGCCTGAAAAGAAATGACAGCTAAATGTTATATGGTATCTTGGATCAGAAAAAGGATATTAGGTAAAAAACAAGGAACTCCAAATAAAGTATGAACTTTAGTTAATAGAAAAATGACAAATACTGATGATGTAATTGTGACAACTATACATTACTGATAAAAGATCCTAATAGGAGAAACTAGGTGTGGAGCGTATGGGAACTCTGTACTATCTTCAAAAATTTTCTCTAGATCCAAATCTATTTTAAAACAAAAAGCTTATTTAAAAAGATAGGGTTAGATTCTTTCTACCAGCCAATTCAAATTGATGACTTTAATTGGAACAAACAAACAAATATACAATAAACACTGGGCAAAAATATTGGATAGTTTCCACGTTGTGTAAAATTTTACCTTTCACTCTTTGGATTATTTATTCTTACTTTAACATCTTTATTTTATTTTACCAACTTCCAAATTACATTGTTTAATGAGAGAAAAACTGAAGTACATTTTCTTTTCACTAGCATTAAGATGGAGCTAATTTCACCAGGGATTCATTGAATCCTTGCTGGCTATGGGCTGTAAGGCTGCAAAGAAGGCAAGAAAAGCAACATGAAAGCTGATTTATAAGTTTTACATGAATAGAAAAAGTTGTATATTGAAGTAAATATAGAGGCTCCTACTTACCATTTTCTGTGATCTTAAAATTACAAAAAATAATTCATACCTTGGACAACATTTGGTGAAATCAATACAACTTAAAATTTCCACTAATTATGTAAGCTACTTAACCACCCAGAGCAATCTGATTCACTTAGTTGGGAGCTAATTCTGGTTTGGCAGCTTTGGAGAACACAGACAAAATGTCCTCCTTTTGAACTGGATGAATTCTGATTTCTCAGTGTCTCAGAAGAACTGGATAGAAACATACACAAGTGAGGAGAAGCGAAGATGGCGGTGTGAGTAGAGCAGCGGAAATCTCCTCCCAAAACCACATATATCTATGAAAATATAACAAAGACAACCCTTCCTAGAATAAAGACCAGAGGACACAGGACAATATCCAGAACACATCCGCACCTGAGAGAACCCAGCGCCTCGCGAAGGGGGTAAGATACAAGCCACGGTCCCGCGGGAGCCGAGCGCCCCTCCCCCCCAGCTCCCGGAGGGAGAAGAGCAGGCAGAGCGGGAGGGAGACGGAGCCCAGGACTGCCGAACACCCAGCCCCAGCCATCCGGGCCAGAGTGCAGGGCCCTCGATACTAGGAAAACAGGGCAGCAAAAACAGTGAGCAGGCACTGGAGGCTGGGTGACAGAGGACATAAGAAAAGAGCGCGACAATTTTTTTTTGCTTTTTTGCTGTTTTGTTTTGGCGAGCGCTTTTTGGAAGTCTTAAAGGGATAGGGACCCCAATACTAGGGAAACAGGGCAGCAATACCGGTGAGCAGAGGCCTGAGGCTGGCGCTGGAGAATAAAGAAAAACAAGCGGCAACCTTTTTTTTTTTTTTTTTAATTAAAAAAAATTTTTTTTTTTAAATTTTTTTTTTTTTTTCGGTGGTTGTTTTGTTTTGGTGGGTGCTTTTTGGAAGTCTTAAAGGGGCAGGGTGGGACACTTAATCCAGAGGTAGGGAATCCGGGGATCTCTGGGCACCCTAAACCCTGGGCTGCAGGGAGCCGGGAGGCCCCTTATGGAGATAAATAGCCTCCCTGCCGCTCCCGCTCCAACGGGACTCCACCACTTTGGAGTAGCTGCACGAGCCAGGCCACGCCCACAGCAACAGCGGAGATTAACTCCATAGCAGCCGGGCAGGAAGCAGAAACCCTGTCTGCGCGCAGCTGCTCAGCACAAGCCACTAGAGGTCGCTCTTTTCCCAGGAGAGGAGGGCCACAAATCAACAAGAAGGGAAGTTCTTCCAGCCATCACTCATCCCAGCTCTGCAAACTATTCCTATCACCATGAAAAGGCAAAGCTACAGGCAGACAAAGATCACAGAGACAACACCAGAGAAGGAGACAGACCTAACCAGCCTTCCTGACAAAGAATTCAAAATAAGAATCATAAACATGCTGACAGAGGTGCAGAGAAATACGCAAGAGAAATGGGATGAAGTCCGGAGGGAGATCACAGATGCCAGAAAGGAGATCACAGAAATGAAACAAACTCTGGAAGGGTTTATAAGCAGAATGGATAGGATGCAAGAGGCCATTGATGGAATTGAAACCAGAGAACAGGAACGCATAGAAGCTGACATAGAGAGAGACAAAAGGATCTCCAGGAATGAAACAATATTAAGAGAACTGTGTGACCAATCCAAAAGGAACAATATCTGTATTATAGGGGTTCCAGAAGAAGAAGAGAGAGGAAAAGAGATTGAAAGTATCTTAGAAGAAATAATTGCTGAAAACTTCCCCAAACTGGGGGAGGAAATAATCAAACAGACCGCAGAAATACACAGAACCCCCAACAGAAAGGATCCAAGGAGGAAAACAGCAAGACACATAATAATTAAAAGGGGAAAAAAAAGGACAAGGAAAGAGTTTTAAAGGCAGCTAGATAGAAAAAGGTCACCTACAAAGGAAAACCCATCAAGCTAACATCAGATTTCTTGACAGAAACCCTACAGGCCAGAAGAGAATGGCATGATATATTTAATACAATGAAACAGAAGGGCCTTGAACCAAGGATACTGTATCCAGCATGACTATCACTCAAATATGACGGTGGGATTAAACAATTCCCAGACAAACAAAAGCTGAGGGAATTTGCTTTCCACAAACCACCTCTACAGAACATCTTACAGGGACTGCTCTAGATGGGAGCACTCCTAGAAAGAGCACAGCACAAAACACCCACCATATGAAGAATGGAGGAGGAGGAATAAGAAGGGAGAGAAGAAAAGAATCTCCAGACAGTGTATATAACAGCTCAATAAGCGAGCTAAGTTAGTCAGTAAGATACTAAAGAGGCTAACCTTGAACCTTTGGTAACCACGAATTTAAAGCCTGCAATGGCAATAAGTACATATCTTTCAATAGTCACCCTAAATGTTAATGGGCTGAATGCACCAATCAAAAGACATAGAGTAACAGAATGGATAAAAAAGCAAGACCCATCTATATGCTGCTTACAAGAAACTCACCTCAAACCCAAAGACATGTACAGACTAAAAGTCAAGGGATGGAAAAACATATTTCAAGCAAACTACAGCGAGAAGAAAGCAGGGGTTGCAGTACTAATATCAGACAAAATAGACTTCAAAACAAAGAAAGTAACAAGAGATAAAGAAGGACACTACATAATGATAAAGGGCTCAGTCCAACAAGAGGATATAACCAATCTAAATATATATGCACCCAACACAGGAGCACCAGCATACATGAAACAAATACTAACAGAACTAAAGGGGGATATAGACTGCAATGCATTCATTCTAGGAGACTTCAACACACCACTCACCCCAAAGGATAGATCCACCGGGCAGAATATAAGTAAGGACACGGAAGCAGTGAACAACACAGTAGAGCAAATGGATCTAATAGACATCTATAGAACTCTACATCCAAAAGCAGCGGGATATACATTCTTCTCAAGTGCACATGGAACATTCTCCAGAATAGACCACATAATAGGCCACAAAAAGAGCCTCAGAAAATTCCAAAAGATTGAAATCCTACCAACCAACTTTTCAGACCACAAAGGCATAAAACTAGAAATACTGTACAAAGAGAGCAAAGAGGCTCACAAACACATGGAGGCTTAACAACACGCTCCTAAATAATCAATGGATCAATGACCAAATCAAATTGAGATCCAGCAATATATGGAAACAAATGACAACAACAACACTAAGCGCCAACTTCTGTGGGACACAGCAAAATCAGTCTTAAGAGGAAAGTATATAGCAATCCAAGCATATTTAAAAAAGGAAGAGCAATCCCAAATGAATGGTCTAATGTCTCAATTATCGAAATTGGAAAAGAAGAACAGATGAGGCCTAAGGTCAGCAGAAGGCGGAACATAATAAAGATCAGAGAAGAAATAAATAAAATTGAGAAGAATAAAACAATAGCAAAAATCAATGAAACCAAGAGCTGGTTCTTCGAGAAAATAAACAAAATAGATAAGCCTCTAGCCAGACTTATTAAGAAGAAAAGAGAGTCAACACAAATCAACAGTATCAGAAACAAGAAAGGAAAAATCACGACGGACCCCACAGAAATACAAAGAATTATTAGAGAATACTATGAAAAACTATATGCTAACAGGCTGTGAAACCTAGGAGAAATGGACAACTTCCTAGAAAAATACAACCTTCCAAGATTGACAAAGAAAGAAACAGAAAATCTAAACAGACCAATTACCAGCAACGAAATTGAAGCGGTAATCAAAAAACTACCAAAGAACAAAACCCCCGGGCCAGATGGATTTACCTCGGAATTTTATCAGACATACAGGGAAGACATAATACCCATTCTCCTTAGAGTTTTCCAAAAAATAGAGGAGGAGGGGATACTCCCAAACTCATTCTATGAAGCTAACATCACCCTAATACCAAAACCAGGCAAAGACCCCACCAAAAAAGAAAACTACAGACCAATATCCCTGATGAACGTAGATGTAAAAATACTCAACAAAATATTAGCAAACCGAATTCAAAAATACATCAAAAGGATCATACACCATGACCACGTGGGATTCATCCCAGGGATGCAAGGATGATACAACATTCGAAAGTCCATCAACATCATCCACCACATCAACAAAAAGAAAGACAAAAAGCACATGATCATCTCCATAGATGCTGAAAAAGCATTTGACAAAGTTCAACATCCATTCATGTTAAAAACTCTCAGCAAAATGGGAATAGAGGGCAAGTACCTCAACATAATAAAGGCCATCTATGACAAACCCACAGCCAACATTATATTGAACAGCGAGAAGCTGAAAGCATTTCCTCTGAGATTGGGAACTAGACAGGGATGCCCACTCTCTCCACTATTATTTAACAAAGACTGGAGGTCCTAGCCACGGTAATCAGACAAAACAAAGAAATACAAGGTATCCAGATTGGTAAAGAAGAAGTTAAACTGTCACTATTTGCAGATGACATGATACTGTACATAAAAAACCCTAAAGACTCCACCCCAAAACTACTAGAACTGATATCGGAATACAGCAAAGTTGCAGGATACAAAATCAACACACAGAAATCTGTGGCTTTCCTATATACCAACAATGAACCAACAGAAAGAGAAATCAGGAAAACAACTCCATTCACAATTGCATCAAAAAAAATAAAATACCTAGGAATAAACCTAACCAAAGAAGTGAAAGACTTATATTCTGAAAACTACAAGTCACTCTTAAGAGAAATTAAAGGGGACACTAACAGATGGAAACTCATCCCATGCTCGTGGCTAGGAAGAATTAATATCGTCAAAATGGCCATCCTGCCCAAAGCAATATACAGATTTGATGCAATCCCTATGAAACTACCAGCAACATTCTTCAATGAACTGGAACAAATAATTCAAAAATTCATATGGAACACCAAAGACCCCAAATAGGCAAAGCAATCCTGAGAAAGAAGAATAAAGTAGGGGGGATCTCACTCCCCAACTTCAAGCTCTACTATAAAGCCATAGTAATCAAGACAATTTGGTACTGACACAGGAGCAGAGCCACAGGCCAATGGAACAGACTAGAGAATCCAGACATTAACCCAGACATATATGGTCAATTAATATTTGATAAAGGAGCCATGGACATACAATGGCGAAATGACAGTCTCTTCAACAGATGGTGCTGGCAAAACTGGACAGCTACATGTAGGAGAATGAAACTGGACCATTGTCTAACCCCATATACAAAAGTAAACTCAAAATGGATCAAAGACCTGAATGTAAGCCATGAAACCATTAAACTCTTGGAAGAAAACATAGGCACAAACCTCTTAGACATAAACATGAGTGACCTCTTCTTGAACATATCTCCCCGGGCAAGGAAAACAACAGCAAAAATGAGTAAGTGGGACTATATTAAGCTGAAAAGCTTCTGTACAGCAAAAGACACCATCAATAGAACAAGAAGGATCCCTACAGTATGGGAGAATATATTTGAAAATGACACATCCGATAAAGGCTTGACGTCCAGAATATATAAGGAGCTCTCACGCCTCAACAAACAAAAAACAAATAACCCAATTAAAAAATGGGCAGAGGAACTGAACAGACAGTTCTCCAAAAAAGAAATACAGATGGCCAACAGACACATGAAAAGATGCTCCACATCGCTAATTATCAGAGAAATGCAAATTAAAACTACAATGAGGTTATCACCTCACACCAGTAAGGATGGCTGCCATCCAAAAGACAGAGAACAACAAATGTTGGCGAGGCTGTGGGGAAAGGGGAACCCTCCTACACTGCTGGTGGGAATGTAAACTTGTTCAACCATTGTGGAAAGCAGTATGGAGGTACATCAAAATGCTCAAAACAGACTTACCATTTGACCCAGGAATTGCACTCCTAGGAATTTACCCTAAGAATGCAGCAATCAAGTATGAGAAAGATCAGTGCACCCCTATGTTTATCGCAGCACTATTTACAATAGCCAAGAATTGGAAGCAACCTAAATGTCCATCGATAGATGAATGGATAAAGAAGATATGGTACATATACACAATGGAATACTACTCAGCCATAAGAAAAGGGCAAATCCAACCATTTGCAGCAACATGGATGGAGCTGGAGGGTATTATGCTCAGTGAAACAAGCCAAGCGGAGAAAGAGAAATACCAAATGATTTCACTTATCTGTGGAATATAAGAACAAAGGAAAAACTGAAGGAACAAAACAGCAGCAGAATCACAGAACTCAAGAATGGACTAACAGGTACCAAAGGAAAAGGGACTGGGGAGGATGGGTGTGTAGGGAGGGATAAGGTGGGGAGAAGTAGGGGGGTATTAATATTAGCATGCATGGGTGGGTAGGAGCAAAGGGAGGGCTGTACAACACAGAGAAGGCAAGTAGTGATTCTACAACATTTTGCTATGCTGATGGACAGTGACTGTAAAGGGGTTTATAGGGGAGACTTGGTATAGGGGAGAGCCTAGTAAACATAATATTCGTCATGTAAGTGTAGATTAGTGAAACATACACAAGCAAAAGGCATGACATAGAACAATCATTTTTACAAGTGTCAGTTTATAACCCATTTTTTTCACAAAGTGAATGCACATCGTTCATCTTAAAGTTGCAAAATCTCAGCAATGCAAGGGCTCTTATTACATTCCCATTTCTATTTTATAAAGTCACTGGCAGTGAGTGCAATGCCTAGACACCTTTCTCAAAAGAACAAATATAATTTTGCATTACCAGTTTTTTTTTTAAGAAGTAGAATCATCCATTGTAGTAATCTTCAATTTAAACATTTCGCATACTCTTTCCTTTCTCCAACTGCTCTCCAACCCCAGGTGGCCAGGAGAGCAGCACACATTTACAGTAGTTTAGAGAAACAAACTCATCTCTTGGACAGGGGCAGTGGCCCCATCCATGTCTGTGAACCGTCATATTTCTGGAACAGTGTGTAGAGGAAAGGAATGGAGCAAATACGTTCTTGCAAGAATAGCCAGGACATGCTCTCCATACGCTTCTGATCCCAGGCTTTCCTCTTGGGTGTGTCTGACTTGCATAATTAAGGTCTTCACTTCCCATCAGAGAATATGTTACATTTGTGAAGTCATACTGTTCAGGAGTTTTTAATGTTTTGGTTGATGGTCTTGTCTTCCTTATTTGCCTACTCCAGCATGTAGTCTCCTAGGTTGAAATTCCCTTTGGTTATTTAGCAGTGCTCTAGTTGTGGAGGGATGTGATAAACCTTAAATTTTCAATCACTTACATTCAATGTCTTACCTGGTTATGTTACCTGGATAATTTACTCTCTTACATTACACTTGTTAATGTAAAATATATGGAAAGCAAGTTGAGGCAGTAATTTATTCCAACTATGGAACACTGAGCTGGAAACAGTAATTTATTCTAGGAGCAGCAGTCGAGAAAATAACTAAGGTTTTGAGTGATAATTTGCAACAGAGCCCACTAAACCTCAAGCTTCAGAAGACAGGGATTATACTTTCTTCATTTCTACGTTGTCCAGCCCTTTATATAGTAGACGTTTCAATAAGTATGTGTTGAATTGAATAGCTCACTGGGGTCATGCACATTTCCCACTTTGATGCTACAAAACTACAAAGCTTCTTTGAGGCTGGTCTTACTTAAAATAGGAATTACATGTAAAGACAACAGGTGACCTAAAGCAGGTGTATTTAGACAAGGGGATCAGATCTGCTGGTTTGCATTACACAGTGAGAGGCTAGAATTTTTTAATAACTTAACTGTTGTTCTAAACCAAGAGTCCACAATATTCTTCTAGGCATTATTTTGTCCACCACTAATGATACTGTTCTGCTTAACTTCAAAGCATAATACTAATGTGCATCTGTGATGAGATTCTGGACTGGTGCTAGCTGGTGGTTAAATCCCTAGGAGATCAGAAAAATCCAAAGTAGTCCATGGGAATAGAACTCTACATATTTTTCAATCCCACAAATTATAATACTTCCTTTCTTTCTCTATGGATTTACTTGACTCAGTTCTTAGAGTTTTTGATTCCCTATGGACAGAAACAGCAAGCCAAAAGAGTTCTCCATTCATGCGGTATGGGCACACTAGCAGTTGAGAATGACATGACACTGCCATTCTGACCTCATTAAGAAGCTCTTGTTGCCTTGGTGGGACACGGATGGCAACCGAAAGGGGGAACTTCTTATTTTCGTTGGAATTTGTCCAAAATATTTCATCATCTGTTAAAGGTTTTCAAAGCAATAAAATACTGCATCAGTTAAGGACTGCAGGACTTAAGAATTGCTTACAAAAGTTGTCATTGAAAAGTGATTTGTAAAGGATTTTGCAAAAAATGTGATCTTGTAAATTTTCCCCATCATAACATCAAGCTGGACTGATGTTCAGTTTTTCCCAAAAACTGAAAGCCCAGTTACTCTCTGAATTTAACTCTATTCAGGTGGGACCCAGTACCCAGTTAAATGAGAAGATTTGATTGAGGACTTCCTTAGTCTGGGTCAGCACCAAAGCTTTCTATCCTAGAACCATTAACCAAGATCCGAAGTTTCAGTTAGGGACCTATCGGTGTTATTCTCAAGGTAGAAGTAAAAAAAGATGGCAGAATGCTTAGATTTTGTTCTATTTTTTTTCCCCTGAAGATGATAATTATTTCATCTGAAAAGATCTCTGTGGGAATCAGCATATAAAGCCAGGCTGAACTACAAAATATGGAAGTGTCATAAAACATAAGGAAGAAAGCATAATCACAGAGATAAAAATTGGCCACTCTTATCTAGCTCAGTGGAAAATTAATTTGGCTAGTGGATATGAAATAACTTATTTTCAATACTAAGACCAAATGGTTAGATAAAGGGTCTCTAGTTGTCAAGTCCCACGAATAAAACTATTCCATCTTAGCCTGAAAAAAATGAATTGTTCAATTCAACTCTATCCCTTTATTCTGAATCCAAATTCCCAAGTACTCTTTTTATTGTTGGATAATTACACCCTAACCTAACTGCCTCACCAATTATCTGTTGGCAATATCATCATGTCAATTAATATAACAGTGATGCTTTCTTGTTTATACATTATGTATGTGAAGATTTGGGTAGGTTTACCCTGAGTCATGCTTTCCTCAATTTTAAGAGAGCTAGTATTACCCAACTTGAAGTTTTCCCAAAGAAAATTTCAAATAATGTGCATGAAGCTCCCAGAAGACTTCCTAGTACATGGAAACAAGGTAATGAGCAGTGGTGGCCATTATTGCACCATTTTGGAAATAATTTTTTCAATCATTCTTATGTATATCTTATCAATATATCTTCTGTTCTCTTTGGAGCCATTAACACAAGTAGAAATGTAATAGATATTTAATAATGGAAGCATGGTACATATTCATTACCAGATTAATTGTCAAGAACAGAGTCCAAAGAACAAAACCCACCAGAAGCTTCGGGCAAAAGCTGCCCTCCCTATTTCATCTAATAAATTCTTACATCTGTCTTGGCTTGACACTTCTGCCCCCTTGAATGTGCCGTCTGGTTTCGTTGATTATGGACTCTTCTTCCGGATGACAGCAATCATAGTCTTCTGCACCAGAGAAAGTTTAACTACCAAACTCAAAATTTAAAACAAGACCTGAATTCAGCTGATTACATACATATATATAACATTTCAATTGTCATGCCAGTGTGAGATTAAACTAAAACTCTTCCCAAATACAATCTATTTTGGGGATGTGTGACTCAGGATTAGTGCCCCAAAAGAGAGGAGCAGGAGCATTTGTGCGTAGTAAGAGTGCAGGATGGCATTTCCCCAGATGTCTCTTGCACTTGTGCCAACCATTTCGGCAGAGGGCCCAGAAGGGAGTGTCCTAAAGGAGGCAGTCATTGAAGTCGGCCTCTCCATTTGTTTCATGTACTTTCCATTGACCTATAACTTACTGCACATTTGGCATTTTCCAAGTTCTTTATGAGGGTCGGGCTAAGACATTCTATAATGCCATTTAATAAAATAAGAGAATCATCTTTCCTACTGTCATGCTGTGCTTACTTTTCCCTTTGACTTTTAAACAGTTATCTTGACTGAAATCAATATTGCATTATTAGAGTTAGGTACTTTGTCTTATTGAGATTTTAGTTTTACCTCAGAACTCTTAGAAAATCTATGCATTACAGAAATTCTTTATGGGTGTTTTGGTTTTGACTGTTTACCCCATCTAGCCTTAGACAATAAAATGTATTTTTTTTTCATTGTAAATGTACACAAATGTTGAGAATCACATCTACTCAAAAAGGGGTTACTTGTCAATATAGTATATTGGAGAATGTTTGATCTTTTAATATTATGTCTTAGCAACACAGATGATGTACAGAAGTCAGAGAACACATTCTTGTTATTCATAAAGTCTTAAACAAAAAAATCTGCAAAAATACTATTTAGTGTCTGTTGCTACTGGATTGGTACCCTCAGAAGTATTTCTGTTGATGGAGGACAGAAGAAATCCTAAATAGGGACTGGAGGAGGAGAGATTCATCCTCAACAGAAGTGAAATTTAATTAGCATGGTCTAAGAGGAGAAGATAGGGGAAAAGAAAGGTGACAAAGGAAATTTACCACGACACTGAAGCACATGGTTTGCAGAAGAAAGTGTCCTATGTGACACAGCAGGCAGGCCTGGTTTCCAGAGCTTTCTCCACCCTGAGAACAGGAGATGGAACTGGTAGGGAGGTGATGTAGTTTACCTCTAATGATGCCACTTGGGGTGAACCTTCAGAGGCTAAAACAAAATGGAGATGGCAAATTTGCATTAAAATCATCTGCATTTCTGGCTCACATTTCTAAGGCCAGAGCAAGTCATGGGTAGGTGGGGAGTGCTGGGTCAGAAACCAGAATTTCTGGGTCAAAAAGCTGGAGTCAGGATCTTGCTAGTCAACCAGCGCCCTGTGGAGGGTGTAGAGACTGAGCCCCATTCCTCCAATCCTGAAATGCATGCAAATTCCAGAGAAGGACCTACTATGTGTAGCAGCAACATGGAATGAGCGGGAAAGCTTTTGGAGCCTTTCCAGTGCTGGTAAGTCAGGACTGCCATGGTTTGCTAGGTGACAGCTCTGGGGGCATGGGAGGGTGTTATCACTCTGTTCTTAGAGCTGCAGCAGAAAAAGAACAGAGAAAAACACTATGCTTGCATCTGAACAATATGTAGTTCTAAAACCAGACCCAGTCACGTCCACCTCCTTCAGACATCAGACATCTGCCTTTATGCTAATAGCCCTCATTTATCACAGCCTAGAAACAATTCTATGTTGGGAGACACTTCCATTGCTAAAGGGCCCCATTCAGAGAAAATCACCCCAACAGAAGAATATGTGTTCAAGATCCATGTAGACAGAAAACCATGAAGAGCTTGTTAATGCACAAGAGAGGTACTGCAGATAGTGATGCTGAAGAAGAAACTCCAGCAACCTCTTCAGGGAGAGCCACCCAATGAACATACTTTATGTGGGTTTCTAAGGAAAAAAATTTGCTCACTCATGTTGACCAAGCATGGGTATCTCAACGAAATTTCAAGATGGAAAGAGACCAGAGTGACAATTTAGTTATTTATAACAGGGTTAGAGCTGGTGGTCTTATCAGTTTTCTGAGAACACTCTCTTGTGATGGGTACATTAATTCAGGAGAACAAAATGTAAATTACAATGTTGTTGATGAGTGGAAAGAGTTAGAACGAGAGGAAATGACTTTCTTATGGGATATGTCCATTAATCCAGGAGCCCTTAAGTGGTATTTTTCTGTCCAGATAACCAAAAAAATTTCCTAGAGTCAAATCATCATTTCTCTGAGATGGACGAGTGAATCTGAAAAGATCATGAATCCTCTTTTTCTAAAATTATTCAATTTGCCATATAACAAATTATAGCAAATGTGGTAAACTATTAAGAATTCTGTCAGACAAGGTGACCCTCAAGGATTCATGCCATTGGATAATTTCCTCCCCTTGAGTGTGGTAGAAACTGTGACTTGGTTCTGACCAATAGCAGTTGACAAATGTGATGGATGTCACTCTTTTGAAAGGGCTACATTATTTGGCAAAATGAGTACTTTTAACTACCCTCACTCAGTTCCATTTTAAGGCAAAAGTGATAGAATTTTGCAGATAAGATCATAAACTAGCTAATTTTTCGAGTTAAGAAAAAGGGAGATCACCTTGAGTATGCCTGACTCAATCAGATGAAAACCCTTATTAGGGCACTGGAGATCTTAGGAGGAAATAGAAGCTTTCTTCCTGCCATGCCATGATTTCCTATGGAGAAAACTGT
This sequence comes from Manis pentadactyla, assembly GCF_030020395.1. Taxonomy (NCBI): domain Eukaryota; kingdom Metazoa; phylum Chordata; class Mammalia; order Pholidota; family Manidae; genus Manis; species Manis pentadactyla. The sequence goes on from NC_080020.1 coordinate 135,415,840, forward strand.
GTGAAAAAGAACTATGGATAGCTTCTAGGACATCAGGGCAGCCTCCATTTAACAACCAGCAGGAGGCCAGAGTACCCAGTCATACAGACCAAGGGGATGAATTCTGCCAACTTGAATGACACTGACAGGGATTCTTCCTCACTCAAGCCTCTAGATGAGAATGCAGCCCAACAGACATCGTAATTGTAGCCTCAGAAACTCTGAACAGAGGACCCAAGTAAGCCATGATAACTTTGTGTTTATTGGTTACTTGTCATTAGAAACTAATACAAGAATGCAATAAATTTTAAAAACGATCTAATGTTCCTGGTTCAGTTATAAGACACTCTAATTTCATTGGCAAAGTGAAAACCATCTCTCATGAAAGTTTCTACTACTGACAGATCTTCTTCAACAAATACAGGAATCTACTTGTTTCAGTTTTTCCACACCCATAAGTCCCCCAAATCTAGAAGCACCTTTTGAACATTCCATATGTGCTAAATTTAGGAAAAATTAATGTGTCAACTACATTATCAGAGTAAAACCAGTGTAACAGTGCAACAACAAGGATTCGCTAATCATAACATTACTGACAAGACTGCTCTGCAATTCATCTGAAGCTTATCTCATGACTCATCCTTTCTTAGGGTCATTGTTGTTTTTACTCTCTTAGCTTTCTGCTCATTTGCAGCACTGCAACTATTTTGTATTTAGATGAGGCATGGATTAATCTAAAATATGGAAATGAACAAGATGCAATAATGACAAACTTAAAGCAGCATAGCACCTCTCTGTAGGGATGATATACAGATCACCAAGAACGCTGGAATCCAGTGATCACCAGGACTACCAGTCCACAAAGAGCAAATCCTTCATTGTTGATTAATGCCAGAAAGCCTGAAGGCGGGAAAGACCCACAATTTCCACTGCTGAGATGCACACATTCTTCATAACTGAATTGTCCCTATCCTGTGCCTCATCTTCAAACATTAATTAGCTTTAGAAGACATCCTTACCAGTTCCTTGAGATGTATGTAAATTATACTTTCTGTGTAAATAGTCTTGAGTAAAACTGAGCAATTGGAGGTCAAATTAATCTTGACTCAATATAGGCAATGGTAGTGTTCAGTGGTTGTGGAGTTTGAATGACTATATTAATTAACCCCAAAACTCCCGTTCGGTTACCCCACACCCAAAATAAATACTGCTCTTCTACAGACCTCCTCACTATGAACAAACTGAGACAAAAAAAAGAAAACCTTAAGATAGTGGTTCAATTACTTGTATTATTGATAGGGGTTAAGTTGCAGCATGTAGCTTATGTGAGAGCTAAATGATTTCCAGAATTAGATATTCCCACCCAGTCTCAGCAAAGGACTAGGACAGGCCTGGCTGGCTTGGTCGCATGGTGGAGAAGGATGGAGATCAGCCAAGCATGTGCAGTTACTCCCCCACACCAGCCAGTCAAAGGCGTTACTCCTCTATTTGGGGCAGGATGCTGAAGAGGCGCTTCTAGGCCCACAGCATACACCCTTCACAGGAAGGAAACAGGTCCCCCTCGATTAATGTCTGCTTAGATCATGTCTAATAAAATTTCTCTTAAAATTCCAAGGTTTAAACTTATTACTAAATGGAGAGACTCCACCACAGCTTAGAGAGCTGAATTAAAGATATGGTCATGTGTCTTATGTTGTATATCAAATATAGCAAGATAATAAGGGAAGATATGACAGATATGCTACAAATAAATTATGTATGGTTCGTAGTCAGAGGAAGGCATTGGTACTTAGCTAAAAATCTTAAGTTAATCATCTGATGCAGAAAAAAGATTGGCAGTTGTATGACAAACTTAAAGCAGCATAGCACCTCCCTGTAGGGATGATATACAGATCACAAAGAACACTGGAATCCAGCAATTACCAGGACTACCAGTCCACAGAGAGCAGATTCTTCCTTGTTGATTAATGCCAGAAAGCCTAAAAGTGGGAAAGACCCAGTTTCCACTGCTGAGATGAACACATTCTTCATAACTGAATTGTCCAGAAAGAATCACAGAGAACACAGAAAATGTGAGCAGACTGCCAAATCACTTCTGGGAAAAGACCAGCCATGTTGAGCAAGCATTGTACGGTCCATGTATGGTCAACCGCATCTCTGCTAGACTGTCAAAGAGGTACCAGGCCACCAGGCCATGAGCAAATGTCCTCCTCTGAACCTGCCTGCAGAACCTCTCACATCACAAACATCAGGGGCCTACTGTCCCTTGGGGAGTAGCACTACTGCCTCCATCCCTCCTGCCAGCCCTTTTCCCCAGCAAAGGCTCTAGAATTTGTGAATAGGAGGCTTTAGAATTGGTGTACAGGAGGTTCTAGAATTTGTGGGTAGGATCTTAGGGCAGTAGACTGCATGGAAGGAGAGGCTAGGGGTGCTTATCTGAAAACATTCTGCTTTTGTTCTTATACTGTATTTGGCCTGACTTGGATTGGAAGTGAGTACAAGATTATACAGAGACTCAAGTCTCCCAAGCCACTCTAAGTACTCCCTCTCCTTCCTCCAATAATACAGTTTAGATTCAGAGACTGCCTACCCATGTAAGGAGGTTCTATATCACATAGCAAAGTATCTCTCTTCATAAAATAACAACAACAGTAATTAACCAGAATTTTCATTAACTCATGCCCTGGAAGGTAGATGGCAGAACCCTCTCTGTTAATCTTCTCCATGGCAACCGATACTTCTGGCCACAGTGGGGCAGATTTTCTCAAAATCTGATGGCACAGTGGTGCCACATTCCAAGAACCATGGAGACTGGGTGTGACGCTAGTAGGCACATAAGTAGTGGCATCTGCTGCAGGCCAGAGGATGTTAAGATCAAAGTGTTCCAGGGAGTCCTCAGTTTCTTGGACTTCCGAGGAAAAGTAGAACCAACCCCGGGGATGGCACTTGAAGAATCAGGGCTACCTCTCTGCAAGATCATATTTAAACTGGGAAGTGAGTGATACCAATCTCAGGCTGATGGGCTTAATGCTTCTCTTCACTGGTAGGGACGGATATTTGCAAATATGAACAAATGAGTTAAATGGTGACAGTTCCCATCAGGAACAATAAAACAGAGAGGCTGGGGAAAGTTTACAAATCATTAGGCTTCTTTACCTTATAAGCCTAGACAATTATTCAGAGTAATTAATCTGAACATGACTATTAGCCAGAATATATTAGTAACACAGAGGAAGCTGAGCAGCTTAAAAACACAAAAGGAAAAGAAAATATATTTGAGATGAACAAATACATCTGTTCTATGGATTTCACACTTACAGACAGAACCAGCTGGATAATTTGTGGAGCTGGTGTAAAAATGAAAAGGTGGGGGATCCCTGTTCAAAGAGCAAGAAAAAGAATGCAGTTAAAAGTCCTATGATACAGGCCCTTTTTATTTAGAAGTATCTTATTAGCAGTAAAATTTAACAGGAGTAATGTTATACATAAATAACAACACAAACTTATAAATTGCAAAATATATTCTAGTGTAATAACTGTATATAATAAGTAAATAATGATACTTCATTAATGTGATATCTTGATTGAGCTTAAGATTTCCATGACTCACTTTTCTGAAAACTCATGAATTAAGTCATCACAGTGAAGTACGCACAGAAACCTCACTTTATATTACTGTAACCGGAGGCAGCATTACTTGCTTTTGGCAAATTTAAAATCAGAAATAATTTTTGATAATTTTTAATGGTGAGTAAAATCTACTTGCTGATGTAACCCTTAATGAAAAATACTATATATTCTGTGACAGCACTGGGATACATTTCTGATAAACTACTTTGAAGTATAAATTTTACTGCGTCTAAAGACAATGAGTCTTGTGGGACAACTTTTCTAAAAGTATTTAACTCCTCATACAAATAAACTAACTTTTTGCTATTAAAAAAAATAGACTTTATGCATTACAACACTGAGCCGAATATACAGAAAGTTCCCATGTCCTCTCTACCCCCACAACATGTGCACAGCGGCCCCCACTATCAACATCCCCCCCTGAGCAGTGCATTCATTACCATCAATGAGCTTATACTGACACATCATAATCACCCAAAGTCCATACTTAACATTAGGGTTCACACTTGGCTTTCTATATTGTATGGTTTTGGACACATGTACAATGCCATGGGTCCACCATCACAGGATCATATAGAACCATTTCACTGTTCTGAGAATCGTCTGTGCTCCACCAATGCATCCCCTCGTTCCCCCAAACCCAGTAAACCACTGACCCTTTTGCTGTCTCCATAGTTTTGCCATTTCCTAAATGCCACAGAGTTGGAATCACACAGTATGTTACAGTCAGACAGCACTGGCTTCTTTCACTTTTACTAAGTGAAGCATTTAAGATTCCTCCATGTCTTTTAATGGTTTGATAGTCATTTCTTTTCAGCACTGAATAATACCACATTGTCTGGATGCACCACAGTTCATTTGTCTGCTCACCTCGTAAAGGACATCTTCGTTGCTTCGAAGGCTCAGCAATTATGAATAGAGCCCTTGTTAACATCCAGGTGCAGGTTCTTATCTGGTCAGATTTAATTTTAAGTGTAAATTTTCATGATTTCCTTTTGATGTTTCCTCTGGCATTTTCTGTAACTTGTGGATATTGTACAAGAACTAAAAAGTGGATTCATGATTTGTACATAACTCAAAACAACTGTTTTGCAGTCAATCACTGTATCTTGAATAACATGGCAATTAATTTTAAAATTATCTTCCTCATTAATAATAGATTCCTCCAAAGCTACATATGCATATAGTGTTCTTTACCATCCAATGTAATAATCCTTAAATTTTTATTTTTATTTTTAAGCCTGTGGGTGTTCAACTGGCAGTTTTGCAGCAATTTTCAAAACCAGAGTCTCACTCTTTGAAGATTTGCAATAACTCCCTGATAGGCTTCGTCACAATGTCCATATGAATATTTTTATTTTGTAATAATTTACTACAAAATTCCCTGCCTGAGCTCCAGCAGTTTCTGTGTCAGGCTGGAGAGCTGATATCTGTGCAGTTGCTGTAGGTGGGGTGTCACTGCAGGTCAGCCCTGCCCCTCATGGGCTCTGTTTTCTCTGGCCGTCCCCTCTGCCGTCCATCTACTGCTTGGGCTACCATGTTACAGACGCATGCACCTGCCTCTTCCACTCTTGCCTCTTTGCTCAGCTAATCGTCACTCTCTCCCCTCTGGGAGACCTGTCTCTGTACCCCTTCTGTTCAAGTGCCCCCAAAGTGAAAGTTGGGTTCTCATTCCCTTAGAGAAGACAACAGGGGTCTGGGGACTCTGACCACAAAGGTCACCTCAGCAGTGCAGTCTTTGTTCTCCTGGGATGCTCAGGCCACTTACCCCTTTCCCTCCATTCCCCTCTGAAGCTCTCGTGCACCATGGTGGACCCCAGCACCAATGTTTCACCTTGTTCTCAGCTTCCATTTCCCAGGGGGAGCAGCAGTTCTACCTGCTCAAGGTCGTCAGGGGCATAGGCCCCCATCCCCTTTCCCCTCTCTCCAGGACACACCCCGTGTTCCTGGCACACGATTCCCATCACTTTAAAACCTTGCAAAGCTACTGGCACGTCCACGCCTTGCACATGCTGGTCCAAGTGCCCAGCAGGCCGCTGTCCCTCTTCATAAAGACCCAGATGGGATTCCACCTCTTCTGTGAAATCTGACCAACCCCTCTGGTTTCTTCATCTTCTGCCTCTCATAGTATCTTAAAAGATTTCTGTTAGATTATGGCCAACATTTACTGTGATTATTTGCTCTCACATCTGCAACTTTCAGACCACTGAACTCTACAGTGATTTGGGCAGGGAATACAAAGATTCCACATTTCACCCCAATTTTCTCTACCTATGACCCATCTCAGCACAGATTATTTTCTCTCACCTGCCCCATGTTGCCATAATACCCTCAAATCTGACAACTCTATTCTGTTTCAACAATCTAGTCACCCCTGTCATTTACTCTCCTCTGTTCTCATATTAGCATAACATCTGTAGACTTTCCTGAAGCCTTCAAACTTATTCTCTGTGCAAAACATATATTTGAGGTGAAATCTGAGAACTTAACAATCCACAGTTGAAGCTCAAATTGGGTAATAAAAGGTATTTAAGCTTTGAAAGGGGAGAACAAAGGCAAAAAGATGTGTGCATATGCACTGTGTATATTTGTGTGTATGTATTAGTATGTATGTATAAATTAACCAGATTGGCTCACAAGAGTCATTTCAGTGAGATGGAATCCAAGAGATGAAAATTAGTTATCCAATGTTCCATCATAGTTTAAAAATTTGTCTTCTAGATCTTCATCCTTCCTCTTATTCTGTTTTTTTTTTACTTTAAGAGGGAATACGTTAAAACACCAGATCACCAGTTTTGTGATTGGGCAAAGACTGGTTACAAAGAAGTAAAAACTAGAGAGTAGGGGAAAAAATGCTGTTCTGTATTTTGCATGTTTACCATTTTCAACCCTGCAAACTCCTGAAAGTGGTCTTTCCTAAGATAACCAGAAATCACCTTTTATTTTTCTATTTTTACATTATTTCATGTGAATGACAAGCCCAAGGTGATTTGTGGGGGATATTTGAGGGGGTTTGGTTGTTGAAAGACACTAATTCTTCTTACCAAGAGAAATGAGGAGAAATTGATGATGATGGTAATTATCTTAGGAGTATGGTTGAGCTCCTTGGAAGTTTAGAAGTCTGGGGATATTTGGGGCCAATTACAAGGCTATAGTAACCAACTAATAGTACCTCTTAACTTCACTAATTAATGGTGCTTTGGAACCCTTGGCCTTTCAGGAACACCCCCTTCTCCCACTGCCTCCTTTTTTGACTTGTGAGTCAATGAGTGGTTATATAGTATAAAGATGTAATCCTTCTTGATTAGAAAAATAGCTAAGGCATGAATCAGGCAAAGGGTGACACTGTTAGCCTTTGGTAAAAGCTATTGGAAAGGAACTTGCTGAAAAGACAAGGGAAGAGGGAACCCCCACAGCTGAGGACCTAAGTTACTATGGTAAGGTAAAGCAAAGATGCCTCCATGTCTACTTTTAAAAGTTAACACACAATGTTTCTGAGTCCAACAAGAAGTGTACCTGAGGAGCCCAGAATTAGGAAATGGGAGGTGGGAAGAAGGCTGACATATAGCAGGAGAATTATGACTGGAGAGTAAGTTTCTGTATCCTGGCTTACCTGGCTCTTCCGCATCTTTGTCTCCCTTGAGTCAGGACACCCATGAGGAACAGGGCATGATGAGTATATTCAGGCTTGACTTCCCAGATGTGGCAGTTTGTGGCAACAAAATGGTCACAACAACATCTGTCACCACACATGTTCTTTCACAATGGTTTCTTGTCTCTTCCAAACCCTAAAGTATAATCTATTTCCCTTCTCTGGGAATCTAGACCAGCCCTTAAGTGTTCTGAACAACAGAATGTGACAGAAGCATTCTGGGACTTCCAAGCTCAGGCATTACAAATATCTGACAACTTTCATTCTTATGCTCTGGGGTAAGCCAGCTACCAAGTAAGAATTCCATTTTCCTCAAGATTGCCACTCTTTATCCACTGGGGAGTGGCACAAGAGGAAAACTGAGGCACCCACTAATAGCAGAAACCAAAAGTTGGAACCAGCATGCTAGCCATGTGAATAAGACCATCTTGGAAATAAATACTATGGAACAGTGGAGCAACCCAGGGGATACCACATGGAACAGACAACTACTTCCCCTTCTAAGCCCTATCTCTGTTGCACAATCACCTGCAAATAAATGATATTTAAACCACTAAGTTTTACAGAGGTTTTCTAACAGCAATAATCAAAAACAACTTCATCAACCCTGAGGTTCCTACACTCATCATACTGCCTGTATCAACAGAGGCACATGAGAGCACCTGCTGAAGGTCACTCACGCCCCTTGAGTATGAGTGAGCACTCAATAGACCACCCCCCTACCAGGCAGGACCAGGCAGGTGAACAAAGACCACTCTAGTCAGCTGAAATAGAGGATATAATACAAGGATCTGTTATGTACGTGATGAAGGGGTGAGAAGATGAACAGGTTTCTGTGGCAATTTCACTGCACAGAGGAGCTACCACCCCAATAAAGAAAGGGGTAGTGTTTGGAGTAACCAAAAGCAAGGGTCATCTTGTGGGTTAAAACCATATTGGGGACCACCCAGTAGAATCTTGGAACCATGGAGCTAAAGGCTTTCAGCAGGTGTTAGAGGATTAAAGAGGATGTGCTCTGCTGGGAACACTGCCTAAGGCAGAGACAGGAAAAAATACTCTGGCTTTTTCATTTCTCTTCTTCCATCTCCTGGCAGGGACTCCCACTGGTCAAATCAAAAGGGTAGCCAGATGACAAGGTAGCTGGTAAACAGAAACTTCTGGAGTTAGCCCCCTGGGCATAGACTACAGCAAGAGAAGCAATCAGCCAATGTGATCCAGCTCAGCCCTGCAAGCATTTGTGTGCACATCTAGGGAAGCATAGCACACTTGTGCTCACAAGCAAGCCTGTATCCCTGTCACTAAAAAAGAAAAAGATGAAGAGGTCAGTCACAAAGTGCAAATGCATCTCTCCTTTTCCTGCATGTTACACTTTATTAAAGTGATGCAGTCTTATCTCAGAAGTTACAGGATAGTTTGAAGACAGGACTTATATGGGCTGAATTGTGTCCTCTCCCCAAATTCACTTGAAGTCCTAACTCCCAGGACCTCAGAATGTGACTACATTTGTAGATAGGGTCATTAGAGGAATGATTAAGTTAAAATGAAGACATTAGGGTGGGCCCGAATCCAAAAGGACTGATGATCTAAGAGAGAACATTAGGACACAGGCATGCACAAAGGGAAGAATAAGGACACAGGGAGAAGATGGCTATCTATGAGTCAAAGAGCCAGGTCTGAGAAGAAACCAGCCCAGCTGACAATTTAACTTGGACTACCAGACTCCAGAAACTCTCAGAAAAATTAATTTCTGCTGATTAAACTATCTAGTCCATAATAGTGTGTTATAGCAGCCCTGGAAAACTAATACAAACTCTTTGCTTTTTAAGTTGATTTGTTTTCCCTCACAGCCCCACTCCTATCCACCGAACTGAGACCAGACCACAGCAACTGTCATGTTGACAGACACACCTGAGGATCAAACGTCATTTTGTGTGCAGAATCACCCTGCCTTGAGACAGCCACAACTCTGCTTCGCAAGGCCCATGCAAATGCACCTCTGAACCAAGTCCCAGAAATTTGTATTACAGCTGCTGATCCTGTTGTGTTGAGTGTCTGTGTGGGGACAGGTAAGAGGATTCCAGAGACTGAAGCCCAGTGACCCCATGTACAGATTCCTCATGAGGAAATGTGCGCGATGGCAATTCCCCAGTCAACCTTTTATCTTTCACTTCCCTATGCCTTGTTTTCCCACTGGACTCCTGGACTGTCCTCTTTAAAACCTCCTGCCTCAACCTAACTTCAAATAGTATCCCTTAAAAACTTCCTTTTCTGTCCAGGTGTCAAACTTTTCATTTTGATTCCAAGGACGTGGATATTATGTCCTGGCTGAGAAAATAATAGATGGAGAAAATAGCACAACTTTGTAACATAAGTGATTTCATAGCACTCTGGTGAGGAAGTAGCTTCTTTGCTACATTCAGGATTTGAAAACCTTAGCTGACACCCTAGAGTGAATAAAGAACAGGCTGGGAGCAGACTCTGTGAAGCTTTGCTCCTTTAACAGCTGCTATTAAAATGCCCTCCTGAGGGTGGATTTTTGCTGTTTTACGCCCCACCTCCACATGTACATCGCACATCGATATAGGTTAGTCAATAAGAAGAACCTTCCAAACAATTAAATTTGCTAGTCAGAAGTCTGTTGGGATATCAGAATATTTTAGGGCTCACACTTTCATTGTCAGCTTATAATGGCAAGGAAAAAAGAGGAGAAGTTATGAATCTAAAATATAAAAATACAAAATGACAAGCAATGGGCTTAGTGACCTTATTAAAATGGAGTGAGTTGATTTAAGGCAATTTCTGCATCTGCCTATTCTCTTGTTTTGGTGGAAAAATTATGTCGGTATAAAGAACTGTAATTTTTTCAAGATTTTATTGTGACATTTTTCAAAAACACAGATCATTGAAAGGTGTTCACAATGAATACCCAAATATCATCACCTAGATTTTACTATAATCAACATATTATATTAGTTCCTCACACATTTGCACACATATTCATCACTTAATGAATTTCTGAAGTACTTCAAAGTAAATTGCAGACATCCCTACACAATCTTTCTTTTTTATTAAGGTATCATTGATATACAATCACATGAGCAACATTGTGGTTACTAGATTCCCCCCATTATCAAGCCCCCACCACATACCCCATCAGCATAATAAGATACTATAGTCACTACTTGTCTTCTCTGTGTTATACTTCCTTCCCTGTGCCCGCCCCCAAATGTTATGTGTGCTAATCATAAAGCCCCTTAATCCCCTTATCCCTCCCTTCCCAACCACCCTCCCAAGTCCCTTTCCCTTTGGCAACTGTCAGTCCATTCTTGGGTTCTATGAGTCTGCTGCTGTTTTGTTCCTTCAGTTTTTGCTTTGTTTCTTGGCTATTGTCAATAGTGCTGCAATAAACATAGGGGTGCATATGTCTTTTTCAGACTGGGATCCTGCATTCTTAGGGTAAATTTCTAGGAGCAGAATTCTTGGGTCAAATGGTATTTCTATTTTGAGTTTTCTGAGGAACCTGAATACTGCTTTCCACAATGGTTGAACTACTTTACATTCCCACCAGCAGTGTGGGAGGGCTCCCCTTTCTCTGCATCCTCACCAACATTTGTGGTTCAGTCTATGTTGGCCATCCTAAATGGTATGAGGTGATATCTCATTGTGGTTTTAATTTGCATTTCCCTCATAATTAGCAATGTGGAGCATCTTTTCAGGTGCCTGTTGGCCATCTGAATTTCTTCTTTGGAGAAGTGTCCGTTCATATCCTATGCCATTTTAAAAAGGTTATTTGCTTTTTTGGGTGCTCAGGTGTGTGAGTTCTTTATGTATTTTGGATGTTAAGTGCTTGTCGGACATGTCATTTACTTTCTGCTAGCTCATCATTAGTGTATAGGAATGCAACAGATTTCTGTGCATAATTTTGTATCCTTCAACTTTGCTGAATTCAGATATTAGATCTAGTAGTTTTGGAGTGGATTCTTTAGGGTTTTTTATGTACAATATCATGTCATCTACAAACAGTGACAGTTTAACTTCTTCCTTGCCAATCTGGATGCCTTTTATTTCTTTGTGTTGTCTGATTGCCATGGCTAGGACATCCAGAACTATGTTGAATAAAAGTGAGGAGAGTGGGGATCCTTGACTTTTTCCAATGTTAAAGGAAAAGCTTTCAGCTTCTTGCTGTTAAGTATGATGTTGGCTGTGGGTTTATCATATATGGCCTTTATTATGTTGAGGTTCTTGCCCTCTATGCCCATTTTGTTGAGAGTTTTTATATGAATGGGTGTTGAATTTTGTCGAATGCTTTTTTAGCATCTATGGAGATGATCGTGTGTTTTTTGTCCTTCTTTTTGTTGATAAAGTGGTTAACATTGATGTATTTTTGAATGTTGCATCCCTAGAATAAATCCTACTTGATCATAATGGATGATCTTCTTGATGTATTTTTGAATTCAGTTTGCTAATATTTTGTTGAGTATTTTTGCATCTATGTTCATCAGGGATAAATTACAGGTCTGTAATTTTCTTTTTTTGTTGTGTCTTTGTCTGGTTTTGGTATTAGAGTGATACTGGCCTCGAAGAATGAGTTTGGGAGTATTCCCTCCTCTTCTACTTTTTGGAAAACTTAAAGGGGGATGTGCATTAGGTCTTCACTAAATTAATAAAATTCAGCAGTGAAAACATCTAGTCCAGGTATTTTGCTCTTAGGTAGTTTTTTGATTACCAATTCAATTTCCTTGCTGGTAATTGGTCTATTCAGATTTTCTGTTCCTTCCTGGATCAGCCTTGGAAGGTTGTATTTTTCTAGGAAGTCGTCCATTTCTTCTAGGTTATCTAGTTTGTTAGCATATAATTTTTCATAGTCTTCTCTCATAATTCTTTGGATTTCTGTGATGTCCATAGTGATTTTTCCTTTCTATTTCTGATTCTGTTTATGTGTTTAGACTCCTTTTTTTTCTTGATAAGTCTGGCTAGGGGTTTATCTATTTTGTTTATTTTCCCAAAGAACCAGCTCTTGCTTTCTTTGATTCTTTCTGTTGTTTTATTCTTCTCAATTTTATTTATTTATGCTCTAATCTTTATTATGTCCCTCCTTCTACTGACTTTGGGCCTCATTTGTTCTTCTTTTTCTAGTTTCATTAGTTGTGAATTTAGACTGTTCATTTGGGATTGCTCTTCTTTCCTGAGGTAGGCATGTGTTGCAATTCCCTCTTAGCATGGCTTTTGCTGTGCCCCACAGATTGTGTGGGGTTAAGTTATTGTTGTCATTTGTCTCCATATATTGTTTGATCTCTGTTTTTATTCATTCATTGATCCATTGATTATTTAGGAGCATGTTATTAAGCCTTCATATGTTTGTGGGCTTTTTCGTTTTCTTGTGTAATTTATTTCTAGTTTCATACTTTGTGATCTGAGAAGTTGGTTGGTACAATTTCAATCTTTTTGAATTTTCTGAGGGTCTTTTTGTGGCCTAATATGTGGTCTATTCTGGAAAATGTTCCATGAGCACTTGAAAAGAATGTGTATCCTCCTGCTTTTGTGGGGAGTGTTCTATAGATGTCTGTTAGGTCCATTTGTTCTAATGTGTTGTTCAGTGCCTCTGTGTCCTTATTTATTTTCTGTATGGTTGATCTGCTCTTTGGAGTGAGTGGAGTGTTGATGTCTCCTAAAATGAATGCATTGCATTCTATTTCCCCCTTTAATTCTGTTAATATTTGTTTCACATATGTAGGTGCTCCTGTGTTGGGTGCATAGATATTTATAATGGTTATATCTTGTTGTTGGACTGACCCTTTCATCATTATGTAATGTCTGTCTTTGTGTCCTGTTATTTTCTTTGTTTTGAAATCTATTTTGTCTGATAAAAGTACTGCAACACCTGCTTTTTTCTCCCTATTATTTTCATTAAGTATCTTTTTCCATCCCTTCACTTTTAGTCTGTGTATGTCTTCGGGTTTGAAGTCTCTTGTAGGCAGCACATCGATGGGTCTTGCTTTTTTATCCATTCTGTAACACTATGTTTTTCAATTGGTGCATTCAGTCTATTTACATTTAGGGTGATTATTGATAGATATGTAGTTATTGCCATTGCAGGGTTTGGATGCATGGTTATCAAAGGTTCAAGGGCAGCCTCTTATTTTTTAGCAGTCTACCATAGCTCACTTATTATGCTATTATAAACAGAGTCTGACGATTCTTTTTTCTCTCCCGTCATTTTCTACCTCCTCTACTCTTTGTATTTTAGGTGTCATATTCTCTACTCTTTGTGAATCCCTTGACTGACTTTGTGGTTAGCTGATTTAATTATGCATTTGGTTAGTATTTAATAGGCCTACTTCCTTTACTGTGGTTGTAGTTTCTCTAGTGATAGCTATTTAGCCTTAGGCATAATTCCATCTATAGCAGTCCCTTTAAATACACTGTAAAGATGGTTTGTGGGAGCTAAATCTGTCAACTTTTGCTTATGTGGGTATTGTTTAATTCCTCCTTCAAATTTAAATGATAATCTTGCTGGATACAGTATTCTTGGTTTGAGGTTCTTCTGTTTCATTGCATTGAATGTATCATGCCACTCCCTTCTGGCCTGTAATGTTTCTGCTGAGAAGTCTGATGACAGCCTGATGGCTTTTCCTTTGTAGGTGATCTTTTCTCTTTCTGGCTTTTAATACTCTGCCCTTGTCTTTGATCTTTGCCATTTTAATTATTATATGTCTTGGTCTTGTCCTCCTTGAGTCCCTTGTGTTGGGAGATCTGTGGACTTCCATGGCCTGATAGACTATTTCCTTCCCAAACTGGGGCATTTTCAGCAATTATTTCTTCAAAAACACTTTTTATACCCCTTTTTCTCTCTCTTCTTCTTCTAGCACTCCTATAATGTGAATATAGTTCCATTTGGATTGGCCACACAGTTCTCCTAATATTCTTTTCCTAGAGATCGTTTTTTCTCTCTCTGCTTCAACTTCTCTGTATTCCTGTTCTCTGATTTCTATTCCATGAACAGCCTCTTCCACATCATTTGGTCTGCTCTTGAATCCTTTCATTGTTTGTTTCATTTCTGTTATCTTTCTCCTGAATTCACCCCTTAGCTATCAAATATTTTTCTTTAGCTCTATCAGCATATTTATGACTTTTATTTTGAATTCTTTCTCAGGAATATTGGTGATTTCAGTCTCACCAAGCCCTCCTTCTTGTGTTTGAGGGATTTTGAATTGAACAAGGTTCTTCTGCCTTTTCATGGCAATGGGAGTGTTCAGCGGTGAGTGGCGTGTGTCAGGTGGGAGAAAAAAGTCCTTTCCTGCTTGCCAGTCACCTTGCCTGTCTCTGCTGTCTGTGCTGGGTAACTGCACACAGGGAGCAGCCTGTGGATTAATCCCCTAGGCTGCCATGGGCAGGATGGCCCTTGGGATGGCCTAGGGCACTGGTGGGCATCACAGGCCAGCAGTGCATGTGTCTGCCACAAGGACAAGGCCCCATCATGCCTCCCAGTCTTTGTGCTTGTCTCCTCTGTCTGTTCTGTTCAACTGCATGCAGGGAGCAGCTTCTGGCTTAATCCCCTAAGCTGCCATGGCAGGGCAGCCTTCGAGATGGGCTAAGGCAATGGTGGGGGTCGCAGGCCAGCAATGCATGTTCTGCCATGACAGCAAAGCCCCTTGTGACTCCTAGTCTCCATGCCTGTCTCTGCTGTCTGTTCCATTATATTGTACACAGGGAGGATTCTCTGGGTCTGGACTGGTTAGCCACACACAGGGAGAAGCCTCTGCATTATGCTGTACAGTTTCTATAGGCAGGGGTGGCCTCTGGCTAGTCTGCAGCAATGGCAGGGACAGCCATTTTGCGCATAGGTGCTGGTGGGGAGGAAGGAGTGGCAGACTGCTTATCATGGTGAGGAGCTTCAGGGATGCATTGCCGACCAGGGGGATAGGATTCCTGAAGCTTCTGAAGGTTCCCAGTCTGCTGGGCTGAGTGTGTCAGGACAATTTTGTCTACCTGTTCCTTCTCTCAAACCCTTGCTCCCCAGCCCTCTGATCTCTGATCATTGAAAGGTCCCTTAAAGCACCTGCTTTTCTTTTGTCCCAGGGCAGCTGGTTTTGGGAACCTGTTCACAGTCTTAGTCTCAGGATCTACCTTTCAGCCCCTCCAATCTCCAGAATACCATCAATGTGGGTCTGTGCTCCTGGGGTAGATTTCCAGGGCTGGGTATTTATCAGTCCTGTGCTTCCACTCCCTCACTGCTCTGATTCTTTTTCTCCCACCAGTGAGCTGGGGTGAGGGGAGTGCCTGGGTCCTGCTGGGTTGTGGCTTTTTACTTTACCCTTTTCCATGAAATGTTCGCTTCTCCCAGATATAGACTGCCTGGTATACTCTTACTTCTGGTCACTCTTTTAGGAATAGTTGTATTTGCTGTATTTTCAAAATATATGTGGTTTTGGGAGGAGATTTCCACCACACTACTCATGCCACCATCTTTTTCTCTCTTCCCTACACAACCTTTTAAATGATTAAATATGTATACCAGTAAGTAGTTTCAGTATTTTACAGATATTATTATGTAAAATGTACACACAATGAAATGCAAATATTAAGTGTACATTTGAGGAGTTTTGCAAATGTATACACTGTAACCCAAACCCCTATCAAAATACAGAATATTAATCTCACTAGAGTTTCCAGTCAATATTCATTTCTATTTCACCCACATTGGCAACCTTTGTTTTCCAAGACCAGTTTTGCTTATGTAGAATTTCATGTAAATGGAATGGAACCATATATTCTGTTTTGTGTTAAGGCTTTTTGCTCAGCATGTTTTTGTGATTCATTATTGTTCTTGCATGTGTCACACATTCGTTCCTATTTATATAATGTTCCACTGTGGGAATGTACCAAAATTTGTTATTCATCTACTGATGGATACCAGGGATGTTTTCCAGTTTTTACCTATTTTAAATAAAGCTGCTATGGGCATTCTTGGGCAAGTCTTTTTTGTGGACATGTTTATATGTCATTGAATAAATAGGAGTAGAATTCTGGATCATAGGAAAGGCTATAACTTTCCCTTCCAGCACAACTTTATTTGCTTTCCACATATTTCTGTAGGTTATATTTTCATTCTTACTCAGTTCAATATACTTTTCAATTTTCCTTTGAGATGTCCTTGTTATCCCATGGGTTTGTTGTTTAATTTTCAAGCATTTGATGGTTTTCCTCTCATTTTTCTGTTTCTGACTACTAATTAAGTTACACTATATTTAAAGAACATACTTTCATAATTTCTAATATTTGTAACCTGTTTAGAGTTATTTTATAGCCCAGGGTAAAGTATATCTTTGTGAATATCTGGTGGGCACTTAGAGAACAGTGTATTCTGCTGTGGTAGACTGGGAAGTTCTGTAAATGTCGGTTAGGACCCATTTGTCAGTGGTCATACTTTATACTACTATATATTTTCTGTTATCAGTATAGTGGTTCTATCAGTTACATAGAGGAGTTTGTTAATGTGCCCAAACAGAATTGTGAATTCATTGACTTTTCTTTTTACTTCAGTTAGTTTTTTCTTTGTGTTTTTGGATCTTTGTTGTTTGGTATACACACTTTCAGGACTGTTATATCTTCTTGGTGGTAGTCATTTCATTGTTATTCAGTGTCTTCCCTTGAACCTGAAAGATCTTTTTTCTCTGAAGTCTATTTGGTCTGAACCTCAGCTTTTGTATTTAATTGATTTTTGTATAGCATATCTTATTACAACCCTTTTCTCTTTTTCTCACATATATCTTTATATTTGAAGTAAGTTATTTATAGACAGCCTATAGTTGGGTCATTAATTTGTTCAATTCAACTTCTGTGTCTAGACAATTTACTTTTAATGTAATTATTAGCATGTTATATCATTTAAGCCTACTATTTGTATGGATCATTGACTTTTAATTAGGTTTTGCTGATATATCCAGAACATACATTAATAAAATTAACAGTGTTTGGAAATAATATTGAATGACTAATATCTTTCTTTATATCTTATGTTTTTCTATCTTAACAGACATATTTTAGAAGGGGCAGATGTTTACAGTGATGAGTACATTTTGAATAAAATATTAAGAGAACTGGTAGACTGCTGATGGGAACAGGTTTCTTTTGGGGTGATGAAAATACTCTAACGTTAGATTTCAGTGATGGCTTCACAATACTGTGAATATATCAAAACCATTTAATTGTATGTTTTAAATGAATGGATTATATAGCATATAAATGGTACCTCAATTATGCCATTAAAATTCAAAAGTAAAAACAAACAAAACAGTTTGTAAATCAATTTGATGGTCATATTTTGCTAGTTTTATTATTGAAATTTGACTCTCCCAAAAAAGCCACACCCTGGATTTGGACACAAACATGGTAAGATTCCCTTTCAACTTTCACAAGTTAATTTCATAGTAATAGCTTAGGGCAGCTTTTAGGTTAAATAACATCATTATTTTGGGGTGTTGTAATAACATTCCCACTTGAATTTCTTCTCTGTACAGTACAGATAAAAGTAAATGAGCAAAGAAAATTTGACAATATAGAGAAATAAAGATCTAAGAAATCTATAAACTACTACTGAGCTGAAAGATATTGGCTCTCCACTGAAATGTTTCACAGGCAACTTCGACTGAGTTGTCCAAAAACTCCTGCTCCAACATGTAGCAACTGCTACAACTCCTCTTCCCTTATCTCTGTCAGTGGCAGCCTCTTGCTCAAGCCAGAACCTTGCATCATTCCTGCGTCTTCCCTCTCTGTCACCCCAGCTATGGAATGGCTTCTGAATTATCTCTTGGAATGATCCTTCCCTGACATAACCCAAGTTCATGGCAACTTCATTTACCACCTAACTGACTACTCTCCAGAATGCAAAGCTTTATCACCTGCACATTGAGATCCCTTCACACTAGCCACTCCTGCACTTCAAGCTATGTCAGGAAATCCTTTAATCACATATATTTTCCACAAATAGCATTTTCCTCTTTGAATATGTTTTCCTTTAACATTTTATTCATATTCAGAAGCCCAGATAAGATTTCACATTCTCCCTGAAGCCCTAGTTGTCCAGTTTGTTCATCCATCTTTGGGGTACATTTTTGCTCTACACATGAATATTATATTGCAATAACCTCAGCTTTTTTTTCATCTCATCCACTAAATTGTCCAGTCTTTAAGGACATGGTTCATGCCTTGTCCATCTTAGAATACCTACTGTTTTGTCCAGTTTCCAGTAGTTGCTGGCCCCAGTCAGTGTGTGTCAAATTTGATTTAACTTGTTTCAGGATCCAGATGTCCTTCTCAGCCATGAAATCCTTTGGGGAGGGACTTTTCCTAAATATTGCAAGTTTCCAAGACTGGTATAGAGTGCCTGATAGACAAGAGTTTCTTAAAATATGTTTAATGGATATTAATGTATGAATTGATTAATGAAAATCAACAAAGTAGCTAACATTAAAAGAGTACTAAATTGGAATAGGGACACCTGGACATCTGTGATTACATGTTTTTAACAAGCTGCTTCTCCTGGGGCTGCCTATTGCATGTTAGGTCCATAGATTATAGAATCTAACTGTGTGGGTTAAATTCTGGCTCTGCCACTTTTAACAGCTATGTAACCTTAGAAAGTAACTCAGTATAGTAGGCATTATTTCAGTTGGCTGACTTTTAATTCTATTTGGGGTGCACCCAAGACCACAGTGCATACCCTCACATAGTTAGACAGGGGCTTCAGACCAATGGACTGTGTATAGAAGTTTGTCTCTTTTGGTCCAAAACATTTAAGAATTGGTGCATGATGATCAGCTATCAGTCTCTTTCCCTGACACAGTGACAAGAAAGGCATGAATCAAAAAACAACTGGAGAATTTTACACAAATCAAAATGTTCAGGTTTCTGAATTATCACAAAATAAACACAACTGTGTAACCACCAAGCAGATCAAGAAATAGAATATTATCAGCATCTGAAACAATTCCTTTGTGAATTCCCAATTCTTATGTCCTTTCTTCTCTCCAAATTATCCCAGCTTCAAGCATCACAGATTCTTCTTGCCTCCTTATGCGAGCAGTCCGTGTGTGCCCCTTTGTATGGGGTAGCATTCATTCAGCTTGACACTGGTGAGATGCTCCTATCAATGCACAGCAAGTACTCATTTCCACTGATGAGAGTATGTCATTATATAAAGACATCAACATTTACATAGCCATTCAACCACTCATGGGCATTTTAGTTATTTCTAATTGGAGAGATGTAGCTACCCTCCCAAGTTATTGTTCCTTTCAGATTCTTGATGTCATTAGGCAAGAGGTCACCCTCAGTTCCTTGCTAGGACTTCTTCTCTGTCACCTCGAGCATGCAAGAGAGCCAGAGAGAGATTGCCAGCGAGGCAGAGGTCACAGCCTCATAAAACCTAATTTTGGAAGTGACATCCTGTGGCTTTTGCAGCGCTCTATGCACTAGGTCCAGCCCACACTCAAGGACAGTGGATTCCATGGTGTATGGATACGGGACAGTGGGCAGCACTGGGAGGCATGTCAAAGGTGCTTATCATGTCATAACCTATGGAGTCCAAGAATGTAAGAAGTTAATATGAGATGTGCTATTATTATGTGTATCATGAAGAAAACAAAATTACCACCAACCACTCTTTAAGACAATTGATTATAGCATCAACTTAATCTGAAATGTGAAGATATGAAGAAAATAGGCATTTAATTTGAGTAAAATGAGGTCCTTGGGTTTTTCAGTGATAATCTTGGCAGCTTTCTATGAAGCAAAAGTTTAATTTCCTTATACCACTAATGGTGGCACTTTAATCATGTAAGCCAGGGGTGTCAATATGAAATCCCTGTCATGTGGTGGTAAGTTCAAAGAATTATATTAAGACAACATCCTATGCACTGGACATCAGGATTAATATTAATGTTTAAAAAAAATCAGTGTGGAGGGTATCTAAACTAGATTAGCATTTTCTTGATTGATCACAGAATTTGCCAAACAAAGCATCCAGAATTTTCTGTATCATCAAACTTGATCCCATCTACTGGAATATTAACCCATCTACCAAAGGGCATGGAAAGTGTGTGTGTGTGTGTGTGTGTGTGTGTGTGTGTGTGTGTGTGTGCGCGCGCGCGCACATGTGGGTCATCCTTGAAAAATGAAGCATAACATTATAGTAATTTGAGAATGGGATATAAAAATGATATTCAGAGAATATCATAATAAAGGGTAGGAATGAAAACATATTCTAGATACTCACCAAGGACTTTTATAGTATTGTGTTATTTTTTCAGGAAGGCATGAAGATAATGATTTTTGCCCTTATTTCACACTTAGGAAAGTGGTGATCCAAATATGACCAGTGGTTGTGGAAAAGTGAGGAATTGCTTAAATAAACTGTCCTGTATCCACACAATGGAAGCTATGCAGCCATTTAAAGTACTGTTGGTAAATAATGTTTGATAGTGCAGAAAAAAATGTTCATCACATTATATCAAGCGGAAAAATGCAGCAAAAGAGTCTGTACATAATATTCACATTTTTTTTTTTTTTAGATAATTATTTTTTATTGAAGGGTAGTTGACACACAGTATTACATTACATTAGTTTCAGGTGTACAACACAGTGATTCAACATTTATATACATGATAATTCTAAGTACCAGCTATCACCATACCAAGTTGTTACAATATTTTGACTATATTCCTTATGCTATACATTACATCCCGGTTGCTTATTTATTTTACAATTGGAAGTGTGTACTTTTTCTTGGTGGTTGTTGTTAGGGCATCTCTCATATTTATTGATCAAATGGTTGTTAACAACAATAAAATTCTGTATAGGGGAGTCAATGCTCAATGCACAATCATTAATCCACCCCAAGCCTAATTTTCGTCAGTCTCCAATCTTCTGAGGCATAACAAACAAGTTCTTACATGGAGAACAAATTCTTACATAGTGAATAAGTTACATGGTGAACAGTACAAGGGCAGTCATCACAGAAACTTTTGGTTTTGCTCATGCATTATGAACTATAAACAGTCAGTTCAAATATGAATACACATTTGATTTTTATACTTGATTTATATGTGGATACCACATTTCTCTCTTTATTATTTTTTTTAATAAGATGCTGAAGTGGTAGGTAGATACAACATAAAGGTAGAAAACATAGTTTAGTGTTGTAAGAGAGCAAATGTAGATGATCAGGTGTGTGCCTGTAGACTATGTGTTAATCCAAGCTAGACCAGGGCAATAAAACATCCACATATGCAGAAGATTTCTCTCAGAACAGGGGGGGGTGAGGTTCTAAGCCTCACCTCTGTTGATCCCCAATTTCTCACCTGATGACCCCCCTGCGACTGTGCCTGTCTTAGGTTGTTCCTCCCTTGAGGAATCTTACCCGTCTCTGGCTAACCAGTCATCTTCCGGGGCCATACAGGGAAATGTTAAGTTGGTAAGTGAGAGAGAAGCCTTATTGTTTGAAATGGTTAGCTTTTTATTTCTTTGCATATTTATGCCCTGTGGCTTCTATGCCCAGCATTTGTCTTGAGGTATCTTTACCACTTGGAGGAGTTATGATACTCGGTAAATTTGATATGAGGCACGAATTCTATTTAAGAATTCGTTGTAATTAGGAAGGAAGAAGAAAAGCTATAGAAGTAGCAGGCGGGAGAAAACATGGGAAGATTGATTATTTCTTTGACATATCTTCTTGTAGAGTAACTTCAGCATGTATATATTTTAAGCTACTACTTAAATTGCGCACACACATTAACATAATAGGAGTATAGTTACATAACCAAAGCATACCTGTAATTACCAGCCATCTCCAGTGAAACCAAGAAAACCAGTTAGGCACCCTAGGCATTTGTGAAAACTTATCAATGATATGATGGTTATTATCTAACTGAATTTGAATAGTTTGAGAAAAATCAGACAAATTAAAACAACCCATTCCTGGGCACTGTTCACATCCCATATGTTCTTTTAACAGTAAATAGTCTGTAGTTGTAAGATTTTGGAGCGCTACAATTTGCACTTCTCCTAATTCTTGGTTGAGTTCCAACAGTATAGATCCAGTCAAATTTGTTGTTTTACTGTATGCACAGGCCAGCTTAGATATCTCCTTCATTCCCATGGCAAGTCCAGGAGCTGGTGGGATGAGTGCATCTACAGCTGTAGCAGTGCGTGGATCTTTGTTGGGGTTTTTTGATGATCATCTTCTGGCATGAGTCTTCCCGAGAGTGCTGATGTTGGAAGTTCTCTTTCATATCGTTTCTTAGTTCATTTTCGGGGTAGCCAAATTAGGCTTTGATCCTCTGTATAAACACAAACAGACCCTTTGCCTACACTTTTATATGTCCTTTATATCATTGTGTAGAACTCATTAGAGGTCACCACATAGGAACTGCTTTTTTTTTTTTTAATCATTAATCTACACTTACATGACGAATACTTTGTTTACTAGGCTCTCCCCTATACCAGGTCCCACCTATATGCTCCTTTACAGTCACTGTCCATCAGCGTAGCAACCTGTTGTAGAATCACTACTTGTCTTCTCTGTGTTGTACAGCCCTCCCCTTTCTCCCACCCCGCTATGGATGCTAATCTTAATACCCCCCTACTTCTGCCCCCCTTATCCCTCCCTACCCACCCATCCTCCCCAGTCCCTTTCCCTTTGGTACCTGTTAGTCCATTCTTGAGTTCTGTGATTCTGCTGCTGTTTTGCTCCTTCAGTTTTTCCTTTGTTCTTATATTCCACAGATGAGTGAAATCATTTGGTATTTCTCTTTCTCTGCTTGGCTTGTTTCACTGAGCAAAATACCCTCCAGCTCCATCCATGTTGCTGCAAATGGTTGGATTTGCCCTTTTCTTATGGCTGAGTAGTATTCCATTGTGTATATGTACCATATCTTCTTTATCCATTCATCTATCGATGGACATTTAGGTTGCTTCCAATTCTTGGCTATTGTAAATAGTGCTGCGATAAACATAGGGGTGCACTGATCTTTCTCATACTTGATTGCTGCATTCTTAGGGTAAATTCCTAGGAGTGCAATTCCTGGGTCAAATGGTAAGTCTGTTTTGAGCATTTTGATGTACCTCCATACTGCTTTCCACAATGGTTGAACAAGTTTACATTCCCACCAGCAGTGTAGGAGGGTTCCCCTTTCCCCACAGCCTCGCCAACATTTGTTGTTCTCTGTCTTTTGGATGGCAGCCATCCTTACTGGTGTGAGGTGATACCTCATTGTAGTTTTAATTTGCATTTCTCTGATAATTAGCGATGTGGAGCATCTTTTCATGTGTCTGTTGGCCATCTGTATTTCTTTTTTGGAGAACCGTCTGTTCAGTTCCTCTGCCCATTTTTTAATTGGGTTATTTGTTTTTTGTTTGTTGAGGCGTGAGAGCTCCTTATATATTCTGGACGTCAAGCCTTTATCGGATGTGTCATTTTCAAATATATTCTCCCATACTGTAGGGATCCTTCTTGTTCTATTGATGGTGTCTTTTGCTGTACAGAAGCTTTTCAGCTTAATATAGTCCCACTTACTCATTTTTGCTGTTGTTTTCCTTGCCCGGGGAGATATGTTCAAGAAGAGGTCACTCATGTTTATGTCTAAGAGGTTTGTGCCTATGTTTTCTTCCAAGAGTTTAATGGTTTCATGACTTACATTCAGGTCTTTGATCCATTTTGAGTTTACTTTTGTATATGGGGTTAGACGATGGTCCAGTTTCATTCTCCTACGTGTAGCTGTCCAGTTTTGCCAGCACCATCTGTTGAAGAGACTGTCATTTCGCCATTGTATGTCCATGGCTCCTTTATCAAATATTAATTGACCATATATGTCTGAGTTAATGTCTGGATTCTCTAGTCTGTTCCATTGGTCTGTGGCTCTGTTCTTGTGCCAGTACCAAATTGTCTTGATTACTATAGCTTTATAATAGAGCTTGAAGTTGGGGAGTGAGATCCCCCCTACTTTATTCTTCTTTCTCAGGATTGCTTTGGCTATTCGGGGTCTTTGGTGGTTCCATATGAATTTTTGAATTATTTGATCCAGTTCATTGAAGAATGTTGCTGGTAGTTTCATAGGGATTGCATCAAATCTGTATATTGCTTTGGGCAGGATGGCCATTTTGACGATATTAATTCTTCCTAGCCATGAGCATGGGATGCGTTTCCATCTGTTAGTGTCCCCTTTAATTTCTTTTAAGAGTGACTTGTAGTTTTCAGAATATAAGTCTTTCACTTCTTTGGTTAGGTTTATTCCTAGGTATTTTATTTTTTTTGATGCAATTGTGAATGGAGTTGTTTTCCTGATTTCTCTTTCTGTTGGTTCATTGTTGGTATATAGGAAAGCCACAGATTTCTGTGTGTTGATTTTGTATCCTGCAACTTTGCTGTATTCCGATATCAGTTCTAGTAGTTCTGGGGTGGAGTCTTTAGGGTTTTTTATGTACAGTATCATGTCATCTGCAAATAGTGACAGTTTGACTTCTTCTTTGCCAATCTGGATTCCTTGTATTTTTTTGTTTTGTCTGATTGCCGTGGCTAGGACCTCTAGTACAATGTTAAATAACAGTGGGGAGAGTGGGCATCCCTGTCTAGTTCCCGATCTCAGCGGAAATGCTTTCAGCTTCTCGCTATTCAATATAATGTTGGCTGTGGGTTTTTCATAGATGGCCTTTATTATGTTGAGGTACTTGCCCTCTATTCCCATTTTGCTGAGAGTTTTTATCATGAATGGATGTTGAACTTTGTCAAATGCTTTTTCAGCATCTATGGAGATGATCATGTGGTTTTTGTCTCTCTTTTTGTTGATGTGGTGGATGATATTGATGGACTTTCGAATGTTGTGCCATCCTTGCATCCCTGGGATGAATCCCACTTGGTCATGGTGTACGATGGTTTTGATGTATTTTTGAATTCGGTTTGCTAAAATTTTGTTGAGTATTTTTGCGTCTACGTTCATCAGGGATATTGGTCTATAGTTTTCTTTTTTGGTGGTGTCTTTGCCTGGTTTTGGTATTAGGGTGATGTTAGCTTCATAGAATGAGTTTGGGAGTATCCCCTCCTCTTCTATTTCTTGGAAAACTTTAAGGAGAATGGGTATTATGTCTTCCCTGTATGTCTGATAAAATTCCGAGGTTAATCCATCTGGCCTGGGGGTTTTGTTCTTTGGTAGTTTTTTGATTACCGCTTCAATTTCGTTGCTGGTAATTGGTCTGTTTAGATTTTCTGTTTCTTTTTGGGTCAGTCTTGGAAGGTTGTATTTTTCTAGGAAGTTGTCCATTTCTCCTAGGTTTCCCAGCTTGTTAGCATATAGGTTTTCATAGTAGTCTCTAATAATTCTTTGTATTTCTGTGGGATCTGTTGTGATTTTTCCTTTCTCATTTCTGATACTGTTGATTTGTGTTGACTCTCTTTTCCTCTTAATAAGTCTGGCTAGAGGCTTATCTATTTTGTTTATTTTCTCGAAGAACCAGCTCTTGGTTCCATTGATTTTTGCTATTGTTTTATTCTTCTCAATTTTATTTATTTCTTCTCTGATCTTTATTATGTCCCTCCTTCTGCTGACCTTAGGCCTCATTTGTTCTTCTTTTTCCAATTTTGATAATTGTGACATTAGACCGTTCATTTGGGATTGCTCTTCCTTTTTTAAATATGCTTGGAGTGCTATATACTTTCCTCTTAAGACTGCTTTTGCTGCGTCCCACAGAAGTTGGGGCTTAGTGTTGTTGTTGTCATTTGTTTCCATATATTGCTGGATCTCCATTTTGATTTGGTCATTGATCCATTGATTATTTAGGAGCATGATGTTAGGCCTCCATGTGTTTGTGAGGCTTTTTGCTTTCTTTGAACAGTTTATTTTTAGTTTAATGCCTTTGTGGTCTGAAAAGTTGGTTGGTAGGATTTCAATCTTTTGGAATTTACTGAGGCTCTTTTTGTGTCCTAGTATGTGGTCTATTCTGGAGAATGTTCCATGTGCACTTGAGAAGAACGTGTATCCTGTTGCTTTTGGATGTAGAGTTCTGTAGATGTCTATTAGGTCCATCTGTTCTAGTGTGTTGTTCAGTGCCTCTGTGTCCTTACTTATTTTCTGTCTGGTGGATCTGTCCTTTGGAGTGAGTGGTGTGTTGAAGTCTCCTAGAATGAATGCATTGCATTCTATTTCCTCCTTTAGTTCTGTTAATATTTGTTTCAGGTATGTTGGTGCTCCTGTATTGGGTGCATATATATTTATAATGGTTATATCCTCTTGATGGACTGAGCCCTTTATCATTATGTAATGTCCTTCTTTGTCTTTTGTTACTTTCTTTATTTTGAAGTCTGTTTTGTCTGATACCAGAATTGCAACACCTGCTTTCTTCTCTCTGTTGTTTGCTTGAAATATCTTTTTCCATCCCTTGACTTTAAGTCTGTGCGCGTCTTTGGGTTTGAGGTGAGTCTCTTGTAAGCAGCATATGGATGGATCTTGCTTTTTTATCCATTCTATTACTCTGTGTCTTTTGATTGGTGCATTCAGTCCATTTACATTTAGGGTGATTATTGAAAGGTATGAATTTATTGCCATTGCAGGCTTTAAGTTTGTGGTTACCAAAGGTTTAGGGTTAGCTTCTTTACTGTCTTACTGTCTAACTTAACTCGCTTGTTGAGCTATTATAAACACAATCTGATGATTCTTTATTTCTCTCCCTTCTTATTCCTCCTCCTCCCTTCTTCATATGTTGGGTGTTTTGTTGTGTGCTCTTTTTAGGAGTGCTCCCGTCTAGAGCAGTCCCTGTAGGATGCCCTGTAGAGGTGGTTTGTGGGAGGCAAATTCCCTCAACTTTTGCTTGTCTGGGAATTGTTTAATCCCTCCTTCATATTTAAATGATGTTCGTGCTGGATACAGTAGTCTTGGTTCGAGGCCCTTCTGTTTCATTGCATTAAGTATATCATGCCATTCTCTTCTGGCCTGTAGGGTTTCTGTTGAGAAGTCTGATGATAGCCTGATGGGTTTTCCTTTGTAGGTAACCTTTTTTTTCTCTCTGGCTGCTTGTAATACTTTGTCCTTGTCTTTGATCTTTGCCATTTTAATTATTATGTGTCTTGGTGTTGCCCTCCTTGGATCCCTTGTCATGGGAGTTCTGTGTACCTCTGTGGTCTGAGAGGCCATTTCTTCCCCTAGTTTGGGGAAATTTTCAGCAATTATTTCTTCAAAGACATTTTCTATCCCCTTTTCTCTCTCTACTTCTTCTGGAATGCCTATGATTCTTATATTATTTCTTTTATATTGATCACTCAGCTCTCTTAAAATTCTTTCATTCCTGGAGATCCTTTTATCTCTCTCTGCATCAGCTTCTCTGCGTTCCTGTTCTCTGTTTTCTAGTCCATTAATGGTCTCTTGCATCTCGTCCATTCTGTTTTGAAGTCCTTCCAGAGCTTGTTTTATTTCTGAATTCTCCTTCCTTAGTTCTTGCATATTTCTCTGCAAGTCCATCAGCATGGTTATGACTTTTGTTTTGAATTCTTTTTCAGGTAGACTGGCTAAATCTATCTCCCCAGATTCCTTCTCAGGGGAAGATGTAGCAGATGCCGAAGCTGTCTGGGTTAGTCTTGTCTGAATCATATTTTTTTGCCTTTTCATGTTGACAGGTGCTATTGACTGTCAGCTGGGAGGGCCAAAATTTTCACTTACTACTGGCCTTTCTTTACTGGGGCAACTGCGACCCCTAGTGGCTTGTGTTGGGTAATTGCGTGTAGAGTGGGTCTTTGTGTCTTGCCTGGCCGGGAGGGAGAAATTTCCCTTTCTGTGGGCGGAATTTGTCTCAGGCTGCTTCTCTGCTTTCGCAGCGCCCGGTGGGGTGATGGATGGGGGGGCTGCTTGACTGTTTGCCTCCGTGAGGGGTCTCAGAGCTGTTGCCCGGGGGTTAGTGCACCCGGTTTTCCCTGTAATTTCCAGCTGCTGTACTGTGACCTGGGTTGTTTCCGTCAAGCTGTTAAGTCCCTGTCCCTTTAAGACTTTCAAAAAGCCCCCGCTTTTCTTTGTCACAGGGGCATCAGCTTCAGCACCCGCTCTGAGGTCTTACCCCCTGTTCTCCCAGTATCCAGGGCCCCCTGGGCATATACTGTGTCTGCGCTCTGGCCCGGATGGCTGGGGCTGGGTGTTCGGCAGTCCTGGGCTCCGTCTCCCTCCCGCTCTGCCTATTGTTCTCCCGCCGGGAGCTGGGGGGAGGGGCGCTCGGGTCCCGCAGGGCCGGGGCTTGTATCTTACCCCTTTCACCAGTCGCTGGGTTCTCGCTGGTGTAGCTGCAGTCTGGCCACTGTCCTGCGTCTTCTGGTCTCTCTTTTAGGGCTAGTTGTGTTTGTTGTATTTTCAAAAGTATATATGTTTTTGGGAGGAGATTCCCACTGTCCTACTCACGCCGCCATGTTGGCTCCGCCCCAATATTCACATTTAAAATACAAGATATTCATATACATGAAGAGAGGAATGAATAGATCTACAGAATATTAAAACTGATTTTTCTAGTTTAGAAGATTGTGATTAATTTTTCTTCCCTATTTTGAATATAGAAAAATTTTAATATATATTTTATCTTTAAAACTTTACTAAAAAACGACTTAGTAACAAGACTCATTAGCAATATTCCATAAGCAATGAAGTCATAGCAAAGAAGATTAATATTCAAAAAGTAAATCAATGTTTATGACTCACTTGCCATGTTAATTTATAAAAGAATTCTTTATATGAAGTGATATAGAAATTATATGAATAAATTTTGCTTAAATGTATCCCTCAAATCTAGATATTTTCTTATTAATTGCAGAATACTATTATGTACAAATCATATTTACTATGCGGTTCAGATTTTTTTTTTTATATTTTGAGGTACACATTTTATCATACCCAGAGACTCAGTTTGGTTTAGAACTCATGGGTAAAATGAAAAATCCATTGAAGAGGAAACTTTCATGACTAATTAATGTTTATGAAGACCTCCAATGTTAATAGTCATCAAAGACATATGAATTCAATTGAGAAAAAGTTTCTTATCCATCTTCCTGGAACAGTCTTAAAGGACTGAAAATATCAAGCATTGATGAAGATGCAGGGAAATGCAGGTGGGGGTGTAAATTGGCACTGCTACTAAGGAAAACAAGAAGTGATGTCTAATAAAGTTTAAATCTACATGTTCTATGCCCCAGACATTGTCTACACTACAGAAACACTGCCCATGTGCACATAAACATGTTCATAAAGATATTCATTGCAGCATTGTTTTCAAAAACCCAAAAGAGAAACAATCTAAATATGTCTCAATGTATTAACAAATTAAGGTATATTTATACAGTGCAATGTTATATTATAGTTAAAATAAATTAACCAGTGCTATAGATATCCCCAGATTAGTTCTCAAAAATATTATTAGGAATGAAATAGAATTATAGATTTTCAGTTAAAGAAGTCTGGATAAACAGAAAAAAAAACAGAAGAGAATAATCAGTAAAATATTTTTTAGAAATTGCACAGACCTGAAATATCAGCATATCCCAACTGAAATGCACATTGATTGCCCAGCACAACAGATAAAATTAAAGCCATACCAGGGATAACATTGTGAGTTTACAGAACACTGAGCATAAAAAAGAGAAGATCCAACAAGCTTCCAAGAAGGAAAACAGCTTTTCTTTTTTTAATTAAAGGATTAAGCAAAAAACTAAAATATACAGAGTTTTCCAGATTCTGAGGAAAAATTATTTCCATCTTAGAATTCTACAGTAATTCAAACAATAAATCACATGCCAGGGTAGAATAAAGACATCTCAGACATGCAATTTCCTAACAACTTCACATCCTTGCACCTTCTTCCAGGAAACTATTAGAAAATAATGTTCAACAAAATCCAGTAAGTAACCCAAGAAGAGAGATATAATAGACAAGGAAATCCAGGAAACAGAGTGTCCATCATTAAAGAGAGGTGAGAGTGAAGGGGGTCCCAGCAACGGGGGTGGGCAGCACCTGGAGAGAAAGTGGACCAGACCAGTCAAGGTCAGTGAGAAGGCTGGGAGGATGGAGTTGATGGTACATACTGAACATACTGTACATTTGTTGACTGATCTGATTATAATGAGAACAGATTTATACAATGGGAGAGGAGCTTAGGGTTGGACTAGTGACAAATGCATAAGGGACAAAGGAAAACCAATCATATGAAAGAAAGAAAAATGAATCATAAGGTATTATTCAAACACCTATGGAAGTACATATGTAGTAAGAATGATGAAAATATTAAATATTGATCTAAACAAAATTATGACAAAAATCATTCCTGAGAGCTTACAGGAAAGTGAATGTATGTGTGGAAATGGTGAGGTCATTGTGGGAGGATGGATGAGAGCAGTTGGGCTCAGTTTTCACATGTGAAGTCAGTAGTTTAGGCCCAAACTGAAGAATAAAGAAGGCACAACACAGGCATGATTCTCAGTGATACGGAAATTAACACCGAAATAACCAGCCAAAGGAGCTGAGTGCCTTTGCCTCTGGGGACAAGGAAAGGGGGATGTGCATGCTGGTGGGCAGCTCCCAGTGTTCATAATAAACATTTTAACAGTTATCGGCCTCTTTAAATGTTGTCCAGTATAACTATTCTAAATATTACAAACGAATCTATTAAAACACATTCTAATAAATATAAATACAGTAAAGTAATTTTAAAACATTTTAAATATTTAAAAAACATTAAAAATAAATACGAGCAAAATTTAAAGTAAGTGTAGAGGTTTTAGGAATGATTTTTAATTATTAATCATAAATGGCAAAAACAAGCCAGTTCTGCAAGTACACTCCCTCAGGTGCACATGTGGCCCTGAGCAGTGGTGTGCCACCCGGAGAGGTGGGAGCGCAGGAGGAAATTCGGTGCACAGCAGCCCCACGGGAGAGGCGGGCTCTGGGCGGGGAGGAGGTGTGGGCATAGGAGAGAAGAGTGTGTTGTATGTCTCTACCAACTGAGCTGGTTTTTAAAGCAATTTTCTCACCCATGTTCTTGAACAGAGTGGGTAAATCCCAGTGAGATTAGAGCCGTCCCTGCACATCGTGAGTAACCTGTGCAGGCCCACTTGGACACAATGGTGGAGGAGGTTCCCCTGCTGTCTCTGGAACAGAGACCTCTTTACTACCCGACCTGGCATCATTCTCACACACACCTTTCCATGGAAGATGGCTCATCTCTCTGGTGTGCCCTGAGGTCTGTCCAGGGGACCCTCAGCAGTCCTTGGGCAAAGTGCCGGCTTCCCTCTTTAACCACGATGGCCTGAGTCTCCATCCTGAGGGATTGCCAAGGTACAGCCATGACCCCACGTGGGGGTTTATTTCTATCTACTGTGGCCATTTCCCAAAAACCACTTAGGGGTTTCACCCAAACCCTAATATGAACTGCAGATGAAAAATGGCCACAAAGTATCAGCAAATGCTTGGGAACAAGTGCCCCATTAACTCTTACAAATAGAAATAAATAGAGATATAGTATGTGCAGCCAAAAATATCAAGAAAATTATCAGTATTATCTCCTTCTATGCTCGGTTGATTGTTACAGTCTTTCAAAAGGACCATCCTCTCCCAGGACCTTTTCCAGAACGTCACCCAGCCCTCTGCACCTGCACTTCAGGGATAATATTGGCTTTCACATGTTGAAATGTTTGGGATTTTTCATATTGGTATGTCTTTAAGAATTTTTATGTCTATGAACAAAGTCTGAATCCTTTATCATACCCCCAGACTACTTATTGAACATATGGGTGAATATGGCCTAACCATTCACCTACAAAATGATGATGATAAAGTTTATCCTTTAGAAGGGAAAAAAACAGGCAGACTTAAACTAGATGCCTTTGAAAATCCATCAACAAATGGGTTTGGTGAGAACAATTCACCCTAAATCTCTGTAATAAGGAATCAGACTCAATTTTGGATGTTTGCTGACAGCTTTCATGCCTACCCCACCCTTCCCCTCTTGCCCTGAATCTGGATAAACCAATGAGAAACCAAGCCACCCACTCTGGGCTTGCCAGGGAGTTCACACCCCACCCCAGAACCACAGTGCATCTCAGCCACTCAAGCTATTTCAGACCTGCATGAGACCTTGTCCTGCTCTTCCTACAAGGCATCACCGTAGTGAGTAATAAATCTTAGTGTGCATGCAGCATCATAGTCTTGGCATCGTAACCAAATTTGACTGAGGAGGGGGGTGGAGGCTGATACACAGGGGACCAGAGAGAAGTCTCCTTCACTGGATGAGATTGGCACTAAGGGGAAAGACCTGTCAGGAGAAAATTTCCCTGGAAGAAGAAAACACAGGAAAATACTCGTGTGCACTTGGATTGATAGGGCTTATGAATGAAAGCAGAGAACTCTTTCCCAGTCCCCCATTCACCTGCCCTCAAGCAGGGCAGGTGGCTGTACAGGTGAATGTGCTCTCTGCCTTTCAGAGCCGGGGCATGGGCCGTGCAGGGCTGAGGCACGTCTCCACCTGGTCAGGTGAGGAGGCACGAGGCATATCCTTCCATGAGAAGCCATCCCTGGAGAGAAAGGGTTCTCAGGGATCCAGAGTCCATGAGAGCCTGACGTTTGGGAATAAAGGGTCCCACAAGCACTTGGGGAATTGTATAAGATAGAACATTACCTGACCAAGAACACCTGGATTTCCTTCCTTACTGACCACAGAAGAGTGATCAGACAGCAAGTCAGACAGAGACACAGACTACCTGGACTTGCACAGGTGGAGTTCACTTGCCCTCACTAACCTCCTGGGCCCAGTAGGATTGCTTACACTGTTGCTTTCCTTTTTCTTAAAGCACAGATTCCACTAAGAGTGGGCATATTGCTATTTTACTGAAATCTAAGCAAGGGAAACTCACTTTGGGGACAGTAGTCACCTTAGTGTTTTCATGTTTTTTGTATTTCCAGTTCAGGTTAAAGAAAATTAGCACAGCTTTTATAACAAGCAACTTACCTCAACATGTGCATTTGTAAATATAAAGAAAGGCAAAGCTATATATACCTATAAAAAGAAAGGTTATTACCTAAACCTCAAAATTTTCACTCTTCACACATGCATGCATACACAGAAACCAAAAAAAGGAAATGGAAATATTTTGAAGAAACTGGGAATTAGAACTACCTAGAATAATTGTTTATCCAGAGAATATAAGGGCAAACATAAATCCAAAGAAAAACTTATCCTGCCTCTGTTCTTGAGGGTGCTTATGAGTAGGAATCAGGTTTCTTGAATTGTAAGAATGGCTGTATCTCCTCTACCTCACCCACTGGAAGTCAGGATCAACCCGAGACTGCTGTAATCACAGTCCCTCTGCAGCTTCTAATCAGTGGGGGTCAAGCTAGATGTCTATAATGGCTCTGCATTTTGTATTCAAGTGGCACTCTTATTTTGCCTGTGCAAAATTTCCCCTCCAATATCAACAAATTAAACTTTTTGCTGATCATAAAACAGCATGAGCATACTTAAAATACAAGATGAAAAGTGACACAATAGTTGTTTGACAATTAACAAAAAGTACATTAAAAAAAACAGTAGAATTCAGTAAATATCTAAGAAAAAAATACCCATACCAGGATCAATATGAATGGGATTATACGATTTACCAAGCCAGAAAGGTTTAATTAAATAAAAGATAAAAGTGATGGGAGGCTGTATTTCTTTAAAATTCTATTTTTATTGCAGCTTATTAAGGAAACATATGGACCATCCAAATGTAGGATATGAATTTAAAAAATTTTTTAATAAGGTGACAAATCAAAATGATGTATTTAATAAAATTTCCTATTAAATTTTCAGTTTTCCAAAGGACTCCTTTCTTTCGTAAAACAGCTATTTTCACTTAAATTAATTAAACCTTTGCAGAAAATCAAATAACTTTTTCAGGATTAACGTTAAGATGCCCAGATGCCTCAGCAGGTTGTAGAGAGACTCAGCCTGCCCAATTTAGCATCCAACACGGGTATGCCCCTGGCTGGCTGAACCCTGAGTGTGACATACTGAAGTTTTTCTGATGTTTATACTGAATTTCTCCAGGGCACTCAGTCTTTTATGTAGGTATTCAATGGACTATCTGAGATGAATTTGTTAGTGGTTGTTCCCTGCCAAAAGATTTTGTTCTTTACTAAAATTTAGTGGATTTTAAAACTTAAGAAGGAAATTAGATTGAAAGTCCCTAACATAATACATTGAAAATGTCACAAAACATCACAAAATACTACAGAATAAATTATCTTACCCTGTTTGTAGAACACACCCTAATAACCGTGAGACCCGCCCTTTGGACAAGCTACTTAGTAGCAACACAAACATCGTAAATCACTTGGGAGGCCAAAGAGACTATCAATTAAGGTTACTTTTTAATGACTTACAATTTAAAAAAAATAAAAGTTACATGGATTTTTAATAAAATGTTTTATATAATTTTTCATTAAAATTTCAAAAAAATGACACTTATTGCAGGTGTATAATCTGATTATTTCATATACATACGTACAGTGAAATAATGACTATGGTCAAGCTAATTAACATATCCTCTCCTCCCATAGTTACATTGTGTGTGTGTGTGTGTGTGTGTGTGTGTGTGTGTGTGTGTGTGTGTGTGTGTGTGTGAGGGCACCCGAAATCTGCTTTATCAGTGGATTAAGACTAGGGCTTTTTGACAATGCATGGCAATTCCCACATAACTAAACATCACAATATATGGTGGCATTGTTTTATCTGGTATTTCAGCCTATCCTTGCAAATTTTTTTTTTCCTAACATCATTTGGCAAGTTTTATTCTATTAATACCGATGATTCCTGCAGACATTGTACAGATAGAAGTCATTCTGCATGAGGCACTGAGGCATGTGCCTATACCCAGATTGGTCACGTATGACCATCCAAATGGCTGCTTCACGATTATTTTAATCTGCTTTACAGGACTGGGTGCCATGAGGTCCTCATGTATTCAGACTAAATAAAACACTATATTCAGCAGCAGAATGGGACTTAAAAAAATAATGCTAGAAAAGACAGATTAAAAACCTCTCACTGTTTGCTAGTACCTTCCAGAATCCTACTCAGAGGATGCTGAAGCATAAGACTGAGCCTAACTGCGACCCTTGGACTTCAGAGTGATGATGAGATTCCAGAATTTTATGAGAGACTCTGACAGCTGCAAAAGCTGTCAGCTGGTAGTTTATATATATAGATAGATTATATATGTAACTATAAGATTATAGTTTCTGTTTCCTTTTATCATCAGCTTGATTATAGGTT
This sequence comes from Manis pentadactyla, assembly GCF_030020395.1. Lineage (NCBI taxonomy): Eukaryota > Metazoa > Chordata > Mammalia > Pholidota > Manidae > Manis > Manis pentadactyla. The sequence goes on from NC_080020.1 coordinate 135,451,424, forward strand.
ATAATAGAACTAAGTGCTGTGGATTTCTCTTACACTACAAAATCCATCATCTCCATTAAGAAAAAAATGCATAATAATGATGCTGCTGCACTTTTATATTTAAATCTAATATTGCTTGGGCTTAAATCCTTAAATTTTCCAATTAGAACTTTTTTCATCTGAAATTTGACTTGCCAGTGATCTTAAGACACCAATTTTCCCAATTGTAGTTCGATTATATTTTCCTTTCTTGCCAGTTCAAAAAAAAGTATTTGAAAATTTAAAACTATGGGGAAATATTTTTCTTGAGTCAATCTTTTTTCCTTCATTTAGAAGGAATACTGTTTCTTTGGAGTGAGAGAGAAAAATATGACTCTCTTACTGATGTCTTTTCTCACAGAGCGGCAGTAATTACTACCTCAACCATTTAGAATAGAGAAGTCAAGCCACAGGAAAAAACAGGGGGGACATCTAAAGGAACTTTAGGATCTGTTTGCATTCCCTAGAAGTAATGCTAGTTTCCCACCAGCCCATGGATGCCCCATACAGAAAGCCCACCTCATTACTCCCCACCAACCATGGTATATGGGCAGAGAATATGGTAGAAGCTTCACAGCATTTAATGGATGTGTGAATAAATAAATAAGTGGACAAATCAATGAATGAATCTTAATGATAGTTCTTAGATATCAAATGAATAATACCCAGTTAGTCCTTAGGAAAAAAGGAACACCCTCATCTAAAACAAAAATCACAGAGGAAAATCCATTTTCAAATAGAATTTTATCCGATGATGCCTTAAAATATGAATTTGGGAGTAATGCATGGCATCTGGCTCTTTTATTAGGCTCCCTGTAAATGTATTAAAGTTTTTAAATTTCACTAAACCTGTCCTATATGCTATTTTCACTGTTTCATCATTGGAAAACCAGTAAACAGATATTCTCCTTAATCCTGCCATCACCCAGATACTGACAGTTGTTACTGTTGCAGTCCAGACCCCTGTGAGACTCTCTTCTGGTCTGAGGTCAGATGACTCAGGTCCCGGGGGCCCCTTGGGGTCTTTGGGTTGTGCAGATTTACAGACTCCAGTTTCTTGCTCTCTGCACAGGAGAAGCAGGGGCCATCCGTGGTTCTCATGTAGCTCTAACCCAGAAGCAGTCAGGCACCTGCCTGGTTTGGGGTAAGGGTCTGGGTGTGGAGCGTCTGGGCTCTCCCTCAGAAACCCTGGCCCTATGACGCCTGGAGTCACCTTGCAGCTTGGTGTGTTGATCAAATAACTTGAGGTAATTGCTCTTTCTTAAGCCTCAGAGGCCAGATGCCAAGGCCCGCCATGGTTTAGATGTCTCTTAGTTCATCTGTATTAATATCAAACCCCACTTGCTCTGTTTTATCAAAACGGATTGCTCCTCTGCTCCAGTTTCCCAGTTGGGTGTGTTGGACCGTGTCTGGCTGAATGGCCTCCATGGGAACTGGGCAAGTGCTCAGAAGGTCTGTCTAGGCTTCAGGATTCCTCCACATAGTTTGTCTCAGCAGGATTTAGAGACGAGGTCTCAAAGCCATTATTCAGGATCAAAGCTGACCAAAGCTAATTTGCTCAGAGGAGACTTGCACTGCTTCCCAGAGGATGTAGGTGTGCAGGGAGCAGGAAGCAGAGAGAGGCAATGGGTCTCCTTTCCTCAGGGCAGTGCCCTTCCCAAGGCACCCCTGTTTCTCGTGGCTCCTTATTTGATACAAGCTAGGTAAAAACCAACATCCGGAAGGAGAGAAATCTGGGGTCTCTGAATTTTTACTCGTTTCTGTGGAGTTAAGAACATGAGCATTTCTCTAAATCTTTGAGGACCTATACCCCAAAGCAGCATGGAAATCATGCCACACAGCTTATGCAACCATACTGGGATTTCTACTCAGATTCCAAAGAATTAAGAGGCAAAGTGTAACTCAAGTAATACAGCAGTATTATCAATCTATATTAATTATCTAGTTACGCTTCTGTGCTTTTCAGATTTACTCACTGTTTCCAGTGAGTCCATAACCCAGGAGCTGTCACAATGGACTGACTCCTCTCGGCTTCCTGAAGCTTCCTCAGGAGGATGCTAAAGAAAAGCAGCATGTTTCACAGGAATGAGAGGGAGGGAAACCACTCCATTCCCAGTTTCAGAATTAGTGGTGAGGGTGGTAGAATTTTGTGAATATAATAACATCCACTGAACTATACACTTTAGGAGGGAAATTTCATGATACATAAAACATATTTCAGTTTAAAAAGGATATTACATTTAATTGCCCTCACAAAGTGCAAAAACACAAGTTTTACAAATGTTTAAATAAACTGAAATGTATTATAACATGATGGGAGGGAGAAGGAAAACTCCTAGAAATATCCAGAAAATAGCCAGGAAATTAAGGGAAATCATTATTAAAAGTCATAAGTAAGAAAGAGACATAAGAAAGAGACTAGTGAATATATATCTATATATATCTATATATATATATTTGAATACTGTTATTATATATATATATAATGTCACCATGACAAACATTAGTCCATGAGCTACTTTTCAGTACTAACCCTGTCAACCAGAGGGCTAAATCTCCTTTGAATTCATGCCGCTTTAGTCTGTGTTGGATTAAAATGATCTTTCTCATGTCTTGTATCTCAATAGAAAGGATGATTTTCAGAGAGAAGTCCTGGAAAATCCTCTTAATCTGGACAATGAGATAATTTTCAAAAACAGAACTACCTCGTAGTTTTCACACCCACTTTTTCTAGGCCTTTAGATGTTCCTTTAGACATATCACTGGGCAAATGCCAATATTCCTATACTGAGGAAGGTGCTATTGGGGCTCTCTGCTTTATAGCTGCAGAAAAATTAGAAAACCAGAAAGCCTTTGGCAGTGTAAATTAGAAATGAATCAAGTTCAGTCATATGATATATTCATCTTACACAATTTTCAGAAAGGCTTAAAAATGGAATACGGATGTAATTTACAGCAGTGGTTCTCAAACTTTAGTAGGTTTCAGAGATATCCAGAGGGCTTGTTAACATGGATTGATAAGAGCCTCTCCCCGAGTTTCTGCTTCAGTAGGCCTGGGGTAGAGGTTTAGAGTTTGCATTTCAAACAAGTTCCCAGATAATGTTTGTTGGTCTGGGGACCACACATTGGAGCCACTGATTCAAAGAATGAAGAATCTGAAATTATATGCTATTCCTTTTGCAGGAAGAGGAGGAAGATAATATGCCATTCATTAAATAAAGGACAGTATCATGCTTCTCTCTTCAGATTGTTTCCATTACTTTCAGGGTTTACAGAGATTAAGAAACCAGCCCTAATTATAAGAGCGTCATTTGCTTGCCAATCTAGATCCCAGTTTGAAAGAAGATAGCATTTAGGGATCCCCTCCTCACTTCTAGTTTGAAATTGTTTTATCTTTAACTTTCAATGAAATTACTAAATCACCATTTGGAGGCTGCATTATTCTTACTCTACTACTATTACGGAAGAGGGAAAAATAGTTACCTTATCATCATATCTTTCCCTTCTTTTAATTTTTTTCTGCAACCATCTCTTTTGTGCCAGTCTCAGCCTGTAAATAACAACTGTTGTGGCTGAGCCGACCCCTGCGGTTCTTATGATTGTAAGGTGCTTTTAGCAACAACCATCAGAAAACTATGAAAAACAAAGGTTTATTACTTACAAGACTTGGAAATTGCACTGCACACCTGGGGCTACACAGTGAGGTCATGAGTGGAGCAGAAAAAGAACTCATGGGCCGAAGGTTCTGTTTTTATTGGGGTTGAGGGTGGGAGGCTAGGGTTTCTTGGGCATATTCCATATTGGCAAATTCAAAATGTAAGATCTGGAATTTAAAGTCTGAGGAAGAGACAAGATAAGTAGCCCAAATGGTCAGTTATCGAAATCATCCAAGGTCTCTAAAGCAAAGGAATCCCAATATGGGGAGGACACCTTGCCCTTTATCTGTTCGTGTGGCTGGCAAGGCGTTTATCTGAGATGGCCCCCTTTGAAGTGGAAGCCTAAGCCTTGCATTACAAACAACCATCAGGGCTTATATTATACCATCTCATATATGTTACTGCTATTAAAAGAATGGTTCTGCTTACCTGAACATCTTGCCCCATGAAGTCCATCAGTATAGAAATTTGTTTTCTTTTTAAGTGGCCGATTTATTTTCTCTACAAAGTTTTTTTTTTCTATTTTATTTTCTCTGAGCTGCTCTATCCATCTCCCCAAGCCTTCTCCACAGGCAGAAAGGAACCTTTATTTAGTCCAGAGCATAGCTTGGAGCACGTTCAAAGTCAGCTACATAGATGAATGCTTGTGGACTTATCTAGGCTTTCTAAGGAGGCTGTTCTTAGTGCTCAAGGAGACAATAGCACCTAATAAATGTGTACAGTCTCCACTTCTGCACAAGCCAGATTGCTGTCTACAAATATTCAGCCATATCTATTTGTATCAGGACATAATAGTTGGATTCTCAAAAAAAAAACCTTGAGAAACTTACACAGATGATTGTGATTGGTTAAGGTATGAGAAGGCATCGTGAACATGAAGACAGGGAGGTGGAAGTGAGCGGGAAGTCTGCCCCCTGCTGGGAAGGCAGTGAAGATCTGCTCTGTGGTGGTGCAGATGAGCTGGGTTAAAGCCACGGCTCTTCCTCCTAACAGGACTTGTAACTCACACTTGCCTCTCCTTTCTCCTGCTGTTGTTTTTGTTTCCTCTTTCAGTTTCGTTTTCTTCCTCCTCACTGCTGTTAGCTCATGTTCTGGAATTCAGGGATTTTCTTTGTATGTGAATTCTATTTTTTTTAAAGATCTAATATTTTAGAGCAGTTTTTCATTCAAAACAATATTGAAAGGAAGGTACAGAGATTTCCCATGTACACATGGATAGCCTCCCCCATCAGAAGACTACATCTGTTATAATTCATGAACCTGCCCTGACACCCCATAATCCCCCATAGTCCACACTTTACATTAGGAGTCACTACTGATGCTGCCCATTCCATGGATTTGAACAAATGTATAATGACATGTATCGACTATTATATCAGACAGACTATTTCACTGTCCTCTGCTTACTTTCTATTTCTACAAACTTGATGACTGTAGGGAATTCATGTAAGTGGAGTCATACAGTATTTGTCTTTCTGTGACTTATTATTTCACCTAACATACTGTCCTCAAGGTTCATCCAAGTTGTGAAGCATGTATCAGAATTTCCTTCCTGTTTAAGGCTGAATAATATTCCACTGTAGGGACAGACCACATTGTGCTGAGTGAAAAAAATGCCAGTTTCAAACTGTTACATACTGCATAGTTTCATGGGTATAACATTTTTTGAAATAGAAAAATTCTACAATTAGAAAATGGATCAGCTATTGTCCACCACTGGGAGAAACTGGACAAAGATTTTGTGGGGTATCTATAAATTATTTATTTTGACTACATGCAAATCTATAATCATCTAAATTTTAAAAATTCAGTTTAAAAAATAACAGTTCTCAAGACCTCTGGGTGCATTTTCTAAATCACATAAACTTTTCCACTGTTTCTCAGAGCTACCAGTACACACTATATTATACTCTCCAATAGTTTGTTTTTATAGGACAATAAAGCTTTACTCATATGTAATTCAGAAAGTACTATTATTGAAGTTTGAACCATTTTTGGCTAATCTATCTGGTAAATAGGAGCACACAGGTTTCTGTTAAAAATGAAAATGAAAAGAAGGATCAAAAACTAGACACAACAGAACTCTAATCTTTTAAAATTCTCTACAACTTATTCACTGTTCAGAGTGACTTTGTTCATTTAGAATTCTAAAGATTATCTCTGGGGCATAAGCATCAACACACATTGAGTGGATCCCATTCAGCTCATTGTAGTTCAAGGCCCTCCTTTGCAAGGACACCCACTGCAGTGGTCTGAACCACTTACTTCCTCCCTGAAAGGCAAATTCTATATTTATTAGTATTGATTTCTCTGTCTGGAAATGGCAGCCACTAATTTTAATCCCTGCTTGACATGTAGCTTTCGGCAACTCAGAGCACCTGCCTTTGGGTCTGCTGCTCTGGGAATTGCATTACCATTATGCAACAGCATACCTTGATAACACTGCTCTACCTTCTATAGGAAAAGAGGGCCCCTTAACTTGACTTCAGCATTGGTTTATTTGCCTAGCTTGCTATGATTTTAGGTTCTGCTGGCTAGAGGGCATCAGTCCAAAGGGAGGAATGGCTTCATCAGGCAACAGAAAAAGAAATGCCTCCAGTGACGTAGAAGTTGAGACTGTCTGGTGGGTACTTTGAGCCCCCCATGCCTCTGAATCCACAGGAAGAGAAGGGGGCTTCTGTGTGGCTGGGGTGCATGGCCCTGACTCAGAAGGGAAACATGGGCGGCTGCCACACCAGGTAGGGCTGGAGGAAAGTGCCTGGACTGCAGATCACCCAGGATGTCTTTCAAGACTCTCCTGCCCTGTGGTCCAAGTCGATGGAAAACTGGAATTAACAACCCAATTCAGGCAGGGCTGCTAATGGCTCAGACCCTCCAGGGATGAAGTGTGGGTCACCCCACCAGACAAGGAATTAGGCCAAGCAGAAGTGCTTAGTGGGGCAACATAGAATGTCTCCAAATTGCTCTTGAATGTTTCCAAAAATAAGTATAAATACATATGTGTGTGTGTGTGTATACCATAAATATATATATATATATATGTGTATATATATATATACACATATATATATATATGAGAGAGAGTGAGAGAGCACACACACAAATGAGGCAAAACAACTCCTGAATTTGAGTGTTGGATACAGGGAATCTTGGAATTTTTCTGTAAATTTGAAATTATAGCAAAATAAAAAGTTACAAAAATAAATTACAAGATCATTGGTTTTAAATGGAGTTTGGAGAGCATTTTAGACTCATAGAAACAAAGTTGCTTTCTGTGGGAAACAACTTGATAATGTCTTCAGTAGCTATAAATATCTAACCATAAAAGCTAACTATTCCTGCACACATGCAGGTTTTTATTAAATCTAGCCTTCATGGAATGCAATAGCTGTTGTGGCCTTTCTGCCTTAATCACCACAGAACTATTCTTTCTGGTCACATCTTTCACTTTCCACTTTTGTGATCTACCCAGATGCCACTCACAAAAAGCAGTGGGAATGCATGTAACAAGCTTATTTTACCCTCGTTAGCTAAATGCATGTTCTTCTTCACAGTGATGCATATAATCAGCCTGCAGTCATGCTCCTCAATCAATGGTTCTCGTATTTTAAAATCGTTTTTTCATTCAAGTTGTGAAATGCTTGTACTTAATATTGGTTCAGGCTCATTAAAAATACATCTCACTGTTAAGTCTAGATGTGGGCAGTGCCAGATGGAAAATGAATAATAGTAGAAACTGGAAAAAAGGAGACTTGAGCAAGAGGAGTCAGGACTTTAGCAAGAGGCATCTCCAGGAGGATATCTATGAAATGGGGCCTGACTATGGGGCCAGAGAACAGTGACAGGGAGAAAAGCCTTCGAGGCAGAAGGAACAGCAAAGCAAGATCCCTGGTGGGGTTGATAAGTAAAGAGAAAGCCCACATACCTTTGCGAAGAGGAAGTCTGTGCATGAAGGTGAGACCTGAGAGACAGACAGACCATAGGTCACGTGCACTTCACATGCACTGAGGGGAATGGGGAGTCCCTGGGAGATTTTAGGGACCCCTAACCCCCACTGAATCTTCTAAACCCTTCCTTTGTTTTAAGTGACTCAAGAGAGACCTAGTCCCTTACAACCATGAGAACCTTTTGTCATTTTCTTCTTCTATCCTTTATTCTAATTTAAATGTATAAAGACATATTTTTAAATTACAATCTTTTGATAAATAAACTTCTACTATCTGTTCATTTCAGTTAAAGAAGTTGAGCATTTGAATTCCTCATAATTTATACTAACTGGTTGAGACTATACCTGTCTCTGCCCCTCTTTAACGTCTTCACTTGCAGCATGGCCAGGTTGATGTGAAGGTGATTGCCCAGGTAAGAAGTGGAAATGTTTGTCACCCAGAGACTATAAACTTGGATGAGTTGTTCTGATTCAACAACAGGCAGCTCCTTCCAAGTCCTACCAAGTACTCTTTTGGAGAGACATGGATTCAGGGGTGTGTCCAGCACTCGTTTAGGAAAACACCCTCACCCTATTTACTGTTTGTGAAGTTCTGGTGGTGATGATCCAAACGTCTGTCCAATTAGTGCCTCTCAGTTGCATCATTATCAGGAGATTATCTCTTTGTTCCACTTTTAGTGAAAGTACAATTAATTCATATTTTGGGGCTGTCTTCCTGGTACATTACACAGGTAACTATCAACTTTTCAGCAAAATACCCTGTTAGCAGCCACAGATGGTGGCCAGTTGCCTGCTGTTCGACTGGGGAAGTCAAACTGATGACCTACTACTACCACATACCCCCTGTGCTTATTTAACTCCGTCTTTTGGATATTAGCCAATAAACTCTTTTGATAAGCTCAGCTTATTCTAAAAGATACTGATAGCTTTTTAGGGTTCAATTTGTGACTATGACATCAGTCAACTGCCCTCTAAAAAGTCCATATTCTATTTGTTGGAAAAAACTTGAAAAGTAACACGTCAGAAGAGTGACATTCACAAAATTTCCTTTTTCTCCCCTTCCATTTGAAAATTAAGCAGAGTATGGACACTTAAACTCAAAAAATAAATTGCTCTCTGTTATGTTTAATTTTGTTTTGAAGGCTAACATGAAAAAAATTTTTGTCCTGATCCTATTAGAAATTCATGGTAGAAAACCATTACGATCCAAGACCACTGGCCCAGTCAATAACAGGGTTTAATCAGTAATTTTAAAAACTAGTAAGTGCATAATGCAAACCTGTGTCAAGTTTTCGTTTCTCTACCTCCTTTAGTTCTCACTGTAGTTAGGTGAAAACTCCAGGATGAAAACAAGTATCTGGGTTCAATTTGTGAGGGTTCATGTCTTGGAGGGCTGATTCCAACCCCCTTGACATTGCAGGCTAAAAAACATAGAGGTTACTGGAAACATGAAGTAAATGTACTGGAACTTTTGTACTCCTGGCATTCATTGTCTGTATATTGATGCTGTCTTTATAATTTTCAGTAAATGTTCATCTGATGCTATGGTGATTTGATGATCAAAATTTCTAGAGTTAACTGTTTTGGCTCTACATAGCATTTCCTTTGAAGTTTCCAAAACAATTTGTTTAAACCACTCTATCTTCTGTGAATAGTATTATCACTATTAAGTACATCATGAACTAGAATCTCATTACTACATTTTCAATATGATATTGAGGGAGGGCAGCATATATGACTAGACACAGAAAGAAAATGATTTGACCTTCAGTGAAATAACTAAAAACCACGTGGTTTTTGAGATTTTCTTCTGTTTGCAATATTTTGTATAGCCATACATATAGAAAATCCCTTGTTTGTGAAGAACACTTTTTAGTTTATTTGTGTATTCTTCATTATTAAAAATCTTTAGACTTCCTATTTCAAGACCAGTATTAGTTACTATGTATTAATGTAAGAAGTCCCATAGAAACACAGAGGAAAAACTTTGGAGTCCACTTCACCAACTATCCCCAAAATTCTCTAGTTAATGTTTGAAAACAGGAAGTGGAAGTAGTATGTTTAAGCAGCCTACACAAACATCATGGTATTACGTTGTTTTACAAGTGTACTTCCAGCCAGGCTGATGATATGATTGAGTTAGAAAAATGATAAGTGTGCAAGCAGTCAGTGGAGGGTTCTGGGAGTCTTCTGCAAAAGACAGCATGTACAGAGATTTCTCTCTTCCTAGCCATTCTTCTCCCTGCAGCAAAGCCAATGTAACAACTGAGCCTGGCCACCATGGACCATGCAATGCAGGGCAAACCCTAGGGATAGCAGAGCATAACTATGGAAGAAACCTGAGCCTCTGATAGAGCCATATAAGAACACTCCTGCTTCCATCACCATGGTAATGTTCTGTTTTGTGTATTTAAGCCACTGTGAAATTTAGTTTTTGCCTGCATACAACTGAATCTAACCCCTATTAACATGCTGATAAAGAGAGACTGGTAAGTAAAATATTCTTCTCTTCTTACCTTTTAATGTAGTTTTGGAGGACATGCTGCTGAGAGATGTGGCAGCCACCTTGAAACCCTGAGGAGCCATGCTTGAATGCAAGAATCCTCACTGACATAGGTGAATAGGACACAGTGCATAACAATAAACAGTAAATGCCAATTATCAGAGGAGATCCAAAGACTCATTTTTATGCCATCTGTTGTAGCCTCAGAAACAGTATCTGTTTGTCTAACATAGAAATGTTTCTAAGGTTGGGTATTATTTAAAGAACATTTATAATTCACAGTCCTCCTTGCAGTTGTGTAGGGCCTTGGAACTAGTCCTGGACAGTGAAATTTGGGCAGGAATGCCACACCTCCCTGCTTTGCCTTACTGACATAGTGAGAAGCTCGTGCTGATTCCCATCCCCAGTCTCTCTCCCTCTGTCACGGGGATGAGAAGACTGTGGAGCCTCCACAGTGAGAGCCCAGACGTTCTGCCAATCTGCTTGGAATATGTTCTGTGACTCAGAATAAACTTTTGTGATGTGAAGCCCTTGAGACGTTGAGGCTATGTCAGCATCGGGGATGACTGTATCAGGTAACCCTGCTGATGTTAATGAAAATGCTGCCTGTGCTAATGATTACAAGTTCAAAGAATTCAAAACACTAGAATTAATGTAATAAAAGCTCCAGGTTCAGTCTTTTTGCAAAATTAACTGCTACTAGTTTTCTAATGTATATTAGAATGTAATATAATTTTTTTCTTTTCTAAAACTGTTACCAAAATGAATGAAGCTCCACACACTTTGGCATTATGCTTATTAAAATAGTCTTGTGTCTTGGCCAGATGGCTGTGTCTTACTCTTGAAGAAATGCATTACACTGGTACAACGGTTACCCAGGTAACTGTAGGCATTTGAAGACAGGACAGTGATAGTCTCCAAGGCAGCCAGGGAAGCAAATGTCTGGGCACAGGTTATATTGCTCTTTAAAGCACATCTCACTGTGATGATCGACTCCATCGGTTTGAGACCAATCCTCAGCCTGAGAGAGGAGGCCTAATGCCTGCCAGGGAATCGGGCCCTCAAACAATTGTCTCTACAAACTTTTGAATCAATTATTTTAAATTATTTTTCTTAGCTCCTGGCAAATGTTTCAATAGGTTTTTACATTAATCTTTAACATTAAATATTAATCACTGTACACCAAGGACTCGTTACTGGAGCTGAGGTAGTCAATTTTATTGGAAAGTAGAGAATCTAAGATAATTATACAGAGTTTTAAACATCAAGGAAAAATCATGGGGTTTCTTTGGGAGATGCTCATTTCCTGCCCCATATTTAATGGCGATGGCAGGTTTCAGTTGTGAATATTATAGTATGAATCTACAAAAATGCACGTTATTTGGTTCATATTTCCTTTAATAAACCACCAACATACTCCAGATTAGGGAATGCTTCCTCCTGGGTTTTAATACAAATCAGTTGTAACTACAAACCAGGTTAGAATGCAGGTGTTTCTCAAGGCCTCTGAAGGGAAGTGTGTCTTGGCCAAGATGCAGGAGTCAAGTGCACGTATTATTAGAAGCAAATCTCAAGTAAGTTTCAGCCTCAGAGGGGAGTTCCAAGGTAACGGTGTCCCAGGGGATACACAAGCCTCAGGGATGTATGAGCATTTTTAGAGGATGCATATACAGAAGGTCAGAGGTTCCAACCAAGTGTCTCAGCAAGACACGCAGGACCGCAGGGCCACATTAGCAAGTCAATGACGATGGACAGCAGGCACTACCTCCTTCCACTAAATAGGAAAAAGACAATTTTTTACCCAAACAGTGATTTTACAGAAAGGAATTCTAAAAGGAGAAGCAGAGAGGAAAGAGATGGAAGGGGTGACAACAGGAAAAGAGAGGGCGGGAGAGGCAGGAACCTGAGCAGGGAGGATTCCTAAGTGGGGAGGTGAGATGTCGGCACCTGGAAGCCAGCGCTGCTTGGCTGAGTCCTCCCTCCACTCTGTGCAGGAGCTTCCCCTTCTCCTGACTGCAGAATGACCAGAATATAGAGCAGTTTATTTATTTACTTGAACTAGTCCAGGAGCTCATGAAACGTGTCAGTTGGACTGAGCATGGGGGTGGGAGGAAGAGGGATGAGAGGGAGAGAAGAAACACAGCAAGGGGCAGTGTTCCCGGGGTGCTGCGCCTCCTAAGCTCCCTGGTCAGTCACCACCAGAACCCTCAAACTTGCCACCAGACAAAAGCATCACATGATCCATGTGAGGCATTGGAAATTCCAGAATTAGTCTTCTTCAGTCTCCAATTTTCCCAGGCTTAAGGTGTCACACAACTCAGTAGGCAACACTTAGCCAGCAAGCCCATTCCTGAGATTTTTCTGTCCAAGTATAACCTCCCAGTTCACTGCCACCCCAAGAAGGTGGAAATCACCAGAAAGCAGGATGCAAGTCCCAGAGAGAAAGCCACTGAGAAACTTGAAGGTTCCTACAAAGCCAGGGTGGAGGACATTCTTGGGATTACCTAAGCCTCAACTCCAGGAAGAACCAGCTACAGAATTTGTGGGTCTCAGTGCAAAATTGAAATGAAGGAAACCTTCCTGAAAAACTGTTAAAAGACACAGAACATCAACAGCAGAGCATTAAACATGCCTGGGGGGGTTTCTAAGTGTGAGGCCCCATGTGGCCACCTGCACCCTGACCCCAGGATGTCCCTGCAAAAATTTAAGGGGAGCATGGGAGTCCATTAGACTATACAGGTGGCATATCAGCTTTGAAAAAACACAGGAACAAAACAAGAAACAGCTTCATGTGTTACTTTAATACTTTATCTGGATCTAGCAGAGGCTGATTTCTGTCAGCAGCTCTGAGTATCCCACTGTGACAGCAAAGCCGACTGGTAAACCTACCAGGGTGCTGGCATCTCTCCTTACAGTTTTGACACTCTGCAGGGGCAAAGTGCCTCATTTTCCCAGCTGTGTATGGATACTAAACTGTAAGAGCACTTAATAAAAGGGGCAGGGAAATTAATAGGTTAAATAACTACATCCAATAGCATTTGGACCTTGATAAGCCACAAGGGACACTGAAGTTAACAATGGGTTAATTTCAGTCTTTAGTATCTAAAATGAAAGGTATTATCATCTTTTGTCACTATTTATTGTCTTTAGCCTTACAAATTATCCTCCATTTTCCAGGAGCATTGGCAAAGGTGGTTGGTAGAAGCATAGTCTCTCTCTCCACTGAAAGATCAACAAGATGGTAGTAAGCAAGCTTAAATCTGAATCCCAAACTAATATCAATCAATCATGCATTCTAAGGCTGGCACTGCTTACTGTGACAAAGAGACATGATACTGGGTGGTGGTAGTGGTGTTTTCCCAAGGGGCCTATGGGGTAGCATCTGAAAGTGAGGAGGAGTAAGAGAAGAGGCTGCTCTGTCCCCTGAGGAATCCTCCCCATGTGGGCATGGGCCCTGGACATCTTGGGAGGAGGCTCCTCTGCTTGCCATGGTAATCTTCTTGTTGCATCCAAGTTTGTCCACAAATAGCATGTGTGTTTTACCCTCCAATGACCCTATGGACACTGAGTCCAAAATGGATCACGCCTGCTACTCTCACAAGCAGGAATTGCTCAGTGGGGCCTAATGTGCTCCCGCCTGGAATGTCTGGGCAGCCAGATGTGTGGTTTCAAGACATCAATATTACATGAGGGAGACTGAGCTCTGAAGAGTGCACCACATGGTGTGAAGCTGGTGGCCTACGGCTGTTTGAAGAGGGTTGGGGTCCATCATGGACTAGATCCAGAAGTTGCTGCAGACAATGGAGCGGCTTGAAAGCAGATGAGAGATAAACCCACCTCTTCACCAAATATGATAGCTGCTTTAAGCCAGGATGGAAGCCCAAGTCCATTAGAGTAAAGGAGACAGCTGGGCTGCAGGGCAGAGTTGAGAGAATAAGAGTAAACCAGTGCAGGGTAGTGCAGGGGGCAGATTTTCAACACATTTTGTGATAGAAGTTGCTATTCAAGGCAATCTTCTCAGTAGAGATGTTAGGAGACTTGAAAACTCAATACACTCTTTCATTTTTAAGTATGGCTTTAGCCTCTTTGAAGTCCCAGAGCTCCTACCAGATGTTGGGAATACAGTGGTGAAAAAGTTATTCACAATCTCTGGTTTTAAGGGCTCAGGTCTAGAGGAAAGTGTTATAAATCAACCATATCCACTTTCGACTTAATCCCCAGCACCTCATCCTCGTTTAGATTCAGTGCTGTGTGAGGGTGGTGTACTGGCTCAGAAAGTGCTTTTGCCAATAACTTTTCCCTGTCTCTGTCTATAAAATGGATCTACTACTGCTTACTTTGTGGAACTATTATGAAAACAAAGCATATGGAAAGTGCCGGGAATGCTCTCTGACATGTGGTCCTAATTGAAAAAATTATAGCTGATATTATCCTGAGAGTTTCTCTTTGTTCATTGTTTAACCACTGATGTCTGGCAAGCTTGTTTCCTCTGCCAAAGAGGGCAGGGTAATGGGAGAAAAAGGACCAGATATAGGGCACATTTGCTGAAGTCAATTAGCATTAAGATGCCCTATAAGCAAGTCCAGAGAGTTGGACAGTTATTTCAGGAAGAACTTAAATGGTTGCTCATTTTCTGTTTCTTGGTATCAAGAGAATGGGCTTTTATGTGTACTGTGTGATTTTAAACAAAAACCTTCAGGGAATCAATTCTAATATATCTTTAATGATGTTCCCAGAGCCAGGACACATGTGCACCTTGTGCTTGGCGCCTCCTGTCCTAACGCCAATGACTCAGGAAGGAAGCATCTGTTCCAGGCATGGGGGCTGCACCAGGAGCTGTCTATGGATTTGCGTGAATGTTTTATTGAAACTTCCCCAGCCTCCTTGTGGGTGGAAATTATGCCTAAGGAAGCTTGGTTTCACACTCTTCTTTATGAACTCATGAAAGGAAAAAAGGCTGACATGAGACACAAATCAAAAGTTGAGAAGAAATCCAGGGATTCGTCCTGACAGTATGTGAAGAGGTGAGACTCAGCAGGTAGCAGATGGTGTTTTCTCTTCCGTCCATGCAGTATCTTTTTATTCCTATTCTCCTTCTTAACACTGACATAGTTATCTGGACTAGATTTTTTAAAAATCACTAATCTTATTTAAATAGTGCTTTGGGTTTTACTCTAGAAGTATGGCAAACCCCAAACCCTCTTAAATTCTCCAAAAGCAATTATGAGAGAAATTGCAGAGAACTTCAAATACAGTCTCATACAGATATGCACACACACTTTTTAAATCCATACCATACAATCATACAATTTTGAGCAAAGCCTTTTACTTAGGTTGCACCACAAGCGTTTTTCACTATTTTTTCTAGATACACAAAAGCAGCACAAAAGTATATTTCAAAACTTACTTGTTATTAAGCCCATACAGACCCACAAGCTGTGGGAATTTTACCTGCAGGCTGAGCCCAAACCTAATGCAAATCAGCCCTGACCCAGGCTTTGGGAACCCTTAAGTCCCTGAGCCAAGGACTCAGCACGACCCTGGGGAGAGCCTCGGGTCCCAGCGGCCACTGAGCTGTGCCTTCCCCCTCCGTCTCTGAGATGCTTTCCAGTCCAGCCAGCAGGACTCCTGGGTTCTGACTGAGTCTCCCTGCCAGGTGCACTACATTCCTGTATTAGCTAGGATCTCAGCCTGTTTGGGCTGCTATAGCAAAACACCATGGTCGGGGGGCTTATAAACTACAGACTTTTGTTTCTCACAGTTCTGGAGGCTGGAAATCAGACATTAAGGTACCAGTGGATTCTGTATCTGGTGAGGGCCTGCTTCCTGGTTCATGGATGGCTTCCTTCTCTCTGTGGCCTCACGTGGCAGAGGTGCAAGGGGGCTTTCTGGCGTCTCTTTCATTAAAGGTACTGATCCTATTCACGACCTAACCACCTCCCAAAGGCCTCACTGCCAGATACCATTACACTGGAGGTTGGGCTTTAACATACACATTTTTGGGGGACACAGACATTAAATATAGCACAAGGGCTGCCGTAACCAAGTATCAGAGACTGGGTGGCTTAAACAACAGAAATTTATATCCTCACAGTCCTGGAGGCCAGGGGTCTGCGATGAAGGTGCGAACAGGGCTGGCTTCCTCTGCGGCCTCCCTCCTTGGAGCACAGATGCTCTTCTTTCCATGCTTGTCTGTGTCCTAATCGCCTCTTCTCATAAGGACATGGGTCAGATTGAGTTTGGGTCCACCCCAGTGACCTCATTTTACTTTATTTGCCTGCTGACAGGCTCTACCTCCTAGTAGAGCCACATTCTGAGGAGCAGGACTAGGACCTCAATATACGGATTTGAGAAGGACACAGCTCAGCCCATAATGGGCCCACAGGGGAGAAGGAGCCTGCCCCGCTCCAGGCCCTCCTTCTTGCACTCCCACCCCAGCCAGCTCTTTCCCCAGGCCCACGGGGCAAGCACAGACTTCACGGGGAGCCCCCTTCCTACCTCACCTCTCTCATTTAGTGGCTCTCCAGTCCTGTGTTTCTGTGTCAGAGACGACTGGAGATGTGCTCTTTCTCTCCTCACGTCTTCCCGGGGCTGTCACGTTTCCCACGCACGCTCTGCGCCAGCTGCCTCCTCAGTCTCCTGATCAGTGCGGCTGTCCCTCTTCCAAAGCATTTCCAACATTATCCTCCTCACAAAATCTAATCGAGTTCTGATAAACCAGCCATGAAAACATCATTGGTGGTCCCTTGAAGTCAAAACTTCTCAGAAGATGAAAACACACCTTCACGGCTGTTCCAGTTCCTTTACTCACCTCAGCCTAGTCCACCCCAGCCTCTGTGACCACAAGGATAAGGCTCCTCTGCCAGGAAGAGAGAACCCAAATTAAGTGGCTTTAAGAAGACAGCTATTTCTCTGACATATAGATGTCCCAAAGCAGGTGATCTTCTGCTCTTTAAAGTCATCAGGTCCCTTCAAGATGGATGCTCCAGCTCCCGAAGGTTTGGGTCCAAGCCACATGACTCACAATGACAGCAATGACCCTGTGCTTGATGTCTACCTTCCATGCAGTGGAGGGGCCGGGTAGCCACTGTTTTGGAGAGAAGGTGCTGTCTTCCTGACAGTAACATCAGAAAGGATACAAATGTCTATACATGGGGCTGGCAGTAGGACTGCAAAACAAATAAGTTTTCTGGTCTCAAAAGATCTCAGCTGGTAACCTGAAGTCAGGTAATTTGCAGAACAGCAGGACAAGTTTTTATTAACAAAATACTGAAGACTCATTTGGGAAGAAGTCAACTCATGTTGAAGCAATAAGGAGTGCTGGCTCTGGGGTCTTGGACAACTTACTTAACTTCTTTGTGCCTCAGCTCTGACATCTGTAAAATGTGGATGATTGTAGCACTCACTTTATGGGGATGCTGGGGCCACATACAGGCTCTTATCAGAGGAATATAAGTGGAAGTGCCTGGGAAGCTTCCAGTAGCCTGCGCAGGCCCAACACAAAAACAGGGCTCCTGATGAAAGGGAAACTAGGTCAGAAAAGAAAGGAGGAGATGTGAAGACAGAAGCAAGAGGCTGGAGTGATGTGAAGAAGGGGTTGTGAGACACAGATGCAGGCAACACCAGAAGCTCAGAAAATCAAGGAAATGATTTTGCCTCTGAGCCTCTAGAAGAAACCCACCGATGATCACCTTGACTTTATTTTAGCCCAGTGACACTGATTTCAGACGGCTGGCCTCCCAGCACTGTAAGAGAACAAACGTGTGTTGTTTTAAGCCATTAAGGTTTTGGTAATTTGTTACAGCAGCCACAGACATACTAATATGCGTGCTTTGTCAAGCCACGTTCAGGAAATAAATAAGCTTGTGAGGAAATGAACTGAAGCACAACAGGGTCTTGGCAAAGGCTGTCTTTACCAACCCTCCCCCAAAGGGCCCCTGACACTGGCTCTGGTAACCAGGAGCTTGGTATAGAAATGCCTGAGAGTGTTTTCATCTGACAGACACAGCATGTCCTTGTCAGGAAACAACGTTTTTAGGCTCCTGTTAGGTGAGGAAGCAAAAGCAGCCACCCTGGAAAGCTGCAGAGGAGGGAGCACACCTGTTGGGGACAATGAAGACAGTCCTCAGGGACATGGCCTGTGGCTTGGCCTTCAGATGGGGGACGAGGACCTTTGCTTGCATGATACACAGTGTTGCTCTGGCTAACAAATGTGATAAAGTGGGTGAGACGGCTCAGAGAGAGGGTGGAAGGGACACCGGGTCCACTGGGGGGTTGGGCTCAGATGTCTGCAGCAAAAGGAAAGTCAATGGAGTCTTATCAGGGTGCTGTCGCTGGGGTGGGTCACCTCAGCGGGTGAATGTGGTTCGTCCCTGGTGCTATCTGCTTACCAGGCACCTGGAAGATTCTGCAAGTCTGCTTTGGGCCCCATACCCGCCTTTTGTCAGGGGAGATGCCACGCTTTGCTTAGTCATCACCAAAATAGTAAACAGCTGAAGGTGAGCATTCCCCAGATCAGAATCAGGATGTTGTTCTCTGAAAATGAAAAACACACGTTGGATATAGATGTCAGCTGCCACTTGCCATGGGAAGTACACAGTCATGGTGGACATTACTTCGGGAACCAGGCAGGGGATGGACAAAGGAGAAGATGGGCAATCACAGGTAGTAGGAAGGGGATGCAGAGGAGACCAGTTTGGTGGGAGTGCAGGTGGAAATTTTGAATTAGAGCCAAAGGGTGAACAAGAACACCAGTGCAGAGAAGACAACCCCATTCTATCTTGTAGACACAGAGGCCGTGACAGGCATTGGAGAATCGTTGCCAGTGTATTCTTTTGGTAGATTTTTGCAGTGCCATATGAAGGCAGGAAGGTTGTTTGAGAGGCTGTTAAAATTATCTAGGAAAGATGTAATGAAGGCCTAAAACATGGCTGTGGAAGTAAAAGCCTAAAAATAACTTCCCTTAGTAAGGAGTTTAAAAGCTTTCTTTCTTCTCCACAACGATGCACCTAATCTGTTGCCCAAATTCAGGGCTGAGCAGTCCAGCCACCAGCCTCGGCAACCCTGGAGCTGTGACTTTGGCAGCCTTCCCTGGGTATTCCGACTCAGGGAGGTGGAGAGATATGCAGTCCCTACTTATTACTTGAGACCACACCCTATAATACAGCACTTTCTCCAACTAGCTTTAGACGAAACCAGGAAATTTTGGAGACAAATGAAATCATCAGATATGGAAGGGAAAAAAGGATTTTATACTCTGAGGGTGATGGCTCAGGAGGAGAGAGGCTTGTTAAAGGCAGGGCAGCTGAGGAAAAAAGGAATCATTAATATGCCTGATTTACAGTTCCGGCAATCCAGCCACTGTTGTCATTCATGCCATAGTGGTGTGTCTCGTGCTCTAGAACATGTTTCCTTCCAGAAGTCTCGGTAACGCACATTGTAGGAGTGGCCCTCCCGATCCCTCTTGTCTGGCCAGCCCCCAGCCCCAAAAGGTCAGGGAGCCCAGTATCTCAGCCTAGTCACTGGGAGACCCTGTTCCCTGCCATCCATGCAGTTATGTGAGAAATGATGCCCAGCGTCAGGCAGCCATTCTGGCACCCTGGAGGGCAAGAGCTGCAGAGCACAGATGCCGACCAGCCGGCATGTCCTGCCCCCGTGGGAAAGTTAACACCTTAAGGACAACATGCTTTGGGCTTCAGGTTAAGTAAACCATGTGTCTTGCCAATGGGTTTCAGCCCCAGGCAAGTTCACTATGGATTCTATGTGACCAAAGAAATTGACAGCAAAACGTTCTCTGGGTGAAAGGGTTATACCCAACTTTATTTCCAGGTGGCAGCTCTGTCACTAAAATTCCATTCACTCAGAGCAATTCTACATGCAGCAAGTCTGTCTCTGCCTCTGGGCCTCTCTGCACAGCCATCCCACACAGCCGTCCTCTGGGCCTCTGTCCTTGGCACTGCCACCCTCCAGCCTCTGTTCTGCTCTCCTGCAGCCTTGCAGCCCTGCCACCATGTTGTGCACCCAGAGCACTGGGTGGAGCTCTTTATGTAGAGTCAACAGCCATGTATTGCCCACAGGTGTGCAGTGAGCTAGTCAACAAGGGCCAGGTGAGAATCCTGGCCACAGGAACTCTCATTTTATCCACACCATGTATCCTCAGGTTTAAGCCACTGTTTGTTGGGTTGGATATTACCTGAAGTTGACTATATCCTGTCATAGTCCCAATAAGTGGAAGAGTACTACAAATGCATAGTTTTAGCACTTGAATCTGACCTGGCCCCTCAACCTCTGATGAGGAGACTGCCCTGAGGCAGTAAAGGATTATCACCGAGTGGGCCCTTCTGCAGCTTCCCTTCCAAGAGAAAGGAAGAGCACTTGCAGACTTAATAAACTGGTATTATGCTTTTATTTCCAACATCTCAGTCAAAATGCTTCTTCTCCTTGACTTCAAATAGTTACTCAAATAAAATCTCACTTTAATAAAGCCAACACGTATTTACCAAAGGTTGGTTATTTATCAATTCATTATTCTTCCATTTTCTACAAAGCATGATAAGTAATCTGTTCAGGAGCAGCTATGTTCTTCTCTGGATTTTTAAAAATATTTTTTCCTTGAAATAAATTAATAAATTTACTTAGAGTTGGTATGACTAAGATGATCTTATTTTAAACAGTTTGAAATGAGTAGTTATAATAAAGCTTTGGAAACAGGGTTTAACTTTGTAAAATTATTCACAAGTCTCTATGCCTCCAAGTCACTTCTGGTCATGTATTAAAAGACAGTCTAATAATAAGAGGAAACATTTTTACACAAGGCCTTGACATAGATGAATCTTGTTTAATACAATGTAGTTTTGCAGTTTAAGTGTCAATTTACTTTGAATTCCATTGATCTGATATCCTATAGGTCAGTATATGAGCTATTAGCTTCTAGGCTTTTAAAAGTTTCTTTAGGTGTTGGCATAAGTCAATCTAACTACAACTGTCAGTTTTTCTGGAATAGAATTGATTCTACAGAACAGGAATGATTAGAAGAGTTTGAGGTAACATTTGCTAACTGGTCTCTTCACATTGCAGTTTTTCTGTTCTCAGAACATTGTCCTCAAAAAAACATAAAATGTTGTTTTATTTTTACTCTCTTGCTTGAGATGCTACACTAAAAGCCCTGCAGCTGATTCAAATGGCAACCAGGGCTGGATTTCACTACATGGTCCCACACTTACGTGGGGTCAGCCATTGAATATTGCCTAGAACAAGCCAGGGTGTTGCCAGGGAAGCGCAAGTCAGACTTAAAGACCTATTTCATGTCCTCAAGTCTGGCTTGAAGCAACTAGTGAACGAAGAGCAGCTGTGACAAAGCAAAGTTGGAAAGAGTCAGAAGCCTTCAGTTGAGATGAATGGTGCTGCCTGGCTGTGACTCCATCTTACGACATGCTTTAAAAAAAGGAAAAAGAAAAAACCTTTGCTTTCTCTTTTCAGTATATAAAATAGCAAGTTTCTTAAATCTGGTTTAAACAAAAAGAAGGGAAGAAATTTGCATTTGTCCATTCAGTGTTTGTAATGTTTTTGTGTACATCGTAAGAATATACATATATATTTTTAGAAATGGACTCTGCACTAATATTAACTGTGAGGATTAAAATTATATAGTATCTATTATACACACATATTATCTTAAAAGTGATAGTAATTTTGAAAATACTGTATTATCACTATTCATTATCAACTGTAAAGAAAGCCTATTACTGAAGTTAATAAACTTAATTCACATCACCTGGGCACATGTGGAATGTCACATGATACTCTTCTGGTCTGGCCTTTGCCTACCTCCCCCCACCATCACCTGCCAGCAACTTCTTGTTCCCTCCAAGGAGGCCTCCTTGCTGCCTACTGACTGTGTCCATCTCGCTCTCTGTGGAACGCCTTGTCCCTGCCTCTCCACCTCTGCTCACCTTTGCCTGACAAGGGCTCTATGTCCTGATTACTTCTTTTTTTTCACTCCCTGACCCTGTGCAGCAAATCCATGCACCCTCTTTTGGGCTCCCACAGAACTCTGCTTCTCAGTGCTTCCCTGGACTACCAAGGCCAACAAGCCATATGCCATCTCCTTACCCCCACCCCTTGAACTAGTACAGGATGGGGAGCAAGTCCCTAGTTACAGGGATAGACAGATGAATTCCCAGATGTTGATTAAGGGACATGTTGCCCTTCTGTGTAACAGGAGCCACACTAGCTCTGGCCCTTGGAAGATAAACAGATGTATCAGAATTTTATCCTTTTACCTTTCCATTAGAACAGAACACAGTCAAGACCATGGCAACACAACTAATTTTGAACTTGTAATTACAAGGTTTAAATTAAACCTTATCATCTTATCAGAAATGATCTCTAATCAGTTTATTCCAAAAGCACAACAGTAAATCAGGGCTTAGGTTCAGGACAGCTTTGTATGAAACACTGTTGAGAAGTTATTTTTGAGCTGTAAAGAGTATGTAATCATGTTTCTATTATTTTTAAGGGACTGAGAAGCCCCTGATAACATCTCTCAAAAGTCTGAGTAATCATGATTGTTCAGATTTTATATAGCACTCAAACTTCTTTTCTATTGAAATTCTATGGGAAAATTAGAATCAGATGGCTTTGGGAAGGTAGGAGGGGTCCATACAGCCTTATTTTTCTAGGAGCATGTACACTGGGACTTACTGTGACTGTGGCATTTTAAAAGCCAAAGGACAGCTAATTGGATTCTCTGGATAAAGTATTTTATCATAAATGTTCCTACCTGACCACACATTTCAGAACAACCCTTGTATGTGAATTGATGATGGATGAAACTTAAACCTAAGAAAAATACTAGATCTTTAATATTTTAACACTGTAGTTCAGTGGCTACTGCCAGACATTGTGCCAGAAATTGCCATCTCTGGAGGAACTAAGATTCCCCTGGGTTTGGGGCAGGTAGATTTTTAAGTAGTTGCCACCTGACAGTCTTATAGAGTGATCATCCTTTGCTTTAATAATTAACCCTGACTTACAATGTTTAAAAGCGGACACAGTTTCTTTGAAATTGAACCCAGAAGAGGGACTATCAAGGCTATTGACTTCTAAAATCAAAAACCCAGACAGAAAACAGGTTTATTAAGTGCAGCAGACAGGAACATCATCGTTAACTGCACCTACGCTGTGCCTGCTTTCCCAGCACTTCCTCAAATTATGACTTGTGCTAAGATTTTCCTCCCTTCCATGCTTTGCAAGATAAAGCCCCAGCTGTATCCATCCTAACACACCCAGATTACTGGCAGAGTGCACTGTCATTTCCACATAAAGACCAGGACTGGCCCTTATCCTTAAGGTACACACAGAATAAATACCTAGGTTGGGATTTCACAAGACAGAGATGTCAAAAGGAACACATTTGCCAAAATAGCTGTCAGGGAAAATGCATCTGGGCTTCTCTGTTTTGTCTTTTTTAAATTATTATCATAGGGAACATTGTGTTGTATGGACGAAAAAGATCAATGAATTTAAGAAAAACAGGTACCTAAAGTCACGCATATTTCTCTCCTCCTTGGTGGTTCTGGGTAGTTGTGCTTCCTTTCAGGGGTCCGGAAATGGAGAGGGAAGAAATCTCGCCACTACTGTCCAGTAAACCTCCAGGACAAACCTGGCCCGTGTGCACTTCACAGTGGGATACACAGTTTTACCTGATGTCACTACCTTCTTCCCTGAGCGTGAGGTAAGAAATCCACCACTGCAGTGTTTAGGGATCCCATATCTGAGTTCTGCCTCCCTCATCACTTGGGTTCGTCACAGGTTGCTTCTGTAGGGATTGTGTGAATTGTATGTGGGGACTGGGAGTGGAGTATTATTACTGATGTCAGGAAACTATAATTAAAAACAAAATCTTCTCACAGCTTAGAAAACCTCTTCCTCAAGTAGTGGAGAAATATTACAGTGTTATTACTGAATTAACGTTAAATCAGAATATGAGGTATGTCATAGGCAATGTGCTAAGGGACTGCAAAGAAAGAGATCTCACCTTTTATGCACCCAAGCCAATATAATCCATTGCATATGGGCCCTCAAGATAAATAATAACTAGTTCTCATGATGGCAGTACTATTTGTCACACACAATTCATCCTAAATACCAAGGTAATGGGGATGACCATCTGTGTTAGTTAATAGGCTTTATCCAAAGGAAAATTAAACTTGGAGCCAGGTGCCCTACGTTAGGTTCCTACCCTGGAGCTGAGCCAGAGATAGGGACACACCTTCCTAGGTGGATGGTGTTGCAAAGAGATGGCCCCCAGGTGATTAAGAAATACTCTCCAGAGTTGGAAAGCTGGCAAGAGTCTTATTTAGCTTTTAAAATGACTTATATACATTTCACAGACAGAGAAAGAATTTACATGTTTTCTGAAGTAAATATTCCAAGAAAGGAAGGCAGCTCCTTCCTAATTTTCAGCAAGGAGAATTAAAGCCTCTTAATTTTAATTTTCATTGCCCTTACAGTGGGGGGTGGTAGGGACAACAGTTCATTTTAACGATGTTTAAAGGTTAGACTGAAATTAAATGTTATACATGTAACATATTTAACATGTACTGTTTGCTCTTACAGAAGTTTAAATAGATAATGCATACAATTTATTTGTTTCCAGAGTCTGAAAATAATTATGATAAGAAGTACAAGAGTAGAACTTCAACAGTCTCATGACATTTTTGTTGGGCCTATTCTTTGAATCAACCATTAATACTTCATCAATAAAATATTATACTATAAAAAGCATTTAAAAGAAACCTTAAACCTTCGTTCTGTTAAGAGGGCACAAAAGACACTTACAATTCAAGCTCAAAGCCATGATCAGAATTCAGCGAGAGTTAGGAGGGTTAGGTAAACTGCCAAGTTTAGGTGATCCATGAATATGTCTGATGAACAGAAAACTCAGTCACATCCCTACACTTTAGCTTTTATTTTGAACATTTACTCCCTCCTGGCCTCTTGAAACGCACCTTTAGAAAGTTATGATTAATTATTCAGGAGACCAGAAATTCCCTCTGCATATTATCTTTATGGAATGCAAATTCGATTCAGAAAAATAAGATGGTGACTTAAAATAAAGCACAGAACAATGTTAATGGAAATATCTTAAAAGTCAGGGCATCCAGGAAGATTAGAGAGGGAGAAGACTTTTTCTTGTAAAATTAAACTCTCAATGCTAAGCCCGCTTATGAAATGTTTTTCCTTCATTTAAAGGAAAACTTTCTTAATCAACAGGACTTGCATGAAAGCAATTTTGAGCTTCCAAGAGAGAACAGAACTGTTTCAAAGCAAAGCCTGCTGCTCAGAAATACAATATTGTCTCATTAAAATGAGAGTCCCCAGCTGGGCAGGGTTGTTAGCCAAGGTCAAGAAGAGTGGGCATTCATTAAGATTGTTCTCACTAAAAACCCATTTTTAAATCATTCTCTTAAAAATCTTATCTTCAGTGTGAACCCATGATCATCTACTCTTCAAAAGCTAAGTGGTCCACTTCATTTTCTGTCTGGTCTGAACCAATACTTTTTTCTCTTCCAAAGGTGGGGTGGAGTTGGGGGCCTCACAGAAATCTGTAGGAGGCCTTGAAGCCACAAAGGCTCAGGGTGAAAACCATGGACTTCAATTTATCTGTCATACCAAGGGTTTCTTGTTTTTGTTTTTTCAATCTCAGTGTAGGCAGTTCAGAAATTTTCATGAAATACAATTCATGTATATTAACTTTTGTAAATTTCTCTTTTTATAAACATATGTTTAATAGTGTAGAGCAAAATATATTTTTTTCCAGAGTGAAAATATATTTTAGAATATGACTCTTAGGTATTCACTTCTTTGAGAAACAACAGTACAGATTAATTAGCCTTAATGAACAAAAAGTTTCCATGCTTATGTACCTGAATAAGTAATGACCAGAATAGATACTACTCACTCTATACTACAATCTGTTAATTCCACTGAACAGGTGTTCAAACACCATGTTCCTCCAAAATACTTGGAAAGAATTTATGATTATTTGTCAAAAAGGTACAAAATGCTTAAAAGTGTATCTTATTCACTCAAAGCAAAAGCAATCATAAAAGCCCATGTTGAATTAGATTCTGTTTCCCAGGAACAGGAGATGAGTTCTCTCATTTTCTGCCTTAAATCATTAAAGAAAAACTAAGTGTACAGCCAATGGAGGGTTCAGCGGTGGTTGCTTTTTAATGTGTGGGGCCTATGGTACACCTGAGGGTATAAAGATTCTGGGGAGTATCTTTCTTAGGGGTATGCAATAAGGACAGGTTCTAAGTCTTAGTTCTAGAGTTATCATGTTCTCACCTGAAATACAAAATACAGACCAAATATATATTGAATAGATGCAACTCTCCAGTGCGGAGAGGCTCAGTACATACTATTCAACATTGTGTTTGCTTTCTGCCTGTTACTCATTAGTTCTTCTTCCTGCTGGTAGAATAGTAAAGAAGAAGGAGAATTTTAAATTTTTTTCTATTCTTACAGCTTTAGTAAAGTGTTTTGAGCCACTGCAACCCTAGAATAGAACCAAATGGAGTGTTTTCAGGTCACTTTCCTATTTATAATTTTGCTTTTTACTTAGTTGTTTGTTGTCCTCTTAGGCAGTAATTTCTATAGGCACAGTTCATAAGGTTTGCAGGATGCAGTGAAAAAGCTCATTTCTACTCTCGCCTCCTGGCCTTGCGGCTCCTCTCCCTGAAGACATCCCATGGTACTGTTTTCTCACGTGTCCTTCAATGATGTGCTCAAGTGATGGCGGGGAGAAAGTGGGTGTGACTGTAAACAGGACAATTGAGTCACTGAGTTGGGAAAAGCTGGCCACTGAGTTAGTGGTGTGGAAAGAGCAGCAGGGAATTCGTTTCACAAATGAGAAACTGAAGCCAAAATAATTCAAAAAAGGAAAAACCTCTTCAAAGTTGCAGAAGGTGTGAGCATTTACGAGCCAGGATTCAGACACAGCTCACGTGGTTGCATGAGCGAGGCGCTCTCAACACTACATGAAAGCTAATTAAGTTTTTTAAAATATTATTAAAATCTTAAACTTAATCACCATCAATACCTCTATCATTTGTCATTACCATTAGTTATCAAGGTTGATTAGATAAAAGTGGAATTGAGTCTCTATTTTAACTTAATGTGGCAATTTACTTGATAAGAAGATTCTGTGACTATACAATTGTACTTACCCATGCCAAATGAATTTATTATTTACTTAAAAATCTATGTAAAGGTTAGCAAAGAGAATACCATGACAACCCTTAACATAAGGTAAAGGAGATACTATTGCTTATAAGGTGTAACAGCTATATGTGAATTATGTAGCCACTTAAAAATGACGATAATGGTGATAATGGTGGTGATAAAAAATATCCCTCCAAAATACAAACATGAATAAGAAAAAAATATTTAAAAGAAAAAATTTTAGGATGAACAAAAAACCCTGTAATGTCACAAAACTGATTGAGACACTAACTAGCAGACATTTTCAAGTTGGGGAAAATGGTATGATCTCAAAGAACTATAAAAAATAAGTTTTATATTTTTCATGCAGAAGGTGGTCCACAAAAAAACAGAATGCTGATTGATATTTTGTCCCTGAATCTAATCCTCTGGAATACATCAGTACCATAAGGCGTATTTCCTGGTAAGGAAGCCCTTTCTAAGCCTCCTGCTCTGTAGGCAGATCTGAAAAGCTGTCCTTACACAAGCCTTCTTTCTGCTACCACCGTGTTCTCTGTAGGTTCGTCAGTCTCAATGGTCAAATTCATCTGAGCAGAGTTTCTATCCATCTACAATGAGTGATGGAAATAAGTACTATTTTGCCAAAATACTGTTCTCCCAAACCAAAATCTCTTTCAAGCATGTCTCTTGTATTTCTGCATTCTAAAATACATCCATAACAGATATGCCACCATCCCTGAAATGCATGGAGGGCAGGTATGAATGCTGAAAGAGAAAAGCCAAGGGAAAGGAGATTCCTTTCAGTCAGTGGCTTACAACCAGGGACCTGGCTAAGAGTGAGAGGAAGGAGGCAAACTGCAGGGGTTTGCATAGTAGATGCAGCATGGGGTGGTTGTGAGGAACATGTGAGGTGATTCAGAAAAACTGTTCAGCAGAGTACCTAGAGTTGTAAGCAAGATCTCAGAGAATGTGCATTTTATCACCTATCAGTTTATAAAAAGGAGCAAAGAGTGTTTAAATCATGCCTCAGAGTGGAAGATAATTTTCCCTGCCAAGAGACACGGAAGCTTGCATGTCAGCAATCAGATATGATTGGAATTGGCAGTGAACTTAAGAACTGTGTGGAAAAGTTAGATGCATCAGAAATGATACAGAAACAGAACATGCCATAGTAGTCTATGTAATGGAGGTTCAAAAACTCCGTAACTATGACTATTATTTGCAGACAGTGCAATGCAGAGTATCTCTGACATCTTCTCCCTCAGGATCTCAACAAGGCTCATCTCTAACTCTAATCTTTGCTCAAATGGCATCTACTCAGCGAAGTCTCCCCTGATAACCCAATAATCCCAAAACTCATCACCCCCAGATTCATTCTCTCTCTCTCCTCCCCATTTTTATACTATACTACACACACACACACACACACACACACCTTGTTTACTTGCTGACATGTTCATCTCAGGAATAGAAGACATGGTGTCCTTATTCTCCCCTCTATTCCCACCGCACAGATGAAGGCAGTCTGTTGGTTGGGGGAATGAATGAGTGGATATAGCAAAGGAGAGTCACAGTTCCTGGTACAGCCCATGAAAGTGGCCTAGGTTTATACTGTGTCCCTGTCAGTTACTGCTATATACCACTGGACAACGGGATAAGATTAGTGCCAACCTCAAAGAGTCACTTTGGAGACTGGGTTAATCTATCAAATGTCTGTGGCATGGTGTCTGGCACGTGGTAAGTGCTCAGCAAATGATAGTTATGTCATGAGCAAGAATGATGTCATGTGTCCATTTCTAAGTCTATCTCTGGCAGGAGTACTCGGATTACTAAAATCGACCCAGGCTCATTACAGCTGCCCCTGTCCTGAGAACCCTGGCCTACTATCTAAGCACATAGGGTGATTGTTGTTAAGACCAAGC
The DNA here is from genome assembly GCF_030020395.1 of Manis pentadactyla. Taxonomy (NCBI): domain Eukaryota; kingdom Metazoa; phylum Chordata; class Mammalia; order Pholidota; family Manidae; genus Manis; species Manis pentadactyla. The sequence goes on from NC_080020.1 coordinate 135,480,698, forward strand.
ACAGCATCTAACACCTGGTCAGGCTGGGTTGGTTGGTGGTCAGTACCAGAAACATGTTGCATCCATGCTGTATAATCTGCAATTTGCTGTATATGTAATTTTATGAATTATTAATAAGCAGTTTATTACACAATTTGATGTGTAGGTTAAGGCTTTTCCAGCTAAACCTTTTGTTATATTAATGAAGGAGCACACATCATTGCAGGAAGCAGGATCAGGTAATGGAAAGGGGATTCTCTGTTTCTAGCAGATACTGTGAAGTCTCCTTCTCCACTAAAATACCTATACCCTAAATAAAACACACATTTAATGAATTGCTGGGTGTAGTAAGCAGGTACAGGCACAATTGCACTGAATACAAACCACCCCAATTTCAGTGGCTTAACATGATAATTACTTATTTTCATGCTCATAAAGTCATGAGTTGGCATCAACTTGGCTATGGAAGACTAGATTTGAGGTTCTGGGTTCTAAGATCCAGGCTGAAGACAAGGTCAAGCTTTATTTCACCTATCTGTCATTCTCCTTGGACCAGCTTCTGCTCATGGTATTTAGTCTGTGACATGTGACTCATTCTGGGGTTTGGCTGAAGGGGCAGTGGCTTCCCAGGGGGTGCTCTTATCATGGCAGATCCCTGGAGATCAAGAGGGCAAGCCTTGAACACACGAGCACCATGTAAACCTCCAGTTGCCTCAGAGCTCCCACTATCCTGCTGGCCAGTGGAAGTCACATGGCCAAGCCCAGCTCCAAGGACTGAGGAAGTGCATCTTGCCTAGTGTGAGGCATTGTCCAGGGTGAAAAACTGGGATCAGTAATTAAATGTGCCACACAAAACTTGCCTTAAATAAAAGAAAGGTCCCTGTCATGACCAGTCCCACTTTCATCAGAAAAGAAAGGAGGAAAAGTGAGCCTAAACTTTAGCAGGGTTTAGGGCAAGAACAAACTCAAAATGCAGTGTTTCCCTGAGATCTGATTCATCAGTGATGCTCTCAGGAGACAAAGTCCTGGACTCAAACTAGATATAAAAGGATACATACACTATTATAGCAAAAATTGTAACATACACATTTAGTAATTTACTGGTTCACCAGTCCAACCTACAGACAGACAAACTACAGATATCAAAAACATAATTAATGTTTGACTAACAGGTATATATATAGAATTGTCCACCTGACAAATAGTGAACAAATATTCTTCATAAGCACAGTTGAAACTTTAAAAAAGATTGCACATAAACTAGACCTAAATAAAGTTACAAAAGATGTCAGAGAACTGTTATTATATATATCCTCTGAAAGAAAAGCTAATTACAGGTTAATAATATACATGAAAATACCTCACATACGTAGAAACTAAAATACACACTTCTAAATATTTAATGGGCCCAGGAAGAAATAATAATGAAAACTTTGATACAACTCAAGAGTAATGAAAATATCACAAATCAAAATTGGAGGAAGACATGAAAAGGAGCACTTAGAGGCAAAGTAGAGTTTAAAATATTCATGATAGAGAAGAAAAGTCTGATAATTAATAAACTAAATTTAAGTCGTTAATTTAGATAAAAGTACAAAAGAATAGGACCAAAGAAAATAGGAAATAATGAAGATAAGAGCAAATAACAATGAACTAGGAAACAAAGACCACAAATTTGAGAGAAGTTTCTTTTAAAAAAGATAAAGAAATGGACCATCTGTTACAGACTAATTAGGAAAACAGAAAAAATGCCCAAATAGTAAATATGAAAGATTTAAAACAAAAGGTATAATATTTACTCATAAAAATGAATTAAAAGGGTAATATTTGAGTACTATGAACTCATTCATGACAGTAAATTAGAGACAATGGAGAATTTTTTAGGAAAACATTACTGTGTTGGAGGTCCCTAGGAGCACCCCAGGTTTGATGGTTTGTTAGGAAGACTCATGGGATGCAGCATATAGTCAGACTTCTGGCTATGATTTATTACAGCAAAAGGATATACAGCAAAATCAGCACAGGAAAAGGGCCATGGGGTGAAGTCAGGAGGCACCAGGCACAAGCTCCCATTCCTCCCCCTAGTGGAGTCACACAGGACACGTCTCATTCCAGGAAAGGGCTGTGACAGCACATAGGAAGTACTGTTTCCCAGACAAGCTCGGGAGAGACCCAGGGCCCAAGGACCTTGCTGTGTGCTGACCACATAACCATTCTCTGCCCAGCATGTACCAAAGTTCCGGAATCCCAGAAGGAAAGCAGGCATTTGGCTTAAGCCATATTGTTTCTACAAACAGCTTAGGCACCTGAGCTACTCTAAGCAGCTTGAGAACGGCTGAAACCTTCCCCAAATCCATGTTCCCAGATGTCAGCCAAAGGCCAGTCTTACAATCAGGCCTTTTTAAGGATAGCAATCTCAGGCCCATTGCATTAAACTTTTCACACAGTTGCATGCCAAAACTAACTTAAAAAGAAATAGAAAGTCTGAACAGTTATATAACCATTGAGGAAACTGGATCTGTTGTTCCAACTATTTTCATAAAGAAAAATACCTGGAAGAGATAAGTTAATGATGACTTCTACCAAAATTTCAAAGAATTCATCATTCACATTTCATACAAACACTCCAAAAATTTAAATAAGAGGTTGTACTCCACAAATCAGCTCATATACTAGGCAATCTACTTGCTACTAGACAAAACACTATGAGAAAAAAATATATAGGTCAATCTCATTCTTGAATAAAAAAGGAAAGATCCAATATAAAATTATCAAAATGAGTCCTGCAGTGTATTAATAACTAAAAACTGAGTTTTTTACTTGGAATCAAATTATAACTAGAAACATCTATAATTGTCATTCTCGAATGAAAACGATTAAAGGAGAAAAAACATGATTATTTCAACAGATGAAAAAATAGTAATCATTATCTACTCATGACTTGTTAAAATATAGAATTTTAGAGGTCTAGAAGTCAAATGGAATCTACTTATCTGATAAAATCTATCAAGCATGTATTGAAAGCTTCATTCTTATTCATTCAATTTAATGAATAATATAAAAACATTATAAAATATATTTAGAATCACAAATAAGATATGTATGCTGGCTATCACCATTTACAGTAAATGTCATACTGGAGCTAGACAAAATGCTGTAGGATAACAAACAAACAACAAAATAAAGAGATATAATGTATGTGGGTTTTGGTAAGCAAGAAATATAACTCATTTACACACAATAATTTTTCTATGGATTAAATATAAATAATCTAAAGATAAGTATTAGAATCAAAGCAAATATAAGCAAATTAAACAAATACAGCAAGTTTGCTAGCTACACAAGGTTAATTCATAAAAGCCAATCATTTTTATATACATAATTATGATTTAGAAAATATAACTTTTCAAAGGATACAATTTATAAAACAATGGAAGACATTTTGTATCTGAGAATAAAGTTTACAGAATATGTGCAAACCTATATGAGAAAATACATAAAATTTATTGAACAGCAGTAAAAACTTATATAAATGGAGAGCTATAACTTGTTCAAGGACAGAAAGCTGAAAATGATAAAGATTTCAGTTCTCTCAAAATGGATTCATTGATTCTGTACAAATCCCCAGTGTTTTTTGAGAAAATTCTAAATTTTATATTGAAGATCAAACACCCAAGAATAGAGAAAATACTCTTGAAGAAATAAAAACAAAGTCTCCTTATCATCAATATTAAAAAGATGTTTCAGTTTGGACGTATTTACGCCTTGGGATATACACAGCAGAAAAAATGAATTAGATCACTAGTATATGCATCAGTCACTGTAAAAGAATCTTGTGGAGAGGAACATGAACTTGCAGGGAAGCTTGTGGGAGTACATTCTTGGAGCTCATACAAGCCTGCTGCAGGATAAAGGAGCCTCAAAATAAGTAATGCTTGCAATGGATTTAAACCCAAAGAGTGCAATAAACTGACATGAGTCCATACTGTTGTAAATAATTAAATAATGTAAAATTTCATGAAGAAGGTGATATATGCACAGTTTTTAAGACCTTCACCACAAAATACCTACTCATTACAAAGGAAAACAAAGTAGCTTTATTGTGGAGAAGCTGATCAGTTGATTACCACCATAATCAAGTGATCAACATGATCATCACCAGTCCTGGAACAAACTGAAATTGCTCACTACCTGATAGAATCCAATGAGAGTAAAGCAAACATGTGATGGTGTCACAAAGCTGAGGTGTTTCTACAACTGGGTATCTTAGGAAATCCTACCCATGAGGTAGACAGACTAGTTGGAAGATAAAGCTGTAACTGGAAAAGTAGGAGGCATTCCTTCAGTGAGTAACATTCCTCTCAAAAATACATAAATTGCTCTTGAGGAAACACAGGACTGAAATTGAGGAAGTGTCTATGAAATAACTGGTCTGGAATCTTCAAAACTGTCATCTTGAAAGTCAAGGACAGATTGTGGAACTATTCCAGACTGAAGGAGACTGAAGAGACATGACAACTCAAGGCGATGCACAATTTGGGCTGATGCCTTCTACTATCAAGCACATGATTGAAGCAATTTGCAAAGACTAACTGGGGGTTGATGATTAGGGTAGTAATGTACCAACATTAATCTCATGATTCTGATGGTTGCTTTGTAGTCAGGCAGGAGAATGTTCTTGCTTGCAGGAAATACACAGTAATGTTTCAGGGGTGATGGGGCATTAAGTTGGTAACATTCTTAAATCGTCCAGAAAAAAGTTCTTTCTGTTATACTTGCAATTTTTCTGTGAATTTGAAATGCTTCCAAAATTGAAAAAGAAAGAGAAGTAAGAAGGTAATGATAAACATAGCATATAGGTTACTGGCTTCCTGTAGGGATGAAGGAGGGAAATGGCATAAGAAAGAGCCTTAAGATAAGCCACAATGACAATTACACCTCTTTGTAGGTTGGGTAGTGACTTCATGGGATTCACTTTACAATGTGTTACAACTTTCACAGATGTTACATTTACTATGTTGATGTATAAAACTTAAGTTTTAAAGACCATAGGACTGGGAGCACAGCTGATCTAACTTTGAAGCCTGGCTGTGTCATTTACTACCCACATGGATTTGGGCAAGATGCTGAAGCTTTCTAAGCTTAAGATTCCTCATCTGGGTAATGATAATGGTAACCATTCAAATCCCCTTCAGCCAAAGCCTCCCAGGAGTACACCTGTATTTAAACAGGTTCAATGTATTATTTCTTGTAGTGAGGCAGAATGCACATCATAGGGACTGTGGGGGTGTCTCAGTAAGAGAACTATTGTGGGATTTGGGCTTTGTTTGGGTGATTTGGCAGAGCATCTAAGTGGGTTTTGCTCCACATTGGATGGTGTCACAAAGCTGAGGTGATTCTACAACTGGGTATCTTAGGAAATCCTTCCCATGAGGTAGACAGACTAGTTGGAAGACAAAGCCATAACTGGAAAACTAGGAGGCACTCCTTCAGTGAGTAACATCTGGTGCTTTGTGTTACACAGTGACCTTGATATTCTCTCAGACTGCTCATGTCCAAGGGAACACAGTGGTCTGGACTTGAGTGTCACACTAGCTTATTAATAGAGGTCTAATTGTGAACTTTAGATAGTTCCAGGCATCAGGCTGTTGTTTGTTTCCAACATAGAAACTTGGTGTGTTACTTTTAGCTCCCTCGGACAGGTCACTGCCAAAGTGGCAGACCAAACAAACATCAGTAGCTGTACCCTCTTCCAGAATCTGAGCTGGGCCTTTTCCTCTCTGGCTATGCCGCTGAGCACACTAAGGCGAGCACACCAATGTAAAGCTAAAGGCAGGCTGGCCTGCTTTAACATTCTTTCTCTGATAGCTTCTCTAAATAACAAAATATTTCCTATTTTAAGAATCATATCCTCTATCCATGAAAATCTACAGATACCAAAGACAGCACGTGGATAATATTAGAATTAAAATAAATGTGGATGAAAATCTTGAAATGATTTAACAACAGCATATATTCATAACAGAACTTTTATAAGCATTTGTGTTACTGTTCCTGTTTGGGTGGGAAAAGTTTACTATCAGCTAAAGTATTTTAAACGCACTTGTATCATTTTTTTATTGTTTTGAGATAATAAGCCACTTTGATGTGTACATGCCCATGTTCCAAAGTCTATGTATGCTTTAACCATTGTATTTTATTGCCCCTTTAAGAAGCTGCAGTTTCTAAGTTTTCTAACTACTGCTAAAAAACAAAAATTCCAGTAAATTTAAAATATGATTGAGCTTTATTCAGTGATTCATGAATCATGCAGCACCCCATGTAGCAAACAGAAGGGAGTTCCAAGAAGCCAAAAGAGGGAAGGTTTTCTCTGGCAGAGGGAAAGGAGGTTACAGCAAAAGAAAAGAAAGGCTTACTTCAGGCAACGTCACCTTTCCTTGGGGGTCTTACCATGCAGATTACACTAGTACCAGGAAATTCCAGACTGACTGTGGTTTGAAATTCCACCCAGGGAGAGACTGAAACTGCAATTATGTGAGGTATTAGATCCTGGTGGGGTTTAACAAAAGTGAGTCCATCTTGGGCCTGTTGTTTCTTTTTAACACCCAAGACCCTAAGATTTTTTGCTCTGTACCACAAGGATGTAGAAATGGAGCCAATAGATCCTATACAGTCTTGTATTTTTTAGATTAAAAAAATTCCTTGTATCTGTAGTTGTGTATGTCTTTTTGATCATGGTGCTTATTTGTCGTCTTTTTTTTCCACTGTATTTATTAGTCATTTTGAAAAACACAGATTTGGGTTTTATGGATTAACTTCTTTTCTACTCTTATTGCCTAATGTTTCCTCATTATTTCCTTCCTTCTATTTGCTTTATTCCACAATTACTTCATTGAGCTTTCTCAATTTAATTATCTGTTTATTTACTTCCAACATCTGTATTCCTGCATTCATGTCTGCCTTTTGTTAAGAACAGGGGCCTCTATCAACACCACCACATTCTCTTCTATGACCATGCTACTCAGGCTTTGGTGCCTAGCCTCCACTAAGGCTGTTGCTCTGCCTATAGATACCACCCAGTGTACCTCTTCACCTATCAACAGCAAGGGACTTCCTCCCTGAAACACTGTTATCATTCTCTTCTTCTTACCTACCCTATAACTTCTTCCTACCCTTTAACTCTTAACCAAAAATCTACCATATTTGATCCACAGAGAGCATGTCACTTAACACCCTCCTCAGTATACAACAAAAGTATAATCATGTAATAATTGGTAATAATCAGTAATAATCATGTAGTGACATGTGATAATCATTTCCTTGATTCATTCATTAATGCTTAAAATAACAAATAGGAAAAAGTTTGTTTAAAGTTTAATAATTCAGAAAAGTATTTCATGTTTAAATCAAAATTTGTACTTTCCAAAATAAAATCGTGACTTCTAAATCATACTGTTTTAAAGCTTTTATAAAACTTTCATCACAGAGAAACGCAGAATCAGAGTACTTGCTCTCTGGCTGCCTTTGCCTATAGTCAACTGCACTCTCACCAGCCAGAGTCACTGACATTCACCCCATGCAGGGTCAATGAGCCTCAGCCCAGGGCATTCATAAGATTGCTTCAAATATCATGCTGTTGGTATGGACACAGGAAGTTAATCCAAAACCAAGAGCTCAATTGTCATTTAATACTGTTTATTTAGACATTTTCAACTTAAAATGATGGCTACTTTTGCCTTGAGTTCCTTCTTATGCACCCAGGTGCACACAGATCTTACACCAGAAGTCCTTGTAGAAGGGAACAGACATAGCTCCTGGGGTTAAGGGAGGGCAAAAGAGAGGGGCCAGAGCAAGTAACACCCTGAACAACTCTTAGGCAGAAAGAGAAGTCCTACTTTTCACATCTCTGCATGAATCTCCCTTAATCCTTAAGAGTTCAATGTAATGAAGAGCACATCTGGCCAGATGACTTTCCTGTATTCTTTCATATATCTATTACATACTTTTCACAAACTCAATGACTTTAGTAGAAGACACCTCTGCTAAGTAATACCTTATGTTCATCACCTTAAAAAATAACAAAGCCTTTTTTAAAAGTACTAACTCACCCCAAATGAAAATTGTCAAAACACAGATAAAACTTGAGATAGCTATTTTCTTCCTTGTTTCTATTAAATTGCAAATAGAAGTGGCTGACTTTATTAATTTAATGAACATTTATTTTGGCCTGGCTGGAGCTTAAAGTTGTCGTGTGCACTGCAGGGCTGTGGAGGGGTGCTGAGGGGATGCCAGGTGGTGATACGTGCTCACAGAAAACCAGAGCACGATAAAGGGAGAGTGGGGTGAGTCTGCTCATTACATACAGTGGTGTGTTAGGTTAGGCTGGGCTACCTTGTGGTAATAATTAACCCCTGAAGCTCAGTGGCTTGGCATAACAAGTTTCTTATTCACATTACATGTTCACCATGGGTCAGCAAAGAGTTCTGCTCTACAAAATCATTCAAGGACACAGATGGCTGGAGGCTGCTCCATCTGGGACAGGATGCCTCTAGAGTCCTTCTGCAGGTGCTGCAGCAGAGGACACCAACTGAAGGGTTATGCATGGCCCTACGGGTTCATATCTGATTGGCCAGACTAGTCTCATGGTCCCAGCCATTGCAAGAGGGTTGAGAAAGTGAGGGATGCTCATGGGTGTTCTATGAGCAATTAATGACTTATCATTCATTCTCTGATACTGTGAAAACTGAGCAGAAATTTAATAAAGTAAAGGAAGAAACAATACAGATATCTGGCAACAATACTTTGTCATAGATGACTTACAAAACATAAAATATACTGTACCTATTTATTTCTCATGAACAGCCACACCAAATCCTTAAATTAGATCTTCTGATGAGAATAACTAAGTACCTCAAAAATCTCTCCCTTTCTCTCTCTCTCTCTCTTTCAGTTTCTCTCTCTGTCTCCCCGGTTTCCCATCCTGTCCTCCCTCTCCCTCTGTCCCTCTGGTCACTGTTTGGTTCAGTAGTAACATCTTACCTTGATTACCTTAACAGCCCTGTATACCACATGACATATAACATCTCTGACCGTCCTTTACATCCTTCAGTAATTTATCACCTTAAGGATAAAATCATAATTCAAGGGCTAATGAGCACATTCCTGATTGACAGTAAACCACATCCTTGGTGTCCTTGTTCACTACTTTTCACATATTTAGACTCTTTTCCTCTTATTACCTATCTAAAATTTAGCATTATTGATAATGCACATGGCTCTGAAATTACTTCAAGGACCAAAATGAAAAGATTGGAAAAAGAGTTCATTTAAAAAATTAATGCTTATAATAGCTCTTTGAAATAAAGAATGCTTTTAACATTTTTACACTTAATGTTAAGTTAGATATTATGTAAAATTGTTTTCACTTCAAGAAGAAATGCAATATGGGCTATTTTGAATATCAGCAGATTGAGAAATCATTCATAACTCCTACTATTCAAATAACAGAAACACTCAGGTAACTTCTTTCCCCAGATAGCAAAGCACAAAATAGAATTAAACCTAAAACTGTGCTCCTCCTTTTTTCATAACCAGCATTGTGTGCTCAGGTAAGTTACTTCATTTTGTTATACATTAGTTTCTTCTCCCATAATACAGGCAACAGATCCATCCTCTCTATTTCAAAGGTTAAGTAATCACTGTGAGAAAAAATCCATTACTCTCAAGCACATGTTAATTCACAGGTTATTTCATACCTGTCCTGAAATAATACTCATAAAAAGTTTGAAATTTGACAATATCAGTCTCATTAACCAAAATCAATGTTAGAAGTGATATTAAAAAAAATAGCAAAATGAAATTGCAAAATATACTTTACATCTCCAGCCTCATAAAACATGAATTTTATAAGCACTTTAAAATATTATCAGAAACACACCTTTGTCGGTAACCATTTGAAAAAGTAAATATTAATATATAATCTGGAATGCTGTGCTTATGCATTTAAATACAATAATCCAAAATTCCATACCTATGGCGTATCAGGAGGCCTTCACATATGTAGGTACAGATTCCCCGTAAATTGATCAAGAACTCTGCCAAGCTCTCCAGCATGCAGAGGCAGCCCCGAGGTGCTGGTGGAGCGGTGACGGCTGCCACCCTACCCAAGGGGAGCTGCCAGCTACAGGGCAGTTTGGGCAGAAGCCCAGGGAGGGAGATGGTGGACAGGGAATGTGTAACAGCAAATCAGGAGGGTTTCTTTTTTGTTGTTCAGTGTTTACCCACCCCTCTACAAGCACAGCCTCCAGGAAATGTTAAAAGAGAAGGCTTAGCATCAGAAAAATGGTCTTTTAGAGTTTTCAGCCAAAAAGCCCCTCTTCCTTTCATTTCTGGTTTTCTGACCTCATGTCCTGAAGACACTGTTTTCCTTCACTTTGTGTCGTCCACATGTTCAATGCTTGTAGTTTTCAGCTCTGCCAAACTAGCACTGAAATCCTTGGCTATTTGTCGTCTGCAGAAAAGAAAAGAAGCATTAATATTTTAGGATACAGGGGCTTTTACAACAAATCTCTCACCAAATCTTCCTTCACTTTAAGCTCTTTTCCTTGCTCTGCCTCCAAGATCACCACTTCAGTTCTTTCCGTGTTTCCTTGGAAAACCGAACATTTCCTGACAGGTGTCTCCTGTTACCTCTCACTTGCCCACTGGCCTGCAGCCAGAGATGGTTCTAAATTGCAACTCTAATCACGTCCTTCCACTATGTAATCCTCTCAAAAGTTTCCTACTTACTCTGCCCCAGTGGAACCTGAATTCTTCAACAGGAGTCAAAGGACTTTGAGGACCTGGATGCTGTTCACTAGTCAACTCACCTCTCTTTCATTCTCTTCTCATCTCTCAAGGCACACCTGGGGACCTCCTCATCCTGAGAGTACCAAGCTTCTTTACCCCTCCCAGCCTTTTTCACTCTTGCCCTCAGAAAGGCACGGGGCTTTAGCTCTCAGCTCGGCCACATTGCTAGGAAAAGCCACTAGCTATCACATTACACGCACACTCTCAGACACACACAAAGCGAGATGGTACAGCTTAGTGGTTACATTACCTAAACTGAAACCAGACTCCACACATACAAACACTGGCTTTGCCACTTGAGGGCTGTGATCTTTGGGACATTACTCTCTATGCCACAGTTTTGTCCTCTGTAAATGGGAATACTAGTCACTAATGGTGTAAAGATTAAATGGATTATATTATGCTTAATATGTAATATGTGCTATGTAAACAGTGCTATTCTTATTAACAGAGACTAATTAGTCTATTAAGTAAGTATAGTTAAGGCCTTACTATGTGGTTGGCCCTCTTCTAAGTGGTTTAACATATCTTAACTCATATAACTCACAGGACAGGGTAAAGTGTGCCTCTTGTGTGCTCCCTGAGCCCCTTACAAAACACTTACTGCCCTAAATTGGGTGTTTTTGTGACATTTCCAATAGGTAGTAAGCTCCCTGAGGGTAGGAGCACATCTTCATCCTTGTATCCCCCAATATCCTAACAGTGCCTGGCATTGTGCCTGGCACTCTTTTAAGAAACGTTTTAAATTGTCATAGTTATAGCATGTCTATAAAGTCATAAGGAGACCTGATTGCTGTAAACTGCCCAGCATTCAAAAATGAAAAGTAAGGTTATTACACATCTTAGCCAAGTGGTTTGAAAATGTTTTTTGTGTTATTCACCTTCTCCTCAACCCCCTCAGGTTCTATCCCTGCTCCACTGAAATTGGCCTTTCCCAGGATACTGTTGCCAAAGCCAGTGTCAGCAGCAACCATTAAGATCATCAACCCAGCTGACCACTCTCCTCCTTCCTGAGATACTCTTCTCTTGGTTGCCATGCTGTAGGAGTGTTGGTGGAATAAATTTTGAAGTACCATGGTTGGTAATTTAGTGGCTCACATGTCAACCTATGATATAAAAGCCTCTGTTTCCTACTATAGCCTGAACTGTCTGAAACTGTGCAAGGAGGACGTCCAAAGACAATTAGTCAAGTTCAGTTTAGAGCATGAAACTGTTTTAGGTCCTTTGTAACTTTTGCAGAGGCTTGACTGATTTACGGTGTGTGAGTCTGTACCGGCAGTGGTGGGGGGATGTGCGGAAACATCACAGTGGCTTATGTACATCTTCTTTCAAGTCTAAATTCACTATTACTCTCTCTTGCCTTCAGGGCATTTCCCCACCAACTCCTCTGGCTAAACTTGAAAGCAATTTTAAATCCCACTCCAATGACCACAATGGGCCAGTATCTTATTAATTCTACTTCACCTGACTTGCACAATTAAGGATGGATTCAAAGTCATGTGATTAGCAAGAAAAGCATGAAGCAAATATCTTATGTCCTCGATCCAAAATCCTTATCAAGAATAACCCAGGGGGCTTGGGTCCCTCAGCAAAGTTACAGAATCAGACTCTCTAGGAAGGTAGGACTTAGACATGTACAGTCTGTAAAGGCTCCCCTGGAGATTCTGATGTGTTTCCCTGATTAAGAATCAGGTATCAGATGAAGGTGTTCATATCAAGATTCTACACTGAGCTAGGTGAGGGTATTCAAGACTGAAGAAACAATTCCTCTCTATCAAAGGATATATACACAAGGCCACAAATGGGCATTCTTTTAAGAAATGTTTTAAATTATCACAGTTACAGCATGTCTACAAAGTCATAAGGAGACCTGAATGCTATAAACTGCCCAGCATAGAAAAATAAAAAATATTCTTACATATTAAGACTTGCAAAATATCAAGTCCCTCAAATCTTTAAGACTGCAACAATACTCACACATAAAATGTTTTCATAAAAATATAGATTTATCTCTTTTCTCTGAGATGCTTATGGCCCTTTAAAGTTTATACAATGCACCCATATGTTAAACAAGGAAATGTCCCTTCATTTACAAAAGATGACAGGTAAGAACTACAGAACAAAAATTCTAGAGTAGGATAAATCTGTACGTACTCCACTCCTATGTAGGAGATATGTTACATTAGCCTTCTAACTACAGTTAATTGCATTAACTTTAAATGTCCCTATGAAAGAGAGGCTATTCACAATTAAACTAGAGGCTATAGAGAAATTAATTCCCAATTCAGAAGTAGAGCAGTTCAAAATCTGAATCTGGGATCAGACGACATGGGTTTGAATCCCGGATTGTGCCATTTATGAGATGTGTAACTTTGTGCAAGCTACTAAACTGACCCCGGTCTACATTCCTCTTTAAAGTGGGGGTAATAATATCCATCTGATAAATACAATTAGACAGTGACTGAAACACAGTAGTGCTCAAGAAATAGGCTTTTTTGTTGCTCTTTTTGAGAAAGTAAAAAAGCAACTAAATTACATTGCAGGTTTCTGGATGGACCTTCCATTCTAATGCTGAGCAAACTTACGACAGTACGCAAGTGAACTTGCCTGTACACTCAAGACAAATACATTGTCCTTGAAAAGTATTTCCAATACACTCACTCATGCTTTGCCACAAAAGACGATCAAAAGTACAATAAAACTCATTCATAGAATTTTCATACTTATTACACAGTGTCTAAATCTCAGGGAACTGTGGGGAAAGATTTGTAAGGAAGATTTAAACTTAAACTCAAACCATAACATAGGCTTTGCGACTGCCACCAAGAGTTAAAATTAAGTTTATGCTCCTCTGGACAATTACACCTGACTGAATGCAAATTAAGCCTTAAAGAAAGTAACTGGTGAAATAATCAAGTTAGCCAATACATTAAAAGGTACATTCACTGAATACATCTGATGTACTCCATACCTAGACATCATAACTGCACCTGGAAACAGAAGGCACACATTTCTGTTAAATGAATGCATGACACTGAACTCCCAAAAAATAATGCAGGAAAGGAAACATGGTTAGGAATTACCCAGCATTGTGAAAATGTAATGGTGAAAACATAAGAAGGAATGTTTTTCTTATCACAGCTAACAATTCATATTGCTTCTTGTGGGCCCCGCACACTTCGACTCTTCAAGGACAAAGCCTGGGGTCCGCTGCCACCCGGTAGGCAGGGCTGCCCACGCGCCCTCAGGCGGTTCCACGACGCCCGCAGGACACGGTGGGCGGGAGAGGGGGCGCAGGGCCCCCGCCACGCCCCGACGTTCTAGAGTCCCCCGCGCTCCCCGACGCCCACGGCTCGCGGGGCCCTTCACCACGTGTAAAAAAGGGCGCGGCACGGAGACGCCCACGGAGAAGGCCCGCAGCGATCCACGGACCAGCTCCGCCCGCGCGTCTGGGAGGCGGCAGGGAGGCCCGGGCCCAGCCCCGCGCAGCCCGCCCCGGCCAGTAGCCCCGGTCGGCCAGGCGCCGACACCGGGCCACCTGCCCTCGGGCCGCAGCCGGCCGAGCAGCACACCTGAACGCGGCGGCCGCACACGCACGACAGCTTCGTCTCCGAGCGCGGATGCGTGGCCCCGCGGCCAAAAGGAAGTTCGGCCGGTGACCCCGGGAGAGCTGGAGCCAATCACAGCGCACCCAGCGTGTGGGCGGGGCCTGCGCTGCCGCCTATCCCGCGGCGGGGCCCGGGTGGTGCCCGTCAGAAGTGGGACCGGGGCACCGCGGCCGCTTTGGCCGGGTGATGCTACCGCTTGGACTCTAGCGCAGGTGCCTGGGGGCGAGGGCCTGCGGGGAGGGGGCGGGGCACGCGCTTCTTTCCAGGGAGGGACGCAGCCGCGGGGCTCCTCCACCTGCCCCGCCAGGGGCTTCGGTCTGACGACCAGGGCTTCTGCCCCACTCTCTAACCTTTGTTTTCTGCTGTTTCTCTTTCCTCTTGCTCAAGGCAGACTTTTTCTTCCTGGGGCGTGGCCCCCTAATTTCAAGAGGAGGCTCCTAGAAATCCCTAATGTCTAGGGTTGCGCAGAAGGCTTTGACCCATCCAAAATCTTTCCATTTTACTCAAAGAATTTAAGTTTGTGGCTTCTTCTTTTCCATTTTTTGATAAAAGTTTGATCTTTACCATTAATTAACCAACAAATACGAAATGTATAGGGTTCCCCAGATAACACTTGAGTTTGAACGCATCTGCTACTACCTGGCGTTGACAGGGTGTACTATTTACATTCTTGCTCTAATTCTCATCTAGAAAATGAGTCTGAAACTATTCCTTGGAGCTGTGTGAGGATCATGAACACATGGACGCATTAGACCTTTGCCAGCACATTGTAAATATTCAATCATTAGGAACCAGGCGCTTTCTAGGCCTTAGGATATACGGATCAAAGTCCCCGGTGTCCTATCCTGATGTTTATAATTTAGTGCAGACACTTTGCTACTTTTTTCTAGATACAGACCTTTATTTTCATAAACATTTTGGTTGAGTGAAGCATGCTCTCAAATGAGAATCTTTTCCAGTGTTGAACCAATTTTGTTTTCTTTTTTTAAACTTAGGTTCTGTTCAAGGGAAAGCAAGAATGACAGGATTTTAATAACATTTTAGAGGAATTTTTCATTCCTCTGGTATTGCCCCATGTGGGCCTGGGCTGTTCTATAGAATGAACCTATCTATGTTGACAAGGCACACCTGTGTTCATGGTTCTTTTCTGGTTCTTTTCTGTACAGCCAGCATCTTTCAGGCTCATTTTTCATGTCTGCTGTGAAAAGCTCCAGTGCAGAAAATGGCAGTGAGTTTGTCTAATTCATGTGCTACTCTTTTTACAAGTTGCAATTGAGATAGAGTTAGCAAAAGAATGAAAATGCAGATGAATAGATGTTTTACAGCAGACAAACAAAAGACAAATTTAATCAGGGATTGGCTGATACTCTGCAGCAGGAGTTTTGCAACAAATTTTTGAAATGGAAGAAAAAGGGAATATTACAGAACATCTTTAGTGCTTTATAATCTCATTTTGAATCCTAAACACTGTTTTGGTGACTGCTTTGAAAGCTCTGACTCTGTTGCATGTGGAACCCTAAAGTAGCTTGATAATAAGTCTGACTGCACAATATCAAAATTGACTCACAAGGACTAATGGATATTCACATTATTTGTGTTGGAGAAATTGTGCTTAAACCCCCAAAGTCCAGCTGGTGCAGCACTGGGACTACAAGGTGAAAAACTGGCAGAATTTACCACAAAGGATATTGTGTGTCATTTTACAAGATATTCTAGGTTGAAAAAGTAGATATGCAGTCAACTTTTTTAAAAAAGATAACTCTTAGTCAATAGTTTCTATCCCAGTCCTAAATTAATAAGCCAAGTGGGCAGTGTCCTAGTGGTTCTTGATCGAATCCTACCTCTGCTTATAAAAATGTGTCAGTATACGATAAGGCATGTCCCTCATTTTTCCTAATGAGGAACTTTCAAATATGCCAGGTACAAAAATCATTTTCTTGCGGAGTTCTAGAGTAACACATTGCTGTGCTTTGTAAGCAGTCATGTGGTACTGAAATTGAAAACTGATTCCTTCAAAAATTCATTTTATACAATAGCAGAAAATTGTATTCCCCCTTACAAATAAAACCTCCAATCAGGTTTTTGAGTTAATGAAACCACCTGGAAAAGTTCATTACATGCTACCAAGACCTGTATTTTGTTTAGTCAACTAGAAAAGATGCCACTCTCTCATTCTGATTCCTTTTGGCCCTTAATACTATTGAGATTTATTAATTCATATTCACTGATCAAATGTCATCTAATTGACTCTTACACTAAACATAGTTAGCCCCGATTTTCTTCCTTAGTTTCAAGGTGAGCTGATCATAACTTCTCAGACTAGAAAAACATTTGGAATTTTGGTGCTTTAGAGTCTAAGAAGTCTTAACAATGAGCAGTGTTTTGCCTCTTTTCCACAATGATCTAAAGAAGAAGTCATGTAGAGGCAGAGTGCTTGAATTCGAAGAAAATGGTTAAGGAAATGCAACCATTTCATGGAAAGGGAAACTGGCAGTTTCTGAAAGGGCAGACGTCTCACTGACCCATCTGGAGAGTGGCAGTGCACTCTCAGGGATGATGGTGGTGATGGTAACCACAATAATGGATGATAGAATTTCTGGTGAAAACGCAAATGTCACTCTTTTTCTTTGTGGGGGGAGTAAATTAATTTACTTTTTCATATCAATTCAAGTCTGCCTAAATATGTCACCTGGATCTCAGCTAAAGAGCGCATATAGTGAGAAAAAATTAAAACAGACTATAATAATTTTGAGATGTATATTAATATATATTTGTAAAAATATATACTATATAAACATTGAAGTTTATTATAATCACTTGAATCATTTATAACCATTGATGTGCAGAAGATTATTTTAACTAGTAACAAAATAATTTTTATGTTGTGAAATTTGGGAGGGGGGATAAAAACACAAAAAGCTAAAGAGGGATTTTATTCAGGAAAGCTTTTCTTACAGAGGTGGACTGAAGGAAAACTTCTCATTTTTAAGTAGCAGAAAGTTAGTGAATTACATTTAGTCCAATGTAGATTCTTTGTTGTCTAACTATGGTCAGGTTGAGGGGCAGAAGAAGAGACCAAGGAAGGCAAGAGTGAGGGCTGCTGGTGGGAAGACTCGGAAGTTAGGAGAATCGAGGTCGAACCCCTCTGTCATCACATACTTGGGAAGGGACAGGAAAAGGAAGAGTGACTTAATTCCTATCTGTGTCACCCATCGTATCAAGAACTTTCATCATATGCCAACCATGGTACTTGTAACAATTTACTTCTCAAGGCTCAGTTTCCATGGAGATTATTATAGGGTTATAATAATAGAGGATTAAATTATTTAATACATGTAAAATACTTAGGACAGTGTTTGGCACAAAGAAAGTTAAGTACACTGTAAATATTAGTCACAAGTTTTATTTGTATGTCTGATTTTTGTTGTTGTTGTTTAATCAAATCATGCTGGTACCTCACCTCACCTTTAAGATTTGTTTCTTCATCAGTAAAACCCAGGGCAAGGGGAATGAGGTGGGTTGATCTCTGAGATCCTTCACAAAATTTTATGGTTCTTTAGTTAATGAGAGTGAACAAGGCAAAAAATGAGATAGAGGGACTGAGTGGGAAAGACTGAGTGGGTTCCGATATGTTAACATGTCCAGTTAGTCAGGATGCTTACTTGGGGCCTGAGCCTCCAAGGACTTTAATTTCCCTTTGAAATCTTGTCATTAGTTGATTTTCAACTGTTCACAGATCTGTGTTATTTAAAAGAGATATTCTTGGCCTCGAGTCAAAGACATTTATAGATACAGCTTAGAAGATTCATGAACCTCAGGAAAACATACAGAATGTACAGTATGTGATTTTTTGGAGAGAAGATCTATGTAACATTAAGTTTTTAAAAGCATTTGTGACTACCACCCAAAGCCTGAGCATTCTGATTTAAACCCTTCTGCATACTCCACCTTCTCCTCCTGTATTTCTTTAGCTTTTACAGTGCGACAAAAATATCTTCACACTATGACCATCCAGAGAGGTCTTGCCACACATCTTTTCCCAGACCATTTTCCAATTCTGTTGCTTTGTAGTTCATGATCACGCAGCCAATCTGTTTGCCTCTGATGATGTCCCCTTCTGGAAGAAATGAACAACTGGGACATTGCTTGAATTTCTGCCCACTGGAAGGGTTTCTCTTCCTCACCATCCTTCATGGTCCCTGAGAAGTGGGGCCCCAGAGTGGGGATTAGTGGTGTCACAGTATGCTTTCAGGTGAAACCAGCATATCAAGCAGAAGTATCTGTAAACTAGACTTGAAGTTTTCTTCCTTCACTGAGTACTCACAAGGATGTCCCCAAGTGTCCAGGTTTGGGTTGAGAGAGGAGGCAATGCAGCAGAAGGAGCCTTTCCTGCAAATGTTAATCTCTTGTTTTTTCTTTAACCTTCAGGTAACTGCTTGAGCCGAATATCGTACATAAAACCTCAAAACTCAACTTTATTACTTGGTGGCTCAGGTACCTCCCAGTTCTTGAAGGGCAGATCAGGTCAAAGGGTTCCTTAGTGGCTCACAGTCAGAGGTGTGTTCAAGTAGGGAGCAGGAGCAAGCCAGAAACGCTCAGAAGAGAGCGCACCTGCAGAGGGTGACAGATTTGCTCCAAACTCCTCAAAGGTTTTGCAGTGTGAGTCTGTAGGGCCTTGCCAAAGGCTCTGTGTAGCATTTCCATCTGGCACAAACGCTTCAAGCACTTTGGAATCTCCTAGATCATAAGGCCCCAGTAGCAGATCAGTTTGTACAGCTGTCTGGACCTATTACAGAGCATTATTTTCATCTGGTCCTCATTCAAAACTGATAGCCTATTGGGTTTCAAATCCAAAGAAGCCTTCACTTTGGGAGGATATCTCCACATAGCCCCATAATTTGAACCCCCTACACATTTTACCAAAGTAATAGGGCCTTGGGTTTTAAGTTGTTTATTTTCCATTTCTGGTCTGTGTGTGTCTAGTCAAGGTATCTAAGATATTTGCTATCATTTTCTAACTATATCAGATCAGCATAATATCATCAATATATAGGGCCAGCTTAATGTATTATGGCATATAGAGGCTCTCAAGATCCCTGTGAGCTATATCAGTACATGGGACTCACAAGTCGATACAGTTCTGCTGATATTGCTAAGTAAAAGCAAACTGCTTTTAGTACTCTTTATTGGAAGTTACAGCCACAGAAGCACTCACCACATTAATCACCACATACCTGGTAACAGGGCACCTGCTCATTGCTTCAGGAAACTGCAACAACATCCACAACTGGAGTTGTCATATGATTAACCTTACGAGACTCCATTGTCCTTTCCTGTACAACCACCATGTTGTCCAGGTCCCTGATGGAGGCCCTCATCTCTGCATTTCTCCAAGAGTGTTATATTGCCTTTAGTTTATTACTTTAGAAGGAGAAGCAGTTCCACCTTTCCTACTATAATATTCCTCCTTCCACAGATCAGGGAACCGATATGGAAAGACAACCAGAAGCTGAGTACTTTTATTCTAATATTGCAGTTTGGCATTGGGGAAATAACCACAGAATAAATTTGGGGACCCACTGGGCCCACTGTGATAGGAAACTGAGCTAAAACTACCTCAAACACTTCTAAAAACTACTTTGGCTAGTGGACTATACTGACTTTTTGGGTCCCCAGGAATAAGTCCCTTTAGAACCAATATCTAGTAATCCTAACAAAATGTAATTTCCTTTCCCCAGTGCACAGTCACCCTGGTAAATAGTCTCAGGTCTTTTTGGAGATGAGTAAGGAGAAGACTCACAGTATTAATTTCTGACAGTGTAGCATGTTTCTTCCTCAGGATCAGGCCTCTGTTTCACTGAAGAGACTGGGTCTGTGAACTGACTCAACCCCAGTTAGTGGAGTGGCCATAAACTCTCTATTGTGGTGATTCAGTGACACTCCTATTCACCAGACATAAAAAAGATTAAGAATTTAGGAGGCTTCCATTTTACAAATATTTCCCAAGTTCTTTGAACTCTCTTCTGAACTATTCAAGTAAAGGGATTCTGAGACAAGTAGTACCTACCCTTAGCCAAATTTAATCAGCACAAGATTGCTAGGTAAG
Organism: Manis pentadactyla; assembly: GCF_030020395.1. Lineage (NCBI taxonomy): Eukaryota > Metazoa > Chordata > Mammalia > Pholidota > Manidae > Manis > Manis pentadactyla. The sequence continues at coordinate 135,501,239 of NC_080020.1, forward strand.
TGTACAGCTGATTACAGTATAATGTGATGTACACACTCACACTGAGGTTTGTGCAAAACACGCTGGTAGTACAGCAGGATTTAGGACTCCAGAGGAATCAGAGAAGGCTAGTTAGTAGTTTATGAACTGACTTAGAAGAAGGATGGGTGATGGGATGAGAGAAGCATGTCAGGTAACATTCCAGGTATGCCTCATTTGGCAAAGTGAGTGGTTTACCATAGCTGGAAAACTCAGTTCAATGCATGCAGGGCAGTTAAGGCAACAAGGCTAGAGGTGACTTTTTCTGGCATGGTATTAAAAACAATCTTCAGCCAGCAACTGTGCATGTTTTGTAAAGATAATTTAGGCCTATAAGTAAATTATGCTTAAAATAATTAACTTACATTCATCCAAATAGGAGATATACATAGTACATAGACAATTTAATTGAATCTAAATATTGCCTCCCTATTTTCCATTGATCAAATTTAATGGATACACTTTACTAGAGATAGTATAACAGTTCAATTAATGGTTTTTTCTCACCAAAACCATAATATAATATTATTTAATGATCAAATACTGTTGCACTATTTATTCAGATAAATGTATTCACATTTTTTTCTTCTGAATATCATTACATATGTTTCTATTTTTTTTTTGGAGGTGGGGTAAGAATACAAAAATTATATATGGATATTTTTGGTGGAATTCAATCACTTATTAATCTGTGAAACCAGTACTTTCACTCATGTTTGTGTAAACCACACAATATAGTGGCTTCATCTTAAGTCTTAACTGAATTTAGTAATATGGGATTGTGATGGTTGATTTTATGTGTCAGTGTGGGCAGGTCATGGAGCTAGTTTTTGGTCAAACACCAGTCTAGATGTTGCTGTGAAGGTATTTTTTAGATGAGACTAACATTGAAATCAGTATACTTGAAAGAAAACATATCATCATCCAGCAAAATGGTAGGCTTCATCCAATCAGTTGAAAGTTTTAAGGGAAAAAGACTGAAGTTCCCCAAGGAATAGGGAATTCTGCCTTCAGACAAGACTGAAACATCAACACTTCCAGAATGTTCATCTGCATTGCAGATTTCATACTTGCCATCCCAACAATTGTGTAAATCAATTCTTTACAAGTCAATCTCTCTCTTCATCCCATTGGTTCTGTTTCTCTGGAGGACAGTGACTAATAGAAGGATAGACCAAACATTGTTTTAAAACATCAAGTTAAAAGCATATCTGTGCACAAAGGAATTGCTGATGAATTTAAAAAAGAACTTACCAACTTGAAAAAATATTTGATAATTTATAATCAAGATTGGATTGTAAATAATTTGGGAACAATATCAGCATGAATAACTGGACTTAAACATGATTTTGAAATTCAGTTTTTACTAGCAATTTTCAAACTGTTTACCAAAAAATCAATTCACTGTAGAATGGCTGACTTTCTCCCATTTTACTTAATTGTTGAGATACTTATAAGTATTAAAATACAAATCATAATTCAAGAAAATGAAAATATCTTCAAGTGGGATAAGAAGGCTTTGAATAACAAATAAATTAGTAGGGAATACACATATTGCAAAAGTAAGGTAGTATGATTATCATAGCCAAAAATAGATTTCTGCAAATTCATAGTTGTTATGGGTTATGTTGTGTCCTGTAAAAATTAACATTTCAGTCCTAACCCAGAGTACCTCAGAATGTAACTTCATTTGGATATTCCAGATTATAAAGGAAGAAACTTGGAGATAGACATGCACACAGGGAGCACTCTGTGTAGGACCAAAGCAGACATCAGGATAATGCTTCTACAACCCAAGGAACACCGAAGATTGTCAACCAACCACCAGAAGCTAGGAGAGACCATGGAACAGATTCTTCCTCACAGTGCTCAGAAGGAACAAACCTGCTGGCACCTTAATCTTGGAATCCTAGTTTCCAGAACTGAGACAATGCAATTCTGCCATTTAAGTCACCTCACTTGTAATACTTTATTACAGCAGTTCTAGAAAAGTAACTCTAGAGTACTAATTGATTTTTTGAAATAAACACAATAAAGAAATACCACTGTGAAATCCCTGATGATTCAACTAATCTCAAAACTATTATTTATGAACTGCTGTTATTTTCAAATATTCAGTTATTGTATATAAATAATAATGATAATGATAATAGTTAATTCTTATGGAACATTTGTTATTTTCCAGGAAGTCACTGTTTTAAATGCTTTTTAAGTATATTAACTCATAAATAATACTATTAGCCCCATTTTATGAAAGAAACACAGAAGTACAAAGAAAGTAAGTAGCTTAAGTTTACATATATACTAAGTGGTATATCCAAGGCATAAAACTAAGGGAGTTTGGTTCTAAAGTTTCTGGTCTAACCACATGCCATATTATCTATTGATGACATAACTAATAAAGATTTCCTTGCCCCCAGAAGAGCTTTCCAAGCTCAATGACTGGTTGCATTCGGGATGCTAGATTCACAACAGACACCTACATGACACAAGGCTGTCTACCTGGAAATATTCAGGTCACATGGTGCTAACCAGCCTCATTTTCTTTTACATAACACACTTTATGTGGAGCTATTTATATTTGAGATTTATTTTAACAGAAAATCATTTACTAATCCTTTATCTTGGTCTTTATTTCTGTTAATATTTAAGTCAGTTATTTTTTTGAAAAGCCTACAATGATCATTAAAACATATGTAATAAAAATATAATCTTATTTCAATGAATTGTGAATTTTGTGAATGTTATGCTGTTTAATGACATGGAGTTCAGTAACTGCAAAAACATATAGACACACACACACAGGCTCATTGCCTATCCTTGACTGTAAGCAGTTAATTCCATTAGAGGGTAAAATGTCTTTCATTCATTTTGTGATCTCTGGAGAGCTTGTTTTATATGCTTCAATGAAGAAGCTGATAGATGTAAATGATTAACATCATTAAAGGGATTTCCATTGAGGAATAATGGGTCTCTTCTCTTCTGCAGTTGAGTAACTTGACTGAGTTGTGCTCCAGTTCCATGGCTCACCTTGTGCTGAGCAGAGAATTCGCTACTTCCAAGGCCCTGGATTTCCTGGGACATGCTCCTGCTACTTGCCTGAAGCCTGGGCACCTTACCTATACGCTGTGCAGCACAACTCCCCATGACTCACTGGTAAGGCATTTTCAGTTACCTCTTGTATTTTTCTATGATGCCAGTTCCTTAGTGTTTAGAGGCAGATTTTAAAATTTCTTAAGAAATAAAATCTAAAGAAAACATATATAATACTGAGAAGTTATGTATGGAAGAGTACCACATGGCTCTATTGTATAAGGAATACACTCTAACATCATAGAACTGAAGACATATAAATTTTAATTAATCATAGATTTAAATTATATGTTTTTTTAATTTAGGTTTCATCTTTTAAACTTTTATATACTATATTTAATGCTTTGAAGTGTGTGAAATTCAATGCTGTGCCAAGGGTATCTATCGTCTGTTTATCTATATCTTTTTTTCCTTCTTTATTACATATCAAGAGAGGAAAATAAACATTTTAAATTAAATGTGCAATTAAAATGCTTTTGGCGGTAGGTGGCTCAAAATTGCTTAAACAGTAAGCACATGATTATTTCATACATCTGGAAGTTTACAGTGTCACTTAATAGACGAGCTCAAGAGTCCTTCCTATTTTCCACTCTGCCATCCTCAGCTTGTATCTTGGACTTGTGACTTGGATGGATGCACAGTGGCTGTGCGATTTCAGGCATCACATCCCTCAAATCAAGAGGACCTCCTTCTTCGTGGTTCTCTCTTCATGAAGAACTTTTCCCAGCCCCCAGCCCCACCCTCCACAGACCATTCTGCACATGTCCTTGACTGGAAGCATAATAAGCCCAGCCTCGAAACAAGTCATGGTCAAAGGAATGGGATCCTTGTGTAGTTTACTTAAACCTTAATTTACCCCAGAGCCATGTGATGGAGGATTAGATGTCTGAAAAAACAGGGATGGACCTGCCCCACAGGAAAAACAGGATAATGCATTTTGGAGAGGCTACCTATGATTGTGGCTTCCAGGCTCTGCAATATAAGGCCTTGCTACCTACCTGGGTGAGTGCAGGACAGTTTAGAAAGGAGAGGAGGTGGAAATTACATTCCCCAGCCTCTTTGATTTTTTAGCTACTGTTTTGCCTGGCACTTCCTAGATAAATTTGAGACCTTCCAGGTTCCCATTTGCCAACAGAAACACTTGCCTCTGTCTGTGGGCTGGGTGTTTTCTCCTTCTGGAGCAGAGGAGAGATGTCATTATTGGCCCATGCTAATGCTTGTGGGGAAGTTGGGGCTCCTGTGGCCAGGATCCTCACTGAACTTAAACCCCCTGATGATGTAACTGGCCTGTTGCTGGGCTGCCACTTCCACACCTTTAGGCAATAAGCTATGATTGAGCTATATAGAGAGCTCGGCCCAGTGCTCTGGGCAGAGGCAGAGATGCTACTGCTCAACCTACCGCCAGGAGAACAAGCCAGGTAATAAACCCTTTCACCCCAAAGAACGTTTTGCTGTCAATTTCTTTGGTCACATTGAATCCACAGCGAACTTGCCAGGGGCTGAAACCCTCAGACAAGACAGTGATTAATCTTCATTTACTGCTTGTAACAAGGTCAGGCCATCCCGGCTGCTGCCCACACTTCTGCTTTGTCCTCTGGCTGCCAACCTGAACTGGAACTACCCTCCCTACACCAACGACACCTAATTACTCAACTCAAGGAATTTATCAGCCCTCACCTTAGCTGGCTTCTGGCACCATTTGACATGAAGGCTTTTTTTGCCTTGAAGTTTCTCAGAAACCTCTGCACCCATCCTAACTGGCCCAGGCCCTCCCTCAGTCTTGGGACTGTTTTCCACCAGGCCTTTCAGCATGTTGGTCCCCTAAATGCTCCTTTCCCACCCACCTCATCTTCTGTCCTACTCTCCTCACCCTGGATGTCCTCTTGGGTCCCTTTTTAGGCCCCAGCTTTGCCCCATTCCCGGCCCTCATCTCACACATGTAGCTCTTAGGTCTGCATGTTCATTTCCAGTTAAATGAATTAAATTACAATTATATAAGCACCTCATATTTAGCAAGTTCAGATCATGCCCCTCCTCTGCATTTTCTTGCCTGAGACAAAGGCTCCCTGATTCTCCCATTCATCCAAAGCAGAACCTGACACAGAACATCAAATCAGCCCTTCTCAGGAATGAACCTCCACAGCCATTCTGCAGCCAAGGCAGGGCAGGCTTGCTCTGCTTAGGCCCCTCAGAAGGGTGTTTTTTCTTCTCTAACTACCTCTTTCTTTGTTCAAGTCTCCCTCATTTGTTGTCTGGATCCTGGTCCTCTCCATCCTATCCTCCACAAAGCAGCAAATGGGCTTTTAAAAAGTTAAACCATTTTGGAAATAGTGGAGATGGTTGCACAACATTGTGAATGTAATGAGCACTTTTGAATTTTATAATCAGAAAATGGTTAAATGGAAAATTCTATGTATGTATGTATTACCACAGTCAAAAAATCTTTATGGAAAAAATATCAAAAGATACTAAAAATGTATCTACATTAAAGGCAAATCATGTTAATGTAATAGTAAGGTCACCTGGCCTTCATTATAAAAAACAAACACACAAAAAACCAAGTCAGGTTTCTGATTGCTAAAACAAACAAGCAAACAAAAAATTAAACCAGAACATATCGGTGTCAGCCTTAAACACATTTTCATGTTTGGGGAGGGAAGAATGCCTGCTCCCTTGTGTGGCCCTGGAGGCCCTGCGTGTCTCGCTCTGAGACCCCTGGGAGCCTCGCCCTCCTCCCTGCCCCCATTCCTCACTCAGCCCAGCTGCTCCCCATCATTCCCCATGACCCACATCACCTGCTGCTCTCAACATTGCCCAAGCTGTGCCCCTCCATCTGGGACATTCTTCCCTTCCCCAGCGAGCTGCCTTCCAGCCCTTAAGTCCCAGTGCCAGGGTGTCCTCCTTGGGGAAGCCTTACCTGGTCACCCTGCCTAAGGATCCCTCTGGGCTCCTCCATCAATCAACTTCCATTTCCTCCAGCAGGAATCCTGTATTCGTTGCTTGTGATTAAACTATGCATAGAACAATTTGGCAAACAAAGAGGTAGCTCTTTTTTGAGTGAACCTGCGTAAGGTAGAGTTCTTCACAACAATCAATGCAGTAATTACTAACGTCTAATGAGTCTCCCTTTCACAGCAATACGTCTGGCATCTTACTAGCCAGTCATTGCTGGTCTTCCTTCCGTCACCCATCCAGCTATCCACCACCCGGGCCCCCTGCAGGGGGCCACTCTGTTCACACTTTACACTGGGATAGTGTCATAACTAAAATCTTAACTTCAGTGTCTTATTTTCAGACCAAGACTTTAAATTTTCTTGAGTTGCAGGTGTCAAATATTTAGGCTTTCTGTCTTATCCTTCTTATTCTCATATTCATCATGCATTATTTCATCTCCCAAAGACAAACAGAGGCCCTTAGGGAAATTCCAGGTTGCTATTCATCCTGCTTTCCCTGAAGGGTCTTGTGTGTGTGACATGAGTCCCTCCATTCTCCAAAGTGTCCTGGTTTGGACAACAAATTCTGTTCACCCTCAATGTGGACACATTCAAATCACTCTTCTCAACTGAAAATATCAATCTCCCAGTACCATGCAATGATGCTTAGCAAACAGCCACAAAGCTCAGTGGCACAACAAACATTTATAATCATGAATATGTTGTGCTCAGCTAATCTGGAGTGCATTAGCTGATCCAGGCTGGATTTACTTGTGCATCTGTGGTCAACACCAGGGCACTGAATGCGAATGGACTTGGTTGGGATGCTAGGGAGATCCTGCTCTGTTCCATGGAGCTACACTGGACATGCCCTCTTGTGAAGACAGAAGCAAAGAGGGGAAGTAGAAATTAAGCCCATTTTTGAGCCTTTTCTTGTATTGTCTGCTGACATCCTGTTGGCCAGAGAAAATTCCACAGCTCTGAAAAGTGATGTGTCAAAGGCCATGGATATAGAAACCAAGGGACACTTGGATCATGAGTGCAGTCAGTCTACCACACAGTCCACTGAAAGCAGTGCCTGAATCCATGTGCATCTCTCTTCTTGCCCACAGTCTACTTGAGAGCTGTTCTTGAATCTCTTCTTGCTCCTCAAGTCCCTTGTTTCTCAAGGAAAACATACTTGGTTTGATGGGGGTGGTATTCTGAACTATTTCCTCAAAAGACCAGATTGAAAGGACAACACAAAGACGCTCTGGCGCCTCTACCTCAGAGTCACAGAGCCTGTTGCAGGAACAAGGACTGTCTTCAGGAGATGCTAGCTAATCACATTGGTCTGTGGGACATTCAGTGATTTCAAGGCCTCTAGGCTCCCTGGTTCCTCATGGCAAAGGCACTAGGTTGGCAGGGATACTCTTAGGCCTGGCCATAATGAGGCTCAGCCAAACTGCAGGAAGTCCTGAGTAAGAGCTTCCTATGCTTCTTATTATCCCAATCACATTGTTCTGAAACCCCGGCATAAGTGTCTTCCATGGTTGCAGAAATATCCCTTTTGGAAGCAGGTCATTGGATCTAACAGTTGAGGTTCAGGTAGTGTCTTACTAAAGCACAAGTGTCATCTTGTCCCCTTGGCCACAGGTCCTATATTAACATACTGTTCATCACACATGCATTGTTGTACCATCTATGCTCTGAAAACCTGTCTGCTATCCTTAGGACTAAGCCATGAGCATGCGAGGCCCAGCCAGTGCCTACCCTAGCTTTTTCAGTTTTATTTTCTTCATCCTCTTTCCTGGCCTTTTCATCCGTAGGGTCAGTCTGCTTTCCCAGCTTTAGCTCTTCCAACCCCCTGCTTATACATCTTGTTTTCCTTTGAGGAGTGATATGTGGTTTCCTGAAGGCATCATGCTCTTCCTTACCTCTGTTCCTTTACAAATTGTGTCTATTTTTTTTACTTTAGTTCCTTTGTTTCTTCCTCTTGAGTATTCCTTCCCCTCCTTTGATGTTCTAGTGACTTCTCAGTTTTCCCCAGATGCAGTCAGTTCTCTCCCACCCTGTTATCAGCACTCGTTATGGTACTTGTTTCCACAGCACTGGGATACTTAGTCACTCTGCTCAGAACCTACAGTAGTCTGCTCCTTCAAGTTCGGTAAAACCTGACACCTACCCTTAGCCTCCCATTTCCTCCCTGTCATTTCCAATCTTACTATTTTGTTCACACAATTCTACCTACACTGGCCTCCTTACTCTTTCCATAAGTTCCAGACATTTGTCCTTGCTGTTCCCTCCACCTGCAAAGCTTGTCCATTAGTAGGTGTTTGCTCAAATACCACTTTTAAGAGGCACCATGACCTCCTTATGTGACATGGCAGCCCATCCCATCTAGCACTCCTGCCTTGCTCTGTTTTATCCACAGCACTTACCACTTTCTAACATGCCATTAAATGTACTAACTTTTATGATTGTTGCTATCGTTTGTCTGCCATACTAGAATGCAAGTTCCACAAAGCAGGTATACATCTATGTTTTATTCAGTGATATAACTTAAGTCCTTAGAACAGTGGTTAGTAATACTATTTTTTGAGTGAATGAATTACTGCTTTATGAACTCCTTGAGGTTCAAGGTGACATCTTATTCATTTGTGTGCCATATTCATATATATATATATTCATGTATGTCAACAGAGTGAAAAATCAGGGGGAACATAGAAAGTCTGTTTCACAACTCCTTACTATCTCAACATGGACATTAATGTTGTCTTCACTAAATAATCCTAATTTGTCTTCATTTGTGGGAAAACCATTATTATGTTGTCCACAGTAGTCACAGTGAACTCCTTTTTAGGGTCCTGACCTCATATTGAAATGATTCTATATAAAATTCACTTATTTATTTTCTATCTACAAGCATTCTTATTTTAATAAAATCATTCTATGCACTCTTATTTTTTAATAAGGAAGACTGTTAAACATACTTGATTGTCCTGGTTTGAAATGTTTTGAAGATGTGAGCTAAGCATGAAATATTCTCTATGGTTTAAAAATAACAATCGTTAACTTTTTAGTGATTTAAGGTAATTTAGTTGGAAGAAGAAAATCTGATTCGTGCTTAACTCAAGTAGAAATCGTTTCTGCTTATTGTGAAGACAGGTGCTTTGTGAAGCATGATGCTCTTCCTGGGACACTGCTAGGCTGGGATGGCTTTTTAGGGCTCTGTCCTGGGGCAGTGTGAGTCCCTTTGGCAGAACCCACACAACTCAGTGTCCTGAAGGTACAGGTTGTCTGTACCAGGCTCTCCCTGGACAGATGATATTTGTTAAAGCTAGAAATGTATAAATGTAAGGGGAAGCCAGAGAACAAGAAAAACAAACGTAAGTGGGGAATAGGAATGAAGTAAGTTTGTGAAGGAAATCCTCAGAATTTAACAGAAAAGAGGAACGACTGTAAAATCAAAACAGAGGCCACGATCAGCTGGGTATATATTTTATCACTGGGAAATGTGCTTTAAAAGGGTGTCTTTGTGAGTAGTGGGCTTGCTTCAGCTTAAACCTGCTAGGATGTTGAGTTGTGAACTTAGAGCACGTTAAGCAAATACCATGTGCAGTGCCACACAATGGATCTCCCCTTCCAAACTTCCAGGCCTGATTTGGCCTCGCCAGAAGTCATTGGGAGCTATGTTGAATGGGACAAATGCATTTTGTTGTGACAGAAATTTTGTTGTGAGTTGGATTTGTTGTCATAGTGTCAGAGGTTATTTTAAAGAAATAGTCCCCTCCTGTCCTATTTATAATGAGCCAGGTGCAGGGACAGCCCACTCATACAGTTCTGCAAGGTGGATAGGACTGTCCTCACTTTACAGACGAGCTGACTGAGGCCTGTGGGATTACACACCTTGCACTCTGCCCACAGTGGGCTAGGATTTGAAGCAGATTTAACTCCAGAGCCTCTTGCCTTTTTCTTCCCTCACTTGCTCCTGGTCTCCCCTTGTTCAGTTCAAACATTTAAGGGATATCAACATCACAACTTTTCTTAGTCTTTCTTACCATATTTGAATTTTTTAAAAAATGCACTGGGTAATGTTACAAGGCTGACCCACACAGATTTTGCCATTGAAAAGTTTTCTATGTGTATGAACATATGATAAAAGACACCAAGGGATCAATTTCTTTGGTGCTTTAAAAGTAGTGTGGTATTTTGTCTCTCTCATTCATTGATCAAAAAGCCCTAAGTACCTGGAAGTTAAGTAACCATGAAATCCCTTCCAGTCCTTAGGTAAAAGCTCTATACTTCTTATTAAGCCATTTAAAACATGAGTTTAAACTTGTATATTCAAATTAGAATGGATTAATGAACCCTTCTGTTAATCAGCTGTCTGCCTTCTCCCAGCAAAATGTCATGAGTTCAAAGGGGAAAACTTGTGCACACTCAATCACAAGAAAATCTGTAGCATGAAACATGAAACTCACCCAGGTATCACACAAATAGATCTGCCTCATATATAAAACTTCAGTTTCTCATGGAAATGTACCATCATTGATATATCAACTCAGGAAGATGGTTACATGTTGATTGACTGAAGATTAATTCCAAGGGAAAGAAGTCCTGGTTTACACTTTGAATTGTCCTGGCATAACTCCAGCTTCCTGTGTCCCTTGCAAAAGTATTCCAGTTTGGATCATAGATTATACTGTTATTCCATTTATAAAATGCTCACATCTAGGTGTTTCAGTAAATTTGCTCCAAATTGTTTTAGCACTTTTTTTCTCATAAATGTCATGAAGCAGTTAGTCATTCAACACTGTGTTTTGGGAAATTATCTCCAAGGGTGCTTCTAACCTTCTCTCTACCCTGGCCTAGATCAACCCCTTACTTTCTCAAAAATCAGTTATTTCTTCAAAGAGCTAGGAATCAAGGCCTAAGCACTGAAATGGGTTAATTCTCTTGTTGAATGCTGAAGAAATACTTTCAGAATGTCTGAATTCAAATTATTAATTTAAAATTATTTTTCTTAAACTTTCACTTTGAAATGTTTCCTTTATTTCTAAGTACTGTTGGTTATGATCCTGAAGGTTAACGTATAAACAACAACATTCATCTATAATTTTAAAAATAAAATCAGGAAACATACATCCTACTAATTAGAATGATTTTATAAAATATTTATAAATGCTTGTTGTGAAGAGACTTATATAAATATAACCAGCAGGAAATAATACTGGGTTTCTTCCACTCTTTGTGGTTATTTATCTTCTCAATGTCACATGTTTCTGTAAATTTTAGGTCCTGTCTGAGTAAACCCAGAAACTTTATTTTATATTACCATTTCAGAAACAAGGTTGTAAAGCAAACTTCTTAAATTATTTGTAAAATAAATTTCTACATGTTAATTTTTATAGGAAACTGTGTCACTGATAAGTAAATAAGCTCCCCATGCCCATGCGATAAAAGCTGCATCTCCACACATATATCCCTACAAGCACATGACATCATTTTGCAGGTTGACAAAGCCTCATGCCTATTTTCAACCTTGCTAAATTAGCACATTTATTTATGTATGGCCATAAGAATTATGTACAAAGTCCCCTCAGATCCCTCTTTCACTCATATTCATTGTAAATTTGGTGATAACTGCTTTATGATTTCTTTTATTAACTCAGAAGTGACAGCAATTAGATTTGCAGCAAATCGCATTTTAGCAAGAAACAGAAACTAAATATTCAAGTAAAGAGGGAAAACAATTTGTATCCTCTTATCCTTCCGGGTAGATTTAAGGCCCCTCATCCTCCACCCACCCAGAGATTGTATCTATAAAGGCAAGTGTGCGTGTATATTGCTATTTGAAGGTTCCATGGCGCAGGGGTGGGTTTAAATATTATCCCCTTCTGTGTTCTCTTTGGAAAAGGGTAAGATGCTGCTGGCTTATTTTCAGAAAGTTCTACTTTCTAAGAAATGAAGCTTCCCAGTTCAACAGTTGGTGACATGGAGGTGGGTTATTGTCCTACTAAGCCACACTGCCAGGGGCACAGGTTTTCCCAAATATCACTTGGCTCCTTGGCTAAAGTGGCCTGGATATACTATAAAAAATGCTCTTTCCTTGTTTAGTTAACAGGTTGACATTTAATTTATTATGACCTAAAAAATGTGCTTGGTTACAACACCATAAAAATAATTTCTGGAGACAGAGAAGATTAGGAAGGTGTGGAGACATCACAGGAGGCTTATTTGTGGAAGAAGGATGGTGTGCGGCACTTTCCTGAGAAATCTGAGTGGGAGATAGTGTAGTGTAGTGGACGACAGACATGCATAGATGCTATTTGAAATGCCATGTCCAGAAATGGGTTGCTTGCTTTCCAACCATATTCTTATTGTTATTATTCTGAGTGGTTGCCCCTTCCTCCCCTCTTGCTTTCTGTATGGCATTCCTGAGAGCCTTCAGAGCAGTGATTTGGTTCCATCTGCACATTTTTCTTTCTCTTCTCTCAGTTCTGCAACTCTTCTCAACCAATCCCTTTAACAACCTGCTTGCCACACCACGTGCAATTTAGGGGCGTCGCATCTAAGAACTTGCAAGTTTGGTGTCTATGCCATTGTACAGAAATAAGATTCCATTCTTGAGTATTGTCAACACAATTGGTGTCCTCTCTGTTTATGCTTTTTTTGTGTATTTTTGATGCAGACGTTCTAAGTTAGATTGCATGGGTTCAGACAGTGGTGAAGTACAGTTCTGTATTTTAGTCTTTAGGTGAGTGTTTGTAAGTGTCTTGGTCTAATATTGCCAGCTCTTTCTATAGTCCAAAGTGTTTTAATTGTTCCATTAATTATATATCAATTGGCATAATTCAGTTCAACCTACTAGAGCATATGGCCAATCCAGGTGCCCCAACAGATACCTAATTATCCCTGAAAATGTGTCCTAGCTGATATGGCTGTTATCTGCACCTTTCCAGTCATTTTGAATACAAAGGTTATTGCTATAATTATCCTAATTGCAACTGTAAAATTCAGTCACTTACTTATTAATTGGAGAGCTCTTAGAAATAGAGAAAATTATGAGAATATAATCTAGTTGTTAGAATTTAAAAAATAAATAGGACAACTGCCTTTGGAAAGGCATAGGTAGGTTCAATGTGTACACTATGCAACATAATGTTATGCAAATAATATTTGAGAAAGAGAAAAGTGCTGCTGGCCATGTTATTCTCTTGTTGGACAGACAGCCTCATAGAAAACTGACTCACAGTGAGGCTATTATAACATGATGCAAAACAAGACCACTTTTTGATTTTGTCTAAGCACAGATAAAAACAAAGGCACTGTTATGGACTGAATATCTGTGCTCTACCCCAGTTAATATGTTGAAATTCTAACTAAAAAGTGGTACTAGGAAATGGGCCTTTAGGGGCAGATTGGGCCATGAGGCCCTTGATGGGATTAGTACCCTGATAAAGAGACCCAGGGAGCTCCCTCCATCTCTGTCCACCATGTGGGGACACAATCACAAGGCGGCAGCCTGCAACCCAGAAGAGAGTCCTCACCAGATCCTGACTATCCTGGCACCTTGATCTTGTATATCCCAGCATCCAGAACTGTGAAAAACACATTTCTGATGTTTGTAAGTCAGCCAGTCTGTGGTAACCTGTTGTAGCAGCCCGAAGTGACTGGCAGTCATTGTGCCTCCCACAGAATACCAAACACTCCCGCTCTTGCTAAATGAGTGGCTGTTACTTCTTCTTTTTATTGACATTTTTTTAATTAAGGTATCATTGATGTACAATCTTACGAAGGTTTCACGTGAGCAACATTGTGGTTATTACATTCACATGTATTATTCAGTCCCCCTCCCCCTGCCATTGCAGTCACTGTCCATCAGTGCAGTAAGATGCTATAGAGTTATTACTTGTCTTCACTATTCTCTGTTGTCTTCCCTGTGACCCGCCTGCATTATGTGTGCTGACCATAATGCCCCTTAATCCACTTATCCCTCCCTCCCCACCCACCCTCCCCAACCCCTTCCCTTTTGTAACCACTACTCCCTTCTTGGAGTCTGTGAGTCTCCTGCTGTTTTGTTCCTTCAGTTTTTGCTTTGTTGTTATACTCCACAGATGAGTGAAATCATTTGGTACTTGTCTTTCTCCACCTGGCTTATTTCACTGAGCATAATACTCTCTAGCTCCATCCATGTTGTTGGAAATGGTAGGATTTGTTTTATTCTTATGGCTGAATAATATTCCATTGTGTACATATACTACCTCTTCTTTATCCATTCATCTACTGATGGACACTTAGGTTGCTTCCCTGTCTAGGCTGTTGTAAATAGTGCTGCGATAAACATAGGGGTGCATTGTCTTTTGAATCAGTGGTCTTGTTTGCTTCGGGTAGATTCCTAGGAGTGGAATTCCTGGGTCAAATGGTATTTCTATTATTAGTTTTTTGAGGAAATTCCATACTGCTTTCCACGATGGTTAAACTAATTTACATTCCCACCAATAGTGTAGGAGGGTTTCCCTTTCTCGCATCCTTGCCAGCATTTGTTGTTGCTTGTCTTTTGAATGTTGGCCATCCTAACTGCTGTGAGGTGATATCTCATTGTGGTTGTAATTTGCATTTCTCTGATAATGAATGATGTGGAGCATCTTTTCATGTGCCTATTGGCCATCTGAATTTCTTCTTTGGAAAAGTGTCTGTTCAGATCCTCTGCTCATTTTTTTAATTGCATTATTTACTTTTTGGGTGTTGAGGTTCTTTATGTAAGTTCCTTATGTATTTTGGATGTTAACCCCTTGTCAGATATGTCATTTATGAATATATTCTCCCATACTGCAGGATGACTTTTTGTTCTACTGATGGTATCCTTTGCTGTACAGAAGCTTTTTAGTTTGATGTAGTCCCATCTGTTCATTTTTACTTTTGTTTCCCTTACCTGAGAAGATGTGTTAAGGAAAAAGTTGCTCATATTTATATTCAATAGATTTTTGCCTATGCTTTCTTCTAACAGTTTTATGGTTTCATGGCTTAGATTAAAGTCTTTGATCCACTCTAAGTTTACTTCTGTGTATGGAGTTAGACAATAATCCAGTTTCATTCTCTTACATGTAGCTGTCCAGTTTTGCCAACGCCAGATGTTGAAGAGGCTGTTGTTTCCCATTGTATATCCATGGCCCCTTTATCATATATTAATTGACCATATATGCTTGGGTTTATATCTTGGTTCTCTGTTCTGTTCCATTGATCTATGGCTCTTTCCGTGTGCCAGTACCAAATTGTCTTGATTACTGTGACTTTGTAGTACAGCTTGAAGTTGGGGAGCATAATCCCTCAGCTTTATTCTTCCTCCTCAGGATTGCTTTGGCTATTTGGGGTCTTTTGTGGTTCCATATGAATTTTAGAACTATTTGTTCTAATTTGTTGAAGAATGCCAGTGGTATTTTGAAAGGGATTGTACTGAATCTATAGATTGCTTTAGGCAGGATAGCCATTTTGACAATACTAATTTTTCCTATCCAGGAGCATGGGATGTATTTCCATTTATTGGTATCTTCTTTAATTTCTCTCATGAGTGTCTTATAGTTTGCAGAGTATAGGTCTTTTCTCTCCTTGTTTAGGTTTATTCCTAGGTATTTTATTCTTTTTGATGCAATTGTAAATGGAATTATTTTCCTGATTTCTCTTTCTACTAGTTCATCATTAGTATATAGGAATGCAACAGATTTCTGTGTATTAATTTTGTATACTGCAGCATTGATGAATTGAGTTGTTCTGGTAGTTTTGAGAGGAATTCTTTAGGGTTTTTTATGTCAATAGCATGTTGTCTGCAAACAAGGACAGTTTAACTTCTTCCTTACCAATCTGAATGCCTTTTATCTCTTTGTGTTGCCTGATTGCCATAGCTAGTAACTACAGTACTACATTGAACAAAGTAGGGAAAGTGGGCATCCTTGTCTTGTTCCCAATCATAGAGGAAAACCTTTCAGCTTTTTGCTATTAAGTATGATGTTGACTGTGGGTTTGTTACATATGGCCTTTATTATGTTGAGGTATTTGCCCTGTACACCCATTTTGTTGAGAGTTTTTATCATGAATGGATATTGAATTTTGTCAAATTTTTTTCAGCATCTATGGTGATGATCTTGTGATTTTGGCCTTCTTTTTGTTGATGTGGTGGATGATGTTGATGGATTTTTTAATATATTGTACTACCCTTGCATCCCTGGAATAAATCCTACTTGATCATGATGGGTGATCTTTATGGTGTATTTTTGAATTCGGTTTGCTGATATTTTGTTGAGGATTTTTGCATCTATGTTCATCAGGGATATTGATCTGTAGGTTTCTTTTTTGATGGTATCTTTTTCTGGTTTTGGTATTAGAGTGATGCCAGCCTCACAGAGTGAGTTTGGAAGTAGAAGAGGAGGGCCTCTTCTATGTTTTGGAAAACCTTAAGGAGGATGGGTATCATTTCTTATCTAAATGTTTGATAAAATTCAGCAGTGAAGCCATTTGGTTCCGGGATTTTGTTCTGAGGTAGTTTTTTGATTACCAATTCAATTTCATTGCTCATAATTGGTCTATTCAGATTTTCTGTTTTTTCCTGGATCAGTCTTGGAAGGTTGTATTTTTTTAGAAAGTTTCCCATTTCTTGTAGGTTATCCAACTCGTTAGCATGTAATTTTTCATACAATTCTCTAATAATTCTTTGTATTTCTGTGGTATCTATAGTGATTTTTTCTTTCTCATTTCTGATTCTATTTATGTCTATACATTCTCTTTTTTTCTTGATAAGTTTGGCTAGGGGTTTATCTATTTGTTTATTTTCTCAAAGAACCAGCTCCTGCTTTCATTGATTCTTTATATTGTTTTATTCTTCTCAATTTTATTTATTTCTGCTCTGATCTTTATTATGTCCCTCCTTCTACTGACTTTGGGCCTCATTTGTTCTTCTTTTTCTAGTTTCATTAATTGTGATTTTAGACTGTTCATTTTGAATTGTTCTTCTTTCTTTAGATAAGCCTGTATTGCAATATACTTTTCTTTGGAATGGCCTTCGCTTCATCCCAGAGAATTTGTGCTATTGAGTTGTTGTTTTCATTTGACTCTATGTATTGTTTGACCTCTTTTTTTATTTGGTCATTGATTCATTGATTATTTAGGAGTATGTTTTTAAGCCTCCATGTGTTTGTGGGCTGTTTTGTTTTCTGTGTACAGTTTATATCTAGTTTCATACCTTTGTGGTCTGAGAAGTTGGTTTGTACAAATTCTATCCTTCTGAATTGACTGAATCCCTTTTTGTGGCCTAGTATGTGATCTATTCTGGAAAATGTTCCATGTGCACTTGAGAAGAATCTGTATCCTGCTGCTTTGGGGTGAAGTGTTCTCTACATGTCTGTTTGGTCCATCTGTTCTAATGTGTTGTTCAGTGCCTCTGTCTCCTTACTTATTTTCTGTCTGGTTGATCTGTTCTTTGGAGTGAGTGGTGTGTTGAAGTTTCCTTAAATGAATGCATTGAATTCTATTTCCCTATTTAATTATGTTACTATTTGTTTCACATATGTAGGTTGGGTGCATAGATATCTATAATGGTTATATCCTCTTGTTGAACTGATCCATTTATTATTATGTAATGTCCTTCTTTGTCTTTTGTTACTTTCTTTGTTTTGAGATCTATTTTATCTGATACAAGTACTGCAACTCCTACTTTTTCTCCATATTGTTTGCATTGAAATATCTTTTTCCATCCCTTCTCCTTTTTTTAGTCTGTGTATGCCTTTGGGTTTGAAGTGAGTCTCTTGTAGACAGCATATAGGTGGATCTTGTTTTTCTATCCATTCAGTAACTCTATTTCTTTTGATTGGTGCATTCAGTCTATTTACATTTACAGTAATTATTGATAGATATGTACTTATTGCCATTGCAGGCTTTGGATTCATGGTTACCAAAGGTTCAAGGGCAGCTTATTTATTATCTGTCTAACTTAACTCACTTATTATGCTATTTCAAACACAATCTGAGATTTTTTCTCGCACTCCTTTTTCTTCCTCCTCTACTCTTTATATATTAGGTGTTATATTCTGTACTCTTTGTGTATCTCTTGACTGACTTTTTGGGTAGGTGATTTAATTTTGCATTTGTTTAGTATTTAATTAGTCTACTTCCTTTACTGTGGTTTTATTTTATCTGGTAACAGCTATTTATCCTTAAGAGCATGTCCATTTATAGCAGTCCCTCTAAAATACACTATAGAGACAGTTTCTGTGAGGTAATTTCCCTAAACTTTTGCTTATCTGGAAATTGTTTAATCCCTGTTTCAAATTCAAATGATAATGTTGCTGGGTAGAATATTCTTGGCTCAAGTCCCTTCTGTTTCATTGCCTTAAATATATCATGTCACTCCCTTCTAGCCTATAAGGTTTCTGCTGAGAAGTCTGATGATAGCCTAATGGTTTTCCATTGTATATGAACTTTTTTCTCCCTCTGGCAGCTTTTAATACTCTGTCCTTGTCCTTTTTCTTTGCCATTTTAATTATTATATGTCTAGGGGTTGTCTTCCTTGTGTTTGCGAGATCTGTGCACTTCCATGGCCTGAGAGACTATTTTCCTCCCTAGATTGGGGAAGTTTTCAACAATTATTTCCTCAAAGACACTGTCTATCCCTTTTTCTCTGTCTTCTTCTTCTGGTAACCCCTATAATGTGAATATTGTTCCCTTTAGTTTGGTCACATAGTTATCTTATTATTTTTTCATTCCTAGAGATCCTTCTTTCTCTCTTTGCCTCAGATTTTTGGTATTCCTGTCTAATTTCTATTTCATTTACCATCTTCTTTATCTCTTCTAATCTGCTTTTAAATCCCTCCATTGTATGTTTCATTTCAGATACAGTATTTTTCAAAGTTTCTCTCTTTCTTGAAGTCCTCCCTGAGATCTTGAATATTTTTCTGTAGCTCTGTGAGCATGTTTATGATTTTTCTTTTGAAATCTTTATTAATAAAATTGGTGATTTCAGTTTGACTTGGCCCTCTTTCTGGTATTTGAGGGATTTTGGTTTGTACCAAATTCTTTTGCAGTTTCATATTTCTAATGATTACTATGGAATAATAACTTTGTGTAGGTCACACCCTCTAGTGCCCAGAAGCTCTACTTTCTGGAGCTGCCCAGCACCTGGAGCAATGGCAGGGGTATCAGGTGGGTGGCACCAGTGTCTGGCAGGAGGAAATAGCTCTTTCCTTCTTCCCAGCCACAGTGCCTGCCTCCACTGCCAGGGCCAGTGTGCTGAGCACACAGGGAGGAGCCTCTGAATTATGCCCCTGTAGCTGCTGTACGTGGGGCCACCCTCCAGCTGGCCTGGTGCAATAGTGACTGCAGCAGTTTTGCAAAGCAGTGCTGGCTAGGAGGAAGGAGTGGCAGGCTGCATATTGCAGTGAGGGGGCCTCAGCACACATTGCCAGCCAGAAGGATAGATCATCTAAAGCTCCTGAAAGTTCACAACCTGCTGGACTGAGTGTGCTGGGACAATTTTGTCCACCTGTCCTTTCTCCTGAACAGCAAGCTCTTATTACTCCTTCCTGCTTTAGCAACCCTCTTGCTGTTGGGAAGTCTTTCAATGTGCCTGCCTTTGTTTTGTCCCAGAGCAGCCAGTTGTGTGTACCTGTCCTCCACAAGTGGCTGGAATCTCAGTTTCTCTGAGTATTCCACCTGTCTTAACTTTGAACCCCTCTAATATCCAGAGCACAATGTGATGTGGGTTTGTGCTCCCAGACTAGATCTCCTGGGGTGGGTGTTTAGCAGTCCTGGGCTTCTACTCCCTCCCCACTCCATTTGTCTTCCTCCCGCCTGTGAGCTGGGATTGGAGGTGGGCTTGTGTCCTGCTGGATCACAGCTTTGCTACTTTACCCATTTCCTTGAGATCTTCTCTTTTCCCCAGATGTAGGCAGTCTGTTGCAGTCTTCTTTCCAGTTGCTCTTTCAGGCTTAGTTGTATGTGTTGTATTTTTGTATTACATGTGGTTTGGGGAGGAGGTTTCTGCCTGTCTTCTCACTCCACCATCTTTTCTTCTCATGTGGCTGTTGGTTCTTTACCTATGAAAGAATCATCCCGGTTTCCTGCCAGCACCATCTACAGCAAGCTCCTTAAACCCTACCTTAAAATACCTAAACAAAGGTCAGTTACTATAATACACTTTCTTCCTGAGACACCATTTTCCATGGTACACACTCAGCCTTCCTGTAACAAGTGATAAATCCAATTTATTCAACTACAGGTTTGTTGCTGGTGATCTTTGACTTAATTAATGTTAAAAATAAACCTTAATTGGGGGCCTATACAATTACTAAATTTCCCTTGAGTTTTCTCAATGTGAAAACTTTGAATGATTTTGTCAGCTTTCTCTTCCCATATTTAGGGAGAAACCTCTGGCTGCTTTCAAGATTTTTTCTTTGTCTTTAGTCTTCAGAAGTTTAATTGTGATGTGTCTTGGTGTAGATTTCTTTGGGTTTTTCTTGTTAGATTTTCTCAGCTTCTTGAATCTGTGACTGTATATGTTTTGCCATATTGTGGGAGTTTTCAGCCATTATTTCTTCAAATGCTCTTTTATCCTCCCTCTCCTTCTGGAGTTCTGAAAACAAATCTGTTGGGTCTTTTGTTATTATCCCACAGGTCCCTGAGGCTCTGTTCCTTTTCTTTTAGGTTGCTTTCTCTATGTTGTTCAGATTGGATGAATTCTATTGATCTGGACTCCAGTTCATCCTCTGTCATCCTTATTCTACTATTGACCCTATTTGGTAAGCTTTAAAAAAAAAATTCCATTACTGCGTTTTTCTGCTCTATCATTTACATTTGGTTCTTTATTGTGACTTCTATTTTACTGATGAGATTTCTGTAGTTCCATTTTTTTCCAAAGAATGTGTAATAGATTGTGAAACTATTACTAATGATGGCTTCTGTGAAATCCTTGTCAGATAAATCCAACAAGTGGGTTGGTGATGGTATCAGATGATTGATTAATTTTTTCTTTTCAGGTTGTGATTTTCTTGGTTCTGGTATGACAGGTGAATTTTGGTTGTATTCTAGACATTTTGCCCATTATGTTAGGAGACTCTGATGTTATTTAGACTTTCTATCTATTAGGCAGTTGCTCTGTTTCTATTTAGCATGCAAATCCTGGACTATTTTGAGGTTCCAATGATAGTTTTCTTTTTATTGCATTCATGGCTTTTCTTTGATTTGGTTCATGTGATAGCATTTAAACCCCCCTAATCCCTACTGGTGCTGCCTTATGGAGTAAAATGGGTTTCCTTAGATGAGATACTGGGTGTCATTCTATGGGGAGGAGTAGTCTCAGGCCTGCCAGGACCTGCAAGTTCCCTGGGTGAGCACTTGCTCTGGAAAGATTTCTCCCACCTCTGAAGGATGAAGGGGTTTCCCAAGGTTGGTAGTTCTTGTGGCAGGACTCTCGTCACTGGCAGCCTTTGGCTGCCCTAACTCCACTCTCCAGTTGGGGGAGTAGAGTCTCAATTCAGTGAGTCAGTCCTCCTGCGCCAAGCTGCTGATTGTGGCCAGGCTCCTCTCTCTGGTTTTGGCTGCTTACTGCTGACAAGAGTCATTACCCCTCCGTTGACAGTGATGTTCAGCTCACCTGATGTTGTCAGTCTGACTCCTAACCAATCTGGGGGAGAAATGGACTTCTACTGCTAGGTCAGAGGTCAGGAAGTATCAGGCCTGAGTTTCCTTCTGTTGGATACAGGGTTGTAGAAAATCCTGCCATGGTGTTTTTCTCTAGTCCTGGTGTCCTAAATCCTCATGCCGCTTTTCAGAGTTCTCCTTTGGATGCCTCTTGCATTATTCCCAGGATTTATAGTTGCGTTAGATGAGGAGAAGCAGGGAGAAATGGGTCTCTACCATCTTGTCTAGGTGAAGAGTTCTGATATGCTCAATTGAATTTTGACAAAGGTGAAAAAGCGATGCAATAGATGAAGCATAACTTTTTCAATAAGCGATGCTAGAGCAATTAAGCATACACAGGCACAAAACACAAACACAAAAAGCAAGAACCACCCTTGACCTAAATGTCAAGCCTTACACAAAAATTAGCTCTGCACAGGTCACATTCTTAGATGTAAAACTACAAAACTTTGGCAAAAAAAGAACATAAGAGAAGAGTGTTATGATCTAGGGCTAGGCAAAAAGTTCTTAGGCTTGATGGTAAAATCATAATCCATAAAAGAGAAAATCATTAAGCTGTACATCATCAAAATTAAAAACATTGTCTCCCAAAGACCCTGTTAAGAGAACGGAAAAAAACCAAGCTGCATACTGGGGGCAAATATTTATAAACCATGCACCCCGTAAAGGTCTAGTCTCCATCAGTCTGGTCTCCATTATCTGGCTGCTCCCTGCCCTGACCCGTGATCATTAGGGCAGGATCATAGCTATTCTGTTTGTACATTGCACCCAGCCTCAAGTGTGGATCATACTGTGGCCACTCACCTAAAGAGATCTGATCAATAGGAAGAAGGATTCTATTGCTGCCCCAATTTGAGCTTCAGTTGCCTTCTATTGATTGAAATGTACCCATCAACACTTTGGGTTAAGGCATGTCATCCCTAGACATCCCCTTTAAGATGTTCATACTTTCATGTATCAGTTATCTATTGCTGCCAAAGACACAGTTCCAAATATATGAGGAGACTTTCCTTATATGTCTAGAATATATAAGGAAATTTCATTATGCAACAGTTAAAGAAAAAAAGCACACGCAAAAGCAAAAAACAATTCAATTTGCAAATGAGCAAAAGACATGAAGAGATATTTCACCAAAGAGGATATACCAATGGCAAATAAGCACATGAAAAGATGACCAACATCTGTATCCATTAGGGAAATATAAATTAAGCCCACAATGAGATATTTCTACATACTTATTAGAATGGTTAAGATGAAAAATAGTGACAACACCAAATATTTATGAGGATGCAGAGAAACTAAATCATACATGCATTGCTGGTGGGCGTCTAAAATGGTACGGCCACTCTGGAAAGCAATTTTGGAGACTCATATAAAACTAAACGTATGCTGTCATACAACTTGGCAACTGCATGCTTGGGCATGTCCCATGCAATTAAAAGGCAAAGACTGCTGATAAATTCAACATGGATCTGCAGAGAATTATCCTGAGTAAAAAAAGCCACTCCCAAATACTGTGTGATTCCTTTTATATAATCACTTTTGAAATGATAAAAGTATAGAAATGGAGAGTAGATGAGTGTTGCCAGGGATTGGGGTGGGGAGAGGAAGGGAGATAGGTGTGTGTGAGGAAAAGAGATCAGCAGGTGGGATCCATATGGAACTATTCTATGTCTGGACTGTGTCAGTGTCAATATTCTGGTTGTGATTTTTGTACTATAATTTTGCGACATGTTACCACTTAGAGAAGGGCACATGGAATCTCTATTATTTCTTAAAACTACGTATTCTAGAAAGGTCTCAAAATAAAATGTTGATGAAGACATCAAAGCCACATTATCACCTTAATCACTGATAAGAGACAGATTGGTTATGATGGATTTTGTATCACCTGTTACTGGGAAACCCTTGTAAAATGTGTGTCTAGTCTTCTCTTGGTTTACCACCGTAAGCTAGTTAAGCTGGCATATGCATGTTCCCTTATATTCATGATACCGTCTTGACTGGTTTATAATGGTGATAAGTTTTACTCTAAGGATGCCTCTATCAGAAATGTATAAAGTGATCAGAACTTTCTTTTCTTTATGTTTGCTTTTTTCAGATGATATCTGTTTATCAGTATATGTAAATGTATGCAGCATTTATATACTAGAATTTCCAAACTCAAAAATGAGTATTTAGGAGAGATGCTTTACCAGTTTTCAGTATATAAGTACAGCCATCTCAAACAACATAAACTATTCCCCCTATGTATCAGTTATAAGTTAGGAATAATCATAGTAGATAATACCTTAAAGTTTTGCCAATATGAGGCTTCAATAATACAAACTCTGAGCTTAATTATAAAAAATACCAGAAACAAATTTTTCTTTTTAATATTTAGACTCACCCTTAGTACGTTTCCAAGTGGAACATTGTGTGCAACTCAGGTTATTGCAAAACCTAACAGATTCAGTTAAAATGGTGCAATAAGACAACTGAAATGGCCAAACAAGTGGACAGAGGGATCTGACCATTTTCATCAGTGCACAATATGTGTTTGAGGAGACACAAGAGGAAGTAAGAAAGCCAGTGAGTCAAGGGTGCAATTTACATCTGTGAATCCTGAAGGATGTGTCTGGTGAGTGTGGGCTTGTGTGATGGAAGGTGACTTTACCAAATCTAGCAATGCTAGAACCAGGATGCATCTTATGCACATAAGACAATTAAGTAAACTAAGTAGAAACCTTATCTTAGTCATTCATTAAAATCTAGATATCAACAACTTTATTGCTTTAAGGGGTTTATCACAAGCATTATGAATTTAAGCAACATGGAAACAGTTTCTGTACGATTTTTCATTCTCTTGCTTAGGACATAATCGCTATGCCCTACTCTATGACCAGCAGCTTGAGGATCACCCAGAACTAGGTCAGGGCAGTGCCCTTCATCTCAGCAGTGAACTGCCATAGGAAGGTTTTGATATTGAGTTAGGTATTGTACCTGGCACATAAAATCCATTTAGCTGCAGCACTCTAAATTCTTCAGTTTTCCCTCTCATTTTGTAAAATGCAGGACATCGTATTAAATGCTACACATACATTTCTACTTGTAAAAATCATTATACTTTCATACCTCTAATCTCTTACTAAAAGCAAGTGTTAGAATGGCATGTTATAATGGTCGTTTCATGTTATGGACAAAGAGATTCATTTCTATCAAACCAACTTGCATGAAATCCTGATAGGTATCAGTCACTATTAGTACCAGGACTTAGAGTTTATGAAATTAATTGTGAAAGGTTTGTGGTTTCCTGATGCAGTCCTCTCTCTGCTCCAGGGAAGCTTAACCTCCTTCCCTCTGCCTTTTTTGGTTCCGCCCTGCCAGAATCCATCACAGCCGGTACCCTCACAGCTCTCTACAGCACAGCTCTGAATTAAGTTCTCAGCAATTTTCAGTCTTTCTTTCCTGTGCAGATACCCTTCCCCACTCAGGTTTTTCTTCTACTTGGAAATCTCTCTCTCCTTTTTCCTCTTTTTGCTCCCTTTTCTCCTTTTCTCTCTGTTATCTCTCTTCTTCCCTTCTCCTTCTCACTATTCAAAGTTTGGTGTGATATTTCCCAGATTTCTAGTAAGTTTACTATTTCTTATAACTTGAAATAACAATATAAGGCAATATAGATTTTTATAACCCACGTGAATGATGTTACAACGATATTCTATGCTCCCAGATGAATCTAGCATAAGTCTTTCTTCACGGCCTTATAGGTCCATTGCTCCAATAGGGAAAGTAATAAATCTATATGAGTTCTTGATTGCTGCATTTTCAGTTTGGGTACTTGATTTATCAGACAGATATAATAATATGCATTTAGACAGACAGCTCCCAAGAGACTTAAAATATGCTAAGGAGTTTTTATGCATATGCTATTCAAATTAAAGTCAGCAGTAACTTATCTATATTTTTCACTTCTGATCATTTCATTTTATGATGGAACTGAGAGACACCCCAAACAAGATTGAGTTCTTATCTAAAATAAGAGGCATAGCAAGGATGGGGACTTGGGAGCAACTGGAGAAGTAAGCACGTTTTCGTGCTTCAGGTGTTCGTTTTCCAAGTCAGCCTCCGGCTGGGGAGGCCAGGGTCACCTGTGGGGTCAAGGTGGCCGGTTCCAGTGACGGCCTGTGTTCCCTTGCAGTGTGGCACGGTGGGCCAGGGTCTGTACACAAACCTGATGGAAAGGAACCTGCAGGACGCTCAGAAGTTCATTCTGATGCACGAGGTACAGCCAGTGATCCCAATGCCCCACTTCATGGAGGACAACAGCTGCTTTTCCCATGTGGCCATGGGTTTCCCATGTTCCCATGTGGACGTGCTGCAGGGCTGGGACATGCTCATCCACATCATCAACTTGGCCACAGGTAGGCGCTCTGCTCTCTCTAAGGAGTTTCCTACCCTCTGGTTTTATGTTTTAATGCTAAATATGTGCTTTCACTGTCAAGCTTTGGGTCTTTTTTCCTGACAGGCAGCCAAGCCACAGAGCTCCTTTCTCTACCTCATCTGGGAAACATTAATTTTTCTCTCTTTTCTTCATGCTTTGTTCACTGTAATTGGAAAAATACTTAGTACCTCTGCTATTAT
Organism: Manis pentadactyla; assembly: GCF_030020395.1. Lineage (NCBI taxonomy): Eukaryota > Metazoa > Chordata > Mammalia > Pholidota > Manidae > Manis > Manis pentadactyla. The sequence goes on from NC_080020.1 coordinate 135,527,572, forward strand.
TTCTTAATCTGTCATAATATACCATTTCTTGACAAGATCATTTTAATTTGGGTAATTTAAGACAATAAAACATTTTGTTAGATGACATTTTTAAGTGAAACATAATCCTATCTTTGGCATGGTAACTTTTGGTTGGTTCAAAGGTAATACAGAAAAATATTTTTTGGTACATGGAAGCATTCTTTTAATTATTCCCTTAGGAACAAATAAAAGCATTGTATGAAAACCTAGGGAAAAATTAAGTATGACAATTATATCTGTTCAGTTTCCAAAGAAATTTAATGCAGTGGTCTGGCTTATGCAGTAGGGCGAGCAGCAGTGCAGGGATGTTCCATGTCCATGAATTACCCCTCCGCTCACGGTGCTGCAGGCCAGTGCCAGGGCCTCCCTTCAGTTCTGTCTGTTTGTCCAGCTCTTCTCTGCCTTAGGTCCTCCCCTGCTGGGCTCCCTTGGCCTGGAATCATACACACTTGATCCCCATCCCCACAAATTCTTTGTCCTGAAGAATGACCTATTCACTTTTCAGGTTCAGTATAACTGGCACTCTTGGGAAACAAAATATCCATTATTTTAGCCTAATAATAATTTATATTCCTTCATAAACTTCTCATTTTGTAATTTATATTATCAGTTTGTTGTTTTTATTCATTGAGTCACTTAATTTTATTGAGTTTTTACTATTTTGTGGCTCATGTGGGCGCTGATGAGTAAGATGGTGAGCTAACTGTGTGTCTTGCTCTCTTGGAGCCTATATCATAATGGATACAGCAGATCATCAACCAACACCGCTTTCCGTTGCAGTGGCCGCTTGAAGCTGGTGTTTGCTTCCACTGAGTTTGTAACGACATGGAAGCTTCTCATGACTTCTAATGAAACCAAGTTTGTAGTTTGATTTTGGAAGGGTCAACTATTCAATTGGTCTTCAAATCATGCCTATAAGGAGGGTAATACATATATGAAGATTTTCATTCCCCAGAGTATGTTTGAACAGAATATAAACGTGGTCAAACAGAAAAACTTACCTCAACTCTGACTCTTAAATGAAATGATCATCAACATCAGTCACTCTTCAAACAGTACAACCATCCAGGAATGTGAGTGCTGAGTCCGCTTTGAACCATCTCATGACTAAACCATTCTCCCCACTGGACCCTGTAGTGAGGGGACTAGCCCAGGCTTCACAAGCTGTGTGATCATGTCTGCGGCAGCCGTGGGCTCTGCCACAGGCTTGTTTCCTGTTTGTTTGTTTGCCTTCAATTCAGCTATTTACAAACTCAAATTGTGTGGCATACATAAATAAAATGCTAATTCAAGTTGGAGGTTAGGACTTTCAGTGAAGGTACCCATACATGGAACTCTTCTGCATTTCCCACTAGTAAGGTGGTTTTCTGGACTCAAGAGAAGAGCATGTACAGTAAATGAAGGTACCATCCAGCAATACAAAACTGTGGACACCCAGGGTCCTAAAATGAGGGCCCTGCACCAAACCACATGCAGTGACTCTGGGCAGGCACATCAGAAGTTCTCCTGGAAGCTGGCTTCCCGGACAGCATTTCAGTAGGTTTTGATGAACTTGACAATTAAAAGTCCATCATCTCTATCAATGACTTAACTAACTTGTGGACCTTTCATTTGAGCTGTTACAGCACCTCTAATGTAGTTTGAAGGAGATGCCATCTTTTGTAAGAATCCATTTGAAATCTTGTGCCTGTACTTTAGAAAAGAAATCCTGGTTTGCAGATAAGTTTATTTTCTCACAATTTGATATACTTGAACAAGTAAAAATTGTAGAGAACTTGCCAATGGCCATTTAGAAAGTTGGTTTATTTCATTTTTCAGTATCACCTAAGGGCCAGGTGAAATAGACCCCAGAGGGGGTGTAGTTCAGGGTGTGTCCTGTGGCTCATGTGGCATTGTCCCGCCGCCTACCATCAAGCTGAGCCAGCCTTTCAGAGACACGTCTGACCTTTTATCTTGCTGTAGTCATACCCCTCTGCTGTTGGAAATCCATCTTGAGTTAGGCAATTTATCCAGGCCCTGTCTGTGTAGATATTTTTGCAACTTCTTTAAAAGTCTCCTTAGAGCCGGAGGCGAAATAGTGAGTGGCAAATCCTTTTGAATGTTGATGGCTGTAGTTCTACAAATGACTGCATCTTATAGCCACAGAGCTGCTCAGTTCCTCTCGACAGACATGAAATTGACTTGTTTCGACTCCTTGTGTCTTCTGGGAATCACTTTCTCACTTGACTTGCAGAGCACAGTTTCTTCTGCCTCCTCTCCTGCTCTGGTTTCTCCTTTTGCTGTTTTTCTTTCTGTTTCATCTTTCTGCCTGTCTTCACATGTGGCTTTTTCTCTGGGCTCCCCTCATGGCTAGGATTAGCTATATTTTCATGAGTAGGGGGGAGCATGTCGGGTCAATGAAAGAGGATGAAGTCTGGAATCCAGGAGCGTCACCTCAGAGTTCTTCGTCAATCAGGTATCAGTGAGTGATAGAGATTCCAAGTTGCCTTTTGTCCCCACTCACCATTTGTTGCCATCTTGTCCATATGAACATCTTTTAGGATATATATATAATGAAGTAATTCTACTGTGAGAGGTGGTTCAAAAGCAAGGACAGTCTTTTTTTAACCCCATTACACCCTATCAAAAGGATGAGAATTATAGTAGACTGCCTCATGTAAATAGTTGTAATAAGGAAGAGGAGAGGAAACAAGATGGTGGCATGAGAACTGAGGCAGAAATCTCCTCCCAAAACCACATATTTTATGAAAATACAGCAAATACAACTATTCTTAAAACAGTGACCGGAAATAAGATTGCACCAGCCAAGTCTACATCTGCTAAAAGAGAACATCTCACGGAAAAGGGTCAAGAAAAAAGCTGCAACCTGGCAGGAACTGAGCAATCCCCCAATCTCAGCTCACCAGTGGAAGGAAGAGAATCAGAGCAGGGAGGGAGTAGAAGCACAAAACTGGTAAATACCCAGCCCTAGAAATCTACTCTGGGAGCACAGATCCACATTGTATGGTGCTCTGGAGATTAGAGGGGCTGAAAACAAAAGTCAAAGCTAAGACTGTGAACAGGTTCCATAACTAGCTTCCCTGGGACAAAAGAAAGGCGGGCACTTTGAAAGACTTCCCACCAGTAAGAGGGCTGCTAAAGGGGAAAGGATTTAGGAGAAGGAACAGGTGGACAAAATTGTCTTGGCACACTCAGCCCAGCAGGTTGAGAATTTTCAGGAGCTTCAGGTGCCCCATTCACCTGGCTGGCAGTGCAGCCCTGAGGCACCTCACTGCTATAAGCAGTCTGCCACTACTTCTTCCCTACCAACACCTACATGCAAACCAACTGTCCCCGCCATTGCTCCAGACCAGCTGGAGGGCAACCCCACCTACAGAAACTACATGGCTTAACACAGAGGCTTCTCCCTTTGTGCGGCTAAGTTGCCCTGACAGCAGAGGCAGGCACTGCAGCCAGGAAGCAGGAAAGGGCTTTGTCCTCCTGGCAGGTACCCACGCTGCTCGTCTGCGACCACTGCCATTGCTCCAGCTATTGGTCAGCTCCAAAGAGCAGTGCTTCTGGGCACAGAGGGCGCTGCCTACACAAACCTAATATTTCACATTATCCAATATGATTATGGAAAAGCAGAACAAACTTGTTCATTCCAAAATCCCTCAAACACCAGAAAGAGGGTTCAGTGAGACTGAAATCACCAATCTTCCTGAAAAATAACTCAAAATAAAGGTAATAAGCATGCTAATGGTGGTACAGAAAATTATTCAAGAGCTAAGGGACAGATTCAGGATGGAGATAGACACCTTAAAAACTAAAGTAGCTGAAATGAAGCAAACAATGGAAGGATTTAAAAGCAGATTAGATGAGGTACAGGGGATGTTAACAGAATAGAAATTAGAGAACAGGAATACAAAGAAGGTGAGGGAAAGAGAGAAGAAAGGAACTCTAGAGATGAAAAAATATTAAGAGAACTGTGTGATCAATCCAAACATAACAATATTCACATTATAGGGGTACTAGAAGAAGAAGAAGAGATAAAAAGGGATGGAAAGTGTCTTAGAAGAAATAATTGTTGAAAACATCCCCAATCTGGGGAAGGAAGGAAATAGTCTCTCAGACCATGGAAGTGCACATATCTCCTAACACAAGGGATCAAAAGAAGACAAAACCAAGACATATAATAATTAAAATGGCAAAGATCAAGGATAAGGACAGAGTATTAAAATCAGCCAGAGAGAGAAAAAAGATCACCTGCAAAGGAACACCCATCAGGCTATCATCAGACTTCTCAGAAGAAACCTTACAGGCCAGAAGGGAGTGGCATGATATATTCAATGCAATGAAACAGAAGGGCCTAGAGCCAAGAATACTCTACCTGGAAAGATTATCATTTAAATTTGAAGGAGGGATTAAACAATTCCCAGGTAAGCAAAAGTCAAGGGAATTTACCTCCCACAAATCATCTCTACTGTATTTTAAAGGAACTCCTCTAGATGGAAGTGCTCCTTAGGCTAAATAGCCATCACCAAGGAAAATACGACCACAGTAAATGAAGTAGACCAATTAAATGCTAACCAAATGCAAAATTAAATAAACTACTGACAAACTCAGTCAAGGGACACAAACAGTAGAGAATATGACACAAGGAGGAAGAAAAATAAGGGAGAAAAAAGGAATCTTCAGATTGTGTTCATAACAGCATAATAAGCAAGTTAAATTAGACTGTTAGATAGTAAAGAAGCTACCCTTGGACCTTTGGTAACCACGAATCCAAAGCCTGCAATGTCAGTAAGTACATATCTATCGATAATCACCCTAAATGTAAATGGAATGAATGCACTAATCAAAAGGCATAGAGTTACAGAATGGATGAAAAAGCAAGACCCATCAATATGCTGCCTACAAGAGACTCACTTCAAACACAAAGACATCCACAGACTAAAAGTGAAGGGATTGAAAAAGATATTTCATGCAAATAATAAGGAGAAAAAAGCAGGAGTTGCAATTCTTGAATCAGATAAAATAGACTTCAAAGCAAAGAAAGTAACAAGAGACAAAGAAGGACATTATATAATAATAAAGAGGTCAGTCCAAAAAGAGGATATAACCATTATAAATACCTATGCAACCAACATAGGAGCACCCAAATATGTACAACAAATACTAACAATTAAAGGGGGAAATAGAATGCAGTGCATTCATTTTAGGAGACTTCAGCACACCACTCACTCCAAAGGACAGATCAACCAGAAAGAAAATCAGTAAGGAGACAGAGGCACTGACCAACACATTAGAAGAGATGGACCTAACAGATATCTATGGAACACTCTACCCAAAAACAACAGGATACACATTCTTCTCAACTGCACATGGAACATTTTCAAGAATAGATCACATACTAGGCCACAAAAAGACCCTCAGCAAATTGAAAAAGATTGAAATTGTCCAAACCAACTTCTCAGACCACAAAGGTATTGAACTAGAAATAAATTACACAAAGGAAACAAAAAGACTTACAAACACATGGAAGCTTAACAACATGCTCCTAAATAATCAATGGATCCGTGGTCAAATTAAAACAGAGATTAAGCATTATATGGAGACAAATGAAAACAATAACTCAATGCCTCAACTGTGGGATGCAGTGAAGGCAGTTCTAAGAGGAAAGTATATAAGAATTCAGGTCTATTTAAAAAAGGAAAAACAATCCCAAATGAACAGTCTAAATTCACAATTATTGAAAACTGGAAAAAGAAGAACAAATGATGTTGAAAGTCAGTAGAAGGAGAGACATAATAAAGATCAGAGAAGAAATAAATAAAATTGAGAAGAATAAAAAAATAGAAAAAATTAATGAAACCAAATGAACCAGAGCTGGTTCATTGAGAAAATAAACAAAATAGATAACCCCCTAGCCAGACTTATCAAGAAAAAAGAAAATCTACACATAAAGTGAATCAGAAATGAGAAAGGAAAAATCACTATGGACACACCAAAATACAAAGAATTATTAGAAAATACTATGAAAAATTATATGCTAACAATTTGGATAACCTAAAAGAAATGGACAACTTCCTGGAAAAATGCAACCTTCCCAGACTGACCCAGGAAGAAGCAGAAAATCTGAACAAATCAATTGCCAGCAATAAAATTGAATCTGTAATTTAAAAACTACCCAAGAACAAAACACCTGGATGAGATGGCTTCACTGCTGAATTTTGTCAGATATTTAGAGAAGACCTAATACCCATTCTCCTTAAAGTTTTCCAAAAAAATAGAAAAAGAGGGAATACTTCCAAACTCATTTTATGAAGCCAGCATCACTCTAATACCAAAATGAGGCAAAGACACCACAAAAAACAAACAAACTACAGACTACAGACCAATATCCCTGATGAACATAGATGCAAAAATACTCAACAAAATATTAGCAAGCTGAACTCAAAAATACATCAAGAGGATTATACATCATGACCAAGTGGGATTCATCCAAGTGATGCAAGGATGGTACAACATTAAAAAATCCGTCAACATTATCTACTACATCAATAAAAAGGACAAAATTCACATGATCATCTCCATAGATGCTGAAAAATCATTTGACAAAATTCAACACCCATTCATGATAAAAACTCAACAAAATGGGTATAGAGGGCGAGTACCTCAACATAATAATGGTCATATATGACAAACCCACAGCCAACATCATACATAACAGTGAAATGCTGAAAGCTTTTCCTCTAAGATCAGGAACAAGGCAAGGATGCCCACTCTCCCCACTTTTATTTGTATTTCTCTGAAGATTAGCAATGTGCAGCATTTTTTCATGTGCCTGTTTGCCATCTGAATTGCTTCTTTGGAGAAGTGTCTTTTCAGATCCTCTGCCCATTTTTTAATCAGGTTATTTGCTTTTTGGGTGCTGAGGCATGTGAGCTCTTAATATATTTTGGATGTCAACCCCTGATCAGATGTCATTTATGAATATATTCTCTCATACTGTAAGATGTCTTTTTGTTCTGCTAATGTTGTCCTTTTTCTGTACAGAAGCTTTTTAATTTGATGTAGTCTCACCTGTTCATTTTTGTTTTTGTTTCCCTTGCCCAAGGACACATGTTCATGAAAAAGTTTGTCATATTTATATTCAAGAGAGTTTTGCCTATGTTTTCTTTTAAGCGTTTTATGGTTTCATGACTTACATTCAGGTCTTTGATCCATTTCATGTTTACTTTTGTGTATGGGGTTAGACATAATCCAGTTTCATTCTCTTACATGTAGCTGTCCAGTTTTGCCAACACCAGCTGTTGAAGAGGCCGTCATTTCCCCACTGTATGTCCATGGCTCTTTTATCTTATATTAATTGGCCATATATGTGTGAGTTTATATCTGGACTCTCTATTCCATTCTATTGATCTATGGCTCAGTTATGGTGCTGGTATGAAACTGTCTTGATTACTGTGGCTTTGTAGTAGACCTTGAAGTTGGGGAGTATTACCCCGCCCCCACCTGCTTTATTCTTCCTTCTCAGGATTACTTTGGCTATTTGGGGTCTTTTGTGTTTCCATATGAATTTTAGGACTATTTGTTTTAGTTTGTTGAAAATGCTGATAGTATGTTGATAGGGATTGCACTGAATCTGTAGATTACCTTTAGGCAGGATGGCCATTTTGACAATATTAATTCTTCCTATGCAAGAGCATGGAATGTATTTCCATTTATTATTGTCATCTCTCAAGAGCATCTTGTAGTTTTCAGGATACAGGTCTTTCACTTCCTTGGTTAGGTTTATTCCTAGGTACTTTATTCTTTTTGATGCAATAGTGAATGGAATTGTTTTCCTGATTTCTCTTTCTGCTAGTTCATCATTGGTGTATAGGGATGCAACACATTTCTGTGTACTAATTTTGTATCCTGCAACTTTGCTGAACTCAGATACTAGATCTAGTAGTTTTTGAGTGGAGTCTTTAGGATTTTTTATGTACAATATCATGTCATCTGCAAAAGAGTGACAGTTTGACTTCTTCCTTACCAATCTGGATGCCTTTAATTTCTTTGTGTGGTCTGATTACCATAGCTAGGACCTCATACCAGTTAGGATGGCCAACATCCAAAAGACAAGCAAAAACAAATGCTGGCACAGATGTGGAGAAAGGGGAACCCTCCTACACTGCTGGTGGGAATGTAAATTAGGTCAACCATTGTGGAAAGCAGTATGGAGGTTCCTCAAAAACCTAAAAATAGAAATACCATTTGACCCTGAAATTCCACTCCTAGGAATCTACCCAAAGCAAGCAAGACCCCTGATTCAAAAAGACAATGCACTTCTATGTTTATTGCAGCACTATTTACAATAGCCAAGATATGGAAGCAACCTAAGTGTCCATCAGTAGATGAACGGATATAGAAGAGGTAGTACATATACACAATGGAATATTATTCAGCCATTAGAAGAAAACAAATCCTACCATTTCCAACATCATGGATGGAGCTAGAGGGTATTATGCTCAGTGAAATAAGCCAGCAGAGAAAGACAAGTACCAAATGATTTCACTCAACTGTGGGGTATAACAACAAAGAGAAAACTGAAGGAGCAAAACAGCAGCAGGCTCACAGAACCCACGAAAGGCCTAACAGTTACCAAAGGGAAAGGGACTGGGGAGGATGGGTGAGAAGGGAGGGATAAGAGGATTAAGGGGTTTTATGACTAGTGCACATAATATAGGGGGGGCCCAGAGAAGGAAGTATAGCACAGAGAAGACAAGTAGTGACTGTATAGCATCTTACTATGCTGACAGACAGTGACTGTAATTGGGTATGTGGTGGGGACCTAATAATGGGGGGGAATCTAGTAACCACAATGTTGCTCATGTGAAGCCTGAGCATAAGATTGTATATCAATGATACGTTAAAAAAAAGGTGTAATAAGTAATAATCAGTGTTATTTTACTTTGACACATTGAATTCTGCATCTTAAAATATAGCAGAATATAGCTCCTGAATTCTACCTTCTCATACTTTAGCAGCTGAGGACAGGTGGCTGTGATAGTATTTACTTTGCAGTAGGGTTTAGCCTAAGATGCTGTTGCCTTGGCAAGGAGTTGAATTAATGAAGTAAAAAAGGTCACAGTGGTGCAGTGACCCTGACTGTGTTGTTGCAGCATAGTTTATATACTGTCAGTACATATTTAAAGTAAAATTGCATTGCATTTGGACCTTTAAGCTTAAGGTCTTTTGTTTACTCTCAGGAGATGGGATTTGTTCTGTTAATTTAAAATAATATGATGAAGAGGACTAATTACAAAACTAATAAGGCCATTAAGTGGAGGGTAGGGGTGGCACCCATTCATGGCTTAGGTAAAATGCCTTGGTGGGGTTGCATGTTGATGCACAGCAGCAAAGCCTTGACCCTCACAGGATCTTGGAAATAAGAAGAGGCTTTCCTTGTCATTTCTTCGCTCTCTTTTCTATATAGAACTTTTTGATACTAAGGTTAAATAGGCTTTAAGACCTCTCAGATGTTGTAGAACTGGGGAAATCTGTGGAAAGAACTTGGAAAAATGTAGATATTGACTGTTAAATGAAAGCCAATTTAGTTCTTTTTTATTGTGGTGTGTTTCTGTAGCTGCAGGGGAAAGGATATTCCTAGCCCAGGGTGAATAAACCAGTGGAACCGAAATAAGCCAAGGGGAAGAGTAGGTTAGGTGAAGAGCTTTTTATTGCTCACAGCTTGCTTGAATTTGCTAGCTAGGCCCGGCCCTGTCTGTCTCCTCCAGCCGCCCTTACTCTGCCACCTCAGCACACTCTGTACTTCCCACACACTCCTTCCAGGAGAAGCTCCATTGGTAGGTCCTTGATGACCAGCAGATGCCAGACTACTTACTTACCAGGAATGAAGGGGAGGAGAGACTCTGTTATCTTTCCACCCCTTGTCTGGGATGCTACAGGAGGCTGCGGTGGTAAGAGAGATTGGCTAGATGGGAGATTACAACTAAAGACAGCCACCTCTGTTTTCTAAATGCATTCAAATAGTTGACCCAACTTGGAATAGAAAATAACTTGCAAGTTATATACCTTACAAATCAAAAGCTATATATATAGAAAGATTAACAGGAATTGTATCATATTGAATACATAATAATTTTTGAAAGCTGAGATAATGAAAGGATAGTATACTCACACTGGCCTTCATAGTTTTCAAAATGTGAATTCATCTGATTTTAGCAATATCCTTTCAGTTCCACAGAGCTGAATTCTAGCAGCACAGACATTAAGATACATGTAGCATATAACCCCGGTACACATGCAATAGAGCCAAGAGCAGAATTCAGGTCTGCTAACCCTCATTCCTGATGAATTCAGACTGAGCAATACTGAGCTCTGGTGGGCTAACATAACAACTCCATAAGGTTTCTTACTCTCTTATTAGGCTCCTTTCTTCTCATACTTCTGTTATCACAATGAATATTAAAACCAACCTAAATGCTAATTAAAATAAAAAATAAGTACATGAATAAAATGAAGCTTAATTTCCTTAAATTAAGACATGGGACCTTAAGTGATAAAATCTTTAATGCCATAGGGCATTTTTACCCTATTATTACCTAATATTACTTATTACCCTAATATTAACTTACATTGAATACTTTTTAAAAATATCACTTGGAATCTAGAAAATCTGGCTTTCTTTTTTAAAGATTTGCTCTCAGCAACTTTCAAATATGCAATTCATATTATTAACTATAGTTTAAGGATTACTTTTTTAAATAAGTCAGTAACAGAAGAAAAGCAATATTTAGAATGAAACTCTGTGATCAAGCCAATTATGAGCAGAGTAAATAGACCTCAGCATGATAAGTAATAATCTACTCTCTGTCTCTATAGATTTGCCTATTCTGGACATTTCTCACAAATGAAGTCAAACAAGTCCCTTATCAGACATATGCTTTGCAAAGGTTTTCTCCCATTTGTGGGTTGTCTTTTCACTTTCTTTGAAGGTCAAATGTTTTAATGTTGATGACATCTAATATGCCTTTTTTTAATTTGGTTGCTTGTACTTAGGTGTGATATCTAAGAATCACTACTTAATTCAAAGTCGTGAAAATTGATACCTGTTTTCTTCTTAGAGTTTTACTTTTTTAGCTCCTATATTTAGGTGGATGATCCATTTTGAGTTAATTTTTTAATATGACATAAGGTGATCCAATTTTGTTCTCTTGCATATGGACATCCAGTAGGCCCAGTACCATTTGCTGAAGAGACTATTCTTTCCCTCTTAAATTGTCTTGGCACCTTTATTGAAAATCAATTGGCCAGAAGTTTTATTTCTAAATTCTTAATTCTATCCATTGATTTATATGTCTATTCTTATACCAACACCACATTTTCTTTGTAACTTTAGCTTTATAGTAAATTTTCTATTGTAAAGTGTTAGTCCTCCAATTTGTTCTTTTTTATCAAGATTGTTTGGCTATTCAGGGTCCTTTGCATTTCCATATGAATTTTAGGATCAGCTTGTCATTTTCTTCAAAATATGCCAGTAGGATCTTTGGTAAGAATTGCATTGAATCTGTGTATCAATGTGGATAACATTGTTGTCTTGACATTATTGAGTCTTTTGATCCATAAATGGGATATCTTGCCAATTACTTAGGTCTTTGTTTTCTTTCAACAATATGCTCTATTTTCCAGAGTATAAGTTTTATACTTGTTTTGTTGAATTTGTTTCAAAGAATTTTATTCGGTCTGATGCTACTGTAAATGGAAGTTTTTCTCAATTTCATCTTCAGATTGTAAATTCCAAGTGTACAGAAATATAATTCTGAGCTTGTATCCTGCAAATGCTGAATTTGTTTATTAGGTCTAATAGTTTTTCAGTGAATTCTTTAGGATTTTCCATAAACAAGATCCTATCATCTGCAAATAGAGATAGTTTTTCTTCTTTGTTTCAAATTTAGATAACTTTAATTTTCTTGTGTAATTACCTTGTTATACAATGTTGAAGAGAAGTAATGAATGTGGGCATCCTTGTCTTGTTTCCAATCTTAGAGGGGAAGCATAGGTCTTTCACCTTTAAAACTGTTATTAATTTATTTCATAAATACTCTATAATATTGAGGACATTCTCTTGTTGAGTATTTTTATCATGAAAGCCTGTTGGGTTTATGTCAAATGATTTTTCTCTATCAGTTAATATGATCATATTTCTTTTGTCTATTTCTATTAATATAAAGTATTACATTAATTAAATTTAAGATGTTCTACTGAACTTGGTCATGGTTTATAATCCTTTTCATATGTTACTGTATTGGGTTGACTAGCATTTTGTTGAGGATCTTTGTGTCTCTGTTCATGAAGTATTCATCTGTAGTTTTCTTTTCTTAGGATGTCTTTCTGAGTTTGGTATTAGCTCTCTCTTCTTTTAAAATTAACCTTCACCAAGGAGATGGGAGTTGAGGATTCCCTTAAATAACAAAAGAAAGAGATTTGACAGACCTAGGAATAAAGAGTGATATGCAATTCTTAATATTGTTGTTCTCATTTGGAATCCAGTAGAGTAAATGGGCTTTTTTCCAAATAGTCTTGGATTAACTTAGTACATTTCCAGTCTCCTTTCTACCAAGATGCCTGCAGTCGACTATGATTTGGAAAAACAGCTTTATAGTGGTTCAGTGATTAACAGTGACCAAGTCGGAAAGCAAACTCCCTGCAATGTGGAAAACCATGTGTTGCACTTGAATATATATATCATGATAACAATTCATGTCTTTTTCCTTTCTTTCTGTTTTCTCTTTCTTTTTCTTCCCCATTCTTTCCTCCTTTCCTCTCTCCTTGCTTTCTCCTTCTCTCTCTCTCTTTCTTTCTCCCTTCCTTCCTTTCTTTCTTCCTTCCTTCCTTCTTGATTGGTTCAAAAATAACAGCAAAATAATCCCAGAGGAAATAAATTTACCATCTTTATGTTGGTTTATAATATATTTATCCCTCTTTTTTTGAAACATCTAATTATTAGCCAAAATATGTTTTGCACAGTTTTTATTTTGTCATTTTTAAACAGAGTTTTCCTCACTAAAGGGCATTGCTGAGGCTTTTATTAAATAACTCCACGGTTGTCGTAAACATTAAGAACAGATTACTGTAATGTCCCTGAGACCAGCTGTTCAATGAGAAGCAATGTTTTTATATGATTCTCTCAGATTTACCCTTAAGGTTAAGTAATACCTCCTCAGAGAAGCTGAGGGCATGAACTTTGCTAATGAGACATTTATGAGGAATCAATACAGCCTTTACTTAACCAACTTCCTGAAGACAAGAATACCTGAAATTACAGTTTTGAAGAAACTGATCCTTGGAGACCAAATAAAAGTCTATATGAAGAAAAAAGTATTTTCCATATTTCTATAGTGGCTGACCCTCGTAAGTGCTAAAAATTATTGGATAGTTGGGATGGATAGAAAGCAGCTTCTGTTCATTCATCTACCATCCATCATTTACAGCCTTGCTGACATTATTTTAGCTAACCTAAAATATATATATTTAAAAAAACAATATTTAAGTGCATTCAGTTCACACTTGATTTCTGAAGCCTGCAAAACCTAAATATGTTGAACAATTAGGGACAATTTTGAGATTAAAACAATATTTAGATTATAGTCCTAATTATCTGCTTTCAGTTCAAATCCTGAGCAACAGAAGAATATAATAAAATCAATTAAATATGCAATCCTTTCAGAATTCAAATTGAGTTGAGAGAGAGGAAAGGAAAATTTGAATAAGAAAAAAGGTTTCTTCCTTAAATTGGAAAACATGTGTAAACATTTCTACATTGTGAGGATAAAATATTGAGCATTGCTTATAATTAGTGAGAACCACTTACAGTGGTACTGGCTTGAACACAGCAGAAGTCATTTAAACTGCCACAAATTAGTTTAAAGGCTTTTATGGGCAGTATTTTTCATGTAATTTTGCCAGTGTTAAAAATTCCACTAGTTAATTATTTGAATTCCTAAATACCTTTCTGAAATTTTGGGGAAAGTCTCTAACCTTGATTCAGAGTTTAATGTTGAGACTCACCGATATGAACATCTAATTAATTTTTAAAAATCTGACCTTGACCATAGCAAAAGAATGCTGGCTTACAGTGAAAAATCGTGACTTATCCTTGGTGAATGAGCTCTTTAAAGGCAATCTTCACAATAAGCTACTGCTCTTTGAGTTAAACTATAATTTTTTTCTTTCAATTAAACATTGCATTGATTATACAATGTTGTTTTTTTATAAAATATGTATTTGTGGGCAGCATCAATTTCTCTCCATGTGGATTGCATAGAGCCAGTTGTCTTGGTCTTTACTGAACCGCTAACCTGTGATTCACCTGGGAGCTTGTCTTCAGGGATCTCTGACTTCCAAAGCTGGGACCCCATAACCTGCACCTCTGGGCTCCTCAGATTTTGGGGCCTTCCCGACCCTGAGCAGAGAGCTGGGAGCAAGAGGGACCAGGCTCAGTGCCAGCTTGTCTTTTCCCTGGCTGGGCTCTGACCCCTCAGCCAATTTTGGTGGCCAGACCTTTCACATCCCTCATGACCCGGTGACCCAGTCTTTCCTCCAGTGTCTGAGTTCTGTCCTGCAGTCTCTGACACGTTCACATTGCAGGGATCAGACAACTGTTCATGGGCCCTGCAGTTGGTCCTGCCCCATCTCCAGGCACCAACGTGTTGCCCCCCCAACCTGCCCTCTGTTTCCTGCTGTGTGAGCAGGACCCTCACCATAGCCTTCATGGCTGGAGTATTCATGACTGGTTTTGAGACCAGCTCAAGTCCTAGTTAAGGAAAAATAGTGAATTTTGTTAAGACTCATAATTTGCCTTCTGCCTGGGTAAGAACTGGGCTGGGATGGCATGTGGATCACAAGCAATACCCAGGAAAGATGTGGGAAGCCACACTGGGAAGTCAGAACTGAAGCCAGTGAGCTGAAGGTCTCTGGGATCTACACCATTTTAGTGCGGCCATATCTAGGGCTGAATATGTCACCTTTCCATCTCAGTGATGGGTTGCAGTATAAGCCTATTTCCCTGCATGTGAACACTTAAGGTTACATGTCATACCTGCCCACTGGATGGCAGCTGGGGCTTTCCGGCCCCTTGGGCCTATGGTTCCTTATTTCAGACTCCCAATTTCATGTCTTTGGAAGTGCACAGCCTTCCCCATAATTTCTGTTAATCAATTCCTCAGCTTATGCTCATAAATCAGATGGGATGTGTTTATATCAAACACAAACTCAGTCCTTTTACACACTTTCTGTATTTAAAAAATAAATTATAGCAAGTATCACACAAGTTTGGACGCTGTTGTTGAAAGTTCAGTGGTCACAGGGGAGGAGTTCCCTGGGAAGTGAGTGGTCTTCTGCCATCTCCCTGGCTTCCTCTCTCCTGCCTCTTCATCCTTCCTGTTCTTTTTACCAGGAAGGCACAAAAACTCCTCCTCTGTCTCATGCAGAACCTCTTCTGTCATCTGACCCCCTGCGCCAACCGACATTCAAACCCTGGTTGGGGGGGTCCCGTGTCAAATGTAATTTAAGGGGTCCCACAGGAGAGCCAGCACACTCCCAGAGAGCTCTGCTGGGGATCACGGCTTGTCCACCCCTCATAAACCTCAGCATTTCCTTTTGTTATCAACACACACTCCTATTTTAATATATTTACTTCTGAGAGTAGCTTCCTATCTCACACCTAAGCATGTGTGTATGTAAGTGTATGTATGTGTGCAGAGCATGGTCCAGATGGTGTAGGTCCCAGCTGTATTAAACTGTAATTTGGTGAAGGTCAAGACTTTCATCTTTTTTGTATCTTTCCATTGTGTATGTATGTGTGCAGAGCATGGTCCAGATGGTGTAGGTCCCAGCTGTATTAAACTGTAATTTGGTGAAGGTCAAGACTTTCATCTTTTTTGTATCTTTCCATTTTTAAGAAAGTTATTTTTATTAAATATTGGATACATAAGAATGCTATAATACACATATGTGCTGGCTGAAATTAATAACAGTCAAATGGAAACACTAGGACCATCAGCCACCTTAAACACTAGGATGCCACTTGGCCTCTGAGGTCTGTTTCGAACTCTCTTCCAACACACTGTTCTATGCCTCAAGTAAGCACTCTTCTGTAATATTTATTATTCTCTCACTTTCTTTTATCATTTGACCAGATAAATCTATGGCTACAGCATCTCTCAGATCTATGTGGTTAGACTTAGAAGTAAATGGAAAGATAACTATTCTGTGACTTGCTGTTGTTCATTCTTATTATTTCTGAGATTTTTTTTATGTTCATGCACATAAATAGGGTTTATTCATATTCACCACTGTACAATATGCTTTTGTGGTCCTGAATTTCACATTATCTCATCAGCTGCCATTTGAGTTGACCCCATTTCTTTGCTATTAAAAATAGTGCTGTTATGACCATCTCTGCCCACATCTCCTTGGAAGGAGCTTTCTTTAGGTCAGGACTTCCCTGTCATGGCAACTGGAGAAAATGACACTGTTTGCATGTCTGGGAAATGAGCAACCAACTTGTGATGGTTTCAGGAATAGAAAACTTCTCCCATGGTGGAAAAGATCAGTATCCTGTGCGCTTGAAGCCTATTATTCACACTGAGTTGAGAAGTTGTACTGTGAGGTGGGAGCTGTTGTTCGCTGGGTATGTGAATCTTCAGCCCTGCTGCGTGTTCTAAGTTATAGTATATATATATATATATATATATATATATATATATATATATATATATATATATATATATATAATATACTGATATTTTGCAAATATCAGTACTTTCATTACACTTGACCCAATTGATTATATCATGAAAACACATGTAAAGTGGGATGTTTCAATTTATTTAAAATACCAATTTTTGCAGTTGCCCAGCACAGCATTATATGGTTTGAATCAAATGCTGAAGATTCGAACCATAAATAAGCTTTGAAGAGGCAGGAGGGGACAGGTATGATGATTCCCTGCCTCCAGCCCAATGCACTGTCCTTCTAAGTAACAGTGAACCCTGCATGTCCACAAAACAAGGCCCTAACCTGCCATTCTTTGGTCAGGCCTCCTTCCCTTCAATTCCCTCATTTCCTGTCCCTGACTATCAAATGCCTCTTCATCCTTCAAGGTCTAGTTTAAGAATGCAGGCTTTCCCTTCCCCGTCCTCCCCACAAAGACTGGTTATACTTTTCCAGATCCTGAAACACTGTCTGCTCCACTTTCCTAATGGTGCGCAGTGTCTTTTGTGATCCTCCCCTCCTTCCTGCCAGGCTAGGGGCTGAGGAGGGCAGGACACTGAAGCAGTGAGGACCCCTCAGAATGGCAGATCCTGTTCATTCTAAGGCTGGAAGAGAATGGCCACTGTAATTCCTGACTTGTACGTGAATACACATCATTCTCTGTAGCTCACACATCCATATAAAAGAGAAATTCTTCCAGGTAACTCATTCCTTCCAGCCAGAGGACATTGTGGATGCTGAGCCCAGTTCCAAATACCTGAAAAGCTTCCAACTTTGGCTTTAGTAGCAAGAGTAGCTAAATTAGACCATAACCCAAAGTAAGCACTCAACAAATAATCACTAAATAAATAAATGAACTAATTAGTGTTTGTGTCTAAGGGCAAATGGCTGACGTTCTGAGTCTGGAGGTGCTGGAAGGGCAGTATCCCCTGGGCAGTCCACCTACAGACCTGGGCAGCCTGGGCCCCTGGCTACAGAGCAGCTGTGTCCTTGGCGCCTGAGCAAACCACAAGAAGGACTTCGGTCCTGATCAGAGGCCACGCCAAAGCTGATCTGCTGTGTTGACGGGGTCCTGCTGCCCAGCAGAGGGCAGGCTGAAAGAGTGTCTGACATTCCAGGGCTGCATTTGTGCAGGGACAGAAGGGAAATGAGACAAACCAGCACACCTGGCCAGTGTGAAGTTCCCATCGAGAGCCCATTACAAATCTTTGCTTCTGCAGGGAAAATCTCGTGACCACATACTGGACCTTGGAGAACACCCCACAAGTTCAGCATGTGTACATGCCTTGGATATCCTCCAGTTTCTTGAACATGGCCAACCTCATTACATATGTGTTACTCACATGCCTAATAAGCAAGCCTGGAGACAGGGCACATTGTTTATCAGGGTAGGTTCAGGATATATTTGAAACATAAAAGGTAGTTCCTAACTTTAAGGCATTTGCAGTTATGGTTTGGGGGTCATTATTATCTGGCCATAGGAAGTCATTAGGGAATATGTGCAAATCTGTGTGAAATATGACTCTTTAGATGATGGTTAATACACTAGGAGTTCAGAAATGATGAAGCTGTTATGACATGGAGGAACCAGAAACACTGTGGTGTGCTGTGAAAAATGTAAGCTTTAGTTTCATATGAAGCTGAGGTCATATCCTTCCTCCTCCTGTTATAAGGTCTGTGACAGTAGTAAGTTTTTTAGGCCTTGTAGTCACCCACAGTTTAACTTCAAACACCTTCTGTCTCTTACCCTTGGCTTTTTCTGGATTTGTAAGGGTGTTACTTTTCTTCTGTGTTGCACTGGCTCTGCTCATCCAGGTAAGCTACTGCAGGTTGTGTTCTCCAGGACGTAGACAGTGAGCTGGAGCTAGGAGCACAAGAGGTCTTTAGGGGGGGTAATACCTGTGGAAGGAAAGGGGAAGGAAGTGGGCGTGGGCAAAGGGAGCCATCAGACCATGGCACAGGCCTCACAAAAGGCTCTAGCAGCACAAAGTGGATCTTCAAGTTAGTATTTCTGTTGGAGGAATTGAGCAGAAATGGCTAGAACCTTGACCCTGTACTTTGCCTGGCCACTGGATGTGGGCATCCCTAAGAAGAGTATGCGCTTGGCTACTGCCACCTGCTTCAGGTGAGCATATTTTGACCTTGCTTGGAAAGCTGAAGCAGACCCTGAAGGAGGAAATAGCTAGAGACTGTCAGGTAACCACAGTTCTTGCAGCTGGATGGGTACTTGGGGTTCTGCCTGACACAGCTCCATGTGTGCCCTGGAACTGTAAGACTTGTAAAACCCCCAAACATACTGTATAGTGCTTTTAATCTTCCAAAGTATCTAGCTTACCACCTGGGACCAAATTAGATAAGGAAGAAAAGTGGATTAATTATGTAATTATTAATTGTACATCACCCAGAATTCTCTTTATCTTCTCTCATATTCTAGACATCAGTAGTTCCCAACTGTGGCTCCACATTACAATCAACTTGGCAGCTTTTATAAAATACCAACATGTGTGCTCTACCCTGACTAATAAAATCAGGCCTCTGCAGAGGAAGTCAGGACCCAAGCATTTATAGTGTCTCACAACCCCTAATGAGTCCGCTGTGCAGCCTAGTAGCAGATCCACAATTTCTACTTAAGGTTATGACCTATCAGGGGCTACATTTTTTTTAGGTATGGACAGAAGAACTTCTGGAGTAGGAGGAGGGCCTTTGGCCAAGCACACGCTTCCTACTGCTCACCAGCGCCATGACAGGGGCCCCAGCACAATAGGTGCCTCCCATGGTCCGGACACTGCACTAAGCCCTTTCCACGTAGTAGCTCATGGGGCTTCATGAAACTGACAGGTGCTTACCATGTCTCAATGCTTGTCCATCACTGACCTTACTGTTAGCATCTTTGATAATGTGGGCTAAAATCAACAGTCCCTCACTGTTGGTAAAGAGTCATCCTAGACCACTTGTGTTAGATTCACGTAGAATTCTTGTTAATGATGTTGGTCCCCAAGTCCTATGGCAAATCTCCTGAATTCCAGTCCCAGGGGTTGGGCCTGGAATTTCCATTTCAGCAGTCTTGCTGAGTTACCTTTGTGGGCATTAAAGTTTGAGAGACTGCTTGCTGTATGTGTAGATCTCCTCTCTCATGTCTACATTTTCAAAGTCTGTCCTTCACCTTTTCACCTCTCAGGTAGCTTTCACTGAATGAGCATCAAGAGAGGCAGAAAGAAATTTAGGGGCAACCTGCGTACTCTAGGTACCTCATGTTGTCAAAATAAGTGATAAAATGTTTGATATGATCATTCTGCTATTCCTTAGCAATGACTGGGAAGAATGAAAGATAAAAGTTTAACCTATCTTAATTATTGACTTTGGAGGCATTCTTTTAGAATTTTGAAATCTTCATATATTCATTCAGGAAGCCTTCATTGACAGCCTACCATGTGCTGAGAAAATAAAGCTATTGTGAATGAGAATAAGATTCAGTGCTTGACCTCAAGAAAAGGGCATATCATACTAGAAAAGACAGTCCCTTTTCCTACTGTTTGCCCAATGCACTATGTTAACTGAGTAAGAATAACCTTCAATGAGCACAAAGATTTGGGAACACTGACCCCCCCCAGAGAGAGGCTTGGAAATTGGCTCTTGGAGGACAGGGAGATGGTTATGTGGTAGAAAAGATATGAATAGATCTTCTTAGAAGACACAGATTATGCAAAACATGGAGCTACAAAAAGCATTGGTGATCTGAAAGAAACCAGGTTGAATTAGCTGGAGTTGTCAGTACAGAGACAAGAGACAAAGCTGAATGGTGGGATGAGCCACAATGTAAATTTTAGCTTAACAAATGAATTCAGGATTTCAGATTCATGGACAGATTTGGGCCGAAGGAGAGACATTGAGCTCAGTTTTGGATATGGTGAGTTCCAGTTTCATGTGGTAAGTCTTACAGTCAGTTGGAAATTCTTCTCTCAAGTTAAAGGGAAAGGTTTGGATCAGTAATAAAGACCTCAGGTCAGCTTTGAAGCCATAGGAATGGGTAAGATCACGCCTGAAGAAGATACATGAAAACTCTCGCTACCAAATAGCTTGGAACATCAGCCATTAGTTTCTAATTAGTATAATGTAGCAATTCAGAAAAATGACAAAATAATTTTCTTATTCCATCTAATAGACAGCTCCTGTTTTTTCCTTTAAATTAATGTAGTATTAAAGTACTTTGCATAGATTTTTTTTTGCAGCTCACACTAATGGGACCAGACACAGGATAAATGTCCCCACAGGGTGAGAAGCTGATTCTGACTGTATTCCTGCCTGCTGACTGTCACAGAAGGGCTGCCAACTTTGCCGACTGGGTGGCTGTTTCATCATTTAGATGCAATAAATCTAAGGCATGTCATTTCCCTTAAGAACCTTCAGTTGCCTCCTTAGCAGGTTTTTCAGCCTGGCTGGTGTTGGCTTTAAGCTACAGAAGATAAGAGCTTAGAAAGAATACCCACAGGACCCGATTGATTGTACCCTTGGTTTAACTACAATTTGGTTTCTATCCACAGGAAGTGTGGTGGCAAATTTCCTTTAAGCTATCAGTTTATGATTTAGAGTACTTTAAGGACTGTTTTGTTTTGTTTCATTTTTCAGGGAGGCAGTAGAGGTTGCTGTAATAGAGCTATTACCTCCTTTCCTGCTTTTATGTGGAGAGGACTGACAGAGGCAGGAGCTTGCCTGTTTTAGACAAATGCTGAGTAGGGCTCATAATGTAGCAAGAGAATAATAATAGCTAATTCTTACATAAAATGCCCTGTGTGCCAGGCGTTGTTCCAGATGCCAGTGAGATCACAGCGAACAAGACACGCTATGTCCTCTGGCACCTGGCTCCCTAGAATTTATATGCTGAGCATGAGGATGTGAGAATATGGCTTAAATTATTACTTTGGGATAGAAGAGTGTTACATATAATTTATGACTAGGATGTTTAAACTGGGTAACATATCCTTTTTAAGGAAAAAGAAACCCTTGGTTGAATCTGATAAACTGAGTTAATTAAAATCTCCTTTCCAGGCATATACTCTCTAAGAAGACCTGTTTTCTTCTTTTAAATTCCCTTTTGCTATATAAATGTAATGCTGAGCTCCCAATGCAAAGAACCTTTTAATTCCTTTGTTCAATTACAACTTAAGTGAAAGAACTTTCATAACATATTAGCTGTCTGCTACTTTCGAGTAACTACTGGCTGAATTGGTAAACTTCAGATGAATTGATGAAGTTTAGAATGATCTACTGCTATGGCAACATGCTGCTCAGTGAGTGGAAGAGGATATTTCATCATTACCTCACTGATAATGCTTGGAAAGGTAACAGATGCAAATACAAAAGGTGTCCTTGGTCTGCAGTAACTCTGGGTCAATGAGATAAACACTAAAAATTCCTCTCAAATACAGGAGCTGGGAATCAAATGGAGACACATAATACCCATCCAGACCTACACAATTTGAAATAAGGTAATTTAGCTTTCTGGGTTAGCAGTTTAATGTGCACAATGAATCTCTATGCCCTGCCAAAGATA
Source organism: Manis pentadactyla (assembly GCF_030020395.1). Classification (NCBI taxonomy): domain Eukaryota; kingdom Metazoa; phylum Chordata; class Mammalia; order Pholidota; family Manidae; genus Manis; species Manis pentadactyla. Next base: position 135,549,908 of record NC_080020.1, read on the forward strand.
ACCATTGTTAGTGAGGCTGTTTATTTCATATGCAGGTATAATTTCTGTACAGTATTCAATGCATGCAAAGCATAAATGTTTCTTAAACTACAAGAAAGTGAGAAAATAAGTAAAAAACAAAAAAGTAAAAATTTTATCTCTCATGTATAGGTAGTGGGAATAATGGTACAGTCACTATGGATAATGATTTGACAGTTTCTAACTAAACTAAACATACATTTACCATATAACCCAGCTATTTCACACTTGGGCATGTATCCCAAAGAAATGGAGATTATGTCCACATAAGACATTCACATGACTGTTCATTACACAGTTTCATTTGTCAAAAATAAATGTCCCTCCATAAGTGAATGGTTAAGCAAACCATGGTACCTCCATACTGAGGAACACTACTCAGCAATGTAAAGGAATGAGCTTCTGATACAGGCAGCAAGGTGGATGGATGTCCAGGGCATTACGCTGAGAGAAAAAGCCAACCTCAAAAGGTTCCATACTGTGTGATACCATTTATAGAACATTCTCCAAGTTCCAAAATTAGGAAGATGTGAAGTCAATTAGTGCCTACCATCAATTAGAGAAAGGAAGAGAGAGGAAGGCAACACAAAGATACTTGTGGTGTCAGAGTGATTCTGTACCTTGACTGTGGTCCTGGTTACACAGTACCACACAAATAATACTTATATAGAACTGTACATGCACTGTACTGTTGTCAGCACCCTGGTTTTTGTAGTGTACCTCATCGTGTACAGGAACCACTGGAGGGAGACAGGTGAACTCTACTCATGACCTCTCTGTACTCTCTTTGCAACTTCTTGTAGCTCTGTAATTATTTAAAAATTTGGAAGTTCCCAACATAAACAAAAGCAAGCAGGTCTTACTCTTCTTTTTGGAAGGTTGGTGAGACTCATCTTTTTGTTTGTTAGTTTTTGTATTTCAGAAAAAGTGAGACAGATGCTACACTTCAAAAGAAAAGTAGGGACTAGCTTGATGTCTGGTTAAAAACAAAACTCTACAAAGCAAACAAACGTAGGAAGAACACTCTCTAGTGGTTGTGATTACTTTGTGGCCATCTGTAAAATACTGAAATGATCCATGACTGCATTCTATCTCACAGGACATCTGTCACTTGCTTGCAGGCAGATGGGCAGACGCCAGGTGGCCTGATGAAGGTTAGGGGCAGGTTTCTGTTCCAGGACCACACTCGCTGGCTGGATAACTACAAGCTGTTAGTTAAGTTTTGAGGACCTGGGTTAAATTACCTGCCATGGAAAGTCTAGTGCAGGCATTTTGAACATTTGTGGAAATGGAACCCTTTGTTCTAAGAAAATCCTCTGACACGGTTTGATACATGAAATGCAGTCAAATGAAGCTTGTCTTGAAGATGTGAATCCCTCATGGTTTGGTTGGGAGGTGAGTACCTGGTTGTCCAGGAAAGAATTGGGACACCTCTGTGCATTCTTAATATTTACGTCTCTGTTGGCCAAAACCGTAGCCACTGGCCACCAGGCTGTTGGGCACTGCAAATGTGGCTGGTTTGAACTGAGATGCTCTGTAGATATAAAGTGCATCAGATGTCAAAGACAGTATAAAAGAAATGTAAAACTGTAGACAGTTTCATTAAACATTCGAATTGTTATATATTTAAATGCTAATGTTTTGTATTTGTTGAACTAAATACAACTTATAATTGAAATTAAGTTCACCTGTTTCCTTTTTACTTTTCTAAATATGGCTACTGGGAAATTCAAAACTACTCATGCAGATTGTAATGAATTTCCCCAGAACAGTGCTGGTCTAGAGAAACTGTCAGCTCCCACCTGCACACATCAGTGCTCAAGGATTTTGTGGGCATTTTAATCACTGTTGCTACTTCCCCAGGTCCCCTGTGCAAGGCACCTTGTGCCCATGAAATGTTAGGAATTTGCCAGGGCAGTTTTATTTACTACCACACTCTGCTCTAAGAGTATCATTTCATTTAAACCCAAATACTTTTTTTATTTCCTTCTGAGAATACATTTTATTTCTAATTACTCTTCCCCTAGTATATTTACTAACTCCTCCACTGTAGGATGTACACGTATTTTCCTGTGGGGTGAGAATCGGTGGAGCCAGCTTCAGGGTTTCATGCATTGCTGCTGTGTGGCTGGAATTCTTTGATGGAATGTCCCTTTCAAGATACACTGCATTTTTTGTTAAGTCTTGTACAAATATTTCTTCCTGAGTAGTCACTTTTAAAATTGCATTTACTCCTACTTGTGTGATGATGTGCAAACTGCACCTCTGTGAGCCATTTTTATTATGACCTTTGCCTTTTCTTTTGATCATTTTCCTAATGGCTCAGATTATTGAGGTTGAAATGACTGTCTTTGTTACTGTAATAATCTAGTTCTACCTCTGCATTTTCCACACACCATCGGATTTGCTCCTGATCTTCCATGACTTCATTTGTCACTGGCAAAAATCAATATTATGAGTTGTTTAGACCACAATCTGATGATGATTTGTGCCCAGGGGACTGTTCTGTGGTTCCTGGGTAAGCCTGGTGACAGGAATCTTGTTTCTTGGGCAGTTGTACCTTTCTCTTATTTCTAGAAATATTACTTGTGATGTTTACTTCTGTATACTTTTTAGTATTGCTTGATTTAAAAAATAGGTGAGGGCTATGAAATTTTATGAGAGTTGCTTAATAAAAAAACATTATAGATTTGTTTATTTACTGAATAATAAACATAAAAGTACAGATCATTGTGCTGGATATGGCATTTTTCAAAAACCAAGTTTTGAGGAGTGGTTTCTACACTCTCACCATGTGTCCAACCAATTGAGGTCCTTGGTATCCCCTAAAAAAGTTGAAAATCTATGTCCACACAAAAACCTGCACACAAATGTTTATAGTAGTTTTATTCATAGTTGCCAAAAGTTGAAAGCAAGCCAGATGTCCTTCTGTAGGTGACCAGATAAATGAACTGTGGTGCATCCAGACAATGGAATATCATTCAACACTAAAAAGAAATGAGCTATCAAGCCATGAAAACACATGGAGGAAACTTAAATTCATTTTACTCAGTGAAGGAAGCCAATCTGAAAAGTCTACATACTGTGTGATTCCACCTAAATGACATTCTGGAGAAAACCAAACTATGAAGATAGTAAAAAGATCAGTGGTTACCAGGGGCTTGGGGAGTTGAGATGACTAGGTGGAGCACTGAGCATTTTTAGGCAGTGAAAATACTCTGTATGATCCTATAATGGTGGGCACATGTCATTATACATGTGTCCAAACCCATGCTATGTACAAGATTGACCAGGAGTGAATCTTAAGGTACACTATGGACTTTGGGGGATTGTGATGAGTTAATGTAGGTGCATGAATTACAACCAATGTGCTACCTGGTGGGGGATATTGAGGTATGCATGGGGGGGGCTGTCCAGGTATACACGGGGACCCTGTACCTTCCTCTCTATTTTGCTTTAAAACTAAAAGTGCCCTAAAAAAAGTCCTTAGAATAAGAAAGAATATTTGAAACAAAAAATAGGAGGATAGTACTCCTAAATATGTAAATGGGGGTGCCCTACCCATTTTAAGAGACATATTTCAATGATGTATTACATTTTATGCATCATAATCATAGAAATTGTAAATATTTTTTAAATCAAGTTTTTGCCTCTTACCATATATTCTTGTGTGGAAACAGTGAATTGCAAGATTGGGTGTAACATGGTCTTCCTTTTCTTTTTTTATAATTTTAAACTTTCTATTGTAAAATATAGTAGAGACACAGAAACCCACCTTAAACAGACATGGAACTTAATGAATCAGTATGAATCAAACATCCTAACTTCTTTACTTTTCATCACAGTCTCATTATGTAACCATGTTATCCCTAACTACTATAGGTTGTTTTTTATATTTACATTTAAAAATAGTTTTATTGGTGTATAACAGTCATCCGATAAACTGCATGTATTTAGTGTGAACAAATTTGATAAGTTTTGACATAGATGTATAGAATGAAACCATCAATACAGTCATGTCAATGAACATATGTATTGCCCTGTAAGTTCTGTTGCTTGAAATGCTCAGCTGTGATTCCTCCCCCCTTCCCTCCTACCCCATTCCTCAGCCCCCCACCTGTGTGCCCGGGCAGCCACTGGTCAGCTTTCTGGCACTTTAGATTAGTTTTCACTTTATAAAATGGAATCACACAATGTAATATACAATGTATAAAATGTACTCTCATTTTCTGCCCTTTTTTCACTCAAAAATTACTTTAACATCCATCTATATTTTTGTATTATTAATAGTTTATTCTTTTTATTGCTGAATATTTGATTGTATAGATATACTATAATTTATTTATCCATTCACCTGCTGACAGACATTTGGGTTTCTCTGTTTATTGTCCTATAACAAATAAGTTTGCAGTGAACATTGATCTAGAAGCTTTTATATGGGTGTATGTTTTCATTTATCCTGGGTAAGTGCCTAGATGCGTAGCATCTGTATCGTATGGTACAAATGTCGGTAAGTGTTCAGAAACTACCAGACTGCTTTCCACAGAGGCTGTTCCATTTTTTTTTATTCCCACCAGGAATGTATGAGAGTTATGATGGCTCCTCATCCTTGCCAACACTTGGTTTGATAAGTAATGTATTGAGAAGTGTGTTAGTTTCCATATATTTGGGGATTTTCCACGTTCCTATTATTGATTTCTTAATTCCCTTGTACACAAAGAACATGCTTTGTGTGTTTTTAATTTTCTTAGGTTTATTGATACTTTTTGGCCCAGAATATGGGTTATCCTGGTAAAGATTTCAGATGTACTTGAAAATAATGTGTATTCTGTAGTTGTAGGACTAAAGATTTTATAAATCCCAATTATAAAACCCAGTGTGGTTAATATTACTTTTCAGTATTACTATCAGCATCCTTGTTGATATTTTGTAACGTATTTCTATAACATTGCTCTGTTTATTGAGAGAGCAGTGTTAAAATACCCAATTACAGTTGTGAATTTGTTTGTCTCTTTGTAGTTCCGTAAATTTCTGCTTATGAATTTTGAAGTTTTGTTATTAGTTGCACACGTTTAGGATTGTTACGTCCTATTAATAAAATGACCCTCTCAATCCCTGCTAATGTTCTTTCCCTTAAAAAGCACTTTGGAATTAATTAAGTCACTCAAGCAATCTTTTAATTGGTATTAGCTTGGTATATCTTTTTCCAGCATTTTAACTTATTTGTGCTTTATATCTAAAGTGAGGGGATTAGGGGATTTTTTTAAGTGGTTTATATTTGGGTCTTGCTTTTTTAATCCAATCTCACAATTGATGCCTCTTTAATTGTGTGTTTAAACCATTCATTTTAATGTGATTATTAACCCACTTGTGTTTAATCTACCATATTACATTTTGTTTTCGATTTGTGACATCTGATCTTTGCTCCCTGTTTTCACAGTATCTACCTTGTTTTGGATTGAGTATTTTTTTTAATGATTTTCATAGGTATGGACTATGTGGTCAGAGGAGCCTGTACAATTTCTGACTCTACTCTTCGCTAGCGGTATGAGTTTGGTTAAGCTACCACATTTCCCCAGCCTCCGTTTTATCTTATTTCCTACCTCACACTCTGAGTATTGAAAAATGGTGTTATGGAACTGTGTAAGCTCTGTAGCCACTGACAACTTCTTGATGCCTCAATTTTGTCATTTATAAAATTAGACAAATGCTTCACTCACACAGCTATGTAAAGATTAAATAATTTATGTAAGTATAACTCTTAAATCATCACCTGGATCACTGGACTTTGCCCATGACTCAGCTATCATTAATAAATGCCAGGTCTGTCTTTGCTAAGAAAATGAACATCTGCCTTAGTTCTCCGCCACACACACAGGAATGACAACTGTAATTACTGTGATGTGCACACCACCTATTCAATCTCTACAGATTGTTTTAGGGCACCTCAATTGCGTTTGTTCTGCACAGCACCTGTGGAGAGAGTGTTCGTAGAACCTGGCCCTCTGCTGGGCTCCTGGAGACAATAAACGGTAAAAATGTAAATGACTTTTACCCCTTGGGAATTTAAGCTCTGATTTGGGAAACTATATGGTCTAGTTCAGAAGTTAGTCAAATAATCACACAAATAAATGTGTGAAGCACCTGTAGGTGCTTCAGAAGAAATATTTGGGGGAAATAACCAGTTTTATGGTGGTGGGAATTATCAGAGAGGAGACCCCAGTAACTGAGACAAGGAGTTTGCTGAGGAAGAGGTGGGCTAGTCTGGGCTAGGGATAGTTGCAGAAAAAGGGAACTGCACTCGGGAGTGTGGGTAAAGTGAAGGTTCCTGTGGCCAGGATTCTCACCTGGCCCTGGTTGGCTGACTCACTACACACGTGTAGGCAATGTGTCGTTATTGACTCTGTAAGAGCTCTGCCCAGTGCTCTGGGTAACATGGTGGCACGGCTGCAAGGCTGCAAGAGAGCAGAGCAGAGGCTGGAGTGGTGGCAGCGCTGAGGACAGAGACTGGGACAGTTGGGTGGGCAGAGAAGCCCAGAGGACAGCTGTGGGGGCAGAAAGGCCCAGAGGCAGAGACCGGCTTGCTGCATGCAGACTTGCTCTGAGTGGATGGGATTCTAGTGACTGACCTGCCACCGTGGAAATAAAGTTGGAAAGGGAATAAACCCTTTCACCCCAAGAATGTTCCATTGTCATCTTTTGTTCTCACTGAATCCATAGTGAACTTGCCTGGGGCTGAAACCCATTGGCAAGAAAACATTCCTGTTTTCAAAAGTGCCAAAAGTTTGAGAGAAGATTTTTATCTCAAAGGGCAGAGAAAGAATTTCAAGTTTTTAAAAATTGAAAGTTTTCTAAGGGAACTCAGGGGCCTGGAGTCAGGCAGAAGCCAGTATAACATTTAGTGAGGCTGAGGACAACTTTAAGGCGTTCTCAGTCAGCTGTAAAACACTGCCTTGAATTCTGAGGTCGTCCGAGTTTAGGCTTCGTTCCTCTCTGGGCACGAGCTCCCAGGGCGAGGCATCTGTTCCCAGGCTCCTGGTGGCCCTGGTATGGCCGCCACCTGGACAGGCTCAGTGAGTCCTTGTGGGGCAAATAAACACATGAGCCCTTTCCCTTGCCCCCCACTGCTGCTTTACTTCAGAAACTGGAAAGAATATTTAAATCCTCTGAGATGGGGAAGCTCTCGCCTGCCGAGAACTGAGAAGTGTGCTGATCTAAGAAAGCAGCAAAGGAATTAAGAGCCTGGGCCCTCGGTGCTTCTTTTGTTCTTGTTCTGTTCACCGCTTGGGGAGAAAAGAAGGGCAGGGAATGAGAAGAAAATGAACCGGTACAAAGTGGAGGAGTTATGAAACTGAAATCTGCTTTTGTAAATGCCATAGGGAAAAATGGTGCTGTTAAAAAATGTCTTTTCTTGCATTTATATGAGCGTGTATCTGGACACCATCAATCCAGTTAGCCTTTAATAGTGTCACTTTGACCTTAACACCTCGTTAAAAAATTTGTATGGAAATTAGGTAGCTGCAGAACAATTATTGCCTGAAAGGGCAAAGTTTTAAAAGGTGGAGTTAAGAGGTTGGCACATCTATTGATTAAATATTCTCTAAAGACAGAATCTACCGAAGGGGAGAAACACACAATGTACAGAGAAACATTGCAGTGTCCCCACAAGGTCTTTCACTGCCCCAGCACCGCACCATTAGTCACTCAATATCAATCGCATAAACATTCACACCGGTATGTTGACCTGCACCCATTTGACAATATACACATTTTCCCTTCAAAATGAATTTGATGTTTTCCCAGCCTCAATGTGTTGTGTTCTGGGTTGCACTGGCTTTGATTTAGCCTCTAAACACCGTGCCAATAAGATGCACACTGGGGGAAGAACAAGCCACTGTGATCTGAAATCATGTCAGGTGGGAGGCAGGAGATTCTCTCTGGGGAAGGAGAGAATCTAGGTGAACTTGGGTTTGATGATGGATTTTTTGGATACAACATGAAAGGCATGATCCAAGAAAGAAAGAATCGATAAGTTAGACTTCATTAAAATTAAACATTTCTGCTCTGTGTGAGACACTGTCAAAAGAATAAAAGGACAGCACAGACTGAGAGAAATGTTTGCAAAGGACATACCTGATCAAGAGCTGTTGCCCAGATACAAAAAGAACTCTTGCAACTCAACAGGAAGAGAACAGACAATTTGACTGGAAAGTGGGGTTATATTTGACCACCATTACTACATGAATTCCTGTATTGACCACATCTATTTATAAGAGAGCTGTGTTCTATTAAGTTTTGACTTCTCTGTATTTGTAATGTCACCTGAGATGTTTTCTATGGGTGCAATATTCATATATATGTTGAATCATGCTTTTCTTAAACTTTCTTATGGTGTTTTTCTTGCCAGACTTAGCTATGTGCCTTTTCTGCACCACAGTTCTTCTTAGAATGCTCAAATGGGGATTTGATACATGTTAGTTTTGTCACACAGCCAAAAAGCCATGTTTCCAAGAAAGTCTATGGGTTTGTGAATGAATAGTACAGTCAGCATCTTCAGCATTATTTTAGGAAGACTGTGTTTTCTCAACCAGGACACTGCTGACATCTGGGTCAGATGATTCTTTGATCTGGAGGATGTCCTGTGCACTGTAAGAAGTTTCACAGCAACTCTGGGCTCTCCCCACCAATTATCAGCAATGGAAAACAAGCCAAATAAAGTCAATTGATACTTAGGTAATGTAGTATTTAAGGGGATCATAAAATTCCTAAGGATATAAAGTGAAGTGAAAAGTGAAAGGAAGTGAAAAGTTGCTGCTTTTTAAAAAACTGACATCACCATCTTCAAGATGCACTCAAGCTGATAAAGCATAACTAGATATTTTTAAATGTGAAGGTAAAGCCCAGATATAAATGAATATCATTTTGAGGTTAGCAAATGTGCAGGAAAGTAGAAATACATCTTTCTTTCAGAACTAAGGTCAACCTCTACATATATACTTAGGTCTAAACACAATCTTAGTAATTGTTCTAACTTTTAACTCTTTGGATTTCAACCAACAACATTCTCTGAATTCTGATATTTTCCAAAACCAGAACAACACATGAAATAAGAATACTCTATGAGTTCTCCAACTTAAAATAAGAAGGTAAGAACTTCGTTAACTGTTTTCATCACAGACGGAAAAACAAAGTGGAATAAAGAAAAGCTATGGTCGTTCATTTCATTATACCTGTTAAAACAGGAAACCTGTGAATTTTTGTATGTTTTCTTTAAGAAATCCATCTTCCAAAAATAGTAAGTTTTGCTGGAGCATGGATGTAATTAACCACTTTTTCTTAATGTATAATTGAGAAAAAAAGTCAAAGTGATCAAAGTTTTGCCCACAGTATAAAATTTTGCACAAGAGAAGATATATATTGTATTCTTTTTTAGAATAGATTTTTTTATTTGGTAAAAAAAAATACACTGATTTTAAGCTTTGAGTGGAATTTTAAAACATGAACAATCACTGACATTATCAGAAGAAAGATTTTTCCAGGCAGCTTTTCATTTGAAACAGCTTGAACTGTTGCCACTGAACATTGTGCTGTTTTTTCAGGTCTGCAAACAGCTTTGTAGGAGGAAGCCTGACAAAAAGTGCGTGGAATTGTTTTACGTATCAGAGAGAGGAAAGTTAAAATTATGCCAACATTCAGCATTAGAGAGGGTGTTAGTCAGCACTGCCATGCTGCTGATTGATGCACGATCAGTAATAAAGCCTGTATTAGTCAGGGATTTTTAAAGAAACAGAACTAATAAGAGATTTTGAAGATGTATAGAAAGGTATATTTTAAGGGGTTTATTGTAAAGAATTGGCTTATGCAATTATGGAGGCCAACAAGTCCCACGACCTGCATGTGCAAGTTGGAGACTCAGAGAAGTTGATGAGTCCAAGGGCCTGGGAACCCTGGTCAGTGGTGATGTAGGTTCCATTCCAGGTCTGAAGGCCTGAGGATCAGGAGTACCAAGGGCAGAAGATGATGAGCATCTCAGCTCAAGCGGAAAGGCAGGTAGGGCCAGAGTCTTCCTTCCTTCATCTCGCTGTTCTTATTTAGATCTCAGTAGATTGAATGATGCTCACCCACATTGAGGGGCACAGTAGTGAACTGATTTACTGAGTCTACTGATCCAGATGCTACTTTCATCTGGGAAAACCCCAGAGACACACCAAAAAATGAAGTTAAACCAAGAATCTGGGCACCCCATGATCCCATCAGGTTGACACATAAAATTAGCCACCACGTAAGTGTGTAACTTTAACTTTTAACAAGATAGTCACTGCAACCTTATTTTTTTTTTATAATTTTATTTTGGTATCATTAATCTACAATTACATGAAGGACATTATGTTTACTAGGCTCCCCCCTTCACCAAGTCCTCCCCACATCCCCGTTCACAGTCACTGTCCATCAACATAGTAAGATGCTATAAAATCACTACTTGTCTTCTCTGTGTTGCACGGCCCTCCCTGTGCCCCACACACACTATACATGCTAATTGTAATGCCCTCTTTCTTTTTTCCCATCCTTATCCCTCCCTTCCCACCCGTCCTCCCCAGTCCATTTCCATTTGGTAACTATCAGTCCATTCTTGGGTTCTGTGCTTCTGCTGCTGTTTTGTTCCTTCAGTTTTCTTTTGTTCTTATACTCCACATACAAGTGAAATCATTTGGTACTTGTCTTTCTCTGCCTGGCTTATTTCACTGAGCATAATACCCTCTAGCTTCATCCATGTTATTGCGAATGGTAGAATTTGTTTTTTTCTTATGGCTGAGTAATATTCCATTGTGTATATGTACCACCTCTTCTTTATCCATTCATCTACTGATGGACATTTAGGTTGCTTCCATATCTTGGCTATTGCAAATAGTGCAGTGATAAACATAGGGGTGCATCTGTCTTTTTCAAACTGGAGTGCTGCATTCTTGGGGTAAATTCCTAGAAGTGGAATTCCTGGGTCAAATGGTATTTCTATTTTGAGCTTTTTGAGGAACCTCCATACTGCTTTCCACAATGGTTGAACTAATTTACATTCCCACCAGCAGTGTAGGAGGGTTCCCCTTTCTCCACAACCTCGCCAACATTTGTTGTTGTTTGTCTTTTGGATGGTAGGCATCCTTACTGGTGTGAGATGATATCTCATTGTGGTTTTAATTTGCATTTCTCTGAAGACAAGTGATGTGGAGCATCTTTTCATGTGTCTGTTAGCCATCTGAATTTCTTCTTTAGAGAACTGTCTATTCAGCTCCTCTGCCCATTTTTTAATTGGATTATTTGCTTTTTGTTTGTTGAGGTATGTGAGCTCTTTATATATTTTGGATGTCAACCCTTTATCACATCTGTCATTTACGAATATGTTCTCCCATACTGTAGGGTTCCTTTTTGTTCTATTGATGGTATCTTTTGCTGTACAGAAGCTTTTCAGCTTGATATTGTCCCATTTGTTCATTTTTGCATTTGTTTCCCTTGCCCGGGGAGATATGTTCAACAAGAGGTCACTAATGTTTATGTCTAAGAGATTTTTGCCTATGTTTTTTTCTAAGAGTTTTATGGTTTCATGACTTACATTCAAGTCTTTGATCCATTTCGAATTTACTTTTGTGTATGGGGTTAGACAGTGATCCAGTTTCATTCTCCTACATGTAGCTGTCCAGTTTTGCCAGCACCATCTGTTGAAGAGACTGTCATTTCCCCATTGTATGTCCATGGCCCCTTTATCGAATATTAGTTGACCATATATGTTTGGGTTAATGTTTGGAGTCTCTATTCTGTTCCATTGGTCTGTGGCTCTGTTCTTGTGCCATTACCAAATTGTCTTCATTACTGTGGCTTTGTAGTAGAGCTTGAAGTTGGGGAGTGAGATCCCCTCCACTTTATTCTTCCTTCTCAGGATTGCTTTAGCTATTCGGGGTCTTTGGTGTTTCCATATAAATTTTTGAACTACTTGTTCTAGTTCATTGAAGAATGCTGTTGGTAGTTTGATAGGGATTGCATCGAATCTGTATATTGCTTTGGGCAGGATGGCCATTTTGACGATATTAATTCTTCCTAGCCAGGAACATGGGATGAGTTTCCATTTGTTAGTGACCTCTTTAATTTCTCTTAAGACTGTCTTATAGTTTTCAGGGTATAGGTCTTTCACTTCCTTGGTTAGGTTTATTCCTAGGTATTTTATTCTTTATGATGCTATGGTGAATGGAATTGTCTTCCTGATTTCTTTTTCTATTAGTTTATTGTTAGTGTATAGGAAAGCCACAGATTTCTGTGTGTTAATTTTGTATCCTGCAACTTTGCTGAATTCCGATATTAACTCTAGTAGTTTCAGAGTGGAGTCTTTAGGGTTTTTTATGTACAATATCATGTCATCTGCAAATAGTGACAGTTTAACTCCTTCTTTACCAATCTTGATTCCTTGTATTTCTTTGTTTTGTCTAATTGCCGTGGCTAGGACCTCCAGTACTATGTTGAGTAACAGTGGGGAGAATGGGCATCCCTGTCTTGTTCCTGATCACAGAGGAAAAGCTTTCAGCTTCTCACTGTTCAGTATGATGTTGGTTGTGGGTTTGTCATATATGGCCTTTATTATGTAGAGGTACTTGCCCTCTATACCCATTTTACTGAGAGTTTTTATCATGAATGGATGTTGAATTTTATCGAATGCTTTTTCAGCATCTATGGAGATGATCATGTGGTTTTTGTCTTTCTTTTTGTTGATGTGGTGGATGATGTTGATGGATTTTCGAATGTTGTACCATCCTTGCATCCCTGGGATGAATCCCATTTGGTCATGGTGTATGACCCTTTTGATGTATTTTTGAATTCGGTTTGCTAATATTTTTTGAGTATTTTTGCATCTACGTTCATCAGGGATATTGGTCTGTAGTTTTTTTTTTGGTGGGGTCTTTGCCTGGTTTTGGTATTAGGGTGATGTTAGCTTCATAGAATGAGTTTGGGAGTATTCCCTCCTCTTCTATTTTTTGGAAAACTCTAAGGAGAATGGGTATTATGTCTTCTCTGTATGTCTGATAAAATTCCGAGGTAAATCCATCTGGCCCCAGGGGTTTTGTTCTTTGGTAGTTTTTTGATTACCTCTTCAATTTCGCTGCTGGTAATTGGTCTGTTTAGATTTTCTGTTTCTTTCTGGGTCAGTCTTGGAAGGTTGTATTTTTCTAGGAAGTTATCCATTTCTCCTAGGTTTCCCAGCTTGTTAGCATATAGGTTTTCATAGTACTCTCTAATAATTCTTTGTATTTCTGTGGGGTCCGTCGTGATCTTTCCTTTCTTGTTTCTGATTCTGTTGATTTGTGTTGACTCTCTTTTCCTCTTAATAAGTCTGGCTAGAGGCTTATCTATTTTGTTTATTTTCTCAAAGAACCAGCTCTTGGTTTCATTGATTTTTGCTATTGTTTTATTCTTCTCAATTTTATTTATTTCTTCTCTGATCTTTATTATGTCCCTCCTTCTTCTGACCTTAGGCCTCATTTGTTCTTCTTTTTCCAATTTTGATAATTGTGACATTAGACCATTCATTTGGGATTGTTCTTCCTTCTTTAAATATGCCTGGATTGCTATATACTTTCCTCTTAAGACTGCTTTTGCTGTATCCCACAGTAGTTGGGGCTTTGTGTTGTTGTTGTCGTTTGTTTCCATATATTGCTGGATCTCCATTTTGATTTGGTCATTGATCCATTGATTATTTAGGAGCATATTGTTAAGCCTCCATGTGTTTCTGGGCCTTTTTGCTTTCTTTGTACAATTTATTTCCAGTGTTATTCCTTTGTTGTCTGAAAAGTTGGTTGGTAGGATTTCAGTCTTTTGGAATTTACTGAGGCTCTTTTTGTGGCCTAGTATGTGGTCTATTGTGGAGAATGTTCCATGTGCACTTGAGAAGAATGTGTACCCTGTTGCTTTTGGATGTAGAGTTCTGTAGATGTCTATTAGGTCCATCTGTTCTAGTGTGTTGTTCAGTGCCTCTGTGTCCTTACTTATTTTCTTTCTGGTGGATCTGTCCTTTGGAGTGAGTGGTGTGTTGAAGTCTCCCAGAATGAATGCATTGCATTCTATTTCCTCCTTTAATTCTGTTAATATTTGTTTCACATATGTTAGTGCTCCTGTATTGGGTGCATATATATTTATAATGGTTATATCCTCTTGATGGACTGAGCCCTTTATCATTATGTAATGTCCTTCTTTATGTTTTGTTACTTTCTTTATTTTGAAGACTATTTTGTCTGATACTAGTATTGCAATACCTGCTTTTTTCTCTCTGTTGTCTGCATGAAATATCTTTTTCCGTCCCTTGACTTTAAGTCCGTGCATGTCTTTGGGTTTGAGGTGAGTCTCTTGTAAGCAGCATATGGATGGGTCTTGCTTTTTTATCCATTCTATTACTCTGTGTCTTTTGATTGGTGCATTCAGTCCATTTACATTTAGGCTGATTATTGAAATGTATGTACTTATTGCCATTGCAGGCTTTAAGTTTGTGGTTACCAAAGGTTCACGGTTAGTTTCTTCACTATCTTACTGTCTAACTTAACTCGCTTATTGAGCTATTATAAACACGGTCTGATGATTCTTTATTTCTCTTCCTTCTTATTCCTTCTCCTCCCTTCTTCATATGTTGGGTGTTTTGTTCTGTGCTCTTTTTAGGAGTGCTCCCGTCTAGAGCAGTCCCTGTAAGATGCCCTGTAGAGCTGGTTTGTGGGAGGCAAATTCCCTCAACTTTTGCTTTTCTGGAAATTGTTTAATCCCTCCTTCATATTTAAATGATAATCATGCTGGATACAGTATTCTTGGTTCGAGTCCCTTCTGTTTCATTGCATTAAGTATATCATGCCATTCTCTTCTGGCCTGTAGGGTTTCTGTTGAGAAGTCTGATGATAGCCTGATGGGTTTTCCTTTGTAGGTGACCTTTTTTTCTCTCTGGCTGCCTTTAATACTTTGTCCTTGTCTTTGACCTTTGTCATTTTAATTATTATGTGTCTTGGTGTTGCCCTCCTTGGATCCCTTGTCATGGGAGTTCTGTGTACCTCTGTGGTCTGAGAGGCCATTTCTTTCCCTAGTTTGGGGAAGTTTTCAGCAATTATTTCTTCATAGACACTTTCTATCCCTTTTTCTCTCTCTTCTTCTTCTGGTACCCCTATAATGCGGATATTGTTCCGTTTCAATTGGTCACACAGTTCTCTTAAAATTCTTTCATTCCTGGAGATCCTTTCATCTGTCTCTGCATCAGCTTCTCTGCGTTCCTGTTCTCTGTTTTCTAGTCCATTAATGGTCTCTTCTATCTTGTCCATTCTGTTTTGAAGTCCTTCCAGAGCTTGTTTTATTTCTGTATTCTCCCTCCTTAGTTCTATCATATTTCTCTGCACTTCCATCAGCATGGTTATGACTTTTGTTTTGAATTCTTTTTCAGGAAGACTGGTTAAATCTATCTCCCCAGGTTCCTTCTCAGGGGAAGTTGTAGAAGATGTTGAAGCTCTCTGGGTTAGTCTTGTCTGGATCAAATTTTTTTGCCTTTTCATGTTGATAGGTGCAGTGGTGAGCTATTGACGTGTCTATCAGCTGGGAGAGTCAAAACTCTTTCCACTTGGCTCCTGGCCTTTCTTTACTGGGACAACTGCAACCCCTAGTGGCTTGTGTTGGGCAATTGCATGTAGACTGGGTCTTTGTATCTTGCCTGGCCAGTATGGAGGAAGCTCCCTTGCTGTGCGTGTGGCCATCCTCAGGCTGCTGCTCTGCTATGGCGGGGCCCCGGAGGGGTAATGGATGGGGGGCTGTTTGGCTGTTTACCTCCGTGAGGGGTCTCAGAGCTGTTGCCCAAGGGGTTAGTGTGCCCGGAGTTCCCTGGAATTTCCAGCTGCTGGACTGTGACCCGGGATCATTCCGTCCAGCTGTGGCATCCCTGTCCCTTTAAGACTTTCAAAAAGCACTTGCTTTTCTTTGTCACAGGGGCACCGGCTTCGGGACCCACTCACAGGTCTTACTGTCCTGTTTCCCTAGTATCCAGCACCCCACGCATTCACTGTGTCTGCGCTCTTGTGCGGATGGCTGGGGCTGGGTGTTTAGCAGTCCTGGGCTCCCTCTCCCTCCCTGCTCAGACTCCTCTCCTCCCGCCGGGAGCTGGGGTGAGGGGCCTCAGGTCCCACTGGGCTGTGGCTTGTATCTTACCCCTTTCATCAGGTGCTGGGTTCTCGCAGGTGTCGATGTAGTCTGGCTGTTGTCCTGTGTCTTCTGGTCTCTCTTTTAGGATTAGTTGTATTTGTTGTATTTTCAAAAATATATATGTTTTTGGTTGGAGATTCTCACTGTCCTACTCACGCCACCATCTTGGCTCCGCCCTCAAATTTTTCACTGCAACCTTATTTTTAATAATGAAAATTTGAAAATAGGTTCCTTCAATAGGAGATTGTCTAGTTAAACAGGCTCATTCTTGTAACAGCACATTCTGCAGTTTTTGAAAGGAGTGACATAGATTCTATACTTACTGAAGTGAAAACATGTCATGTTGTAATACTGAGTAAAAAAGGCAGAAGCTAAGTGAAGTAGTGTGTAGAATGCCATGTATGGTACCAGTGTTACCTTTTTAGTTTTGATGAATGTACTGTGGTTATGCTGGGTGCCAACATTAGAGAAAACTGGAGGGAACATACATAGGACTCTCATATTCTCTTTGCAACTCTTCTGTAAATCCAAAATTATTTCAGAATAACAAATCAGATATACTTACTGTAGTACATTTACAATCTACCAGGATGATTCTACTATATAATTAATTATTAACATGGGAGAGCATTGTTATAATAGATGATAAATGAGGGAGGAAAACACGAAGATTTGTTACAAGTGTCCCATGTCAAGTCATCGTGAAGCTGGTGGTAAATACAAAGCCTAAATAGCAGGGCCATTAATGCTTTTACAGATTTGGGTAAGCAATTAGTGGTTTGCATCATTCTGTCATTCTGAACTTGGTTCTTTAAGAAAACTCTAAGATCTCCAGGGAACTTTATGGAGACAGTAAGAACTGTACTTTCATCCCACCAGACAGGGTGGTTCAGTGTCTATGGAAATGGATTTTTCCTAGGAAAAATTCTTTTGTAAGTTCATCCCCACTCCCCCATCCCTGTGAATTGCTCCAGCAGATAATGTAGTTCCATTCCCTCTTTTGCCACAGCTTCTTATAGACAGATCCAGGCATGCTAGGGAACTCACAATTTCATCAGTCATTGTGGATATAAAGTACTAGAGTATTGGTAAGAAAGGAGGAAAGAGAGAATCATAAACAGGCCAGCTGATCCAGAGATATATGACTAACTAGCCATCTCATAAAATTGTACACATTTAAATTGATCATCTGTTGTTTTTGGAGAAATGAAGCAAAAGCCAAGTTTGCCTTTATTTTCCTAAACACAATACGGTGTCAGCATTATTTTCAAATGGTGGGGTACAGGTACAATTGGTTGTACAGAAAGAATAAACTTGTCTCAGTGATGGAGTTATCACTCATGTGAATGATGAATCTTTTCAAATGTAATAAATAGTTCAGGGCAGGAACCTTAGGCAGAGAAGGTTGGGTGCAGCAGGCGTCATAGGGTAGAGTGAGGCATGCACCTTGCTTTAACTCCTGTCTTCAATTATCAAAGGTTATCAAAGGGAAAAAAAGGTAAACTTTGCCCTCTCTGCATATTTTCTGTAGGCTAGAATGGATCACACCACAGAGTTGAAAGCATTTTTACAGAGCAAATAAGGGCCACCAAGTTGAGGTTATTTGGTGTTATCATCTAATGCACAGCTGAAAAAGGTACATACCCACTATCTAAGCTCTCTTGTTATATTTCTATAAATTAGAGGCTTTCCACTGATGCCTGCTATATATGCTTCCAAGTATGATTATTTGCAGATCACAAGTAAATAGTATATCCTTATACATCATCAATGCAAGAAAGGACCATTGAGGACAGTACTGACACTTACTTATTAATGTTTTTTCTCTTTTTTTAGTTGAAATTCATTTTCCTAAAAGGAGTTTGATATGTGTTGGCATTATAAAACAAAAAGTCAAGAAAATTAATTTGTAATTATGCTTAAGATACATCAGTGAAGTGTTCTGGACTGGATTTATTACAGAAATTATCCATCCACCGATGTTTACTTCACTGGTTGCCTTCAACTATGTCTGCCTCTAAGCAGCATTTAAAATGTGGAAACCTAAGGATGTATAATAAACACTTCCATTTGAAACTGCACATGTACATTTCCTTGCATATTGTAGTTCTACTTGTTTTACATACTGTATATACAGGACATATACAGTATGTATATCACATGTACACAGATATTTTGTAAACCTACCTCTCTATGTACATGTCCCATATACAATCAAAAAAGTATTTTGTGAAATGACATGTTAAAATGTTGGGCAGATAAAGTACTCTAGACTCATTTGGAATTAACTGGAAGGAGTTCAGGATCCTCTCACAGTAGGATTTTGATCATATTTAAAGATTTTAAAAAATGAAAATGCTGTTTTATTTATTTTGGCAATGGTTCTTATTTTTTTTCAAGTGCTTTAATGAGGGACTCAGATAACTTCAAAATAATAACAGCTAGCAGAATGGAAAAAGCTAATAAATTAACTTTTTGGGAAATTTGGAATTATCCAGATGTATTTTGTGGTAATTTAGTCTAAATTATAAAAGAGCTGCATTTTTCATGTTATCATATGCAAAATAATAACAATATTTTGTCATTGCTAACTTTCAGAAAAGAAAATAAATATGACATATTTGACATATATCCTTAGAAATATTTCAGAAGAATATTTCATTTGAAATTCTTTTAGTAACTGTATATTTAAGTTTTTTCATATACTGGGAATTTTAGTTCTACAGATAAGACAAATATTTTTAAAGGAACATATGAAAGTAAAAATGGAAATTGATGTCAGTTGGTTTATTACATCAGTGAAGATCTAAATCCTATAAAGGAAGGTGACAGGTAATAATAGAAGAGCATATCCTATTCATAGATAGAAAAAATCATTTCTATGCACATTAAATGGACTGCGTGAAGGTTTAGACTCCATCTGACAGACATCTCAATATTTAAAATTCTTAAAATCACCCATGTATTTTTTAAAATAAGGATAAAACAGATTTCAAGAAGCCTTTCAAATGAGAGGAAATTTTTAGGTAAATATTCTAAATCTAATATCAAAGAAAGAAATGCATTAACAAAATTTCTAATTTGTCACTGATGGTTTATTTTGTATTAACATGTATCTGATAAGATCATTTATAGTATGATATCAATATACATATATATGCAATTTGAATCTTTAATTCGGTTGTTTGAATTGTCATTGTTCATTGTTAGTTTGAAAGAAAATAATTAGGAATTTGAATTCAACTAGTCCCTTCATTTTAAATAAAGTTTTGTCTAGTTTTGAGTATTACAATATTGTTCATATATATGAATGCTCTCAGTAGAATTGCTGATTTGCACTGAACTGACACTGAAAGATTTCAAGACAATGATTGTATGTTTGTATAATATTTTTGTTCAAACATGATTTTGTCTCACATTATGTAAGAAATATACTGTACTTGGGGCAGAATTAATGCAGTTTCTGGTGTTTTGGGACTATCTCTAAATATATTTCAATTAAAGCAATGTGGTTTGCATTTTTTAACATTTTTTCATGATTAAACTTTCTGAATGGTTTTAGTATAACTCTTTTGAATTACATATAATGCATTTTAAAACACCATTCTCAATTTTCCATCTTGATTCTAAAACCAACTACTCCAAATAAACATTCAGCAACTGAAATGTCACAGCCTATTCAGTCCTGGGATCTTTTCTCCCTTGTTTTTCATGCAGCCCCACCATCAGACATGCAGGAACACTTGAATTTGGGGCCAGGGCAGGGAGGGGACGGACTCTGAGTCAGTTTTGACTGCGAGATCCCATCGCTTCCCCCTGCTCTGGGCATGGAGGCTGCAGCCCTGTGCTTGTGGTCTTCCTGCACAGCACCTGCGGGATCAGCCCCAACCATGCAGGTATGTGATGGCCAGAACAAGGACAGGTACATCGTCGCTCTGCCCCCAGCATGGCCCTCCTCATATCCTAGCGAGGGCTGCTTACCTGCAGTAACTTGGTCTAGCTTAGCTCATCAGCAACATCCCTTTCTGCTGGGCTGACTCATCCTCTCCTTCGCCTGCCACCTCTTCATTCTGATCTTCAGCAGACAGGCTGCCAACCTCAGGGGCACCTGCTGCATTGGCTGGACTGAGCTCTTCATCATCAGTCACCTCTGTTCCAAGGCCTTTCTCTCTGGGTTCCCAGACTTTCAAATCTGGGGCTGCTGGAGAGCGGCTTTTGTTAAAATTCACCTAGACAGGTCTCAGAACCTATACTTGTGAGTAAAAGCTACTGAAGTCCTAGGTTTATGAATTTCCAGATGAAGGAAGAATTTCTGCCTAACCAGAAATAAGCAGCTACCCAACATCGTGGAGCATTTTCAGGGTTTTGATGATATTATATAACTATATGCCATTCTTGCTAAGAATACCTCAGTAAAGCTGCAGTATAAACAAAACGGGGAGATTGTTTTCCATGTGTCAGTTCACCATGATAGCATTTCATCTCAGTCTTGGATTTGACTGCTGGTTTCTTTGTACAGCATTAGAACATTTGGCTTCAACCTCACAAAACTGTGGCTTTCATCTGAATTCTTCCTGCACATTTAAAATGCATTCTCATTTATGGTTGTTGTTAAGAATCAATGTGAGGAGGTTTCATATCACTTTTAAGATTCTTATTTTGCTATCCTGGTATATACTTCTTTGTGTTTGCATTAATTAACAAATAAATGGTTACAATAATCTTTTAATTAAGTTACATTAATGCTATATCAGGAGACATCATTTCAGTGGGTACTGTATTGAGGAAGCCTCTTACAAAAATCGTGCAAGCAGATGTTTGATTAACAAACCAAAGTACAAGAACAACCGATTTGCTAATACCTTTATTAAGCATATCTCATACCCACTAGATAAGCCAAAGACAATCTGCCCTTCTTTCTTCACCTCGTTCCTTAGTTACCAATGAAAATGTCATTTCCTTTTTAGTAAAAGTGAAACTGTAGGATGATGTCAACAAAGCTGGGTTTGTCATTAGTGAAACAATCCCAGGAGACAGCCCTGTGCTGGACCTGTCACTGTGAAACCCAGGTTGATAAGTGGCAAGCTGTTCATAGATTGAGTTATCTCCCAGTAGCTTGAACATTTTAAGTCCGGTTGAAAGTTTTGAAACCCTTTAAAATGTCACATAATCAGGCCAGTGCTCCTCCACTTTGCTGGAATCCCTGCAGTATCCCTGCCATCAGCTTACGCCTGCCATGCTCTCTCTCAGGCTGAGTGTTGGGACATGAAGTGGGAACCAAGCCCTTTGCACCAGTTACATGTGGGTGCTGAGGGTCTGTGTGCAATCCTGTGTAAGGCTAAGCCTTCAGGGAAAATGGGGATGGGCAGCTAACTTGAGGAGGTAATATATTTAAAATGTTACTTATTTACACAGGTAACACTTAAAATTCATGTCATTAATGGAAGAAAAAAGAAAATCTTATTCATAAATGAGACAGATGATAAGAACTAAACACAGTTTATGGCATAAAGAAATATATAATCAAATGTGGTGTGGTATTCATGATCTATTTCCTGGGGGATTATAAAAGGAATTTCTTTTCCGGAGACTAAGATTATAAAAAGTGGCTAATTTGTGGAGAAAAATAGTTTTTAAATGTAAAATGAGAATATGCCATTGTGTAGCAAAATTAAGATTTTAAATTTTAATGCATCCTGAAATGCATCTGTGACTTTCAGTGCTTTAAGACGCGAGATGCCCAAGAGAGCCAGTAAAATTCAAAAATGTTTTGCTAGCTATTTGGGAAAAGTCCACAGTAGGCAGAAGGCTACAGAACTGAAATCTCAAGAACTTATCCAATGTGTAGATGTTTGTCCATTAAAACAAACAACAAAAAAACTTAAAACAAGTAGAGTTAGAGTCACCATAGTAACTAACTTCCCATCTCCACCGTTGTTTGTGGTCAGGAATAACATGTGGCCACACGCTCAGGAGCACAAGCCATTTGGGGTCGGGACACAGGAGGTGTGAGAGCAACAGCTTTTCCACTATCATAGGGAATCGAGAGTTAGGGGCTCAGAGGGCTCTGCCTCTGATCAGTCTCCTCTAAATTAGATTCCTGAGTGTAAACCCCCCCACACACAGGGACAGAGCTCATCTAGCAATTTCTATTTCCCTTCTGCTCCTTGTTAGAGATCTTGCCATTTCAGAGGGTGGCATTTTAACTGATCCTTCTGTGGCTTGTTTCTGAGAACAACTGTAGGATGATGGCCTGAGGGGAAAAGGAACTTAAAGGAAAAAGAGGGGAAAAAAATACGAAAGCAAGTTCTGGGTAACTTTGAAATGCAGCCCCATAAATGCTTAATAATACTACTTGGAAACTCCACACTACATGCACCTGTCAGTTTTTCTGCAGCTTTGTTTTGTTTCGTTTTGCCTTTTTTTAAACTATAAAAATATGTCTAGTGTTTTCAGAGGTTGGAGCAAGAAGGTACTTCCACCCTGTGATTCATTTTTCTATGGGGAAAATGATAACTCAGTTGCCCTATTTTTATTAAAAGTCAAGATTTTTATGAGCATTTTAAAGAAAGATTCTTCTTTGCCCTCTTACCCCTTCTTTTATGGAAGCTGAAATTAGTGTCACAGAGTTCAGGCATCCTATACTTTCTGAATGGTGGTAAGTCAGCTGTTATCTGCTTCCTGCTCTACTTAGAGTGAGAAAAATTACACAGCAATATTTGGAATGAAAAGCTGAGAGTTCTGATGTTAAACAGTTTTTCTGACTCTTTTCCAAAATATTCTCAAAATAGATTCCAATTTCCTCCTGGAATCCTCCATGCACCAACATGTTAGCATTTACTGGGTAGTTGATAAGTTGCACTTACTTAACTCTGCAGGCACATTTGCATATGCTTCAAATTCTTTCAGTCACTTGTACCTTCAATTTTATTTTGCCTATTTTGTAATCTGACTTCTGAACTTCTATTCAGAAGATAATCTGTCTTAATTAAAAGACAACTTCCCTTTCCCTGGGATGTACAAGAAAATAAGAATGTCCAACAGTCTTAAGCTTGAAGAGCTGAGACATGAGAGATTATATTGTGTTAAGAGGGAAGATTAACATTTCTCTTTTATCTTAAAAATGTAAGATGAAGAGAATAGGAAGGATGGCTAGGCACTACACATAGGTCACTCCTGTATTTAAGTGTTCAGAGAAATGTACTCTGATATGTGATGACTGTTTGCCTGATTGTCTAGATCCTCAACCCATGGATGGCTTCTGAAATAGTCTTTCTCTGAAACTAGAATGCCTCCCTCCTTCAATACAAGACCTTGGCTTTGACTTTGACATAACGGCTTTTTGTTGATTTGTGGGTTTTACTTACTATATTCACACAGGTGACCATATTGTTTCTGTTTTTACCAAATTCACTACATCTACCCTAATTCTCTCTCATATGCCCACCATCACGTTTATCTAGTTATTTGCCATCTCTCACTTTGATTGTGATAATGTCTTCTCAACTTGTACGTGTGAGTCTCAGAAGACACACTCCATTGCCTGATCCCCTCATACTTAATGTTGAGCAGCAATATCTACTTTCTTGAACATTGTTTCCTTGGTCTCCATTCATGGGTATGTCCTGCTTCCAGCTTCAACACATTCCAGATTTTGCTTTTGTCAACACACAGTCAAATCCAGTATTACTTTTTGGAATTTTGCAATTGCACCTCTTCTCTTGATTCAGTCTGAAGGTTCCACATCGAAAACTGGCTTATGTTTCGCTCCATGAGCTCTTCCAGCTGGTGGTCTCACCTGCCTGAGGGCTCACACTCCACAATGAAACACAGCCAGCTCCTGCCATCTCTGGCGTCCTGGCTAGCAGATGTTATACCAATCCCTGGAGACAAGCCTTCACTATTTAACTCTGACAGTGCTATTTTGTCCCTGGAGCTTTGTGGAACCATCTTGATTCCTGAAAAATAAAGGTTAATGTCATCCTTACTATACAATAAAAACAGCTTATTCTAGTTCCTTTATCATTTTTTTCTCTGTCCCTCAAAATATCACTTTTTTTACTTCTCTCTTACTATTTCTACCCTCTGTTCTTCTCCAAATCATGAGAATCATGAGATTCTCAAGATGCCTCGACTTGTTGATAACCTTCAGCCTGACATTACCTTCTGCCTTTTACTAGGATGTTTTCTGATTTGAGAGAAAAGGACTTGTCCCTTCCCTGGATTGGCTGTTGGGAAACTACACTCCCCAAATCACTTTTCATAGTCACTAGCTACCATTTCCCCTTATTCTACTCCAGAGATGCATTTCTTTTGCTATGAATAAGGTGCATTGGTGCCAACTGTGTTAATGTAGAGTTTCTGTGCTACGCATCCTGGGCCCATGTCCATTTCCTTGGGGTCGTCCTGGCTTGTGAACATTGATGGTCAGGAAGAGACCTTTGCAATGCCCTTTGCATACTGCCCTGCAGTATTAAGCTGTTATTGGCAATGATGACATTAAAGGTGACTGACTTAGCCGGAAGACAGGAACCTTTGCTTTTTATTTCTGAAGGAGGATGATCTGGGAGAGAAAAGAGAAGAGTGTATTCTACTCTTCCCTAGAAACCTACTCTTAATAGACTTAGTACACAAACTATTAACATTAAATAACCCTTTAGATCACTAAGTAAGTCCCTGAATTTTGCTATATGCAGACAATCCTATTCCAACGTAGAGGCAGTAAATTGGACAATTTCTTCTTTTTGTCTTTGCATTTCACATCCTTCCACATGGAATTTTTATTTTGAAATGTATTTCACATTTACAGTACAAAAGAATGTAGAAAATAAGACTGCAGTTGCCCCTCGAATAACATAGCCGTAAGGGGCCATGACTGCATATCATAGGCAAAAATCTGAATATAGCTTCTGACTCCCCAAAAGCATGATTACTAACACCCTACTATTGAACTTACCTTGCCTTATCAAGAACATAATAGTCAATTAACACATATTTTCTATGTTATATGTATGTCTTCTTTTGATAAAGTAAGCTAGAGGAAAGGAAATATTTTTCAAATTATCATAAATCTCCAAAAAATATTTATAATATATTTATTGAAAAGCATCCATATTTAAGTGAATGTTTATAAATAAATTAAAAAATATAAGAACCTAAGTAATACATAGGATGGAATTTACTTTTAAAAATCATGGTTTAGTTTTTTGTTCAATTAGAGAATATAGAATATATATTGTAAAAAATATATGAGTACCCATACAAAGAGAGAGTGCTTCCTTTGCTGGTTTAGTAATTTAAGCATACTTTATCTTTTAGCGTTTATGTTTAGAAGATAAATGCCCTACCTAGATATTTTCTATGTTTCCTCATTTTGGGTGTCTATTTGAAGGGTTATGTTTTGTTTGTCCTTTAATTGGCTGCACAGGAAAAGTAATCCTGCATTGTGAGTTTAGCATTTTCTTCATTGTCTCCCATGCATCCTATTGTCTGTGTGCACACGGTATGGCCAACGCCACGTCTGCCTCCTTGACTGTGCAACCACCCAGAATACCAAAGCCCCTCCATGTGGAGCATGCCCACATGTGTAAGACCAAGACTGGAAAGGTGGGTGGCCTCACATTGCACTGAATGGCTTCCTTTTCCTCTTGGTCCCCATTACAGATACTGCAATGGGCATTTGCTGTGCTCCCCACATGTGTTCTGGACAGGCTGGGGTCCTTGGGAATGGTGCACAGCCCAGTGCGGTGGCAGCATTCAAGCTTGCTGCTGGACTTGTGAGAATAGGCCTAACCGCCCCAGCTGTGATATGGTAAGTGGAAGCCTCCTCATCCCCAGGCCACGATCTAGAGCTGGGAGTCAAGTCAGCACACTCCAGGTGCTTTCATGCCCAAATGCCAAATAAGGTACACTGCAAACACTAAGAGTTCTGCATCCTGGAGTGCTCTGCCACCCTAGATGCTCTGAAACACTAGACACTGTGCATCACCCAAGTTTCCTCGGTAAATGAGAATGTCCAGAGAAAATACTGGGAGGTAAGTGCAGCCTATAGGCTTTCTGAACTAAGTATTAGCATGTGGATGACCTATCCCAGAATTTCCTCAGTTCTGATTTATGTGCTATGACAAAGAATTTAGGCTGCTTAATTCTGGTCACTGTATTTGGTTTGGTCGAATGGAGGGAGCTGTCCATACAGAGCCCCCACTAAGGTACAGAACACAGAATGAATGTGACACATTATGAGAATAAGAAAACTCTGAAGTCAGAGAGTTGGCGTCAATTTAGAGGGAATAAGTTAGAACTTATGGCTTTGTTTTCCTCTGCCTTAGCAGGTCATATTTCTTTTAACACTTTAAACTTTTGAATTTTATTTGTGCAAGTACCTTTCCCAAGGCCCGCTGTTGCCCATTCTGTGCCGTATGTCAGGATGACTGAGCACAGATGGCTGCCAGCTTTTCCTTTCATTCGCCTTCCCCTCAGCGGATGCAGCCAGTGGGGACGTCTGGGGAGAAGTTCAGCTTGAGAAGGTCTCGCTTGGCCTCCTTCTTCCTGGTCTTTGCAGCACTTTGGTCCCTCAGTTCCTGAGGCTGAGAGATGTTTTTTGTGCTGCTGTAAAGCTTATTTTTGCAAAATGCAAAAACTGGAATACTCCAGATAGCCTTCAGAAATTTGGAGAGAAGAAGACGGTTATGAGGTGTTTTCTCAGACTCTACCAGACCCAAGGAGAGTTATGTTATTAGGATTTACAATTAGATTTATTTCCACATATATATATGATATATACTGATAAATTTAATGACTTTTCATATGCTCAAATCTAAGATTATTTTTATAAATATAAAAGGTAAATCAGGTGGGGGATCAAGATGGTGGCATGAGTAGGGCAGCGGCAATCTCCTCCCAAAACCATATATATTTTTGAAAATACAACTATTCCTAAAAGAGAGACCAGAAGATACAGTACAACAGTCAGGCTACATCTACATCTGCGAGAACTCAGCACCTCACAAAAAGGGTAAGATACAAAGCTGTGACCCGGCAGGACCCAAGCACTCCCCCAACCCAAGCTCACTGGTGGGAGGAAAAGAATCAGAGTGGGGAGGGAGTGGAAGCACAGGACTGCTAAATAACCAGCCCTAGTAATCTGCGCCGGGAGCACAGACACACCTTGCATGGTGTACCGGATATTAGAGAAATGGAAAAGTAAAATCCGAGACAGAGACTGTGAGTGGGTCCCCACAGCCAGCTCCCCTGGGACAAAAGGAAAGCAGATGCTTTTTAAAAGTCTTAAAGGGACAAGGGATCAACAGCTGGACAAAATTGTCCCAGCACACTCAGCCCAGCAGGCTGGGAATATTGAGGAACTTCAGGCTCCCTAACCCCCTGGGGAGTAACAGCCCCAAAGGCCCTCTTGGTGATAAGAAGCCTGCCATTCATTCCCCCCAGCCAGCATGGCAAGCAAACTGGCTGACCCACCACAGCTGTGGAGCAGCCAGAGAACAGCGCCGCCCACAACAATCACAGAGTCTCCACCAAGCGCACAGCTAATTGGGACAAACAGAGGAAACCATAGCAAGGTTCGTAAGGCACAAAGGGGTGCCATTCTCACAGGAGAACACACCCAGCACGTCTGCCACCACCTGCAGAGATTATCCCAGTGACTGCTCCCAGTGGGCAGGTAACCGGCACAGGCAGCTGAAGCTGGAGCAAGGTCCGTAAGGCACGAAGGGGCACTGTTCTTGCAGGAGAACACACCCAGAGCAGCTACAACTCCATGCAGTGCACTAGGTTACCCCGAGGGCCACCCTGCCCATGGCAGCTCACGAGATTATCCCAGAGACTACTCCCCTGTGTGCCAGTAGATGGCACAGACGGCAGAGAAGGGCAAGGCAATCAAGAAGCAGAAAGAGACTTTGTTCTCCCAGCTGACACACATGCCACCTGCCTGTGACCACTCCTATCACCACGAAAAGACAGAAGAATCTAGTCCAGTGAAAAATCACTCAGAGAAACCCAGAGAGATGGCCTCATGAGATAGATATAACCAATCTTCCTTAAAAATAATTCAAAATAAAAGTCATAACCATGCTGATGAACCTGCAGAGAAATATACAAGAGCTAAGGGATGAAGTCTGGAGGGAGATAACAGAAATGAAGCAATCAATAGAAGGTCTTAAGAGCAGACTGGATGAGGTGCAAGAGACTGTTAATGAAATAGAAATCAGAGAACAGGAACACAGAGAAGCTGAGGCAAAGAGAGATAAAAGGATCCCTAGGAATGAAAGAATATTAAGAGAACTGCATGACCAATCCAAATGGAACAATATTCGCATAATAGGGGTTCAGAAGAAGAGAGAGAAAAAGGGATAGAAAGTGTCTTTGAAGAAATAATTGCTGAAAACTTCCCCAAACTAGGGAAAGAAATGGCCTCTCAGACCATGGAAGTCCACAGATCTCCCAACACAAGGGACCTAAGGAGGACAGCACCAAGACATACAATAATTAAAATGGCAAAGATCAAAGAAAAGTACAGAGTACTAAAGGCAGCCAGAGAGAGAAAAAAGATCATCTACAAAGGAAAACCCATCAGGCTACCATCAGACTTCTCAACAGAAACCTTACAGGCCAGAAGAGAATGGCATGATATATTTAATGCAATGAAACAGAAGGGCCTTGAACAAGGATACAGTATCCAGTACAATTATCATTAAAATATGAAGGAGGGATTAAAAAATTCCCAGACAAGCAAAAGTTGAGGGAATTTGCCTCCCACAAACCACCTCTACAGGATATTTTAAAGGGAATGCTCTAGATAGAAGCAATCCTAAGGCTAAATAGATAACAACAGAGAAAATAAAATCACAGCAAAGAAAGCAGACCAAAAAAATACTAACTAAAGTGAAAAAATAAAATTGACTATCCACAAAAGCAGTCAAAGGAAACAAAAGAGTATGCAATAAAACACCTAACATATAAAGAATGGAGGAGGAAGAATAAGAAGGGAGTGACATAAAGAATCATCAGACTGTTTACAATAGCTTAATAAGAGAATTAAGTTAGACAGTTAGATAGTAAAGAAGCTACCCTTGAACCTTTGGTAACCACGAATAAAAAGCCTGCAATGGCAATAAGTACATATCTATCAATAATCAGCCTAAATGTAAATGGACCGAATGTACCAATCAAAAGACACAGAGTAATAGAATGGATAAAAAGGCAAGACCCATTTATGTGCTGCTTACAGGAGACTAACCACAAACACAAAGATATACACAGACTTAAAGTGAAGGGATGAAAAAAGATATTTCATGCAAACAATAGTGAGAAAAAAGCAGGTGTTGCAGTACTTGTATCCGACAAAATCAACTTCAAAACAAAGAAAGTAACAAGAGATAAAGAAGGATATTACATAATGATAAAGGGCTCAGTCCAACAAGTGGATATAACCATTATAAATATATATGCACCCAACACGGGAGCACCAACATATGTGAAAGAAAAACGAACAGAATTAAAGGAGGAAATAGAATGTAATGCATTCATTTTGGGAGACTTCAACACACCACTCATTCCAAAGGACACATCAACCAGAACAGAAAATAAGTAAGGACACAGAGACACTGAACAACACACTAGAACAGATGAACCTAACAGACATGTACAGAACTCTACACCCAAAAGCAGAAGGATACACATTCTTCTCAAGTACACATGGAACATTTTCCAGAATAGACCACATACTAGGCCAAAAATAGAGCCTCAGTAAATTAAAAAAGATTGAAATCCTACTAACCAACTACTCAGATCACAAAGGTATAAAACTAGAAATAAATTGTACAAAGAAAACAAAAAGGCTCACAAACACATGGAGGCTTAACAACATGCTCCTAAATAATCAATGGGTCAATGACCAAATTAAAATAGAGATCAAGCAATATATGGAGACAAATGACACTAACAGCACTAAGCCCCAACTTCTGTGGGACACAGCAAAGGCAGTTCTAAGAGGAAAGTATATAGCAATCGAGGCATATTTAAAGAAGGAAGAACAATCCCAATTGAATAGTCTAAAGTCACAATTTTTGAAACTGGAAAAAGAAGAATAAATCAGGCCCAAAGTCAGCAGAAGGAAGAACATAATAAAGATGAGAGAAGAAATAAATAAAATTGAGAAGAATAAAACAATAGAACAAATAAATGAAACCAAGGTCTTGCTCTTTGAGAAAATAAACAAAATAGATAAACCCCTAGCCACACATATTAAGAGAAAAAGAGAATCTACACATATAAACAGAATCAGAAATGAGAAAGGAAAAATTACGATGGACCCCACAGAAATACCAAGAATTATTAGAGAATACTATGAAAATCTATATGCTAACAAGCTGGATAAACTAGAAGAAATGGACAACTTCCTAGAAAAATACAGCCTTCCAACACAGACCCAGGAAGAAACAGAAAATCTAAACAGACCAATTACCAGCAACGAAATTGAATCGGTAATCAAAAAACTACTGAAGAACAAAACCCCTGGACCATATGAAATCACTGTTGAATTTTATCAGACATTTAGAGAAAACATAATACCCATTCTCCTTAGTTTCCCAAAAAATAGAAGAGGAGGGAATACTTCCAAACTCATTCTATGAAGCCAGCACCACTCTAATACCAAAACCAGGCAAAGACCCCACAAAAAAAATAAAATAACAGACTAATATCTCTGATGAACATAGATGCAAAAATGCTCAACAAAATATTAGCAAACCGAATTCAAAAATACATCAAGAGGATCATACACCATGATCAAGTGGGGTTCATCTCAGGGATGCAAGGATGGTACAACATTCAAAAATCCATCAACATCATCCACCACATCAACAGAAAGAAGGACAAAAACCACATGATCATCTTCATAGATGTGGAAAAAACATTCGACAAAATTCAACAGCCATTCATGATAAAAAGTCTTAACAAAATGAGTATAGACGGCAAATACTTCAACATAATAAAGACCATATATGACAAACCCACAGCCCACCTCATATTTAACAGTGAGAAGCTGAAAGCTTTTCACCTAAGTTCAGGAACAAGACAAGGATGCCCATTCTCCCCACTGTTATTCAGCATAGTACTGGAGGCCCTAGCCACAGCAATCAGACAAAACAAAGAAATACAAGGCATCCAGATTGGTAAAGAAGAAGTCAAACTGTCACTATTTGTGGATGACATGATATTGTACATAAAAAACCCTAAAGACTACTCCAAAACTACTAGAACTGATATCTGAATTCAGCAAAGTTGCAGGATACAAAATTAATACACAGAAATCTGTAGCTTTCCTATACACTAACGATGAACTAACAGAAAGAGAAATCAGGAAAACAATTCCATTCACAATTGCATCAAAAAGAATAAAATACCTAGGAATAAACCTAACCAAGGAAGTGAAAGACCACCCTGAAAACTACAAGACACTCCTAAGAGAAATTAAGGAGGACACCTACAAATGGAAACTCATCCCATACCCTTGGCTAGGAAGAATTAATATTGTCAAAATGGCCACCCTGCTTAAAGCAATCTACGGGAATGCAATCCCTATCAAAGTACCAACAGCATTCTTCAACAAACTGGAACAAATAGTTCTAGAACTCATATAGAACCACAAAAGACCCTGAATAGCCAAAGCAATCATGAGAAGGAAGAATAAAGCAGGAAGGATCTCGCTTCCCAACTTCAAGCTCTACTACAAAGCCACAGTAATCAAGACAATTTTGTACTGGCACCATAACTGAGCCATAGATCAATAGAATGGAATAGAGAGTCCAGATATAAACCCACACATATGTGGCCAATTAATATAAGATAAAGGAGCCATGGACATACAGTGGGGAAATGATGGCCTCTTCAACAGCTGTGTTGGCAAAACTGGACAGCTACATCTAAGAGAATGGAACTGGATCACTGTCTAACCCCATACACAAAAGTAGAGTTGAAATGGATCCAAGAGCTGAATGTAAGTCATGAAACCATAAAACTCTTAGAAAAAAACATAGGCAAGAATCTCTTGGACATAAACATGAGCAACTTCTTCATGAATGTATCTCCCCAGGCAAGGGAAACAAAAGCAAAAATGAACAAGTGAGACTATATCAAGCTGAAAAGCTTCTGGACAGCAAAGGACACCATCAATAGAACACAAAGACATCCTACAGTATGGGAGAATATATTCATAAATGACAGATCCAATGAAGGGTTGACATCCAAAGTATATAAAGAGCTCATGCACCTCAACAAACCAAAAGCAAATAATTTCAATTAAAAACTGGCAGAGGATCTGAACAGACAGTTCTCCAAAGAAGAAATTCAGATGGCCAACAGGCACATGAAAAGATGCTCCACATCACTAATCATCAGAGAAATGAAAATTAAAATCACAATGAAATATTACCTCACACCAGTAAGGATGGCCTCCATTCAAAAGACAAACAACAACAAATGTTGGTGAGGATGTGGTTACATTCCCAACTTACACTGTTGGTGGGAATGTAAATCAGTTCAACCATTGTGGAAAGCAGTATGGAGGTTCCTCAAAAAACTCAAAATAGAAATACCATTTGACCTAGGAATTTCACTCCTAGAATTTACCCTAAGAATGCAGGAGCCCAGTTTGAAAAAGACATATGCACCCCTATGTTTATTTCAGCACTATTTATAATAGCCTAGAAATGGAAGCAACCTAAGTGCCCATCAGTAGATGAATGGATAAAGAAGATGTGGTACATACGCACAATGAAATACTATTCAGCCATTAAGAAGAAAACAAATCCTACCATTTGCAACAACATGGATGGAGCTAGAGGGTATTATGCTCAGTGAAATAAGCCAGGTGGAAAAAGACAAGTATCAAATGATTACACTCATATGTGGAATATAAGAACAAAGAAAAAAACTAAAGGAACAAAAAACAGCAGCAGACTCACAGAACCCAAGAAAGGACTAACAGTTACCACAGGGAAAGGGACTGGGGAGGATGGATGGGAAGGGAGTTATAAGGGGGGTGGGGGAGAAAGAGGGCATTACAATTAGTATGTATAATGATGGGGGAGGCACGGGGAGGGCTGTGCAACACAGAGAAGACAAGTAGTGATTCTATAGCGTCTTACTACGCTAATGGACAGTGACTGTAATGGGGTATGGTGGGGAGGACTTGGTGATGGGGGGAGTCTAGTAACCATAATGTTGCTCATGTAATTGTAGATTAATGATACCAAAATAAACAAATTAAAATTAAAAGGTAATTCAAGGTAATTACCACGAATATACACAAGTTCTAGAAAAGTAAATCAAAAGTGATGACTCTGCTTTTGCTGCAGCATGTCCTCTGCTGGTGGTTGAGTGGTGAGGACTGAAGTCTACAGTCCCACATGGACTTTTGTTTCATTGCTGGGAAACCAAAGGAAATGTATCCACTGTGTTGATCTTGATCTTCTTGCCCTTTAGTTTCTAAGAGCTTTGCAGGACTGAGAAATCTGAACACACATTGCATCATTTATTTTTAATTACTTAATGTCTTCATAGTTACATCTATATGCGGTTTTATTATGGCAAAAAATTATATTAAGAGTCACATATATATATATACATGTTTTATTTTGATTATAAACATAAATGCTTATGTTAAGTTTGTCTTCAGAATGGTTATGAATTTGTTTAATTTGTGTTTCTATTTATTGACTCATAGTTTATAAAATAAATGCAGCGCCAGTTTCAAAAATTCAGGGAACATTACCTAAGTCAGCAATAACGTCAGTTGGAGTTTTTTGTTTGTTTTCTCTTACTCTTAACTGCTTTCTGCTGCAGTTTACTCTCTAGCAGATGTAACTGCATAATTAGTCAATCTATTTCCTTGTGATAGAAATACCAAAAATGTTTTCTGTCTTACATAGATTTTCTATTTATTGTGGTTTCTGTTTTGCCTGTAGCAGCAGTGCTGGCTCAGGTAAATTGAAAATTGTAGACAGGTTGAAGCATGAGCTAAGTTTCTTTGAATTGCTTAGAAAATATATCATCTCAATTAAATGACCAAGAATGTTATTTAAAAATAAAAGTCAAATGGATTTTGTAACAAAATTGATCTGTACATTCTAGCTGCAGTTTGCAAGTGTTGAGCCCCAAAGTGGTATGAAGGGGCCTTTTATAGAAACTGATTCTAAGTAGAGGTTATTAATTTGAAGTCATGAATTTGACCTTCTGTTTGTCATTATCTAGCTGGATAAATCAGGTAATATTTCTGAGTTTCATTTTCTTTCTCTAACATGGACGTGAGAGCCCCTCCTTTAAGGGCTTCTTTTTCAAACACGGTGACATCTGTGATGTTCTGGCAGATGTCTCACATTCAAAGCATTTTGGTGTGACCTTCCCTTCCTACCCTCATTACTTCAGTTGTCATTAAAAAACTCATGCACTTAAATCCTCAAGTTTTCATAATATTACAATCAGGTCAATTAAACTAACAATGATAGGAACATTAAAGAATTATCAATAACATGGAAATAAACTAAACTCATAAAGAACATGTACTTGTAAATGAATCACCATAAGAACATAATAAATATTGGAATGATATAATAATCTAATAATTAATAATTACTGCAATTGTATCTCAACATAGTGTAAGTCAAAGTCTCCCTCCAAAGAATAACAGCCAAAGATATTCAAGAATAAAAGTTAATGCTGGGCATCAAGGGTATTCCAAACACAGCAGCAGTGTTGGTATTTCAAAAAACATCCCTTATTGAACTTTCAAACAAAAGGCAAAATGGTTGGCCAAAGGCCATGATCAAAAATATCAACATGGAACATAGAATAAATATGAATCTTCCTGATCCAGGAGAAAGGATCACAGGAGACCCTTAAATATCAAAAAGAAAGACCTTAAAACCAACACATGCTGGTGAAGGATTCTTTGAAAGTTAATGAAAGCTGATACAATACACTATAAATTATTTATGTCAAATAATGCCACTGAGGATAAACTTCCACCTAAAGGTGACTGGCAGTTGGAAGTTTAAATAGATTTGTGATGTGAATAGTAATGACACTATTACCAAGTGACTCCTTCTTTTTCAGCACAGTACGGTTTACCAAATGCTTGTGAAAATGCTCCATATGGTCCTGGTTTTCCAGATGAGAAAGTTGAGGCCCAGGGAAACTTAGTCCCTTATCTGACACCCCACAAGCAAGGCCTGTGTTCCAGGCCTCCTGCCAAGGATTCTTCTCCCCAAGATGCTATAGCCGATTTCAGAAAATACAGGAACACACAGAGAAAGTAGTGAGTCAGAGCAAGTATCACACCAAAACATCAGTTCAGAAACCCAAAGAGGTAAGTTTTGATTTGCTTTAAACTCAATTTTTCATTTCTGAGAAGTACCAGATGAATTTGCCTCAGGCCAGCAATAGGTGAAGTGGCTAAATTATAAAAAAAGCATACCTAGTAGAATAAAAACTTGTTTGAGTTCATGAGAGTCTTTTTTTAAAATCATAACCTGTAAACATCCTCACCTTGCTTTTTCTGGAAATTTGGATTCTTTAATTAATCTCAGGCCTTTCTAGCAACCATTTATTTTTCTCCATATACCTTATACATCTGGAAAAATAAAATGAAAATAAAGCAAAGCCATTTTCTTCAATTGAAGATATTTTAAATATTATGGGGAACTTTTATTTTAAGAATTAGACATCAATTTCTGGCACTGAAAGTATTTTAATAGTTAGGACTAACTAATGGCATAGAAAAAATGTTTCATTGTATTAAAAAATTTTTTAAGCCTTAAAAAATCTTTTATTTTTATTAGGGTATTATTGATATACAATCTTATGAAGGTTTGACATGAGCAACATTGTGGATTCAAGATTCATCCATATCATCAAGTCTCCCACCTCCACTGTAGTCACTGCCCATCAGTGTAGTAAGATACTATAGAGAAATTACTTGTCTTCTCTGTGTTATACTGCATTCTCCATGACCTACCTATATTGTGAGTGCTAACTATAATGCCTCTTAATTTCCTTCTCCCTCCCTCCCACCCACCCTTCTCAAACCCTTCCTTTTGTTAACCACTAGTCCCTTCTTGGAGTCTGTGAATCTACTGCTATTTTGTTCCTTCAGTTTTGTTTTGTTGTTACACTCCACAAATGAGTGAAATCATTTGGTACTTGTCTTTCTCCGCCTGGCTTATTTCACTGAGCATAATACCCTCTGACTCCATCAATGTTGTTACAAATGGTAGGATTTGTTTTCTTGTTATGGCTGAATATTATTTCATTGTGTATATTTCCACCTCCTCTTTATCCATTCATCTGCTGATGAACAGGTTGCTTTCCTCTCTTCACTATTGTAAACAGTGCTGCAATAAACATAGGTATGCATATGTCTGTTTGAATAAGGGATCATTGAGTAAATTCCTAGGAGTGGAATTCCTGGGTCAAATGGTATTTCTATTTTTCATTTTTTGAGGAAGCTCCATATTGCTTTTCACAATGGTTCAACTAGTTTACATTCCCACCAGCAGTGTAGGAGGGTTCCCCTTTCTCCGCATCCTCTCCAGCATTTGTTGTTTCTTGTCCTTTGAATGTTGGCCTTGCTAACTGGTATAAGGTGATATCTCATTGTGGTTTTAATTTGCATTTCCCTGATGATTAGCAATGTGGAGCATCTTTTCATGTACCTGTTGGCCATCTGAATTTCTTCTTTGGAGAAATATCTGTTCAGATCCTCTGCTCATTTTTAATCAGGTTATTTGTTTTTTGTGTGTTGATGGGTATGAGCTCTTTATATATTTTGGATGTTAACCTCTTATCAGATATGTTATTTAGGAATATATTCTCCCATACTGTAGGATGCCTTTTGTTCTGCTGGTGGTATCCTTTGCTATACAGAAGCTTTTTAGTTTGATGTAGTCCCACTTGTTCATTTTTGCTTTTGTTTCCCTTGCCTGAGGAGATGTGTTCAGGAAAAAGTTCATCAGTTTATATTCAAGAGAGTTTTACCTGTGTTTTCTTCTAAGAGTTTTATGGTTTCATGACTTACATTCAGGTCTCTGATCCATTTTGAGTTTATGTTTGTGTATGGAGTTAGACAATAATCCAGTTTCCTTCCCTTACGTGTAGCTGTCCAGTTTTGCCAACACCAGTTGTTGAAGAGGCTTTTTTTTCCCCTTTGTAAATCCATGGCTTCTTTATCATATATTAATTGACCATGTATGTGTGGGTTTATATCTGGGCTCTCCATTCTGTTCCATTTATCTGTGGGTCTGTTATTGTGCCATTACCAGATTATTTTATTGCTGTGGCTTTGTAGTAGAGCTTGAAGTCAGGGAGCATAATACCCCCAGCTTTATTCTTCCTTCTCAGGATTGTGTTGGCTATTCAGGTTCTTTTGTTGTTCCATATGAATTTTAGAACTATTTTTTCTAGTTTGTGAAAGAATCCTGCTGATATTTTCAAAGGGATTGCATTGAATCTATAGATTGCTTTAGGTAGGATGGCCATTTTGACAATATTAATTCCTCCTATCGTGAGCTCAGGATGTATTTTACATTTATTGGTGTCTTCTTTAGTTTCTTTCATGGGTGTCTTGGAGTTTTCAGTGTATAGGTCTTTTATTTCCTTGTTTACATTTATTCCTAGGTATTTTATTCTTTTTGGGTCAATGGTAATTGGAGTTGTTTTCCTGTTTTCTCTTTCTGCCAGCTCATTGTTAGTATATAGGAATGCAACAGATTTCTGTGTATTAATTCTTATTCTGCAACTTTGCTGAATTCAGTTATTAGTTCTAACAGTGTTAGGGTGGATTATTTAGGGTTTTTTGTGTACCATATCATGTCATCTGCAAACAGTGACAGTTTAACTTCTTCCTTACCAATCTGGATGCCTTTTATCTCTTTGTGTTGTTTGATTGCCATGGCTTGGACCTCCAGTACTATGTTGAATAAAAGTCATGAGAGTGGGCATCCTTTTCTTCTTCCCGGTCTTAGAGAAAAAGCTTTCAGCTTTTTGCTGTTAAGTATGATGTTGGCTGTGGGTTTATCATATATGGCCTTTATTATTTTGAGATACTTGCCCTCTATATACATTTTGTTGAGAGTTTTTACCATGAGTGATTTTGAATTTTGTCCAATGCTTTTTTAGCATCTATGGAGATGATCATGTGGTTTTTGTCCTTCTTTTTGTTGATGTGGTGGATGATCTTGATGGATTTTTGAGTGTTGTAACATCCTTGCATCCCTGGAATAAATCCTACTCAATCACGATGGATGATCTTTTTTATGTTTTTTAATTCAATTTGCTAATATTTTGTTGAGTATTTTTGCATCTGTGTTCATCAGGGATATTGGTCTATAATTTTATTTTTTTGTGGTGTCTTTGTCTCGTTTGGTAGTAGGGTGATGCTGGCCTCATAGAATGAGTTTGAAAGTATTCCCTCCTCTTTAATTTTTGGAAAACTTTAAGGAGGATAGGTATCAGTTCTTTGCTAAATGTTTGATAAAATTCAGAGGCGAAGCCATCTGGCGCAGAACTTTTGTTCTTAGGTCATTTTTTGATTAACAATTCAATTTCATTGCTGGTAATTGGTCTGTTCAGATTTTTTGTTTCATTCTGGGTCAGTCTTGGAAGGCTGTATTTTTCTAGAAAGTTGTCCATTTCTTCTAGGTTATCCTATTTGTTAGCACATAATTTGTCAGAGTATTCTCTAATAATTCTTTGTATTTCTAGAGTATCCCTTGTGATTATTCCTTCTTCATTTCTGATTCTGTTTGTGTGTACACTCTTTTTTTCTTGATAAGTCTGGCTATGGGTTTATTTATTTTGTTTATTTTTTCAAAGAAACAGACCCTGTTTTCATTGATTCTTTCTATTGTTTTTATTCCTCTAAATTTTATTTATTTTTGTCCTGATCTTTATTATGTCCCTCCTTCTACTGTCTTTGGTACTCATTTATTCTTCTTTTTCTAGTTTCACTAATTGTGAGTTTAGACTGTTCATTTGGGATTGTTCTTCTTTCTTGAGATAGGCCTGTATTGCTATATACTTTCCTCTTAGAACTGCCTTCACAGCATCCCACAAGTTTTGGGGTGTTGAGTTGTTGTTTTAATTTGTCTCCATATATTGCTTGATCTCTATTTTTATTTGGTCATTGTTCCATTGATTATTTAGGAGCATGTTATTAAGCTTCCATGTGTTTGTGGGCATTTTTGTTTTCTTTGTATAATTTATTTCTAGTTTCAAACCTTTGTGGTCTGAGAAGCTGGTTGGCACAATTTCATTCTTTCTTTCTGAATATACTGAGGCTCTTTTCGTGGCCTAGGATGTGATCTATTCTTGAAAATGTTCCATGTGCACTTGAGAAGAACATGTATCCTGCTGCTTTTCAGTGGAGTATTCTTTAGATGTCTGTTAGCTCCATCTGTTCTAATATATTGTTTAGTGCCTCTGTCTCCTTACTTATTTCTGTCTGGTTGGTCTGTGTTTTGCAGTAAGTGGTGTGCTGAAGTCTCCAAAAATGAATGCATTTCATTCTAATACCCCCTTTAATTCTGTTAGTGTTTGTTTCACATATGTATGTGCTCCTATATTGGGTGCATATATATTAATAATGGTTATATCCTCTTGGTGGACTGATCCCTTTATCGTTATGTAATGTTCTTCTTTGTCTTTTGTTACTTTCTTTGTTTTGAAGTCTATTTTGTCTGATACAAGTACTGCAGCTCCTGTTTTTTTCTCCCTACTATTTGATGAAATATCTTTTTCTATCCCTTCACTTTTAGTCTGTGGATGTCTTTAGGTTTGAAGTGAGTCTCTTATAGGCACCATATAGATATGTCTTGTTTTTTATCCATTCCATAACTCTATGCATTTTGATTGGTGCATTCAGTCCATTCACATTTAGGGTGATTATCGATAGATATGTACTTATTGCCATTGTAGGCTTTTGATTTGTGGTTACCAAAGGTTCAAGGGTCGCTTCTTTACTATCTAACTATCTAACTTAATTCTCTTATTAAGCTATTGTAAACAGTCTGATGATTCTTTATGTCTCTCCCTTATTATTCTTCCTCCTCCATTCTTTATATGTTAGGCTTCTTTACTTCCAAACAGTCTAGCTTAACTCACTTATTATGCTACTTCAAACACAGTTTAAAGGTTCTTTTTGCTTCTCCCTTGTTTTTCTTTTTCCTCTGCTCTTTCTATATTAATTGTCATATTGTGTACTCTTTGTGTATACCTTGACTGACTTTGTGGGTAGATTTAATTATGCAGTTGTTTATTAATTCATTCATTTGCATCCTTTACTGTGGTTTTATTTTCTCTGGTGACAGCTTTTTAGCCTTAGGAGCACTTCCATCCATAGTGGTCCCTTTAAAATGCATTGTAGAGATGTTTTGTGGAGGTAAATTTTCTCAACTTTTGTGTATCTGAAAATTGTTTAATTCCTGTTTCAAATTTACATGATAATCCTGCTGAGTAGAGTATTCTTGGTTGGAGGCCCTTTTGCTTCATTGCATTAAATATATCATGCCACTCCCTTCTGGCTTGTAAGGTTTCTGGTGAGAAGTCTGCTGATAGCCTGATGGGCTTTCCTTTATAAGTGATCTTTTTTCTTTCTCTGACTGCTTTCAATACTCTCTCCTCATCCTTGAACTTTGCCATTTTAATTAGCATATATCTTGATCTCATCTTCCTAGAGTCCCTTGTGTTGGGAGATCTCTGAACTTCCGTGACCTGAAAGACTGTTTCCTTCCCCAGATTGGGGATGTTTTTAGCAATTATTTCCTCATGGAGACTTTCTATCCCTTTTTCTCTCTCTTCTTCTTCTGGTACACTTATAACACAAATATTGTCCTATTTGGATTGGTTGCAGATTCCTCTTATTATTCTTTCATTCCTCAAGAGTCATTTTTCTCTCTGTGCCTCAGCTTCTTTGTTTTCCCTGTTCTCTAATTTCTATTTCATTTACCATCTCCTTCACCTCATTGAATCTACTTTTAAATATCTCCAGTGTATGTTTTATTTCAGATACTGTGTTTGTCAAAGTTTCTGTCTCCTTCTTGAAGTCCTACCTGAGTCTTGAATATTTTTCTGTAGCTCTGTGAGCATGTTTATCATTTTTATTTTGAAATCTTTTTCAAGAAGATTGGTGATTTCAGTTTCACTTAGCCTTCTTTCTGGTGTTTGAAGGAGTTTGATTTGTACAAGATTCTTTTGCCATTTCATACTTCTGATTGTTCCTACGGAATAATAACTTTGTGTAAGTGGTGCCCTCTAGTGTCCAGTAGTTCTACTGTCTGAAGCTGCCTAGTACCTGGAGTAATGGTGGTGTGGCTGGCATGCTGCACTGGTGCCTGCTGGGAGGAAAGAGCTCTTTTCTGCTTCCTGGCTGTAGTGCCTGCCTCCACTGCCAGGTCTAGTAGGCTAAACACCCAGGAAGAGCCTCTGCATTATGCCCCTGTAGCTGCCATTGGTGGGGCCACCCTCCAGCTGGCCTGGTGTGATGGTGGGAACAGCAGGTATGCATACTGGTGCCTGCCAGAAGGAAGGAGTGGCAGGCTGCTGTCACAGTGGGGGGCCTCAGTACTGCATTGCCAGCCATGGTATGGAGGTCTGAAGCTCCTGGAAGTTCCCAACCTTCTGGGCCAGGTGTGCTGGGATGATTTTTTTCCACCTGTCCTTTCTCCTGAGCAGCAAGCTCTGTGTAATCTGCCCCTTTAGCACCCCTCTCACTGTTGGGAAATCTTTTAAAGTGCCTTCCTTTCTTTTGACCCAGAGTAACTTGTTCTGGGAACCTGTTCTCCACAATCGACTATAATTTCTGCCTCTCCAGGTATTCTGCCTGTCTTTCCTTTCCAACCCACTAATCTCCAGAGCACTATGTAACGTGGGTTTGTGTTCCTGGAGCTGATCTCCAGGGCTAGGCATTCAGCAGTCCTGAGCTCCTACTCCTTCCCTGCTCCATTTTTCTTTCTCCTGCCTGTGAGCTGGGGTTGGGGTGGGCTTGCATTCTGCCAGAGCACGGCTTTGTTACTTTACTCTTCTCCGTGAGGTCTTCTCTTTTCCCCAGGTGTAGGCAGTCTGTTTCAGTCTTCTTTCCAGTCTCTCTTTCAGGCTTAGTTGTATTTGCTGTATTTTCATATTATATGTGGTTTTGGGAGGAAGTTTCTGCCTCACTTCTCACGCCACCATCTTTTCCCCCTCTCTCCCCAAACATTCTTGCATGTATAGTGTTTAATTGGAAGTGTATTGAATATTGGCTGAGTTGCAGTGGATCTGTCCAGAGCTGTCATATGGCACCTGGAAGTGATCATTCATAATGGCCTACACATCCCAAGAAAAAAGGAGGAAGCCATGGAAAGGAGAGTGGGTAGGAACTGGCAGCTTTCAAACTCATATTAAAATGTCTTCAAAGAATTTATGGACTTTTTGCAAGTTGTTTTGCAATCAATTTTAATTGATGTTTGAAATGTACAAGATAGCAACTTGACATTATATGTTGGTAGATCTCTAATATATTCCAGTATTATATAAGCAATAATCAACAAAATACTATACTGAATACTCTTTGAGAAATATATTTCAAGTAATGTAATGTATTGAAACACCATATTCCTTGCTAATGGTGTTTCTTGCCCAGAGGAAGAATACTGCTATTACCTTTTTCTCCAGACGCACAAACTTCTTTTAACAAAATTTGACATTTCAGTGTGACAATCTTTCATATTTACAAGTTCTTTCTGAGATTTTTTATCTCACTTCCATTTTTTAAATTTATCAATCTTTTGTTTGAATCTCACATTTTATGCCCCTTTATCAATGTATGCTTATTAACTCAAAATCCCTATGATTTTAATGTTTCTTCTCTGAAGGTATCAACCAAACTTAGGCTCAGAGAGCTATCCAGCTGTGAGATCTTAGGTATGTTGCATGACTTGTTTGTGATTTTAATTTCTCATCTGGAAACCACTCTTATCTTAATTTGTTAGCATTGGTTAAATTTATCCATATATAGGACTTTGCACCAGGGTTTACAAAGCACAATAAATGCTTAGTATTAACTATTTCATTATTGGTATTCATTAAGCCACACCTCATTTTATGTGCTCCTTATTTATTTGTGCATGGGAATACAGTTATTTTAAATACTCTGAAGTAACCAGATTGCTGGGTGACTTATCTTATTCTCTGTGTCATGCAAAGAACTCACATCTGAGGTAGTAGTTGATGTTGATCCAGAAGTTTCTACATTACCCCAGAGCACAACACACATAATCTGCTTTTGTGTCTCATATTGAGCAAAAGCTCACTAAATACTGTAATTGATTTAATTAATTTTACTCAATTATTCACTCATGGATTCAGTAGCCTGCAGATGTTCCTACTACAGTACTCTGTGACCGCATCTAATATTTTAAAAATAATTGAGAGCAATTTTCCGAATGTTAACATCCAGAGCAACTTCCTTGCAGAAATTGAGTTGAGTATGATCCATAGCAAATTTGATAATGTGAATTATCCAAACCAAAAGCTGTAGAAAACATTTTTGAGCCTTATTGAGAATGACAGATGGCTGTTGGCTTCCTCTGGGCAAGTAATTCAGGGTCCAGGATGTAGAATTCTTGGAAAAGCCTCAGGTGTCCAGGTGAGCCTGAGAGGGGATGCCTACTCCATTTCCTTTCCTCCCAAAGGCACAGCATACAGTGTACCAGCTGTGCACTG
Source organism: Manis pentadactyla (assembly GCF_030020395.1). Classification (NCBI taxonomy): domain Eukaryota; kingdom Metazoa; phylum Chordata; class Mammalia; order Pholidota; family Manidae; genus Manis; species Manis pentadactyla. Next base: position 135,593,894 of record NC_080020.1, read on the forward strand.
AATAATTCTGAGGGGTTGTTAAATATCATGTAGGTCTGAGTAAGACTGCTAAAGATGGGCAGGTCACCCTGGGTGGCTGCCCAAGGCCACCCTAGCCCTTACCTTGGTACAAGAAAACCCAGTGAGTTCTTCAAAACCTCAGAAGTATACTGGGTGCCAGCCTTCATTTGGAACTGCATTCTGAATTTTGAGCATTCTGTCCTTGCTGAGAAGACAAGTCTGGCATTTTAGCTTGCACTGCTCTTAAAGAGAGGCTGAGGTAAGGGCTTCAATCATGATCACATGGTTTATCTGGGAGATGATTGTGTAACACCAAAGGGGAGGGGTGCAGGAATGAGAAAGGGAAGGAGAAGCCCTCTCAGGGTTCCCTACGAGATAGTAGCTGTGGATGTGAAATTCCATTCCCCCAGGACTGCTGGGGGACAAAGATGCTTCCTAGAACTGTCCTCCTTCCCTGGGATCCCCACTGGCTGAGCTTTGTTCTGGGAGTGAACTGAAGATGCAGAGAAGTCCTGAGGAGGGAGGCAGCAGGAAATGAGGCATGCACGTGAGATGGAGTTGTGCTGCAGCCTGACTGTGAACCTACAGGGCTGGTCCTAGGTTGCAGCTGAAATCGCAGGTGAGCCAGGGAATGTACTGTCTAGTGTTAGGCATTTTTATTTGTACAGCTGTTATCCAACCAAGTTAACCCTGGCCAGTGAGACATGAGTTGCTCCTGGAAATGCACCCTTGCTCCTGGGAGATGCAGGAAGAGAGGGCTGCTTTCTTCCTCTGCATGCTGTTGTGTTAGGATGTGATGCGGGGGCTACTGCTCCCCACCTGTGCCGCCAGAGCAGGAATGCTGACTCCAGGAGGATGGAGAGCAGGAGCAAAGCAGAAAGGCAGAGCTGAGCTCTTCTGGTCAGGTACCACCCTTGCTCAGAACTGGTCCATGGGTGAGACCAAAAGCACACTAAGCATTAAGCCAGTTTTAGCCAAAATCATCCAACTGCTGTGCCCACTCTCTCTCCTGCCTACCTTCCTCCTCAAAATAGTCCTTCAATTACCAAATCTTCAAGGCTGAGGGAGGTGAGTGGGAGACCCTGCCCAGCTTTCTCCTTGCCTTCCTGTCTGAGGTTTATAGTTTGTGGACACTCACTCACATGCCGATCAGAAATGTCCTTCCTGAGCCATTGCTTTATGCTCTGACATGCTATCCGCTGGAGATAATCTATGTATTTTTATGAGGTAGGTTACCACTAAAGCAACAAATGATATTGGCCTTCATCAAAAAAGTCACAAAACAAACTCCTTAATTGCACAGTTGTTTTTAATGCATTGTCTTATATTTCTGAATTTCCCTCTGCAAGGGAAATGATCCATGACTATCCTAGATGAAGCATGATAATCCATCTTGATAAGAATGGAAATGCAAAATTTGCTTTCAATTTTTTTGTGACATCTCAGAAAGAACTTGTAAATATGAAAAATTGTCACACTGAAATGTCAAATTTTGTTAAAAGAAGTTTGTGTGTCTGGAGAAAAAGGTAATAGCAGTATTCATGATCATGTGGTAGAGCAGATGGCCACAAAACTATGCATTTTATAAAATTTTGCATCAGAAGTTCTGCAGTCAAGTGTAAAAATGATGCACAACACAGATGGGGAGAAAAGAAAAATGATGGATTATAGGAATTAATCCATCAAAAGTCTGTCTTTAGGATATATAAATTATCATCTCCAATCCCTAGAAATTGCAATTGGAGACTGAGTGCTGGAGAATTGTTTTAAATGTTTATTTATAGAGTTGAGAGACTGTGTTATAAGTCTCTTTGGCTTTAAAAAGGGAGGATCTATTCTATTTTTCCAATCTGTCTAGAATGATTCAAATACAACAATTGCAAAATTAATTGTGAAGACTTTCAAATATAACAGAGGTTTACTGTTGTAAAAGTCAAGTGTATGTGTTTGCATGTCTAATAAATTCCATTATAAAATATTCCCTAGTGACAACCAAAATCCCCCAAATTCATGGAAAGAACAACACAAGCAGTGTTCATGAGTTTCAGCTAATGACAGTGAATTTGAAATTTTGTTTTACAGGCTGATGTGAGATAAAGCAACATGCATAGCAAACAGTCACTGCCTTTGAAGATGCCAGGTTTTGAACCATTATAACATGAGTAATGAAGTTTATTCTTCTAAAATTAAAGCCTTACTTGAAATAAAACAGATCAGAGAATGTTCCTTCTGTAGCACACCTACCCATCAACGTCAGTACACTATTGTGACCCTTCTGAGAGTTCTGAGCTAATTATAAATTATCCAGTGAACATGCCATGTGCTTTTTGTTTTTTCCTATCTCCTCCAAATGGGGCATTTCTTTTTGGACAGTTTCTGAAGCTCACCTTGTTCACTTGTGAATGAACCAGGTACTTGCCACAACAATTAGAAGGGCAAGTTTTTCTGAAGCTGTGTTGCCAGGTTAAATATTTTTTAAAAAGCATTAATTGATTTTATTATTGTTTTCATTATTTTTATTATTGTTTTTATTATTGCCTTTCTCTGTTTACTTTGGTTTTAATGTAATCTCCTTCAACTTTTAAAGGAGGAAGCCTTAAATTACCCACTTGAGACCTTTCTTCTTTCCTAATAAAATAATTTTATGCAATAAATTTCAATTTAAACACTGGTTTATTTGCATTACACAGATTTTGAGATGTTTTGATTTCTTTTTTGTCCCATGGATTATTGATGAACATGCTGTTTAGTGTCCAGGTATTTGGAGATTTTTCCAGATTTCTTTCCATTACTGCTTTCTTAATTACAATGAAAAAGAATCAAAGGTTTAATTAATTACTTTAATTAATTGGATCCAATATACAATTTTTTATTTTTACTCTTTTAAAATTTTTTAGCCCTGCTTTGTAGCCCAGAATATGGCCAGGGTGTTTGAAAAAAAATGTATGCATTCCAATATTGTTGGTTGGGATTTTCTATAAATGTCATTGAGATCAAGTTGGTTGATCACATTGTTCGTGTCCTTTGCATCATCACTGATTTTCTACTTGTTCCATCAATTACTGAGAAAGGAACATCAAACCCTCCAACAGTAATTGTGGATTTGTCTATTTCTCTTTTCACTTCAATCTGTTTGCTTCTTGTATTTCAAAGCTCTCTTATAAGGTGCATACACATTTATCATTGTTATATCATCTTAATGAATTGACCACTCCAACCTGGGTAATATCTGTTTTCATCCTTATTAATGGAATTCTTGTTCTAAAAGGTACATTGATATTAATATAGCCCCACTGATGTTAACATAACCATTTTATCTTTTGATTAGTGTTTACATGCTATCTATTTCTCATTCATTTACTTATAGCCTATTTTTGTCCTTACATTTACAATAAGTCTGTTATATAAAGCATATAGTACAAACAAACAAACAAGCAAGAAAACCAGAAACAGACTCATAAATACAGAAAACAAACTGGTGGTTGCCAGAAGGGAGGGCATGATGGAATGGGCAAATTGGGTGAAAAGGGTGAGGAGGTACCGACTTCCAGGTATAAAATGGATAAGTCACAGGCATGACAGGTACAGCATGGGGAATGTAGTCAATAACATTGTATTACCTTTGTGTGATGACAGATGGTGACCACACTTACCATGGTGAGCATTTTATAATGTATATAAATGTCAAATCACTGTTATGTACTTGAAATTAATATATTATGTCAATTTTACCTCAACTAAAAACAAAACAAAAGATATATAATTGTGTTTTGATTTTCATTTAAAATGAAAATCTCTGTCTTTTAATTAAAGTATTAAACCACTAACATTTACTGTAATTTTGATATAATTGGGTATTGTTTACTATTTTGTTCATGTGCTCTTTTTTTCCCAATTACCTCTTTTCTTGACTCTGGATTCTTTTGTTATGCTTGCATTATTATTTATAATTCAATTTTATAACCATTATTGGTAATCTTATCACTGTTTCACTTTTTAATGATTTCTTAAGGTTTTACAATATGTACTTTTATTACAATCTACCTTCAAATAATACTATGTCGTTTCACCTATAGTTTAAAAGCCTCAGAGCAGAATATTTCCAATTCTCCTTTGTGTTTTTGAGGCCATATATTTTATTTGTGCATATGCTATGAATCCCACTGAAAAATGTTACTATTTTTGCTTTGAACAATTTTTCTTTAAAGATATTTTGAAATAAAAAAAAGGTTATTCACTGTTATTCCTCTATTTACTATTTTCAATGTTCTTTATTCCTTTATGTTGATCCAGATTTCTATCTTGTACTATTTTCTTTCTTCCTGAAAAACTTCCTTTAACATTTCTTGCAGTGAAATTCTTCTGGTAATAAATTATCTTAACTTTTTATTTGTCTAAAAAGCTTTTTTCTGTGTGTGTTTCAATTTTGAAAGATTTTTTTTGGTAGATAATTCTAGATTTTTATTTTTCAACTCTAAAAGATCTTTTTGAATCTTTTGTATATTTTCCATTTCTATCCTCTTTGTCCTCATTTCTTCCTCTATTGTCTTAAATACATGGAGTGCATCAATAATGTCTCTTTTAATAGTATCCATCTTCTCCATCCCTTCTGTGTTTTTCCCCCTACTGGTTGATTTATTGATCGTATTTCCTCTTTCTTTTCATACAAGGACAGTTTTATTGGATGCCTGTCATTGTGAATTGTACCTTTGGTGCTAGATGTTTTGTGTTCTATTAAATATTACCGAGTTTTATTCTGAAAATGATGGATTGCTAGGTTACAACTTCCTAGGTTTATTAGCTTAAGTAAGTGGTTTATTAGCTTAAGTAAGATGCCCTTTACAATTGACAATGAAGTACAGATATAATACCAGTAAATAGTAATAATAATTTTTATTTCCACTGTGTGCCAGGTACTATATTTGGATGGTTTACTGTTTTTGGTAGTTAATCCTTGTTATGCTATGACTAAATGTTTATGTACACCCCAAAATTCGTATTTTGAAACCTAACCCCAAGGTGATGCTATTAGGAGATAGGGCCTTTGGGAGGTAGGTAGGTCATGAGGGTGGAGCCCTGATGAATGGGATTAATGGCCTTATAAAAGAGAGCCCAGAGAGCTTTCTGTGCTCTTCCATATGAGGACACAGTGAGAAGACAGCCACCTAACAAGCCAGAAATTAAGCTCTCACCAGACATTGAATCTGCTGGTGCCTTCATATTGGCCATCCCAGCCTTCAGAACTGTGAGAATAAGTATTTGTTGTTTAAGCCATCCATTCTTTGGTATTTTTGTTACAGCAGCCCAAGCAGACTAAAAGAGACCTCACAGACACAAGTAGCTACATTTTGGCCCCAAAGGAAACAGCGTTAGTGAGCGGGGAACTTCCCACAATCAGAGTGTCTTATCTGTCCCAGCTGCTATACAGAATACCACAGACTGGATGGCTTATAAACAACAGATATTTCTCACAGTTCTTGAAGCTGAAGGTTCTAGAAATCAAGATTTCAGCCTCATTGGATTCTGGTGAGAGTCCTCATCTAAGTTACAAACTTCCAAATTCTTACTATATGCTCACATGGTGTAGAGCAAAGAGAGGAAGCAAGTCCCCTTGTGACTCATAGAAGGCACTAATCACACCATCGGGTTTCGCCTTAATGACCTCATCTAATCAGAATTACCTTCCAAAGGTCCCACCTCCTAATATCATCAGATTGGGGGATAGGGTTTCAACATATGAATTTGGGATGTGAGAGACAAAAACATTCAGTCCATAGCACTTAGTTGGTGAAAGAAGTGGGGGTGTTATTCTCCATAACCCTCCCACTCTCTTACCTTCCCAACTCAGGAATCTATGTACATTTCACACTTTCAAAAGCAGGAAGTGCATAGAAGGTCTGTGAAGTTCCTGCTCTGTGATGCTTAGCAAGCTTGACAGTTGAACACGTCTCCCTCTCTTTTTTCCTGGAGGGTGGCATGGAAACGCAGGGCTTTAGTGCAAAGTCAACACCCATAAGATATTAGATGTAGAGAGGAATATCATGGTGCCAAAGAGACAAAAGGATCAGTTGGTTGGCTGAGGTAAGCCAGAGGTAATAAATTAGTGCTTCAGACTCCAAAAATGACTTCCCCCCTTTTTTAAAGCAGCATTCAAATCTGAGTCCTACATGGGCTTTCATTTCTCTGAGAGTTTCTGTCTTCTCACAGGCACCAAAGAGCAGTTTATCACAATGATTCCTGGTTTAATAATGCATCAAACAAATGAGGCTTACGTGAAATTAGAGTAGTTCTCACAAGCCTGACTCATGTTTTCTGGCAACAACTGTGCATATTCTATTACTAATTGGTGACGGGCACCACACTGAAATGGGAATGCTAGACCAGCAAGGATGCTTGGGAACCATCAGAGGGACTTTTCACTCACCAGGGAATGCTTTTCAGACATCCCCACTGATTCTAACTTGTAGTCCAGCTTGGCCATTATCAAATTTAAGCAGCATCAAAACTCAGGCAATTTTTACTATAATTTATGAGTAAATATCTAGCTTTGGTAACGTACTAATCTTAAATAACAGACCTGCAGTTTATAGAATTCTGAGTGTACTATGGTAGTTCATCATTTACAAATAGCTATGCCTTCTTTTTTTCTAAACTGCCCCATTGTTCAATATTTTAAATCAATTTTTATTGTATCGGCATGGATGTCATTTCACATGCAAATTAATTTGAACCAGAGAAGGAACTTTATTTCAGTTATCAGCATCGGCATTCTTCTGCTGACCTCCTACGGGAGATACAGATGCAAGATGTTGGTGTTTAAAATCTGACATATAAAGAGACAGCTGAAGTAAAATCGTGCTTTAAAGTGTTTTTGCTTGTTTTTTAAAGAACAGCTTTCTGAGAGCAGACATGTAATAGCAAATTCAAGAGACCATTTAGCAATTGTAACTTAAAGCTCTTCAATTTATTACTTCTGGCTGGTAGAATTAGCTCCATTTCCCGAAAACTGACAGATGGAGTATTTTGATTTATGATCTGTTTATGTCAATCCCTAAAAGAAACTTTTAAAACCCCAGCAACTAAAATCTTATAGCATTGACCTATGAGACCAGGGATCAATGGAACTCAAAGTTAGTTCACACCTTTAGCACACCCACATCTTAGTGAGCAAATATCTTACTTTATATTTTTTAGTAATTTAATCTCTTAGACAGCCTGCTAATGATTTGGTCTGAAACAACTCATGGGAGTATAGAAACATAGAGGATGCTGGAAATTAAAAACCTGCTCTTTTCAAAACTTAACTGTAATTAGTATGTCTAATTGTTTAACATGAGAACATCTTTGTCGTGCTAGCTACAAGTGACTTCATTTCAGGAATAAAGACAAAAAAAGATGGGACGGACATTTCAATTCCTAAACACATAGTCTGTCATGCATTAAGAAATAGAAAATGTATCAACTGATATGTAACCCACCCTTGAAACTTACATCGTCAAAAAGTTTGTGTTTGTTTTATTAAAATAGAGATAAAATATACTATTTGGAAATTAGGGAGTGAATAATTTTGATTAAAATATTGAATAACTACTTATTATAATTATTCATCAGTTCTAACAAATGTACGTCTTTGTTTCCCAAGGTAATGGTGCAGAAGGATCAAGTCAACACCATCCCTTTATTACCTAGATAAAACATACCTATCAGATGGCGGATGGGACCAGCTCACATTCAAGGACTTGTGACACATCATGTTTTACACCTGTCACTGGGAACCATATCAGGTCAGGAGACATTTATCTGCAGGTAACAGGAAGCCAAACCACCAGTGGATGGAACCATCAGAACATTGTTTAACAAGAAAGGTAAGGGGCTCTGCATTGGCCCAGCAGCCCCAGGATGGCAGGACCTGAGTCACAGTCTCTGTGCTTCTCCTATGGCTGCCAAGTGGTTCCCACAGTTCCAAGTGTGATCCTCACATAAGGACACCCCAAGGCAGAAAGCAGGGGTACCAGGGCCCTGAGAGAGCCCCCCTATGTTACAGAGAAGGAGCTGCCCTCCCACCAGCCCCAGCAGCCTGGCCCTGCCCTCCCGCTGCGGCAGAGGGCACAGGTCACTCCCCGCGGCAGGCCTGGGGGAGAGTGCCAGGCTCCAGGGCTGTGGTGGGTGGGAGCAGGTGCAGGACAAGGACTGGGACTGGCTGGTGCAGAGCTGCTCCCACAGCGACACGGCCATGCCATGGAGGCTTTTAAAAGGAAATCATTTCTTGGGACTAGCAAGGCACCCCACTAAGGCTGAATGGCAGTGTGACAGTAATTCCCTGAACTGTTAAATTAAACATGCTTAACCAATTTCCTCTTTCCGCAGCTGCTTGGCCTCTGACAGCCGCCCTCTCCTCCTGCCTGTAGCTGCACATCCCTCATCCTCACAGGGTAAAATCCTTCTGATTACTTTATTTGTCCCTTGTTTGCTGTCCCCTCCTTTCCAGTCTCTAATATTTTTTGTTTCCATTCCTTGCTTCGCTGGGACCTTCTGATTTACCCTGCCGCTGGAGGCCTCCATGAGAAAGCAGTGGATTTATTCCCCTGCATATTTCACAAGCTCCGAGCAGGGCTGGCATGTGACACGACTTCAGGAGAGCCATTCATTTCCATGTGCTGTGCACAGTCTGTGTGGCTGGCAGAGGCAGTCCTGAAGTTAGACTGGAGAGGAGTGGTGTCATTGAGAAGATGCAGTTTTAAATTCCATTTTTGAAAGGAAATTTACTTGCAGTATCATCCCCCTGCCACTATCCTAAGTCTCTATTTCACCCCATTTGGACAGGGGGCCATGGCCTCCTGGCTGAGCTCCGTGCACCAATATTTCCTCCCTCAAGCCACTGCTCATCATACATACCTTTAGTGGCTTCCCAGGCAGACAAAATAACATCCAAACATATTTGTGTGACACTCGGTTACTTCGGCCCCATGGCCCAGCTGGTGTGCTCACAGCCCCCTGCCTGTCACCCGTGATCTCCCGTCTCTTACTTCCCTCTCCCCCCTCCTGCTGCTGGAGGAACAGCCCATGTGTCAGCAGCATCCTTGCCATCTCTAGTGACGTGCCCCCAGCTAGCATGCTCCCTTTGTTCTTTGTGAAGTGGCACCCCGATTTTGCTTTGGGGAACCAGACAGATACAGTTGGGTGCAGTCTGGGTGATGATCACTCAAGGTGGGACAGCCGGGCTAGCCACTCCGTGTCCTCATGCAGAGAGATTGGGCAGCGACTCCAGCAGCTTTGTGAAGCTAATGCGCCTGGGGATTGCAGGAAACGCGGCTGAGTACCCAGCTGCCCGGCTCCCCTGCCTTTCAGGGACACGACTGCTCCGCTCCCACCTCTGTTGTTCAGATCCTTGCTGGACATTCCTTTGTATTTTACTTTTTTTATGGGCCAGGGTAGCATTTTGTGGACTGAAGTCAGAAGCTCTCACCAATAATGATCTGCAGACCCGCGCTGGGCGTCATCTCCTAGCAGAGGCTCGTCCCTCTCTGGCTTCCCCACAGCGTGGGCCACTCTGCATGGCCTGGTGGTCTTCATCGTGTTTGCTTGCCTTTCTGGCTTGGCTTGGACCCTAGTGGTTTCTAGGTTCCTGCCTGGCACCCTGAGCCCCCATGCAGTAACAGGCTTGCTGTGCCCCTCGCCTCCCGCTGCCTTTACAAGTCTCCATTTCTCCGTCTGTGTGCTTTGTCGCTCTGATGCAGGTCCCCACGCTGTGTGGGGATTTCTCTGTCTCCCTGGGCTGTTCCATCACCCCTACACACACACACACACACACACACACACACACACTCCTGTGCCAAGCTGGTCCTGCCTCTACACCATGGTGTCCGCTTGTCCTACGCTGAGTCTCCGGGTGGGACAGGTTGTTTAGAATCCCCTCAGGAAATACGAGTGTTTGAGCCCTGTGCTGGGCCCTGCTGTCCGCAGGCTTGCGGTGGCTGGCACACAGGTGAACATCTATTACATGAGCCCTGTGCTGCAGGACCACGAGAGGCTGTGATTAAGGGACACAGTGAGGAGTGGTGGGCCTGGCTGAGTGACATCGGTGCTTGTCACTGCTCGGGGGCTCCAGGGCATCGTCTGTCAGTGGGGCTGGTGATGGAACCTGTCTCTTGAGGAAGCTGTGGAAAGTGAGTTCATGTGTGCACCATCCTTAGAACAGTGTCTGGCAGGTAGTAAATGCTAACTAGAGAAAGGAAATATGAACAGAGTCATCTTAAAGAATGAATTGGTTTTTCTTCTAAGAGGGAAAGAAAATTCTAGAAAAAGAAAATGGTACTGATGAATATGGACCACACAAAGGTGAGGGTTTGGAGGGATGGTGACCAACTCCCTGTGGTTCCATAGTTAAAGTTTGTGGGTACGGCTGCAGTGACTCACTGTCTCACTTATTCCACAGTAACAGAAGCCCCAAAATAAAGTCTAGGACTCTCAGCTCCCCTTCCTGCTGAGGCCCCTACTGGCTCTGAGCTTGGGGGATAAGTGGAAATATGGGCCTGTTTCTGAAAACTTCCTTAAAAGACAGCTGGCCTGGGGCCTTTATCTCTTCTTTGGGCCTTCCCTCATTCTTCCACCTGGAATGCAGATGTGAGGGTTGAAGCTGTGGCCATCATCTTGGGCCGTGAGTTCTGACAGAGCAGCAAGCCAGTAGGAGGCTGGGTCTCCAGGCACTTGGTAGAGCAGAGTCGCACATCCATCCCTAGACTGTGGGCCTAGGGATCTTCCTGCACAACAGAAACCAGCTTCTCCCTTGAGCCAGGGTTCTGGTGGCTCTTTGTTCTTGCAGAGGTTCTGCCCGAGGAGGTGATGGAGCAGGGTGCCAGGCCGTGATGCAGGCTGGCAGCAAGCTGAGGGGGAAAGCGTTTGGGGGCCAACAGAGAGGTGATATCTTAGGGGATCAGCAACCGAAGTTTCCCAGCAGGGGAGGAGATGTTCGATTTTGAAGGAAGGCAGCTTCACCATGTAGAGGGAGGAGTTCTAGAAGGGAGGCACTGGTGGCCACAGACTAAGGGGAAGCAGAGGTGAGTGGGGGGCACTGAAGCCTGGCCACGCTGCACAGGCCGTTATCAGGAGCCAGCCCTGAGGTGGCCTCACAGAATTTGCTATAACTGAGGAGAAAAGGGATAAAATGTAAAGGCCACCTCCCTGTTGAGGCCTTTGGTGAGGCCATTACTGCTATGGACAGAAGGCCATGGAGGGTGGTGTGAGGGCGAGGAGGCCTCTGTGGTATTTCTCTCGAGCGCTGCCAGCCTGGGCAAAGGCGCAGCCCACTGAAAGCCTGACGGCTTCCCATCCTCCCCACTGGAGGTGCCTGGACTCTGCTTTCAAGGACCAAGTCCCATTCCCGGACTGGCATGGGCTGCCTCTGAAGAAGCTGGACCCCAGCAGTGTGAGCTGGTTGGCCAGGAGGTGCTGGAGGAGGGTGGTGCTGGGCCAACAGGCACCTGGGTGAGACAAGGTGGCCATCAAAGTGGCCGGCTTCCCAGGGTCCACAGGGAGATGTCCCCCAGGGGTGCAGCAGTAGACTGCTCCTGGGAAGGCCAGGCAGAGGGAGAACCAGGAATCTGGATCTGGAGCCTGGGGGCAGGACGCACCAGGAGCTGAGCAGGACAACAAGTGGGCTATCCATTCGGGCTCCTTCTCCTGTAGCATGGGTGACGTGCTCAGCAGGAATCTCAGCATAAACTCAACTGGTTGGGTGCGTGAACTGGAAAATGTCTCCAGGAGAAGAGGGAGGAGCCACTCAGTTGCCCTGGGAACACACAGTGTGCCCTCCAGGGTCATGCTGGGTCCCATGCTCAGGGAACCAGGGCAGTTCTCAGAACCCACCCAACATGGGCAGGGGCCTCTAGCTCCCTGCCAGCCCTGCTCAGGCTGAACCAGGGGCTGGTCGGACCTCACCCACTGAGTTAGTCTTTCAGTTTTCTGGGTCTTCAGAGAGGCAGGGCCTGGTGACTATGCATCATAGGAAAACTCAATTTGCTTAGTTTTTGAGATATTCCAAGGAGACTTAATACATGTGCCAATATTCAAGTACAATGTTTAGCAAAAATAAAGCACAATGTGTTTCATATGTTATGAATTTTACAAAAAGTTACATGCATGTAGATGTACGAAGCTCTTTTTTAAGGATTTCACAGAGTGCCCTCCAGGGGGTAATCAGGGAGGCCTCACCTGAGTTTTCAGACAAGTCTTCCGCATTGATCATTGTAGTCTGAGGTTTGCAAAGGGATTTTAATAGATCATGTTTTTAAAAAATAAGCATATAGGGGGGATCTCACTCCCCAACTTCAAGCTCTACTATAAAGCCATAGTAATCAAGACAATTTGGTACTGGCACAAGAGCAGAGCCACAGACCAATGGAACAGACTAGAGAATCCAGACATTAACCCAGACATATATGGTCAATTAATATTTGATAAAGGAGCCATGGACATACAATGGCGAAATGACAGTCTCTTCAACAGGTGGTGCTGGCAAAACTGGACAGCTACATGTAGGAGAATGAAACTGGACCATTGTCTAACCCCATATACAAAAGTAAACTCAAAATGGATCAAAGACCTGAATGTAAGTCATGAAACCATTAAACTCTTGGAAGAAAACATAGGCAACAACCTCTTAGACATAAACATGAGTGACCTCTTCTTGAACATATCTCCCCGGGCAAGGAAAACAACAGCAAAAATGAGTAAGTGGGACTATATTAAGCTGAAAAGCTTCTGTACAGCAAAAGATATCATCAATAGAACAAAAAGGAACCCTACAGTATGGGAGAATACATTTGAAAATGACACATCCGATAAAGGCTTGACGTCCAGAATATATAAAGAGCTCACACGCCTCAACAAACAAAAAACAAATAACCCAATTAAAAAATGGGCAGAGGAATTGAACAGACAGTTCTCCAAAAAAGAAATACAGATGGCCAACAGACACATGAAAAGATGCTACACATCGCTAATTATCAGAGAAATGCAAATTAAAACTACAATGAGGTATCACCTCACACCAGTAAGGATGGCTGCCATCCAAAAGACAAACAACTACAAATGTTGGCGAGGCTGTGGAGAAAGGGGAACCCTCCTACACTGCTGGTGGGAATGTAAGTTAGTTCAACCATTGTGGAAAGCAGTATGGAGGTACATCAAAATGCTCAAAACAGACCTACCATTTGACCCAGGAATTGCACTCCTAGGAATTTACCCTAAGAATGCAGCAATCAAGTATGAGAAAGATCAGTGCACCCCTATGTTTATCGCAGCACTATTTACAATAGCCAAGAATTGGAAGCAACCTAAATGTCCATCGATAGATGAATGGATAAAGAAGAAGTGGTACATATACACAATGGAATACTACTCAGCCATAAGAAAAGGGCAAATCCTACCATTTGCAGCAACATGGATGGAGCTGGAGGGTATTATGCTCAGTGAAACAAGCCAAGCAGAGAAAGAGAAATACCAAATGATTTCACTTATCTGTGAAATATAAGAACAAAGGAAAAACTGAAGGAACAAAACAGCAGCAGAATCACAGAACTCAAGAATGGACTAACAGGTACCAAAGAGAAAGGGACTGGGGAGGATGGGTGTGTAGGGAGGGATAAGGGGGGGAGAAGTAGGGGGGTATTAAGATTAGCATGCATGGGTGGGTGGGAGAAAAGGGAGGGCTGTACAACACAGAGAAGGCAAGTAGTGATTCTACAACATTTTGCTATGCTGATGGACAGTGACTGTAAAGGGGTTTATAGGGGGGACCTGGTGTAGGGGAGAGCCTAGTAAACGTAATATTCATCATGTAAGTGTAGATTAGTGATACCAAAAAAAAAAAAGGCAGTTCCTGTGTGGTAACCTCCAATGAGTTCTACACAAGGGTATAAAGGGCATATAAAAGTGTAGGCAAAGGGTCTGTTTGTGTTTATACAGAGGCTCAAAGCCTAATTGGGCTACCCCTAAAATGAACTAAGATACGATATGAAAAAGAACTTCCAACATCCGCACTCTCTGGAAGACTCATGCCAGAAGATGATCATCAAAAAACCCCAACAAAGATCCAGGCGCTGCTACAGCTGTAGATGCACTCATCCCACCAGTTCCTGGACTTGCCATGGGAATGAAGAAGGAGATATCTAAGCTGGCCTGTGCATACAGTAAAACAACAAATTTGACTGGATCTATACTGTTCGAACTCAATCAAGAATTAGGACACGTGCAAATTGTAGCGCTCCAAAATCTTACAACTACAGACTATTTACTGTTAAAAGAACATAAGGGATGTGAACATTCCCCAGGAATGGGTTGTTGTTTTATTTTGTCTGATTTCTCTCAGACTGTTCAAGTTCAGTTGGACAATATCCACCATATCATAGATAAGTTTTCACAAATGCCTAAGGTGCCTAACTGGTTTTCTTGGTTTCACTGGAGATGGCTGGTAATTACAGGCATGCTTTGGTTATGTAACTATACTCCTATTATGTTAATGTGTGTGCACAATTTAAGTAGTAGCATAAAATCTATACATGCTGAAGTTACTCTACAAGAAGATATGTCAAAAAATAATCAATCTTCCCATGTTTTCTTCCACCTGCTACTTCTATAGCTTTTCTTCTTCTTTCCTAATTACAACCCTTAAATAGAATTCGTGCCTCATATAAAATTTACCGAGTATCATAATTCTTCCAAGTGGTAAATATACCTCAAGACAAATGCTGGGCATAGAATCTACAGGGCATAAATATGCAAAGAAATAAAAAGCTAACCATTTCAAACAATAAGGCTTCTCTCTCACTTACCAACTTTACATTTCCCTGTATGGCCCCGGAAGATGACTGGTTAGCCAAAGACGGGTAAGATTCCTCAAGGGAGGAACAACCTAAGACAGGCACAGTTGCAGGGGGGTCATCAGGTGAGAAATTGGGGATCAACAAAGGTGAGGCTTAGAACCTCACCCACCCTGTTCTGAGAGAAAGCTTCTGCATACGTGGATGTTTTATTGCCCTTGTCTAGCTTGGATTAACACATAGTCTACAGGCACACACCTGATCATCTACATTTGCTCTCTTACAACACTAAACTATGTTTTCTACCTTTATCTTTTATCTACCTACCACTTCAGCATTTTATTAAAAATAATAATAGTAAAGAGAGAAATGTGGTATTCACATATAAATCAAGTATAAATATCAAATGAGTATTCATATTTGAACTGACTGTTTATAGTTCATAATGCATGAGCAAAACCGAAAGTTTCTGTGATGACTGCCCTTGTACTGTTCACCATGTAACTTATTCACTAAGTAAGAATTTGTTCTCCATGTAAGAACTTGTTTGTTATGCCTCAGAAGATTGGAGACTGATGAAAATTAGGCTTGGGTGGATTAATGATTGTGCATTGAGCATTGACTCCCCTATACAGAATTTTATTGTTGTTAACAACCATTTGATCAATAAATATGAGAGATGCCCTCACAAACAAACAAACCAACAAAAAAAAAAAAGTACACACTTCCAATGGTAAAATAAATAAGTAACCGGGATGTAATGTATAGCATAAGGAATATAGTCAAAATATTGTAACAACTTGGTATGGTGATAGCTGGTACCTAGAATTATCATGTATATAAATGTTGAATCACTATGTTGTACACCTGAAACTAATGTAATGTAATACTGTATGTCAACTACCCTTCAAAAGAAAATAATTATCTACAAAAAAAAAAAATAAGCATAGATCATGTTTTTTAAAAATTAGCATAGAAAACTGTGAGAGTTTTAAGAAGGAAGCGTTGCATAGCAGCAGAATAGCCACATCAGTAGGGAAAAGTAAAATTTCTATGTTCTAACTCACCTTTTCATAAGTTCCTTAATGTAAGACTTGTCTACTGGCCTTTTTCTCATCAATTTTCTGATTTGTGCCTCGTCTATCGTGTGTTGTTCCCTTCATGAGTTCATAAAGAAGCATCTAAAACCATGCTTCCTTAGGCACACTTTCCTCCCACAAGGAGGCCGGGGATACTTTTAATACAACACTCAGGTCAGTGAGCTGCTCCTGGTGCAGTCAGCACATCCAGGCACCGAGCTAAGGGCCCTAAGGTCTTCACTTTGTGTTGTGATCCTGGGAAAGCCTCTGAAGCAGACTTACTAGGCTCAGTTCTGAAATCAGGCAGGAAAATAAAAACCCATTTTCTTCTTGCCATTATTAACCAACAGATAATTAGCAATCTGTCCCAATACTCAAGAAGTTATTTCCAAAGTAACACTCTGATTAAAGATCAAGTTCTCTTACCTGAACCAGACCTCAGCGTTGCCTTAACTCATGTAAACAGATAGTCCTAGGTATGATCTCATTTTCATTGTCTCTCTGCTCTCTCTTAGTCAGTAAAGGCAACAGCTCTCTGACACTAAGGCAACAGGGAAATTGTTCTAAGAGAGCAACAGTAGCTGTAATTTATTGAGTCAGTAGCATACTTCAGGAACCATGCAGGGCAATTCCCATTGATTTTCCTTTATTTTCACAATAATTCTGCAGAGTAGATACTGTTAGACCCATTTTTAAGAATAAGAACTGGATGTTAAAAATGTTACCGTGCCAAAAAGATGCAGCCATTGTCGACTGAGCCAAGCTTAAAGCAGGTTCTCTCTGCTCCTCTCGGGTCCATGCTGTATAAGCCCATCATCTATAAGCTCTGTGTGCTCTGAAGCAAAGTACCGAGGTGGTAGGGACAGGAAGTGGGTGCATGTTTCATGAGGACATACCATGTCCTTGTAGATTCTGGATCATCTGTAATTAAATATTTCATTGCCTGCCCATCCCCCTAAGTGGTTGGTTCCATGAAGGTAGGGATTGTGTGTGCCTTTCTGCCATTGTATCTCCAACACATGCAGACTACCTGATATATAGTAGGTGCTCCGTATGTGTTGATACCTCTTTCAGGAAGAGTGCTTCTGAGTGGAACCTCTACCATAGAAGACACCACTGAGTTGGCTGCCTTTTCTGTCCTGCTGCCTTTTCTGTCCTGCTGTCTTGTCCTTCCATTGCACAGCTACCACTCACGGACGGTCCTGCTGCAGTGTTTACCCAAAACCTTTCCCTCCCATCTCTGTTTAAATCTGGGCCATCACCTTGTGAGGTGTTCCCCTCTCCCTGAAGGGCTTCCTCCGTTGTGCCTCTGTCTCCAGCTGCTCCCAGACTGTTCTCTCTGCCACCGGGCTTTGGTGTCTGTTCTGTTTCTTGTATCCCCTTTCCTGAGAGCCCCTGGCTTCTCCACCATGGGCGAGTTGGCAAGGACATGCACCCCACTGGGGTGCTTGTGACCTGCTCTCCAGAGAAAAATGGGAATATGAAGAGAGAGGCAGGCAGACACAGGTGACTTTCAGGGTTCACCTACTTCTGTTATGTAAAGACTCTCAGAACCTCACTCTCAATCTCAAATTGCCAATGGGCTGCCATGGATACCAATGTCATACCCAGAGATTCCCCCTGTCATCTCTGGGCACCCACAGAGGAGATCTCCATCACACCACTGCATGCAGCCCCCAGACCACAGTCTCCCTCATTATGATGCTGAAATTCCCCAAGTAGCTTCCTTGGAAGCCTCCAGGGATGCAGCCCCGCCTCACAGGGTGTGCCAGCATCTTCTTCCGGGAAGGGAGAGTTAGAGCCACAGTTGGAGGAAAGAATTAGCCTCTGTTTGCTAGAGGCGACTTTTCCCAGGGGCCTCCTTTCTGCTGTGTGGCTTCTGTCACCTGACTCCTCTGTTCCAGGGTTCAGGATGGTCCTCCCTGAGTGGTATTTCTCAAAACTTCTTGGAGGAAGCTTCTACAACTTCCAGGAAACCACACCCACCACACAGTCCTGTTCCCTGTCACCCACCTGGCTACTAGTGCCAGCCCCTCATCAGAGGGCAAGGCCTTGTCTGGAATAGCAGCTTCAGGCTGTGGGATTATCCAGGCCATCCTGACAAGCCCAGGGAGCACACACCAGGTCCCACTGAGCTGTCCAGGCCTCTCTGTTCTGCTTCATGCCCTGTGGGTAATTATTGGGTCAGACTTGTACCTTATCTATGGGCAGACACAGGTCCAGGTGGGCTGGGGGCCCTGGCTGGCAGGGCTGGAGGCTCATCAGAAGAGCAGAGGGTCTATTCTTCTTCCTCCCCACTTTCAGATCCTAGCCTGTGGGCCTACCTGGAAAACACCACTGCCATCCTCTGAAAATCAGGCCCTTCATCTGTCTTTGACAACAGACAGTGCCAACCTTAGAGTGAAAATTGAGGAGATGTTAATGCAGGCTTCAGATTGAAGTTTGCTTACTGCAATTTTATTAATTTTTAAAGATCGTGTCTCTATCAATAATCTATTAATATAATACAGAATGTGTAATAATCTAATAATATATCTTAGTAGAAAATAGGGAACTATTCTCTAAAAATAGGGACATTAAATCATGCAAATGTTTTATTTTATTCCCCAAGGCAACCTGTCACAATGACTCCATTACTAATTGTGAGTTCCTTTGCCTAAGGGTTATTGTCATTTAGAAGTAAATGACTTCTATCCCTTTTCAAATGATCTGTCTGCAGAACACTTGACCTTTCAAACAGGATTTTTTGGAGAATGGTTATGCAGTTACATGGAAAGGAGTCCTAAGTGGTTACATTACATAATTATAACATTTAGTAGTCATCTGACTCTGTTTTCACAGGAAAACAATTTATTTTCTTTAATTTTTTTGTGTTCATTCAATGTGTTTATTAGGCAATTAAATTTTATCTTTGAAAGTTGGGCTTCGTTAGAATTCTTCACCACCCATAAAATGTGTCCTATAAAGGAGATTATGTACCCCTGCAGCTTCTTTAGGGTTGCAGGTACTAATGATTATTGTGATTTCCTAATTCTGCACCCCTTTTGCTGAGCCTCTGTGGCTTTCCCTCCTTGAGCAGTTAGACTAGTCGGGTGCTTTGGCCTTGGAGATGGCTTCTGTAAGGAGCCGTGCTGCACCGTGGTAGGGTTTTTCTCCTCAGCTTTCCCTTTATGGTAGGACATGGAGCCCTCCTGGCAGGAGGCTCTGGAAAGTTCTCTGCTGGGTCTTGGCAGGGCTTTAGAGCAACTGCCAGTGGGAAGGTAGTGCAGTGTCTTCCTTCAGAGGGAAGGTCTGTTGTCTTGCGCTCTGATTAGGCGTCCCAGTTCTCCTTACAGGAGGGGCTGAGGAAATACTGTGATTTGGGCTGAGAGGGGTTTCCAGCTGGTCCTTGGCCTCTGGTTTCTGGAGTTGTCCTTGAAGCCCGAGGACTCCCTCATGAGAAGTGGCGCCTTCTTCCTTCGGCAGCACTGAGCCAAGCAGGCTTAAAACCGACAAAATCGTCTCCAGGAACGGGCTCACTGGCCAATGCGCTGGCCCTTCTGACTGCACAACTCCTAGACTGTAAGTAGTGATAAATTCTGAGATTTCAGGGATCAGCTCATTTGGGAGAGTCTTTTTCCACAGAGAAAAATGAGCAACTATACATGTGGCTGCCAGCACCGCGTGTAAAGAAAGGCCACTCAAACTCTAGTAAGGCTCTCCCACCTCCCTCGCGTTCATGCTGAGATCTCTTTCCCCTCCCCCTCACTCCCATCCGCACTCCCAACCTGATACATATTTAATGAGCCACTGGGTCATCAGAAGAAAAATAAAATAACCCAACCCAGGGTTCAGCTCATCCAGCAGTGGGGACAATGAGCACGAAGCAGCTCTGACTTGAAAATGTGTTAGACCAAGTTTCTTCCCACTCAGGAGCATCCCACCTGGTCCCCGGCCTCTCCCAGGCCTCCTTCCTTCCTTCCCTGCTTCTCTGAGCTTCTTTCTCCAGGTTTTCCCTCTGTGGAGCCTCTTGGGCAAGAAGTCCTCTTTTTCATCGTAAGTGGGAAAGGGGAAAAAAACCTCATCTCTATCTTCATTAGCAAAATCTCAGAACCCTCTTGCCTCGGAGCATCCATCTCCTGCCTTTGGGACATGGTTTTAAAATGCCTCATAAAATACGCATGTGGCTCTGGCATCTTGGCCAAGAAATGATTCCATTTTAGCACAAGCCTTGAAATATTTTATACCCTCTAAATCACATTAAGCTGGTGGCTTCTTAAGAGATTTTTGAATTAAATAATCTATGTTTTCACAGTTTCATATTAAAATACTCACAGTTTAAATGTAATTCCCCTATGTTCTCACAATTTAAAATAAAGTTTAAAAATTGTATCTCCAAAACAAACTACATGTTCTTTTCTTGGAGTTTGCAAATTTTAAAAAGTCATCTAAATATGTTCTCTTTCTGATAAAAGAAAGTGAACCTCAGCTGCAGGGAAGAGTCTTTTAGTTGTTCTGTCTTACTTTTCTGTTGTGTAATAAGTTAATATAAACTTGGTGGCTCAAAATAACACCCATTTACTAGGTTACAGTTCTATAGATTAGAAGTCCAGCAGGAAGGATAATGAAATAAATTATGGAAATCATAATTTGATTGAGGAATTGTAATCTCCCATTGCAAACTGATCCTAAACTTCAGACATTTTAGGTAACATAAGAATGGCTTATGATCAGATATCCTCATTGTTGTTTCTGTTATTTTATTTTTTGATTTTTATTAAGGTGTCATTGATATACACTCTTATGAGGGTTTCGCATGAAAAACCCAAACAATGTGGTTACTGCATTCACCCATATTATCAAGTCCCCCCACATACCCCATTGAAGTAACTGTCCATCAGTGTAGTAAGATGCCACAGAGTCACTACTTGTCTTCTTTGTGCTACACTGTCTTCCTTGTGACCCCACACACACCATATGTACTAATCATATTACCCCTCAGTCCTCTTCTCCCTCCTTCCCCACCCACCCTCCCTTACCCCTCCCCTTTGGTAACCGCTAGTACTTCTTGGAGTCTGTGAGTCTGTTGCTGTTTTGTTCCTTCAGTTTTGCTTCAGCATTATACTCCACAAATGAGGGAAGTCATTTGGTACTTGTCTTTCTCTGCCTGACTTATTTCACTGAGCATAATACCCTCTAGCTCCATCCATGTTGTTGCAAATGGTAGGATTTGTTTCTTTCTTATGGCTGAATAGTATTTTACTGTGTATATGTACCACATCTTTTTTATCCTTTCATCTACTGATGGACACTTAGGTTGCTTCCATATCTTGGCTATTGTAAATAGTGCTGCAATAAACATAGGGGTGCATATGTCTTTTTGAATCTGAGAATTTGTTTTCTTTGGGTAAATTCCTAGGAACAAAATGGTATTTCTGTTTTCAGTTTTTTGAAGAACCTCCATATTGCTTTCCACAATGGTTGAAGTAATTTACATTCCAGTCAGCAGTGTAGGAGGGCTCCCCTTTCTCTGCGTCCTCACCAGCATTTGTTGTTTCTACTCTTTTCGATGTTGGCCATCCTAACTGGTGTGTGATGATATCTCATTGTGGTTTTAATTTGCATTTCTCTGATGATTAGTGATGTGGACTATCTTTTCATGTGTCTGTTGGCCATTTGAATTTCTTCTTTGGAGAATTGTCTGTCATATCCTCTGCCCATTTTTTAATAGGGTTATTTGTTTTTTAGTTGTTGAGGCATGTGAGTTCTTTATAGATTTTGGATGTTAACCACCTGTTGAATATGTCATGTATGAATATATTCTCCCATACTGTAGGATGCCTTTTTGTTCTGCTGATGGTGTCCTCTGCTGTACAGAAGCTTTTTAGCTTGATGTAGTCCCATTTGTTCAATTTTGCTTTTGTTTCCCTTGCTCAAGGAGATGTGCTCTGGGAAAATTTGCTCGTGTTTATATTCAAGAGATTTTTGCCTGTGTTTTCTTGTAAGAGTTCTGTGGTTTCATGACTCACATTCAGATCTTTGATCCATTTCGAGTGTACTTTTGTGTATGGAGTTAGACAGTGATCCATTTCATTCTCTTACATGTAGCTGTCCAGTTTTTTCAACAGTTATTGAAAATGATGTCACTTCCCCCTTGTATATCCATGGCCCCTTTATCATATATTAATTGGCCATATATGCTTGGGTTTATATCTGGCCTCTTTATTCTGTTCCATTGATCTATGGGTCTGTTCTTGTGCCAGTACCAAATTGTCTTGATTACTGTGGCTTTGTAGTAGGGCTTGAAGTTGGGGAGCATAATCCCCCCAGCTTTATTCTACCTTCTCAGGATTGCTTTGGCTATTCAGGGTCTTTTGTGGTTCCATATGAATTTTAGAACTATGTTCTAGTTCATTGAAGAATGCCATTGATATTTTGATAGGGACTGCATTGAATCTGTAGATTGCTTTAGTGTTATTATTTTTCAGTACCAAACTGGCTTCACACCTTGGGACTCTAAATCATTTACTTATCAGGAAAATGAGTGTAATTCCAATTGCCTAAGGTATGTTAGGATCCAAGGAAGTAGATAAAAATTGACTTCAAATATATCAACGAGAAAACATTCTTGCTATCAGGCAGTGACTCTTTGGTTTACCCTGCTTTCTTAAATCTTGCTTCACTTTTACTTGCAAAAGTCAGAAGTCGTCCATATATTTTTGGAGAGCAATAGGAACAGGAACTCTTCTTTATATTTCAAGGTGAATATTCACAGAGCTTGAACATAACCAAAACTGCTTCTCAATGATTCTCCTTTCAGGATATTTAAAAATTGTGAACATGAGATGAAGACTTTTGCTTTTTGTATTCATAGAGCACCAACTCCATTTCATTTTCTGCTTACTTCTCTCCATGGCTGAGCAGACCACCAAGTACATGCTGGGGTACTTACGGGATGTCACCTGCATCTTGTTCAGTATCCCTGTGTCAGACACACACTAAGCTGGCAGTGACCTCAGCTGCCACCATGGGCAGGAGCCCGGTGTGTGGTTCCCGCTGAGCAGGAATCAGTGTGGAGACACTCGTTGACTTGGGTTTCCACACAGGGCCAGTTGGTAGGGTTGGTTTGATTCTCATTCCTGTCCCACCATCAACCTTCCCCATCTCGGGCCAGTAGGAGTGGATGGCGAAGACTCATACGTCAGTGTTGGCAGCAATCAAGGAGTAAGGCTTTGCACTTTCTAGAAGTTACATTCTGAAAATGTCTAGGCTTCTGCCCTTGGATAATCAACCTTTTCTTTGGTCTAAGCTCTTCCCACTATAGTTTCAGGGTGGGCAGTGAGTGGGAAGGCTTTATCCATTGACTCCTGGCCTTGGTTCCCTGCCTCTGTCTTTGTCTCCTTTTCTCTCTCTCTCTTACCACTTATCTTCTCTTTCAACTCCATTGGGCCCAAAGTACTTCATAAAGATCCTGATAAATAATTCATGCTAATGTACTAAGGGTATATACATTTTAAAGGAGCCTCCTCCTGGAATAGGCTCTGCTTTAATAATCTAACAATTTAATGATTTGATGTTGCTAGGAACAACAGATTTTAATCGTATATCTACCCTCTACCTCATGAGCCACTTGTCATAGACAGTTTACTAATAAACAGGAAGGAAGGTTTACTTATAGACAATTATATCAGGAAAAACAGTCATTTGCATCATGTCTACCTCCTCCTTCCCTGGGAGTCTTGCTGCCCATACTTCTCTAATTAGGTGTGTGTGTTGGTCAGAGACAACATAGCCTTTGTGTGTGAAGCATGGCAACAGTTTACCCTTCTAAAATCCCAGTGGCCCTGGCCTCCCAAACTGTCTTATTTCTGTCTGGGTCTTACAAAGTGCCTGACACATAGTGGGTGGCTGATGACTATCCTCCAGTGACTAATTAAACAGAAACAAATAGCAACAATAAAAACAACCAGACATGCAGTAACATAAAAGCCCAAATATATCACACCTAATATTTTAAACTTCATAAGCTTCCAGAAGACTGTACAAAAAAATGTCATTTGTCATAGGAAACTGATAATAATACCCCCCATCCCACTTCCTCTCCTCACTTCACTATAAAACAAAACCAGCACAGAACTGAACCTAACAGACATATGCGAACATTTTTTTGCACAAAATGTAAACGTCTACTCAGAACGTACTACTCCTAATTTGACAATATATAGCAGCAGTACAATCCTTTTGTGGTTAAAACATGCATCTGTTGAACATATGCTTCCTCAGCACCTACTGTTGCCAAGCTCTGTTCTGGGCACTGGAGTAGTACAGTGAGCCAGAAAACATCTCCCATCCTTACACGCCCACAAAGAGGAGAATATAAGAAACTTCAGTATGTAATGTGTAAAATAATGGCAAGACCTAAGGGAAAAATAAAGCAGAGAGTGTGGCTAGAGAGTGTCTTTCTGTTGTTGGGAGAGGGTATGTGGCTGATGGGCACAGAGAGCACCCAGGCAGGCCCCCAAGTGGGGAGTGAGTGGAGAGGGTGCAGGAAAGCAGAGGAGGCCAGTGGGATGGTCACAAGGGGTAGGGTCAGTAGGCCTTTAGAGGACATTTTGAGGACTTTGTTTTTATCCTGAATGAGATAGAAAACATTGAAGGGGGAGAAACATTTTCTTAAATCTAATAGGTTCTGGTTGTGTTGAGAACAGACAGTAGGATGGCAAATCTAGAGCAGAGACACCAGCAATCCCTAAAAGACTCCTACTGCACTAACTTCACCAAGTTGTACCAGTGCCTCGGACCAGAGTGGTTTCCATGGAGATGATGAGATGGGGTCAGTTCTGAATGCACCTGAAATGTAGTACAGACAGGAATGGAAAGCAGACTGGTATAGGGTCTGAGAAAATAATGGTGTAAAGGATGACTCCAAGGTTTTTGACTTGAGCAACTGGAAGATGCAGCTCTCATTTTTAAATGGGGAGGCATACAGGTGTCTCAGTCTCCAGCAAAGCTGAAGACTTGCAAAATACTGCTTTTTAATCTCTTCTGAGATTTAGGCTGATGGTGGGCATCCCATTTATGGGTGGGTCCTGAAGCCCCTAATCCGGAAGCTGAAATGAAATCAGTGCAGAAGTGAACTTGGCATGATGGTCATGAGAGCTCACCATTTAATAAATGACTTTGCATTCTGTCTAAATGAGCTGATTGTTGTTTGTTTATTTCTACCAGCATAGCTGCTGGGTTTCTGTGACTGGCTTTTAGTCCCTGGCCGGCCGTGAGGCAGGTATGAGCCCATAGTGGGGGGACATCCCCCAGCTGTCCATCAAGTCCTTGAGCCGCCCCCACCAGAACGGTGGTAGCAGGGATGTCAAGCACTGATGCTTCTCTAAAGACTGTGGCCTGGCCTGCGGGTGTCATTTCATTAAGGAGAATTACCTGCATAAATGAATCATATTAACAGTTTGAAATCACAAAAGCTTGATACTTTATTCCTGGGAGAACTTCAGAAAAACAGGCATGTTTTGGAAATACTAAAAAGGACTGTATCTTCAGAAACTGTGCCACATTACTTTCACACAATCTACTTTGTGTGCATCCAGAAACACATTTCTTTGGCCTAAATGTACTCTTGTGAAATGGAAACTGTTTGCCTCTGTATCATTTCTTTTTATTGAAGTATAGTTGATATACAACATTACTTTCAGGTGTACAACATACTGATATGACAATTATATACATAACTAAATGCTCACCATGGTAAAGGTAGGTAGGTGCCTTCTGTCACCACACAAAGATGTTACAATATTATAGACCATATTCCCTATGCTGTCATGTATACCCCCATGACTGATTTATTTTACAACTGGAATTTTGTCCCTTTTTATCCTCTTCACCCATTTCACCCATCCCCCTCGTTCTCCCCAAGGACAGCCCTCAGTTTGTTCTCTGTATTTATGAGTCTATTTCTGTTTGTTTGTTTTATTTTTTAGATTCCACATATATCTGAAGTCGTATGGTGTTTGTCTTTCTCTGCCTGGCTTATTTCGCCTAGCATAATGCCCTATTTATCATTTTGGCCACAATACATTCCTGTTAGTAGATAATTTATGAGTCCCAGCTTTTTACTTTCAAATCTCACCTTAGATCTCCTTTTATTCTTCAGAATGTACAGGATAGAAGAAAATTAAGTTTTGATTACATAAATTCCACTGCTTCTTGATAATGACCAAAATGAGATTGAAAACCCATGCATGGCGCTTCAGTTTCCTGCAGGACTTGCTGTAATTCCAAGGGACTGGGGTGACCTCCCGCCTGGGTGCCCATCCTCTCGCCTGTGACTCTTCTCCCATCTGCTTACATCACCAGAGCGTGGGACATGCAGGCACATGGTTGGGTTAGAATGCACGTCCCCGGCAGATAAGGTTATGTTAGCATTGCAGCAGATGGCCCTCAAATATCAGAAAGTCAAACACAGCGGAAATATATTTTAGCTCTGTGATAGTTCCACCGATAGTTACTGATTGGTGGGACAAGAGCATGGCAGGACCCAGGCTGATGGAGGCTCTCCTGTCACCAGCCTGTGTTTCCTGAGACCCACTGGGCACTGACATCTATGGGCGGGAAAGTTCGGAAAAAACAGGCCTGTTTTTAACCATTTCAGCTGGAAGGGACATGTTTTCTTGGTTAAAACCTCTACATCGTTCTTGCTAAAGTAAAGGGAGTGTCCAGATATGGGTGGAGGGGGAGGTATTGGGGGCCATGGAGGAGAAGTGAAAGGGCACTGTCTGTGTCAGGGCAGTGGGGCAGGTGGGTGGGAGGGGGCCGGGCAGTTACAATTTTGCCTGATAACTCATTTACTCCCATTTACTATACTCTTAGTGAATTCTCATAAATCTTTCATTCTGGAGCTATTCCCAGATGAGAAAACTGTGTTACCTGTGTTTTAGAGTTTGGGTAACTACAAAATATATCCTTTATCAGATTTAACATCACCATTCCTCAATCAAGTAAGTGCAGGTTAAGAAAAAGAAAGAAAACAGCTGACATTCATTAAGAATGACTTTGAACCTGGAAAGAATTTGTGTAAGAGCAATGAGAAGGGGAATTAAAGAGGAGCTGGTTTGTAAAGCCACCTCAGGGCTTTCTAAATTCTTCCTCCGCTGGTAGAACTTTTCTGCCTTCTTCACTGCCTCTCTCCTCAAGTACCTGCACAGGTGACAGCCCTGTGGGCCCACAGCTAAGGTGACCCAGTTCAAGGGTAGACAGCATTTACTCTGTGCATTCTTCATAGCTTTTCTCTCTTCTGGCTTTATAACCCTTATATTACAGCCACAGACTGATAATCATGATCAGAATGTATCCTCTGTTCCCTAGTTAAGCAAGGTATGTGTAGGGGCTGGAGTCCTCCTTGTGAGGTGCCGGAGAGAACAAGGCAGCCTGGTCTCATTGCTGGGGCCGCAGGCCCTGTGTGATGTCCTGTGGCCGCAGGTCTTAGGCATCACTTGTTTATGTTCTAGACACAGCAAACACACTGAGCACCAGACATCAAATCCACCAGGCCACTCCCAACATCGCCTTTACTTCTCACCTCTCCCCAGGTGTGTCAAGAGTCTGGCGCAGAAAAAGACAAATAAAATGTAGGCATTTGCATTAGGTATAGAAATTCCTTCTTAGATATCTAGAAAGTCCAAGTGGAGGCAGAATAAAACTTTGGTTTTATCTGTGGAAGGTGAATTATTTTTGTACCCCAAAAAACAGGTTAACTTTAGAAGCTCATTTTTAATACCACATCACCATTTTTAAACAGAAGTCCTTTATATGAAAATAATAAGAAATATATTACAAATTTCAAATTTGTAATTTAAACGTGGCTTTCAAAAGCAGTCTGTAGAAATGTTTCCAGGTCAGTCCTGGGATTGTCATGCACAAAACTGTCAAGGCATTTCCATAAATGAGTCCCTTGGTTCCTCCTCAGCTGGTTCAAAACGCCACACTTTCTGAGGTCTTGGTTTTGCTCGTTACAGGTCTCCCTGTCTGCTGTTGCCCTTGAGCTCTGAGAAGCAGTGGGCTTCCTCATCTTCCGTCTGCCGGCCCCTGTGGTCTGGCACCCCGCAAAGCCTGGCGGATCAGGGTCAGCGGAGGTAAAGCCCACGGTTAGTAAGCGACACTCTTGAGCTTTCTTGCAGATTTTTAATGACTTCTGATGGGCAGTTTAGAGGCCTTTTTTGCCTTTTTTCTCTTTTTTGACTTCCAGATATATACTGTTGTACCCATAAGGTCTAACATTATATAAATGACTAGTTTATTTAATGGTTCAATTCTTTAAGTTCAGTAACTAAAACTATTTACAGTCTAAATTCTTTAAGGAAGGTTTATTATTTATCTGGATTAAATAATAAACCCAACCACCAAGTTATACTGTGTAAAGCAAATGTGTTATTCTCTTAGATGGCAAGGAAAGGAAACAGCTGGCCAAACAGTTATCATTTGTTGAGGGGAAGAAGACATTTGACAAGATGGGCTAGGCCTTTTTCAAGTTTCCAAGTTTCAATTTAAAGGAATTAATAATCAGCAGCAAAGTAATGCCTCCCTTTGAGGGTTTCTCAAGGGTTGAATAAGGTAATGGATGTTGACCATTGCCTCTTAGGGGCCGTTTCCATCCTCTGACCTCTCCTGCGTCGGGGTCCTTGGCTCTTCACCCCACTCCCAGGCCGCCCTGGAGCCCCGCCCACAGGGGCCTCACTGCCTCCGCAGCATGACCTTAGTGGGCCTGCCTCCTGCCCCTCCTCATACCCCTTAATTTGGGGGCTCCCTGGGGATGGCTGTTGGGCAGGCAACCATGGGGCCTGCCAAGAACACCTGATTTTTTTAGAAACGGGAATGATGTAAAGGTCATAAGACTTGAGAACTTGAGAATGACCAGACGAATCACGCCACTGACAGGGCTTCACAGCACTGAAGCTGAGGGACTGCCTAGGGAGGGAATGAAAGACAGAGGAATCTCCACACTGAATTCTGCCACATGGCCTAGTCGGGCATGGAAACTTGCATGCCTTGAGCACATACCCAAAGTACCAAATCCTTTTTACTTCACACATTCCTCGCAACAGTCTGTGAGGTCAGAGTCACCTCTTTACAGGTAAGAAGCTCGAGAGCTGGAGATGGAGGTGGCTTGCCAAGGAATATGCAGCAAATATGCAATTAAAAGGAGGTAGTCCAGCTGCAGAGTGCACACTGTCATGCTGCCTCCCAGCAGCACAGCATTTATGAAGCACCAGCCGTTTGAGCAATTTTACAACAGAGTCAGGAGGAATTTCAGGCTGATTTTAGGTTGCTCTGAATTTTAGAACTCTTGAATTCTTGGGCTTTACAAGAATTTTTACATCACATATGTAATAGATCCATAGGTGCTGTAGGGTAACTCTACATTAGGATAACACCACTGATGTTCGAAAACAAAATTCTTATGAAACTAGTTTCAAGGAGAAAAAATAAGTATCAATACAAATTAGAATATGGAGGAAAGGTCTCCAGCAGTTCATGATACGGAAGCACACATTTCCTCTGGGCAGAGAATCTAACCACCTGCTGAATCAAGGTAGAAATCCTCAGATGGACCTAGGAATGCATCAGATAGTGTAAGTTTCTTGAACTCTGACACAAATCAAGACCTAAAACTATCTTTCTTGTAGGAACACAATCATATAAAAGCTCCCTTTAAGCATGTGTCCCCAGCCGATGACTACCAGAGGGTAGACTGGAGTGATTTCTACGTCCCAATTGACCATCCATCATGACCTTTGTGCCTTTGGTCCACTGCTTTGTTGACACATGAAGTCAACAGGAATAAGGCTCTTGCAGGATTGATTACCTCTACAGTATTTCCTTTGGTACAATATCTCTGCTTTCGTCAACGGCACAACTAATTTGGTTATGTTAGGGAACTGGCTAAAAAAGTTACTTAAATATTTAAAAGGGAAATGTTGATTTCTGTTGTTAAAGCACATAAAAAACTAAAGAATTACTAAGATATCTCTAAAGTAATGCCAAATTAATAATTGATGGAGAATGAGCCCTACAAGAAAGTGAGCAGAGAATTGGGGTAGATTAAACTATTCTCCAGCCAAGTCAGACATTTTGGTGACCAGCCAGGCCAGCCGACGGGGCACGTTTGTGCTTTCTCTCAGCAAACTGACCTTCCTCAAAGAATTTTACCATGGTTTTAGGTTAGTGGAATCACAGAAAAAGTTTATTGGGAGGGGGATGGCATTTCTCCTGTGAAGGAAGTAACTACCCCAGAAGCCACTTTACCTTTATAATAAATTTGGGTCAATTTTATATTATAAAGATTCAAGGCAATATCTTGGCAATAGTTGGAGCTACTGGCTGAAGCTATATGAAACATAAGCTATGGAAGAATTAAATATTTTAATCTAACTCTTCAATGAGTTGCTTCATTTAAAAAAAATAAGGACAACCATTACACTACTGTGAATTCACCTCTAGACCTTAGTCAAATTATGACAATTGTCCCATGAATGCCCATTTCCTGGTTGGGATCCTGTCTAGGAGACACCCAGCATTTTGTTTCATGTCTTCTTGGTCTCCTTCTGCCATTTGAGACAGACCCTCAGGCCTGGATACAGTTAAGGGGTAATTTTGTTTTATTTCTTGCAGGAGATGCAGGTTAAGAACTCAGATCCATCATATCAAGAAATCTGGGGCTCTGGTTTCAGCCCTCTAAGGTGAGGTATTCTATAATCCATTTCATCTGTATGAACCCAAGTTTATCTTTAAATGATGGAATTAGACAATTGTAAAGGTTTTCTAACTTTTTACCACCAAGAAAAATTTTTTATTATTTGTATTTTCTACCCTGAAAAGATTTGTTCTATTATCCAAACTGAGTTACTTCTGTAATCAAAATGTAATAATACCTCTAAGTAGTGGTATGTCCCTTATCAGACATGCAAAGAATAATGCATATTGGATAGAGTGACCCATATATGTTAGGAGAAAGAGAAATTAATGACCAAATGGGAAATGCAGTCATTTCAGAACTTTCTGAAATATGAACTCAAAGTTTAGTAAGCAATTCAGTTTGATTATCTATTGATGGAGAGTTTAGGGGGGAAAAAAAGTGAATTATGTCTTCTTCTGAATGTTGTTTATGTGTTCATGCAACTACCTACATGGAATTAAAAATGCATGAAAATTATAGGCTTTGAAAGTATCACAGCTTCCTTCTGCCTTGAGTAGATTTTTGTGTTTAACATGCCTTTAAGAACGTGGTTTTGAAAGATATAAGATGCATAAAGGTTATTTTACATTTTATCTTTAAATTTACATTTTTACTGTGTAAAATAAACTTTTTGATAACATAAAATTTCATTTTTAATAAATTACATAACAGAGAGATCACGATGACTGTTACTGATATAGTCAGCCTTAAATGCATCTAATCAAATCCAAAATATCTACTAAACTGTCATCTTTGTTAGAGTCTAGGAAGCTTCTTAGTAGCTTCCATGAATAATATAACCTTGAAACACTTAAAATGCCTGCAAATTCATTTAAAATTCAGGCTGAACTTTTTTTCCTTAGGTAGATTTTCAGGGTCTTAGGAGGAAATGCATTAAAACTTAAAATGATAATTTTAGCATGCAACTTCTGGAAATAAGGATAACTTCAATATAACATATTTTATGTTATATGGCTCTTAAGGGTATAATAAATCATATGTAACCTAGAAGTATTATAAATCATAATATATTTATTTACATAATTCATTATACTTTTAGTAACTACTTTAAACCTTATATAAAGTTAGACTTATAAAGAAATTTTGAGTTCTATATAATCACCCCACTATAACTCATATTTTTCAGTGGGGTAATCTAAGGTCCAGGAGACGCAGTGATATGCTAAACACCACAAGACTTCTCTTCACTGTGGCAAACTTGGCCCCACACCTCAGTTATTTTGATGTCCCAGTCAGCATTCATGGGAAGGAATTGGTAGATATTTTCTTATTAACCTCGAGCACAACAGACAGAATGTATTAATAAATCGATCAGCTATGGGGAAAACTGAATGTTGCATTAATGGAAATGATGGAAAATATTTCATGTGAGCCAAACTCTTCTCTGAAGAAAATAAAACAAGATATAAGTTAATTGCAGAAAAAAATGAATTATAGAAGTAGAAATAAGTCATTGATTTTTTTTCTTCTTTCTGGGAATATATCCAATAAGAATAATGCAACCTGCAAGTGGTGGTTTGGCTAAAATCCAGCAAGTCTTGAAGGGAAATGAGCAGGAGATCCCTAAGCACTCTTACCTTCCCAGCTGTGATCCCAAAGAAGGAAAAAAATGGTCAACAAGAGAGTGACAGCCTCTCATTTGACTTAGTTTCATAACTTCTGTAAAATCTTAAGTAATCTGAAACTAATGAAGAAAGTTCTGAAGAGAGAAGCATAATACACTTCCTTATATAATGAACAGAAAATTGCATTCTTTTGTTTCATAAAAGAAATAGCATATAATATATTGCCTGTTACTCCGCAGATCAGGTTTCTGGTGTGCAGTCCCCAGACTGGCAGCATTAGCATCGCTTGGGAGCTTGCTAGAATTTGTGGACCCCAGCCCAGGCCTACTGAATCTGAAATTCAGGGCACAGTGCCAGCAATCCAAGTTTTAACAAGACCTCCAGGAGCCTAGTGCCCTCTAACATTTGAGAACTACTGCCTTAAATCATGCCCATATGTCTATTTAAGCTTTCTGAAGGCTTATTTTATAAAATGAAAATAATATCGTGCAGCTGGATTTCATGCATTTAGAATCCACAATGCCAGTGGTTTTCTGCTTTTCTAATTTACAGGGAGCTATGAAGCACATGGACAGCTAACACCTTCCTCACCATGGGAGCACTGGCATTTCTGCAGTGATGCCCTAAGAAAATTCTAAGGCCATAAAGAAAACGGGTGCAGGACACTACAAGGGGTAAACCACGAAATCGTTTGTCCAGAATGAAGAGGCTCCATGGCTTTTCTGTGAGTGTCAACTTCCCCACTAAGAAGTGGTACAGGAGGGAGATCATTTCAATCCAGTACAGACTACAGTGACTTGAATCCAAAGGTGTTTATAGGTAACGGGCCCAGGGTTTATGTGAACAGAGGAATAGCTCATGCAATGTTTGCCTTACTGACATACAGTTTCAGTCCTATTTCTTACTTAGGATTTGTAATGATTTTCCCCTTAGTCTCCTGTCTGTTAGGAGTCTGAGGTCCTGCTAGTTTCCCTCACTTCTTTCCTGGGAAACATGACCTCTCTAGTGTCCCTGTGAAGGAGCTAGAGAGAGTAGAGCAAATCTGGCTACCTCTTGACTCAACCTTAGGTAGAGAATCCCAGGACAGAGTGAGTGAGTCTAAAAAGAAAAAAATCTCAACATTACCAAGTAAAAGATGAGTTATAACATGTCTACTCATTCCTAATCGATTATCAAAGTACAAATTCCAGTCTACTTGCATAAAAATCAGACCAAGTATTTTGTTCCTTTGGATAGAGCTTCTCAAAACTATAGGGAAGACAAGGGATAAATTGCTGATATCAGATACTTGACCAAACTAAGACAGAGAAGAAGTAAAAAGACACCTACACTTTCCTTCTTCCTCCAGATATTAGTTATCCAAATTTCTCAGGGATAATTAATGTATTATGAGCCAGGTTTACCTGTTTATACAATAAATTTAAAAGAAAAAAAAACAAAACTCCAAGTACATGTCAGCGCTCATTATTACCGGCAGTAAGAAGGGCAAGTGGAGGCTGGGCTACTGGAGCCACCAGAGCAAATGTTACCATAAGAGCCATTGGCTACCAGGGAGGAAGGCCACCAGGAAGCAAGGGTACCTTGGGAAGGGGGCTGCACAGAGGTGCAAGAGCCGGATCTGCAGGATGAGGAAGGGAGACAAGTTGTCATTCTCTTCCTGCTTCCCACACACCCAAATGCTTTTGAAAAGCAGTTCTGTGAATACAGAATTCCATTTCTTTCAGTTCAGATCTGTGATCCTCCTGCAAGGTTCATGCAACCAAATCACTGGCAGCTTTGACTCTGCACAGGTAACTTGGGACCTCAGGAAAAGCCACCACTCTGAATTCAGATAAGGCAAATAAATCCCTGGGCAGAATTCTAGAAACACAGTGTATCAGTCTAAGTTCTCCAGAGAAACAGAACTGAGACAAGATAGATAAATGATAGATAGATAGATGGTATATTGATAGTGATGATAGATTGATAGAGATTAATTTTAAGGAATTGGATTATATAGTATTGGGGGCTGGCTAGTCCATAATCTGAGGGCAGGCTGGCAAACTGCATACTCAGGCAAGAGTTGATCTTGCAGTCTTGTGTCTGAAATCCACAGGGCAGGCCATCAGATGGGAAACACAGGCAGGATTTCCATTACATCCTTGAGTTCAAATCCTTCAAGAGGAAACCTCAGGTTTTACTCTGAAGACCTTCAACGAATTAGATGACACCCACCACATTATCAAGGGTAATTTCCTTTATTTAAATCAACTGACTTGAAATGCTAATCTTATCTACAAAATACCTTCACAGCAACGTCTAGACTAGCCTGTAGCCAAACAGCTGAGCACCACAGCCTAGCAGTGTTATGCATAAAATGAACCGTCACACACAATCAGATCTTCTGGCACTTTCCTCTTCCTTGGAAGCCACACTGCAAGATAGTGTTGAATACATCCCCTGGTGTTCCTTCAGTAGAAAGGGGTCCCACTCTGTGATAAACACAGAGTAAGGAGAGTTTGCATCAATATTATGCATGCAGAGAGGCCATCCTTGCCATCCTCCATCTGACAGCAGTCTGTAATTAATTACTTCAAGATTTTCTTATGCTTCAGCAATTGCTTAAAAATTATGCTATATTTCATACAGCTGTGTGCCTTGAGTTTGACACATTTCTGTTTTTACTGAAGTGTCTGGTTACTATCATTTTTTTTCTTTTGGCAGAAAAAAATCATTTTCAGGAAATTCTTTATATCTTTTCATTCTTATATTTCAATCCTTTCTTTCAAAGCATTATAATTTTTTTTTTAGAGTTTGTATTGCTAATGGAACTAGTTTATTCGTGTTGGAAACACAGTTTCTTCATTTATGGTTTTTTCATTGTAATTACCTGTTTTCTCTGTGGTATTTACCTTTACCGTAAACGCATGGTACTTTAACCTTTCAGTGGTGCTATTGTCTCTATGGAGTGTTCCCTCCCCCGCCTTCTCGCTACAGTGTCCTGAGAGGTAAACTGTACACCCTGATCAGGTTGAATGCTTTTTAGGCCAACTTTTTTTCCTTTCATATTACAGATTTCCTATACTTTTCTTATATACCACAGTAGTGATTTCCTGATTTTCCTTTCTTTTTTATTTTCTTTCAGTGAGCACTTCCTTATTTTCGTGGAGTACATCCTTAAGTGACTTTGTAAGAAAGGAAACACTAAGTTACTATCTATTTGAAAATGTTTCTGCTCCTCTCTTGTGCCACAGTTTGCCTACCTGGTTCTCAGATGGAAAGCCTGGCCTCTCAGATCTCTTGTTGTCAGTTGACAGTCAGTGTTCCTACAAGGAAGTATAGTAAACATTCTTAAAAATAGTTTTACTGTATGTGAAATTTTAAGGAATGTATCTATTTTGAAATTCAGGGAAGATGGATTTGTCCCATTTGGAATTTTACCATTTTATAAAATGCCCAAATCAAAGGCAAAATTGTTACAGTCTGTAAGTGAAAAAGACAATATATCACCTTTCAGAATGATGCATTTGCAGTTGACGGATTCACACGATTGTATATAGATACAAGCCTCTGACAGTTTCAGTCTTCCCATTTAGCTGTACCTCACAATTTGCAAACTGAGCTATACATATATAACTCCAGGAGGGGAAATCCCAGGGAAAAATATCTTTGAAACCAAATCAATCAAAGGGAGAAATAAAGTTTAAGAAATCCATTTATTGCTTACAAGCAGTCATCGAGTATCTCTCTCGAACTGGCTGCCACATCAGAGCCAAAAACTCCACCCCACCTCTCTTGTCCTTTGCTGACCCTTGTAATTACCTATTGATATAGAAATGGACTACTTCTCTCCACCCCTTGGAAACACCTGTAGATATGGAGATGCACTAAAGCCAGGCAAGACATTTTGGAAATTTTGCAATTTTACCCACAGACCACCCCTCCAGAAATCTTGCCTCACAATCTAATCATTCCCCATCTTCCACAATGGCCCCTGTGTGAGAAAACTGAAGCATTGTAAGCAGACTAATAACATAAAATAATGATAATTCTCAAGCTGGAGGATTCAGCTAGGTTCAAAGATCTATGTACATTAAGTCCATAGCTCGCCCATTCCACAGGCAGTCAGTAGCTGAACAGGTATGGAGTTCAGAGCAATCATCATGTAGCAGCTGCAGCCAGAGGCTCATCCAGGACACAGGGACTATAGAAGAAAATAACCTTAAGGGTGATAAGGTACATGTTTTAATGACACCAGCATAATCTTGTCTATGAGGTAGAATGCATGTAAGACAGTGCTCCTGTGATAGGACAGTGGCAGGAATGGGATCTCATCCTGATCTAGTATATCAGACTTTCACGCTCCTCCCTGTGTGAGCTACAGATGGGTAAATATATAAGGCTATGGGAGGTACATATAAAGATAAAACAAAACTTCCCCATAGGATGCTCTTACCACCCGGACGTTTTGGGTACGCTACCATGATCTTTGGGGGCCACTCTGCTGTTACTCCAAGAATACACATGAAGCCAGCTTCCAGGCTTTTCCCCAAGGTACCAGAAGGGCCAGCCATCACTAGTCCATGTGTCAAAATGTCCAGGGACATGTCCACTCAACAGTGTTTCCAGGGCTTAATGCCATAGGGGCTGACAACAAGATGTTGCTCTGCCGACCATATCCTGACTTCAATAACTCCTCTTTGGTTTGCACAAACAGTTGAATAGGAGAGGCAGCAAGGTGTGTTAGCATGTCCACAGGGCTCAAGGCTCCTTTTCAGGGCTTCTCATTCAAATGTCGAAGCTCTGTCCATAAGCAAATTGACCAGCCACATAGACTATTGGTGTCTGACTTCAGGCCAGATTTCAACAAACCATTGTGCCTCTCTATCATGCCTGCCCCAGCAGAGTTATATGGTACATGAAACTTCCACTTTATTCCTAATTGCTGCACCCATTCTTATAACACATGTCCAATAAAGTGGGTGCCTTGATTTCTCTCAATCACCTGCAGCCAGTCTGCAAAAGAGATGCTCTAGGCCCCTCTTGGTGGTTTGCTGATCTGTATGACATGCAGGAAAAGCAACCAACAGGCCAGTAGCTGTGTCCACACAAGTCATGGCATACTGATATCCTTCTGATATGGACAGAGGCCCAATATAATCTATCTGACACCTGACAAGGGGTACTGACCCCTTTACTTTTGTCCTATGTTGCTGTGGGACTCAGTATAAGTCCCTCTTAGAGCACACAAGGCATTCCTTCTGGGCTCTGCTGACTTCTTCAAAGGTCAACAGCAAGCCTCACCAACGGGCTACAGCCAACATGGTCTTTTGCCCTGCATGCAACAAATGCTGATATAACCACTGGGCTACATCAGAGGCAGGCTTTCCTTCTAGCCAATGCACCTGGGCCAATGTGTCTGCATCATCATTCCCTGGGGATGCCAAAGGCAAATGGCCAGTCACATGATATATAGTAACAGTCAGTCTGACCAGAGGCCCATAGGTCTTGCAACAACTCTTGCCCCCAAAGGGGCTAGTGACCAACCATCCAGTTGGCATGGTACCATGACAATAGCCACAGGGTCAAGCCCTGATGGACAGCCCAGCTGTCAATACACACAACTATAGGGTAGGGCTCCTGGGTGATCACAAACCATACTGCCTGCAACTCAGCTCATTGGCTGCTCCTCCCCTCTCCATCCTCCATCCACATTGTCTCAGTCTTAGGGTGGAAAGTCACAGCCCTCCACTTCAGGGGCTACCCATGACTGGAGCCATCTTTATACCAAGCCTCTTCAGGTATAGGGGCTTATCCCTCCTGATAAGGACTCAGCTTCCAATGGCTCAAAAGCAAGTTCTTCCTGATTTCCACCAGTATAGGTCACTGGCCCCAATAAGCATTGGAGTTCTCCACTTAATCGGCTAGTAGAGAGGGCACAATGCTGCTGTAAATATGCTACCCATTTGGCCACTGTAGGCATCTGTGCCATGCCATTCCATGGCCTTTCGGTCCAGTCTCACACCCACTCCACAATGGTGGTTATTACCTTGGTCAGAGCTGTTCCAGTGATGGGCTCCCTAGCCAGCAAAGTGTGGTACACAGCAGCCAGTTGCTTCTCTATCAGGGTGTACTGGACCTCTGCTCCTTTCCATAGTTGTGACCAGAATCCAATAGTTTGGCATGTCTGTTCAAGCCACTGCCAAAGACCCAATCTATAACCTCCTTTGGTTATATGAACACCAGCTCACAGGGCCTTGATGAGTCCATTACACTCAAGGCCTGTACAGTCATGAATGCTCGCTTAGCAGCAGTAAAAGCACATGTCTCATTCCAGTCCCACCTGATGCCCTTTCATACCAACTGGTATAAGGCCTTCAGAATTTGTGCCAAGTATGGGATAGACACTCTTCAGTAGCCCAAAAGGCCCCAAAACTCTTGTAATACTACTGCCACAGTGGTAGGGGTAGGGAAAGCCTGGACCCTGTCTATGCCTGTTTCAGAAATAACTTTAGTTTTACTCAAACAGACAACCCCCAAGAATTTTACAGACAAACCAGGTCCCTGAGCCTTGGTGTTGTTTGCAACCCATCCATTCTCCTGTAGATGTTGCAGCAGTCTAGGAACTGCCCCTTCTAAATCTGCAAGAGAATCAGACTTGAGCATAATATTATCAACATAGTGATACAGCTGCACCATTTGCAGTTTCTTCCATGTGGCCAAGTCATGGGCTACAAGTCCATGAAAGATGATGGGACTGTAGAGGTATTCCTGTGGAAGAACAATGAATGTCCACTGATGGCCTTCCCATGTGAAGGCAAACTGTTCCTGACTTTCCTGTGCTATTTCAATAGAGAAGAAAGCATTAGCAAGGTACACAATATAATGATATGTCCCCAATTCGTGGTTTAGTGTGTCCATAAGGGCTGCTATTGAGGGGACAGCAGCATGCAAAGATGTGTGACTTTATTCAATTCCCTATTGTCCATGGTCATATGCCAGGAGCTGTCTGACTTTTTCACTGGCCACACTAGGGAATTAAAAGGACTATGAGTGGGCTTTATGATGCCCACCTTCTCCAACTCCTGTAGAGTTTCTCCAGTTTCTTTGTGCCCTCAGGAAATTTATACTACTTAGGGTTTGTAACTCGCCTAGGTACAGGGAGAGCTACAGGTGGGTGCTTAGCATGTCCCCTCAATACTGCCTTTACCACATGTCCTCTCAGTCTGAACTCATCTGCAGTGGTCTGTAACCAGAGGCCCTGCAGGATATCTACCCCCAAAATATATTCAGAGATGGGAGAAATGTACACAGTTTACTCCTTTGGGGGTAAATGCCTATTCCCAATGGGATTTGGGCTTTCTTCACTCTAATTGCCTTACCCCCATAGCCATCTATCACAGGTTGCCATAAATAAGAGAACATTCATCTCCTGAGTCCACCAGTGCCAGGACACATTGTACATTCACAGGGGACCAATGAATTGCTAATTCTACATGTGGCCTCTGGTCCCCATCACAAACCCCAGTGTGGGAACTTTGACCACCCCTCAGTTGAACCACGATGCCCAGTTGTTCTTCTGTGGGGGTGAGGGCCCAGGTGAATCCTGAGTACTGTCCCCCAGGAAGTTTTGCAGGGAAACAGGCTGGACATGGGACTTTGCCTCTGGTTTCCATGTCCTGGACCTCAGCGGCTACAACTGCTGCTCTGGCTTTAATTGGTACCACAGTTCTAACAAGATCCTATTGGGCTGCCCATCAAGTTTTTCTTCCACTACCCCAGCCTTTATCCAATCAACCCACATCTGGGTCCTCAAGACTTTCCTGGGGCCTTTGCCCCTCTCCTTTCAGTCGTCGCCCGTTCTTTCTTCTGTGCCCTTATTGTTTCAACCTCCCCCATATCTGCTAAAGTACAAGTAGCCTCACCTATGGGTTGCCTTATGTGGGGGGCAAGAGTCATCACTAGGGACCCAAAGAAAGATGTAGGAGCTATATTTAGCACCAGATTTCTCATTCCCACAGTGAACAACTCCTCATCGGGGCCCTGAGGGTTCATATTATAGATGATATTTTTCATGTCCAACTCCCATAACACCTGTTGGAGTTCTGCATACGTTTTCCAGCTAGTGGGTAAGTATGGTAAATCACGCTGATTAGGCAAAACTGCCCTGATGGATGCTGTCAGGCAATCCAGAAGTGCCAATCCTCAAGATTCCCTGAGGTGTGACAGGCACTTTGCAGCCACTGCCGGAGGGAAAGGTGAGTCATTCAGGAAACCAGTCTACTCATTTCTGAACCCAACATAACGTTTTCCACCCCCATTTCCTAAAGACATAAATGCCATGTAGGCAGAAGTTCCGATGGCTTCTGCCTATACTGGATGCTCATGTCCACCAGCTCTTCCTGTATATAGGGACGGAGCATGGAATACTCTACTACCTGGGGAAGGGTTGGCTCCTCCCTCTGAGGATCATGTGGTTGTTTTGTTCTTATTTTTTTAATTGCAGCCGCATGGGCCTTTCATACAGTAGAGGCTGGTGTCTCAGGTGGTGGCCTTGGCAACAGATCTGCCCTTGGTCCCACCTCCTCATCCTCTCTGGACACTCCTCCACCATCTCTGGGGCTGAAGGCACCGCTCTTTCCTCCCCCTCCCCCATGACCTTCTGAGGCACGCTTC
This sequence comes from Manis pentadactyla, assembly GCF_030020395.1. Classification (NCBI taxonomy): domain Eukaryota; kingdom Metazoa; phylum Chordata; class Mammalia; order Pholidota; family Manidae; genus Manis; species Manis pentadactyla. The sequence continues at coordinate 135,634,752 of NC_080020.1, forward strand.
TCCTGCTGCCTCCCCCCTTGCCCCTGTTAAGGAATCTTCTAGGAGTGTGACCCATCTTCCAAATAACTGTCTCTCTTCCTTAAGGGCATCCCATAGGTCATCACCCAGCTTCTCCAAGCAATGCTGAAGTCTGTCTCGATGAAAAAAGATCCTGCAGGGCCAGCTGCTTCATGACCACTCAGGGCCTCTAGGCCATCTTCTATCTCACAGAGGGCTAATTCTGCAGCTTCTGGTGTTTGCACCTTTCCTCAATTCTGGGGAAGGCCCCACCCCTCTATGAGGTGCTTTACTTTAAGCCCCACAGTAGGGGGCTCCTGGGTGAAACTGCACCCTCTACTGCTGCAGCCACTGGGGCTTCCCCACTATCCACAGGGGATTTCAGGGCATCTCTCCACCATCACTAGGGGCAGCCTGCCAAGCACACCTATGTAGACAGATTTTGGGTTCAGAGGTCCTGCCGACTACTGCCAGATGTAATTCCAGGGTGGGGAAATTCTGGGGCAAAATACCTTTCTTTGAAACTGAAATCAGTCAAAGGTAGAAATAAAGTTTAAGAAACCTGTTTATTGCTTACAAGCAGTCGTCCCACATCTCTCTCAACTCGGCTGCCACAGCAGAGCCAAAAACTCACCCCACCTCTCCAGTCCCTTTCTGGCCCTTGTAATTTCCTATTGATATGGAGATGGCTACTTCTCTCCACCCCTTGGAAACACCTATTGATATGGAGATGCACTAAAGCCAGGTGAGACATTCTGGAAATACTGCAATTTTACCCACAACATGATTATAAATTATTTTGTATTACTCCTTTCCACAGCAATTAAGACATTATATTGATTTTTAAAATTGTCTAAGGATAATTTTCCTTTTGATACATTTATTTTTAGTATAATTAAAGGAAAATTACAAAATATTTGTTCTGATCAGAAATTCTTGGGTCTGATAGGATTATGAGGCAGTTGTTTGACATGGACATACAATATACCACTCCCTCTGCCTTTCTGCATCTTTCCATCTTCTTGGCATTTGTCCAGTTCTTTTGTCTGCTGCAATCTCCCTTCCAGACTTCTTCATTATTTTGACTTTGTGCCTTTTATAAATCCCTGTCTTATCATCATTTACACAATCTCAGGATACTTGGTTGCTTCAGGGAAGGTCACAGTTCATGAAGCTGATTTTCTGCACTTGCCAGTTCAAGCAGATGCACAGAAACCAAAAATACACACATTTTCCACAAGCAAATGTTCATTTGCTTTCTTTCAAAGAATCCCTTGCAGCTGGATTATTTAGTTTTGAGCCTTACTTCCTCTTCAGCATTGGAGTAGTTATAAAACTCCATAGTGCCACCACTACCAAAGAAGATCAGAAATAAAGCTAAGCCAATAGGATCCCACAGGTGACTTTAAGGAGGGATTACATCACTTTTAGAAAACAAGGATAGCTTGGATTTTACTACAAGGATTGTATCAGCATTTCACAAATCTTTGTTTTTCATGGTATAAAAAGTAGAAATTATACTGCCACCATCATAAAACATAATGGATAGTTTTAGGGGGGAATTTGCAAGAGAGAGTAATATAGCATCCCGTCAAATTGTGAGGGGATTTTTAATTTGGCTTTACATAATTTATTTACAGAGATTTACTCGTTCCCTTTGGGGTTGTATGAATTCCTTTGTGCTCCCTTGAATTCAAAGTCAAATATGCAATGTGAAAGATACTCTCAGATCTTTCCTTTTTACATTAGCAACCAAAGGGTTACATCAAAAGCAATGACATGCACACATATGCACCTGCACCAAACTGATGCGTTTAAAATGATGCTGCCTCCATAGAAATTCCTCTTTACTTTCTTTTTTTACCTGCCTGATACCTGGGACTAGACCTCAAGCCTAATGTGATTATAAGCTCTCACCTGCAAAATGTAGACAAAACTGTGTTTGTTAAAAGTATTTCAAGATGCAGAAGAAATAAATTCATTTTCTTCATTGACCTCTTCTTCATACCCAACTTATATCCTCTCTACTATTGTATTTTTCTCCATTGATACCCATATCTGATGACAGTTCTTTTATGTTTGATGTGAGGAGCTTTTAGGCTAGCATGGCAAGGCCACAGCTATAAAACACTATTCCTAGGGACTCCCTGGTGCACAAGAGGCCTTGCACTGGAAATCCTGTCCTGTTATCTCCAGTCCATTTGGGTTCTAGCACTTCCCTGTAAACCTGGAGTGTATTTCAGCCATGACATGGGTTAAATCGGCTTTTGCAGATTGACCTTGGAACAAACCTTCATGTATAATTTTTCTCTTTCTGAGAAAGACATTATGCATATCAAACAATGACCTTAAAATGCATTTGAGAGTCTGGCTTTCTTGAATATTGAAAGAAATTTACATAATTTACTGCTATAAGACACCCCTACTCAGGAGCCAGAGATTCACTCAGAGTCCTACACATTCTGGTGAGGCCTGTCCAGTGCTTGCCCAACGGGAAAGTTTAACCAAAACCAGAAAGCTAGCTTTAGTGTGTTCAGGCATTTCAACCCAACTGAGGAATCATGTTTGCTTTCTTTCACTGTTGTCTGCAGCCAGGACAGTCTCATCAACTTTTACAGCTTCATAAATCTCCTCATCCATTAATTTAGGCTTCATTCATTCTTTGAACACTTCTTGAGTCATCTTATGGACAACTAACATATCGAGAATTCTCAAATCCTTATCCTTATTCTTCAATGTTCTGCCTATATCTAGACTGGTGTTCAGAGCCAACTGCTAGAGAACTCCCTTTCCCGATTTGTCTAATATCAGCTCCCACATGCCTCAAGCTCAAGGTGGCTTCCTGGCCAGACTTCCTGGGCTCCCAGTCTTGGCTGGACGTTTCCTGGACATGGCCAGGCTGGAACTTTCAGGGCCCTCTGCCCCCACCCCCTGAGTCAATTCAATTTTTCATTTCGGTGATCGTCCCTCCTTCCCCTTTTCACTCCATCTTTCCCTCCTCTTTCTCCTCCTCGTCTGTTCTTTATCCAGTCTTGAGCTGCCTCCTCTCTTGCCTAAGGGTTTGCTTAAAGTGCAGACCTGTTGATGCCCATTTGCTACTCTTTCCGGGCCTCGTGGAGGCAGCCACACTCTAACACAGGTCCTCAGTATCTGTTCTCCCCACCCACGTTACATGTCACACCTCATCTGCTACTCTCTTCCCCTTTACCCTCTTACCGCCCACCCTCCCATAGCTTCACCTCCTTCCTGACCATCTGCCCTGAACTGTGGGCTTCGACTATAGATTATGCCATAAATTCAGGATGTTCTTTGTAGTTTCATCCTTCTCTTTTGATAATGCTTCTCTCTCTCCCCCAGAATCAGTTCCCAACCTCCCTGCCTAGCAGACTCATCCCTTTCTGGCTTTCCTCGAATATCCCTCCTCTTGTCCAGGCAGATCGCTCGCTCTTCTCTCTGCACCTTTTGCACTTCAATCATATTACAAATGTAAATGCTCTTGAGGGCTTTGGAAGCCCATATTTGGATTCAAAACCTGTTCTTATCCCCTGCCACTACCGTGTCCTTCATCTAAGTCCACATCAACAAATGTGAATACCTCCCTATGTCACATTGCTTTTCAATAGCAATACCCCAAAAATACTTTCTGAGTACCATGGACTAGTTGTCTGATTTGGTTGAAAGGTAAAGTGAATGAAATTTTAGGATATAATGGAAGGTTCTTGTCCATTTGTTTTATTTGTTACAATGTCAGACATGGTAACCTTAAGTGTCTGGTATAGAGAGCCTGGTTCTTTCTCTGAGTAGTTCCCATGAATGTCACTGTGATTGCCCACGGGTATGTGTTGATGCTTTTCTCCCTCTGGCGTCTAGGGGATGCCGCACTTCTGATATATTCCCATATATAATCATCATAAAATTTTCTGTTCTCCCTCTTCTTTCCTTCATTGTCCTCCTCATTCTTTTATTTCTAGTATCTTCTTGTTGGTAGAACCACTGCCTTGTATAGGTGAGGAAAGAAGAGAAAACAATTGTTTCCTGCAAAATGTTGTCATTTATTCATTCATTCAGCAAATACATGTGCAAGACCTACCATGTGCTATTTTTGAGACTTGTGCTGAAAGAAGAGATGATCATGGGTAAACACCAGCACAGCTCTCATGGTGCAGGCTCTGGCGCCAGGCAGAGAGACATCAGTGTGGCTGTCACACAGATACATGTGAGTTACATGTGAACAGTGAGATGAAAGACTGGATACAACGGTCTCAGAAACATTAAGAAGGTTGACTTGGTCAGATGTCTGGGAAGTATTCCTGAGGAAGCCTCACTTGAGCTTAAATAAAATAATAGGATGTGAGGCAGACAGAATGGGAAAGGAAAGCATTTCCAGTTAAAAGAAACAGCAAGTGCAAAGGCCCTACAACTGGAACACTGAGAGCCAGAGAATCCAGGACAGGGGGAGCTGGAGAAGGACATCAGGGCCAGGCCCTGCGGCCTCTTTAGGAATTTTTGTCTTTATTCCAAGAACAATGGGAGACAGTGGAAGTATTTCAGAAAAGGTTATGCCACAGGAGTTTAGAGAATACAACAGAAAGACTAAGGGCAAGCACCTTGTGGTCACATACACCTGGGTGTATGTCTGATCAAGTCACTTCACCACCTTAAGCCTTAGTTTCCCCATTTGTATAGTGATGCCAGTAGTACCTACTTTATAACTATGGATTGTTGATGAATTGAAACAATTTGTGCATAGTTCCAAAACACTTTCTTTCACGTAATAAACACTTGATGAAAGTTAACAAAATTAGTATTTCCAAAAACGGAGCATCACTAAATACAGTGCTTCTTGTATGTCATGGGCGGAAGGCTGCTTTCCTTCTGTGTAGACCGTAAACTAGTTAAGAATCATCTTAAAACCTCCCATTAGTAGCTGATATAGAAATAATTGATGGCAAATTAATACACCAAACTTATTATTTCTTTTAAATCAGAATTAAAATAGCTTTGTCATATTATGGTAAATAAAACTTTTCCATTGATTCACTGTATCTGGCTGATTTCAACTCTGTAAGCTAGAATCAGAACAACAAAAACCCTTGTCCTCGGTGAGCTTCAGTAACCTGCAGGAGGCATGTCAAGGTCAGGCTTATAAAGTCACTGGTACCTGAGAAAAACCCTGAACCATGAGCTTAATAATTGGAAAAAGAAAGCTTTTTTCTTTTTTTTTTTTTTCAGTTTCATCACTTGAAAAAAACAATATAATATTTTGGGCACATAGTTATTTTATGTATTGGGGGTACATATTTATGTATCAATACATAAATCATATATTTATGTATTTTATGTATCATATATTATGTGTATTTATGTTTATAAACTCTATATTTGTTTTCTTTATACATTTTTATTAGCCTAATCTTGGTGACTCAGTGGAATTCTAATTGGAGTAAAATTGCTGAAAGTATTTTTAAACCTAATAACAAATGAGTCGCTCCAATTCCAACTAATCATATTCTTGAGTAATGAATGAAGGATAACTTAATAATTCATGATCAATCACATACATGTTGGAGTAGAAGTTTTAGCTTTTAAAAATACTAACCTAGCTCTGAAAATACCACCAGTTTTAAGGGGTCTGTTGTACCCCTGCTCCTTCACACTTTTCATCTGAATCCCAACTTGTCTTTTAATCCTTTTTTGCCTCTCTCCCTTGCACTGAATTTTAAGGAATGCATCGTAGTCTCCTTGACTATTCTCATCCATCATATTTTGTTTTTTTTAATGGCAAATATTAAGAGATAAACCTTTTTATCCCTTGGTGTATTTACAAAACAATGCCTATTATAAGCCGCCAGTGTTTTAAGTAGGGAGGGTCCTGTGCCTGCTTCCAGTCTTCCCTCTGAGCCACCCTGTGGGATTCTGTTAAAATTAGAAAGTCAGGGGAGGTACTCGAAGATTTTATTCTAGCTTCAGGGGCTGTGATGGGGCTTTTCTCAGGTACTGGTGACTTCACAAGCCCAGTCTTGACGTGCCTCCTTCAGGTTAGTGAAGCTCACCCGGGACAAGGGTTTTTGTTCGTTGTTTTGACTCTAGCTTATAGATTTTATTCTTTATTTTATTAAATATAGATTTTATTCTAGTGGCATCTGTCTTTGGCTTTCTAGTTGTTCTTTTTACACAATGCCACATTCTATAATCCTTGCAAAGTCACAAACTGCTACAGTCAAAGGCAATCAGTTTGACCTGAGAAAAAAACAAAAATATAAGTCTGGCAAGTTGATCATTTAAATTCCATCAATAAGAACTCTAAGTGCAGTAAAATCTTCTTTTATTTATTTAATCTAATTTTTAAGCAAATCTCTATGACAAGTACCTAAAATACTGTCTTGCCAGTGGTTTTCAGCGCCAGGCAAGTTCACCATGGATTCAACGCGACCACAAAGAATGAGAGTAGAACATTCTTGGGGTGAAAGGGTGTCTTGCCAATGGGTTTCAGCCCCGGGCAAGTTTGCTATGGATTTAGTGTGACCAAAGAAATCAATAGCAAAACGTTCTTGGGGTGAAAGCATTATACCCAACTTTATTTCCAGGTAGCAGGTCAGTCACTAAAATCCTGTTCACTCAGAGGGAGTCTGCATGCAGCAAGCCGGTCTCTGCCTCTGGGCTCCTCTGTCCGCACAGCCGTCCCACACAGCCATCCTCCAGCCCTCTCTGCACAGTTGTCTCACACAGCCATCCTCAGGGCCTCTGTCCTTGGTGCTGCTACCACTCCAGCCTCTGCTCTGCTCTCCTGCAGCCTTGCAGCCCTGCCACCGTGCTGTGCCCACAGCACTGGACGGAGCTCTTTTTATAGAGTCAACAGCCATGTATTGCCCCCAGGTATGCAGTGAGCTAGTCAATCATGGCCAGGTGAGAATCCTGGCCACAGGAACTCTCATTTTATCCACAAACGGTTTATACTCAACTTTATTCCCACAGTGGCATGTCAATCACTAGAATTCCATCCACTCAGAGTGAGTCTGCAATGCAGCAAGCCAGTCTCTGCCTCTGGGCCTCTCTGCCCTGCAGCTGTCTCAGTCTCTGCCCTCGGTGCTGCCACCACTCCAGCCTTGTCTCTGCTCTTCTGCAGTCTTGCAGTCATGCCACCATGTTGCCCAGAGCACTGGACAGAGCTCTTTATATAGAGTCAATAATGACATATTGCCCACACGTGTATAGTGAGCTAGCCAACCAGGGCCAGGTGAGAATCCTGGCCACAGGAAACTTTACTTTATCCACAAATACACAGCTCTACTGCACAGTGTTATGTACATGGCAGAATCTCATTAACCATTTGATGACTGAACATTTAATAAACATGAGAATGGCAGAGGTAGGTGCTCACAGAAAGGGGGAGTGAGTAGAGGCCGTTTCATGGCGCAGACAGCATCAGAGCTGGGCTCTTCCAAGAGACCAGCTTTAGTGTTTTCCTATGCAGAGTTGGGCATGGAGAATGTTTCAGAAGGAGGGGATAGCATTCATCAATCAGTCATTCTTTCATTAGAAACCCCTGGATCCACTCAATCAATCACATTACTCCTTGGCCTCTATGTCCTAGATAAGGTGCTTGAGTTGGGGAAACAGAGTCAACATGAAATGATCCCAGCCCTCCAGCTGCAAGTTCCCTGGCTCAGCTGCTCCATAGTCATTCCACTTACCTGGATGGCACCTAGCCCATGGCGTGCTGTGGTCTGAACGATGGGCAGCTGGGCACTGCCTCAGAGCTTGGAGGGAAAAAGGAAGCAGTTGAAGCAGCAGGAGGCAAAGAGTGGCTTGGCCTATGTTCTTGGCCCTGGCTCCCCAGGCTGATCCCATTTGCTTTCCACCATTACCAAAAACAAATTGCCCTAAAATTCTCCACACCTCACTGCCTCATTTCTTCTTTTCTCCAGTGCAGTTTTGAATTTTATGCATAAACACATGTGCATGTGCACACACACAAACACACACACACACACACACACCTTGTCATTTCAATAGGGTTTTGTGCAGGGGGTAGAAGATCCATCTTCCAGTTTGAACTAGAAGAAACCTATTGATTTCTCCATGTGTGTTTTGAAGCCATTCATCTTACTCAATTTAATCTTTATCTGCAGTAGCTTTACATTAAAGTCTTTTGCTTATTCTATATTATCAACATATAATCTAAACATACTGGTAATTTCAGTACATTCTCTGCAAAATAATACTTTATAATTCATTTTATAGCTAACATATTAACTAACATTTCCAGAATAGCATATTGGTACTGTTGGTTTGAGAGAGAAATTTAAAATCATAGCAAGGAGATCTCATTCCCATTTCACTTAAAAACAAAGAGCAAAAATGAGTGTCAACTATATTCAAATGTACTTTACAGATGATCTCTTAGATATGCTCCTTTACCTAATAATATGATGTCATCCTTGAATAAATGCTAGTTAGATGTGTATTATTGTTTACTGTATTTATAAATTCATTTGTCAATATTTAACATACTTGTATTTTTATTGATAAATAAGATTGTTAGTGTTTTCTTATTCTTGTGTTATCTTTTCAAATTTTTATTGTGTTTATTGTAGTTAAAAGAATTAACTAATGTTACCATTTGTATTATAATGCCAAATACCTCCTTATAGGTGAAAGCTGGGGGGGTACATGGAAAATCCACTCTTACAAGTCTATGAATTTCAGTCATATAGGCAACACCATGAACAGGCTGGCCAAGCTGCTCAGACGCAATCACATGTTACCTTTTATGAAAAACAAAGGATTATTCAGGAAACAGAAACAAGACACAAAGGTGGAGCTGAGCATCAGAGAATTATTCCTGGACCTTGAAACCTAATCAAGAAACTCCAACATTTGCCTGGCTGGAGTTTGGAACTGCTGTAGGCTGGTGGTTCCTTATCCTTCCATTTCCCCTTTGGGGATGGGCCTGACCATGACAGTGCAGCTTTCTCATCTCTACCCTCCCTCCCCTGTCTCCTGGGTTTCACAGGTTTGAAACCCACCAGGGGCTGTATTTCACAGGTTATATATCTACTGTATGCTAATCTGCTGAGGCCTGGGGAGCTTATTCCACACCTTGACTTGATTTAGATGTTGTGATTTTGGACTTTAGTTGATGCTTGTATTTCACCTGTGGGAGAAACATGAATCTTAGTGGCCAGAGGGCCGGCTGACCAAGTAGAGGGTGAAGTGGTCCTAATGATCCCTGCTCCCCAGTGTTCAGACACTGTAACCCCCTTCCCTTGAGTGTGGGTGGGACCTGAGATTTGCTTCTAGGTAACAGAATGTCAAAAGTGAAAGAAGGGAAGGGACAATTGTAAAGGAAAGGCACCCACCTAAGAAGCAACACACCTCCAAATTTATTCTTAAACTTTAATTTATTAACATATTCCCTGAAACAACTTTGGGGCTCCCCTAAATAGGAGTACTTTTAAGAATGTTCCTTTTCTTTGTATGTGTGTGTAAAGATGAAAATCTTTGGGTTTAAGATATGAACTTTCTTATATAGGCATGTATATATAGATTTGCTATTTTTAATACTTATATAGCACATTAAGTTTGAAGTAAATTGCTTATTGTACACACTCTTCTAATTATTTTTAACCTGAACTGGAAATTCAAAAAGCTTATAAAAATTCCAAAGCAACTAGTGTCCCCAAAGTGTATTTCCCTTGCTTAGATTTCCATAAGACAACAGTATGCCCCCTCTAACTGAAACTTGTGCTTGTCTGTCCCTTCATTCCCAAAGGTCAGGTTCAAGTGGATTACAGATCCCTGAGAACCCTTTCTCCCCAGTCGGCATGTCCATTTGTGATTTACTGTCCTAGTGCCACCTCACCTGACCCGGTGGAGACGTGCCTCACCCTTGCACAGCCCGTGCTCAGGCTCTGAGAGGCGGAGAGCACATTCACCTGTACAGCCACCCACCCTACTGGAGGGCAGGTGAGGAGGGGGCTGGGAAAGAATTCTATGTTTTTATTCATACAGTTCTGTCAATCAAGTGCACATGAGCATTTTCCTGTGTTCTCTTCCTCCAAGGTAATTCTTTCTCCTGAAAGTATTTTCTCCTTAATGCCAATCTCATTCAGTGAACAAGGTTTAAGGTTTAAGGGGGATTTTTCCCACAGAAGCTCAGTTGCAGACAGATGTTAAAATAGGCTAGTCTAAAACTGTCATTTTTATAAATGAAAGGCAGATTTTCTCACCTCATCTATGTGACTAAAATACAGAAAAGACAAATTAGCCAGAGTCACTCATACACATCTTCTAAGAAGTAGTCTAGGAGATTTAAATACAAAAGAATGATACCAGTCTGGGGGGTTGGCTTTTAGAAATACCAGTTCTTGCAGGAATACTAATGTGTCCTGCAGGAATACATTCTACAAGTGTCAATCTGTGAAAACTCTATTCTTATCCCTGGAATTCAGGAGTAGGTAACTTAGTGATGTTCTGTAAAACTTCAGTGAGAACCGATTACACTTTACATGATGCATATGACATGTAAACAAATATACTTAATATGAATACCCTTTTGACCTTTTGACTCTTCTTGGCTACATATATTGTTTTGCTTGTGATAGGAGTATTCAGGGGATGGTTCACAGGCATTTGTAGCACCATGTGGCTATTTTCCCAGTCAGCCATTTGAGAGCAATCCTTTGGTAAAGGCATGATCCTTCAGAAGTTTTTTTCATACATCAGCATGGCAGCTGCCTATGGAAAACAAACCTCTATGTAGGTCATGACTGTGCTCAGCCAACCCTGGAAAGATGTAGGCTATAAGTCCCGATCACAACATTATGGCTGAATTCTAAATTTTCCCAAGGATGCTCAAGTTTCTCACAGAAAGAACTCAAGCATACTGCAATGATACGGCTTCTATGGAAAGTCACTCTTGTAATAGAATTTCCAGAATGCGTAGGAAAGGGATAGCCCCTGTTCAGGTGTGGAGTTATCAAGGAGGTACAGAGTCTTATAAAGGAAAAGATTCAACCCTCTTTCTGATCTCTGCCCTATTTTTACTCCTACCTATAGAAATAATGGTACCACAAATCCCTGTAGATTTTGATAGTTTCATGATGTCAATTAGGTTACCTTTTGGTTGGTCCCACTGTTGGCTTAAGATTTAGTTATCCTGGGCCTGCTGCACTGGTGAATGAACACCGAGGGGTACCTGACCTTCCTCCGCAGAGCAGGAGAAGGTTTCAGAGCCTGTTCGTTCAACAAGCTTCTTTCCAGAGCACATCGGGGGTGAAATGGTGATTTACAGACTGACCAAAGTTTTGAGGACTGGAGCACTTTCAATTTTAGAGTATCTCTTAAAAAAAGAATAAACCATTAAAATTCAAAATTACATAATTAGGTATAGGGTACCAATCCTATGAACCTCAGGAAATTTTAACTGTCTCAAATGACCACCATTTTCCTGGAATCAGTTAGCTAAGATATGAGCAACTTGAAGTGAAGTGGTACAGTCCCAATATATGTTTGTTTGGGATGAGAATATAAAACTAAATTCCTTTAGGACTTTGGACACACGCTTATTATCCAAAGGGATTCTGTCACAAGTAGTTCATTACTTTATACATCAGTACCTATACTTTAAAGTTAGTTGTTGAAATATATTAAAATTATTAAAACACTGTTTTAAAGCAACTAACTCACTCCCTTTTGGGGTCTTCTGGCTTCAACTGAGAGGCGTGGAAGCTGCTAGAAGTTCAGCACTGCAGGCGGCCAGTGCTGAGGTTCCTAGATGTTGGAGCTCTTTGTCTCTTCTGGGTAAGCATTTCTGACACTTTTTGTAATTAAACAAAACTTTCAAATAAAAGAACTCCCTAGTTTTATTTAAACTACTAGTCTTTTTGCTTTATGGTATAATTCAAGGTGAAGCTGGAAATGACTACTTTACTAGAAATAACATGGTTTGGAAAACAAAATATTTAATGACATTAAAGCTTCAGACACAAAGCTACATCCATAACATTTCAGGCTTATTAGGCTTTGAGGAACCATCTGTAAAGATCCCTCACTGTCCCTTGCTGTCATTCAGTCGTACAGCTTGAAGATATCACCCAGAGAGGAAGAGTCAGCCCTTCTGTTAAAAACCACTTCCTTCCCAGCCACATCCAGTCATTCCATTTGCTAAGAGAATATGGCACCATCAAAGGGTGAGCATGTGAATTGAAAATCCTTAAGGCAAAAATGTATAGATTTTGTATGAAATTTCAGACTTTTTAGTGAGAGGCCGATAACTTTAACCAACAGATGATTCCCAAAGGTGTTCAAATGTAATTTTTGAGAGAAAAATAAAGGTGCCCATTTGAAAATCAGACCACTTTATGCTTGAAAAAGAGATCCTGAGGAAAAAATGAAATTCTGCAGTAAGATCAGTGTTTTCAACTGTAAAAAAAAAAAAAAAGTGAGAATTTTTGTGAATTTGTTTAGTAGCTCATTCATTTTACCTGGGGTGATCAGCACTTAGTAGTTAATTTCTGTCACTTTGTTATTAGTTCGTTGAGTTAACTTGGAGTTTACTATTTACTTGAAATTTATATTACTTAAAATGTGACACGTATACCTCTGTTTATAATTTACACTGCCGCTATAGATTATTAAAATCCCACATTCACTCTCTGTGGTGGCCATGGGGATGCCTTGCTCCCCGTTTACATCCAGAACTCAGGCTCCGATAGGCTCAGCTGGCAGACAGCCTCCAGCTGCTAACTTTGAGGTTCTCCCCTGAGTTCCCCCCCGAGGGCCCCTCACCCAGGCTGTCCCCCGCTAGCAAGCTGGTGGAGTTACTAGAGCAGGCCAGCACTGCCTGACCGGGGCTCTTCTCAGGGGTAGTACTTTTTCCAGTTTTTTTTTTATTATGGTAAAATACACATAACATAAAACTCCTATGTAAATTTGTATAAATACAAATGGAAATAGAATCTCAAATTGCAGGATCCCCTAATCAAAGTTATAGTGGAGCTTCAAGATTGGCTTTGAGGTTTTGGAAGAGAAGTCAAAGAAGAAAGAGGGATGAGTTACATTATTCTCATTACTGAAAAAGAAAAATGATCATCTTAGTATTGTCAGTCAGTGCTCTCTGGAGCAGTCTCCCTTCTGGCTAGGTGCAACCTCACCCCAGAAGAGAGCTCTTGACTCTGGTGGGAAAGAATTCATGAACAGCTCAAACGAGTGCAAGCAGGAAGGGAATTAACCAAGGCGAAAGTAATAGCAAGCGTCAGTCGTGTAGTGTCAGGAAGAGGGGCCCTTTTATTTATGCAGCCATGCAGGCAGTGGAAAGCAAGAAAGAACAGAAGGAGAAAAGAAAAGTTCAGTGGACTCCTGCTCAGCATAGGGAAAATCTCTCCTGAAGTCAGGGTCACCTGGTGTCCAGTGTCCACCTGGATCTTCATGGCATGGGAATTATATCCCTACCACCCCAGAACTGGGGGACCCAGTGGAGTGCATTTATATTCTGGAAACATTCCAAAATAAAGGGAAGGATCCATTCAGGTAGGCCGCTGAAGAGCGTGATCATCCCGCAGTCCCATCTGGGTCACCCAGGTGATGGGAATGTGCAGGCGCCCATCACCAGAGATCCCTGCAGCCACTTCCCTACTCGTCTGAAATAAACCTGGGAGAGAGAAAAGGCTTGTGCTTAAGACTAGAAGCTTGCATGAAATAGCAAAATGACAAAGACAGTTACCACCAGTGATGGATGTCGGAGGGCTCTCTTGAGCCCAGTTAAGGACTGGGTTCTTGTCTTGTGGTAAGAAAGAATTCAGACACATTCAGAGACAAAGTGCAAAATCAGAAAGAAAGTTTTATTTAAAGCAAAGCACACACTCAAAGGGGCGGGGGGAGTGCAGGCAACTTCAGAGAAGAGATGCATTTAAAGGGTTTAGGGTTTGGGGTTTTATGGAGTATTTTGGATAGGAGTCAGTATAAGGCATAATGTATACAAGTGATCCATCTTCCCTTTGAGGTTTTTTCTTAAGAATAAGGTTATCTAGGGGACCACGTTGATTCGTGTGTCAGCATTCTTTATCCACATAGATTCATTTCCACTCTGGAGGTCTGTTTCTGTCCTGGTTACCATGTCACTTAATTGATTAAGGTGACTGTAAGGAGGGAGAACAGCATGTTAAAGGTTAAGTTAAAAATAAACTAGGTCTTTGATCATAAGCCAAGTAGAGTTTATAGAGGCATGATGCTTGCCCCACGTCCCTACTCTGCCTCATTAGTTTCATTGGGGGTGGGGTGGGGGAGTGGGAATCAAAGCTCTTCCTAGACCTGAATTATTAATACCTTTCCCCCATGACACTTTATCCTGCTGGGTGGAAGTCATCAGCCCTGTTCCCCACTCTTCCAAGTTCTCCTCCTTCCAGAAATTGTTCCTTTGTGTTTTGAGGTTCGGGTTGCAAGCAACTTGTTTTGGTCAATGAAATGTGAGCAGATGTGGCATGCACTACCTACATGTGAGTGTTCATTACCAGGGCTCCTTCCAGATGGTGGAACCTCATCAGCCGCAGTGAGTGAGGAGAGCAGAGCACCTCGCCTGACCCCCATCGGACTCACATAAACAAAAGATACAAACCGCTGTTGTTTGAATGCACTGAAATCTGGACATTTCAGCTACTTCAACCTAACCAGATCTTTCCTGGCTGGCACAGGGGTTCCAGATAAGCTCCAGAGCAATCCTTCCCTCACTATTGGTCTGAGACAAATTTGTCTGCACTGACATTGGTGAAAATGACTCTTTCTGTAGTAAGATGTTACTGCCAATACCCTGATAAATTGTATAGGCTGTTTCTTAATAGCAACATTTGATAACAACTGAGAGCATAACTTTGCTATGTTACTTAGGGGAAGGGATTTTTAAGAAGATAAGATAATTTAATTCAAGTACATAGGATTTTGGTGCTCGTCTAATTGAATGGCATAGAGCCAACATTTGAAGCAATTAGACTGCTTATCCTATTTTCATAAAAAATAAGTTAAATTAGCCAGGTTTTTGACATGTGTTTAATAATGCATCAGAAAAGATTATCATAGCCCAGAAATACTCACTTTCTGTTGAGTAGTCTAAACAGGACTGTGCCCTAGGCAACCTTTTTATGTGTAGGCATATATATGTTTCTCAAATCAATGATACTAGGAAATGCCCTATTATCCCTCAACTAACATTTGTTTTTGTTATTGTCTATATATTTTAATAGAATATCAAACCAAAGAAAGGATTAAAGGGGTTGTCTGCAGAACAAAGTATAAACAAGATTTTAGCTATTTGGAGAGAAGTTAGGAAACCATGTGATCTATTTATAACCATAGTACTTGTGTGAGTCGATTTTATTGTACTTTTATATATGGTACTTTTCACTTAATGAAATTACTACAGGAAATTTTCCCATATTTGACATACCACAAGTTTCCTGAATGTCTGGACTTCCATACTTTGCAAATTTTACAATCTATGCATTATGTAAGCTATCAAAAATCTTGTGTTAAATACTAAGGGAAAAAGAAGACCTGAAAATTATATAAAGATGTGTGACAGATTGGAGATTCTTAGAAGAAAAATGCTATGGACATCCACTGCTTTAACAATTATGCATGTATACTTTAGTGGTTGGAGTATATTATTTTAAGCATTTTTTGTTAAATAAAGTAAGTAAAAGTACATACCTATTTGAAGGTAAGGAAATACTTAATTAGTATACTTTTCTAATAAGCTTGAAAAGTTTCAAGCATACTATGTTCCGAAAACTGGCCAAATCATAGTCTATTTAAATATATTATTTTCATGGAAAACAAGGTGAATAGGTAAACCAAAACTTTGTAAATGGAAACAAATATTGTATCCTGTATTGTGAGTTGGTGAAGAAATTTTTTTCAAGCCTCTTGCAGTAATATGTGGGTGAGCCTATCAAAAATTATGACACATACGTTCCATGTGTGAACTATATAACTCTTTCAGGGATATGAATAGACTCCATCACCTGGATCACTGGGATGTTGAGGGCATGAATCTTTCAGTAGCACATAGTTGGGTGACCTTTTGTTCCTGAATTCTTACTCCCTTACTCTTTAAAATTTGGCACAGCAGACATAGAAGTTGTCTTTCTTTTATATATTTATTTACTTCCAGGGCAAAACAAAGCAATGCTCTTAAATCATCACAAATAAAAGTCAGCCATAAATAGTCTAGCTAAGTTTAACACGAAACTTACAGAGCTATTAAATTCTGATTTTTCACTTGTAACACAATTGTGTGCCAAATCAGCACATATATATGCGGGTATTCCTAATGCAAATTCCAGGGTAGTGACACCCAGGCATCATTACAGCCCGAAGGTGACCATCTGAGTTCCAGTCCCACAAACAGCTCCCGCAGATACAAAGAGCTGCACGCATGGCAGTGAACATATACATGCAAAGAAAGGTATATTCTAAGATATTTTCAAGAACTTTACCCTTTCTGTTTGAAAAAAGAAGCCCCTAAATTTATTTTCACACCTGTATGTTTATATATATATGTCTTTTTAATGAAACCTATCACATTTTAGTAAAATACAGGTATTTCTTCTTTTCAGAGAAATAGCCTATTAAAATTAGACCATCATAGCTGGAAAAACAGTCCAGGTCCTGCAATTAGTTTTCCAGTGATCCTATTAATCCTGTTTAAGCTGAAGCTTAAATGAATGGAGAGCAGAGTAGCTCAGAAATGCTTCTTTAAGAGTCAAGCCATTGCTCTTAAGCACTCTGAATTATATTTTCAGTGGTGTTACTTTAGAATACTTATAAATACCTGAAAGACAAATGCCCAGTCATTTTTAGGGAGAATTAACTGTTTTCTTGCTTTTTTGGCAACGATTATGGCCAAACGTGAAATTAACGCTTTTAGCAGTTCTTTTATATTTGATAAATGTGTTATTTTGAGATATTTTGTAATGAACTTGAAAATGGAATTGCCACAGCTGTTTTTGGACTCACTCTTGAAAAGCATCTCAGTTCCCGATTTTAAAGCAAAAATACTATGCATTGATTGATAACATCGCCATTTATACTGTTGTCAATTCTGGCAATTAGTGGATCACTAACAGAAAAGAAAACATATCTTTTAAACCCAAGGATGTTTATTATTGAAAGATTTAAAATAAATTAAGATCCAATCAAACTGTTTCACTTTGGTATAGGACAGTATAACAATAATACTAGCACAAAGGCTCATTTGTCTTATAAAATAAAGCACTATTTGTATCCTGATGCTAAGAAAAGTGAAATCAGCTATCCACTTCGAGCTGTATTCATTAGACCTTTTGAAGTTTTTAAAATTAAAAGTTTCCAATAGACGGTAATATACCCCTTTGGGAGATAAAGCAGTGGCTCTTCAGGCTTTTCTCTTTTCTTTCTTCTGTTTTGGCTTTTATTTTCCATGTTTGTTTATTCCATTTTTTCTGTGGGCAGTGAGTGTTGAGGAAAGTCAGGCTTCCTGGACCATTCCGACTGATCTTCCATACTTTCCCCTGGAGTTGTGTTCATAGGGAAAGCAAATCTAAGCTCCACCACTGTAGGACACTTATTTGAGGCACTTATTGTTGAGGGCTAAGATTTTCACTTGTGAAATGGGTCTGATGATGACTCCCCAGCAAGTTGTTTAAGTAGCAAGTTGAAACTCTGTGCAAAGACCTTACCCCAGTGTCTGGTGCAGACTAATTCCTAATAAATACTGGCTCTTACTTCTACCACTGGCACCAACTGACTCAGATCTGATCTCATTGAGACTCGCCAGCTAGACAAAAGGAGACAAAGCCTTCAATAATCTATGGAGCAAGAGGTTGGAACATTATTTCCGTGAGTGGCTTAAAATACTTTGTCAACATATTGTTTCTGGAAAATGCCCATTCAGAATGGAAAGGTTTGATTTTTCTCTCTTGCCTTTTTTTAAAATTAAAGTATCATAGATATACAATCGTAAGCTCAGGTTTCATATGAGCAACATTGTGGTTACCACATTCACCCTGTTATCAAGTTCCCACCACATACCCCATTACGGTCACTGTCCATCAGCATAGTAAGATGCTATACAGTCACTACTTCTCTTTGTGCTATACTTCTTCCCCCATGGCCCCCCCTATATTATGTGTGCTAATCATAATGCCCCATAATCCCCTTATCCCTCCCTTCACACCCACCCTCCCCAACCCATTCCCTTTAGTAACTGTTAGTCCATTCTTGGGTTCTGTGAGTTTGCTACTGTTTTGTTCCATCAGTTTCTGCTTCATTATTATATTCCACAAATGAGTGAAATAATTTGGCATTTGTCTTTCTCCACCTGGCTTATTTCACTGAGCATAATACGCTCTAGCTCCATCCATGTTGTTGCAAATGGTAGGATTTGTTTTCTTCTTATGGCTAAAAAATATTCTATTGTGTATATGTACCGCATTTTCTTTATCCATTCATCTACTGATGGACACTTAGGTTGCTTCCATATCTTGGCTATTGTAAATAGTGCTGTGATAAACATAGGGGTAGATATGTCTTTTTGAATCTGTGATCCTGTTTTCTCAGGGTAAATTCCTGGACTGGAATTCCTGGGTCAAATGGTATTTCTATTTTTACTTTTTTGAGGAAATTCCATACTGCTTTCCACAATAGTTGAACTAATTTACATTCCTACAAGCAGTGTAGGAGGATTCCTCTTTCTCCACATTCTCGCCATCATTGGTTGTTGTTTGTCTTTTGGATGTTGGCCATCCTAACTGGTGTGAGGTGACATTTCATTGTGGTTTTACTTTGCATTTCTCTGATGATTAGCGATGTGGAGCATGTTTTCATGTGCCTGTTGGCCATCCGAATTTCTTCTTTGGATAATGGCCTGTCAGATGCTCTACCCACTTTTTAATTGGGTTATTTGCTTTTTGGTTGGTGAGGCATGTGAGCTCTTTATATATTTTGGCTGTCAACCCATTATTAGATATGTCCTTTATTTACATATTCTCCCATACTGTAGGATGCCTTTTTGTTCTACTGATGGTGTTCTTTGCTGTGCTGAAGCTTTTTAGCTTGATGTAGTCCCACTTGTTCATTTTTGCTTTTATTTCCCTTGCCCTAGGATATATGTTCGTGAAAAGTTGGTCTTGTTTATATTCAAGAGTTTTGCCTATGATTTCTTCTAAGAGTTTTATGGTTTCATGACTTTCATTCAGGTCTTTGATCCATTTCAAGTTTACTTTTGTGTACGGAGTTAGACAGTAATCCAGTTTCATCTTCTTGCATGTAGCTGTCCAGTTTTGCCAACACCAGCTGTTGAAGATGCTGTCATTTTCCTATTGTATGTCCATGGCTCCTTTATCATATATTAATTGGCCATATGTGTGTGGATTTATATCTGGGCTCTCTATTCTGTTCCATTGACCTATGGGTCTAGTCTTGTACCAATACCAAATTGTCTTGATTACTGTGGCTTTGTAGTAGAGCTTGAAGTTGGGGAAAGTAATCCCCCCTGCTTTATTCTTCCTTCTCAAGATTGCTTTGGCTATTTGGGGTCTTTTATGGTTTCATATGAATTTTAGAACTATTTGTTCCAGCTCATTAAAGAATCCAATTGGAATTTTGATAGTGATTGCACTGAATCTGTAGTTTGCTTTAGGCAGGATGGCCATTTTGACAATATTAATTCTTCCTAGCCAAGAGCATGGAATGAATTTCCATTTATTAGTGTCCTCTTTAATTTCTCTCAAGAGTGTCTTATAGTTTTCAGGGTATAGGTCTTTCACCTCCTTGGTTAGGTTTATTCCTAGGTGTTTAATTTTTTTAGATGAAATTGTGAATAGAATTGTTTTCATGATTTCTTTCTGGTCATTCATCATTAATGTATAGGAGTGCAACAGATTACTGTGTATTAATTTTGTATCCTGCAACTTTTCTGAATTCAGATATTAGTTCTAGTAGTTTTGAAGTAGATTCATTAGGGTTTATTATGTACAATATCATGTCATCTGCAAACAGTGACAGTTTAACTTCTTCCTTACCAATCTGGATACCTTTTATTTCTTCATATTGTCTGAGTGCCATGGCTAGAACCTCCAGTCCTATGTTGAATAAAAGTGGGTAGAGTGGGCATCCTTGTCTTGTTCCCAATCTTAGAGGAAAAGCTTTCACCTTTTCACTGTTGAATATGATGTTGGCTGTGGGTTTGTCATATATGTCCTTTATTATGTTGAGATATTTGCCCTCTATACCCATTTTGTTGAGAGTCTTTATCATGAATGGTTGTTAAATTTTGTCAAATGCTTTTTCAGCATCTATGGAGATAATCATGTGATTTTTGTCCTTCTTTTTATTGATGTGGTGGATGATGTTGATGGGTTTTCAAATGTTGTACCATCCTTGCATCCCTGGGATGAATCCCACTTGATGATGATGTATAATCCTCTTGATGTGTTTTTGAATTCAGTTTGCTAATATTCTGTTGAGTATTTTTGCATCTGTGTTCATCAGGGATATTGGTCTGTAGTTTTCTTTTTTTATGGTGTCTTTGCCTGGTTTTAGTATTAGAGTGATGCTGGCCTCATAGAATGAGTTTGGAAGTATCCTCTCCTCTTCTATTTTTTGGAAAACTTTAAGGAGAATGGGTATTATGTCTTCTCTAAATGTCTGATAAAATTCAGCAGTGAAGCCATCTGGTCCAGGAGTTTTGTACTTGTGTAGTTTTTTATTACTGATTCAATTTCATTGCTGGTAATTGGCCTATTCATATTTTCTGTTCCTTCCTGGGTCAGTCTCAGAAGGTTATATTTTTCTAGAAAGTTGTACATTTCTTTTAGTTTATCGTTTGTTAGCATATAATTTTTCATAGTGTTATCTAATTCTTCTTTGTATTTCTGTGTTGTCTGTAGTGATTTTTCCTTTCTCATTTCTGATTCTGTATATGTGTAGATTCTCTTTTTTCTTGATAAATCTGGCTAGGGGGTTATCTATTCTGTTTATTTTCTCAAAGAACCAGCTCTTGGTTTCATTAATTCTTTTTATTGTTATATTCTTCTCAATTTTATTTATTTATCCTCTGATCTTTATTATGTTCCTCCTTCTACTGACTTTGGGCCTCGTTTGTTGTTCTTTTTCCATTTTCAGTAATTGTGAATTTAGACTATTCATTTGGGATTGTTCTTCCTTCTTTAAACAGGCCTAGATTGCTATATACTTTCCCCTTAGAACTGCCTTCTCTGTGTCCCACAGAAGTTTGGGCATTGAGCTGTTGTTTTCATTTGTCTCCATATATTGCTTAATCTGTGTTTTTATTTGGTCATTGATCCACTGATTATTTAGGAGAATATTTTTAAGCCTCCATGTGTTTCTGAGCCTTTTTGTTTTCATTGTACAATTTATTTCTAGTTTCATACCTTTGTCTTCTGAGAAGTTGTTTGGTACAATGTCAATCTTTTTGAATTTGCTGAGTCACCTTTTGTGGTCTACTATGTGATCTATTCTAGAAAATGTTCCATGTGCACTTGAGAATAATGTGTATCCTGTTGCTTTGGGTGGAGTGTTCTATACATGTCTGTTAGGTCCATCTGTTCTAATATGTTGTTTAGTGCCTCTGTCTCCTTAGTTATTTTCTGTCTGGTTGATCTGTCCTTTGGAATGAGTGGTGTGTTGAATCCATTGCATTCTATTTCCCCCTTTTATTCTGTTAGCATTTGTTGTACATATTTCAGTGCTCCTATGTTGGGTGCATAGATATTTATAATGGTTATATATTCTCATTGAACTGACCCCTTTATCATTATTTAATGTTCTTCTTTGTCTCTTGTTACTTTCTTTCTTTTGAAGTCTATTTTATCTGATACAAGTATTGCAGCTCCTGCTTTTTTCTCCTTATTATTTGCATGAAATATCTTTTTCCATCCCATCACTTTTAGTCTGTGGATGTCTTTGGGTTTGAAGTGAGTCTCTTCTAGGCAGCATATAGATGGGTCTTGCTTTTTATCCATTCTGTAACTCTATATCTTTTGATTGGTGCATTCAGTTGATTTACATTTAGGGTGATTATCTATAGATATGTACTTACTGCCATTGCAGGCTTTGAATTCATGGCTACCAAAGGTTCAAGGGCAGCTTCTTTACTATCTAACATTATAATTTAACTCACTTATTATGCTATTATAAACACAATCTGAAGATTCTTTTTTTTTCTCCTTTCTTTTTCTTCCTCTTCCATGCTTTATATGTTATTTGTCATATTCTCTACTTTGTGTATCCCTTGACTGACTTTGTGGGTAGCTGATTTAATTTTGCATTTGGTTAGTATTTAATTGTTCTACTTCCTTTACTATAGTTTTATTTTCTCTGTGATGGCTATTTAGTCTTAGGCACACTTCCATCTAGAGCAGTCCCTTTAAAATACACTTTAGAGATGGTCTGTGGGAAGTAAATTCCCTCAACTTTTGCTCATCTGGAAATTGTTTAATCCCTCCTTCAAATTTAAATGAGAACCTTGCTGGGTAGAGTATTCTTAGTTCAAGGCCCTTATGCTTCATTGCATTAAATATATTATGCCACTTGCTTCTGGCCCATAAGGTTTCTGCTGAGAAGTCTGATGATAGTGTGATGGGTTTTCCTTTGTAGGTGATCTTTTTTCTCTGTCTGGCTGCTTTTAATACTTGTCCTTGTCCTTGATCTTTGTCATTTTAATTATTATATTATGTCTTGGTGTTGTGTTCCTTGTGTCCCTTGTATTGGGAGATCTGTGCACCTCCATGGCCTGAGAGACTATTTCCTTCCTTCCCCAGATTAGGGAAGTTTTCAACTATTATTTCTTCAAAGACACTCTCAGTCCCTTTTTCTCTCTCTTCTTCTTCTGGTACCCCTATAATATGAATATTGTTCCATTTGGACTGGTCACACAGTTCTCTTAATATTATTTCATCCCTAGAGATCCTTTGTTCTCTTTCTTCCTCAACTTCTTTGTATTCCTTTCCTCTAATTTCTATTGCATTTACTGTCTCCTCTACCTCATCTAATCTGCTTTTAAATCCCTCCTTTGTATGTTTCATTTCAGTTACTGTATTTTATAAGGTGTCTGTCTCCCTTCTGAATTCATCCCTTAGCTCTTGAATATTTTTCTGTAGTTCCATTAGCATGCTTATGACTTTTATTTTGAATTATTTTCTGAAAGATTGGTTATTTTAGTCTCACCAACCCCTCTTTCTGGTGTTTTAGAGATTTTGGATTGACTAAGCTTCTTCTGCCTTTTCATAGTCTTGGATCTAAGGGAGTAGTCAGAGGTGAGCGGCATGGGTGTCAATTTGGAGGACAAAGTCCCTTCCTCTTTTCCCATTGCAGTGCCTGTCTCTGCTGTCTTTACCAGTTAACTGTGCACAGGAAGTGGCCACTGGGTTAATCCCATAAGCTGCCATGGGTGGGGATGCCTAGAGATATGGCAGGGGTCACAGGCAAATGGTGCAGCTGTTTGCAGGGAGAGCAAAGCCCTTTTATGCTTCCCAGTCACCGTGCTTGTCTCCACTGTTTGGACTGGTTAGCTGCCTGCAGGAAGAAGTCTATGTATTAAGAGTGTAGTTGCTGTAGGTGAGGCTGCCTTCCAGCTAGTCTGAAGCAATAGTGCAGATAGTGGGTTTGCACACAGATGCCAGCAGGGAAGAAAGGAACAGCAGGCTCTTTATTGCAGTGAGAGACCTCAGGGCTGCATTGCCAACCAGGGAAATGGAGCACCTGAAGCTCCTGAAAGTTCCCAACCTGCTGGGCTGAGTGGGCCGGGACGATTTTGTCCACCTGTTCCTCCTCCCAAACCCTTGCTCCTTTAGCAGCCTTCTGACTGTTGAGAAGTGTTTCAAAGTACCTGCTTTTCTTTTGTCCCAGGGCAGCTGGTTGTGGGAACTGTTCACATTCTTTAGTCTCTGACTTTGTTTTCAGTCCCTCTAATCTCCAGAGCACCATGCAATGTGTGTCTGTGCTCCTAGGGTAGATTTCTAGGGCTGGGTATTTAGAAGTCCTGTGCTTCCACTCCCTCCCTGCTCTGATTCTCTTACTTCCTCTGATGAGCTGGGGTGGGGTGAGTGCTCGGGTCCCACTGGATTGCAGTTTTTTTACTTTACCCTTTTCTGTGAGATGTTGACCTCTCCCAGATGTAGACTAGCTGGTGCACTCTTACTTCTGCTCAGTCTTTTTGGAATATTTGTATTTTCTGTACTTTCAAAATATATGTGGCTTGGGGAGGAAATTTCCACCACACTTCTCATGCCACCATTTTTTCCCCTCTCTTTCTTGCATATTTTAACTTGCTGTTTTGAAGTTTACATGATTTCAAATTTTAAAGGAAAAACAGAAACAAAAAATGTTTGCCTTGAGAATGGAGATAAGTCTTCTGGTATAAGAACCAAGAAGATGACCAGGGCTAATCACTTGATGCACCTTTGGAACTGCAATTATTATCATGATTACTATTAGTCATGTGGAATGAAATGCTTGACTTAGTCAAAGAAAACCTACCCATGCCCAGACTCACTGGGGACACCACTGCCAAGCTTCCTTCTACCAGACTCTTCCCATGTCCTTTGTACTTGAGAGCACAAAGCTACTGGGCTGTGGAGGGAAGTGGCCGTGGTGGCTGATCCAGGGAAGAACACCACAGTGGGTCCTGATGGGAAGAACGGAGATGGTAGGAGGATACTTTTAGTGTTTCCCAGGGTTTCTTCAGTGAGCAAGTCCCTATTTTTTCACAAGGCCAGCAGAGGTAGAGTGTCTCAGACTTCCCTCTGCCATCCCTTCCTTAGTCACTGCTGTGTGACATGCCCTAAGGAAGCAGGGGAACTGACTGCAGAGACCGAAGTACCCTGATTTACTGTGCTCCCCCTACAGCACTTTACCTACCATGGCTAATAATGAAGATTGACCTGTCTCAAGGTTGACAGTCCCTATGGGTTCAGAATTAAGGGCTTCTGAAGTGGGAAGGGAAGGAGCAGAACAGGAGTGAGGAAAGGGTAGACACCTTTGCTTTGATAAAAAATGGGACCTAGGTCATCAGAGGGTTCTTTGAGGCTGTGGCCCAGCATCCTTGGGCTGATGCATCTCCTTCCCCTTCTCACTCTGTAAAATGCCTTACTGGGTTCCCCACCCCCTTTCCTCATCTTGACTGCTCTGCTCTCTGTAGAATGGTCAGCAATAGGTGCTTCCCCAGACCAAGGCAATTTTACTTGGAAATAAGTGTGTTAGCTGTGGCTTCATTTTAAAAAAAAAGGTGAGAGAATAATTTTTCCACCAAAATTTCACAATATTTCTTGATCCAAAGAAGTTTTGTGCTTAAAATCAGTTTCTCACCAAAATATAAAATTAGGATAACACAGAAGTTGCTTTAAATCAATGAAATATGTCTTAATAAGGAAACAGTTTCCATTGTTTGACATTTGTATTTTCACTTTCTTGACTCATAACTTTTCTATTTCCTTTTACCACTGTGATTCAATAATGAAATCTCTCCTCTTCTTAAAGATTTTGATATCCCTATAGACAACAGACTAGCACATTTAATTGTTTGAAAGGGCTTTTCTTATTGACTGACCTATATTTTTGTGTAAAGTGATTACTGCATATGAAGGATGGCACATAAAAATGTCAATAACCCAGCCACGAGGCACATGTTAATGACTGTAATTAGGGAATAAGGGGTTTACAAGTTTGCTCCCAGCATACTCCTGATTCATTCTGAGTTCTTGGCCAAGATTTTAAATCTCTTGTTTCTGGTTCTACCTGCTGCTCACCCAGTTTTGAAAAATAAAGGGGCTAATTCCTCACAAGGCTTTGGGATGTTTCCCATGCAGGGTTCTACACCATCTCTTCCCCTGGCCGGCACTTTGGGTGCACAGTCTAGGAATCAGAGTCAACAAAACCAGTACCCCTGGGGCATTAGTTGAGTGAGGAACAGCATTTTAAAGAGGGCAGTCTGAGAGACATATGCAGTCTGGGGGAGATGTCAGAGGAATGAGTTCTTGAGGAAAAGTTGGGAAAATAAAGAACAAAGTGCCTGGCTGGCTTTAGGAGTCCGTGTCCTTCACATTTTCCCAATTGTGATCCTCTGGCGTGGGCTCCCCTGGGTCAGAGCACCTGTCCAGTGCTCAAACCCAGCAGCAGTCATCTTAACCTTGCTGAGGTCGGCACACGTAAAAGGCACTGGGATGCATGTGGGCAGTGTGGTCGGAGTTAAATCCACCAGCAGTGAATCTGCATGTGGACTGAAGTTTCAGGGGAAGAGAAGTCTAACATATGATTTGAATCTATATCAGAACTGTTCACATGCCGGCGTGGGTAGCTCTGCATATCATGTGACGTGTGCTGCTCAGATCTGTTTTCAGCTCAGCAATCACTGCAGTCATACATCAATGCAGTGAGAATGAGGGGAACTAATGGAAGGAGGGGAGGGAGATAAGGAAGCTTCTTCCCTGTGGCTCTACTGCCTGCAGTCAGCCTTACCGCTAGGCCCCCACTTCCACGAGGTTGTCTCCGTAAAGTGGCTCCAGCTCCTGGGTTCTGGAAATTCCTCAGCACTCTATCAGCCCAGGAGTGGTAGCAGCTCTCAAGTGTTTATCAACATGCAGACGTGACTTTCATTTGGCTTCACACTCTCCCATGTCATGTATAATAAATTCCCGTATTGAATTTCCCGTGCTTGAATTCCCTGGAGTGGTTTCCGTGTTCTTGTCTGGACCCTGGCAGATATAAAGAAAGTCTATTGGGACTCACTTAAGTAAATCAGGTAGAGGAAGAAAGAGGCTAGTGACTTGGGCCAATGGCTCAGGCCCAGAGCTCTGAATAGATATCTCTATATACAGAATCTGTTGAGGCTAGAAAACCTCAGATAACACACATTTCAAAACCTGGTGTGCTTGAAATTCTGCAGTCTGGCCAGGGCTCAGTAGGAACAACTCAACTCTGTTCTATGTGGCATTAGCTGGGTAGCCTAACTAGGGTTCAAAGTTCCATTTCCAAAGTGGCCCCACTCCTACGGCTCACTGTAGGCTGTTGGCTACATGCCAGCAGCAGTTGTGGGTCAGGCGCTCAATTTGGACCCACATTATGTCTTCCCATAACTGTGGTGGCCTTCACAGGTTGATCAAATTCTTACATAATGTCACCTTCCCCATAGTACAAAGCAGAAGCTTCCAGATCTGTTTAATGCCTGAGCTCAGAAGTCAGAATATGATTTTCTTCCCCTTCTGTCATAACCAAAGAGTAACCAGATTTGAGAAGAGGTGAACTGAGCTTCACCTCCACATGAGGAGTGGCCAGATAACATTACAGAAGAGCAATGAGATGGAGATATTTTTCTGCCGTCTTTGGGACCATGATCCACCACCGCTGGTTAGTTGAATTTTATGCATTTATTTGTGTCATTTCACCTCAGTTTCCTTACTGATGGGCAACACCATATAAAATTTAGCCTAAGTCAAGAAACCTTTTTGTAGAGGTTTGGAAATGTTGAAAATGTAAGTGAAAGAAAGGAGATATTTGTTTCTAAGCTTTGCTTCTTTGTAACCAATCTCTGATCTTTCACAAAAACTGGGGATCTGGCATATTCCCCCTCTTTTATAAAAAGATTATGAAGATTAAAGAAAGAAAGGATGAGAATGTTGAAGACACTTTGAAAAGTTCAGGGGACCTTGGGGTTGCCTGGTCAGCTCTCATGGGACTTCTGCCTCATCCAAAATTAGTGTTGGTGAGAAATCAATTTTGTGAGCTAACATGCAAGAATATATAGCCCTCCTTTCACTTTTCAAACTTTAATATCTTTTCACATGTGCCTTTGGGACTCAACTTTGGATTTGTAGGTCTCTTGTTCTCTGATTCTCTGCTAAAATACAGTGCTTTGTGCAGAGAAAAAAGTATGAAGGTTTCTTTGAAATCTGAGAAGGAATGATGAAATATCATGAAAACAAACAGAATAGGCTAGAACTGTTAAAATTTTGGACTGTCAGATAGGGAAATGCTTAATAAATTATAGCAAGAAGAGGTAGAAGAAAAATATCCAAAAAATGGATATGCTATAGATGGTTATGGGGAGAACATAGTTCAGGCAAAATGTCAAACACATGTCTCTTCCCATAGGCCATGTAGTTTGTAGGTAATCTGGCAAAGACAGATGTGTGAATAAATGATCACAATAAGTGTGGTTCAATGTCTCATAGAGACCTTTCCAGATGCTGTCTATGAGAGACCAAAGGTGAAGAAACCAGGCACCTTAGGAAAGATTTCACAGAGGAGGTGGAATTCAATCTGGGTCCTTCGGAGATATTAGGATATCATAAGGAAAACTGATGAGGGTCCTCTGGGCAGGTGAAACAGCCTGTGCAAAGCACAGAGGTACCAAGAGCACTGCTTTGCTGAGAAGTGGTGGAAACTGTGCACGCTGGGACTACTGGGGTCCAGAGAGGTGGAAAAGGATGGGGCCCACACCCCTGACAATCTTAAATAGGCAGAAGTCCCTGGTTGCCCAGGTGAAGAGAAATGTAAGAGCAGCAAAATTGAAGTCAGGATCAGTCACCAACAGTCAAGCTTGGACCGAGACTGGAGGGAAGGGGGCTAAGAGGCTGAGTTGACATGACATGTTCTCTGGTCCCAGTGGGTGCAGTGGCAATGCTGAGAGACACTGGGGTCAGATTCCTCAGGCAGTTCACTCAGGATAACCGGACCTTTGGCACAAAAGGCCTGTAGAGACAATTCCCCCAAATCCATAATGCCTGGAGAGGATGGGGCTGGGGAGACAGAGAGAGAAACAACCAGAGTAAGGGGCAAAGGAAGCCTTGGCTTGGCCTTTCAAGGCACACAGTTATGGGTGTACTTAACCATGGTCCTGATCATCCCAAATATAAGTTTTATCTTTTGGGTGATGATTTAAAGCTGCTCAGGCACCTGAACATCATAAATAAATCCTAAGTGATGTTCCTTTTCGGATTACTTACTCTGAATGAACTGCACATTTTTATAGGGTAAACATACCTAATGATTTGTAAACTTCTTGCTGCTGCAGTCTGTACTGTTTCTCCTTGAAACTGTCACCATTTTATTTACTTGTGCTGGACAATATTTTTCCTCCTGAAGAATGAAGCTCTAAGTCCATGAGTCTGGGTAGAGTGGGGCCTAATTCCTAATTCCTAATATAAATATGGATTTTGCAGAAAGGTGGCCCTGGTTCTTCAAGTGCCATCTCTGGAGCTGGTTCATGACCTGACATTGATAAGGATTCCCTCTTCTGTCTCTGAGAAAAGATACTGAGGAAAACTTTCTTAAACACCACTAATTCCCTCCTACCTCCTACTAACATGACTCTAAGTGTCTGTGATGCCTAGAACCCAATACCACTGGTTTTTGGCCTGTAAGGGACTTCGCTGATTGCTTGGTACCAAAAGCAAAAATTATCTCTGCGAGAGCCCAGGACATATGGACCAGGCTCTCCAGGAACTCCCCAGTGTGTGAACTAATGCCAATTCTAGTCTTCCCACTCCTCCTCCTATATTATTATCATCATTATTATCTTAGTAGTTGGAGAGGAATACTGTGTCATACAGTATACAAGTTGGTTGGAAGACAGACTATGTCCGGGGCTGAGGAGGAGAGACTTTAACCTGAGGGACTAAAAATCATCTTGACACTGGTGTGCCTTTATCAGCTAAGCCAGGAGGCTCACCTGTTGAACATAAGCAACTTCACAAAACCCTGGCACCAGCCAAGGCCAGTGCATGACCGTGATGGAGCCAGAAGAAAACAAGTCTCCTCTGCAGTCATGTCTGAACACCCGGAGACAAGAACACTGCTCAGACCACAAAATATGCCCAAACATCACCCGCTCCCAGCTGATAGGAGTGACTGCTGCTTCTTCCCACTTCCTAGGAAGACTCATTGAGAAACCCAACCACAGAATCATTCCTGCGCTCTGCCTTCACTCATCCAGAGCGCAATTACAGTTTCTTAATTGCATCTCCCAAGTCACATATGCAAACCCAAAACCTTCCAGAGGAGCCTCTTACCGAGAAGCTCCAAGAGTCACCAAGGTGGGTGGTTTTCCTCATTGCAACAAAGCAATTTCACTTTGATCAGAAGCATATCCTTCAGGCATTCAGATGGAGGCAATCCAGAAACCTCCTCCCAATCAAGTCATGCCAAGCCAAATAAATCTACAATACAAGGGTCACCAAAAACACTCCAAGATAAGAACCATAACCCTCCTCCTTCTGTCCAGACTGCTGCCTCTAAGCTCTTCCCATACAGAAGTCCTGGAGTGTCACCTGGGTCAGTGGCAGGAGAGATGGAGAAGCATGGGTCCCCAGGGTCTGTCAGAGTGGAAGGAGGTAGGCCAGGTACAGGAGAAACCAGCTGCTGCCAGCAAGGCAAGCTGGTGACTCTGGGGCCGCCAGCTCTCCTACAGGGCCAGCCTGCTCCCTCAGACAGTGGTCCAGATATAGCTGTTTTCGGGAGTGTGTTTTTCTCGTGTAATGTCTGGCCAGCTTCTCCTGTGTGGGCCCGAGGTTGTGCCTTCCTTTAGATGTGAGTCGATGGTCTCTTCACACTTTCCTTCACTCTCTAAAGATGAACTGTCACTCTGTGCTTCATCCCAGGTTATCCATTTGAGATTCTAACTAGGCAATGCCATGCCCATGTAGGGCATGATCCATGTACTATTGTGCACTATTATTGTCTCTTTTAGAGCAAGGTTATTTTGACCTCCAAGTCCTTAGTTTTTCTTCAAGATCAAGGGAGTGGGAAATACATATCTCCTAGAAAACTCCTGGGCTGCTTTTAAGGCTAATTCATGTTTAGAGTGAAGCATAGCAAAGCAGTTCTTTCTGGAAGAATCAATTCTGCAACATTCGTGCAGCTCTATCACAATGTCTCCAGGTCATTCCAACTTTCAGTTTCTCAGAGATGTACCCAAAGGACCAGCTAATGGACAGTGATTGTTGGGTTCACTTGTACGTGGGGTCCCCCATATGACATCCCTAACAAGGAGCTGGTCCACTTCAGTGTGACTGCAAACAGTACATTCTGTTCACTCTAGTGTTCCAGAATTAATTCCTGCCTCACCTAAACACAAAACAGGTGATAATCTCACAAGTGGGCAGAAAGCAAAAAGGAAAAATATTAATGAACCTGAAAACGTGGGTCACAGCATAACCTTTGTATAAAGTGACAGCCAGTGTTGGCCATGATGACATTATGATGATTTACTTACAGATGCACTGTTACACCATTTTAACTCCAAATATATAGTTTCATGAAGAAATTCACTTAGATGGGCTCTCAAAGGTGCTCCCGGAGTTCACAGATTCCTATGTGGGGTAACACTCACCTCTGCAACTGAAACAAGTAGAAATCTAACACAAGGACAGCGGTCTACCAATGTAGAGGGAACTTGCCCTGAGGGGTAGTTTTCCTGATGCTGCCAATAGGAAGAGTGTCTGTAATGGGAAAGATAAGATGATTGACAAAAAAACTCTAACATTGACAATGGAGTAATATATTACAATAAGTATTTTGTTGTCACACAACATACTGGGAAGAGTTTAAATAGATTCTAAGGCATAAGAGGACAGGGCCGAAGAAGTTGTCAGTTGACCCTCTGCTGGGAAGTTGCCAGAAGTTGTCTTCTGCTGGGAAAGGGTGTTCTGATTCCAGGGCACTGCTTCTGGTTCTCTTGCAGTGTTTTATAGACTGATGGATATATCCCTTTTGAAATGTCCAGATTTCCCCTTTCTAACCAGTTCTGCTTACTGAGCAACCTTCTAGGTTACACGGTGGTCTCACACGTGAGCTTATGTAGTGGAAGGGGGTGTTCTAAGAACGTTCACGGTATTGGTAATTGCACCCACTTTAGCCCTGTTAGAATTGACTGAACTGTCTCTGGTTTCTCTCTGTGCCCTGATAACACACTAGGTTGAGTTACTGTCTCCAGGACTGGTTACTATGGTTACTTTTAGTTTTCAGAATATAGGTCTTTCACCTCTTGGTTAGGTTTATCCCTAGTGGCACTGCAGTTTTCCATAGAGCCCCCACGAAGTCTTGGGGCAGCTCTGCCTGACTCGGCCAGTGGGATTCCCTGTGTGGCGCTGCTGCACCTGCTGGCCCTCCTTTGTGCATTTGCATGGTCTTCCCGGGTTTCCCTACTAACACTGTCTGCCTTGTTTTGGTAGCGGTCTTCCAGTTCAGTTTTGGTGATGGAAGCAGAGTACTTTGTCTGGAGGCAGCTACCTGGGAAGAAGAGAGCAAGTGGGCCTTGGGAATGAAGGGAGGGCCAACACTCACACACGTTAGTAGTGTTGGTCCTGCCCTGCAGGCACTGCCCCTTTAAGAAAAAGAGAGAAGCCGCCCGATGCCCACACAGGAGTCACCTGACAGGTCAGCTCTGGTGATGAAGTAGTGTCCCTCTCCTGCCTTATTGGCTAAGGCACACAGGTGCCTGCATCCTTATCTGGGATTTACCTACAAGCTAGTTTCCAAGGCACAGGGCCTTGGCCTCAGTGGTCCTGCAAGGCCAGTCCTGGCTCACTGGCCAAGCCTTGGTCCCAGGTTTTGGAGCATGCGTTTTGGGTTCTGCCCCCACCCTTCTCCACCTCCAGCTTCTTTTGTTGTTGGATTTCCCAGCCACAAAACTAAATCATTCTAATGCAAATTTATCAACTGCATTTAAGCTTAGCCTGCTTTCAGGTACCTACTTCAGAGGCTGTGAAACTTCACATTCCTTCCACCCAGATGCAGGGCCAGCTCAGGATGGGGCGAGTGCTTGACACCTGGCCAGGGGAGTTAGATGGGCTGCTTTCTGCTTCCTAAGCTCTTCTTCTGCTTGGTAATTGTCACCTGGTTTCCTCCCAGAATCTCTGTAATGTTCATGCTAACTGAATTTTATGCCCCTTTTCACATAAAGAGAAATGTGACTAAGAATCTCCATCAACGAGGGACAGTCTTATGAATGTCTTAGTTTTCAGGGTATAGGTCTTTCACCTCCTTGGTTAGGTTTATTACTAGGTATTTTATTCTTTTTGAAGCAATTGTAAATGGAGATGTTTTTCTGATTTCTCTTTCTTCTAGCTCATTGTTAGTACATAGCAATGCAACAGATTTCTGTGTATTAATTTTGTATCCTGCAACTTCGCTGAATTCAGTTATTCTAGTAGCATTTTGGTAGATTCTTTAGGGTTTTCTATGTATAATATCATGTCATCTGCAAATAGTGAGAGTTTAACTTCCTCCTCACCAATCTGGATGCCTTTTATTTCTTTGTGTTGTCTGATTGCCATGGCTAAGACCTCCAGAACTATGTTGAATAAAAGTGAGAATGGGCATTTTTGTCTTGTTCCTGATCTTAGAGGAAAAGCTTCTGGCTTTTCACTATTAAGTAAGATGTTGGCTGTGGGTTTATCATATATGGCCTTTATTATGTTAAGGTACCCACAACCTCAATACCCATTTTGTTGAGAGTTTTTATCATGAACGATGTTGAATTTTGTCAAATGCTTTTTCAGCATCTATGGAGATGATCATGTGATTTTTGTCCTTTTTGTTGATGTGGTATATGATATTGATTGATTTACATATATTGTACCATCCATGCCTCCCTGGTCATGATGGATGACCCACTTGGTCATGATGGATGATATTTTTTATATTATTTTGGATTTGGTTTGCTAATATTTTGTGGAGGACTTTTGCATGTATGTTCATCAGGGATATTGGTATGTAGTTTCCTTTTCTTGTGGTGTCTATGTCTTGTTTTGGTATTAGAGTGATGCTGCCTTCATAGAATGAGTTTGGAGTATTCCCTCATCTTCTACTTTTTGAAATGCTTTAAGAAGGATGGGTATTAGCTCTTCCTTAAATGTTTGGTAGAATTTGGCTGTGAAGCCATCTGGACCTGGTATTTTATTTTGGGGTAGTTTTTTATGACCAATTTGATTTCATTGCTGGTAATTGGTCTGTTCAGATTTTGTTTCTTCCTGGGTCAGTCTTGGAAGTTGTATTTTTCTAGGAAGTTGTCCATTTCTTATAAGTTGTCCAATTTATTGGTATATACTTTTTCATAGTATTCTTTAATAATTCTTTGTATTTCTGTGGTATCCCTTGTGATTATTCCTTCTTCCTTTCTGATTCTGTTTGTGTGTACACTCTTTTTTTCTTGATAAGTCTAGCTAGGGGTTTATCTGCTTTGTTTATTTTCTCAAAGAACAAGCTCCTGGTTTCATTGATTTTTTTTTTCTATTGTTTTATTCCTCTGTATTTTATTTATTTCTGCTTGGATCTTATATCCCTCCTTCTATCTCTCTTATATTCTTCTCTTGTTACTGATGGTTTTCTTTAGTGTTGTCATTGGATTTCTCTCTCTTTTTAAATTTTATTTATGTGTGTGTGTGGATTTATTGTAGGCTTTTGTTTTGTGGTTACCAAAGATTTAAGGATAGCTTCTTTACTATATAATAGTCTATCTTAAATTGCTGAATATTTTATTTCAAACACAACTGAACAGTACTTTCTTTTTCCTTCTTCTTCTTCATCCACATTTATCATATTAGATCACAATCTGCACTTTTTGTGTACCCCTTGATTGATTTTGTGTATAGTTGATTTTGCTTCTTTGGTTTTGTCTTAATTTCATACTTGCTTCATAATTAGTTGGTCTACTACCTTTACTGTGGGTTTATTTCACTGGTGAAAGCTATTTAGCCTTAGAGTCATCTCAATCTATAGCAGATCCTTTAACATATCTTGTAAGATTGGCTTAGTCATGGCAAATTTCCTCAATTTTTGTATATCTGCAAATTGTTTAATCCTTGCTTCAAATTTAAATGATAATCTTACCAGGGTAAAGGATTCTTGGTTGGAGGTCCTTCTGTTTCAGTACATTAAATATAGCATGCCACTTCCTTCTGGCCTGTAGAGTTTCTGTTGAGAAGTCTGCTGATAGTCTGATCAGATTTCCTTTATAAGTAATCTCTTTTCTCTCTCTGGCTGCTTTCAACACTTTCTCCTTATCCTTGATCTTTGTCATTTTAATTATTATATATCTTGGTGCTGTCTTGCTAAAATTCCTTTTGTTAGGGGATCTCTGTACTTCAAAGGCCTATGTGTCTATTTCCTTCCCTAGACTGGGGAAGTCTTTAGCCATTATTTCCTTAAAGGGACTTTCTATTCCTTTGTCTTTCTCTTCTCCTTCTGGCACCCCTATTATGCAAATATTGTTTTGTTTGGATAGGTCACAGAGCTCTCTTATCATTCTTTCATTCCTAGAGATCCTTTTTTCTCTCTGTTCATCAACTTCTTTGTTTTCCTGCTCTTTAATTTCTGTTTCATTTACTATCTCCTCTACATGATCTAACCTACTTTTAAATCCCTCCATTGTATGTTTCATTTCAGATACAGTATTCTTCAGCTCTGAGTGGCTCTTTTTCAGGTTTTCTATCTCTTTGTTGAAGTCCTCCCTGAGATCTTTTCTGTAATAGTTTTTTGTAAATCTGTGAGCATGTTTATGACTTTTATTTTTAAATCTTTATCAAGAAGATTGGTGATATATGTTTCATTTAGTCCTTTTTCTGGAGTTCTGTCTTATAGTTTTGATTGGATCAAATTCCTCTGCCTGCTCATTTTGTCAGGGATTCTGTGTTTCTTCCTTTGTATAAGATGTCTCTGTTATGCTTTCTGGTCTAAAGAGCAATAGCTTTATGAAGAAGATGTGCTGTGGTGCCCAGAAGCTCAAGATTCTTTACTTTCTAGTACCTGGTTCCTGAAAGGAAAGGAGCGACACACAGCAGCAATTCACTGGAGAATTCCGCTTTATTGGAGAAAGGTGCTGGGTTATATAGGAAGGGGCATGGGGTGATTGTGGTGTTACTTCTACGGGGCAGGTGGCTATTGGCTAGGTGCTGGGAGTGGGAGTGGGGAGAGAGGTGATTGGTCTTTAGGTGGCGCCGTCGGGAACTGAGGACCCGGAAGAGAAGCCGGAAGTTCGCCATCTTACTGGTGGGGGCCCTTCATTCTCCCCTTTCTCCATTTCTCCAAAATGGGTTTGTGGATGTTGTTTTCTTTCTGACTGCTTCCTGCTGAACGGGGGCGGAGAAGGGAGTGAGGGCTTGAGGATTGGGGGGAAAGGGTTGATAGGACTCCCCACAGTAAGGACAAGTAGATGCGGACTTCTTCAGGTTGGAAATCAATGAAGGTTCCTTGTGACTGTAGCTCGAGGACTTGTTGATTCCAATGGTGCCAGGAGGATATGGGTGCCAGAAGCCAGGCATCTGCAGCCATTGTTTCTAGGAACAGTTTCTAGCGGAGAGAGGGGTCCATCTTAGCATGTGGTGAGGAGGTCACTTGAGGGTGAGGGATCTTCTGTGGCCAGAAGCTGATAGTTCTTGAGTAAAAGCTGGTTGAAAGTTTGATTAGAGATTTTTCTAACTTGGGATTTGATTAACTTCATTATACAGGGTAAGAAGAGACAGGCGAGAAGAATGATTATTATGGGGTCTGCAATGGGCCAGAGCCAGGTAAGGAGGGGGTTTGTTAGTATTGAAGAGAATGGGTTGGAATTAGAAGCAGAGTGGAGGCTGGAGGCAAGGTCGGTGAGTTTGGTAATGTCAGTTTGTACAATGCCGGATTTGTTGATGTAATAGCAGCACTCTTCTCAAAGGAAGATGCAGGTACCACCCTTCTCGGCTGTAAGCAGATCTAAGGCCTGCCAGTTTTGAAGGGTGACTTTAGCTAGTGAAGTGACCTGTCTTTGGAGAGAGGCTAGGGAATT
Source organism: Manis pentadactyla (assembly GCF_030020395.1). Classification (NCBI taxonomy): domain Eukaryota; kingdom Metazoa; phylum Chordata; class Mammalia; order Pholidota; family Manidae; genus Manis; species Manis pentadactyla. Next base: position 135,671,560 of record NC_080020.1, read on the forward strand.
GGCAGTGGATGTCAGGGCTCTTTCAAGTTTGTCGTTGAGATTTCTAATTGCCCATAGAGAGTGACTCAAGGCTCTTCTCGAAAACCCTGCGCCAATGGCTGAGGAGGTCAAAGAGATACTGACCATGATGGGAAGGAAAGCAGCCCTTTTTGTGCGTGAGGGCAAGGGAGGTTGGAGCTCAAGGAATTCTGCCATGTTGTAAAGTGTAAGCTGTGGGATTAGGGTGACGAGAATGCAGGGTATATCGGAGTTGGGAGGCAGTGAGTTGAAAAGACTGCCATTGCACTAAAAGAAGTGTCCCGGTTGAGTGAAAGTCTTAGAGCCGGAGGTAGGGGTGTAGATAGAGAGGCAGTGAAGTGTGCTGGAGGCGGGTGGAGCTGGGCCTACACAGTGGTGGATGGTGAGATTATCTGCGTATTTTGGTTCCCATAGGGGTATGTCTGCCAGGGGGTGGAGGGGTTGTCCTTCTGCATGGAAGGAGTAGTTGGAAATATTAAGGGGCACGGCGGCCAGCAATGGGCGCTGTAGTGATGCACACAAGAAACAATTGGCGGTGTTGAGGGTGTGATTGAGAAAGATGGTGGTGTCTTGAATAAGCTGTAACTAAGAGTAGGAGGAATAAGAAGATGAAGAAGTGCCGTCAAGAGTTTGGATAACGACTTTTTCGGAATGTCCGATATCTGATGCAACTTGAGAGATCTGGGAGTGAGAGGGAACATACTCTCGAGAGATATGAAGGGTACTGTGGAGGGTCGAGGACCCCCCATAGTAAACTGAGGCTGTGACCCCGGCGGCCCATCGAGAGTCCCAGGGATCTGGGATTGATAAGGAGAATGAGCCGTTGGGGTATTTCATGAACCGGTTGGAGGAGTAATACTGTGGGTACTGGGAGTTACTCATGTAGTGAATGGCGCAAGACCAGTAGGGACATCCCCGTAGGTGTCTGGCCATCGCCTGCAACAGGCTTGTTTTTGGTCATAGAGGAAGCAGAGGTAGGGAGAATAAAGGTAGCTGCTAGTGAACACTTCAGTGGAGGGAGGAAAGTGGAGGTATAAAGGCTCAGAGCAGCCTTTCAGAGGGCAGTCTGATGTGGCAATGAGGGCAGTAACTTTTGTTTGATGCTGTGTGTAAGTCTGTCTTACTTTGAATCAAATGAGGAGAAAAAGCAAAAGAGTGGTAAAGGAGGAAAAAGTCATGATTTGGGTATGGATGGCAATGGGGATGAACGGGATTTTAGAGGAAAGAGGACAGTAAGGTCAGGAGTCTGGAGGAAGGGAAAGTCTGTAAACTTTTGAAGGTTAAGAGATCTTTTAGGTGATGTGGGGATAGAATGGTAAGGGGCACCCCGAATGTCAGTTTATGAGCTTCCTTCTGCAAGAGCTGTCCAGCGGCTAATGCCCGTAGGCAGGGGGCTCATCCCCGAACTGTGGGATCTAATTGCTTGGAAAGATAAGCTACTGGGGCAAAGGATGGGCTATAATATTGGCCTAGGACTCCTAGAGCTTGACTGGACTTCTCATGAATGTATAATGAGAAGGGCTTTGACAAATCAGGAAGATGGAGAGCTGGGGCTTCCACAAGGGCTCGACGGAGCTTATTGAAGGAGTGTCGGGGTGAGAAGGATAATGGTTCTTCAGGGGGGCCCTTGCTGAGGTCGTATAGGGGTCTTGCTAACAGGGAGAAGTTAGGGATCTATGCTCTAAAATACCCAGCCAGGCCTAGAAAGGAAAGGATTTCTGTCTTGGTTTTGGGAACAGGCAGGTCAGAGAGGAGCTGTTTTCTGTCTAAGGTAATGGACTTTCTTTGTTGAGATAGAAGAAATCGGAGGTAAGTGACAGAAGGGGAAGAGATTTGAGCTTTGACAGGGGATACCCGGTAACTTCTGGAAGCTAGAAGGTTAAGTAGGGAGGCAGTGTCAAGGAGACTGTTCCTGCGAGGGACTGCAGAGTAGAAGATCGTCCATGTAGTGTAATAAGGTGGACTCAGAAGACTTGTGGCAAAACTGTCCAAGTGAGTTGTTCAGAATGTCTTGTGTATGGGTCCGTCCAGGTGAAGGCGAAAAAATCTTGGGAGGAGGGGTCTCGGGAGGCCAAGGCAGGGCAGCGATAAAAGGGTGTATGGATTTGGGACTAAGGGATGGATAGGGACGATGGCCATGTTGATGAGGTGAAGGTCTTGGACGAGGCGGAAAGATCCGTTGGTTTTTTAACAGCTAATATGGGGGTATTAAACGGGGAGTAAATGGGTCTAAGGTAATTTTTGTTTAAGAGATCTTGGATGATGGATTGGAGGCCTATGAGGGCTGAAGTAGTTAGGGGGTATTGGGCCTGACAGATATACTGAGCGGGGTCACATAATTTGATGGAGGCAGGAGGACATAGAGCCACAGAGGGGCTTGTAATGTCCCAAACTCTGGGATTTACAGGGTGTATGAGGGCGGAACTGGAGCTTTCATTGGGTTGAGGGGGGTCGTTGGCTATGAGGGCCATCAGAAAGGGAGTACTGGGGGCTGTGGGAGTGGATATAGTTATGGAAACATGGAGGAGAGAAAGGATGTCCCGTCCTAGTAAAGGGATGGGACACTGGGGCATAACCAGGAAGGAGTGGGAGAAAGGTATGGGATTGTCTTGGATTGTGCATAAAAGGGGGGGGTTAATGGGAAAACCTGACTATAGGAGTAATGGCAGGTGTGGTAGGGCCCCGGTATTCCTGCAAGACTGAGAAGGTGGCTCCTGTATCTAGGAGGAAGGAGATGGGGCGACTGTCTATTACTGAAGTAACCCTGGGCTCCTGTTTGGTGATGGAAATGGTCGGGCGAGAAGCCCCTGGGCCCTGTCAATCTTCTGCCAGCCCCACTATGGCGGGCTTAGGATGGGGGTTGTTCGTCCAACCTCCCCTTCGGGTGGCTGGGCAATCAGACCTCCAGTGGCCCTTTTTGTGGCATCTGGGGCATGGGGTGGTAGGAGATCTGGGGTAGGGGCACGCCCTTGACCAATGTCCTTCTTGTCCGCACTTGAAACAAGCTCCTGGGGGGGGCTTGTTTGTAGAGGGGAGCCCAGGTTGTGGTTTTATCAGCTGGGCCAACATTTGGAAATTGGCCTGATCAGCCTTTTGTTTACGGCGTTCTTTCTCCTCCTCCCGGTTATGGAAGACTTTAAAGGCCACTGTTAAGATCTCAGTCTGTGGGGTAGTGGGGCCCTGTTCTAACTTTTTGAGTTTAGCTTTAATGTCGGGGTAGCTTTGAGCCAGGAAGTATGTCATAAGGACATGTCTCCCGTCAGGCGTTTCTGGGTCTAGGCTGGTATACTGTAATAGAGCTTGAGTGAGTCTGTCTAAGAACTAGGAGGGAGCTTTTGAAAATTGATTATTTACAAGCTGTTTTTTTTTCAGACTTGCTATTAAGCAGCCCGCGAAGATATCTTGAGAGCGGAGACCCACAGCGGTGTTATAATCTCAGTGTGGGTCTTGTTTGGGGACAGCGGTGGGGCCAGAGGGATAGGTGGGGTCAGTCCTGTGGGTTTCGGTGGCGTGCGATTGGGTGAAGTCTCAAACTCATCTATGCTCTTCAGGAAGGAGGGTATTGGCCAGGAGCATGAAAATGTCATGATGTGTGAGGCTGTATGACTGGAGGGTCTATTGAAACTCTCTGATATATGTTGTGGGATCAGTGGAAAAGGAACCTAGGCGTTTCTCAAGTTGGGCTAAATCTCCTAAGGAGAAAGGGACGTGAATGTGCACGATGCCTTCGGATCCTGCTACTTCTTGGAGGGGGGGCGATAATTTTGGGAGGCCCTCGGGACCGAGTCTGAGGAGGACTGAAGGGTTCTGGCTCAGTCTGTGGGGGAGAAACAGGTGATGGGGGCAAAGACAGAGGAGGCTCCTGGAAATTAGTTAGAGGGGGGCTGAAAGGCTCAGGCTTGATCTGCAGGGGGGTGAGGTGGGGGAGGAGATGGTGGTGGAGGAAGGGGGAGGGGCTGTTGTAGGAGAGGAGGGGGAAGGGAGTGAACGGGAGGCTTCTGTGGGAGAGACGGCTTGCAGGCTAGGAGAACTTGGGGGGAGGCGGGGGGGATGGGGAGGCGGAAAGCTTCAGTATAGGGAATCTCCTTCCAGTTTTTCAGGCGCTGGCAGTAGTTAAAGAGATCGTGAGTGATATTAGGATCAAGAGCTCCCCCTGCGGGCCATTGGTTGTTATTGTCTAGGGGGTATGTTGGCCAATCTTGGGAGCGGTATTTACGGAGAAGTTTTGGTTTTATATCAGGCGTCAGGGAGAGGGTGGCTAGATACTTGAGCAGGCATTCAAGAGGTGAACTTTCAGGGAGGGATGAGGAGGCTCCCATGGCTAAAGGACAGAGAAGGAGACAAACAGGGGAAGACGAACGGAGACCCTCGGACTGGGAGCAGACGGCAAGGAGACAAAGGGCGTCCCCGGTGATCCTTGGTGGTCTGCGGAAACTCGTATACGAGTCGGTTTCTTAGGAAGTGTGGGTCGCCACCCAGACTTCTCTAAGAGGGCAGAGTGCCGGAGTCCAAGGTACCCAGTACTAGGAGTTTTCGGTGGACAGAACGGATTTCAGCAGGTAGAATGGAAGGAGGAAGTGGAAAAGGGAGCGTTCTCATCAGCTAAGGAGTCACCTCGTTTATGGCTGTTGGAGGAGGGGCCTGAGGGTCCGCCGCAGCTGTGAAGGCCGGAGGCAGGGAGAGTTCCCTCCTCGTCCCCGAGCGTCAGGGCCTTGCCGGACGATCACGGTCAATGGTGCTGCAATAGCTCGGGTAAGAGCGGCCCGCTCCGGGGGAAAACTTACCCAAAGGCCAGAGAGGAGTGGTGAGTGTGAAGAGCCTGCGCCGGAAAAAGAGGACGAGGGCAAGCTGCTGCTGGTGTCGGGGGAAGACGGGGCCCAGTTGGGGTGTCCCGTCTCCCAGGTTTCAGCACCAATGAAAGGAAAGGAGCGACACACAGCAGCAATTCACCGGAGAATTCCGCTTTATTGGGGAAAGGTGCTGGGTTATATAGGAAGGGGCATGGGGTGATTGTGGTGTTACTTCTACGGGGCTGGTGGCTATTGGCTAGGTGCTGGGAGTGGGAGTGGGGAGAGAGGTGATTGGTCTTTAGGTGGCGCCGTCGGGAACTGAGGACCCAGAAGAGAAGCCGGAAGTTCGCCATCTTACTGGTGGGGGCCCTTCAGTTTCATTTTTCAGGGACCCCAGTTGTTGGTGTGGTATGGGTGGGATGCTTTTCTGTCTGGCTTCTGTAGTGGTCTAAGATTGGGTGGGCAGTTTGCTTGAGCTGCTGTCTTTGTGATCAGCTCAGGAATCTCTGTTGAGCTTGCTGTGGGTGAGACCAACCTCTGCCTAGCTTGCAACAATGGTAGGGCTGCAGGGTTAATGGGGTGGGTGGACCAATGACCCCCTGCTGGAAGGAGCTCTTGGGGCTGGCTCCTCCAGGTACCTCTCTGGTTGGGCTGAAATGGAGCAAAGCAAGCTGGATGTGTCTCCCTCTACCTGCTAGGCATCAAAATTCTGATGTTGCCACTGGGCCGAGTAGTTTGGTTCTCACAGAACACAGGGAAGTGCCTCAGGGCTGCATTGCCAGCAAGGGGGTGTAGCATATGGAGCTCCAGAGAGTTCCCAATGTGTTGGGCCAAGGAAGGGCTTGGGAAATATCCTCCACCTGCCCTTTCTCCTGAGGAGAGAGTTCCATTCAACCCTGACCACCTCTGGTACTCTTCCTACTGCTGGCAAGTCTTTCAAACTGCCGCCTCTGCTTTGGGTCTCAGGACTGGTGGAGCATGCCTGCCCTCCACACTGGGTGAAGTCTCAGCCTCTCAGAGTGTTCTGCCTGTCCCTGGTGTCCAGCCCTGATAATCACCAGAACCCATGTAATGTGGGCTTGTGCTCCCAGAACAGATCTCCAGGGCCAGGTGTGCAGTGCTCCTGGGCTCCTGCCCTCTCCCCACTCCATTTCTCTTTCTCCCACCTGTAGGCTGGTGGGTGGGGAGGGCTTATGTCCCACTCAGTCTTGGCTTTGTCACCTCACCCTTGTCTGTGTGGTCCTCTCTCCTATGCCTCACGTACAGGGGGTCTGTTCTGTGGTCTTCAGGTCATCTTCAGGTCTAGTTGCATTTGCTGTATTTTTCTGTTTTATTTGTTTTGGAGAGGTTTCCATCTTGCCTTGCTATGCTGTCATCTTTAATCCAATAATCCATCTTTTTTACTTCAGTGTATATCTTGTTTACTAAGAGAATTTCTTCCTAATGGGTGAATCTACAATGGAGGCCAAATTAAAGATCAGATCTGATGCATTGTGGGCATGTAGTCCATTGTTCATTTGTCATTCAACCTCCACCAGGGCCTGGTCAGTTGAAATGCCCCACCAACTTTATTTTCAGTTCCTTATGAGAAATTAAAGAGACCAAAAAATGGAAATCTATCCTGTGCTCATGGGTTGGAAGAATTAATATTGTCAAAATGGACAATCTGCTCAAAGCAATTTGCAGATTCAATGCAGTCCCTATCAAAATACCAACAGCATTCTTCTAAAATTGACGGCATAGTTTTAAAATTCATATGGAGTCACAAAAGACCCCAAATAGCCAAAGCAATTCTGAGAAAGAAAAACAAAGCTGGGGGGATTACAGTTTCTGAATTCAAGCTCTACTACAAATCTATTGTAATCAAAACAATTTGGTACTGGTGCAAGGACAGATCCATAGATCAATGGAACAGAATAGAGAGCCCAGATATAAACCCACATGTATATAGTCAAATAATATATGGTGAAGCAGCCATGAATATACAATGGGAAAAAGACAGTCTCTGCAACAACTGGTGTTGGCAAAACTGGACAGCTACATATAAGAGAATGAAACTGGATTATTGTCTAACTCCATACACAAAAGTAAACTCAAAATGGATCAAAAACCTGAATGTAGGTTATGAAACCATAAAACTCTTAAAAGAAAGCATAGGTAAAAATCTCTTGAACATAAACATAAGAAACTTTTTCCTGAACACATCTCCTTGGGCAAGGACAACAAAATAAAAAGTGAACAAATGGGACTACATCAAACTAAAAAGCTTCTGCACAGCAAAGAATACCATCAGCAGAACAAAAAGGCATACTACAGTATGGGAAAATATATTCATAAATGACTCATCTGATAAGGGGTTAACATCCAAAATATAAAGAACTCATACACCTCAACACCAAAAAACAAATAACCCAATCAAAAAGTGGGTGGAGGGTCTGAACAGACACTTCTTCAAAGAAGAAATACAACTGGTGAACAGGCACATGAGAAGAAGTTCCACATTGCTAATCATCAGGGAAATGCAAATTAAAACTTCAATGAGAAATCCCCTGATACCAGTTAGAATGGACACTATCTAAAAGGCAAGAAATAACAAATGCTGGCAAGAATGTGGAGAAAGGAGAACCCTCCTACACTGCTGGTGGGACTCCAAATTGGTGCAACCACTATGGAAAGCAGTATGGATTCCTCAAAAAACTAAAAATAGAAATACCATTTAACCCAGTAATTCCACTCCTAGGAATTTATTGCAGAAAACAAAATCCTGATTCAAAAAGTTATATGCATCCCTATGTTTATCACCACACTGTTTGCAATAGCCAAGACAGGAAAGCAACCTAAGTGTCCATCAATAGGTGAATGTGTATAGAAGATGTGTTATGTATATACAATGGAATATTACATAAAAAGAAAAGAAATCCTGCTATTTGAAACAACATGGATGGGTCTAGAGGGTATCATACTCAGTGAAATAAGCCAGGCAGAGAAAGACAAATACCATGTGATTTCACTTATTTGCGGAATACAAAAAGAAAGCAAAACAGAAGGAACAAAACAGCATTAGACTTATAGACACTAAGAGGTGTCTGGTAGTTACCAAGGGGAAGGGATTTGGATGGGAGGTGAGGGGATGGACAGGGGGACTATTGAATCTTTGTGATGTACATTTGATAAAATTTTAAAAAAGAAAGTAAAAAAAAAGGAGGGACATTCTTGAAGGTTTTCTTCTGTTTTTGTTTTCATTTTTGTTTCTAAGGAAGTTTTCATGTTTAAGCTTTTTGGAATATCATTAAGGTGTTCACTGAGTTTAGGACTTTGGGTATGTTCCCTAAATATGAAATTAAAATATGAAGTATTCTCCTAATAGAATACCTGGAGCATAATCCCTCTTTAAATAGACATGATGCTTCTATTTGTGTCTATTGACAACAAAAAGAATTATTTTTTTCTTATGACAAGGTGAAGAAAACTGTCAAAGCCATAACATCAGGAAATCATTTCTATAATATGTGGATTTTATAAGACTTTAAAGATAAAATGAAAGCCTTAACAGGAAAAAATATCTAACTCTAATAATGCAATAAGATTGTAGTGAAAAAAACTATGGGCCAAGTGAGGAAAGCAGGTTGGAGGGTATGTTAGAGTAACAGCCAGAAAAGATTATTTGCCTTTTTCATGAAATAATGTGGTAAACACCTTCAATCACTGCTCAACAGGCACCTGGAAAGTTCTCCACCTGCACTCAGTTGTATTTAAATGGAAACTATATGAAACAAATCTGGATAAGCCAGCTTCAGTGACCAGCTATCCCAGAATCCTCTTCCCAGGACCTGCCTCTACCCGATTGGCACATGCAGGAGACCCCCTGGAAGATGTCATTGTGTACCCCCTTCTATGCATGAGCACTCCCCAACTCCTTGGGTGTCAGGTGAGACACAAATCCTCAGTCCGTAGACCCCTAAATAGGTGAGTATGGTTATAGTTGTGATATGTTGCCTTATATTGCTTTGCAGGAGAATTGAAATACATCTATTCAGGGTTTTTTCATGCCTTTGAGGCCTGAGACTTGAAGCAGTCTCTGGGGTGGAAGATTCTGTGATTGCTTTTGGGCAGCCCTTGGACAGAGGATTCCATCATCTATCAAGTGCCAAGGAGGCGAGAGTGTCAACTTAGGTCAGGCAGCGAGTTTAGTAGATGGATGAGACAGTGCAGCTTCTGCCAGAAGCTCCTCTGGGGAATTTTCAGCCTTCATTCCTTGACAATTAATCAATTAACAGGCATTTATTGAGCTCCCATTATTAAATATCTACTATATTTCTACCCATGTGTGAGGTTCCATAGAGAACAGAAGATATATTGATGAGTGATAGGGTGATGATTAAAAAATAATCACAGGAGCCACCTCTTTTTATGAATTACCTTCCATGTGCTGTAAAGGTGCCTCACATAGATCATCTATAGTTCTCATGGAGACATGATAAGGAGGTCATGCCAGCCCCATTTTAAATGGGAAGAACTCAAGGCTCGAAATAGTTAAACTCACCTAAAACCTTCAAATGAATAATGAGTGAACAAGACAATATCACCGTGATACTGATAATGATGATGCTGTTCGTTATCATCTTATAAGTAGCAAGGGTGCACCACACGTAAGGCAAACCTTATGCCATTAAGAGCCTGGACAATTTAAAGAAGTGTAAGGCTCAGTCTTTGTCCTCCAGGGAACCACACTCATCACAACTTGGGATCACGAAATATACATATTCCTGTGCCTCACGATGTTCGCCCCAACACAAAGGGCACATAAGAAACTAAGTGGACAAGGATGACCCTAAAAGGATAACAATTTGGAGAGTCACATGAAGTGGTTAAAGGAGCTTTGCCCAAGCCCACAGGCTTGTGTTCCAGATTCTGTCCCTGAACTTGGGACAGAATACAGGGCCTTAAACAAGTACCTTCACCTTTAAGACCCTCAGCACCTCTGTCTGTAAATGGGAGAGATGCAGGATCTGTTTGCCTCCCAAATTTAAAGACTCCGTAATATGGGATATGTTCTAGCCCTATAGATGTCAGACCTGTTGTTTATACTGTAGATCTTAATCCAGCATTCAAATGTGTCATTTAGAGGAAAGCCAACTAGAGTAACCTGCTTTGTGAGCTCTCCCAGGTACCATCGGGCTGTGAGGGGCTAAGTCATGTCAACTAAACAAACACAGCCTTGGTGGACAGCAGAGGGCCTGCTCATGCCTTTAGTATCCCATGAGTCCTGCCCAGATGGGAAACTGTGGTGTGTTCACCACCAGCATGTTCTCTCTTTCATCAGGCTGTATAGATGACAAAATCACCCTCGAAAGCTGTTCATGGGTACAGTGAGGGATCGAAATAGCCCACATTCACTAGACTTCAAAAAATCTCATATGTGGGCAGACTTACTTGAGAATGAAAAGTGTGTCTATTGAGTTGGCATTAGAATAAGGAGACTTAATTGTCTCGAGTGCCTCAGCATTTCTGACAATGGAATGGTTTTACCACTGGGACTTGCAAATTGAAGACTTTCATCCTGTTTTTAGCTTTGGAATTCTGCCTTTTTTTCCTGTCGTATTATGACCATTCCACTTTTTGGAATTATTGATGTAAAAGAAAAAAAGATTTCACCAAGGACAGCAGTCTGTGTAGGTCACCTAACAGAAGTATAAACTGAGGCAAGGTATTTACTTTTTAAAGATCAATTTCCTTCCCACTTGAAGAAAGGGAAAAATAATATCTGATTTATATTATTGCTATGAAAAGAAATGAGCCACTTTATGTAACTAGTTCAGTACCACTTTTGGGAGTAGAAAATGAAAAAATTAGTAGGTATAAGCTTTGAATGGGAAAATAAGTTTTTGGTTAATGGTCATCAAGTGCATCCTTTACTATATAGGAAATTTCTAAACTTTCTCTTGTTGAGAATTGTCTCTGTCTTGATTCCACCAATTTCAGCAAGGCCTGCTGTACTATGTAATCACGTTTTTTTTCCTGATCAAGCTTTAAGTAGGTCCAAACTATTTAGCATGTCCCTGAATTATAAACTGTTGCTGGTTTTGAATATATTTTTTAGATTAGCTAGTGGAATATTATTCACCCTTAGGAGTTCTTGGTAAATAAATATGCCACACACACATAGCCAAAACATGAAAAAACCCTGAGAATCTTCTCAAAGTTTAAGCCCCAAATAAAATTTAAACTGTGCTCTGTGCGTGATCTCACACAGGGCTCTTTTCATACTGGAAATATGCTTATCAACTCCTTTAGGGAAAAAATTGAATAACATCTTTGAATTCTTGCATCTCTTTCTATTATCTACCCTGCGGATAAAAGTGACAAAGACCCTAATCAAAACTTTGAATCTTGGTTATAGCTTTTGGGGATAGAAAAGGTGAATGCTCACACTAAACAGCCTTCAAGCAAAACTCTCCCTCATACACTTAGTTGGGCACAAGGTCCTCTTTGAATAGAATTAGATTCAGAGAGGAACAGGACTTTTCAGCGACTAACACCCCACTTGATGGCACAAGGCTACAAATGTGCACGATCATGCTGACGCCTTTTACAAAGGACTTCCCAACGACAGCCTTTTTGTCTATAATTTCTATATACTCCAGAGTAATCTGCTTGAGCTCTGTGACTAGGTTGTTATGTGGGAAATGATTTTTAAGGTCATTGAAATGTTCTGTACCTATTCCAGTGAAGGCAGGGACCACTCCCTGGCAGTCATTAGCCCTGGCCCACCTGGAACAGACATCTCTTCCTGTTGCTGCTGATGACAGGATGCCACTCCCTTCTGAGTAGGGGACATCCACAGGTATGTGTTTTTGCTATTTGCCATCTACAGTAGGGAACACTAACCAAATAACTCACTAATAAATATACTATACATTCACTGCAAATAAACAGAGAATAGTTGCTGGTTTCATTTGCCCTCCAGAGACTCAAACCATCTGCGCCGGCATCATCCGGAGTGATGGTGAAATACTCTAGCTCTGCCGCCCCATCTGGGCCCTCATCCTGGGGAAGGTGTGCCCAGTGGTTTGGGGAAGCTACCCCAGGTGCCCTTTGCTTTGGGGGCCCTTGACTTCTTTCTCTTCAGTGCTCAAGGAGCTCAGCCTCTGAGAAACCAACTCAACCTCATTATTTATCTTCCAGAGCAGTGGGCAATAATATGAGCACTCTTGCTACAATGGATTTCGCATTCATTTATTTTTATGCTTTTGTAACACTCTTTCTATTTTACAGTAAACTCCTCTGTTATTAATGAGTTTAAACGTTGAAAGTGCAGCTCAATTAGGAATTCAGTATTGAATTTCCATATCTTAATAAAGCTGATAATGAACATGTAACTGGCACAAAATGTGTTCACATCCACGATGGGAGCCGGTAGTAGTGGTATCCCTGACTACATGAAACCCTGAAGGTGCAAACCCACTGAAGATGCATCAGCATCTACTGCAGTGTCTGCAAGTGTTTCAAGAAGGGTGCACCCCAAACCATGGAAGTGACATGGGCAGCAGTAATGGCTTGCACACTACTCTTCATATCAAAACTGTTTATCAATCACATGACTGGTTCTCGAAGTTGGTTCAATTTTGATTCCAAGTTTCCTTTACATGAACAAAAAGTGAAACTCTAATTGTTAATGTGTTGGCTCCAATAATAGAAAACATCCCAAAGCATTGATGATGCCAGTTAAGCATTAGTGTCATCAGAGACAAATAAGGTTTTTCAACTAACACATAGGTACAAAGTAAAGCTTGCTAGATTTGGTAAAGGTTTCTTTAAAAATACTTGTTATAGAAATACAAAAATCATTTCAAATTCTCCATATTTCTCTAGTGCAACTAGGAAAACTAGTGGAAACACATTTTAGTGGTTTGGTTGCCCTGTGACATTCTCTATTTAGAGAATGAAATATTAACTGAATCTCTTGAGGTGAATGAATGAAGATTTCAAAAGTAATTATTTTTAATTACTTATCATAGATCTTCTAGATAGTCCCTCAGAGAATGCTGGTGTTGGATCTCAGGTTATAGAATTGATAGGAATCAGGGGAAAATGGAGACTGATGCTCATTCTCTGCAAAGCGAAGATATAATGCAACCATTCAGATATAACTTAAGCTTATCTATTTTTTTATTTTATTGAGGTATAATTGACATACAGTATTACTTTAATTTCAGTTGTACAACATAATAATTCAATATGTGTATAAATTGTAAAATGATCATCACAATAAGTCTAGTTAACATCTGTCACCACACATAGTTACAAATTTTTTTCTTGTGACAAGAACTCTACTCTGAGATCTTCTCTCTTAGCAACTTTCATAGGCAATGCAGTATTATTAACTATAATCACCATGCTGTGCATTACATCCCCATGGCTTATTTTATAACTAGAAGTTTGTACCTTTTGACACCCTTCATCTATTTCACCCATCCCCCACCCCAGCCTCTGGCAAACACTATTCTCTGTATCCATGAGCTTCTTTTTCTTGTTTCTTTTCACTTAGCATAATATCCTCAATGTCCATCTCTATTTTTGCAAATGACAAGATTTCATTCTTTATATCTTTTTGAGTTGATGTTTTCATTTTCTTCAGATGTATAGCCAGAAGTGGAATTACTGAATCATATGGTATTTCTAGTTTTAATTTTGAGGAAACTCCGTATGATTTTCTATAGTGCTTGCATCAATTACATTCCCACTAACAGCATGCAAGGGTTCTCTTTTCTTCACATCCTCACCAGTACACTTTTTATTTGTCTTTTTGACAATAGCCATTCTAACAGGTGTGAGGTGATATCTCACTGTGGTTTTGATTTGCATTTCCCTGATGAGGAGTGATGTGGAGCATTTCTCATGTGCCTGTTGACCATCCTAAATTCTCTTTGGAAAAATGTCTTCTCAAATGTTTTGCCCATATTTTAATTGGACCTTTTTTGCTGTTGAGCTATATGAGTTCTTTATATTTTTTGGAAAACAACCCCTTATCAGATATAACTTTGAAAATAACTTCTGCCATTCAGAAGGCTGCCTTTTCATTTTGTTGATTGGTTTCCTTTGCTGTGCAGAAGCTTTCTTTTATTTTTACAGCATAGACTAAAACCCCCTTCACTGATGCCTGTACAATTATTTATTTTCTTCTGAGCAAACCATGTTTTAAGCTTGTTAAGTGCTTTCCAGATCTTATCTATACAGATCTATATGTATGCTTGCATACATGTAGGCAGGTAGGTAGATAGAAAGAAATATAGATAAATAGGTAGATAGATAGATTTAAGTATACAGTTGGCTTGTTCATAACATTAATGGAATCATGGTGCACATTTTTTTCTTTCCATGAATTTATTACTGAAAAATCTCTTGAAATTATTTTCATATCAATACATATGGATTTATTCTTTTTCCTTCTGACCACTGCAAGTCATGCCCCAGCATTTATTTTATAGTTTCCCCATCAATGGGCATTAGGTTGTATCCAGTTATTCTGCTGTTACAAGTGAAGCTTCCATGCCTATCCTCACACATGTCCCTTTGCACATAAATGAACACTCCCCTAGGAGGGATGCTCATTTAAATTTAATAGATACAGATTACCCTCTTAAAAAATCTATGCTAACTGGGAATTCCACAAATGAAACCAAAGATTACCATATGCACCACCGCACCCTCAACAACACAACTGGATATTAGCAATTTCTACCAGTCGTAAGGGAAAATTGCATGGTGTTGGTTTAATTTGCTTTTTCCTAATACTGTATATTAACCATTGCACTTTGTCTATTTTTCTGGTTATCTTTTCTTATTTATTGATAAGAAGGTTTTGTGTATGAGAGTTCATCAGTTGTCTTTTGATTATTTTATGGTATATTTTACTGTACAGAGGATTTTACAGATCATATTTGTCAATAATTTTTGTATAGCTTTTTAGGTTTGTGTATTATGAGCAACTGTCTTATGCCAAATCAAGCAACTATTTTTACGTCCTTCCACTAATTTTATGTATTTCATTTAGATAATATGTATTCATTAATATATAATTATATATACTATACATACTGTTTTACATATATATGCTATTATGTTTCCTTTACATTATACTATTATATGCACTATATATACACTAATTACATGTACATAATTTACATATATATTCATTTATATGACATATATATTTCACTTATATCTTAATCTACTTTGAATTTATTTTGACTTCTAGGATTTATGTCTTAAAACAATTCTATCCCTGATTAGAAAATAAAATTCTGTTTCTTTTCTAATACATTCATTATTTTTATTTATATTGTTACTAAATACAAGTTTATTTTGGATCTTGATGCGTGGCAGGTAAAAATATTTTTCTTTATCACATTACTAGGTTTTTCCTAACAGTATTCATACTTTCACTACTGACTTTACTACTATCTTTGTATATAATTTTACACACATTTTGTGTGGCTCTGATGCTGACTGAATTCTCTTCTGTTCCTTTGGTTCACTCCTTTTTTTCAGAGTTGACACAATTTAGTTACCATAATTTTAGAGTATGTTTTGATATCTTATAGACTATAGTGTCTTTTTGTTCTCTTTCAAAAAGAAAAAAATGCTTGGCACATGTCAAACATTCTCTCTTACCCACATTTCATTTAAAATGTCTTTGTTTTCTTTAATTATGGAAGTCATTTAATTCTCATACTCTGTCCGTAAAGGAAGTTTTAGGACTGAGAATTATTGAGGAAAAGAGGGAGTCTTCAGTGCAGGACCTCAGAATGCTGAATATTCATAAGGGGAGTGATGGTAGACAGAATACACCAGGGCTGATGGTTCCACAATTCCAAAGGATCTCTAACTCTCTTATTATAGGTATACTATAATTAAAAACCCAATCCTGTGAAACATTTTTATTTGTGTGAATATAAACCTTAGGTGACGGAGGAACACTGTTTCCAGATGTCTACTCCGGGTGAGTGTGAGGCCCAGAACCAAAAGCTGAGTACGGTTCTTGTGCTGTTGATGGGGGCTGAGTGACAGGAAGCTACGGCCTCCTCTGGGCTCCAACCATGCTCTGAGGCCTGGAAGGTGGGATCAGAGACTGAGAGAGGACCAGTCCCAAGAGGGAGGCAAGGTCACACGTCCATACTGTGCAGCCCCGTGTGAACGTGAAGATACAGGGAACTTAATTAATTTCAGTAGCTCCAGAATCAGAAGCAACAGTCATTAATAGAGGGGTGACTCCTACCTACTGGCCTTCTGATTCCACCTAGATGCAGGTGGACATGTGGATGGATTCCAACCCAGGTCTCACTGTGTGGAAGGCAGTAAGAGTAGGTAATGGTTCTGAAACGTAATGAAATATTTAACCAAAATAAATATGATGTAATAACGGGACCCCATAGACAATAAAGCAGATGTTTATGAGTAAGTGTTAAGGCACGGTTGGTTAGTAAATTTCTTCTCTTTGATGTCTGAAAGGAGAGGTGAGTGGAAGTGAGATGAGGATCAGATTTTAAAAGGAAAAAGTTGGCAGTGTTATTTGAATAAAACTTGCTCTGTGTTTGTACCTCAATAACTAAGCCTCCCCAATCACATTTTACATATTTCCACCTGCTGTTAATGCCAGAAAATTCAAAGCTGCCCTTTTTAACTCCTTCTTTATCTTGTAAGTCCAGTAAATCATCAAGTCCATTGATTTTGCTTCCTGCATATTTTTTGTGTGTGTGTTAACTCCACTCAAGCCATCAGCTAATTAATTCAAGCCACTTTCAGCTCTCACCTGGATTAATGTTATTGTCCCTTTACTGTTCTCCCCACTCCATCCTTGTTCCTCTGCATATATTCTACACAGCTACCAAGATGACATCAAAAAGCAAAAATGAAAAGCAAACAAAAAGTAACCAATCTCTGTTATTCACATTCACAGTGACAAAAGCCATAGACTCTCCCTGCCCTGCTGCCCTGGACTGGAGGCTCCGACCTCGTCTCTGGCAGCTCACGGCTTTGCCCATCAATCCCCATTTGCCTTTCTTGTTCTGTCTCTGAAAACTCCCAGCATGTCCTCCCGTTGCCTAGTTCCTTCACCACTGCCCATTACCTGTGCCATCCCTCTGCCACAGTTCACCTGGCTGACTCCTAGTCACCTCTCCTCTCAACCAAGTATCAGTGATGTACCCAGTTTTATTCTCCCAAGATCTTATAGAGTCTGTAACACCTCATATTTTCCTTTGTAAAATCTGTGATTGTGTTTGTCTATCTTCCTCTCTAGTATGTAAACTCCAATCTGTGTTCTTTCAGATCATTATCTAGAAACCTCAGTCTTTTTGACGTGACCATGTGTGGCTTCCTTCTTATCTGATGTTTTCACTATTTCCTGTGTCACTGGTTCTCAACGTTAGCATGTGTCACAAACTCCAGGAGGGCTTATAGAGACACAGGCTTGAGGACCCCAATTCCAGAGATTCCTTTTCAGTTGGTCTAGGGGAGACACTCCTGGATTAGCATTTCTGACCCGTCTTGGGTGATGTGAAGGCTGCTGTGCCAGGCACCCCATGTGAAAATCACTGCTGTATTTGTCCGCTTCCCCACAGCCCAGCTGAAGCTGTTAGACTCACTAGTAACAAATCCCCTGTGGACCAAGCACAGAACTACATCCCAGGAAACAGGAACTCTATTCCCAGTCTGTCATTGATTTTCTCTGTGTCCTCAGCAAATCACTAAGCATTTATAAAAACCTCATCTTTCAGCAAAATGCTGACCTAACTGCTTTGGGAAACGAAATATTACAATCCATTTTGGATCTTGAAAATTATTTTGAAATGATCAGCAATTACTGCCTCATGATGCAATATTGATCAGAACCCAGCTATCTTATTGACCCAACAACATATTAATAATTGATGGAAATTGTCTGCCTGAGATTCTAATTCAGTTAGACGTTGCTTACCCTCATGGGAAGGCTGCCTTCATCACCAGGACTGTTCGCTGCTGGACAGGGCGAATGCCCTGCCCAGGGCTGCCTTGTGAATGGGTTGCTTCATAGTTAAAAGCCAGCCAGACAATGATGAATATGGTATTTATGAGGATCTGACTCGCGTCTCTACTACTTGACAGGATTGGTCCCATTGACTCTAAGTTCCAGCTCCCAGAGTGGGACATAGACCGCTAAATGTTTTAGCTATTAAAGTGACTTTTCTCAAGTACAGCAAGAGAAAAACCCTCCAGTGAACATAGATCTTTTTTCCATCAGAGTGTTATAGGTACATATCACTACTGCATGAAAGATAATATTATCATTTAACACACTGAACTGTAGTTTCAAACTGGGTGAACTCAACCACCTGATTCCATTTGTACCCAACAATGGTACAGACACAACAGCATCAGAAAACCATTGCTATGATATAAGAATCAGGAGAGCCCAGAGATTTCTGAGAACACTAATACATTTCTGTATAAAGACATAGACTCATGTCAAAGAACTTTCCTGTGTTCCATCACATACTGAATAAAAGTATCTGTGTGTTATCAACTATACTTTAATTTTTAAAAATCCCTCTTCCCCCAGAAATACTATTTGTGTCTGTGTATGTATAAACCACATCCATCCACTACTCTCTTTTCCTGGAGATGTTTGATGGTGGCCAGTGGATTTAAGCTAGTAAAGAAAGGTAAAGATAAACCACTGGCAGAAGTAATCACTAAAAAAAAAAAAAATTCTCATCCTTACTGGATAGACCCTGCTGCTCCTGTTGGGTTCCTGATTTGGGAGTGGTGGACCAGGATTCATACGGAACATGAGCGCAGAAGTACTACCTGAGAATGAGTTGCCCCTTCTAGGAGATTCCAAACCAGAATCTCATTAGCGGGCTTGTGTTTACTGCGGTGGGGCTCTCACAGCCCCTAACCCAGCCCCCTGGAGACCTCCATGCTGCTGAGATCTTCGAGGTTCAGTGGTGTGCACAGCTGGTGCTCTCTAGGGTCATGATGAGTGTCCTCCCCTCCCCTTGCATCTGATGCTCTTGTGAACTGGGGATCAGAGGAAACTAGGAAGAGGAAGTCCAAGTGAGTCACTCACAGTGTCCTTGTGACGTCAAGAGCCACCGTTAGAGTCTGAAGTCTACATAAAATCATTGAAAAGGATACTTTGATCTGATTTTATATAAACATAAAAAATGCCTTTATTTATGAAGCATGCCAGGATCTGCATTATTGTCAGAACCCCAGACTTCCTTTAGACACCAGAAGCAGCATGGCTTAGGAGGATCCCCATGTCTTATCCCAGCCTTTCTGGAGTCAAGATTGGCAACTTGCTTTGCAGATCCTGAGCTGTTTAATGTGGGGGGCGGGGGCGGGAGGGGGCATGTGTGGCTTGTGGATGTGGGTGTGCATAAGCATTTGTACATGTGTGTGTGTGATGTGTCTTATGGGGTGGTTGCTTCCTATCAGGATCATATCAGGCAAGAAAAAATATTTGGGGAGATTACCACCCTCATGGCTCCAGATTGGAAATCTTCCAGATTATTTCACAGTTTCTGCGAGGCTGTCCATGGTATACAAGTCTCCATTTAGACACTAGACAAGTCTAAAATGAAACTGACACTCCCTTTTCTGCATCCTTCATCTTCACACCCCCTACTGCACCCAGATAATGGCCCTTCCGTTCTCCACCACCCACCCTGGTGACCCTTTCTCTGCGCTGTCCACCCCGGTGTATGGTGCCGCCCGGTCACCCAGTCTAGTGACCCGAGCATCATCCCCAATTCCTTCACTCCTGTCACATCCCAGAGAAGTCAGCCCCTAATCCCTGCTGATTATACCTCCTATGTCCTGCTCAAAAGTACCTTTTCTCCTGTATTTTGTCATTACAGAAGATTGGCTTCTGTCCCTCCCCGTATCTTGAATCTATGATAGCAGCTCTCTCACTGGGCCTCCAGCCTCCTTTCATGACTTTGCTAACCCATCTCCATTGACATTTTTACAATGTAAGTAAGACCCTGCTTTTACAAAAATTATGAATATTAACATAACACAACTCTCCCTGCTCTGCTTCTTTAAACCCTGTTCCCAGTTACATCAAAGCTAGAAGCTCTCCCATGAGTCCAGACTTCTTTCTGCAGCCTCGACACACACCATGTTCTGCTTGGAAGGTTTTTTCCTTGTCTCCTCTGCAGCCAAATCCCTGTGTTCTCCTTTCTAATGCACCACAAGTGTTCCTGCCCAAAGGACACCTCTCCAAGGACTGCCAGTTAGCCTGCCTACGTATTGCAGTTGGCAGTTTCCTGGTCAGGTAGCGATACTGCCATGAGCAGTTCATCCCCAGGACACGGCTCAGTTCCAAACACAAACTAGACACTCAATAGCTATGTGGGTAATGAAGAATGAATTCATGAATACGTAGAATGTAGCATCATATCCTATGGGATAATGTATCATATGTCATCATGTGGACATGGCTTCATTCAACATATGATCTCCAAATACACTTGTGAACACATTTCTACTTGTTTTGTACATGGAAACAATTAAAACATTGAAAGCTTATATGTGCAGTGCAAATGAAAGGGAAGGTTGGCCACAGAGTCCATAAACAGACCATCCGAACACTAGCTGCTAATGATCAAAACTGATTGACTGCTTGGATTCCAAGGGTTTTAGTGTGTGTGTGCTGTTAACCTACAAATGGTATACATAACTTCTGTCCTCTTCCTTCACTCCCACAGAAATGGCCATTTTTAATCTGATATTTTATTGGTGTCCCAGGTTAAGAGATTCATACATAATTTGTTTTAGATAAAAGTGGCTGCAGAATGAATTTAATCAAGATTTTCTTTAACTTGAATATATTTGGAACCATAGGTTTTTTTGAATGTTTTGATTTATGCATTGAAAATAAAGCCTGTGGCAGCCTGTGGGGCATGGTGTGGTCTGCTGGCATGGGGAGGCGAGAGGCCTGTGGGCAGCTCAAGACGGAGTCAGCCTCGTGCTGACGTGTCGTGATTTGCCTTCTGTCCTAACTCATGTAAACTTCCCTCTGTGTGCCTTCACAAAGGTGTGCTTCTTATGACATGACTTCTAGTTGATTGGTTCCTTTTATTATTCCCAAGTATAATTTATCAGCTTATTCTTCTTTAGTTTATATTCATAGCATTGCTATTCATTTTGTCAACCAACTGGTCTTAAAAGCTTATTCTTTTTGAGAGAATAAGTATGCAAACAAGTGTAAAATATTATAAAGATGATCCTTTATGTCTCACCTGCACATCTTTGGAACTGGCTAATGGCAGTTGCAGTTTTTTTTATCTGCTAAAGATACATAAGGACTCATATTTTAATCTTTTTCCTATTTTTCCCCATTTCAGTATCTCCTTACAGAAATTGGAAACATTCATTTCTCATCATATTCTCTCCAGGGTTATTGCAAATTATGACAGTCTCATTAAAACTATCTTTGAACCCTCTATTTTTTTCTGTAATTACTTATTTCAGAGATTTTGGCATTCCTACGGAACTTTTTCACTCTTTTCTGAACCATGTTATTCACCCATGTAAAGAATTTAAAGCTAATGACTCATCATATTGCTTTTCCACTCAAGGGTTGGCTTAAGAATATCCTAATAATTGACAAACATGTTACATTTGTAACTATCACAGTAGATAATAAAGGACCCCACAGCAGTAAGAGAAGAAGATGGAAATTAAATGTAGGAACGGCATCACAGGAAGTCCAAGGATATTTACCATGTTTATTTTAGGTAATCCAACTGGATATATTGTTTAAAGTTTTTTTCACACTACCTCATATCTGTAAATGGCATGCATGCATTCTATTTTAAAATATGACAATTTTAATGGCGTTTTCCCACAGAATTCCATACTTGTCTCTCCTACCTCCTGCCAGGGCCTGGCTCACTGGCTAGTTTACATTAATTTGGAGTACTGTGGTCACATAGTACACATACAAATACACACAGACATACACATAGAGGGCAAAACTTCCTTTATATAGTTCATGGTATTCCACTGCTTGTTAAATTTACATAACCAGTCCTTTGTTGATCAACCTTTATGTTGTTTCAAACATTTTGCCATATGGACAATGCTATAGAGGGTAGCACTGCATATATGCCTTTTCACATGTGTGTAAGAATCTCTGTAGAACATTATCAGAGCTGAAATTGTGTGATCTAAAGCTATATGCATTTGTAATTTTGTTATATATATTTCCAAATTACTATCCATAGGCATAGCACTACATCTATCTATCTATTATCTCTTCATCAGCAGCCTTTTTAAAAAGTTTTTGATCTTCCATAGCAAAAGTTTCCAGCATTTCTCACTTCATGGGGCCACATTCCACCCCTGTGTTCTTTGGAAAAAAGTCAGAGGAGAGGAGTAAAGCCCCATGCTCAGAAGTAGAGTTGCAAAGTTTGGCATGTTTTTCATTGCATAGCAGGGCTCCTGATTAAAGTTAACTTGATGATGTGTTGAGCTTGGACTGCACATTAAAGTTGCATGCACTAAAATAACACTGAATATTTTTCCATGGGATATATATTTTTAATTAAGCTTTTAATTTTAAAACAGTTTTAGATTTACAGAAAAGGTGCAATTTTACTACAATTTCACAGATAGTACAGAGAGTTCCCATATACCTGCACCCAGTTCCCTGTTACTAACCTCACATTAGTAGGTACGTTCATTAAAATTATTGACTCACTATGGTACATTATTAATAACTATAGCCCATGCATTTTAAAGATTTCCTTAGTTTTTACTTTTTGTCCTTCTGTTCCAAGGTCTTAATCCAAATACCATATTCCTGTCCACCTTGAAACTAGAAAGTAATTTGTCAACCTCTTGGTTCTTAACTTTGAAATCTTAATTGCTCACTGATAACCCACTTCTCAAATGTAGGATTAAGTGGTCTAAATATTTGTGACCCTGAAATTAATATCTTGAAAACCTAGCCCAAGGTAATTCTATTAGGACGTGGGGCCTTTGGGAGGTGGGGGTCCTGATGGTGGAGCCTTATGATTGAGATCAGTGCCCTTACAGGGAGCCCAGAGAGCTACCTAGGCCCTTTGGCCACGTACGGACACAATGAGAAGTCTGTGACCCAGAAGGGGGCTGTCACCCAACCATCCTGGCACTGTCATACCTTCAGCCTCCAGAAACAGAACAAAGAAATCTATGTTGTTTATAAGCCCCTCAGTCTGTGGTATTTTGTAAAAGCAGCTGAAGAGACTAAGAGGATCAGTTTCCCCCACACCCACCATACCTGAGGTTAAGGTTCTCCTTGCCTGCCTGGGCTGCCTCCGAACCATCATTCCACCCCAGCTTCCAGAACCCCCATTCCCGTGAGACTAGCACCACTAAAACCTACCTTTCCTCTTCACTGCTGCCCGCACTTCTGTCATGCACTGAAAATTTTAGCCCCTAGATTGCTGGTTTCTTCTACACCCCTGCATCTGCATTCTGCCTTCTAGTTACATTCCTGCAGGGCTCTTGGTTCCAGCAGCCCGCAGATGTACCATCCATGATGCACACACATGTACCACCCACCCCCTGACCTGGCATCTCCACACTTCCTCACCTTCGGCAGCCTTTCCTCCAGTGGCGTCTGGCCTCTTTCTCTCAGGGCCCTCCTCCAGGAGCCTGGCTACCTCCCAGACACCAAATGCTGACAGTTCAGTCCCGGCCACAAGTTTCTATCCACTAAATCACATGCCAAAGATAGCCCACTGCAAAAATTCTGCACCATAATGTGACTTTTAGCTCATTGACCGTTTTATGTCCTCACCATCCTCTGCCCTTCCCTTCCTTTGTTGTACAACTTAAAGTCATCACCAAAATCCTGCATTTTCTGTCAGCTCCCTTCTCTTCCTTTTCCTGCCTGCTCCTTGGATGGTGACCCTCCAACCTGAACGAACTGTCCTATCTTTCATCTCAAGCCTTCACTGGAGCAGCTGAACATGGCTAGAGGAAATCTCTAATGTCTTTATCTCAAACTTCATGTGGGCACAGTTACCTTGTAAACCTTCTTTCAGCTATTCTTCTAGGTTGTCCCCTTTGCCTAGATGACAATCTCATAAATATTCCCCACATCCTTAGTGGACACCCTTGCCGTATAACTCACAGAAGTCACCAGACAGGAGACCTCCTACTGTCCCTCCCAGTCCAGGAATCTGCCCACATCTGCAGCCCTCATTGCCTTTCCTCCTGTTACAGGTGATTAAATGCTGCTATTATCAGCACCAATCCCTCCCAGCATGAGGTAGGTCCCATTGCCCCTTGACATTGTACTGCTCCCCTGCTGTCACCTCTTTCCTGTCTCAGCAGTCTCCACCTGCTCCCGGCCTATGCCTGAGAGCTTAAGACATGTTCTGGGATTGTCCTTTATAAATGAAATGAAATGAAACCGCAAACCCCCCTTGCCTATTCATCCTTTTGCAGACCCGTTTGCTCTGCCCCTTCACAGCCAAATATCTTTCAATATTTGTCTAGAAATGTTTCCAGCACTTTCTTATTTTCCATGTGCTCCTTGACCAACTGCAATCTGATTTCTGCCCTTCTTACTTCATGACAACTACCGTTCTCAAGACAGTCTCCCTGTTGCTGTACAGTGGCCATATGTGGGTTTTTATCTCTCTGCAAATGACCCTGCTCACCGTCCTTTTCTCTTGGCCTCTGGGACATCACTCCTTTTCACTTTTTTTTGTTTGCTTGGTTGTTGTTTTTGCCTCTATCTTACCTTCCAAGTCCTGTCCATCTACTCCACCACTAAATGGTGAAGTTGAAGGTTTTCTAGGTCTTTTTCTCTTCTCCCTTTGCAGTTCTATTCCCAGATGACAGACTCCTTCTGAGGGTTTAAATCACATCTACGTGACTAACTCTACTTCACCCTCATTGAATTTTCTCCCAGTAAATCTCTTGCATGTCTGATCCCATCTTTGAGTCCACTTCTTGGAAAACCTGAACTAACCCACAAGAGATGAGGGCTATTGATTTGCCCTCCACAAAGCTTTGGCTACTCATACCTCAAGAAAACACCACTGGGATCTTAGCAAAAGGGGGGACTCAAGGAAGCAGGCTGCTGTTGTGTGACTGAAATGACAGGGGTGATGCAATTCATGTTACAGTCCCATGCTTTTGCTTGCAGGGACCACAGTAGACATGGGAGAGCAACACAAACATGAGTGAGCAGGTGCAACCATGACTAGAGTGCATTCAGAGGGAAGAAATCATTTCTTATTCCTTCCTGGATTTTAAGGCTTTGGTGGAAAGAAAGATATATGTGCTTTTGAAAGTAAAAAGTGGCTGGATTCTGGTGCAACAGAGAGTGCAGATCCGTTAGTGCGGCTCTAGGTTTAAAATGTTGATGCCAGACTTGGATAGCCAACACAAGGGGGAATGGAAACAAATATTCTTAATGGGAAAGATGCACCTCAAATAAGACCCAGCAATTCAGGCTGCCACCACAGCAAGTTCCTAAACCTTTGCAAAGGTAGCAGAATCTCTGGCTATAAACTGAATGAAATAAGGAATTAGAATTTCATTCCTCTGCTTTGTGACTTCCAAGAGCAAAACACTTGGAACTTAATCTAAAGAAATTAGTTTTCAAGGGGATTTAATTCTTTAGTGTCTCTGAAAATTATTATAATGGGAGGAGCTTAATATTCAAAGTTAGAGTTGGATTTTCATCACAGGAATGTCTTTATATATTTTATTATTATAGGTTCTTAATGTGACTGGGTCTCTTTGCACAATATTGATGGACTATTTTGAACAACATGACATTTGGGAAGTAGAATAAGAAGTGACATTGATTTTTGGATCAGAATAGCCTTGGAGTTATTTTGATTATTGTATTCTCCAGCCCCCTCTCAACGGCTTGTGAGGGACACATCTATGCTGCCCACTGGTGTTTCCAACGGAGTCCCTAAAGAAGATACTTCAAGAAGCAGGGTTGATGTTAGGGGAGTAGGCTTAGGAAGGTGGGAATAGGGTGGCCCTGCTTGACTGTTCATTCCTTGAGTCACTACAGGGTTTTCTCCATGAGCTGGGAGAGGAGGCTGGAGAACTCTGGGGGAGGGGTTAAATTTGGGAGAGGGGATACATTTATTATCCACCCTTGGTGTTTACTTTCATGTGAAGGGAGATTTTGGATTAAGACTCCTGGCTTCTCTCCACCACCTTCATGGATTCCTCTCCATGGGAAAATAGACATAACCTTTCTGATATGTGAGAAGAAAACCCAGTCATGTCCACCACCTTCTTCCTTCCTCTGGGGAGCTGCCTGCCTACAGGGAGCATCTATTGTCCACTGGTACTCTTGCTGAAACCCCCCTTCTTCCCCAGGAGAGACCTGTGGTACTTCAGCAGTGTCCATGCCAGGGTGGAACATTCTCCCCTGCCAGGAGTCCATGCTGGGCAGTCACATTAGCTCTCACGTCCGTGATACTTTTTCTAGAGCCCGCCCCAGCATCCCTATGGGGGCCTGCCTCTGGAAAGTGTATGTTTGCTATTTCCTTACTTCCTGTGGTAACAAGGCACGGTCCCCCCCATCTCTGCGGGGAGGACTGGAGGTGAATTTGGGGTGTAATCACAAAGCCCCAGCAGTTTGTTTGCTCAGTAGGGACCCCTACTCCCTAACTTCTACATACTGCACATGCCACACAGGCTAATTAAACTAAAATGAGCCCCTCACACATCTAGGCTTTGAGAGCTGGAAGAATTACTAGAAATACTGAGTGAATTATTCTAAGGAGCTTTATGGCTTCATGAAGGAGGCAATAAAAGCTAATATCATTATGTGGGAAAGCATGAGAGTTCAGAAAAATATGGCAATGCTTTCTTATTACATTTTATCTAAATAACAATGATTTGTAAGACCTCAGACAGTATCTGCCGTGAGAAGTAAAAGGGATCAAAGTGGTTGTTTACAAGTCCTCATGTTTTTATGTGATTATATTTATTTCCTTTCACAATGTACAAGAGAGGACCAAATCTTGAGACTATTTTGTTTTAGGATTATCAGAAGTCTCCTGCCATCCATCTAAGAAGAATGAAGACCCCTGGAGCCCAGAACAGGGGCAGGTCACGGGCTCTCCTGGAGGTGACAGCGCCGCTGGGCAGCTGCTTTGGTCTGAGAGGCTGTAAGGATGCAGATTAGCATGTGGCCAATTTGCCTCAGAATGTACAGACACCATTTCAAAAATTGTCACCAAGGGGGCCTCTTTGCCCATATTTTCTTGGTCATAATAGCAATACAAACACACACACACACACACACACACACACACACACACACACACACACACACACACACACACACATATATATATAATATTTTACTCTCTTGGCTTTAAAAATCAACCAGTATGTAGCAACTACTCCACCTGTTGGTATTCATGGTTATAATTTCAGAGTAGCAATCATGATAGGCAACTCATAATGTTATACATTTGTTGCCAGAAGGATTGAAGTCTGAATCATTCCAAACAAAGACTGTCAAATTTCCCAGCTTCTCTCTTAAATTGGCCCCCTGAAATCCCATCAGAAATGGGAATCTTTTTTTTTTTTTTTTATCTAGCACTACATAGGATCACTCTGCGGTATTTAGAAAAGCCTTAGACCTCACAGTAATTGAAACCACTCCGGATTTCAGAGGTACCACATCCCCAGACACAGAAAGAAACATCCCGCGTGTGCCCAAGCTCCAGGAAGACATTGCTCTCTGAGGCTGGTGCAGGGCCCTTAGAACTTTAAGGCCAGTGACGTTTTTAGATCATGAGAGTGAATACTCTCATGAATACTGCTTCTCCCCATCATTCTCCAGGTGATGCATTCTTTAACCAATGCCTTGGGATAAACTAAAACATATCTCCTACTTCAGGAACCACCCACTTTGCATGGATAAGAATGGGTGTGACATCTCAGAGATGCTAAGTTTATGGCTTCTGCTTATGAAAAACATCTTTAAAGAAAGAAGATGCTAAGCAGAATTGCAGGTTTCCAATGTGCATGAACATAGGAGAAAAAATTGCACCAATTTTATTTTCTTTAATTTATAAAGAATATACCGTTTTAAATAAGGGACATCTCAAAGTATTTTTATTAGTTTTTGCAAATTAACAAAGTGAAAGAGACCATTTTTAAGGGACCATTTACCGACGGCCCCCACAGCATGTCTGGCCCCTCTCACCCCGCCCCTCATGAATCCAGTTGTAGGATTCATCTCATCTGTGCTCATGTAGAAGTGTGCTGGAACAAGCTTGTCTATGTCTCTTAGATTCCGATCAACTTTGAGTTGTGCAGGGACTGACTAGAATGATAACACACTGGGTAAACAGAAAAATGCAGGAGCTTTCCCCAGCAGATTTCAGCCCGTTTTTATGCATATCTGTGTATGGTCAGTTACCCTGAGGGTTAGAGTCTAGAGTAAGAAGGCTCCAAAACTGGGATCTCATATGGATCAGTGAACTTCTCAGAGATGCTAATTCTGATGCATTGTCTCAAAAGACACCACAAACCCAGGTAGTCCTACCCAGAAACACCACCTCAAGCAGCCAAGTTGGAGAAAGCTAACCCATCACCAGCCCATTAAAAAGAAGCAGTGAGTGGATTTGTTGGTAACAACCTATTTTTCTTCTGTTGAAGCGTCCCTGGCCCTTTCACAATGGAAGCAAGTCTGTGAGATAGACGTGCACAGTACCCAGCGTTCTCATCCTCTCTGGTTCGGAGCTCGGTAAGATTCTGGGGAAAGATGACGTCATACTTGGGTCTCTTGGGGTTCCCTTCTAGGCTAGATCTAGGAGTCCTGGCTGTTTTGGAGAGATGGCTTTTTTCTTAAGTGGCACAAAAATCATGTCTTTATTCTTATGCAATGGAACAAATATGAGTATGGCAACAATGACGTCTTCTTTGTGATCTGAAGATACCCTCCTGAAAACAAGGAATGCTGTGGGGAGAAAAGGTCCATCTAAGTCCCAGAGTGCGGTTCCATGACCTCGTCATCTCTGAGTATTGCTGAGACTTCACCTCTGACCCTCATTCCCGTGGCCGGAATCTGTCCTGTAACATCCGGTGACCGCAGTGGAAGGGATGCACTCTCGTCCTGAGATGGCTGGGGCCTGAGCGCAGCCTCCTGCCCTGACGGCCTGCCTGCTCCGTTACTGCCCGCACCCTGCTTCTGATCCTTCTGCAGGATCCCAGGCCCCTTAGCACTTAGCCTTAAAATAAAAATTATTTTATGTTTACTGCATTTCATATCTTGTCCTAATGCTTTTCCTTATTCCACTTAATCTATAAAAAAGTAATATCTTTTTCTTCATTGTATAGATGAGCAGATTTAAATCCAAGAATATGCAGCCAGTAAGATACAGCTGAAGCTTGAATCCCATCAGGTAGGTGATATATAGATATAGCTAGATAAAATATCCCTATATTTTCTATTACTTGCTCTTATGAGTTAATTAAAAATCTCTATTTGTTTCAGAAATAAATTCAGAAAATTTAAAGCACTGATTTTTGTTTGTGATTGTTAGTTTACATCTCTGTTTTGCTCTCAGCCTTCATATGACTGGTCCCATGGGCTGAACTGTATAGTTCACAGTAGATTACTGTGAATATAGTAGTCACCTAACAAAATCTCCCCTGGAACCCATGAGACTTGGCTCTGGACCGCATCCTGGCCAGTGCGGACGTGGACCTGCGCTTTGACCATAAGCCTGAGGTTTCCGTGTTGGTGTGAAACACCGTGGACAGTGACTCCAGTCCTCTAGATGCCTAGCCTGCGGGGTCCCAGCCCTCACGGTCCCCAGTCCGCAGGCCCTGCCAGACAGCCCGCAGGGCAAGTTCCTTCCATGGAGGGGAGGCCCCCTAGGACAAGATTTGAGAGGGGGCAGAGCCTGGCCGGACCAAGCCTGACTCAGGCTGCCTGGGTTCATCTCTGCTGCCACAGGTTCAGCCACAGAGCACCCACTTCACCCAATTTATTTCCACTCTGGCAATCTTACCTGCTGCCATTTTGATAAGGAAGCCTGGCCAAATCAACCTTTACAAGTAATAACTTCACCAGATAAGGGGAACTCATTTTTTTCTACAAAGTTCAATAGTCCATTCCACTGCAGCTTGGAGTTTTAAAAATAGACATTTTTTTAAAGGTCTCCTGGTTGTTTTTCCTCTTATCTGTTGGAAAATTGCTCTGCATGGAACTGGGAAGTCCCAAAGGGATGACCATGGTCACAGCTGCATGGGGCAGGGGTCCGGCTGCTAGGGGCCAGACTGGCCCAATTCCTGGGCTCTGGGGCTGAAGAACACACGGTGGGAAGTGCTACGTTGCAGCACAGGTAGCGACATGGTGTGGAGGCTGACTGTTAGAAGCTGCAAGTGCTATGACTGTTCTTATGTGCCATGTGTCTAAGGAGATGGACAGTGACCAGGACTGTATCGCTGCAAAGACCAAGGAATTCGGGAACAAAACTTAAAATTTACCTGATACCCAGGGTGTCTCTGCACTGGCCTTAGCACTGGCCAGCACGGCAACAGGGCTCGGCTGGCTGGCCTTGGGTGGGACCTTCCGACTCCGCTGGTCTGCCAGCCCCCTGGAGGGGTAAGCAGAGTTAGTCTCTCTTCCCTGTTTGTCCTCTTACCTCACTTCTACATGTGCTTTACATTAGAAAAGAATCTAGCCTATCGGCTGCCTGTGGAAAATATCTCTCTAGATTTATGCATTTATTGATACAGCAGGTCAACTGAAAATTTAATCTAATATGTATTTAAGTGGAAATAATAAGAGCAGAAACATTTATTTCCATATATCACAGAAATTGTATCCCAGCCAAGCTGATTTATTTTGAGATCTCTGCTGCTGCACATTGAAAAAAGTGGGTACTAAGTAAAATTGAATCAGTGTAATAACAATATTTCTGCTCATGTGCTGCTTAACTCTGTTCTCCTGCATGCTCATTGCAATTATGTAATAGAGTTATGCGATATGATTTGGATTGTCTGGGTCTGTTTTCATTTGCCCCCAAGAGCCTATCTGACAAATACTGAGCCTGTATTTCTGAAGAGCAAAGATATTTCCTTTCACATTGGAGGGTATTTCATAATTTAAATTCATCATCAGAGAATGTAAAATAACATTAAATATATAGAAAATAATCTTCTTGTTTAGGAGTAGCTGAATTTCCGCTATCAAGGTACGTCAGATCTCCACCACACAGCAGTTTCTTTACCATGGGGCGTAGATGAACATCATATTTCTACTACTTTCAGCCCGTTCACAGCTCTCCACAACTGACCAAGCGAGGGAGGTGGCTCTCATCACACCCTTCACTGGGGAGGCACTTGCTGAGCAGTGCGGGCCCTGTCCTCACTGTGCTGGGAGCAGAGCAGGTCACAGACAAGTAAGCTGCAGATGTAAGTTCTTTGAAGGAAACAGACAAAGAAAGCATGACTGAGAAAGGCCTAATTATGTGTTTCTTGGCTCTGAGCAAGTGATAAAGCTGAAGCCTGGACTGCTAGTCAGCTATGTGAAAAGTGGAGAGAAAAGCCTTCTAATTCAGGAACAAAAAATGCACATGTTGGGCATCCTATAGCATTGCAGCCAATGCTATCCCAGGGGATTAAAACAATGGCAACATGTTTCTAAGAGCCAAGCTCACTACAAACTGTGGACCTCTAAGGCCCTGGGTACATTCAGTCATAATTCAGGGATGGTTCAGGGATCATTGTCAGCATATGAAATATTTTGATTACAACAGCAAAAATGAACAAAAAACCCCCACAAAAAACCATGGTTTATTTAATGTCTTTATCAAATGATAGAAAGCTTTGAATCTTTGAAATTGCTGGTCATAGGAAAGTAATAATCCGATAGTATAAAAAGAGCCCCGGTCTGGAGCCTTAGAGTGTATTCTCAGCAGGCTTCTGGTACCAGGAAGCCCGGTAGCACCAGGAACACCGAGAAGATCCTTGACCTTAGGAGGCCTTGATGGGCAAACTGAGGGGTGGCACCTTCGATCATCAAGGTCTGCTCCTGAGCTAATACTCTGCGCTTCTGGAACCTCCAGGGAGACCCACTGTAGGCGCTCAGCGCACAAGGGCCAACAACTAGATGGGCTGAAATAACTAGTCCCGTGAAGCCAATCCAGACAGGGAACATTTTCACCTCAGGAAACTGAGCTGCTGTTCCTCCTTCTCCCTGTTCCTAGAAAAATCCCCAGCCAAGAAGCCTGGCCAAGGTGGGCGAGGACACAGTGAAACCACCTGGCCCCTCTGGCGGCCATCATGTGTGCTCCCTCTTGATAATGCTTGCCCAATTTGTGTCTCACTTGCAAAATGTGTTGACCTCATGTGAAACCTTATAATACCCTTTCCTCTAAACGGATTTTGTGCCAACATGAAACAGTGCACATGTGTGGTCATTGTAGCTACTATAATAAGGTGGACTAAATTTAACACTCAACATGATGGCAAACTGTCCCTGTTGTAACTCTTGTCTGTGCCCACAAGTACTCAGGGAAACTAGTCTCAGCTCCTACTAGTCTTACACCTACTTATCCACATGAAGATTTTTTTACTTCAATGATGCCAATCTGGAAAGCTGATACCTCTGAAAAGCCATCATTATATTAACAATGTTGAGATTTATTTGTCTTTTAGGCCACTGTGCCCAACATGTTTGTATACACACAATTGCCAAAACAGTTTTATAACAATTAACTGATGAAGGTATTAATTCCAATTTATTTCTTATATATTTAATGTATCTGACTTGATATATTCTTGAACTACTGACTACTTATCTGTATTATCATTTAAGAAGGCACTTAATATAATGCATTCCCAAATTGGTAGAGGTAAATTGTGTTTTCCCTTAAGATCTTACTTTTATTAGGGGGGATTTAGATTTATAGCAAAATTGAGGGGAAAGTACAGACAGCTCCCATGTACTCTCTGCCCCTCTGCAGGCATATACCCCCATTGCACTGTCAGCATTCCCCACCAAAGGGGTACATTTGTTACAGCCGATGAGCCTATCCTGGCACATCATGAAGCCCCAAATCCGTAGTTTACACTATGGCTCACTCTTGGTGTTGTCCTTCCTTTGGATTTGGACAAATGTTCAATGACATGTATCCATCATCACTGTGTCATACAGACTATTTTTGTTAGACTAGGTGGATGGCTGGACATGAACAGGGAAGGGCAGGGGGACTTCAGTTGGTTGCTTGCTTACATTCTACACATTCTATACGAGCTGTTCCCGTGGGACATGGAGTGAGAATAGAGATAAGAGACTGGCTAAAAGTAGCTGGTTCCAACATGGAGAAGAAATTGACCCAAATTTCACCCCCAAATCCATTAGCATAGTATAAATCACGCCCCTCCATCATTAGCATAATAAACATCATACTGCCCCATGCCATGCCGTTTGGACAGGGAACAAATAGAGTCAAAAATCCCTCCACCCGACACGAGGGTGGAGCAGGCCTGAACTCAAAAGAAATTCCACCTGTTCCCTTTGAAAATTAACCCCACTTAGTGAATATTCATCTCCCGTTATATAAAAAAGGCTTCCTACTGCTCCCTCTGTGCAAACCCCTCTGGTTCTCAGGTGTGTGCTCTTGCTTTTTCCTATGATCTTATTTTCCAAGTAAGCTCTTAGTGCTCACTGGCTTTTTGTGCCCTTTCTTGAATTCCTTCTCACAGTGAGACCAAGAACTGTCCCCTGTCACATCTCCACTGCCCTAACAAGCCTTCCTGCTCCGCCTCTTCATCTCCCTATCGCCAAAGCTCTGGCAACAACTGCTGTTTTAACTCTCTCCTTAGTTTTGCCTTCTCCATAGTGTCGTTTAGTTGGAATCATAAATATGTGCCTTTTTCAGATTGGCTTCTTTCACTGAGTAACATGCAGCTAAAATTCTTAACACGTCTTTTCACAGCTTGAGAGCTCATTTCTTTTTAGCATTTCTTTTTCCACTATCTTGATATACCAAAGTGACTCACCTTCTGAAGGCTATCGTGGTTACTTGCAAATGTTAAGTTTTAGTTATGTAGTTTAAGTACTACCAGCCAAGATTCTCCACTGTAGGATCGTAATTTATCCTTGTAGATAATTCATGAGTAGATACTTTGAGGGTATAAAAATACCCTATTCTTCATCAAACTTTCATCTCGTTACTAGTCTTATCATCACTGATGCTTTTCTAACTCTGTCATTCCTTCCATATTTATTAGTTGGCATCATACTGAGATAGAGCAGGGAAATGGGACAAGCAAAGGTCATGCCACTGTAAAATTTACTTATCCTGCAAAAAGTGCCCGTTCATTCTTTAAGTTAATCTAGATGCTGTTCTTCCTCTTCTTTCATCCCCTTAATCAATTAAGTAATTTTGTAACCAGGATGGGAGACAGACCCCTGGAGTATAAATGACCCTACGCAGGTAAAGAATGCTGAGATCTGGGTCCACACAGTCACCTCAATAACCACATTCTTAAAACAAAACTTCAAAGGATTTATTACCCACCTGTATACATCATGCCCTATACTGACCTCCACCCAAAAGGCCCTTTAAAATCCCAAACCCTAAACCCTTAAGTGGATCTCCAATCTGAGGTCCCCTGCATTCCTGTTTGAGTGTGTACTGACTTATCAAATTAACTTTCTTACTGCTCAAGCCTGTTGCACTTTTCTCAGAACCCTTTTTCATGATAAAGACAATACCTCATCAACCTCCACCTCCTGTGGTAAATATCTTTGTCACTTCACTATTTCTTTCAGCTTTCTAGTCTTAAATGAAATCCTTTTTCCCTTTCCCTGTTTTATTTCAGACCAGTAGGGAAACAGCTGCAGGAACCTCTGAGTAAGGAGGAGATTGCATGCTATGGTCACCAGGGTGACCCGGATGGAACTGCGGCTGTTCAATCATGTTCTTTAGCAGCCTGCCCAAAAAATCTCCCTTCCTTCCTTTGAGACATACTTGGAACATAATCTCACTCCATCCAGTGCTCCACAGTTACCCCCACATTCTGGGGTGATAACGATACAATTTCCACACCATGCAGATCAAGTAGACACTGGATGCCAAGTGAGCCTGGCATTAGGAGTTGGCAGGGGATTTGCCCTATGCTGAGCAGCAACTCAAAGACCTTCCCTGTTCCTTCTCTGTTCTTCCTTGCTCTCTACTGCCTGCATTGCTACTAGCATTTGCTACTATTCTTGCTTTAATGAATTCCTTTCTTTCTGGCACTTGTTCAACCTGATCACGAATTCTTTCCTGATCAGAGTCAAGAGCCCTCTCCAGGTTGAGGTTTCACCCAGCACGCAGGGAGAGACCTTCCCAGATGTGGCTGTCCACCAACAATACTGTAAGAGAGATCTTTCCCCCAGTCATATGTTTGTTTGTAGCAGGGTAAAAAATGTATTTTTATTTGATCCAATGGGTCATGTCTATCGTAATAAATATTTATTTTGATGCTCAGATGTTCACAAGCTGAGCCCAGAGGAGTCCTTCCAGGTGCCTCCTGGCTCCCTGTGACACATTCTGGTGACTCTTGAAGGACTTGTTTACTTTGTGGAGCAATACAATGTTCCAGGCTCATCCTGTGCTTTGCCTGACCCAGCTCTGGAATCAGCCATCTTTCCAAGGAGTCCTGGTTCCTTCCCACAGAGAATATTATTTGGAAACCAAAACCTTGATGCTAGGCTATGTGTTTATAGATCCTTCTCCAACTGCATAAAAAATAAAAAACAAAAATTAAAACTCACCTGAATAGCTCTTTGAAGACATACAGAGTGAAAAGGGAGTGACAATTGAAACTTGACATTTCAGAGATCACCTGGATTATGATTTTGTATTCATACAATACCTCTCTAAGTATTTTTGTGCAAAATGAATGGGCTTGCCTTTTGCCTTTGAAATTGCTTGGCATTAATGTCAATGACTTCTGCATCCTTTGTTCCAAACTTAGGTGTGAGTAGGAT
The DNA here is from genome assembly GCF_030020395.1 of Manis pentadactyla. Lineage (NCBI taxonomy): Eukaryota > Metazoa > Chordata > Mammalia > Pholidota > Manidae > Manis > Manis pentadactyla. The sequence continues at coordinate 135,707,398 of NC_080020.1, forward strand.
GACTGAATAAATTGGCCAAAGTAGTCTGTGTGCACCCTAGAAAAATCATATTATGTCACATAATACCATCCACAGGCTTTCTTTAAAGTTACACATAACTCCTTTCACATAATTGCATTTTGTTCTATTCCTGTGACTATTTGAAAGAAAATTATTTCTATAGAAACTATACTCTTTATTCTTTACTTAACTTTTCTATCAGGTTAAAAATGCACTTGGAGGCTTACTGAATTCACTGCCAGAAAAGAGTAAAAGAAAAAAATGGAATTCACAAGTATTTCCAAGTAAGGTTTCAAGTCTGACTGTATTTGAGATGTAGCTAATGTATTTCATATTTCCTCCTGTTTAGTTACAATGCCACTGTAAGTTCTGAGATTAGTTGTTAATGGTGTCATCCTTAAAAATAAAAGTCATTTTACTCACAAAATGAGTTTATTCAGAAACAGCAGAGAAATTGCAATTCAGGACAAGCAAATGATGGCACATAATAGGCAAGTCGGAAAAGACAAAGGGAGGTCAGCTTAATTAAAGTCTTAAGAGGACATTTGAGGAGGGCTGTTTTGAACAAAAGTTCACTGGAGAAGGAGAGTTTGAGGTGGTAGAGGTTTCTTGCTGCCTGCAAATGGGGGTTAGTCATTGCGACTGGGGCGTGGGGAAATCTTCCCTCCTTTGCTTAAAAGCAGATGATAAAATTCCTGAATGTATATGTCCTTCCTCCTCAAGGTAAGACTTAGCCTCCCTCCCCCTGCCGGCTGTGCAGGCTGTAAGGAGTGGAACTCAACTGACAGCGCCCCCTGCAGGGCTTCCGACTCTTAATTGAGGTTTCCTTTACTGGTTTTCACAGTGGTCATTTGAGTGGAATTTCTAATAAAATTCCTTATTTTACGATGGGCATCTGTTTCTTTACGTCTTGTAGAAATTTTGCTACAAGCTCTGTTAAAAATTTTGGTTGATTCTATCACTTAGTAAGTGTCTTATTTGCACCAAGTACTGTGTATATTTTACCTCCATTACTAAGTTGTGTCTTACTCATTCCTTACTAGTGTCTGGGGAAAGCAACGGGCACTCAAGGGTAAGGCCTTGGATTAGAACCAGGTATGGAGACCCATGCTAGTCCCCCTGACCACAATCTGCACTGGCTTTATTTTATGGTCCCTGCCATTCACTGTTCACATTGGGCAAACACTACTCCATTTCATTAAACTATACAGTGTGTCTAAAGCACTCACAATGTGCCTGTATGTGAATTCCAATTTCTGCTGATCTCTTCTGTTATGTGACAGATGTGTTTCAGAATCCACCATATACCAGCCTAGTTTTCAGCTGTCAGTGCATTCTCCTCTCTGATGCCATATCAAATAATTAGTAATTTGTCAAATTAAACATGTATTTCCCTAGAACCTTCTTTTATTTATAGGCACATTCTGCAAATTACTTAATCAGTTCACCTGTTGACTTTCCTGAATGTCGATGCAGTTCTCGTCCATTGGCATGGATAAGTGTCGATTATCAGATGGAAAGGGCAAGTGCACGTAGCGTTGTCCCACCTGAGATAAAGTGGCAAGACTGCATAGAAAAAAACATTGGGATTGACTATCTCAAGGAGGGGATTACAGTAATTTTTACTTTTCTCTTTGTGACAGTCTGAAATGAAGAAAGCATGCTAAATCTACTATTTGGGGAACTCACCCACCAGAAATTCTAATTGTCAAAGGACACTGAGGTGTAGCCGTAGAAAAGGAGAGTCAGTGAGCAACTTTTATCTTAGATAAATGAAGGTACAAGCAAACACAGATCTAAGCAAATGTAAGTTAGTAAAAATAAATGCTGTAGAATCACTTACTATGCTGATGGACAGTGACTGTAATGGGATATGTGGGGGGGACTTGGTGATGGGGGGAGTCCAGTAAACATAATGTTCCTCATGTAATTGTAGATTAATGATACCAAAATAAAAAATAATAGTAATAATAAGAGTACAGGTTGTCTCTAAATTAGATACTAAAATGGCTTTGTACAAGTCAAGTTGTTCTTTTAAGGAAACATCAGGGAAAAAACTATCAATTAGATGAATTACATTAATGAATTTTTCCAAATGTAAAATATCTCTGTATCACAAACGTATAATTCTCATCTGTTTTATTATTCTCTCAAATTAGATTTGCCAGTATTTTATTTTTTACTTGAGAATTTATATTCACAAGTGATAGTGACAACTTTTTAAATTCCTTCCATGGCTATTAATAAGTCACTCAGATTTTCACATTGATTGTGAGTGTGTGTGTGCACTTATTTTGAGTGTATGTGTGGTGCAGATGTGTATGTATATGTAATTCAATATAGTCTATATTAAAATATAAATATGTATCTTTATAAAATACATTTCTTTGAGACTTCAAGTTCATTACAAGAAGTACTATACTTTATTCTCTTGAATCATTATTATATTCTTCTTATAATTCTTAGTGGTATTTTTTTCTCTCTTTTTCATTAACCATTTGACTTAGGGAAATCTCTGAGTCTCTCTGATCCCTAGCATCCTCCTTTGTCAAATTTCATTAATAATACCTACCCCGTGAAGTGGTTGAGATTCAGGGTATGTAAAATGCTCAGCACGGTGCCACGCCCGCAGCTGACTGAGTGTACGTGCCAAGCCAATGTCTTTCCTGCTGGGCTCTGGCCAGTCCTGGCCCTGAGAGGTGTCTTCATGCCACACCTTTCCTGTGCTGGCCACAGCAAGGTTGCCTGGCTGCTGGCAGTGGGCGGAGGCAGCGATGGAAGGACGTGGGGCCCTCCCTTGCTCTTCTGTGCTCTGGGATTACCAGGTCGCGGCCACTTCTGTGTTCAGATGCCGTTGCCAGGGCCTGCTCTGAGTCTGGGTCATTTTGCTTCCTGCTCTGAAGCTACAATCTGGGGGTGTCCTGGTTTGCTCTGCTGGGCACTGAGCATGCCCAGGATGATGCCCTGAGGCCAGGCACACCCAAAACACTCCTCCAGGAGGGATGGCAGCTGCATCCTAGGAGCTTTGAAGCATGTCAGCCCAGAAGAACAAATTCTATTCTTCTGGGTTTTAAGAAGTCTACCTCACTGGAGCTGGGCAGTGTATTCTCTCTGTAGATTTAAACAGTCTCCTTCAAAGGGACTTAGCTTACACACTTCAATAATATTTACTATGTCTTGAAAGCAAGTAGAATTCTTGAACATAAATCAAACCTACAGGAGTAAAAGGAGCCAACCACAGAAGTTTAAATGGGGTTAAAACCTCTTCTTTACTGCAAATCTTTTTGAATTTTATTCCCTCATCTAGCACAGAACAGCTCTCAGAATAGATCCACAAATTTTATTTTATTTTTGAGTCACATAAGTATTCCATAAACTTTGTACCCTCCTTAACACTGCAGTGCCCCCATTGACTGAACATCCAATAGCAACAGGCACACTGCGGGGCCGGCATCTCTGCTGTGCTCCCACACGTGGTGGGAGGGGGCAGCCCTGACTGCACGCTGACCTGGTCCCCATGCTGCCTTTTCCAGTTCCAGGGCTGCCAGCAGATCCGTTACCTCCTGCAAGCTATGATTTCTAATAATAATGCAAATACTTTATAATAACGCAACTGTCAGTGATATTACAACTCTTTTCAACAGGTAGTGCCCATCCCACTTCCATGCGAGGCCCCTGAGCCCATGAGGAGGGAGCCAACTTTCAGTCTGCGTGGGCACGGGCAGGGCTGGGGCTGAACCCAGGTCGTCCTCCTAAGCTGGGAGCTTTGTAGGGGGCTGTTTTCCTGGACAGGCTGGACTGGGAGTCAACCTTCAGTTTCTCTGGGGAGAGTCTGTGCGCACAAAGCAGAGTAGCCCCTAGGGCATTATTCATATTTTCTAAAATGATGGTGACAACGGCTGGACCATATATGAAAGCTCTGGGGCTCTGACTCGGACCTCTGTGGCAGCCTGCCCAGAACAGTCAGGAGTTGACCGAGAGCTGGTAGCTTCCCTAATGTTTGCCTCCCCTTGCAAGCCAGGACCACCAGAGGAAGTCAAGTATGTTCCCTGAAGCTATCAGAGATGCCTGCTTCCAGTTAGCCTGCCTCGTGTCCCCATGCCAACAGCCTCTAATCAGGGCACCGCTGCAGCCTTCTCTGTTTTCACCATCAAGATTCTCCTCTCCCAGCTGCTTTGGAGTCTCTTCCAAGCACAGCCGTCTTGCCGTGGCGTGCTTCTGCCTGTTCTCATTCGGGCTGTCTTTGTTTACTCCACACGCTTGAAGAACAAGGGGCAAGACTGGAAGGAGCCTTCCTCCGCTGGGCTGCGCTTGACGACAAACCAGATGTTTGGGCGGCAGTTTTCTTTCATCGTGTTTCCGCACAGGCAGAGCAAACCTGTACTCAGAGAGTAACTGCAGTTACTGGAGGAGAACCCAGGCGCGGCTAGGCCATGCTTTCCTGTGATGTAAACGCATAAACGCTTCCCATTTGCACTCACTCCAGGGGGTCTCAGCAAGCCCTGCATTGGAAATTCATTTCCAAATCCTTTAGATGCTTTGTGCTAATTAAATGATTTCTGGCTGCCCTGTCTGGGGGGCTCTGCAAACATCCTCTGCAGGGCTTCTTGCCTGCCCTGACTCCTCCAGCCTTGCTGTCATCCACAAAATTTAGCAGTGGGTTAGCATGTATTATTTCACAGGTGATGTGTGTTGTTTGCCTAATTGATTTCTGGGTCTTATCACTACCACCACACCAAAAACCTCTCCAGAAGCTTGAAGAGAGTGAGAGAAATTTATCATCATCAATTAGGGAAAGATAAGCAAACAATCATCGAGTTTGTCCCCTTGCCTCCGGTCACCCTGACAAGGAGAAGGGCAGGAACAGGAAACGTAGCCTGCACTTTCTTTATTTAATTTTTGTCCAGGAATTCTTGGTTGTGTATGTGTGTATATATATATATATATATACCATTGTTATGAATTATAAACAGCACTTGCTTTTTTATAAGTGAGAAAGACAACTAAGGCCTTTTCTTTCATTGGAGTAATTACTCCAGACGGAATGAATAGATTTCCAATAACTTAGAGAATTATAATGCATAACTGCTTGCTAATAGGAATAATGGTGTTTTAATTGAGCTAAATTTCATAAATTTTTTTAAAATATAGGAAAGTGCAGAGACTATCACCCTAACTGCCCACCCCCCACGCATTCACCACCAAAACCCAACAAATATTGACACTGTGAAAAGCCTTGAAACCTTTCCCTTTGCATCTCCACTGCATCCCTCCTAGAGGCAGCAGGGGTCCTGGACCTGGTGTTAGCCTCTGGTGTCGCTGGGAGAAGGGAGAAAGAGACGCAGCCTGAAGACCCAGGTGGCAGGATGGGTCCTGAGCAATGCCCATATTCTGCTGGGCAGAGGAACAGCACTCACAGCCTGGCACAGGAATGGCCCCCAGGGGCTGTCCCCTGGAAGCCCTTCCCTAGTCTACTGACCCCCCAGGACCCTTGGAAGGGACGCAGTGGGTGGAATCCCTCCCAGGGTAGCATCACTTAGAAACCTGCTTCCCCCACTTTGGGGCTTTAGGGTCACCACAGGGCTTGAGCAAGCCCAATTCAGTGTGTGCAGTAGAGCCCAGGTGTCTGAGAACACAGCTCCTGTGAAGGTGGGGTTGGCTTCCTGATACTTGCATTTGGTCAACCCAGCTGACTAGGGACCAGTGCTGAAATACTGTTTCTGTATCCGGGTCAAGTCTGGGACTTCCTGTCTCTTAGAAACAGACCTGAATATGTGCCCCGCTCTACAAGTTCAGTTTAGTGTGGATCTTGGTCTCTGCCTTCAGGCAATTCAAACCCACACAGAGCCCGCACTTTGCCTGGAGGTGGAGTCCTGGGAAGGCCACGGGCACTCCCTGTGTGTCAGAGCACTGCTCAGGGCCTCCTCCTCTTCAGGGTATTTCTTGCCCCTCTATGTCTATTAGCACCAATTTTAGTTTAGACGTGAGAGCTGAGCTTTTCCATCATTAAATACTGCGGGCTCAATGTCATCCTAGATCGCTGGTCCTTGGGAGAAAGCTCCTGTCTTGGCAAAGCTGTTTCCTCCCTTGATGATTTTAGAGACCTCAACACCTTGACGTTTTTCTATACAATCCTTTTAAGTTGAACTACTACAGGCACTTGGTGTGACTTACAAGACACAGCAGCAAACGGTTTAACAGAATGCCACCAGACATCCTATTTCTCCGGCTGTGGGATGAGCAAGGAATGAAAAGCACTCTCCTCCCTCCACTCACCCATCTCCACTGAGCCCACAGTCAGCCTCCGCCACCTGCCCCTTCCTAATTCCAGGTGCTGAACTCTAGAGTTTTCTGGGTCAGGTGACATTCTCTCACTCTAGCTCATTCAAGCAAAGGAGCAATTTGCTGAACTGCATGGGATGGCTGAACAATCACCCTCAGAAGGCTGAGAGCCAGAGACCAAAGGGTCCTGGGAGTGAGACACAATGGACAGTCCCTTCAAGCCACAGAGTTTCAGATATTTTTGTCCTTGATCTTACTTCCCAATCAAGAGTCACATTCCAGAAGAGAGGATCTGATTGACCTAGTTTGGGTCCCATGCTACCCTCTGAACCAGGAAGGAAGGAGCAATTTGATGATGGTCTGATTATTCATGAAGTAAGTCACTGATTCCCGAGAACTGTAAGTTATTTGCCTATGGCTTCCTACTTTATCAGTAAAAGTCCTGCATTCTAGGAACTCCCTCAGTCCCATGATGACTGAGGACAGTTGTTCACCCTAAAAGGGGCTTGTTTTGCATAGGAAACCTGAGGCATTATTACCAAAGTCAGAATGAAAATCGGGCTGCACGGAAGCAGTAAATCCCCATGATATCGCCCTTCTACAAGTCAGGTGGTGGTATTTAATTCTCTAAATACTACTGGTGATCAGGAAACTGGACGAGGAGGAGCCAGACATGTGGACCTGGTTTTCCGTCTCTGACTGGGAAGCCCCAGACTCCCATCCATGACGGAGGGTTAGAATTATCCAGGAATGTCATCACACTGTCATCTCCTCTGCGCTGTAAAGGATGCATTTTCACTGTCATGACAGAAACACGGATTCTTTTCACTCTGATCTTCCCTTCGATCCTCTCCTGCTTTTTTTTCTGATTCCAAAACCAATTTCCTTCCAAAGACTGGGTTTGGAGGACAGTATGTACATGTCCCATGTTGACTACATTAAGCTGCTAATAGATACAGGTTAAACAAGCTCTAAATGAGCATTTAATTCAATAACAGGGACAGAAAATCCTCTGGAGCTGCAAACATAGCCAAGAACATGCCTCTAAGTGGCATAATTAAATGGCGTTGGTCATGGAACCAATTTCCTTTGGAATCAGTTAACTTTGCTGAGTTTCATGGCCTCCACCTTCCACCTCCTGCAAACCTCTCTCCCATGAGTCTCCGGGAATCCAAAGGAAAGAGTTTACATGGGTCACTGAAGCTCTGCTGAATCTTTTGCAAAGTTAGTAGACCATTCTCATTCTCCTTAGTACATTCTGTGAGGGTGGAGTGTTCCACATATACGAGGCATAATTAAATGCAATTTCTGCACCATGATTAAAATTTATAGGTACTAATATTTAATAGCGTAACAACTTCACATTTCACCAGAATCCTTTCTTACTTCTGTCTCCTATTTCACCAGAAAAGTTATGCTCGATCGTGTGTAACCAAAGAGTCATGATGTAGACTTCTGGAAACTCATATTTGCCAAAGCCAAATCTGATTTCTCTCCAATGAACCTTGTGTTAATGATGTCACAGAAAAAAAACAAACAGCAACAAAAACCCTCTCTTGAAAGTTAACTTATACTCCTGCTCTAAGGAGGTGGTTTGGGAAGAGATGAGCTAGAACTTTCTGTTTTAGGCTTAAGTTACTTTTGCTATTTATTCTGGATGTTTATTTGTTTACTTTTTTGATTTAGATTAATCCTGATGTTTCAAAATTGTTGCAGAATAGATCTTTCTATTTTATCATAATACTATACTCTGAATATTGAAGCCATGCCTATCTCACATTTTTAGGGGATGTTCCAGTTTGCATTATTCTTTCATTTACTATATCAGCAAAATTAATCAGATGTCCCAGTGATGATCATATGTCTCATGGACATCCTCTTGCACCTGGAAATGGCACAGTGTGAGTTCTGTAATTGTCTCCAGTTTTGTTCCAGGAACTATGATGATACTTCATGCAATACACCAAAGAAACCATGGCAGGAGCTCCAGGCTGCTCTCTTCCTGAGCACACAGACAGGAAGAGCAGGTTTGATGAACAGCTGGAATATGGATGACGTAAGTTATGCTTTCTTTGCACTTCAGTGAACAAAAGTCATAATTTAAGAGAAGAATACAAATTCAGAAATTAGCCACCACATTTCTTGTGACTAAAGTAGGTGTTCAGCACATTACTGGGCGCAAAGAAGGCACAACAAAATTGAGCCACAATGCTTTCTCTGCAAGGAACACCATTGCACAGAGATTTATGGGTCATGCATTCAGCTCTGTGCCAAGCACCGGGTTATTTCTGGGGATACAAAAGCAAATAAAATGTGGCTGCTGTTTTCAAGAAACATGCACTATTGGCAGAGCTAGACTTGATCTTAAATAGAGTTTTGCCTATCAGAATGCCAGGCTTCAAAATCATGTTTGAATTGTAACCCTCTTCTGAGGGCTGAAGAGTATGTCATAATGATGTAGATTTGTAAGAAGAATAAAGCTAGTAAGAGACTGTTATGCAAACTGAAATTTTCAGCTCTTACAGTCATAGAAGAACCATTCCTATAGGCTTGAAGATTAAAGGTGGAGATCTTAAAATCATTCTTCTGTATATGCTACTCTGAAATCTCCTGTGGATCTCCAAAGAGAGATGTCTTCTTTGTGCTTCACTGCTGTCTGGTCTAAAATCTATGTTTCTTCATAGTAACTGTTCTTTTATTTCTCTTTTCCTATGGTAGAATGCTCAAGATCAATTCTTAGGAACTGTCAAGTCTATAATACTGTATTATTAACCATAGTCACCATGCTGTCCATTACACCCTCAGAACTTACTCTTCTTCCAGCTGTAAGTCTGTACCCTTTGACCTACATCTCCTTATTTCCCCTCCTCTGAGCCCATGGCAACCACAACTCTATTCTCTGTTTCTAAGAAATAAGCTTTCTTTTTTTTAGATTCCACATACAAGTGATACCATACAGTATTTGTCTTTCTCTGGCTTATTTCACTTAGCATGAGGCCACAAATGGTAGGATTTCCTTCTTTTTGAAGGCTTATTAACAATCCATTTAAAATATATGTGTACATCTACATATATGCACATTTATAAAAAATATATACATAGCATATATAAATGTATACATACATGTGTGTGTATATATCACATTTTCTTTATGCATTCATGCATGAAGGACATTTAAGTAGTTTCCATGCTTCCCCTGCTGTGCATAATGCTTCAGTGAACATGGGAATGCAGACGTCTCTTCAAGATCCTATTTTCATTTCCTCTGGATAAATATCCAGAAGTGGAATTACCAGATCATATGGTAATTTTAATTTTTTGAGGAACCTCCAGTTTGTCTCATAATATCTGGCAATTTACATTCCCACCACCAGTTTATAAGGGCTACCTTTTCTCCACATCCTGGCCAGCATTTTTTTTCTCTTGTTTTTTTGATAATAGCTTGACGGTAATTGTCCTGGAGTCTTGTACAGGAGCTTTATGGAATTATCTCCCTTTCTTTCAAATAAATGAGTATTTGATCTTAGGAAATCTTCAGTTGTCACCGGTGATTCTGAGATGTCTGCATTTTAAATTATGCTAAAAGCAAAAGTACCACCTACCCTCTGAGGCTTTTAATTCCAAGTATCAGTATGTTTAATTGGGAAGAGATTTTAAGGATAAATCAAATAGTGTAAAGCTTAAGAGATTCTGGCACTGTTAGGGATTGTTTTAAAATTACTGCATGAATTCTATTTTATAGCTTTTCACAAGGGTGCTGGGGCTGGTAGATCACAAAGGAGTCAGCTCTTCTACCATATGCTCTCATTATTTGTTATTAACTTCTGCCCTGGGGTCTTGTAGATTAATCAACACTTCCTGAAGGTATATTACAAGTAAAGGGAGATTAGCGAGCTTCCCCACCTCAATTTAGACAAATTCACAAAATTATGAGTTCTGAAAAATATTAGCAAGGACATGAGAGCAAATAACTGTTTCTTTCTTTGAGCAAATTCAAATGTAAAAGTAGATATGTTCTGTGACATGGGTTATTAACCCCCCTTCCTCTTTTTCTTTTTTCCTTTTAACATAACTAAGAATACTGAATCTAAATAAAATCTCAAAGATCATCTTATTCAACCAGTTTAATTTAAAAAACAAAAATAATCAGTCCAGAGGAGTTAAAGTCATTTTCTTCCAATGACAGAAAGTTTGTGTGTGTTTACCATATATACATATTTAGATATACATATATGTGCATATACATAATAGATATGCCATATATATACATATGTGTGTGTAAACTGAGAGCATCATTCCCTCCTAAATAATCCTACACTTATTTGGTGTGACACATGAATCTGGAAGGTGATATATGTTTCCTAAAGACTAATAGGAGAAAAAGTTATTTTAAAATTTCTATGAGAAAAAGTAATATTTTCATGTCTCTAATTAAATGCAACACTTCAAAAAGTGAATATTTAGCATGAACTGAATAGTATCAGATCTGTGGTGCTATTACTCTTCTAAAAACAAAGTAAACTTTCACACAAATTCCTAGTGAGTTTACAGATAGCCGCTCAAAGTTTGCTATTTACATCAAGGTTTATAGATGACCGGTCATACAGATCCAGTATGGGAGTTAAGGAAGGTATTAAGCCACACTAACCAGACAGGGTAATAATTCTTGCTCCCATAATTCCACTGCAAAACACCCTGTGTCCCAAGCACATGGACTGTTAAATTCTGGCTTGTGTCCTGTTGCACGTGATGAGTGTGACACTCTCAGTCAGTGATTTTGGAGGAGCCATTGAAAGTTTCACTTCTTCAAACTATGACTAGGTCACAATAGCAATTTGTCAACTGATGCCTTTAGAATATGCAGACCTTGGTGTATTTTGTTTGTCTGGCCCCGTCTCTGAACATGACTCTAGTTTCCATTCCAGCAACAATGTTTAAAATGTCTTCAAAGAGCACCTATAGTTATGTTCTTTCTCAACTCAGTTATTAAAATATTGTAATTCAGGCATTTCCACAAAATTTATGCATGACACAAAAAGACACAAAGGTTTTGAGGTGGAAGAGAGATTTTTTTTATAACATTCTGGTTGGAAGTGGACCTGTATAGGCACTATTTGACTTTCAGGTGTAGACCGTGACATCGTTGTAATACAGCGGCTGTTTGGGAAATGCAGTCATGCCCCAGTTCTGCAGCCCTGCTGAGGCCCCTCAGGTCCTCTTCTCTGATCAAGTCCATGTCCCAAGCACTTAATTCCCTTAGGGGGTTCTTACAGTCCAGGCCACGGTGCAGCCATTCTAACTGTCCCATCAGGTACTGAACAACTAGGCTCACCCTTATGCCCTGAGCCCAAGGAATATTCAAATTAGCCAGTTCCCAGGGAGCTGCGGAGCCTCACCAAGCCCACTCTGCTCGTCTACCCATGCCACTGACTGTGATTCCAGCTTGCTGTCCCCCTGTCCCCCAGGTGTAGCCCCTTGTGGCAGCGTCTCTTACTTGATGCTGTAAGTAACAGTTCTGCATTTCATCTATGTGAGTATCTTTGTCTTGTACCTACCATTCAAAAAACGTGTAATCTTATGTAATATCTTAAAATTATGAAACAATCATAATGACTGAGTAACTGGTATCCCATCTCTCCACATTATCTTGTTATGTTGGAGAAGTCTTTTGGAAGCACAGAAATTTACACATAAATATCACTCAGTCCGGACATATCTTATTCTATTAAGCTTCACTTTGCTGCACTTCACAGATACTGAGTTTTTTACAATTTGAACAGGGTGGGAACGCTGTATCAGGCGTCTAGCAGACCATTTTCACAACAACATTTGCTATCCTCACAATCACAATATTTCAAACTTTTAAATTATTATTATATTTGTGATGGTGATCTGTGATCAGTGGTCTTTTATGTTACTATTGTAATTGCTTTGGGGCACCACAAACCACACCCATTATGACAGCGACCACCCCACTGATCAGCCGGCAGCCTGATCACCGCCAAGGCAACACCCTCCCCAGCAAAAATATGAAGACTGAAAGCCCAGATGATGGCCAGCAATTTTTAAACATTGAATTATTTCTTAATTAAGGTATATACCTTGTTTTTTAGACATAATGCTATTACACACTTTGTAGACTACAGCATAGTGTAAACATAACTTTTAAATGCACTGGAAAATGAATCCCTCCATCTGACTCACTTGATGGCAGTATTCACTCTATTGCGGTGGTCTGGGACCGAACACATGCAATATTTCCATGGAATGCCTGTACATATTGGTTGACTGGTTTAAAAATTACTGGGCATAATGCATAGTCAAGATATCAGGAAAATACCAAGTGTGTTTCATTTTGACTTTTGTTATGGAGTTATCAGACCATGAAGTAGATAACTCAATCCTATATCCTGAAAATGACCTGTAGGTACTTGGCATGCAGTACATATTCATTTACTACATTGAGTCATATTATAGGCAATGGATTCACAAACTCTCCTGGCAAACATTTACTAGGTGCCTCTTATTGACCAGGTGACAGGTGAGTTGTGGAGCTAGAGGTGGGAGAGGTGAAGATTATCTGTGACATTGGGGGTGAGCCCCAATAAAACAGAGTCCAACTCAAACAAATGGAACCTCTTTAGAAGGAAGAAGTCAAGGATACAGCATCCAAGTGTCCAACTTCCCAGTGCTCTTAGAGGTCACTGCTGTCATGGGTAATAAGTTTCATGGGCCAGTAATAGCTTTCATGGGGTTGTTCTGTCTTCATTCTCCTTTAGGACAAGGTAAAAGTCAATACACTGAGTGCTAGAAATTTGATTTCACATAAAATTAAAATTTTCCTGGCTGAATTTCTTTCCTAACAGGTCAGCTTGACTGTTACAGCTTGAAATTCAAGGCTTGCAATAATTACATAGGGCTATGAGAATACTGCTATTTCCTCAATAAGAACTGTGACCAAAACACTTATTTGTATTTGGTATTCAGTACATTTTGTTAAATATAATATTTTTTGACTAAGCAACTGATCCTGAAGATTACTCTTAAAAGCATCCTTTTCCTTCAAATCCCTGGGGATCCCTCTGGGACTAGGTGTCCAGCAGAGCAACCCTTGTGCAGGGCTATACCCCAGGAATCCTGCCCTCTCCTCTCCATTCTGGAATGAATCCATGGCTCCTTCCTGGTCTTTCAGCTGCTGGGTAAAACATGCCATTGGAGAAGCAGCCCCACAGGTCAATGACCAGTCATGATACCTCTGCCAGTACTTGACCTCACACATGCAAGAGCGCAAGTCTGTGAAGCCCCAGCACAGATACCCATTAAACAATCTAAATGCCAAGCAGAGGAAATGCACAGAATGGGACTAGTTCATTCAGGTGCAAAAAAAAAAAAAAAAAAAGGTGGTGACTGTAGCATACGGGGAATCTTGATAAACTGGTTCTGTCTCCATGCAGCAGAGATACTAGCTTTAATCTCAGCTGAGATGTGCATGAACATGATTTGGGCATAAATGAAGTGTTTGATTCAAAAGACATATTTAAATTCTCCAACACACACACACGTTTCTGTTTTTCTGGGGATTTCTATTATTCTGTCAACCCCACATGTGAAATGTCATCTTTGAGAATGAAAGTCCTCCAGGCCAGCTTGATCCCAGGTGGGGGGGTCCCTGAACTGTGATCATCACCCTTGTTTGTCATTTGCTGGAAGCTGAGCTGCCAGGAATGGGCACTCTGAGGCCAGGCCCAGGTGGTGAAAAGTTCACACAGCTGGGGCTATGTGTCATAGCAGGCTGTCACTGCAAGCCAGGCACAGCAGACAAAGGGGACCTCTCCCTAGGCTTCTTAATGTGGTGCCTCTGCTCAGGTACGGGCTTGCTTTGCTTTGGTTTGAGACTGTAAGCATTAGATGCCCAAGCCCTTGGGTGGGTTATATTTCTTCTCTGAGTCTCTGATTCCAAAATGGTAAAATGAAGCTAACAGGGCCTCTTTCAAATCGTTGTTGGGAGTTAAAATAGCTAATATGAAGCATGCTGTGTTGGTGCATGAGGAACATCTTTGTAAATGATTGTCCCCCTTTCTGCCTCCTAAGTGGTACAGAAGGGGCCACAGGAACCTTCAGGAGGATGTGGATAAGATTCCTTCCTTTTGTGAGCCTTCTGCCCTGTAGCTGATAAACCTCACCTGAGTGCCTGCCCTGGAAGCTCTTGGAAACAGGAGCTTTAGTAAAACACCAGGGAAAAATATAAGAGATTCCTATACTTAGCATTCTAAGGGCATACAGCGTTTCCTTACATTTGATTCTTGGCTTTATTCTCTGATTTCCATTTTCATGTTTGTTTTAGCCTGATCAGGAAGCCAGCACCGTGTCCCAAGGCTGTTAGTCTGGTTTATTTTGCAGGTGAGCTCCTGAAACGGGATCTGCTGAGAAATGCTGAAGAGACTGCTTTTTCTCACTGTGGTGGACTTGCCGCCAAGACACATTGCCTTCTTCCTCCCCTGGACTCGATTCCACCTCCTTCACTGGGTTTTCTATAATTTTCATTCTCTCCTAATCCCTCAGGTTTTTTCCATCTATCCCAGTCTCATTGACGGTCTCCTAATTTAGACAGGAAAACAATTTAGAGCCTCTCAGCCAATCACTTTGCAGCTGAAATTATTACAACTTTGTTTTTCTTCCTGAGTTATATCATTTCCCTTATTTTCAAATATCAGTACATATGGCATTAGGTCTTGCTGTACCGTAAGGATGAATGTGTTATAATATATGACACTACTAACCTCCAACCTAATCCAACGGATTCTAAAATCACCATCAAATATTCCAAAAGTGCCAAATAAAACCTTAGCATTTTTACCTCACTTTACTCATTTCCAATGATAAGCAGCAAGGCCCCCCTAGATGTGATTCCCCTGGTGCAGCACTCGGTACAAGTAAGCAGATGATCTGACCTCCATTTTACTCAATAGTGAAGAATAAAAGATGACTTACACCATCACCTTAAAACTTAGGAATAATATTCCAAAAGGAACTATTAATACACATTCACCTTCAGTTACTAAAGGTGCTTAATGGGATGTTTAAAAATAATTAACTTTAAGGTGCCAATCCTAAAAAGAAAGACGTAAGTGATTCAGCGAGCACAATCAGGTCTACCTGGGAATATCGGAGGAACCACAATGCGGAACAAGCACATGACTGACGGCAAACCCCAGAGGCGAACCTTCTTGTCATATTAGGGGGAAAGGAGGAAGTTGGGACGTGTTGTTCCAACAGCTCACTGGAGGCAAATGAGGGTTCAGCGTGGCGGCGACCCCTCAGTGGCGGCAGGCGAGGGCAGTTCACCACTGCCGGGCCGAGGGGAAACCTTCCATCCCACTGCCCAACTGCACGCGTCACACCAGCGCCTCCCCTTCATGGCTTCCCAGTCGAGTTGTGAATTAGGTTCTTTCATCCATTGTCACAAAGGAAAAATACTCCCATATTTTCTAATAGGATTACACTTCTTTTGGTGTGAATGAACTCAACCATTGTCTCTGACTTAAAAAATCCTGCTGTGACTATTTTTCTGCTTCATATCAGAACGATTGTAACTTTTTAAAGGAGGAAACTCCCTTAAAAGTCATATTTTAAAACAACAACGTTTATAGCTACTATTTTTCAGTAATACTGCATATCTGATTCTAATGTTGCTGTATTTTTTAAATTATTCCATTCAAGAGATTAATGTGACAAAAATGTTTAATAAATCCAAGGCTGCAGTCACCCCACTGTACATGCCTAACAGTATATGCATACCCATTCAGGTGGCTTCGAGCTGAGAAAGCAAACCAGGACATTCTCCTCTTCTCCTTGGATCCCTGAGTCCTCTAATAGTCCAACAGCTGCCGACAAGGTTGAATCCTCTGGGCATCTGACCTTGAAGACTGCTCATTCATGGAACTTCACCCATGCATGTAATGTCTACTCTGCTGGTAAATTTCTCTTCCTTATAGCTGCCATTGATTACATGAGTGGTTATCAGGGGCCTGCACACCGGACACAATGCTGGTTTAAATGCAAACTCATCAAGCCCACTATCATATCAATTTTTCAAAGCCCCGTAGAGAAATTCTTGCCTATTCAGAAAAAAATGAACAATCCAGTTCTATTTTATCTCTTCAAATATGGCCTCTGTTCCACTCTCTCTCTCCCATCCTTCTGAAACTCTGTAACTCACAAAGAAATGTGCGTTAGACTTCTTTGTTGTACATGTCGCTTAATCTTGCATTCATTTTTTTAGTTCTTCTATATGCTTTATTCTGGATAACTTCCTATAAACCATCTTTTCCACACAATGCTCCTTTTACATGTGTCCTTCAACTGTTTCACTGAGCATGTCCTTCTTCACATATTTTTCCTAGACATTCTATTTAGTTCTTTCATAATTTTTTTAAACAATTTCTATCATTTCAGACTTGCTGCAGATATTTCCAAGCCTTACTTCTACTCTGTTAAACAAAGTAAGCAATCTTGTACAAGTTGTGTTTGTAAATCCAATAGGCTGAAAGCTCTGCAGGTCTGTGTCTGTTGCCTTGTTTCTTCCGGTTCCCACTCATAGTACCATCTTTCTTTGTTACTGACTTTGAAAAGATATTTTTGTGGAACATCTGATATTCCTTTGATAAAGGTTCCTTCCTCCAGAGTAGAATGCAGCTTGATTCCATAAGCGGCCTGGGAGAAGCCCAAGTCTAGGTCAACCTAAAACCAAGTTCATTGCTCAAGGCTTCCTGGATCATGAAGCAACATGTATCCTGTTGCAAATGAACAGGACCAAACTAGGGTCACAATTTCTCAGGGATATCTATTCTCATTGAATTTTCTCTATTTTGATTTGCATGAAGATTTATTCCAGAGGCATTTCTGGAAGTGTGATCTTGTTTGAACTTTCATATTTCATCAGTTCAGTATTTCTTTTAATCCTCTAAATGCCTGGGAAAACTTACCAAAAAATTCCTGAACAGTTTCCCTTTGTTCTATTGCTTCTGAAGAAATAGCAACATTCTCACTAGTTGTAAAAATGGTAACTGTCATCATACTTCACTTTAATTTTTTCTTTTTTCAATAGCATTATTAAGATGTAATTCACATACCATACAATGCACCCACTTTTAAAGTACACAATTCAGGGGTTTGCAGTACTTGCAGACATGTACCATCATATCACAGCCAAATCTTTCATTATCTCAAAAAAAACCATACACCCTCCAGTTACTGTCCTCCACAGTGATCCCATTTCTGTAAGCCCCAAGTAAAAACATTATCCAACTTAATTTCTTATTTCATCTCTGAGCTGTTAGTTACTTTTAACATCCCCCTCTTTGTAAGTTGCCCAGGTTTCTTTGTTACTGATTTCTAAATTCACTTCACTGTGGCCAGAGAATAGACTTTGTATCACTAATGTACTTTTAAATTTATTAGGGTTTGTTCCTGTGTCCTATAGTATGTTCTACCCAGAAAAGGGTTCTGTATGTACTGGAGAAGGATGTAATTCCACCATTGTTGGGTGGAGTGTCCTGTATATCTTAGGGTCTAGTTAGTTTGTAGTGTTGTCTAAGTCTTCTATTTCCTTTTTGATTTTTCTGCTTAGTTATTCTACCCATTACTGAAAATAGGCTGCTGAATCACCCACTAATATTGTTGAATTGTCTGTCTCCAGTCATTTCTGTCAACTTTACCTTCTGATATTTTGGTGCTATAATTTCCCTCATGCAAGTTAATAGTTATATCTTCCTGATGTGTTGACCCTTTTATCATCATAAAATGCTCTCTGTATCTCCAGCAGCACTTGTTGTTTTCAAGTCTAGTTTGTCTGATGTGAGTACAGTTACCTCAGCTTTCCTGTGGTTGCAGTTTGTTTGATGCATCCTTGTCTACCCTTTTATTTTCAATCTGTTTGTACCTTTGAATCTAAAGTGTGTCTCCTGCAAATAGCATATTAGTGGAATTTTGCATAACATTCATCCCATCTAATAATCATCTTTGGATTGTTTTATCCATTTTTATCTTATGTTCTTATAGTTGCATTTACATCTGCCATTTTACTTTAGTATTTAATCATTTGTTCCTTTGATAGATTATATATATATATATATATAATATATATGACTATATATAGGAATATACATATAGGAAAATATAAGATATGTTACATGATATAAGATATGCCTATGTTTCCACATTAATGTTTTATGTATGAAATACACAGGAAAATGTCTCCTTCAACAATTAATGCTTTAAATTATATGATTGGTAATTCTGTGTATTTGTATCCTCTTGAGTCCTTAAGTTCCCCAGATGGACACATTCAGATGAAAAACAGATCAAAGCCATCCTAATGTGAAGCTGAGGTTTACTTTTTCATGTGATGGAACTTAATTCTTGGTTTCTCTGCCATTTCAAATTCTGGGAGAGCATATTTTGTTTTCCATCACCTTTTTCTGAGATTGAGGAGTTCTCTGACCCAGGATTTAGGACTGTTTTCTCAGACCACTCACTGGCTCCAGGGCGCACCCCTAACAAGGCAGCCCAGTGGCTGCAGCTAGTCTGTGGGAGTCAGGGACAAACAGCGCTGGGAGGGTACGGAGGGCAGTGCTCTTGGGGAGGTGAAGAGCCTTCCCAGTATTTGACTGGCCTCTGGTGAAATAGATTCCACACACTAGGACTGATCTTTGATCTGAAGGATCCAAACAATTGCAGATCTTAGAAGTCATGTGATGGTCCAAAGAGGCTGTTAAGAGTTATCACCTCCAAGGCCCATTAACCTTTCAGGACCTGCCGGAGGTGAAAACATTCCCTTTGCCCATTATTGCTTCTAGTGAAATGGGTTCTTCTCTGAGGAAAGAGATGAGGGACAGCATTCTCTCATCAAAGCAGCCCTACATGGCCAGGCACAGGCAGGACAGGGGGTGGGGGGGCTCTGGCCTCTGTGCTACCAGCTGCAACTCTCCTTTTGGAGTTGCTGCCAGAGAGCTCTCTTAGACTCTGTCAAGGTTTCATGAAAAGAAAAAATCTCAGTAAGACATGCAGCTGTCTTTGCAAACGGGCATCCCACGTGGAGCCATCGCCATCCTTTCACTGAAGTTTGTTTTAAAATGGTGATTTCTGTTAAGACTGACAAGAGTTTCTGCAAAAATAACAAACCAGTTTTCCAAATCACCAGTCAGTGATTAGTTCCCTTGGGGAAAAATGCCTCTTGAGTGATGGCTGGTGGGCAGCTGCTGTGTCATACCTGCTCTGTGTCAGCCTAGATGCGTACTGCAGCTGACAGGTGATAACATCCCTGAGCAAGGTCAGGCTTGCCTTGTGAAAATCCACCCAAAGGTCACACACCTTGTGAGGCACAGATCTCTCCATGTTCTGGGAACTCCACAGCTATCTGCCCATCTGTTCCCCTGTGCTTCCAACACTTCAGTTCAGCAGGTAATCAACGAGGCCCTGACTGGGGGAAACACCATGTCAGAAGCCTGGCGAGTGGGGGTGTCGGGGACCCCATGGGTAAGTGTGCTGGTCTGTGCCCTCCAGGATTTCAGCACCCAGAGGCAGAGGAGGAATCTCACCAAGCGGCCTGAGTCATGGCCGGCTGAGACACAAACACCACGCTATTTACGTATGAGGACCTGGCAGAAGAAACCGCAACTCCAGCTGAGGAATTACAGTAACCATTAACATTTTGCACCAATCTAGGCTTTTGTTGCATATTATTTTAATTCCCAAACCATTGACTGGAGATCCCTGGACACCTGTGATATTTGGCATTTTGACCTGGGGCTCTGAAGTAGTTTAGATTAATTTCCAAAACCATCCCTTGAAGGGTGATTTGGAAAGAGGTATAAATAAATCACTTGTCTTTGGGCACACTGGGGGCACTCAGGTAGAAGGGAATCTTGGAGAGTTTTTACTCTCAGCTCAGAACTTAAACTCCAACTTGAGATTTGGGGGACTCAATAATTAATTTTCAGTGGTCACTGAAAGGGGCAGGTGTCAGTGGCAATCCAGGTGGAAATGAAATATAGACAGAAGAAATAAGGGGCTCATTTTCCTGATCCAAATCCATTGCCCAAGTAATCCATCTTCTGCAAAACAACAGAGATTAAATTTTAAAAGGTTTTCAGGCAGCAAGAAAAATGAAAAATAAATCACATTTTGGTCATTTAGAGAGTTCTCGGGGCAAAGACATTTCCATATCTGTATAATTAGAAGTTTTTTACACTGGTTTTTAAATTAATATTATGCAGTGAGAAATCATATTTTTTCTATCTTTTGTTAGCATTGCACAGCATCAATATTGACATTTTTAACATTTCCACAAAGTATACAATACCCACAAAATGTTTAATGCTTTATGGGGAAAGATAAAATGATACTTGATTGTATAGTTAACCTCTGCCCTTTTCATTTATAAATATTCATTTCCTCTTAATCTTCACATTCGCCATCACAGGGAGAGAATGTTAAATTGGTTTTTAGTAATTAGGGTCCAGATAATGGTGCCAGTAGTGAGTGTGGGAGAATAAGAAATGGAAGGTGGGAATGTTTCTCTTCAAAGCAAATTCCACTCACCTGAAGTCAAGGTGCCTTCGGAATGCGTGGTGTGTGTCCCTACAAAGGATGCTGAGGAGGCAGAGGGCTATACTGATGCTCCTGCATGGATGTATGACATATTAGGTGTATATTTTTCACATCATCAATAATATTATATAATGACTTGCATCTTCTAAGGCTGCCATGAAACCTACCATGGGCTGGGAGGCTTAAACCACAGAACTTCATTTGCTCGCAGTTCTAGAGGTGAAGTCCTAATCAGGGTATTTGCTGTTTTAGTTTCTTCTCTGGCCTCTCTCCACAGGTGTGTGGCATGTCCTTACACGGCCTTGCTTCTGTGCATGCATCTCTGGTGTCTCTGCCCAGATTTCCTCTTGCTATAAGGATCCACCCTACCAGGGTCCTTGGGACGTAAACACCCCTTTGAGGCCCCATCTCCAGATACAGTACTAGGGCTTTAATATATGAAATTTGGGGACATAATACAGCCCATAACACATCTCATAATTTTTTCCCCACTTACCTTATTTCATTTGACTCCAGGGATAGATGCAGAGCAGGTTTTATTATTATCCCAACTTTCAGATAATGAAAGAGACGAGAACAGTCAGGAGCCTGTCGAGGACAGTCGGGAGTCTGTGCATCTCAGAAGCGCCTCAGCGGCCTGGAGAAGGCCGGTCCTCGGCTGCGGTCACGAGCCCAGGCTGCAGTAAGCCATGTGCCCACTCCCCAGGGGCGCTGGGAAGGCCAGCGGGCCAGGACGGGGAAGGGCGTGCTGCGCCGGCCCTCACGGGACCCGGGGAGGAAGGACGGCATGCTGAAGGGTTTAGTTTGAGGTAAAACGCTGCATTTACTCACAATGAATTCATGCCTTTGTTTTTCACTGAGAAGTTTTACCTTCCCTTTATAATTTAGTTAGAAAGAACAAAATATAAAGGATGTAAGAGGAAGATGGTGAGGGAAATAAGGCCACTAGCAACTGCTTTATTTGTTTCTCTTCACTGCAATAAATGTCTCCATGAGACATCAGCTATATTTTATTGTGCCAATAAATATAAAAATGAGCTTTGGTTTTTGCTATTGTTAGGTCCTCCTATTTGTCTAGTTATGGCAAGGGAGAGGTATTTTTTAATTAAATAGATCTAATTTTAAAAATTCTTTATAGCCAACATTTTTTTTCTGCCTTATCTGGGCCTGACCTGCCGTGATTCATCACCTATACATAGTTTATTTTTCTTACAGCAGGATATTCATCACAGGAGCCTAGCAAACTCTTCCTGTGCTTAAAGGAAAACAAAAATGAATGTCAGAGGGTGGGGGGAGCGTGGAGAGGGAAATAGAGAGGTTGGGGGAGAAAGGGAGAGGAGTGGGAAGGGAGAAGAGGGGAGGGGAGAGAGGAAGGACTTGAGGGGAGCATGCCCAGGAGGAGGCTGACAGCCAGGGGTCTGATTCTCTAGGTCTCACTAGCTTCCTTTGCTCGCTTTCCTCTGGGCCAGGAGCCACACCATTCAGTTCACCCCAGAACCCAGTTGCCTCCACAGTCAATTTCATTCCTGACTTCTTTTTGGTATCATTAATGTACAATCATATGAGCAACGTTATGGTTGCTAGACTCCCCCCATCATCAAGACCCCACCACATACCCCATTACAGTGACTGTCCATCAGCATAGTAAGATGCTATAGAATTCATCCCTGACTTTTTGTGGTACGTTGTATATACTTTAGGCATCTAAATACTTACAATAGTCATTGGCCTGTAGAATTTTTTATGAGAAAATGAAGAAGCTTATGACCCCTGGAAGACAGGATGTACCTACTGCTTCCCACTACTAAGGCTGCTGCACACCTGTTCCTGCCACCTGACACAGGCTCAGGGCAGGCAGCACGGGAGGGGCCAGGACAGGAAGGAGCCCCCTCGCTGTGAATCAGGCCTGTGCAAAGGCCTTACAAATAAGCTTTTGCTTTAAAGCTTAAAGTTAAGCTCACATCTGTAAATAATATGTATGTAGATTATATATGTGTATCTGTGAGAATGTTTGATATATGCTCTTCTTGTCCATTTGTTGGGAATATAGTCATTTATTCCTTTTTGATGACCCAAGCCTCAAACATCTGAATTCTAATGCATTGTTGTACAAAACATAAATTCACCTAATTAAAAATTGAAACACTATCTAAATCTTCCTCATGTAAGTTGATATATTCAAAAGTGCAATTATGGAATTAAAATAATAGTATGTCTCACTTGCTTTTATACGAATTAATTCCAGTGTCATCCTGTTGGCAAGTTTTGCTTTCAATAAGTACAAATCATTTAAAAGCTTTAAAACCTAAATCTTTCTGGTGCTCTATTCTGTGGATATTGTATTTAATGTTTTTCAACTAACTGGATAAGATGCAGACAACATTTAGAGCAGTTGTTTATAAATTTTGTAAGTAAGATCTAACCAGATTTAGTTCTTTGTGATTATATTTGTGCATTGATTTACAGTCTCTAAAACTGTGTAAAGATTTTTTTAAAATAAATACTCCAAAATATATTTAATCAATCTTGTTGTGCTTGCTCCATGTATTTTACTAAATCCAAGTGACTGCTTTAAGGTAAGTGACAGTGGAGAAGAAAGAATAATCAAAAATTAGCAAGTGTGAAGCATGTTTTGGGAGCCAGGGGCAGTTGAGCTGGTCTGTGGAATAAACACAGTCCTCATTGCTGGAGGAACCTGGCCTTTCCCGGCTGCTGCCCCACTGCGGAGGATTTGCCATGTGACGCCCGCGAGTTTGTTATCAATTATGGAAACCTCCTTCCTTACTTCTCCGGAATCATTCTTTCCTTCAACAGCCATTTGCTGAACGTGTCTCCAGCAGCGCGCGGTGGCGACAAAGGGGACGAAGTCAAAAGTTCTCTCCCTCTTGAAACTCTTGAGTCTTGAAAAGAAGGCAGCAGGGGAATAAACAATGGAAGTTCCATGATTATTAACAAGGAGGCATGAACAGGAGCACAGAGCGGTTGGGGTGGGTTCACCCCGACAAGAGCCAGTACCTGCCCCAGGGGCTGTGCGGGCAGCTCTGTCCCCACCGCTCCACGTAGGATGACGCGTGCAGCGCGCACGCGGTCCTGGAAGGACACCGGCTGCCCAGGCTCACGGAGGAGGAAAGAGGGCAGGCGCTGGGGCATCTGGCCCAGGGCCACGCACCCGTCAGCCCTGCACAAGGAACACAGCGCACAGATGCACAAGGCAGACCCCAGGGTCTCTTGTGTTCAGATTTTCATTCACTATTAAATTTCAGGTAAACTGCATAAATTTAACTCATGTTCATATAGAGACTTTTGATTCTACAGTGTAAGTTGGAGAGGTGCTGGTGATGCTGGTGGGCCATTTGAGACCCTATATCCTAGAACACAGGTCAGTGCCAGTTCTTTGAGGAAGATATTAAAGAAAAGAAATTATCAGCCTAAGCACTGATTTTCTCTGCTAATATTCAATACTGCTTTTGTCTCTACAGTACTGTTTTGGAAGAACTGAAATTCAAAGCTGTTGGAAAGATGAAAATAGTTCGATTTTAACCAAATGTCTCATTATTTGTATCTGTCCGAAATATCCACAGTTTCCTAAGGGGTGCACACATTATGGCCGAGGAAGGAGATGTGTGGGTCAGTAAGAGGTCACAGCACTTTTAAAAATGCAGACCGTGCTGCTGCTAAGTCTTCAAATTGATCGGGAGTGGGTGCTGAGTTGGGGCGGCCAACACAGGGCCTGGAGATGGGCCAGACTTGGGGCCCACAGAGAGTCACTCCGGAGCGCCCCTGTCTGTTCTTCATGATGGTCTCAGGACGTATGGAGTTTCAACATCTCCATGCAGCTGATGTGGAAGGAGGAATTCTGAAGGATCGTGTTCATTGCCCAGGCCAGTGTGGCTCAGTAAGGGGCCTGGCAGTGGGGCCAGGAATGTGGGGAGGGGCCCTGAGAAGGTGCCAGCCTAGGAACACATGGGGAACTGCGTCTGCCCACTGAAGTAGGCTGCACAGAAATTCTCCTGCAATGCTCAAGAGTTCCCAGCTGGAAAAACACATGCATTTTTAGATACCAGTTAATTCTGAAATTACAGGTTTTAAGTTTTACAGGTTTTTTGTTTTTCTGGTTTTTGTTTTTTGTGGGTTATTTTACAAAATCCAATGCAGCTGGCCTGTACTGAATTATAGTTTTAAAGAGTTTCCAATTTCAGCCACCTAATAGAATGTGTATTCTTGTTACAAACATAATTAGACCCAAACATAATACTTAAAAGTCCAATATCTGTTTGAATAACTCCATAAATACTATAAATAAATAAATTAAATAAACTCCATAAAAAAAACTCTCCTAGATAGAGGGTCACATAATTGGCTTCAAGAGAGTAGTTATTGAATATAACTTTGAAATACGTTCTTAAAATCATTGTGCATTGTGACTATTTCTATTAACCTGGCCAAGTTTTCATTCTAGCCTGGGCATATCTTCCAGGAACTGGCCACCTGCATAATCCTTTGTTAAGCAGACATAGAATCAAAATAAACCAAACAATATTGAAAGTATTTATGCTACAGGAGACATTTCTGTACATAGTTACCCAGACTTCAGTCTTGTCTCCTGCAGGCTTTAGAGTTCCACAGCTGAGAGCATCTGCTATGTAGATCTTGGCAAGTAGTAACTTAACACTCTCACAGGAAGACAGACCTGTGAGCATCACTGTGGCTTGGTAACCCAATTGTTTTAAGGAAGCCTTTGATAATAGTGAGGCAATTATGCTTTGACCCTGAGCTGGGGAAATATTTGAGAACGTATTTTGAATAATGAATATTAAGACCCACCCTGTTGTGAGTGGAGATATCTGTATGAGATGAAGAGGCAGCAAAGTTTTACTTTATTAAATGGAAAGTCATGGAGGAAATGATCATTAACCCTGAACTTAGACTCCTAGAGTCTGGAACATTCAAAGGTCACCCCTATTTTCTCTACTTTAGGGATAGCTTCAGCAGAGATCCGGGAATGCCCCAAGGCTTGTAAATACCACTGCAGTTGCCACTAGGTCACCAAGAGGGGATAGGGGCTCCTCAGTAGATTCCCTGGGAGGAAGGCCTGTGTCTAGGGGATGAATGTGGCAGGCTGGCAAGTGTTATAGGTTAGATTATATTCCCCCCAAATTCACATATGTCAAAGCCCTAATTCCTAGTCCCTCAGAAAGTGACCTCATTTGGAAACAAGGTTACTGCAGATGTAATTAGTTAAGGGCACAACCACAGGGAAAACACGTGTGAAGATGAAGGTAGAGATGGGCTGATGCTTCTACAAGCCAAGGAGTACAACATATCACCAGCAGACCCCCAAGAGCCAGGGGAGAGGCCTGGAGCAGAGCCCCCCACAGTCTTGGAGGAAACCATTGCTGGCACCTGTTCTGGGACCTCTGCCTCTGGATATGTGAGGTGAAAAGTTTCTGTTGTTCAAGGCACCCAGTTTGTGGTGCTTTGTTCCAGTTGCCCCAGGAAATAAATGAGTACAGCCCTGGTCTATCAGCTCACAGGCAACATAGGTCTGCCTCTTATTAACCTTGCCTTCCTGTATACAGAATATACAGAACAGGGGACACTGGCATTTTTTCAGAAGCTGCAAACATGTCATGCTTGGCTGTTTGACCCAGGACTGGGTGACCTCTAAGAACAACAGGACATGTGCGAGGAGATGGTGAAGGACCAGTGATGCCTCCACCTGGTGGTCTGAAATTACAGGACTCACACAGCCCTCGCCAAGGACCTCAACATCATTGTATCTTAGTTCATTCTAGAAAGTTCTTTCTTGTATTCCATCCCAGCTGACGTGGAAGGAGGAATTCTGAAGGATTGTGCAGACATCTATCATAAGAACAACTGACTTTCCTTATGTTGAAATCAGTCTTCCTGACGGTTTTTCTTGCAGAGCTGAATTACTGTTCTTCGAACTACTAGAAAACAGCATATGTGCTGGAGAATTTTCTGTCTTTAGCATTGATGTTTCTCATTTCTTTCTCAGCTACACTTTCTGTCTCCCCTTACCCCACCCTGGCACATGTTTACAGAGCTACCCCTTTGTGTTAACAAAGTCTATTCTTACTGAAGACACAGATTTGTCACCCTGTGGGGGCCTGGCCATGGTGGGGCAGGCCAGCTCAGTCAGGCATGGCCATGACTCCACACAAAGACAGGCTGGGCAAGGGCCATATGGACGGCCGGAGTGTCTCATGAACAGGCTGCAGGGGCGACTACACAGTAGCCAGACAGAGATGCCATGGGCAAAGGGGAGAATGTGCCAGAGTCTAATGGCGGGGGCCTGGAGAGTGTGTCCAGTGTCCAGGGTCTTTAGATAGTAATCCAGACAGAAAGTCGGAGAAAGATTTACTAAGATGAACTAAGTCTCCAGTTGCAACTCCAACCTCTAGACATCAGTGTGGTCCAGAGGGTTTCCTCATAGAGGAGCTGAATTAAAGATACGAGGCAGTTTTAGGCAACATGAAGATGGAGGCACATGGGGACTTTTGCATACAGGCTTATATGGCCTGGAGCAGGGCCCCCAGGACTGAGCCAACGAGCCGAGGACTCAGCCCGAAGTCTCTGACCTGGGCATGTGAGCCCACACGGGGCAGGCCTCCGCCTCCAGGGGACAGGAGTGCTGGAGCCCAGCAGATACCCACGAGCAGGTGCTGGGAGGTACCCATTCAGAGGCAGAAGCCTCCCACCCTACTTACACTTTCTTTGGGTAGCATACCTCTGCCTTGTAAAATTGCTAACTCAGCCCAAAGGGTTTCCATATCAGGCCACTCATTAAAATTACCTAGAGACAAAAACAAAACAAAACAAAACAAAAACTGTTCCCAAACCTACCAGACCAAGCAATCAGAATCTCTGTTGAGGTCTGCTGAGCAAACTCCCTCATTTGAAATTATTTAAAAATCATTCACTATTCACTGAGTTCAGGGTTTTTTTTTAAAGGAACTATTAACCTTGATAATTGAAAAGACACACACTTAATAATTTTTTCCTGGAATGTCCTGACCCACAGGAGTCAAAGCACCTCATGAACCTTGTAGGGACAATACTTTGTGAGCTTAGAGCCACCCCTTCTCCCATTTACCTCTGCCTGCCTGAAATAAAGCAGAGAATGGCTCCTGGTGCATGAAGGAGTAAGTGAGTACCCTGAGGCACCCCTGATAAAACACAAGTTCTATTGGTTTCCATGTGTTTGTGCCCCTTCCATTCTGATGGAAAGCGAGTGAAAGCTCCTCCCTGGCCAGGTGCTGGCTCATTCATCGCTGGATGCCCAAGGCTCAGAATGTGCCCTGTTGCAAACAGTAGGTGCTCTTCTGAGAGTAGAGATAGTTCCAGGCACCACTTCTGGCCTAGATGCAAACCCCCGGTGTGAAGAGGGGCAGGTGAGAGTGTGGAGTGCTCAGGACTTACAACAGCCAGAGAGGCAGCAGCTGGGGCGAGGTGGGCAGCCGGGCAAAGCATTCTGGGCTCTTTGGAAACAAACAAAAGCAGAGAAAAGCAGTACTCTGCCAGAACAGTTGGAATAGCATATCAGTTCCCTAGCACAAATGTTATCCTACGCTGCTGGAGACGGGAAGCCTGACGCAGGTCTCATGGGGCTACAGTCAAGGCCCTTCGGTCCAAGCTCCTTTCCATGGCTCCAGGTGGATCTATTTCATGGCATTTTCCAGCACCTAGAGGCTGCTGAATTCCTTTGCTCATGGTCTGCTCCTCCATCTTCACAGCCAGTAACGGTTTGCGAAGTCCTTTTCATGTCTACTCTGACCTTCCTTTGCAGAAACCTTCTCTCCTCTCTCTCTTTGTCCCCTTGCCACTCTTCCTGCCCCTCATGATTACAGTGAGCCCACCAGGCAAACCAGGATAGGCTCCATGTCTTAAGTCAGAGAAGGAGCAACCAGAATGACACCTGCCACCTTAATTACCCTCTGCTCTGCAATGTCACACGGTCACAGGTCCTGGGAATTAGGATGTGGGCCTCTCTGGGGTCTTTTCTCCCTACTGCAGTTAGTAGGTGTGTAAGACAGGCTTGCATGATCAGGCCGGGACCCAGGAAGAAAGAGGAAGCCCCCTTAACTGGGGGCAGAGGCTTCAGTAACACTATTGAGCACACTTTTCTTTCTGTGCATCAGACCATATGTTGGGCTGTCTCATCAGATTTTCCCACTATCCTGGCAATAAAAGTCTTTGATCTGGAATATTCTCTCCCACTTTACCAATTACTGACTTCTCTGAGATTTAACTGTGTCATCAAAGAGAGGGATATTGTCTGCATCTGAGAGCTGCACAAGCACCTCTTATAAATCACACAGCCTAGAAAGTGGTTCTGAGTTGAGAAGACAATGGCAAAAATAGCCCAACATCTGTGGGGATTGGAACCTGTTCCCAGGATGGGAATACACTGGCATTTTGTTACTCATTAAGTGTCAAAATAGAGCAGGGTTTGGGGTACCTCACATGGCAAGCTGCACAGCAAATGACATTTTATGTAATGTGACTTCATACGTTCTCAGGATGAGATGCTACCAGAATTACCTCGCTGCTAGAAAATGCACAGAGCCTGCTATTTGCTAATAAAACAAAAGCATTGCATTAGTAAACAGTGGCCCTCACCACCCTGTAAAGTTCCCCTGCTCTTTCAGACACCATTGCCTCCTGGGCTGACTATTGAGGGTGGAATATGGTATGTCCTGCCTCTCAGCTGACTTTACCATGGAGACTTGGCGAAAGTACCCACAGCCTGTCTCGACAGGCAGGATGAGGTGCCCAGCATGGCCGCGCAGCCAGAAGGTGCCTCGTCGGAAGCAGATTCGCTTCGGGAAACTTCCTCCCAGGGTGAAAGCTCTCTCCTTGGCACCGTCTTCACTCTCTGGGCCTCCCTTCCCACTAGCTCATTTTTGCCCCCAAAAGAAGTTAAAAACTAACGAGCAAATAAAGGCCAACGACAACGCCCCCAGTCCGCTGCAGCATCAGGGCAGGACAACCAGCCCCCTTCCTGAGTGGGCTGCCCCGTGCACTGCGCCCTGTGAGCCACCCTTCCCCACCCATGACAGCGCAGGAGGGGGGTGCCCGGTGCCCACGTCTCCGGCCTCTGGGCCCGGCGCGGGG
The DNA here is from genome assembly GCF_030020395.1 of Manis pentadactyla. Taxonomy (NCBI): domain Eukaryota; kingdom Metazoa; phylum Chordata; class Mammalia; order Pholidota; family Manidae; genus Manis; species Manis pentadactyla. The sequence continues at coordinate 135,737,428 of NC_080020.1, forward strand.
CTTCCCGCCTCCCAGCACTGCTCTAGGCCCAGAGGTGGCCCGAGGGGCCCTGGCGCTGGAGGCCTGGGAGGACACTGTCCTCATGTGCACATGCCAGACCAGGAGGGAGACCACCTGCGCACAAGCCATGCATGCCACATACACACCGCGCACTCATCACACCACATACACACACCTGCACGCACACACCACACACGCCACATACACACCTACTACACACAGGCCCCACGCAGAGCACGTGTACCACACACACAGACCACATGCACATCACAACTCATGCACACACACTCACCCCCTTTGGAAGGATGCATGAGTAAAAAGAGTGAGAAAAGACTAGGTTTTAAACTTAGATCCAAATGAGAAATTGGCCAAATTCCTCCTAAACTGACTTTTTAGCATAGGGCTATTCCACAGCCCTATCATACTTCATTCCAGAAAGAGTTTTGCTCACCAATAATTATCACAAATCACACAGAAGAAAAAGAAATAATTGTAATTTTGATCAAAGGCAGATATCCTATCCTTTCTAAACAAAGGATGTATTTTGTGTTCCAGAAAATAATGAAGTCTGGTCAGGTGCTTTCCTTCTGCTGACTTTAAAAGATAAATGGCTTTTGTGCCGGTAAATTTCCCCCTATGAGATCTTAACTGTGTCTCAGTGATAACAAATGCTACTTACATTTTTCTCTAGGTTTTAGGAAAAATGTTACAAGGCATTCCTTTCCTCCAGAGCTCAGACACTGTCACACTTTCCCCAGGAGAGACAAAAGAAAGCAAGCATTGGAGACATTTATCCTGACAGGGAGAGGGACAGAGACGACTGAGCTGTATGCTCAAATGTTCAAAGCCTTTCAAAGGTGACAGCAAATCTGCAAACACAGGCCACAGACCTGTCACCTGCCATTGTCCAGACGGTGCACAGCAAACATTAGAAATGATCATACAGGAAAGAGAAGCTGTCTTTCTATCCCCTTCACCTGATTTAAGCACCACCTTGAGTCAAAGGATCATCAGGAAGGTGGCATTCAAACAGTCACATGCAGCCCGTGATTCAAAACCTGCCTCCGGGGGGATGGTGGCAGAGCCATCACAAATAGGATCTGTCTCTTTCGGTTCTGGGGATAAAAAAAATTATTCTGTGGCCTCTCTTTCCTTCTGGGAGTCTAGTGTAGAAGCAACATTGAATCATTAGACGTTATTGTCCAGGGAAAAGGCATGAGGTGGATTTGTGCCATCCTCAGCACTTACTGTGGTGCACACAGCAGATGTGTTGGGATGGCAGGAGGGGAGGAAGGGGCGTGGGATACCGTAACAATGTAACGATGTTCCCGACCACCAACGTCTTTCTTAATCAAGCCATCCTTCATTCAAAAATGTTCACAAACTATAATTATGAAACTCTCAAATCTACATTTAAATTCTATCCTATCCCTTGAGAATTCCCACGAACTTCTATGTGTGTGTTGGGGTGTATTGGTGGGGAGGGAGACCTCGATATTGCCCGCAGCTCCTAGCAGGATTTGGGAGCAAGTGCCCCAAGCTGCATCTGGTTTGGGGAGGAGGACCTCTCTGGACTTTTCCCTCTTCTGCTCCCTGAGGGCCAGATTTACCCAAGGACAGAGGGCTTGCTGAGACGCTGACTGGCCCTCAGCAGGCACCCACTGCCTGCTGCCAGGAGCCTTGGCTCCTTTCCTCCATCTCAGATATGTCCCCAGCATTGCCACCTCCCAAGAAAACACTAAATTTCTGCTTTTTAAGGAAATCTGAAGACACAGATTTCCAGGTGTCCAAAAGCTGTCCCGATTCCTGGGGATGATTTTGTGCAAAGGAGTGTCTACACCATTGACTCCGCTGGCCTTTCTGCCTGACCACCAACTCATTTTCTGTTTCAATTCAGTGTGGAGGCAAGTGGGTATGTCCTGTTTATGTGTGGATGACGAACAGTGAAATAATCATACTCAGATACACTTGGCTGCCCCTCTAGCTCCCTCGCTGGTTCCCTTTATCAGAGTCTCTGCTTCAAATCCAGGATGGGAGCAGAGATCCAAGAGAGGAGAGTGAGCTGGTGACCCCGACACTGATTCCAAAACTCCCTTTTCATGGTTTGGACACCTGCTCCTGGTACCAAAGAAATGTCCTTATTACTAAGAATTACTGGTTCCACTTAGGCAGTATCAGGGATCATCTTCCTTCTGTGTCTGCTGCTGTTACAGCCACCGAGGGCTGAGCTCTGAAGACAGGACAGCACAAATCAACCTGTTTATTAGAACGTCCCTCTTCCATTTCTGACGCATTCCACGAGCCTCCATCTTGCCAACACCCCTGTCTCTCTCATGAATTTTGCTTCCATTATTGCCCTACAACATGTGTAGAATTAAACAGCTTAGTCCAAAGAGAGATTTTGTCTCAAAAATTGTATCATTTACCCGACTGGGAAGTGGGGAAATAGTGAGAAAATTAGGAAGACAAAATTAATTTCTTCATTGGCTATTTCATAAGATTGTAGAAACCTAGTGCCTAAAAGCAGATGTTTTAAGGCTGTAATTAATCAGATGGCAAATAGCAAACCCAGATAGATGTTCATTATCAAAGCGAATGACTGAAATTGTTTAGCAGACACTTAGACCCACACTGGGGGTGGTTTTCTTTTTAAAGGCAACTTTGGGAATTGGAGAATAAAGGGGGATTTGGATAAGGATGGCTACCCGTGCTCTGTGTCGGGGTCAGCTGCATCCCGCCGTGTCGGGGTTACAGTTTAGTTAGTAGATGGTTTAGCCCACAGCCAGAGCGGGCAGTTTGAAGCCAGCTCAGCTTGTGCTTAATGCCCCGCACCTCAAGTGTGGACCCCAAATGTTTCCTTTTCCACTTCTGGCCCTTTTCTGCTGACACAGGGTCCACTTAGCTCACAGGCAAATGTGGTTCAGAATATCAGGGGACTGAAAACTGGAAGACAGCTTCAACAAATGACCGGTGGAGCCAGAAGAACATCGCCTCGGCCTGCCATCCTTCAGACAGGCAATTACAGGGTGTGCCCACTGCCCTGGAGCTTCCAGAGTAAAGTTTGCAGCAGCTGGAGCAAAGAAGATGAATATGTTCTCAAAGAGTCCCTTTCTTTTTTGTATTTCACTTGCAGTGCATGTTCTTTATAGAGGAAGTCTGCGCAGGACGGGGGCTCGCTCGTCATGCCGGGAGAACCACGCCTTCCGTGCTCTTCCTCCTGGAACAAGTCTATGCTCAATACACTCACTCTGGCGTAGGAGACACAACACACAGGACTAACAGAAGCCCTAGTTCCAGCTACTAAGCTAGACGAAATGTTTTAGAAATTGAGCTTTTGGCTCAAGCTCTTCGCTCAGAAAATGTCATTTCATTGATGACAGTTCCAGGAGTTAAGGGAACGAGTGGCCCATTTCATATTCTGCAGTGTCAAATTCCAATGCAAAGTTAAAAATCAGGCCCACAGAAATATGCTTCCATGATGTGCATAGCACACAACTTTGACACATCTTTTTTAAACACTTAAAGGGCAAGTAAGAGGAAAAAATAGCAGCATTACTCATTGTTGCTAATTTGTGTTTTATAGCCTGTGCTTTTCCTGTGGATTTCCCAGGAAGAAGGAAAAAAATTCCTGAACGCTGTAAAACGCAGTGGCTTTTTCATTTTAGAAATTACTTTTGTTATGCAAAACATAACCATACACACTAATAGAATGTACTACTAACCGGCATGTAGTTAATGACCCGCACAGTGACAACAACTGTGGCATTTCCTTCATCTAGTCCCCTCTCCCGCCACTCAAGGGTGGATTTCTAAAAAATGGAAATTTCGAATAATACCTACCACATATGGGAACTGTTGTCAAATTGCTCCTAAATTTGTTTTTACCTACTGACCCTTTCACAAATCATATGTAAGATGTCCTTGTTTTTCTGCATATCCTTGCTAAACTTTGTATTATTAGATTTTTTTTAACTTTGCTAATAGGATGGATCCTAAACTTGACATGCCTGAGCACCCCATGACCAGCTGGCTCTACTCTCTGCTTCCCCTTTCTTGGGGTGCTTCCCCTCTGCACGGAAGGAAGGGGAGCCTCTCACTCATCCTGTCTTCCCAAAGTGCATGGCTTTGAGGTGTGCAAGCCAGAGGCACCAAACCCAGGTGTGAGTCAGACATGCCACTTCCAAGGAAAAGGCACATGAGAGGAGGGCAGAGCACCTTCAGCAGGAAACACTGATGTGTCCGACCTTATGTGGTCAGACAAAGAGGTCACACTAAGCTCTGTCCTCTCTCTGCCATTTCTCTAGCTAATCCACCTCTGTCATCGATATCTATCCATCTATCATACCTACCTTTCTATCTATCTATCTTGGAAATAGAATTCAGAAGTGATAAAGCTGGTGTGTGAATCTCTATTATGTTCATTCGAAATAAAATGAATTCAGACTATCTTCTGAAAGGCTGTCAGTCTGATTTGGTGAACGTGAGGAGGAGGAAGACTTGTTGTCAGTCTGACTGTACAGGTGCACATTGTCCTTTAAGGAATGAAGTAAACTTGCACCTCCAATAGTTTGGTAAAAATAGATGTGATCCTCATACACAACACATAATGCAGTAAGTATATGTCCTTTACATATTTAAAATATGTTAACAAGTGTTAGATGTTTATATTAAGACAGATGTTTGAGCAGACAGTAGTGTTCCTTTAGTTTAAAGGCAATGCAAACAAAAAATGTTGAAGGTCTGTGGTCTACAGGATAATCCTATTTCTTTATAAATTATATGAAGGCCATATAATCACACATAAATTCTTCTCTGTTCATTAAAGGTAGAAATTTATGCATTAATGTGTTCACCTTGTTTTAGACTTTGTGAAACCCCAGTGGTGAACCTATAATATGAATTACAATCTTGCCAATTCAGAAAGGCTACCTGTAGTAGAGTTCTCCAGAGAAGAAACAAAACCAGCAGGATATACACATGAATGTATGTATGTACAAAGGGAGAGAGAGAGAGAGAGAGAATAGGAGACAGACTACCAATTTAAATGTTAATCTCATCAGGAAAGAATGCTCACAGAAACACCTACAATGTTTGACCAAATATCTGGGCATCCTGTAGCCCAGTCAAGTTAAGGCATAAAATTAACCATTATACTGACTATATTCTACACTGATGTATTTCTGTTACTAAGTAGCAGAAACAGCACTGGGTAAGGATTAGTAGACCTCAGACCCAGTTCCAGTTCTGTCATTAATGAAGTGATGACCTCATGTAATCACTGAAGGTTTCTGAGCCTTTGTTTCTTCATCTATACAAGGAAAAAAATATTTGTGTTTCCAGTATCATAAGGGTGTCATATAGAGCTTTGGTGAAAATCCAAAATTGCTTTGTAAATCTTATTATAAAAATAATGATAGAGAGGCGGAGCCAAGATGGCAGCATGAGTAGAGCAGTGGAAATCTCCTCCCAAAACCACCTATATTTATGAAAATATAACAAAGACAACTCTTCCTAGAATAGAGACAAGAGGACACAGGACAACATCCAGACCACATCCACACCTGCGAGAACCCAGCGCCTCGAGAAGGGGGTAAGATACAAGCCCCGGCCCCATGGGACCCGAGCGCCCATCCCCCCAACTCCCAGCGGGAGGAGAGGAGTCGGAGCCAGGAGGGAGACGGAGCCCAGGACTGCCGAACACCCAGCCCCAGCCATACGGACCAGAGCGCAGACACAGTGCGTGCCCAGGGGGCCCTGGATGCTAGGGAAACAGGGCAGCAGGACCGGTGAGCGGGTGCCTGAGGCTGGCGCCTGAGGACAAAGAAAAGCGAGCGGCTTTTTTTTTTTTTTTAATTATTTATTTAATTTTTTGTTTTGTTTTGGCGAGTGCTTTTTGGAAGTCTTAAAGGGGCAGGGCGGGACACTTAATCCAGAGGTAGGGAATCCGGGATCTCTGGGCACCCTAACCCCTGGGCTGCAGGGAGCAGGGAGGCCCCTTACAGAGATAAATAGCCTCCCAGCACCTCCCCTTCCAACCCGGCTCCACCATTTTGGAGCAGCCACCCGAGCCAGGCCACGCCCACAGCAACAGCGGAGATAAACTCCATAGCAGCCGGGCAGGAAGCACAAACCCTGTCTGCGCGCAGCTGCGCAGCACAAGCCACTAGAGGTCGCTGTTCTCCCAGGAGAGGAGGGCCACAAACCAACAAGAAGGGAAGTCCTTCCAGCCGTCACTCGTCCCAGCTCTGCAAACTATTTCTATCACCATGAAAAGGCAAAATTACAGGCAAACCAAGATCACAGAGACAACACCAGAGAAGGAGACAGACCTAACCAGTCTTCCTGACAAATAATTCAAAATAAAAATCATAAACATGCTGATGGAGATGCAGAGAAATACACAAGAGATATGGGATGAAGTCCAGAGGGAGATCACAGATGCCAGGAAGGAGATTACAGAAGTGAAACAAACTCTGGAAGGATTTATGAGCAGAATGGATAATATGCAAGAGGCCATTGATGGAATAGAAACCAGAGAACAGGAACGCATAGAAGCTGACATAGAGAGAGATAAAAGGATCTCCAGGAATGAAACAATATTAAGAGAACTGTGTGACCAATCCAAAAGGAACAATATCCGTATTATAGGGGTTCCAGAAGAAGAAGAGAGAGAAAAAGGGATAGAATGTGTCTTTGAAGAAATAATTGCTGAAAACTTCCCCAAACTGGAAATACACAGAACTCCCAACAGAAAGGACCCAAGGAGGACAACACCAAGACGCATAATAATTAAAATGGCAAAGATCAAGGACAAGGGAAGAGTTTTAAAGGCAGCTAGAGAGGAAAAGGTCATCTATAAAGAAAAACCCATCAGGCTATCATCAGACTTCTCGACAGAAACCTTACAGGTCAGAAGAGAATGGCATAATATATTTAATGCAATAAAACAGTAGGGCCTTGAACCAAGGATACTGTATCCAGCATGATTATCATTTAAATATGATGGAGGGATTAAACAATTCCCAGACAAGCAAAAGCTGAGGTAATTTGCCTCCCACAAACCACCTCTACAGGGCATCTTACAGGGACTGCTCTAGATGGGAGCACTCCTAGAAATAGCACAGAACAAAACACCCAACATATGAAGAATGGAGGAGGAGGAATAAGAAGGGAGAGAAGGAAAGAATCTCCAGACAGTATATATATAACAGCTCAATAAGTGAGCTAAGTTAGGCAGGAAGATACTAAAGAGGCTAAACTTGAACCTTTGGTAACCACAAATTTAAAGCCTACAATGGCAATAAGTACATATCTTTCAATAGTCACCCTAAATGTAAATGGACTGAATGCACCAATCAAAAGACACAGAATAACTGAAGGAACAAAACAGCAGCGGAATCACAGAACCCAAGAATGGACTAACAGGTACCAAAGGGAAAGGGACTGGGGAGGATGGGTGGATAGGGAGGGATAAGGGTGGGGGAGGAAGAAGGGGGATATTAAGATCAGCATGCATGGGGGGGTGGGAGAAAGGGGAGGACTGTACAACACAGAGAAGACAAGTAGTGATTCTACAACATTTAGCTATGCTGATGGACAGTGACTGTAAAGAGGTTTATAGCAGGGACCTGGTATAGGGGAGAGCCTAGTAAACATAATATTCTTCATGTAAGTGTAGATTAAAGATAACAAAAAAAAAAGAAAGAAAGAAAGAAAAGGGGCATGACTCCATGATAGGATAAAACTAACTGTAAATCAACGATTAATGCATGCTTTAAATATCCTTAATTTCGATCACTTAAAGGGTGTCAGATGATCGGCTATGGAGGTACACTTTTCTTATAATATTCCTTTCTCTTAAAAAACAAACAAACAAACAAACAAAAAACACTTCCTGTGTGGTGACCTCCAATGAGTTCTACACAATGTTATAAAGGGCATATCAAAGTGTGGGCAAAGGGTCTGTTTGTGTTTATATAGAGGATCAAAGCCTAATTGGGCTACCCAGAAAATGAACTAAGATATGATATGAAGAAGAACTTCCAACATCAGCACTCTCTGGAAGAGTCATACCAGAAGATGATCATCAAAATCCTCAACAAAGATCTAGGCGATGCTGCAGTTGTAGCTGCATTCATCCCACTGGTTCCTGGACTTGCCATTGGAGTGAAGAAGGAGATATCTAAGCTGGCCTGTGCATACAGTAAAAAAACAAATTTGACTGGGTCTACACTATTGGAACTCAACCAAGAATTAGGAGAAGTGCAAGTTGTAGCGCTCCAAAATCTTACAACTACAGACTATCTACTGTTAAAAGAACATATGGGATGTGAACAATTCCCAGGAATGGGCTGTTTTAATTTGTCTGATTTCTCTCAGACTGCTCAAGTACAGTTGGACAATATCCATCACATCATAGACAAATTTTCACAAATGCCTAGGGTGCCTAACTGGTTTTCTTGGCTTCACTGGAGATGGCTGGTAATTGTAGGTCTGCTTTGGTTATGTAGCTGTATTCCTATTATGTTAATGTGTGTGCACAATTTAATTAGTAGTTTAAAACCTATACATGCTTATGTTACTCTACAAGAAGATATGTCAAAGAAATAATCAATCTTCCCATGTTTTCTTCCGTCTGCTACTTCTATAGCTTTTCTTCTTCCTTCCTAATTACAACCCTTAAGTAGAATTCGTGCCTCATAACGAAATTACGGAGTATCATAATTCTTCCAAGTGGTAAAGATACCTCAAAACAAATGTTGGGCATAAAAGCCACAGGGCATAAATCTGCAAAGAAGTAAAAAGCTAACCTTTTCAAACAATATTGCTTCTCTCTCACTTACCAACTTTACATTTCCCTGTATGGCCCCGGAAGATGACTGGTTAGCCAGAGACGAGTAAGATTCCTCAAGGGAGGAACAACCTAAGACAGGCACAGTCACAGGGGGGTCATCAGGTGAGAAATTGGGGATCAACAGAGGTGAGGCTTAGAACCTCACCCCCCCCTGTTTTGAGAGAAATCTTCTGCATCCATGGATGTTTTGTTGCCCTTGTCTAGCTTGGATTAATACTTAGTCTATAGGCACACACCTGATCATCTACATTTGCCCTATGTTTTCTACCTTTATCTTGCATCTACCTACCACTTCAGCATTTTATTAATAATAATAATAATAATAATAAGGGAGAAATGTGGGATTCACATATAAATCAAGTATAAAAATGAAACGAATAATCATAATTGACCTGATTGTTTATAGTTCATAATGCGTGATCAAAACCGAAAGTTTCTGTGATGACTGCCCTTGTACTGTTCACCATGTAAGAACTTATTCACTATGTAAGAATTTGTTCACCATGTAAGAACTTGTTCGTTATGCTTCAGAAGATTGGAGACTGTTGAGAATTAGGCTTGGGGTTGATTAATGATTGTGCATTGAGTCCCCTATACAGAATTTTATTGTTGTTAACAACCATTTGATCAAAAAATATGAGAGATGCCCTCTCAAAAAAATAAAAAATAAAAAATAATGATTGGTTGGTCATTATGGACAGGTGCAAATGAGTGCAATGTCTATGTGTTAATACCATGTAAACAAAATAGTTTTGTTATATTTTCATACCACAAAACATTCTTTCTTATAAACCAGTCAGCTCATCTCCATTTTTACATATTTTGATAATGATTTTTTAATTTTTTCTCCTTCATTCCAGGATGAAGACCTGTATCCTTGGCAGCTAATTTTTCACTCACTGACTATAGGATGATACTCCTAAACCCCTGAATGTAAAGGCAGGACGTTGTTTGGGGTTACAGTTAAGTTAGTAGATGGTTCCAGAATCTCAAATCTTCACAAAGTTCTATCAACACCAGTGCCCACTGAATCTAGCATCTATTTTTCACCTTATTTCTCCAGTGAATTTAGTTTCCTTTAGCACTGAGCATGACAGCCAAGAGTTAAGCAATTGCTAACGGCACTGATTCCTATGAAAAGGCAGCAAAAGACAGATGCTCCTGTTACACTGGACAGATGTTCCCCCCGGGAGATAAGTATCAGCATAAACTTATTTTCCTCTTCCATAACTGAACGTAGAGTGGGTAACATGTCCTATATGACATCTGTTTTCTTGTTTGTGCCTTCTGTTATTTCTGTCTTTTAATGCAACAAAATCTTTCATCTTGCGCATTCATTCCTTTTGTGTGACTTTAATGAACTCTGTGTTAGCGTCACCACCAAAGCATCACACTCTTCTATGAACAGCAAGGGGTAAAGGGTAAAATAATTAGTATCTGTTTTCAGTCCTGCAGTCTATCAGGGTCACCAAGAACAGAGGGGACAGAGAGAAAGCAAGGAGGGGAGGACTCTGCCTGGCAGGGGGCAAACAATTAATTTACCCCAAGCACATCTAAGACTGGAAAATGGACTCAAGAATAAAAGAACATTTTAATTGCTAAGCTTATTTTGCCAGAAGTCCTAACCCTATAGGCACCCAGCCTGGTTTATTTTAATGGAGATACTGTGGTAAACTCAAAGCCAAATAAAATAAATACAGTCATTTGCTTATATTTAACGAATACATTCATTCACTTAATCAAAGATTAAATTTTGATATTAAAAGATGAATTGACAAGAAAATGGAGGAGAAAGACTTGTGAGCCAATGTTGTTGCCACAGTAACATGAGCTTCCTCCCTTTTGCTCTGCTAAGAAGCCCCAGGTATGACTTTCCCCCAAATGTGTTTTTTAAGGAGCCAGTTTTGTTAGTCCTTAAAATAATATTTTCAGTTAGGACCACAGACTAGTAATTAGAGTCAAAGTCCTGAGTATGTTTCAAATACTCCAAAGCAATCAGGAGAAATACAAACAGTGCCAAATTCATTCTGAAGAGGAAAAAATAATAATGTAAGCAATATATGAGCATTGCATAGAGATTTGCACTTACATTTGTAGATTTTTCTGAGCAACCACCCTGTGAATAGGTCACAGCTCAAGTCAGTATCAAAATGAAGAGATGAAGTGGTTATCACAATGTCTTAGTGATGGAGGCCCTACAAAAATCCGAAATCTCCTCAAGGTAACTTTCCATCCCAATTCCTGGCCCTGAAAACATCGCCACAGTCCCTCCTCACAGGCAGACTTCATTAAGAACACGAGGCACAGCATGCATGGTAACCAGTGGAGAAATGCACAGGAAACCAGCATATACCCATGTGCAGCTAGTACAGCAGGCAGCTGGGCTGGTGAACGCACCTGGGCCAACAGCAGAGACTCAGCTGGTCGCATGGACACCTCTTTCAGAGGCACTGGCTCATGCACTCCAGGGCCACCTTTGCATGTATTTGTGTAGGTGACACCCTGAGCGGAGCCTCACCTGTGAGGGACTAGCACAGAAATGAGATGGCCTTTTGCTGACTGCTGAACTAATGGTGCAATTACTTGTCGAAACCTTATTTGTTAAATTAAATATTATTGATTTAAACTAAGTGTTGGGCATTATGAACACAAATGGTTGTGTCATTTGTACACTTTTTAGTCCCTGAAAACAAATTTCTACTTGTACAAAAACTAGAATTCATCTGTAGACTGTGTGGAAACAGGTCGAGTTTCCTACCCACGATTCTGACTTCCACCATACCAGCCCTCCTGGGGGAAGCCCACCCTTGGAAGTTTCTGCTCCCTGTCCCCTACTTTATCATCTCAATTCCAATTCCCCAGGGATGCATTTATCCTGAGCATCGAACATCACCTGCTTGATTCCACTTACAGTGGTTTTAATGGGTTATCTTCCTGGTACATTAGTGGATCAAATAATAGTATTTAAAATCAAAGAGGCCAAAGGGTGAATCTTAACTTTCGAATATTAACTCTCTGACTGTGGATAAATCACTTGGACTTGCCAAGTTTTTGTTTCTTCAACACTACATACTTGTAAGGTTGCTTTGTGTCTCAAAAGGAAAAATGGAATTGAGAATTCCAGCTGGATGACTGATATATATTGATGTTCAAACAGTAACTATCACTAATATTAGTTAATTACTCCTTTTGTATTAATCCACTGATTTTAATGCTTTATTCATAATAAGAATGTTTTTTGCTTCCTACCAATATTTATCCCCTTCCAGCAATTTCACACTGGTTGACAGAGTCAGCCTGTTTCCAAGACAAGGCAACCTTGACTGACCTGTGGCTGGAGGGAGAACTGGGCCCCTGGTGAGTACCCAGACCTCCAAGTAATGAGTGTCTTAGAGTTTAGGGCCAACGTGGGCTCTCCTGGATGTCGCAGGAGGTGGAGGGGTAAACAGCAAACACCTTGTGAGGGCCTGAGAAGGATGGTGCTTTGTACTTTGACAACTTTCCCAGAATGTCTAATGACTCAGTGTCAAGGTTGCAGAGTAGGACACTGACATTATCATAACGGTGGGGGCAGGAAGGTCATCTACGGCAGCATGCTGTGTACATTTCAGTTGGGTAGACCAGGAGAGTAAAGATTGCTTAGGGGGCTTCTGTAATAATGCATGTGTGAGGGAATAGTAATTTAATAAGAGCCATAGAGTGAAATGGAAGAAAGGAGAGAATTATCAAAACTGCATGAAATAGGCTGGAGATGGGCCAGAAGATGATTCAATGATTGGAACCTGAATTTGGACACCAGAGAAAAGTGTGTGCACTTACATATTAAGGAATGTCAGAAGGAGTATCTGATTTTTGACAGAATATGATAAATTTTAGCTGCAATCTATTAGATTTATTTATTTAAACATAGCCACTTCACATATTAAAATGTATGTGCACATGCTTGTCTCCTATGTAGATCAGATTTTTATTAATATACATTAAAATAAATACATGTAAATTTTACTTTAACCATTAAGACTTAAAGATTAGCAATAGCATTAGCTATTTATCTAAAATAATTTATCCTAAAAATTGTTACTCAATTGCCATTTGAAAGTGGCACTTTAGTGTGCATTTTCGTAATAGGGGGATCTTCAGGATGTTGGTGAAGTTGTATTTGTAGAATCATTGTCATGACTAATGGTAATTACACTTGTGATTATCACCGTGATACTGGAGCACTTAACAAGCAAGGTATCACTAATGCAATCCTTTGTCCTCTGTAAGAATTTCTCTCGGTATAAACTGTCAGGATTGTTAAGAGTCTTTTTCTGGACAAAGGATGTTTTCTTCCACCTACTGATAACCTCAGGAATCCCAGTGGAGTTAAGAAAACGCTATCCCACCACTGTGCTTTCAATGAAAATCATGTCCTCTGAGAATCAGCTCCAAAGGCTAGAAAGGAAAATTCCACAGCAAAAGAGCATCACGGCAGAGCAATCACGTAAAGTCTGCATCTAGAGATGGGTCTCCATTCTCACAGAGCTTTGTGGTGTGTGCTCTGGACCTGTTGTATCCTCGCTAAGAATCTGAATAACATGTAAGTTACATCGCTGTGGCTGATTTCCTTGCACTGGCTTTCTTTGCTATAAACATGATTTTCTTCACTGCAGATCCACCCAATCGTAATTATTCAAGTAATAATTTGGATTCAATTTAATGGAAGTATTACTATAGAGAGGCAGGCTCCTAGCTACCGCTAGAGCAAGGTCTGTAAGACCCTGACAAATGATACATAGATTAAAATAGAAAAATAACATACACACCTTAGTTCAGCAAACACATCTGCTAGGGATTCATTCATTAATTGTACAAACTCACAATCCACTGTGCTGTCACAGACCCACATGAGTTCTTTGGGTTCCCCATTGCTGACTAACTAAAGGATGCTAGCATGAGCATCGATTGTATTTTCAAGATTGCTTTCTGCCTTATGCATTTCAGCAGCACAAACCAGGTGCCATAGGTTTTGCTCACAGAATGTAATTCCTATGCATTCAGTGTGGTAGGTACAAAGGACTTAATCATGACTCCAGGGAACAAGGAAACTACAGCCTCTCCTGCTTGGTAGCCCCCAACTTTCTATGGGAACCTGACCTTGCCCAACCTCTGACATTTGTGAGGGGATTTTTATGTGCAGGATAATTAGATATACAACTATATTTAGAAAGAGTTGGAGAACATAAAAATATCCTATGGTATCACATCCCTAGATAAGGTCACCATTATCTTGTCAGACAAAATGTACACTATGTTTTATTTCTATTCAGATAGGAGCCTCTATTTTTTCAAATAGGAGCACTATTTTTTCTCCCTGAAACTTCTGCATTTAAATACTAACAATTGAAGGTGACATACACATCCAGTGATAGCATTGCCTATTGCATTAGAAAGAGTACGATGACAGAGTTGTATTTTATCAAATGCTTATATAAGTGTGATTGCTATTTTGCCAGCATAATTTAAATTGAATAGCTAAATTTTATTTCAATTCAATTCACTTGAGGGAAGAGACACACGTTTTGTATTTAAGTCTGGAGTTCCTAACAGAGCTTTGTACATAGCAATAGCAGAATCAAAATTGAATGAAACTTAGAGCCCTGTATTAGGGGAAATAATAGTTAAGATGAATGCATAGAACATGATTCTTGCCTTCAAGAGTTCATAGCCTTATAGTGAAATGCATTGATCATGGCTTCTAGGGGGGATCTTACTCATCAGTACAAGACTTATGCCCTACAACTTCCAATCACCTAGGCTCACATCGGTAAACTTGGGCCCGTGGACCAGATGCTGCTTAAACCTGTTACTGTGCAGCTTGTGGGCTAAGCATTATTTTTACACTTTAAAAGGGTTGTTAAAAACATACATATGCGATAGAGATCTATGTGGTCCACAAAGCTGAACACATGTACTGTTACCCTTTACAGAAAGCTTCCTGAATCCTGACTTAGAAGATTAGGTCTCCTTCTTTATCACCTGAACTGACATTGCCCCCTTCCCACAGAGTGTGTGCTAATTCACTTTTCACCTTTGTGTTGATTTAAAGAAAAACCAGCAATCCTAACATTTGTCAGTTAAAGGAAGGATTGAATATTGATTGAAATACTTCTTTCAGAAAGGGATGTCATACTTATATTGCTAGTTAAGGAAAACTAATAACTTAATTGGCATAATTCAGTTGAGGTAAACTCCCAATGTTGGTGGGTTGGCATGATGGAAGTGTATTTTTCTCTCTCACGTAGCAGGCCAATGGATGTGTTTCCAGTCCACTGTTTGGTGACACAGGGACCCAGGTTTCCATCGTTAGAAGTGGTCTTCCCTAGGTTCTCTGCATCCTCAGCTTCCAGCTGAAAGGAATGGAACGAGAGAGTAGAAAAGGCAAAGTCTTAAGCACCCCTTGTTTCTTGAACACCCCTGCCCCAGAGGAACACAAATCACTTCCTCCCACATAGTATTTGCAAAAACTAGACTTTGGCTACACTTGTCTGTGAAGGGCTGGTAGATGGAGTCCCTAGTTGGGCCACTAGGGGCGCTCCTCACCCGGGATGGGGGCATGGGCAGCTGGAGGGCACCCGTGGTCTTCCCGACGTGAATCTGTCTCCATCACCTGCATATGTAAACAAAGGACCTAATTTCTCAGTGAAGACATTAGGATGAAAACACATGATTTCACCATATCCTGGCACCCCACTGCACCTCCATTTAAGAATTTAAAAATAATAATATTAAATCCACAAAAATAGCGAAAATAAGACACAAAACAAACCAATAAAAACACAGAGGCTGAAGAATAAATTGATATAATGCTAACTAGCCTGAAGACATAAGAAAATCAAATCTTCACCCTGCAGTGGAAACATACAGAGGATTCCTCAAACAAAGCAAGAATCATGGCCAGCTTCCTCTGTAGGGCGAAATGGCACGTGGGGGGTGCTCATGTGACTTGGTTAGGCTGGAACTACCCCTTACGGTTTTAACAGTGACCAAAAGATACTTTCCTGAGATTTGGGAGACAAAAGTTAATCAGTAACCACTGATCTCTGAAGACGGAAGTAGCTGAAGGACAGACACACCAGATGTACCGGAAGGTTCTAGCTTGTTCTTATTCTCTTCTGTTCCCATCCAGACCGTCTTTCTGACTGTTGACCCCACTGAACAGAGTGGCCCCAGGTCCATCGCCGCATGCTGCTTGTCTGTGGGCCATCAAGGTCTTCAGCCAAAGGCCACCAAGAACTCACTTATACTTGAGCAAGTTGAGTTTGTTACTTACTACAATGAAGAAGCTTGCACACCATGAGGGCAGCTCTGCGTGTCCCACTACAAGGGTGTTAGGAAGAACCCATAGAGGATTTGGTCTTTGGATGGTGATTTGGGGGAGTTTATAAAGTGGACCTCTCCATTGCTTTCCATTGGATGCAGTCAGGAAGTGAGGGTAATTCTGTGATTGGTAGCTTAATGCATCTTACCTACAGGGAGGACAGACTAAAGCAAGAGCAGGCACTCTTATTAGCTGGGAGTCACTCTTATTGGCATTCACATTGTGTCTGTTTGTAGACATGATTAGAGAGTGCTCTTTTGGGTTTCTTCTTTTTTGTCTCAGTCTATCACATAGAGTGGCTTTGTCTCCCAGTGATGTTCTGTGAGATCCCTTGTGTCCAACAGAACACCAAGACCTGGCTGACAGCACCAGGCCACCCCCAGATGTCGGGGCTGTTTGGTCCTCTCTGAGGATGTACAGACGTCTGCAGCAGATCATTCTGCAGACCCCCGACTGCTGGATGAGTTTGGCTTCCCAAACTGACTGCTGGTGTCTCCTCTTATGCACCAGCTCCCTTCTTTAGAGCTTCATTTCTCCAGATTCTCTAATTGTATCAAACCAGAATTCAGTAGTAAATCCCTTATTCCACAATTTGCAGTGTTTCTGCTTCCCTAATTAAATAAGGACTATGACACAGGGACTCAAGTAAGGAAAAGTGATTGAAAGCTGTTTGAGAAATAGGTCTTTAGATACCCCATCTCCAAACCCATGTGTTGAGAGCTGCCCTTCTCAATCATGGCAAATAATGAGCTCATGCTCTTTAAAACAGCGAGATTGTGGACTGGAGGCTTTTAGACATATTCAGAGGCAAGATAAGTTTCTAGAAACAGGAGAATAATTTCAGGATATCTGAGGTGAACACCAAGTCCACCAGTCCCCTTTTCCTACACAGCCATCAAAGCTCTGCAGTCATGCAAAATGCATCTTCAAGAAAGGAGCTGGAGGGATTTGCTCTGTAAGATCTGACCAAATACACACAAGAGGGGATCACTGTTTAAAGTAAAAAAGGACAATAATGATTCAGATCATCTGCTTGATGAACTGACCCCATTATCAGTAAGAATTGACTTCCTTTATTCCTGGTAATTTTCTTTTTTCTGAAACCTACTTCTTCTGAAATCAATCTAGCCATTCCAACTATCCTTCAATTCATGTTAAATCTTTTTCCTTTCCCTTTAGATTTATTTGAGTGACTTTATTTAAATTTTTTGCAGACAGCATATGGTTGGTTCTTACTTTTTCATTCAATCTGCCAATATTTCCCTTTTAATTTGGATGTTAGACTATGTACATTTAATGTGATTACTGATGTAGTTTAGTTAATGGGTGTCATCCTCCAATTTTTTTTCTATTTGTCCATCTATTATTTGTCCTTTTTTCCCTCCTTTAGTACCTTCTTTGTTCTGTTTTCTTTATGGCTGTATAGTAGTTATCAGAGACACCTATCATGTGATATTTTACTCCTTCATATGCTACAAAAAAATCTCACAATGTAGACGTCTAGTTCTCTCCTCCCAGCCTTTATCCCTTTGTTGTTAATATGCTTTAATTTTACCCACATAAACTCTACACTACATTTTCTGTTACTTTTTGTTTAAACAACCCATTATCTTTCAAGAGATGTAAATAACATTTTTAAATGATGTTTTATAGGTATGGCTAACATTACCCTTTCCAGTGTTCTTCATGCCTCTGGGAGCCCCATCCACCTAGTACCCTTTTCCTTTGGCCTCAGGAATTCCTGTGACTTGTCTTCTAATGAGCTGGGTCAGGGTCCCCAGTTGCTGATCTGTCACCCTCGGAGGAAGCAGTCAGAGCTCTCTGCACCTGCCCACCTCCTCGACCGCCCTGCACATTGAATCACTGAACATGAGAGCGAGGGACCAATTGTCATATCAGGTTACTTGTGCCTGCCTTCTTTTTCGAGTGGAAACTGGGGGACTAATTCTCTTTAATGCTTTGTGTGTTTTACATGTTGATAAATCATAGGAAAATGCTTTCCTGAAACGTTTCAACTTTTGAAACATAGATTCCTAGATAAAGAATATGTGGGACTTTTTCTTTAAGTTATTCCTCCTGTTTTTATGTAGTGGCTTAAAATATGAGCTCAAAGAGAGCTAGATGTAGATAGTTCATAGATTTTAACAGCGCAGGAAATGGGGCTTCTCCCCCCTTTGGATCCATATTTTGCAAAACCCTCCGCCTGGAAGTGCTTCCCAGGTCCACCTGCCTTAGCGGACTTGTCCCCTCACTGGGACTTGCCCTGCCTCAGACTGCGGGCGTTCCCTGGACTCAGGGTCCTGCTCCTCTTGGCCTCTCCCTGCCCCCGTGTCCTCTCCCTCCGCAGGGCTCTGCCTCCTCACCAAGACGATGGGGAGCACGCTGCCTCTGCTTCGCACTCAGCTGAGCTCTGCTTGATTTACTCCATAATGACGTGTCCAGTGTTGGTCTTAGATCTTGTAATAAAGGGCTGAGCCTCCTGCTCTGGTGAGGAGGGAGAAGGCGGGCAGGGGAAAGTCCTAGGCAGCGCTGCACACGTAGCCCCATGTAGGAACCCAAACCCAGAGCTACAGGAAGGGCCAAGGGGAGGAATCAAAGCTGGATGCAAAACCAGGACCTGGCGGGTCAGGGAAGATAGAAGAACCTGGTGATTAAAGACTAAAGTGAGATGACAGGACTGAGACCCCAGCAGGCCTCCCCTGCTATGTAACGTAACAGAAAAGTGTGTGTGTGTGTGTGTGTGTGTGTGTGTGTGTGTGCGCGCGCGCGCACGCGCGTGTGCGTGTATATACGTGAGAATTACTGTATTTGTTTCTCGTGGCTAATATTATTGAATATTATTTATAGTGTCCTAATAAGTAACCATAAAGCTGGTGACTTAAACACTCCTTGAAACTTCAAACAAAAGAAATTCATTCTCTTGCATCTCTGGAGATGGAAGTCTGCAATCAGCCTGCCAGCAGGGCTGGGTCCCCGGAGGCTCTGGGGGGCACTCGGTCCATGTCTCCTGGCAATGCTGGCTGTTCTCGGCTGTAGCTGTGTCATTCCAATCTGCCTCCACCTCCACAGGGCCTCTTCTGCTTCTTCTAAGGACACCTGTCAGGAAGTTAGGGCCCACTCTAAATTCACAATGATCTTTTCTCAAGATCCGTAGCTTACTCATATCTACAAAGACCCTTATCCAAAGACAGTGACCTCCACAAATTCTGAATTGGTTTAAGACATATCTCTCTGGGGTCCACCGTCCATCACAATACAATTACTATATTCAGGACACTGTTTTTGAATTCTTGAATTCTGAATGTATTAACTCATTTAATTCTTATGCCAAGTCTTTGACACATGTGGCAACATGAGAACTATTTTACAAACCAAGAATCTGAGGAGTGGAAAGGTTAACCCTCCCGGCATCCCACAACTGTAAGAGCTGCAGCTGCATTGAACTCAGGCAGGCAAACTCCTCAGTGTACACGTTTAGCCCTGTGCTTTTGAAAATACTAGATATTTTTGAGCCTATGCTTTTTCACCTGTCAGATAGACACAGCTACCTTAACAGGATTGCTGGAGGTATGAGCGTAAAGACGCCAAGCGGGGGGAAGCTGCTATGGCTTAAATTACTGATGTTATAAGGGAGTGAAGAGCCTCAGATCAAGGTCAGCTGGGCAAATCCTGGAGGATCCCAGGAGCATTTCATTTTCTGGTGTCACCCAGCGTGGTGCACAGGAGGGCTGGCTGTACCGAAATGGACAGACATGGGACCACCACAGAAGCTGCTTGAGGGAAGGGAGGATTTTTTCCACTCTTGCGTCCCCCAGCACCCAGTAAGATGGCTGCCGCGCATTGTGCAGCCAGCAAGTGTGGGAGTGAATCAATGAGTGAACAACAATATTTTCAAAAGCAGGCACGGTTACTCCATCTTTCTGACTAGTCCCTGTCTGACCATCAAGTAAAATACTTGTCATACAAAGGAATTCGGTCAGGCCAGTCCTTGACTTCCATACTGCACCTCTGCTGTGCCCATGTACCAGCCGCATTAGGCACCTCTCTGTTAGATTCTTCTGCCCGTCTTCCTCACTGTGCTGCCCCTTCAAGGTTGAGATCAGAGGTGGTCATGACTAGGTGTATGTTTATGCAGATTCTTGCCTTTTCCCAGCAGAAGCATGGCAGCCCCGTCACCTCTGATCCTTAGATGGGAATTCTCCCATTAGAATGGGAAACCTGGGAAGAAACAAGGAGGGCCCCCTTCCGGTGAGGCACACAGACGTGGTAGGAGGAATGTGGCATCAAGGTTGTGAGGTGTGGTTTGGGAAGCACAATTTTTTGAGAGTCTTATCTGTGCCAGGCACAGCTCAGATTGTGAGAACAAGACCGGTAATGACAATTGAGTAACAGAGGAGAGGAAGATAGAGAAATGCATAGGTAGATGAAATGATGATAGACAGATGATAGATAGATGATAGATAGATAGATAGGTGATAGATAGATAGATAGATAGATAGATAGATAGATAGATAGATGATAGATAGATAGATGATAGATAGATAGATGATAGATAAATAGATGATAGATGATAGATAGATAGATAGATAGATAGACAGATAGATGATAGATAGATGATAGATAGATAGATAGATAGATGATAGATAGATGATAGATAAATAGATGATAGATGATAGATAGACAGATAGATGATAGATAGATAGATGATAGATAGATAGATAGATAGATAGATAGATAGATAGATAGATAGATAGATGATAGATAGATAGATGATAGATAAATAGATGATAGATGATAGATAGATGATAGATAGGTGATAGATAGATAGATAGATAGATAATAGATAGATAGATAGATAGATAGATAGATAGATAGATAGATAGATAGATGATAGATAGATAGATGATAGATGATAGATAGATAGATAGATAGATAGATAGATAGATAGATAGATGATAGATGATAGATAGATAGATGATAGATAGATTGATAGATGATAGATGATAGATGATAGATGATAGATAGATAGATAGATAGACAGACAGATAGATAGATAGATGATAGATAGATAGATGATAGATGATAGATAGATGATAGATAGATAGATAGATAATAGATAGATGATAGATAGATAGATAATAGATAGGTAGATGATAGATGGCTAGATGATAGATAGATGATACATATAGATAGATAACATATAGATGTAAATAGACTTAATTCTCATTCTGCTACTTAATATTTGTGGAATCTTGCATAAGCTACAGTAACAATCTAAGCTGAAATTTCTGGATAAAATTATTTAAATGCTTATCTCAGGGTTTCTTTGAGAAATAAGTAATTGCATATATGCACACACACATATTTTTGTGCCTATGTATACATAGATATATCTATATTTATTTTTATATATTTGTATGTGGGTTAATGTATATACACACATATCTGTATCTGTATATATTTATATATATGTAAAATATGTGAGTGTATGTGTACACACATGAATCTGTTATCTTCTGTCTCTAGAGAGAGAAGCAGGAGAATGAAGGAGCTGGCCACAACAGATGATAGATGTACCCTCCCTTTCTTCTCAGCTTCTGGGATGTGATACAATGGTAACTACTGTTTATCTATTTGGTCATGTGAGTCCCAACTTTCTTTATAGACCCCTCTCCACCAACAGCATCAGTTTTGGACCACTGTGTAGCCATCTGCTTTCCTAAATGGCCCTAATGACATTCGAGCTTTCTAATAACCCACACTGCTCCTCATCTACCACCCTTGCAGCCAAGTACCCAAGAGAGCTGGGTGGCCCCAGGAGCAATTTCTGAGTCAGCTCCTCCAGCCCTCCATGGGCCATGCTGGGGGCTGTCTGCAGACAGTAATTATCCTGGGCTGCAACCGTGCCCTCATTACAGGCAGAACTCTGGAGGTGAGAAGTCCTGGATTGCAGACTCAGTCTCTTCTTCAGACTTGAACTCAGGGACTGGAAGCCTCTCCATGTGGCTTCTGAAGCTTTGATGGCACTGTTTGCCTCTCCTACCTGAAGACAGCACTGTATGGTGCCAAGACGCACAGCCACATTTCAGTTCATTGAGTTCATTTTCTAATTTGCAAATAAATGATTAATAAAATAAGTTGTGCATATCATATTTTTTTACAGTTCAACTTTGAAATGATAAGTGTTTGATCTGCTTTGAATTAAATAAGGAAAATGGTTGGTGCTGGACCATTCATAGGCAGAGGTGAAGAACATATGTTTCTAATTTTGAGCTAAGAGAAAAGCAAAAATATACAAAATTAGCAAATCTTAGTTCTTGACAACCTCACAGGATATTTCAGCTGAGAAATGAGCATATGGTTCAGGGAATAAAGAAATTAGCAGCTTGGGGGTGGAAATGAAGCTTGTAGGCTCAGAGTTTCGTGACTGCTGTGAGCTCATTCTTTTTATGCTTGGGGCCAATTTTTGAACATTTTCTGCAGATTTTCCCACCAGTAAACAGGTGCTGCTTATCCACGTAGGCAAGGAGCATGGGGATAGATTCATCCCAGCCCACAAGTCCCAGAGGCTGGGGGTAGTCAGTGCAGAGTGTGTCTGTTCCTTCTAGACAGAACCTGATGGATTCTTGTGCCGATGAAGGAAGCTTGCTTCCATTCCCAGGGAGAGCGCCCAGGCCACCTGACTACAGGGACCCAGCCCTTGGGATGCTTCAGTGTTGAGGGCAGGGTTTCTCTGTCTGCCTCACAAGCCCCCAAGGTAACCAGTTCTGGCACCATATGGCTCCCCAGCTGCCTGCCTCTCAGAGCCCAGGAGAAGGAAGGACATTTCTCTGCACCAAGTGTATGGGCAGGGCTGCAGGGCTGGCATTATACACTCTTCAATCCAACAGGAGGAGGAATTTTCCCAGTCACCCTGTGTGGGCTGCTCCAGCAAGCCTCTCACCTTGGGGTCCAGCATAGGCCAGACATGAGAAAGGAGCTCCCACCCCAAGGGCTGATGTGACAGTTACCACATGGTCCCCTGGCCAGAGGCATTCCATCTCCAAGGAGCTTAGTGGAAATCCCAAGGGGCTGAGTCAGACGGACTTGTATGAGGGCCTCGGGTGATCCATGTTGCACTTTACAGTCTGGGGATTGTGAGGAATGGGGCATTGTGGCAGCAGCCCAGGGGTGATCTCTCACAGAGGGGTTGAGCTGGGAGGGGGGCGTTGAGGCCCTTCTACAGAGGCTGGCTGAGCCTGAACCACAGACCCTGCAGGACTATTCAGATCTAATGCTTATCTTCTCCGAACATCTGTATTTTCTCTAAACCTCAGTTCCATTCAGGCCAGGGAAGTCCCATTCTATCTGTCCAGATTCCCCTCTCAGACCCTCCATCACCACCTGAATGGACATTAACTTGAGTTGCTTCACTCCTGAGCTGGGGGTGACTCATCTCCATCCCTCACCTGTATCAAGGTGGTCGCAGGGAGAAGAAAACAAGTGTGTGGGCTATTTTTTCAGGTTTGGTTTCAACCAGGCAGGTTGGTCCAGATGACATGAGGGGGCCTACACCTGTGAGGTTAGCTTTGCCATGAGTGTTGTGTAGACTCTTGATTGAAACAGTTCTGCATATTTGGGATTTTAAAGAAGTGACCCTAGTTGTAGGATGAGAGGAAAGACAAAGAAAAGACCGGAAGGGCAGTGGCTTTCTCCAAGGACAGGGTCAGCATCTGCTCCAGGTGCAGCTAGGGTGGACTGCCTGCCTCAAAGGCAGAGGGTTAGTGTGGGCAAGGCTGGACTCCTTCCTGTTGTCCACTAGCTTACTAATTTTGGAAAATCCCTTTAAGCCGAGGAGTTATGGTCTAGAGAGATTGCAACCTAAAAGATATTTGACTTTTTATTGTTTGCAGTCCTCAAAGTGAATAGCAGTCTGCCATCAGCCCTGGCCCACAGGCATCGTTCCTGACCCTGCAGGCAGGCCTGCTGACTGAAAGTTCAGGTGGAGTGTGCAGGGATGTGAGTGCCTGGCTCCTTAGAAAGGCTAGTGTGCTCTGGCTTTGACATTGGACAAAACAGATCCCCCTTATGTTTGGGACCAGGGTTGGAATCTCATTAGTAACCAACACCAGCCTTCCACCTCCCCCAGCACTGAGCTTTCTACAGTGCTCTTTCCCCAGATCCCATGAGGCAGAAAGGTCCACTTCCCCCAGGCTCTCAGATAAAAAATTCTTATTTCTTCATAGCTGAATTGCATTCTAGTTGCACAGAAGTGGTACATCATCAGAATGACTGTATTGGCTGAAAGTTGCCCTCAAGATTCCCAGTCATATTCATTCAACAATCAAATAATCCTTCATGTGAGATCCATAGACTTGTCCCCACTTCTGCAGGGGCTCCCACTCCAGAGGCTGCTACCATTTCTACTAGTTTTAAAATCTCAGGAGCTGTTTGCTTTCAGTGATTCACTCGACTTTATTTTTAATTACAGTGCAAAGCAAAGCTGTGGTTGAAAGTAACTGATAGTTAATAGGAACATGAGAACTAATATCCAGAATAACCCAATGATGAATAGATAATGTTGATCCAACTTAGCATCGGAGAGTTGAGGGCTTTGTTCTTCTCCCTTTATTCAGGAAAAACTAATCCCATTATAAATACACAGTGGGCTATGTTGAGCCATGTTGTGACTAACATTTTGCCTTAAATTGAGAATAAATTGGCTGTGAAATTTGGCCTGTGTGGCATTCCTTAAGCACATTTTCTGACATAAAGCACTGTACAAAGTCTGACCTTGTGACATTTAACAATATATGGGATTTGTATCACCTGTGATTCCAATCACCGCTGGATTTGGCAATAATTTCAGTTCTGCAAGTGTTATTGATTGAGTTCATCAGCCTCAGTTCTTGCCCTGCTGCAACAAAGAACTGAAAGCAGAGACATAGTAACAAAGCAGAATGAAAGTTTTATTTGAATACACTCCCAGGGAGGAGTGGGCCAGAGTCAAGGTAGACAAAGGCAGGCTGCTTACTGCGAGGCTTCTTTTTATGGGGTTTCTGGCAGGACAGAGAAGCCTTTGATTGATGATCTCTGGCCTTGGAGGCCTGCCCTAATTTGTGAAATGGACACATGGGCTGTGCTCTGATGCTTTCTGTGCTGGTCTTCTGATATTTTCTTTATCTGGGGAGTGTTTGGACATTCCAAGTAACTCCTGGTCCTTGAAACTTCAACTAATT
Source organism: Manis pentadactyla (assembly GCF_030020395.1). Lineage (NCBI taxonomy): Eukaryota > Metazoa > Chordata > Mammalia > Pholidota > Manidae > Manis > Manis pentadactyla. The sequence continues at coordinate 135,762,863 of NC_080020.1, forward strand.
AACTCTGTGAGTCTTTTCTGGCTCCCTGGTTTTACCTGGTTAACTCTCTGAGCCTCTTTAGTGGGCTCCACTGGCTTTATTCTCCCTCCACCCACTTATGTCTACCTTTCTGCTTAACACAAGGGGCCATCAGCTGGGTACCTGAGGCTACTATTTCTGGGAAAATTCCACGTGAGCTTTTTGAGTCTCATGTCTATTCCAAATCTTCTTAACTTATTCTGTTCTGCCTGCTGTAAGTTTCCATGAGCTCCCTTAGGTAGTACAGCTGAATTATTGATCACAATTTTCTGGGAAAATCCCCCAAAACTCATTGGCTAAAATGACTTCCAACCCATGAGCCCAGCCTGCAGTCCATCCCACTTACAGGCTTGGGAAAATCCTAATGCAATTCATAATGTTCACTTCCTGGGATTCTCAGTAACAAAGAAAACTTTTACAAGAGATTGACATGGAAAGGGAACTAAACACTTAGCTGTGTTTTCCACCCCATCCTCACCATTAAAGCTCACTGGTGTGATTTGTCTCATTGTTTTTGCAGAAGCATGGGTGGATCTTGAAACAGTTCTGTAAAACATGTTCTGAAGCTCATTGAGCCAGTGGACTTCTCTCTCCCAGCTCTTCTAAATGAGCTACTGGAAGGAAACTGTATTTTGAAAATCACAAGACTTGGTGGAAAACTGCCCTTGGAGTTTTTCTCATTACCCAGTGAAACCAATTATTGTGTAACTGAGCCACAAAGATTGCCTTTTGGCCATCACAGGGAGCCTGATCCTGTGGGAATGGTAAAGCCTTCTTGGACTGCAAGTTAAGTTTTTGTTTGTAAGAACTGCTGGAGATTTTAAATATAAAACTAACTTGCCCTCCCATTTTGTGTTTGAAATGCATTCTTATTCTGCTATGTATATTATCTTAAGTATAGAAAGGTCACTAATATCTACTCCTGCATGTCTTTGTTTCAAAGGTAGGCAAGAATCTGAAAAATCTTCTCCGATTAAAATACAAAATGAATGTAGGAATTGAGGTTCAATGTTCAAGATAAATAAATCTATGTGATCAATCCACATAAGAAAAATGAAACCAAAATACTTTCTACTTGCAGATGTCATGATGTTAACTATTTTATAAAAAGTTAATGCTACATAATACATTATGAGGTCCTTTTGATTATAGAAATATTGGTTTTTCTGTTGTGTTATTAAATTATATTTATTTCAGAATGTTTCACTTGTCATTTTTTTAGTGAGGCTCTAAATTGTCTCTGATAATTGAGAAGCAGAAAGTTTTATGTGATACATCTGAGTCTGCAGTTATATAATTGATCACTATGGTTCATCCTTGAGGGAGTGAGGAGCACGATGCTTATATGCCAATAACGGAGGTTAATCCATTCATCCAATTAAAAACATGTGTCCAGCTACTTTGTCATGGGCATTGTGCTCAGAGTAAGGCAAAAATATGGGGGGGCACAATCTGCCCCGGGAGAAGCTCTTCATCTACTAACAAATGACTTTAAAAGAAAGTTAATTAGGGAACATAAATGCAGTGATAGCTCCGCATGTCTATTTTAAAAGGGAAAACCCAGGGCCAACATGGAGTCCCTCCTGCTAGACCAGGCCACCAAACCAGGACTTAATACCTAACCTGACTGTAGTTTCAACCTCCCCCAAAAATGTTAGTCAGGAATATTCTGGTCAGCCTCAATAAGATTAAGACAAGCAAGAATTTTGTCCTTCCCCTTAATTCTCTTTGGTACCAAGGTGTATATCAACCCCAACCCTTCTTTTTTAACATCACATATTTTATGTAAATGTAATGTATCTATCCTTTGAAATTCTGTCTTTCTTGCCCGGATATAAAATTATCTGACTGCCGCCCCTGGGAAGACTCCTACCCACAGAAACTGTGTCTCCCAGGCTGGTCCTTAATTCGGCTCAAATAAAACTCTATCTTTATTTCAAGGTGATTCTAGTGATCTTTTCTTAAATATACCTGGATCAGAGCAACCAACTCCCAGGGACCAAGAAAGGCAGAGAAAAGAAAGGTATCCAGAAAGTGTATATTTCATCAGAGTGAAATGGGCAAAAATTTTAAACTTTATCTGGTTGTAACTGAGATACCTCTGACAGGTTTTAAGCACAGAAGTAACCATATAAATACTAATGTTTTTATTATCAAATGATTACCATGGGACTTGTTCTGACTTCATATTGGGGAAGAATTTTCAAAAGTTATTCTCTATATTTTTCTATAATAGTGTCATATTTCTGTTATTTATGTTCTGATCCTTAATCCATCTGGAGGTATTTTTTAACTTAGTCTGAGTAATGATATTTAACTTAATCTGAGAACTTTATTTTCTTTATAGGGTGAGCGACATTTTCCACCAACCATGTGTGATAGGGGTACATTTTTCTATTCCTTTATGACAGGATTTCTCAGTCTCAGCACAACTGACATTTGGGGCTGGATAAGTCTGTTATGGGAGCTGTCTGTGGTTGTGGAATATTTAGCATTATTTCTACCTTCTACCTTCTACCTTCTGCCTGCTAATAGCACATTCCCTCCCCAGTTGTGACACCAAGAATGTCTTCAAACTGCCGAATGTCCCCTGAAGGATAAAATCACCTCTGGTTGAGAACCACTGCTCTAAGCTTACCACTCTATCCTCAAGTTTGGATGAATCTCTTTTTGTTGTCTTTTTCAGAATTATTTTAGTAATTTGGAGACCCTCTTAGCTTTCTACATATTTTTTTTTTAAATAATTATTTTTTATTGAAGGGTAGTTGACACACAGTATTACATTACATGAGTTTCAAGTGTACAACACAGTGGTAGAACATTTATATACATAATTCTAGGTTCCAGCTATCACCCTACCAGGCTGTTACAATATCTTGACTATATTCCTTATGCTATACATTACATCCCGGTTACTAATTTATTTTACCATTGGAAATCTGTCCTTTTTTTTTTTTTTTTTTTTGTGAGGGCATCTCTCATATTTATTGATCAAATGGTTGTTAACGACAATAAAATTCTGTATAGGGGAGTCAATGCTCAATGCACAATCATTATTCCACCCCAAGCCTAATTTTTGTCAGTCTCCAATCTTCTGAGGCATAACAAACAAGTTTTTACATGTAGAACAAATTCTTACATAATGAATAAGTTACATAGTGAACAGTACAAGGGCAGTCATCACAGAAACTTTCGGTTTTGCTCATGCATTATGAGCTATAAACAGTCAGTTCAAATATGAATACTGATTTGGTTTTTATACTTGATTTATATGTGGATACCACATTTCTCTCTTTATTATTATTATTTTTAATAAAATGCTGAAGTGGTAAGTAGATACAAGATAAAGGTAGAAAACATAGTTTAGTGTTGTAAGAGAGCGCATGTAGATGATCAGGTGTGTGCCTGTAGATTATGTGTTAATCCAAGCTAGACCAGGGCAATGAAACATCCACGTATGCAGAAGATTTCTCTCAGAACGGGGGGGTGAGGTTCTAAGCCTCACCTCTGTTGATCCCCAATTTCTCACCTGATGGCCCCCCTGCGACTGTGCCTGTCTTAGGTTGTTCCTCCCTTGAGGAATCTTACCCGTCTCTGGCTAACCAGTCATCTTCCGGGGCCATACAGGGAAATGTGAAGTTGGTAAGTGAGAGAGAAGCCTTATTGTTTGAAAAAGTTAGCTTTTTACTTCTTTGCATATTTATGCCCTGTGGCTTCTATGCCCAGCATTTGTCTTGAGGTATCTTTACCACTTGGAAGAATTATGATACTCGGTAAATTTGATATGAGGCACGAATTCTATTTAAGGGTTGTAATTAGGAAGGAAGAAGAAAAGCTATAGAAGTAGCAGGCGGAAGAAAACATGGGAAGATTGATTATTTCTTTGATATATCTTCTTGTAGAGTAACTTCAGCATGTATAGGTTTTAAGCTACTACTTAAATTGCACACACACATTAACATAATAGGAGTATAGTTACATAACCAAAGCATATCTGTAATTACCAGCCATCTCCAGTGAAACCAAGAAAACCAGTTAGGCACCTTAGGCATTTGTGAAAACTTATCTATGATATGGTGGATATTGTCCAAATGAACTTGAACAGTCTGAGAGAAATCAGACAAATTAAAACAACCCATTCCTGGGGACTGTTCACATGCCATATGTTCTTTTAACAATAAATAGTTTGTAGTTGTAAGACTTTGGAGCGCTACAATTTGCACTTCTCCAAATTCTTGGTTGAGTTCCAACAGTATAGATCCAGTCCAATTTTGTTGTTTTACTGTATGCACAGGCCAGCTTAGATATCTCCTTCCTCATTCCCATGGCAGGTCCAGGAACTGGTGGGATGAGTGCATCTACAGCTGTAGCAGTGCGTGGATCTTTGTTGGGGTTTTTTGATGATCATCTTCTGGCATGAGTCTTCCAGAGGGTGCAGATGTTGGAAGTTCTTTTTCATATCATATCTTAGTTCATTTTCGGGGTAGCCCAATTAGGCTTTGATCCTCTGTATAAACACAAACAGACCCTTTGCCTACACTTTTATATGCCCTTTATACCCTTGTGTAGAACTCGTTGGAGGTTACCACACAGGAACTGCCCTTTTTTTTTTTTTTTTTTTTTTTTGCTATCACTAATCTACACTTACATGACGAATATTATGTTTACTAGGCTCTCCCCTATACCAGGTCTCCCCTATAAACCCCTTTACAGTCAGTGTCCATCAGCATAGCAAAATGTTGTAGAATCACTACTTGCCTTCTCTGTGTTGTACAGCCCTCCCTTTTCTCCTACACACCATGCATGTTAATCTTAATACCCCCCTACTTCTCCCCCCCTTATCCCTCCCTACCCACCCATCCTCCCCAGTCCCTTTCCCTTTGGTACCTGTTAGTCCATTCTTGAGTTCTGTGATTCTGCTGCTGTTTTGTTCCTTCAGTTTTTCCTTTGTTCTTATATTCCACAGATAAGTGAAATCATTTGGTATTTCTCTTTCTCCGCTTGGCTTGTTTCACTGAGCATAATACCCTCCAGCTCCATCCATGTTGCTGCAAATGATTGGATTTGCCCTTTTCTTATAGCTGAGTAGTATTCCATTGTGTATATGTACCACATCTTCTTTATCCATTCATCTATTGATGGACATTTAGGTTGCTTCCAATTCTTGGCTATTGTAAATAGTGCTGCAATAAACATAGGGGTGCATCTGTCTTTCTCAAACTTGATTGCTGCATTCTTAGGGTAAATTCCTAGGAGTGCAATTCCTGGGTCAAATGGTAAGTCTGTTTTGAGCATTTTGATGTACCTCCATACTGCTTTCCACAATGGTTGAACTAACTTACATTCCCACCAGCAGTGTAGGAGGGTTCCCCTTTCTCCACAGCCTCGCCAACATTTGTTGTTGTTTGTCTTTTGGATGGCAGCCATCCTTACTGGTGTGAGGTGATACCTCATTGTAGTTTTAATTTGCATTTCTCTGATAATTAGCGATGTGGAGCATCTTTTCATGTGTCTGTTGGCCATCTGTATTTCTTTTTTGGAGAACTGTCTGTTCAGTTCCTCTGCCCATTTTTTAATTGGGTTATTTGTTTTTTGTTTGTTGAGGCGTGAGAGCTCCTTATATATTCTGGACGTCAAGCCTTTATCGGATGTGTCATTTTCAAATATATTCTCCCATACTGTAGGGATCCTTCTTGTTCTATTGATGGTGTCTTTTGCTGTACAGAAGCTTTTCAGCTAAATATAGTCCCACTTACTCATTTTTGCTGTTGTTTTCCTTGCCCGGGGAGATATGTTCAAGAAGAGGTCACTCATGTTTATGTCTAAGAGGTTTTCGCCTATGTTTTCTTCCAGGAGTTTAATGGTTTCATGGCTTTCATTCAGGTCTTTGATCCATTTTGAGTTTACTTTTGTATATGGGGTTAGACAATGGTCCAGTTTCATTCTCCTACATGTAGCTGTCCAGTTTTGCCAGCACCACCTGTTGAAGAGACTGTCATTTCGCCATTGTATGTCCATGGCTCCTTTATCAAATATTAATTGACCATATATGTCTGGGTTAATGTCTGGATTCTCTAGTCTGTTCCATTGGTCTGTGGCTCTGCTCTTGTGCCAGTACCAAATTGTCTTGATTACTATGGCTTTATAGTAGAGCTTGAAGTTGGGGAGTGAGATCCCCCCTACTTTATTCTTCTTTCTCAGGATTGCTTTGGCTATTCGGGGTCTTTGGTGTTTCCATATGAATTTTTGAATTATTTGTTCCAGTTCATTGAAGAATGTTGCTGGTAGTTTCATAGGGATTGCATCAAATCTGTATATTGCTTTGGGCAGGATGGCCATTTTAACGATATTAATTCTTCCTAGCCACGAGCATGGGATGAGTTTCCATCTGTTAGTGTCCCCTTTAATTTCTCTTAAGAGTGACTTGTAGTTTTCAGAGTATAAGTCTTTCACTTCTTTGGTTAGGTTTATTCCTAGGTATTTTATTTTTTTTGATGCAATTGTGAATGGAGTTGTTTTCCTGATTTCTCTCTCTGTTGGTTCATTGTTAGTATATAGGAAAGCCACAGATTTCTGTGTGTTGATTTTGTATCCTGCAACTTTTCTGTATTCCGATATCAGTTCTAGTAGTTCTGGGGTGGAGTCTTTAGGGTTTTTTATGTACAGTATCATGTCATCGGCAAATAGTGACAGTTTAACTTCTTCTTTACCAATCTGGATTCCTTGTATTTCTTTATTTTGTCTGATTGCCGTGGCTAGGACCTCCAGTACTATGTTAAATAACAGTGGAGAGAGTGGGCATCCCTGTCTAGTTCCCGATCTCAGAGGAAATGCTTTCAGCTTCTCGCTGTTCAATATAATGTTGGCTGTGGGTTTATCATAGATGGCCTTTATTATGTTGAGGTACTTGCCCTCTATTCCCATTTTGCTGAGAGTTTTTAACATGAATGGATGTTGAACTTTGTCAAATGCTTTTTCAGCATCTATGGAGATGATCATGTGGTTTTTGTCTTTCTTTTTGTTGATGTGGTGGATGATGTTGATGGACTTTCGAATGTTGTACCATCCTTGCATCCCTGGAATGAATCCCACTTGGTCATGGTGTATGATCCTTTTGATGTATTTTTGAATTCGGTTTGCTAATATTTTGTTGAGTATTTTTGCATCTACGTTCATCAGGGATATTGGTCTGTAGTTTTCTTTTTTGGTGGGGTCTTTGCCTGGTTTTGGTATTAGGGTGATGTTAGCTTCATAGAATGAGTTTGGGAGTATCCCCTCCTCCTCTATTTTTTGGAAAACTTTAAGGAGAATGGGTATTATGTCTTCCCTGTATGTCTGATAAAATTCCGAGGTAAATCCATCTGGCCCGGGGGTTTTGTTCTTTGGTAGTTTTTTGATTACCTCTTCAATTTCGTTGCTGGTAATTGGTCTGTTTATATTTTCTGTTTCTTCCTGGGTCAATCTTGGAAGGTTATATTTTTCTAGGAAGTTGTCCATTTCTCCTAGGTTTCCCAGCTTGTTAGCATATAGGTTTTCATAGTATTCTCCAATAATTATTTGCATTTCCGTGGGGTCCGTCGTGATTTTTCCTTTCTCGTTTCTGATACTGTTGATTTGTGTTGACTCTCTTTTCTTCTTAATAAGTCTGGCTAGAGGCTTATCTATTTTGTTTATTTTCTCGAAGAACCAGCTCTTGGTTTCATTGATTTTTGCTATTGTTTTATTCTTCTCAATTTTATTTATTTCTTCTCTGATCTTTATTATGTCCCTCCTTCTGCTGACCTTAGGCCTCATCTGTTCTTCTTTTTCCAATTTCGATAATTGTGACATTAGACCATTCATTTGGGATTGCTCTTCCTTTTTTAAATATGCTTGGATTGCTATATACTTTCCTCTTAAGACTGCTTTTGCTGTGTCCCACAGAAGTTGGGGCTTAGTGTTGTTGTTGTCATTTGTTTCCATATATTGCTGGATCTCCATTTTGATTTGGTCATTGATCCATTGATTATTTAGGAGCGTGTTGTTAAGCCTCCATGTGTTCGTGAGCCTCTTTGCTTTCTTTGTACAGTTTATTTCTAGTTTTATGCCTTTGTGGTCTGAAAAGTTGGTTGGTAGGATTTCAATCTTTTGGAATTTTCTGAGGCTCTTTTTGTGGCCTAGTATGTGGTCTATTCTGGAGAATGTTCCATGTGCACTTGAGAAGAATGTATATCCCGCTGCTTTTGGATGTAGAGTTCTATAGATGTCTATTAGGTCCATCTGCTCTACTGTGTTGTTCAGTGCTTCCGTGTCCTTACTTATTTTCTGCCCAGTGGATCTATCCTTTGGGGTGAGTGGTGTGTTGAAGTCTCCTAGAATGAATGCATTGCAGTCTATATCCCCCTTTAGTTCTGTTAGTATTTGTTTCACATATGCTGGTGCTCCTGTGTTGGGTGCATATATATTTAGAATGGTTATATCCTCTTGTTTGACTGAGCCCTTTATCATTATGTAGTGTCCTTCTTTATCTCTTGTTACTTTCTTTGTTTTGAAGTCTATTTTGTCTGATATTAGTACTGCAACCCCTGCTTTCTTCTCACTGTTGTTTGCTTGAAATATGTTTTTCCATCCCTTGACTTTTAGTCTGTACATGTCTTTGGGTTTGAGGTGAGTTTCTTGTAAGCAGCATATAGATGGGTCTTGCTTTTTTATCCATTCTGTTACTCTGTGTCTTTTGATTGGTGCATTCAACCCATTAACATTTAGGGTGACTATTGAAAGATATGTACTTATTGCCATTGCAGGCTTTAAATTCGTGGTTACCAAAGGTTCAAGGTTAGCCTCTTTAGTATCTTACTGCCTAACTTAGCTCGCTTATTGAGCTGTTATATACACTGTCTGGAGATTCTTTTCTTCTCTCCCTTCTTGTTCCTCCTCCTCGATTCTTCATATGTTGGGTGTTTTGTGCTGTGCTCTTTCTAGGAGTGCTCCCATCTAGAGCAGTCCCTGTAAGATGTTCTGTAGAGGTGGTTTGTGGAAAGCAAATTCCCTCAGCTTTTGTTTGTCTGGGAATTGTTTAATCCCACCGTCATATTTGAATGATAGTCGTGCTGGATACAGTATCCTTGGTTCAAGGCCCTTCTGTTTCATTGTATTAAATATATCATGCCATTCTCTTCTGGCCTGTAGGGTTTCTGTTGAGAAATCTGACGTTAGCCTGATGGGTTTCCCTTTATAGGTGACCTTTTTCTCTCTAGCTGCCTTTAACACTCTTTCCTTGTCCTTGATCTTTGCCATTTTAATTATTATGTGTCTTGGTGTTGCCCTTCTTGGATCCTTTCTGTTGGGGGTTCTGTGTATTTCCGTGGTCTGTTTGATTACTTCCTCCCCCAGTGTGGGGAAGTTTTCAGCAATTATTTCTTCTAAGATACTTTCCATCTCTTTGCCTCTCTCTTCTTCTTCTGGGACCCCTATAATACGGATATTGCTCCTTTTAGATTGGTCACACAGTTCTCTTAATATTGTTTCATTCCTGGAGATCCTTTTGTCTCTCTCTATGTCAGCTTCCATGCGTTCCTGTTCTCTGATTTCAATTCCATCAATGGCCTCTTGCATTCTATCCATTCTGCTTATAAACCCTTCCAGAGTTTGTTTCATTTCTGCGATCTCTTTTCTGGCATCTGTGATCTCTTTCCGGACTTCATCCCATTTTTCTTGCGTATTTCTCTGCATCTCTGTCAGCATGTTTATGATTCTTATTTTGAATTCTTTGTCAGGAAGACTGGTTAGGTCTGTCTCCTTCTCTGGTGTTGTCTCTGTGATCTTTGTCTGCCTGTAGCTTTGCCTTTTCATGGTGATAGGAATAGTCTGCAGAACTGGGACGAGTGACGGCTGGAAGGACTTCCTTTCTTGTTGGTTTGTGGCCCTCCTCTCCTGGGAGAACAGCGGCCTCTAGTGGCTTGTGCTGCGCAGCTGCGCGCAGACAGGGTTTGTGCTTCCTGCCCGGCTGCTATGGAGTTAATCTCCGCTGTTGCTGTGGGCGTGGCCTGGCTCGGGCAGCTACTCCAAAATGGTGAAGTCGCGTTGGAGCAGGAGCTGCTGGGAGGCTATTTATCTCCGTAAGGGGCCTCCCTGCTCCCTGCAGCCCAGGGGTTAGGGTGCCCAGAGATCCCGGATTCCCTACCTCTGGATTAAGTGGCCCGCCCTGCCCCTTTATGACTTCCAAAAAGCACCCGCCAAAACAAAACAACGACCACAAAAAAAAACAAGAAAAAAAATTTTTTTTTAATTAAAAAAAAAAAAAAAAATTTTTAATTAAAAAAAAAAAGGTGGTCGTTCGTTTTTCTTTATTCTCCGGTGCCAGCCTCAGGCCTCTGCTCACCGGTCTTTCTGCCCTGTTTCCCTAATATTGGGGTCCCTGTCCCTTTAAGACTTCCAAAAAGCGCTCGCCAAAACAAAGCAGCAAAAAAGCAAAAAAAAAAAAATGGTCGCGCGCTTTTCTTATGTCCTCTGTCGCCCAGCCTCCAGTGCCTGCTCACTGTTCTTGCTGCCCTGTTTTCCCAGTATCGAGGGCCCTGCACTCTGGCCCGGATGGCTGGGGCTGGGTGTTCAGCAGTCCTGGGCTCCGTCTCCCTCCCGCTCTGCCTGCTCTTCTCCCGCCGGGAGCTGGGGGGAGGGGCGCTCGGCTCCCGCGGGGCCGGGGCTTGTATCTTACCCCCTTCGCGAGGCGCTGGGTTCTCTCAGGTGCAGATGTGGTCTGGATATTGTCCTGTGTCCTCTGGTCTTTATTCTAGGAAGGGTTGTCTTTGTTATATTTTCATAGATATATGTTGTTTTGGGAGGAGATTTCCGCTGCTCTACTCACGCCGCCATCTTCCGCCCCCCCTCCTTTCTACATATTTTTAAAAGATTTTGTCCAATAGCCACCAAACATCACCAGCTTTTAATTGGTTGTATTAATTTTTAAATAATTGGAGAAACATGAATAAATTTTCAATGTTTTGTTCCTCCATTTATTCATTCTTATGTAACTTAATTGACTTTTACAATTTATACATAAATAGTTCTGTCCCTAATCAATTCTAGGTAGGATTTAGATTGATTTAATACAAGTAATGTCTTACTTTCTGTTACAATTTTATTACTTTATCTGGAATGTTATGGATTTGTTTGTTGACCTTTACAACCACTTTGTACTCATTTTTAGACCAAATGCTGCTTTATGTTAATACATTTATATTAATGGCATAATTTATGTTATGTTATGATTTATGTTAATAAATCCACATTCCACAAGTTAGTTTAAATTTTATTGGGAAATATTTACACTTCAGATTTACACAAAATGAAACAAAACAAAATAAACCTCACTAATGTGCTTTCACCTATAAAAGTGAGTTCTTTGATTTTCTTTCTGTAATTCTTACTGGAAAATAATCATAGAAGTAGGAACTTGAGGAATTTTAGAGTTTTTTCCTACTTTCTCCCAATTTAAAAGAAACTTGCCCTAAACATCCCATTTTAAAACATTATTACAAGTACAATATTGGAGGAATCACATAGGATACTTACTCTAAAGCTACAGTAATTAAGACAGAGTACTGTGTAAGAAATACTAGACGAATCAGTGCAACATAATAGAAATGAGACATATAGACCCTCATGCATGTAGTTAACTGATTTTTTAAAAAGATTTCAAAGGCAAATGAATTAAGAAATAATCATGTTTTTAATAAATGGTGCTGGGACAATTTGATATCCATATGCAAAATAAATAAATAAATAAATAAATAAATAAATAAATAAACCTAGACTAAGACCTTATATTTTTCACACATAAAAAAATCACTCAAGACGTAGCCTTGAGCACCCACTGAGAATGGAAGCCAAACACTCACCTTAACAGAATTCAGTGCCATGCATCCCAAGAAGACGTGTGCACAAAGCTAAGGGTTGGAAGACTTGGGGTCTGGTCAGTTTCACCATTACTTAGATACAGATGCAAACAAAAGTGCCTCCCTGACTGCAGAGAAACAGCCGGATGAACCTGATGGCCCCCTTCCTGGCTCAGCCAGTGACCAAGAAAAGCAAGTAAGATTATCTTCAGCCGACATGACAACCAAGAATTCTACATATCTAGTCGAATATGTTGACAAGGGTCAATGTTTTCTGCCTGTCATTCCAAACACCCAGAGAAGTCAGCCAGCAGAAAGACTGAAGAGCCAGGAGCGCACCATAGCTTTCCTTCTGGAACGAGCCTTCCGCATCAAGGCAGACATCGCTGCTTGTCTTCAGGCGACCCATGGCTTTCGGAAAGAGGAGTCACTTGCCAGGAAGCTATTGGAAAACCATATCCAGACCATCACCAGCATCGTCAAAAAACTCAGCCAAAACATTGAGATTTTAGAAGACCAAATAAGAGTTCGAGACCAGGCTGCCACAGGAACTAATTTTGCAGTACAGGAGCTAAACACCAAACACCTTCAAGGTGTCGGAGATCTTCGAGGAAGAGTGGCCAGATGTGATTCCAGCATTGTGAAGCTTTCTGGAGACATTTACCTCATCAGGAATGAGAACCGGAGAATTGAAAAAACAATTCAAGAACTCATGTCTGCCCTAGAAAGTATTTCTAAGAACTTGGATATGAAGGTAATGCAGCTCTTAGGGAAGATAGAAACTTCCAGTTCTGAGCAAACCTCAAATTTAAAGATGGTCCACGGGGATTATCACCACCAAATGAACCTTTTGGAGTTCAAATTTAACTCACTTTCAACTAAACTTTGTGAGGAAGTTGAGAACAATAAAAAATGGACTGAAAACCGCTTCATCAAATATGAAAAAGACCACCTCAGCCATATAAATCAGTGTCTGAAGCTCCTACACGAGAAACTGGAAAATTCTGAAAACAAAATGGAAGAAAAATTACTGCAGCTTTCAAGCAAATTAGAGCATTTCATTAACACAGAGAAACAGGCAGCAGAACTAAACAAAGTAAAGCACATAGAAAATAAACTGTCCAAAAAGATGAACCAACTGGAAAAGCACATCTGGGGTGAATTAGAGAAAATGCAGAACGAATATCAATCAGGATTTAGATCAATTCATGACTCTCTCAATTCACTCCAACAAATACAGAAGACAAAGATGGATTTAGAGAAATACAAAGTACAGAAAGACCTAAAGAAATTACAGCATGAGATAGTGGAACTGCAGGAAGTATAACATTTTGCAGCCATCTTTTTCACCAGCCAATGGAGTGGTTTGTTGGTAAAAGAAGGGAAGAAGAAAATTATTACCTCTGGGATGTTTTCTGCTTCTAAATCTCTGTATTTCTTACCACCTTTTAAAAGAGATGGATGTACCAGAAAACCCAAGAAAGGAAAGAAGCTTTATGATGTCTTTATTAATTTATCAATGAAAAACTTATGGAATTTTTTTACATACCTGTCTTTTTGTATTTTTATTTGCCTACAAATAAAAAAGAGCAACCTACATAATTAAAAAAAAAAAAAAAATCACTCAAAATGGAACATAGATCAAATCTGTAAAATACAACACTGAACAATTTCCAAAAGAAACATATGAGAAAAATCTCCATGATTTTGGACTTCTTGAGCAATTCTTAAATACAACACCAAAGCAAAATTCATTAAACAAACACACAAATAAGTCGCACTTTCTCAAATTAAAAACTTCTGTTCTGCACAGATACTGATTAGAGAATGAAAAGACAAGCCACAGACTGAGACAAAATATTTGCAAAACACTTATCTGATAATCACTGATATCCATATATATAAAGAAATCTTAAAATTCAAAAACAGGAAAACACAATTTAAAAAGAGGCAAAAGATCTAAACAGATACCTCACAAACAAAGCTATATAGATAACAAATAAGCATATGAAAAGATGCTCCATATCATTTCTCAACAGTAAAATGAAAATTGAAAAGAGATACCACTACACACCTATTAGAATGGCTAAGAAACAGAAAAAAATGACAGTAACAATTGTTAGCAAGTATGTAACATGTGGTAATGCAAAACAATACAGTCATTTTGAGAGAGTTTGATAGTTTCTGACAAAAGTAAACATAGTCTTACCATATAACACAGCAAGTGGGTTGATTTGAAAATTTAGGTCCACACAAAATCTGCACATGAATATTTATAGCAGTTTTATTCAAAGTCACTAGAACTGGGAGTAATCAAGATCCTTCAATAGACAAATGGATAAACAGTGGTACATCCATACAGAGGAATAAATAGAGATGAGCTATCAAACCATGTAAAAACATAAATATATCTTAAATGCATATTGCTAAGCAAAATAAGCCAGTCTGAAGGGCTACCTGCTGTATGGGTCCACTTATATGACATTTTGGAAAAGGCAAAAATACAAAGATAGCAACAAGATAAGAGGTCATCAAGAGCTTAGAGTCAAGGAAGCTTGCATATGTGAAGGACAGGGGATGTTTTTAGGGCAATAAACTGTTCTGTATGATATTTTAATGGACAAATGACACAACGCATTTCCCCAAATTGGTAGAACTTTGGCACACAAAGAGTGAACCTTGCATGCAAATTCTAGTTGCTTAAGAGGTTGGGGAATCCCATGATGGCATGCTGAATATGACAAAAGACTCTAACTATATCACAAATATGTAAAACAACCTTCCTGTAGAGAGTGGGAAGGAAAAGATGCTGACATAGATAACTTTTAAAGTGAGTGAATGCTTTAAAGAAGAAAGGCAAAATAAACTATTCATAAGCACTGTCCTTTATTTGATAAAGTTGTTTCTGACAGAGGTACAGGTTAACAATTTTAAAACCACTATACATATTTATTTGTGTTGAAGAATTAAGTGAATGGAAGGCAGGTGCTGGGAGCCAGTTTCTCCATTTCGATGTGGGAGGTTACAGATGAGGAAGGGGAGCAGGCTAGAATCATCCATGTACCAATTGATTAGAGCTGGACATCATGTGAACTCCTGTATAATTTGACATAGATAAAGATGGATACACATAGCATGTTTACAGATGTGTGTACCTGTATATCACTACACATGAATATATTTCCTTGCTCTCCCGGCTGAGGGAGTCTAGAAGCAGCAATGCCCCAGAGCAATGAGCACAGCTAGCACCCCAATGTTGGTTTCCAAAACCATTCTCCAATAAGTGGAACCAAGACTCCTTAGAAGAATGGCTGATTTTTTGCACTGGGGCAGGAAATATGCAAGATGAGTGTAGAGCACGAGTAGTGCCAGTAAGCGGGACAGTGTTCAAAACCCTGCAGTGTTGGGCAGGAGCCAACTGAAAGAGCTTCCAAGGCCCAAGCTGGGATAACTTGAGCAATAAAATAAAGTAGCATTGGATTTAACCAAAAGTATAAACATCCATGAGCCCATGCTGCAATAACATGTGATTGAATCAACAAATTAATGAAGGACAATAATAAACCTCCCATGAAGAACATCTCCAAATAATTTATGCAGACCTTCCACCCTTCAGGAGGGGAACAGTTACTGCCCTGGTTATCAGTGTGGGCTGCACATAGTAACTTCCAAAGAGTACTAGATGGAAAGGAGAGGGAAAGGATGGCTTACCATGGACAAATCTGATGAAACACTTCAGCCAGGTGACCAAGGTTAACACCAAAAGCAATGATTTGTGTTGACACCAGGCACCCTAGTGAAGTGATGTCAATGGCAATTTGAGGTCCTCCCCCAAAGCACCCAGACATCAGATGAGTCCCAGGTGAGGAACAGTCTACCAAATACCTGCCCAGGATGCCTTAAAACAGCCAGGGTCATCAAAAACAAGGAAGGTGTGGGAGACAGGCAAGCCAAGGGAAGCTTAGGGAGACCTGACCTCCTGTCATGTGGTTTCCTGGATGGAATCCTGGAACAGCAGAGGACAAAAGGTAAAAACTCAGGAAATCGGAATAAAGTATAGGCTTCAGTGGTTTATATTTTATTTCTATTGGTTCATAATTTTAGACAAATTGTCAATATAAGATGTTAATAAGGAAACTTTCAGGTAAGGGGCATATCTAATATCTTTGCAATTTTTGCATCAATATAAATTACTGTAAGATTTGTTTTAAGTAAAAATTATTACACGTGTCCAGTAGACAAACAAAACATGAACTTCAAGTCAGTTCAGTAGGCAACAATCTCATGTGGTTTTATTTTCTAAACATCTTATCTTCTTTCCAACTCCCTCCATACCGATGTTGAGATCACATCTTGGATAGTGAAAGATAGTGTTCTTTGCTCAGCCACTATCATACCCCAAACCAGTTCCCTGAAAATGGACTGCCCATTCTTATTGCTAGTTTAAATCCACAGTAAAGCCAAAGACTTTCCTCTCAAGAGCCTTTTCTGATCGTCCCACCCCCAGTCATGCCCCCATTTTTTGAATATCTAGATTTGTTCTTTCCAATCCAACATCCACTATTCACAAGAGACTATTGAGCATTTCAAGTGTGACTGGTCTAAATTGAGGTGAATTGTAAGTGTAAAATGCACATTAGATTGTGAAGGCTTTATTAGAAAAAGAAATATAATACCCCATTTCTAATTTTTTAAAATTATGACATGCTAAAATGATAACATTCTGAATATATAGGGCTAAATAAATTATATTTTTTAAATGAATTCTGCCCCTTTTGTTTTACTTGTAAATTGTTCTGGAAAATTTTAAATTGTATATGTGACTTGCGTCACCATTGTTCAGGGTTGATCTAGGACATGCATTCAACCCAACTCAATATGGGTTATGCAAGATTTTTCAGGATTTCCAGTGCTTGCTAACTGTGCCCTCTATGTCTTCCCTGCCCGAGTTGATTGACCATTTCTGCAAGAGGAAGGCCAGGCTCTAGGATGCCTCTTGGAATTATCTGCACCCTCAGCAAACAGCTGGGGACCGTCCCTCCTTTCTAAGGACTTGTAGTCTTCACTGGAGCACCCACTACCGAGAGGATTCTGATCTCTGCCTGAGAATCTGAAAATTTCTCATCAAAATCAAGGAGATAAATTAATCTCAGAAGCCAAATAAAAAATCCAAACATTTTCAGCTATTTAGTTATTTCAGGTAACAGTTTATAGATTCCATTGTTGGTTGAAATAATTACATGTCAAAATAAATTTCCAAGAGTTTTAATAATGCATTCTCATTCAAGAGGTGTTTTATTACATTTTAAGATAGGAATATATTTCCCTTTTGGAAACTGTATTCAGCAAGGATGAAATTTTATATTTGATCATTTATAGATCCTGGGCATAATTTATGAAAAGAAGTAGAAAAAAATGAAATTGAAAATATCAACTATTCCCTTGAAAACAGAACAATACAAAACAATACAACCATAGGAAAATGCACCATTTGTCTTCCCACGATGCTAGATCTTCAGACAACTTCTGCTAAATTCACAAAATTAGTAAATGATGAATCTCTTTTGCTTATGAATACACTTCTCCTTGCCCCACGTGGAAGTTAAATCTCAAGGATTTCAATGAGAATCACATTTTGGATACAAAAAGAAAATACTTTATCTTTGTCAGAAAAGCTGTCACACAATTCTCTGCATGAGAAAAAACGCTTATTTTTAGCACAGATTTGAGTTTGGAGGTCATTACATTTAACTTTTAAAACTCTAGGTTTTCTATTTTTATTTACTATTCAGTTTTTCATCACCAAGTTGAAAAAAGACAATTTAAACACCTAACTTCTGTCAGAAATCATAGTATTCCATAGGATACAGAGTTTTAAGTAATTTTGGGTTTTTTGTATCATATATATTTGAGATTGTAATGGAATATTAGAACTTATCCAATCAGTGGCAATTTTTAAACCTACAGGATGCTGGGGATATGCTAGTGAACAAGACACCCCATGTCTTCCTGGAACACAGAGGATGAAACCTGTACAGGTTGCTGGAGACGGGTCTTTGGTCTCATTGCAAGAAAGCATTCAAGAGCCAATGATAAAAGCAGATGAGCATTAATAATTTATTTGGAGAATAAGATTTTAGAAAAAGAGAACATTACATCCCTGAAAGTAGGGGTGTGGGCAGACCCAAAGGGGAGCCCACTGAGGAAACAATAGGAAGCCTTTTTTATACAAAGGAAGATAAATATTCACTAAGTGGGATTAGGTTTCAAAGGGAACAGGTGGAGTTTTTCCAGAGTTTGGGCTTGCCCACCCTTACATCAATGGAGGGTTTTTTCTCTATATGTGGTCCCCATCAGAACTGTCATGGAGTGAGGAGGTGTGATTTTTACTGTGCTAATGGTGAAGGGATGTGATTGTTACTATGTTAATGGATTGAGGGGTGAGGTTTGGGTCAGTTTTCCTCCATGCTGCAACCAGATGATTTTGGCTGGTCTATTATCTATACCTTCACTCCACATCCCATTGGAACAGTTTACACATGATGGAGGGAATGTGAGTTGGTAGCAGTGATGAGGTATGTGCCAAAGTTTGAACCTGATCAAAGATGTGTGGTAGTAAAGTGACTATGTGTCTGGCACTCAAAATGGATCATCAGCAAAGCTTGACTGTCAATTGTCATGTGACAATTGAAGCTTGGAAGTTTCGTGAGATTAGGCAAAGAGGGCATACAGACAGAAGAATAAAGGCCAATGTCAAAACCTTTGGAATGAAAGCATCTGTTGAGATGAAGATGCAAAGGAGGCTAATGAAAAGACAGGGAAGGAAGGCATAAGACCAGAGATGGCCATGCTGCAGGATCCCCAGGTTACAGGGAGGCAGGGGCGGAGTAGCTGGAGTTGCAAAAGGCAGTGTCCACAAGGATTAGATGACAAGTGAGAAATGATTCTTTTTGCTTTCATTTCTGTTTTCATGTCCCTCATGTAGGCAGCAAATTTATAAGGAGGGCAAGAGAGAAAGGGAATATTGAGAAAAAATAAAGCAGAATAGGACAAAATGAGCCATTCTGTTAGGCAGAAAACAGACATAAGTGGGATGAGAAGAGAGTGGGCCCACCAAGAATTCAGGGAGTTAATCAGAGATCCAGAGAGCCAGAGATAAAGCAGAGAGTTCATTAAATGTAGGCACAGGGAGCGAGAGTGACTTGAAGGGCACAGACACTCCCCAGATAAGAAACCTCAGAGCACAGGCACTCCCCAGATGACAGAAATTCCCCAGGTGAAATGTCAGAGCTCAGCCCACATCTTCAATCCTCCAATCAGATCAAACCCCCAAGGACAAAGAATGTCAGTCAGTCAAAGACTTCTTTGCCCGGCCAAGAACTCCACAAAAGAAGCCTCACAATAGGCAGTCGGGGCCTTCGGACACTAGGTTGGGGATCTTCTCTCTTTCAGAGTGTAATAAAACCTGCTTTGCTTCTTGACTTTGGCTTCATGTTTCACTCTATCTGAATCTGACTGCCCTGTGACTCTGACCGAGTGACACCCCAACAATTCCAATGGCAAGCTCAGAATACTCAGTTCAGCTGAGTGAAGGCTTGGAAACCATGCTCCCCTTTCACTCTAGAGCCAGTATCTTCCAGAACATGCTCCAGACTGAGTTTCCCTGAAGGGAAGGCATCTGATCTGCTCCATGCATGGGTTGTGTGGAAACATGCACACTCTGGGGCTGGAAACACCAGGACAGAGTCTTTACAACCTGATCTCCACCCTTTCTAAGGGGTGTTGATGCCTGTGGTTTCCCATAGAACAAAACAATAATCCTCCTGAGGTCCTGGCCTCTGGCCTCTGACTTTTGTGTTGCAAAGGACATTTGAAGGACCCACTGCCTCCAGCGTCTATCTTTAGCATTTGGAGTACAGGG
The DNA here is from genome assembly GCF_030020395.1 of Manis pentadactyla. Classification (NCBI taxonomy): domain Eukaryota; kingdom Metazoa; phylum Chordata; class Mammalia; order Pholidota; family Manidae; genus Manis; species Manis pentadactyla. The sequence goes on from NC_080020.1 coordinate 135,782,675, forward strand.
AATTACAAGGTAAACACAATCACTGCTTTCAGAGCATTAAGGCCAAGGGGGAATGGTCAATGTCAAATGATCACACTAATACATAACCAGTTACAACAGTGAAGGTACAAAGAGATGATAGGGTGAACCAGCTAATCAGAGAGACACAGAAATTTCAAGTGAGAATGGGTATTACTGAAAACAGGTCCTTGTCACTGAAGTCAAATCACAAAACATGACAAGATTTTGAGGAAAGGGAAAGAACAGTTTATTAATTTACCAGAAAATGAGCAAGTGGTAAAGAACCACTGTTCTCCTGAAGCACAGGCAGTTAGGGCTTTTAAAGGGAAATCGCAGGAGGGAAGCTGTGGTGTTATTGCCCACAGATACACAAGGCAGCAACTTGCAAGGATCCAAGCAGATATTCTTGGGAGATTCAGTTGCTCTTTGTTTTTCTTATCGGTCCCTCCTCAGACCCTGGGACGGGATGGTCCTGCAAAATCAGCTTTCTGTATTATCTCTAACCCTAGGACTCGGAAAATAGGGAGAGCAAGAAGAAACTGCCACCTGTTCATGATAATAGGGTTTTGGGAGCTGCCTGAATTCAAGTTAATGTTAGTGTTAAATTTTAAAACCAGGGATTTAATTCAGTTTTCCTCTGTGACTGGGGAGTCCATGAGAGTCTTAGGCAAAGAGAAGGGAGGGAGAAACATTCCAGGAGGTTTTGGAGCAGGAAGAAAGTGGTCTAAGTCACCAAAGTCAGGCAGCCTCTGTGACAGAAGGGAGTGTCACTGAGTCCAAGCTTGTGCCACTGGGGCACAGCATGCCAGTAAGTCAAAGACAAGGTGTTGTGGCAGGAAAGTGACTTTATTAGGAAAGCCAGCAGACTGAGAAGATGGCAGACTCATGTTGTAAAGCCTCGTCCTACTTCAGGGTTGATTGACAACTTCTCTTATGCCAGGAAAAGGGAAAGCAGAGAGAGGGGAGACTGAAAGCTGCAGACATGTGGGCATCAGTGAAGGTCCGAGGAGAGCTGAGAAGCTCTGTGTCCTTGGGTAGTGGTCTCTCACCAACCCAGGTCTGGCCATGATGTTCCTAAAACTCTTTGACAGGGAGATCATTATTCTCATACATATTTCCCTATCTTGTGAAAGCATCAGGTAAGGAGCTATCTGCAGAATCACAAACTGTACGCAAAATTCCTTTTGGTAATTCACAAGCCTGCACACAGGGCTGCAGGGCTGAGAGAAACCCACTTCTCCCTCTTCCTTTGGACCCAAAGGTCAAGACAGCAGAGGAGACAAATACAGTATGGAGACAGAGAGGCCATTCTCTCACTCCGTTATAGAAGGGGGCATCAGGAGAAGTTGGAGAGCTGGACAAAGCTCTGTTTAAGTACTGTGGGACTTCATTTTCACAATAATGGGAACTCACTTTGGAAGGCTCACTAAGGGGCAGTTTGGAGGGTGGAGCTGTTTGGTGGAGTGTAACTCCAGGGGGGCAGTGTGTTCCCAACCTGGGGCAAATAAACCAGGGAAACCTATGAAGCCAAAATCAGTCAAAGGGAAAAATAAAGGGGGAGAAACCTATTTATTGCTTAGAAGCAGTCATCTACTCCCGCTTGCCTGTGTCCCTCCCGATCCTGGCGGGGAAGCACTAGAAAACCTCTCCGGTCCTGGCTCACCCTCGCCTCTTCCCCTCACCCCTTGTAAGCAGCTACTGATATGGAGATGGACCACTTCTCTCCATCCCTTGTAAACACCTATTGATATAGAGATGGATTAAGGCCAGATGAGAGAGTCTGGAAATACCACAATTTTACCTTTATGGGGCCGGGAGGAGGTCCTTTAGGAAGTGACCATCTTTCTTTTGTCACACAGATGCATGCAGTTTGAAGAGCTGAAAGATCACTTATTTTCTGCATAAGCAGACAATTTTAAACAAAACCAATGTGACTTGTTACCATTTGTTTTGAAGAGCACTTTCATTGTCTGCTGTATCCGTTAGGGTATCCTTAATTGTTCTTACAAAAAGGGACCTACATGTAAAGACTAGGACAACAGAGATTGATTTCTTGCTTGCTGAGTGGCCTGGGAGTCTTCCAGGTGCCCTGCCATTTGGGAGAGTGTGGGCTCACCTTGCCAGTCCTCTGGAAGGAGAAATAGGATGGAGAAACGGGCACGGGGGATGGCCTTAAAGGGGGTAAACCCATTTCATTTCTGCCAGCGTTCCACTGGGAGGGTACAGTCGCATGATAACACTGATTTGCTTGGGGTGTGTAAAAGAAGCCCAGCTCTCTGCTCCAGGTGGTCACTGAGCAGGCTTTTGGACAGCACTGTGACCATTTTAGTTTTAGAAATTGCTCTTCAAAAATCAGTTTCCAGTTAGAGCTGTTGGACTCCATCATCTTTCTCCTTTTTCTGTGCCTCTTAGTCTCAAGGACCAGTTTTCCTACCCTATAGTCTTCAAGCAACTTTATGTTTCTAATTCCTGAATAATATTTTGGCTCAACAGAGAATAAAATAAGTGCTAAAGGTACATAAGGTCTTGTTGTGGAGAAAGAACTTTTCTCTACTTATTGAGGCTCTTCTAGCTGGTCTAAGAATCAAACTGACATGAGACAGATTAATAGGAGAAAAAACTCAATTTAATTACATACCTTTAGGGAAGCCATATATATGGATTCCAAAGACAGTCAGGGAGAATATGTCATTCTGAACCAAAGAGATGGGGTAGGGCACTGAGACTTCAAGGGAAAAGGGAAGCATTTTACAGGAATATGAAAGAGTAAATGTTCAATAATCAAATATTCTCAGGGTCACACAGAAACAATGAGAGGACACGAAGAAGCTTAACAGACTTAGCCACATCCATCCCTGTCTACCACACCTAGTTTACATTATAATATAGCTATCTATGGTGATAGCACCTCTTCCTGGAGCATGTCCTCTCTCTAAATTCCTTTTATGCATTTGGGAGGTGGGTGGACAAGGTTTCCTTCTGAGTCTTTTGGGCCTTGATTTTTCTCAACTCTGAAATAATCTGCAGGTCACAATTGCACATCTTGGGGTACCTGCCCTGGGTTCCTACAGACACAAGTGCACCTTTCATTTTTTTCACTAAATCCTGCATATCAAAACTTACTTCTTAACCCAAAAAGTACATCACAACTGACAACAAGCAGTGGAAGTTCAGCTCACCGGCTCCCTGTACTAATCTTGCACTATAATCCCACAATGCCGTGAGTTTTGAAAGACAAAAATCTCATTGTAATCCTCTATGTAAACTCTATTCATTAAAAGGTTCCTAAGGTCCTGTACTACTCCATGAACCATTGAACAAGTGTACTTTTTAATATAAAAATGATTTTGCAGGAAAGAAATCTAAAAATCGTTAAGTTACTGTAGGGAAAATGGAAGTTCCATGGCCAGGATCCTCACCTGATACACACTGTATACGGGCAATGATGCGATACTTGGCCTGCTGCGCAAACACATACTTGCGTAACCGTTGGCGATCAGCCATTTTTGCCTGTGTTGCTATGTAAAGAGCTGCACCCAGTGCTAGAGTGGGGCCCCAAGCAGAAGTAGAGAGCCTGGAACAGAGCAGAGGGAGGCCGGGGAGCCTAGAGAGGAAAGCAATGACTGGCAAGCAAAAGAGCAGAGCCTGGAGTGGAGGCTGTCCTTGGGCAGAGGTTGAGCCCGGCACACAGACACTGAGATGGTCTTGCTGCTTTAGACTGCTGGGTGCAGACATGAATCTAACATTTAACCTACTGACATGAAAATAAAGCTTGGTACGAGCCCCTTTTACCCCGGCAATGTTCCATTGCCATTTTTCAGTCTCATCGAATCCATAGAGAACTTGCCCGAGGCTGAAACCCTCAGGCAAGACAGTTACTATTAAAAACCACTTTTGACTCCAAGATAATTTACTCTATTTCATATTAAATCAGTCAATACACTATGTAAAATCCTTATTATGTTAATGTTCTGAAACTGAAACATCTATCCATGATCGCCTTCAACATAGAATTTTGTGTCTTAACCTAGAAAAATGCTGCTTTAAAAAAAAATTTGAATAGAGTTTCAGCTAAAGGAAGATGTCATTTTCATGTTAAGCTAAGTACATGCGTCAATATGTCTCTGCAGTCCCCTCTCTGTGCATTTAATCTTGCAGAGCCTAGATTTTAAACCAAGTGGAGGTAATAGAAACCTGAAGACAAACCAACAAATACATCTTATAGAGCTTCTCCCTTGCTTATTTATACTTAAATACAACAAGTTTACATTAAATGCAAAAAATACATAATCTATTATTTCCTTATGGAAACATGATAAATACCTACTGATGAGGTCAATACTATATTAAATGCATTTTTGTTAGACAGGAAAAGATAAGCATTGGTGGGCATAGGTGTTTGATGTGTGGGTGGGGGAGATTTTTCAGAAGGTGAAAGGCATTTGTAACACTTAAAACTCCTTTACCTTGAAAAATAAAAGCTCCAGAGCATGGTAATTCCATTGCGACTTTACAACCATCACCTACTGATGTCAGTGTTATCATAGCCAAACCTTTTTCCTTACAACATTAAAGGAAGGGGTCTATATGGGTATACTTAAAAGGCAAACAATTTATTTTCCATTGGAAATAAAAAGTTTAGTATTAAAAACATTATAAAAAATGGAGATTGTAAACATTATATGTTTACCTTCTCAATAAATAATTCAAGGAACAATCTTTTCCAAGGAAAGACAGTTTAGGAAGCTTTACAGACTGTTTTATGAAAGCATTTGCAAAACTTTTGAAAATCATTCTCTTAACCAATTATTGTTTTTTATTGAAGTGCCAAACCAATTTTTATACTAGAACGTTAGACTCATTAAGTAACTCATTAACTGTCACAGGTTCTAAAGCAGGATTCCACATAACTAAATGCTACCATAATACAGGTGGGGATTTTCAAGCCATTTTCTTTCCTTTGAAGATTTGGCAATAGCTCTTTATCTCTCAAATGGATGTCTTTCTTATTTACAACAAAACATCTGTACTAAATAAACCCGAGAATCTGGGGTCTTCCGTGGGGCTCATTTGCCATCAGCCTCTGTGTGCTGGCTCGTCTCCCTAATGACCCAGCAGCTGGGAAGCACCCAGCCATGTGCTTTGGCATCTTTGTCACCTGGAGTGCCCCTTGCCACACTGATGGGCTGGGCCTTTCCCACCCTAAGACCAAGTTGGTAAGTCCTGCTCTTCATCATATGGGTTCACTGGTTTCTCTTAATGCAAGATTTATTATATTAGTGTTAGACCTTCACAGGGGTGTGATGATCTGAACTGAGTGAATCTGGAAGTGAGGGCATGCCCCAGTAGTGAGGGAAAATAAGGCCAGTTTAAGGGGAGGTTGTATTAGGGTCAGAGAGTTCTGGAAGGGGCTGTATATGAGGAAGTGGCCCAAATGAAAGGATGCATTGTCAGAGCGGGGTGTCAGGCAGTGGAGTCACTGACCGTGATGCTTGAATGAAGGGGCATTTGGGAGGGATGGGGAGAGCAAAGGTGGCAGAGGATCAAGATTCCAGGGTGTCCTATCCTCCATTCACACAGAAGCCATGGTACGCCACGCTGGGGGCATGGCCTGGGAGTGGGCCATGGCAGGAGCTCTCAGGTGAAGGCGGCAACAGCTGGGAAAGGCAGAGGAAACCTCAGGGCTCCCCACAGCTGGGAAGATGAAGTAACACAGAGGATCTTTATTTTGTTGTTTTTGTTTTATTTTGTTTGTTTTTGACTGAACCATTATTTGAAGCTAAAAGTCAAAAAACAACTTCAGTAGGTCAGAGTGTAAAGTGGTGCCACCACTGTGGAAAACAGTGTTGGAGGCTCCTCAAAACATTGAAAATGAACTACTATATGATCCAGCAATCCCACTGCTGGGGACATATATGAAGGAAATAGAGACAGGACATTGAAGAGAGATCCACATGCCCCTGTTCATTGCACTGTAGCCAAGATATGAAAACAACCTGAGCTTCCCTCTGTGATGAATGGATAAAGAAGATGTCATGCACACACACATAATGGGAAATCATCAGAACGAAGGAAAGTCTTCCATTTATGAAAACATGAATGGATTCCTTAAGGGCATGTTGCTAAATAAAGGAAATCTCTTTGAAACAGAGAGTTAAAAAGTGAAGTAGCTGCCAGGAGATGGGAGATGAGGGAAATAGGCAGAAAATGTGTAAAGGGCACACATTACCTATAAGAGGAGTGACTTCTGAGTCGCTAATGTCAACATGGTGGTTATAGTCAGTAACACTGTGTAGCTGAAATTTGCTAAGAGAGTACATCTTAATGTTCCTGCTAACAAAAAGATTAAGATGTCAGGTGATGAGTGTGCTAATTAACTAGATGATGGGAATCTTTCCCCAATGCATAGGTATATCGTCACCACAATGTACTTTAAATATCTTATAGTTTCATTTGCCAATTGTACCTCAGTAAAGCTAGAAAAAAAATTAGCTATTCTAAGCTGTGAAAAAAAAGTGCAGAAAAAAATGAGGGAACAAAAAGCAGGCAAACAAATTAAAATATTGGAAACTAATGAGATGATATAGCTGCTACATGGTCTGTAGGAAGCTTTTTCATATATATATTTTAACTTCATTTACATTATTTCCTCTTTCAGGAGATACTTCCATGATTCTGCAGGTCTTCAGTTCTTAGCTTTTCTTTATCTCACATTCAGACATGCTGGTAAGACAGACTTAATGGTCCCAGAATGACATTTTAAAAGGCTTCATGACTAAACCACCAGGACTTCGCTCCAAATCCCAGCTGTGATTAACGGCTCTGACTTCTAGTGATTACAATGAGTATGACCATGTAGGGCACTTAGTTTGTTCTGGGCTGTTCAAAATATGAAAATCTTAACTTTGACCTCCTTTCCACAAGCCTCTTGGGCTTAGTCTTCACTCAAGTTGTGTGTGTTTATATTTTTAGTGGAAAACTGGGAAAGTTGTATCATCTCTGCCTCCCGGCTTCAGGAAGGGGAAACTCTCTCTGTTGAAAATTGCCAGCAAATTTTTCCTATTAAGGTGATACTGCTCTTCTTACCACGATATTAAACATCACTGTATATATCTAAAAGTAGAATTAAAAAAATAGCCTAACAGTCCAAAAATTATTGCTAGTGGCAGACAATTGAGTTAACGCTAATAACAAGGGCACAACACCATTGCAGTCCTACAAAATTTGAAACTATACTTTTTATAAGTCCAGTCTGGACAGTAAAACATGCTGAAAAACATGCATAAAAGGAAACAGGAAGTACTTGTCTTTCTCCACCTGGCTTATTTCACTGAGCATAATACCCTCTAGCTCCATCCATGTTGTTGCAAATGGTAGGATTTGTTTTTTTCTTATGGCTGAGTAATATGTGGAGTATAAGAACAAAGGAAAACTGAAGGAACAAAACAGCAGCAGAATCACAGAACCCAAGAATGGACTAACAGTTACCAAAGGGAAAGGGACTAGGGAGGATGGGTGGGAAGGGAGGGACAAGGGTGGGGAAAAAGAAAGGGGGCATTACGATTAGCATGTATAGTGTTGTGGGGGGCACAGGGAGGTCTGTGCAACACAGAGAAGACAAGTAGTGATTTTACAGCATCTTACTATGCTGATGGACAGTGACTGTGAAGGGGTATGTGGGGGGGACTTGGTGAAGGGGGGAGCCTAGTAAACATAATGTTCTTCATGTAATTATAGCTTAATGATACCAAAATTAAAAATAAAATAAAAAAAAGGAAACAGGAAGAAGAATCCTAAAGATATAGTCATAGCAATGCATGCATGAATTGCAGTCTGATTATCTCTGGATCACCTTTATCCAGCTCTAATGGAGTGGACACAGCCCATTATCCATTATCCTGGACAGAGGCAGCATGGAGAATATTAAATTAGCTGGGTCAGAATCCAACAGTTCCTTCCAGGCACTATATGGAAGAACCATGAACATTGTTTTTAAATACGTACCGATGACAGATTTCTCATGTGAGCTGCTGAGCTTGGAATTCATTGCTCCATTTATAACAAATGACTTCCCTTAGCGCCAAGGTCAAGGAAATGACTATTTCAGGAAGTAATGTGAGGTCTTTGTTTCTCTATGATTTGATGACAAATGAGACCAAATTAATTTCGAGTCTTTAAAAAGAATCTTAGGTTCTTTGATATCTATTTACCATCATGTATGAAAAATGATGACATGCTTATTGCTGCCTTCTATAAAGAGTTATTAGTGGCTTAAGTTATACAAATAAATTTTAAGGTGCTTAGTTATTAAGGAGAAGTTGTATTGGGCATTTTTGTAGTGCTACTTCCATAGGGGTACTTTCAAAATTAAATAGAGCCTCCCACAAATAAACCTATATTGTATATTACAAGTAACTGAGTTCTTTAACAGCATTAGCATTCTCAGAGCTCTTGATTTCTTTTGGAATAATGGAGTTAATATATTGCCTATATGCAGACAATGGTTTTATTGTCCCAGTATTGTAATTATGATTTATGGAATTAGGCTTAGCCAAAACTATTGACTTTCTTAAAGCCTTAAACCATGTCTTACTAACCTGAGTTTTAATAATTCTTTTACCAGCTAAACATATTGAGTAATTGATAGATAAATCAAATTAACAACCTTATCTTTTCCATATGGAATTCTAGTTATAAAAAAAGCCATAGCATTTATTATTCTAGTAAGGAAACAGCTGAAAAAAATATGAGCACCAGAAGACAGCTATTTAAATCATTGAATTTTAGATATATTTTTCTCACACATTGATTTTAGCTTTCCCTGACAGCTTCTCTTTATGTCTTTGAGCAATAACCTGTGACTGAATATAAGCTGTTGCACTTAAAATGAATTGCAGCATCTTAATATCCTATTGGATAAAATTAATGTTTTCCCAAATGTAGACATGTGTTAAAATTTAGCAAATACAGTTATGATTTATGCATCTCATTGCAAGTAAATTTTATATCAAACTATAAACAAATATTGAAATCTAATGATATGCATACAGAAGTATTTAAGAAGATGTGTACTGATATCTGCAATTTACTTTGCAATGCATAAAAATGGTTTGATGGAAAGCTACAAGGTTAGATACATGTACGAATATTTGATAAACATGTATAGTAAAATGTTAATGGCACAAACTAGATTTAAGTTTTAAGGGTGTTCATTGGAAAATTGCTCCAACTTTGCTGAATGGTAAAATATTTTCAAAGTAAATGCAAAGAGGCGTAAACCAGGGTGTCCCTAATGCCTGGTGCGTGTTAAGTATCCCTGTTTCCCCTGACATACGGTGCCTCTTCAGTCCTGTAGGCTCTCCCTACAGTGTACTAACCCAGTCTGGCCACTTTCCACCTCCACTCCGCTACTCTACCCCCAGGTACCATCACCTCTCTCTGGGTGACCCCCCACAGGTCTGCCTGCCCTTGCCCTGATCTCCTCCATCTTCTCCCTACAAAGCAGCTAGAGCAAGCTTTAAAGAACATACATCAGGTCCAATCTACAAAAGTGCGAACAGTATCTCCTTTAAGTCAACGGATGACTCATAGCTCTCACACACAGCTTTCACAAAGGCGCATCTGGGAGAGCTGCTGGCTCTTTAGTCAGTGATGACCCAAGGGCTTAGCTCCTGCAACCAGGTGTTGATTGGCTTTTTTTTTTGTAGATAATTATTTTTTATTGAAGGGTAGTTGACGCACAGTATTACATTATATTAGTTTCAGGTGTACAACACAGTGATAAAACATTTATATACATAATTCTAGTTTCCAGCTATCACCCTACCAAGCTGTTACAATATCTTGACTATATTCCTTATGCTATACATTACATCCGGTTACTTATTTATTATACCATTGGAAGTCTGTCCTTTTTTTTTTTTTTTTTTTTGTGAGGACATCTCTCATATTTATTGATCAAATGGTTGTTAACAACAATAGAATTCTGTATAGGGGAGTCAATGCTCAATGCACAATCATTAATCCACCCCAAGCCTAATTTTCATCAGTCTCCAATCTTCTGAGGCATAACAAACAAGTTCTTACATGGAGAACAAATTCTTACATAGTGAATAAGTTACATAGTGAACAGTACAAGGGCAGCCATCACAGAAACCTTCGGTTTTGCTCATGCATTATGAACTATAAACAGTCAGTTCAAATATGAATACTCATTTGGTTTTTATACTTGATTTATATGTGGATACCACATTTCTCTCTTTATTATTATTATTTTTAATAAAATGCTGAAGTGGTAGGTAGATACAAGATAAAGGTAGAAAACATAGTTTAGTGTTGTAAGAGAGCAAATGTAGATGATCAGGTGTGTGCCTGCAGACTATGTGTTAATCCAAGCTAGACAAGGGCAATAAAACATCCACATATGCAGAAGATTTCTCTCAGAACGGGGGGCAGTGAGGTTCTAAGCCTCACCTCTGTTGATCCTCAATTTCTCACCTGATGACCCCCCTGCGACTGTGCCTGTCTTAGGTTGTTCCTCCATTGAGGAATCTTACCCGTCTCTGGCTAACCAGTCATCTTCCGGAGCCATAGAGGAAAATGTAGAATTGGTAAGTGAGAGAGAAGCCTTATTGTTTGAAATTGTTAGCTTTTTATTTCTTTGCATATTTATGCCCTATAGCTTCTATGCCCAGCATTTGTCTTGAGGTATCTTTACCACTTGGAAGAATTATGATACTCGGTAAATTTGATATGAGGCACGAATTCTATTTAAGGGTTGTAATTAGGAAGGAAGAAGAAAAGCTATAGAAGTAGCAGGCGGAAGAAAACATGGGAAGATTGATTACTTCTTTGACATATGTTCTTGTAGAGTAAATTCAGCATGTATAGGTTTTAAGCTACTACTTAAATTGTGCACACACATTAACATAATAGGAGTATAGTTACATAACCAAAGCATATCTGTAATTACCAGCCATCTCCAGTGAAACCAAGAAAACCAGTTAGGCACCTTAGGCATTTGTGAAAACTTATCTATGATATGGTGGATATTGTCCAACTGAACTTGAACAGTCTGAGAGAAATCAGACAAATTAAAACAACAGATTCCTGGGGAATGTTCACATCCCTTATGTTCTTTTAACAGTAAATAGTCTGTAGTTGTAAGATTTTGGAGTGCTACAATTTGCACTTCTCCTAATTCTTGGTTGAGTTCCAACAGTATAGATCCAGTCAAATTTGTTGTTTTACTGTATGCACAGGCCAGCTTAGATATCTCCTTCATTCCCATGGCAAGTCCAGGAACTGGTGGGATGAGTGCATCTACAGCTGTAGCAGTGCGTGGATCTTTGTTGGGGTTTTTTGATGATCATCTTCTGGAGTGAGTCTTCCAGAGAGTGCTGATGTTGGAAGTTCTCTTTCATATCGTATCTTAGTTCATTTTCGGGGTAGCCCAATTAGGCTTTGATCTTTTGTATAAACGCAAACAGACCCTTTGCCTACATGTTTTGTTTTGTTTTGTTTTTGGTATCACTAATCTACATTTACATGATGAATATAATGTTTACTAGGCTCTCCCCTATACCAGGTCTCCCCCATAAACCCCTTTACAGTCACTGTCCATCAGCACAGCAAAATGTTGTAGAATCACTACTTGCCTTCTCTGTGTTGTACAGCCCTCCCTTTTCTCCTACACACCATGCATGCTAATCTTAATACCCCCCTACTTCTCCCCCCACCTTATCCCTCCCTACCCACCCATCCTCCCCAGTCCCTTTCCCTTTGGTACCTGTTAGTCCATTCTTGAGTTCTGTGATTCTGCTGCTGTTCTGTTCCTTCAGTTTTTCCTTTGTTCTTATATTCCACAGATAAGTGAAATCATTTGGTATTTCTCTTTCTCCACTTGGCTTGTTTCACTGAGCATAATACCCTCCAGCTCCATCTATGTTGCTGCAAATGGTTGGATTTGCCCTTTTCTTATGGCTGAGTAGTATTCCATTGTGTATATGTACCACTTCTTCTTTATCCATTCATCTATCGATGGACATTTAGGTTGCTTCCAATTCTTGGCTATTGTAAATAGTGCTGCGATAAAAATAGGGGTGCACTGATCTTTCTCATTTCTCATACTTGATTGCTGCATTCTTAGGGTAAATTCCTAGGAGTGCAATTCCTGGGTCGAATGGTAGGTCTGTTTTGAGCATTTTGATGTACCTCCATACTGCTTTTCACAATGGTTGAACTAACTTACATTCCCACCAGCAGTGTAGGAGGGTTCCCCTTTCTCCACAGCCTCGCCAACATTTGTTGTTGTTTGTCTTTTGGATGGCAGCCATCCTTACTGGTGTGAGGTGATACCTCATTGTAGTTTTAATTTGCATTTCTCTGATAATTAGTGATGTGGAGCATCTTTTCATGTGTCTGTTGGCCATCTGTATTTCTTTTTTGGAGAACTGTCTGTTCAGTTCCTCTGCCCATTTTTTAATTGGGTTATTTGTTTTTTGTTTGTTGAGGTGTGTGAGCTCTTTATATATTCTGGACGTCAAGCCTTTATCGGATGTGTCATTTTCAAATATATTCTCCCATACTGTAGGGATCCTTCTTGTTCTATTGATGGTGTCTTTTGCTGTACAGAAGCTTTTCAGCTTAATATAGTCCGACTTACTCATTTTTGCTGTTGTTTTCCTTGCCTGGGGAGATATGTTCAAGAAGAGGTCACTCATGTTTATGTCTAAGAGGTTGTTGCCTATGTTTTCTTCCAAGAGTTTAATGGTTTCATGACTTACATTCAGGTCTTTGATCCATTTTGAGTTTACTTTTGTATATGGGGTTAGACAATGGTCCAGTTTCATTCTCCTACATGTAGCTGTCCAGTTTTGCCAGCACCACCTGTTGAAGAGACTGTCATTTTGCCATTGTATGTCCATGGCTCCTTTATCAAATATTAATTGCCCATATATGTCTGGGTTGATGTCTGGATTCTCTAGTCTGTTCCATTGGTCTGTGGCTCTGCTCTTGTGCCAGTACCAAATTGTCTTGATTACTATGGCTTTATAGTAGAGCTTGAAGTTGGGGAGTGAGATCCCCCCTACTATATTCTTCTTTCTCAGGATTGCTTTGGCTATTCGGGGTCTTTGGTGGTTCCATATGAATTTTTGAATTATTTGTTCCAGTTCATTGAAGAATGTTGCTGGTAGTTTCATAGGGATTGCATCAAATCTGTATATTGCTTTGGGCAGGATGGCCATTTTAACGATATTAATTCTTCCTAGCCACGAGCATGGGATGAGTTTCCATCTGTTAGTGTCCCCTTTAATTTCTCTTAAGAGTGACTTGTAGTTTTCAGAGTATAAGTCTTTCACTTCTTTGGTTAGGTTTATTCCTAGGTATTTTATTCGTTTTGATGCAATTGTGAATGGAGTTGTTTTCTTGATTTCTCTTTCTGTTGGTTCATTGTTAGTGTATAGGAAAGCCACAGATTTCTGTGCGTTGATTTTGTATCCTGCAACTTTGCTGTATTCTGATAACAGTTCTAGTAGTTTTGGGGTGGAGTCTTTAGGGTTTTTTATGTACAGTATCATGTCATCTGCAAATAGTGACAGTTTAACTTCTTCTTTACCAATCTGGATTCCTTGTATTTCTTTGTTTTGTCTGATTGCCGTGGCTAGGACCTCCAGTACTATGTTAAATAACAGTGGAGAGAGTGGGCATCCCTGTCTAGTTCCCAGTCTCAGAGGAAATACTTTCAGCTTCTCGCTGTTCAATATAATGTTGGCTGTGGATTTATCATAGATGGCCTTTATTATGTTGAGGTACTTGCCCTCTATTCCCATTTTGCTGAGAGTTTTTATCATGAATGGATGTTGAACTTTGTCAAATGCTTTTTCAGCATCTATGGAGATGATCATGTGGTTTTTGTCTTTCTTTTTGTTGATGTGGTGGATGATGTTGATGGACTTTCGAATGTTGTACCATCCTTGCATCCCTGGGATGAATCCCACTTGGTCATGGTGTATGATCCTTTTGATGTATTTTTGAATTCGGTTTGCTAATATTTTGTTGAGTATTTTTGCATCTACGTTCATCAGGGATATTGGTCTGTAGTTTTCTTTTTTGGTGGGGTCTTTGCCTGGTTTTGGTATTAGGGTGATGTTAGCTTCATAGAATGAGTTTGGGAGCATTCCCTCCTCCTCTATTTTTTGGAAAACTTTAAGGAGAGTGGGTATTATGTCTTCCCTGTGTGTCTGATAAAATTCTGAGGTAAATCCATCTGGCCCGGGGGTTTTGTTCTTTGGTAGATTTTTGATTACCACTTCAATTTCGTTGCTGGTAATTGGTCTGTTTAGATTTTCTGTTTCTTTGTGGGTCAATCATGGAAGGTTGTATTTTTCTAGGAAGTTGTCCATTTCTCCTAGGTTTCCCAGCTTGTTAGCATATAGGTTTTCATAGTATTCTCTAATAATTCTTTGTGTTTCTGTGGGGTCTGTCATGATTTTTCCTTTCTTGTTTCTGATACTGTTGATTTGTGTTGACTCTCTTTTCTTCTTAATAAGTCTGGCTAGAGGCTTATCTATTTTGTTTATTTTCTCGAAGAACCAGCTCTTGGTTTCATTGATTTTTGCTATTGTTTTATTCTTCTCAATTTTATTTATTTCTTCTCTGATCTTTATTATGTCCCTCCTTCTGCTGACCTTAGGCCTCATCTGTTCTTCTTTTTCCAATTCCGATAATTGTGACATTAGACCATTCATTTGGGATTGCTCTTCCTTTTTTAAATATGCTTGGATTGCTATATACTTTCCTCTTGAGACTGCTTTTGCTGTGTCCCACAGAAGTTGGGGCTTAGTGTTGTTGTTGTCATTTGTTTCCATGTATTGCTGGATCTCCATTTTGATTTGGTCATTAATCCATTGATTATTTAGGAGCGTGTTGTTAAGCCTCCATGTGTTTGTGAGCCTCTTTGCTTTCTTTGTACAGTTTATTTCTAGTTTTATGCCTTTGTGGTCTGAAAAGTTGGTTGGTAGGATTTCAATCTTTTGGAATTTTCTGAGGCTCTTTTTGTGGCCTAGTATGTGGTCTATTCTGGAGAATGTTCCATGTGCACTTTAGAAGAATGTATATACTGTTGCTTTTGGATGTAGAGTTCTGTAGATGTCTATTAGGTCCATCTGCTCTACTGTGTTGTTCAGTGCTTCCGTGTTCTTACTTATTTTCTGCCCGGTGGATCTGTCCTTTCGGGTGAGTGGTGTGTTGAAGTCTCCTTGAATGAATGCATTGCAGTCTATGTCCCCCTTTAGTTCTGTTAGTATTTGTTTCACATATGCTGGTGCTCCTGTGTTGGGTGCATATATATTTAGAATGGTTATATCCTCTTGTTTGACTGAGCCCTTTATCATTATGTAGTGTCCTTCTTTATCTCTTGTTACTTTCTTTGTTTTGAAGTCTATTTTGTCTGATATTAGTACTGCAACCCCTGCTTTCTTCTCACTGTTGTTTGCTTGAAATATGTTTTTCCATCCCTTGACTTTTAGTCTGTACATGTCTTTGGGTTTGAGGTGAGTTTCTTGTAAGCAGCATATAGATGGGTCTTGCTTTTTTATCCATTCTGTTACTCTATGTCTTTTGATTGGTGCATTCAGCCCATTAACATTTAGGGTGACTATTGAAAGATATGTACTTATTGCCATTGCAGGCTTTAAATTTGTGGTTACCAAAGGTTCAAGGTTAGCCTCTTTAGTATCTTACTGCCTAACTTAGCTCGCTTATGGAGCTGTTATATACACTGTCTGGAGATTCTTTTCTTCTCTCCCTTCTTGTTCCTCCTCCTCGATTCTTCATATGTTGGGTGTTTTGTGCTGTGCTCTTTCTAGGAGTGCTCCCATCTAGAGCAGTCCATGTAAGATGTTCTGTAGAGGTGGTTTGTGGAGAGCAAATTCCCTCAGCTTTTGTTTGTCTGGGAATTGTTTAATCCCACCATCATATTTGAATGATAGTCGTGCTGGATACAATATCCTTGGTTCAAGGCCCTTCTGTTTCATTGTATTAAATATATCATGCCATTCTCTTCTGGGCTGTAGGGTTTCTGTCAAGAAGTCTGATGTTAGCCTGATGGTTTCCCTTTGTAGGTGACCTTTTTCTCTCTAGCTGCCTTTAAAACTCTTTCCTTGTTCTTGATCTTTGCCATTTTAATTATTATGTGTCTTGGTGTTGTCCTCCTTGGATCCCTTCTGTTGGGTGTTCTGTGTATTTCCGTGGTCTGTTCGATTATTTCCTCCCCCAGTTTGGGTAAGTTTTCAGCAATTATTTCTTCTAAGATACTTTCCATCCCTTTTCCTCTCTCTTCTTCTTCTGGAACCCCTATAATATGGATATTCTTCCTTTTGGATTGGTCACACAGTTCTCTTAATATTGTTTCATTCCTGGAGATCCTTTTGTCTCTCTCTATGTCAGCTTCTATGCGTTCCTGTTCTCTGATTTCAATTCCATCAATGGCCTCTTGCATCCTATCCATTCTGCTTATAAACCCTTCCAGAGTTTGTTTCATTTCTGTGATCTCCTTTCTGGCATCTGTGATCTCCCTCCGGACTTCATCCCATTTCTCTTGCGTATTTCTCTGCATCTCTGTCAGCATGTTTATGATTCTTATTTTGAATTCTTTTCAGGAAGACTGGTTAGGTCTGTCTTCTTCTCTGGTGTTGTCTCTGTGATCTTTGTCTGCCTGTAGCTTTGCCTTTTCATGGTGATAGGAATAGTCTGCAGAGCTGGGACGAGTGACGGCTGGAAGAACTTCCTTTCTTATTGGTTTGTGGCCCTCCTCTCCTGGGAGAACAGCGACCTCTAGTGGCTTGTGCTGCGCAGCTGCGCGCAGACAGGGTTTCTGCTTCCTGCCCGGCTGCTGTGGAGTTTATCTCCGCTGTTGCTGTGGGCGTGGCCTGGCTCGGGCAGCTACTCCAAAGTGGAGGAGTCGCGTTGGAGCAGGAGCGGCTGGGAGGCTATTTATCTCCGTAAGGGGCCTCCCTGCTCCCTGCAGCCCAGGGGTTAGGGTGCCCAGAGATCCCCGGGTTCCCTACCTCTGGATTAAGTGTCCTGCCCTGCCCCTTTAAGACTTTCTAAAAGCACCCACCAAAACAAAACAATGACCACCAAAAAAAAAAGAAAAAAATTTTTTAATTAAAAGAAAAAAGAAATTTTTTTAATTAAAAAAAAAAAGGTGGCTGCTCATTTTTCTTTATTCTCCGGTGCCAGCCTCAGGCCTCTGCTCACCGGTCTTGCTGCCCTGTTTCCCTAGTATTGGGGTCCCTATCCCTTTAAGACTTCCAAAAAGCGCTCGCCAAAACAAAGCAGCAAAAAAAAAAAATTGGTCGCGCGCTTTTCTTATGTCCTCTGGCGCCCGGCTTCTGGTGCCCGCTCACTGTTCTTGCTGCCCTGTTTTCCCAGTATCGAGGGCCCTGCACTCTGGCCCGGATGGCTGGGGCTGGGTGTTTGGCAGTCCTGTGCTCCGTCTCCCTCCCTCCCGCTCATCCTATTCTTCTCCTGCCGGGAGTTGGGGGGATGGGCGCTCGGCTCCCGCGGGGCCGGGGCTTGTATCTTACCCCCTTCGCGAGGCGCTGGGTTCTCTCAGGTGCGGATGTGGTCTGGATATTGTCCTGTGTCCTCTGGTCTTTATTCTAGGAAGGGTTGTCTTTGTTATATTTTCATAGATATATGTGGTTTTGGGAGGAGATTTCCGCTGCTCTACTCACGCCGCCATCTTCCGCCCCTCTCCCTGATTTGCTTTTAAGACCTGAATATGAAAACCAAAACAGGAGAGCTGCTTTTTCAAGTGCTGTAGGTGCGCTGCAGTGCTTTCACACTGATGGATAGGAGACCTGTATGCATTTGGGACCCTAGTTCTTGGTCAGTCAGCTACATGACAAATCTCTTCTCTAGCCTGAACTTGCTGTTTTACAATCTTAATGTTGTATTTTCATGATATACCTTCTTAAATTGAATGTTTTCCATCTTTATATTTCATAGTTACTGATTATCATGACCTGTTTAAAGAAATTTTGGCTGCCCAGATCATGAGGATATTCTCCTATGTTATCTTCTATAAGATTCATTGCATTACTTTTCACTTTTAGACTTAGGTCTATATGTAGCTCAGTGGGTATTGATTCTCTCTGTGATTTGGGATAGAGGCCAAGATTCTTTTTTTTTTACCTATATGGATATGTCACTAACAGAGACCCATGCTTTGAAAAAAACTTCGTTCTTCAGCGATTGTTCTCAAGTACCACCTTTATCATAAATTGTGTGTGTGTGTGCATGTGATATCTTGGTTTCTAGTCTCTTCTGTTGGCCTATTTATCTGTACTTGCATCAATACTATACCATTTTATTTATACTGCCCTTTTAACAAGTCTTGATATTTATTTATTAAGTATTGGAGCTTCATTTTCATTTGTTCAAAGACATCCAGCTCTCTTTGGCCCTTTATACTCCCATATAAATTAAAAATCAATTTCTACAGAAAGTTGCTTATTTGTTTTATTAATTTTTTACTTAATGTTATGTTCTAGCTTTTTGTGTTCTTGTCTTAGTTTCTCTTCAAACTTTTTTGTTTGTACTAAGCGTATTTGTAATAATAAATGTTCCACTATGTCCTAGTCTTATTGTTGACAACATTCTGTAGCTTTAGAGTGGTATTCTAATAAACAATTTTTTAATTTGTCATTTGAATTTCTCTTTTAAAAAGAGCTATTTAGAAATGTGCATTTATAAATTTCAGAATGTTACTTTCCTATCTTCTTATACTCAAGTTTTATTGTATAAGACCCAATAATGAATCCTGTGGTATTTTCTGCTTTTTTAGATTTCAGGAAAGATATGTATATGTGAGTAGGAGTTGTTCTTTAGTTATTGAATATAAAATGATATATATGATATTTGCTTACTCACATAGAAGTATTTTTCAAATCCTCAGTATTTTCACAAATGTTTAATTTGTTAACTAGGTTTCCAAGATAAATATGTTGATATGTTGTGCTTTTGTCAAATTCTTTTTGTATTTCTCTCAAATTTTGTCTTTAATATTTTAAACTTAGTGTTATTAACTGAGTAGAAGCAATGACTGATATAACCTCTTGGAATAATCAACATAAATATTTATATTAATCAATATAAAATATTATGCTTTTTCTTTATCTTGAATTAGATTCCATCTGATATTAACCTTGTTAGGTTTGTTTTCCTTTCATGTATTATTTCTTCTTTATTGACCCTTTATTTTTATCCTTTGTTATTAAAGCATATGTAGAATTTTGTTATTCTGTAATCTTTATATATATATTAAAGATGTAAACATAAGCCAGTAACTGTCAATATAAACTGAATTAAAAAAAAATAAAGGTGTGAAGTAAAATAGAAGCAATATAGCCAGATTTTATTTTCGCTGAGTTTCTGATATAGATGTATCCTAGCCAATCCTGTGGAATTATTTACCATAGATAAATAAAAAAGGGAAATAACTCACAATAATCCAGATAAAGTGGTTTATGATTATGATTCTGTATTACTTTGCATTGTTCAAAGCAAGATGTGAGAAACATATGATTTATATGTATGGTTGGGGTCAGGTGGATCTATATTATATTGCTGTTGGTAGTAATAAAGATGTGAGTAGTCTCAGCATTTTTAATTTTGTTTAATTGATGTCATATAAATTTCATAAGGCAAAACCGTATTCTTTAATTGAAAAAGAGCAGGAAATTACCACTTTTGAAAAATATAGCACAAATGATAAAAAGGACATTTTTAGCCATTTAGAAATGAGGAATGAGATGATTAATGAAAGAATTACAGACATCCTGAATTTGGTTACATAAACATAAGGCTGAACATTTTATGTTTTCTTGGATTTTCTGCAACTTTCTGGGAAAAGAATAGATAGATGGGTGAGTGAGTGGTGGAAACTAAAGGTAATGCATGTTACCTGGCCATGTATGACTTTTTTCCCCTGAGTTAAATGCAGGTGAGTGGTGAGTGATCGTGAAAGCTGTCAGTGCATAAAGGAAGCCTCTGAAAGAGAGCTTCACAGTTGGAAAAGAGGGTAAAATCTGACAGCTGTCAAGGTTTTAGAAATGATATAGTAATCATAAATACACAAAAGTACAACTTTAAAACCTATGTAATATCTTTATTATCCTGTGCACACAAGTGCACATAAAGAATTCTTTTATGAGTTTTATGAAGTTTTTTCTTTGAATTTATGTATGTTATTAGTCTATCAAGCCACCTCACTTTCCAGGCATCTCTGCTAGTAGCGCCAAACCACTGCCAACCAACAAGGTTCTCCTGGAGCCTTCCTACTCCAATGACTTGGAAGCTGTTCTGTGTTCGGTAGGATTCTGATGTGCAGCTCAGGTTCATCAGGAAACTGTTGTTATCAGTCACCAGGTGGGCCTGGGAGGGGCTGGAGCTCCTGAAAGCCCGAGTGTGTTGTCTCCTATCTAGACTACAAGTGCCTTAAGGCAGAGACCTTGCTGTGCTTCTTATCTCCAGTATCTGAAATGCAGGCTTTGAACAACAAACATCTGTGAGATGATGAAAAAAATCAAAATTAAACATATGTTAATAAGGATTTCCTGGTGTATGGGGGTGAGAACAAAATCTGTGTTATTCTGCTTGGATGACCTTGGCGAAATACCACAGGCTGGGTGACTTCTAAGTCCAAGATCAAGGTGTCGAGAGGGCTGGTTTCTGGTGAGATCCCTCTTCCTTGTTTGCAGAAAGTCTCCTTATCACTGCCTTCAATCACGTTTCCTCTGTGCGTGCTCAGAGAGAGAGCTCTCTGGCATCTTCTTCTTCTGAGAACATCAATTGTATTGAATTTGGGCCCTTACCTTGTGACCACATTAACCTTAATTACCTTCTGAAATAACCACCAGAGCAGCTTGAGATTCCTGGACAGTGAATCATAGCCAGATCATAATTCTCTTGAAAGTTTTTGCCAGGACAATCTGAAAAATGTGATCCTAATATCTTACTTCAGTGAGCGTGCGAAAAATAGTCATCACTCTATGCCAGACCCAGGAAGTTAAGTGTAAACTAGGCTCAATGTTACTATTCATTTATGAAATATTTTGAGTTACTAGAGTAACTTACTATTTAAAAATAACTTGAAGTAAAGCAGTCATATAAGGGAAGAAGGTATCTTATACTATGCATAATTAATAAGTGAACATACAAAATATGTGTAATTTCTAAAACTCCATCATTTTCTTTTTTAAGTGAGATACATATGTATAGATTTGAAAGAATAATTCTGCATCTCAAGGAAATCCCAATGACATAGGCCAGGTTTTTTACACATGAACATCCAGACATCCATTTATTCAACAAGATTGATTGAGCACTCACTGTATTCTCCAGTGGCTGTGCCGGCACCTAGTGAGACAGAGGTATATGGAAAGCAGGCCATAGTCTCAAAAGTGGTCTAGTGGGAAAGCAGACACAGAATGGCTTCATTGTGTTCAGGTCTAATTCATGTCCTTCAAGCAATTTTACAGTTTAAAGTTTATTTTATGCCTAAGTATTTTACTTTTTTTGTGTCATATTAATTTGTGATATTATAAATGGGTCTATTATATTTTCTATTTGTTTCATAAATACATTGAGCTATTGATTATTGATTACATAACCTGCTATTTACTAAATTGTCATTATTTGTAATTTTCCATTGATTCTTGTGATTTTTAAATATAAAATCATATTACTTACAAATATTTATAGTTTACCTACTTTATGCTAATTCCATGCCTTTAATTCTTCTGTGTAATTTTATATATGTGTGTTGGACACATACATGTAATTAATGTTCAACACACATACCAATTCCTAATTCACTGAATGTTTTAATGTGAATGTCTGCTCAAAATTTAAAATTATCAAACACATTTCCTATATCTATGAAGATGATTTTAGGATTTTCCCTTTATTAATCTGATAGATGGCACTAATAGATTTCTTCATATTGACTCACTGTCACAGTCCTGGAATTTATCCCAGTTAATTTTGATATGTTATTTTCTTCAATGCTTTATTTATAAGTTGCTCATGTAATATTGAGGAGGGAAGTTATTTTTTGGTTCTCATGCTCACATAGAAGGGGGCTGCCTTGTACTCAGCTCTCTGGGAATGGTGATATTGGAATGGGTATGTCTACTTTTCTTTTCTATGCTTTATTATTTGTTTCCTAAAATAAAAGGTTCCCCAGCTTGTGTTTGATCACCAGTGTTGACAATATTGTGGCTCAAAGCAAGAAAGAAGAAAAGTTCCCTCTTGCTACCTGTGTTAAGGATGAGAAAGGCTGAAGGGATAAGAAATACCCTTTGTTTCTCTAACCAGGTGTATTTCAAGCCTAGAACAGCATATTCATAGGAGAACTCGGTAAGCAGGCTGCACTAGGGATAACATTGCTGTTACATTAAGCTTCTCTTTCTGTACTTTGTACTCTTCCCTTTCTACTGAATCTCAAAAGAAGACTAACCCCAGCTTTGATCTCAGTTTTCCCAAAGAAGGTCAAAAACATCAGTAAAAAACAATATTGCTATTGCTGTTAGAGGCATAATTCTTGCACAAAATTAAGGGTGAACATGTTTTGATCTTTTACTTTTCCTCTGCAATGACACTTCATTAGAGGCTTTTGTAGTTGAGATTTAAAAGCCTGGAGAGAAAAGTCATTCTGCAATATGATGACATTGCAAACTCCTCTTTGACATAGTGACGAGAAGAATGGAGAAGGTGGACTCCAGTAGCTGGTCAGCAGCAATGACTTTCATAACCTACTTGGAAAACCTTCAGAAAAGCTCTGGAGGAGCACCCAATGAAGCATTTAATGGATGGAACATTTAGTGTTAGATAGGGAGTTAATGTTTACAAAGAGGTCACAGGCAGGCTGCCAGCAATCTCAGCTAAGCATGTGCTGAAACCATGCAGCTCTTGAGTCTGACCTAGTGCTCTAGGACACAGAGGAAGACAACTCATGGCTACAGACACCCGGGAGTATGACTTCAGTGATGAGCAATATTTAGGGCTATGTGTTAATTTTGTTGTGACATTTCATGTTTTGCATTGAGTTAGACTCATATTATGGAGGAATTAGGAATCAAGGCAGATTTCTTCTGTCTCATTCTGATATTCATTGAAAAACCATTTGAGCACGTTTTGTGTATAACCAGGCTTTTCCTCCTGTTATCAAAAACATTCTATGTTCTTTCTGGAATTAATGTGCCTTATTTTCTGATACCATTAGTACTCACCTGGTTCTTTTAACTGACAGTTTAAGCATTCTAGCTATGTTAGCTCTTTCTTTATAAGAATTCTTTTGTAATACATGCATGTCATACCTTAGAAGAGAAAAATGTGGATCCAGTTGATCTCTACTGTGACATAATTTTAGCATTCTCTGGCAGTTAAACTAGAATCCTAAATTTATTCACACCTTGAGTCTCAATAGTGAAGGATCTCTCAGAGTCAGCTTCTGAAGAATTTTATGCAAATTACAATATTTCAAATTGGATCATATTTTAATGAAGTGGAAAGTTCACGATATGAAAGAAACCAGTCAAAAACCTTTCTTAGAATGAAAAGTTGGCGGCCTTTTAACCACCTTTAGTGAGGTTGTTGTTCTGTAAACCTCAGGTGTATTTCATATTTACATTGAACTATTGATTATTGATTATATAACCTGCTATTTACTAAATTGTCATTATTTGTAATTTTCCATTGATTGACTGAATTTTCCTAGAGTTTACTACATTTGGCTTAATCTTGGTACGTACCATTTCAGAATACCATCAATTTCATATATTATGAAAGGTTGTTTTTTATGATATTTTAAATATAAATGAGATCTTGCTGTTATTCCTGGAGAGAATTTTATTTTGTGCTAATTTTATAGTTTCTTAGACAGTGATATGAACAAGCAGTCTAAAGAAAATGAACAAAAATTAAATCAAGTGTGGTATAGGTTTTTCTTTTTGTTAAGTCATATTCAAACTTGTTCTTCCCCTCAGATTTCTAACATGACAAAAGTACATAATGCAAATAAATTTTTTAAGCACAAAACTGGATTTCAACAGCAATATGTTGCTCATGTATCAGACTCACATAGAATCTTCCATTTTATTTTATTTGTTGAAACAAACATATCTAAAAGAATCAGTAAAAGCCAAAAGCATATACAACATATAGTATCTAAGGTGGCTTATTTAAACATTATATGTATTTTAATAAAGCCAACATTTTATATAGAATTCATATTCCCAAATGGGCCTATGTTCAGAGAAAAAAAAGCCTATTGAGGCAACTATATTTGTGAGCTCTTTATTTCTTTCCATGTCTTTCTTTAAATTTCTCTAGAGTACTATAAAAAGTAATAAAGCCACAGTTGGACAGTCTGGTAGTGATAGATTTTTGAAATGCATGACATTTTGTTTGCCATATTAAAAGGTGTTGGAAAGGAAGATTTCCTCTACCCCTCAAGGTTCTTTTAGCTGGTCTAAGAATCAGATTTACACCAGACAGATTGATAGGAGAAAAAAACGAAGTTTAATTACCTACATAATCCATAAACATAAGTTTAAAAAAAAAAGGCAGTCAGGGAGAATGAGGCATATATGTCATTCTGAACCAAGGAGAAGGGGTTGGGGGCTGAGATTTCAAAGGGAAAGAGAAGTGATTCACAGGAATATGAAAGAGTAAATGTTTGATGAACAAAATACTTGATGGGCCCCATGGAAGCAACAGGGCACAGAGAGGAATATTGTCACACTCCTTCCTGTCTGTCACCTTTGGTTTACTTTATAATCCAGTATGTTTTATAAATTTACGGTGGCAGCTCCTCCTAGAGCAGGTCCTCCATCTAAATTCTATTTATGCAGGTCAGGGAAGTCAAAGTACTTTCCTGAGTCATTTGGAACTTGACGGTTTTCAGTTCAAAACAATCTGCACATCTTGGGGTGGCCAGCTCTTGGCCCCTACAAAGGCCTAAGTGAGCTGATGAGGAATTGCATGAATGAGGAATTGCAGAGAACAGCTGTTGACTCTGTATCAGCATTAGGGTCTCTAGGTTAAATGGGGATGTCAGTATTGGATAATGCCATCATGGCAAATAGCATTTAAGGTTGAATAAATTTTCCAAAAAGTCTCTGTTTTCCACTTTTCCCCAAGTACAGATGACAATCTCTTATGTTTGCAATACATTCAGCACGCCTGTCTCCCTACGAACACCCATCCTAGATTCACCATGGCTGGACAGACTGGCAGCTGCACTGGGAGAGGAAGGGCGCAGAGCAGCAGCCCGGGCTGGGTGGTCAGGAGGAGACCAGACAGCACAGCAGCGTCCAGGTGGAGCTGCGGCCGATCCTGTCCTGTGGAGTTGGGTGTACCATTCTTCCTTCCTGCTCCCCACAGAGCCATGGCTGAGGTCCGCCTGGTCGGCAGCAGCATTTGTAGGGGCTCTTGGTGACCAGCCCATTTGGAGAAGTGTGTTTGTGACGGTCAGCATGGGATGAGGGAATGGGACTGTGGGAAGTGAGGGTGAGAACTCCTCAGAGAATGGAAGGACACATAACCTGGATTTCAAAAAAATCAAAGAAATACAAGCTGAGTGTTTAAATGAATGCTGTCTTACCACATAAATTTACATGTGTCCCCAGCATAACTTAGTAGATGCCAGTCATATATGTTCAATCATACAGCTCACTTTATTGTTATAACTACACAAACTTTTCTCTGAGAAGGTCCTATATTTACCCCACAATAGGAAAACAAAATGTTATTGAGTAATACACGAAGGTAGTAATCCACTAACCTTCCTAGGCACTCTGATTTAAATAGTCTTAAGTGGGGATGAATATTCAGTCACTCCGAACATCCATTTAACTCAGATCTGGATTGACATTTGAACTCTGAAGTTCCCCAGCCCCCAGCCTGCTGACCTGTCTGCAGGGAAAGGCTGTCCTTGACCCTGGCAAGGCCGGGTCACACCCAGCGCTGTGCCAGGTCTGAGCTCTTTCCCGTGTCAGCCCAGACAACCTCCCAGATGCTCCAGTCTGAGGGCTTCAGGCCTCCTAGAGTTTCCTGCCTGGGCACTGTATACTAATGTATTTGCTGTATTACACCTAGGGAATTGTAAAACTACAATGTGTCATAATTAAAGAGCATAAATCCATGGTAACTACATTTTTTATTAGTGCCATGGTATTAACCAATATTCCCTATTTTGGTGGCTGAAATGAGTTTAAATTTAAATTCTCATTAAAGAACTTGGCAGAATAAACTTACACATAGAAAAGGTGGTAAAGGTTATCATCACTAAAATATGTATGCATATATGTATATATTATACAACATAAATATGAAGCTATTATATGGCTATTTTTCTTCAAATACATTCTTAATCTCATAATTTTTTCTTATTTCAAAAGGGCACATGAAAGATATGAAAAGGAGTATCTTGGGGTTGTTTTGAAACTTCTACTCTCTCAATTCTTAAAAAGTCTATTGGAGATTTTTGTGAAATTAAACATAGTAAAAGGCAGCAAGGAAGATTTGAAATAATAAAAATCAGTTAAAAAGAAAAAACATGAGAAGAAGGATTAAATATAACTAATATATTGAACTATGCATTTGAACACTGAATTTTGGGTTTAGTGTCCTGGGATACGCATTAGACCATATAATTCTACAGCCAGCAGAAGTCAAGCCCTGCAGAGTAGGGACACTGTCCCCAGACCAGTGTGATGCAGAAAATGGGACAGGGGCCACAAGACTGATTTTGATCAAACTACTTATCAGATAAAAGTTTTTTGTCCAAGTCCATAACGAGTATAGTAATTCCTTTTATAGTTTTGGGAAGATTAAATGACATACAATGGTCAAATGTCATTGTAAGGTGGCACTATAAATAAATTCTGAAGCACTTAAGATGACATGGAAAGGTGATCTTTTCCTGAAATGGGAATCCTAGAAGAGTCACTAAATGGGATCTCATAATCACTGAACCTTAGCTGACCTTCCTCAGGACCTAGCGGACCCAAGGTGATCTGTGTGCCTCACGACCCTTCTCACAGGCTCACCCAAACACTGCAGGGATGGGCAGCCATCTGTGCTGGCTTACTGCTTGAAGGAGCAAACAATGGAATGAGAACTTCTGTTTACACAGGGACTGCTTGAGCCAGACTCCCTCCTAGACGCTCTGCAGATGTTACCGTATATAATTTAATTTTGATCACAAACTCACAAGCAAGATTTTATTCCATTTACAGTTGAAAAAGAGCAAGAGATTAAATTACTTGCCAGCAGTCAGACCTTTCACGTGCTGATCATCAGCATTAAATCACACTCATGCTCAAGTACCATCCAAACGAAATACACATATACACATACATATGTATGTATGTATAGACTATACATGTATGTGCATGTGTGTATAGGATACATGATATATTATGTAGGGTATGTGATAGATGTATAGGGCACAGGTATATGTACTTATGCATGTATATGGTCTATGTCTATGTCTATATGTGTGTATATATACATGTATGTGTGTATATATGTATTTATAGAAGTGTGTATTTTCCCTGACTCCACAGCTTGCCTAGCTACTCTCCCATCTATCTGTCTCCTGTCATTACAAAATACCTTGAAAGGGTTGTCTGCCTTAGATGTCTCCCTTTCTTGGCTCCCATTCTCACCTGAGAACCACTCCAAACCAGGGCGAATATACTGCTTTACAGTCACTTAGAAGAGTTTCTCCATGTGTGATCATGACACCAACTCAATACACAATTGGGTCCATCATTTTCATTTTCATTTTGCTTTCAGTTGCTGGTTGTTTTTTCTCTTAGTTTTATATTATAATTATAAAAATATTCATCTTATTTCAAAGTTAAATATACAAAAGAAAGTATAGCGTTCATCTCAGTGCCCTCCACCCTATGTTCTTCCTATTGGTAACCATTTTACACTGTATGCTTCATTTTTCCAACATAAAAAAAATGTGTTTATACATATATATACATTTGTGCTTGTGGGTGGACATGTGTGTATGTTGTATGTATATGTATTATATGAGTATTATGTGTGTGTATATATATATATCCCTTTTTCTTAGGCAAACAGTAGCAGACCATATACACTTTCATCATTCAACCTGGAAATCATTCCTCATTATTACATAAATATTATTCCTTGTATATTTTATGGCGGTTTAGCATTTCTACTGTGTGGATGAGGCATACTTTATTCAACCAGCTCTCTAGTACTGACAAATATTTGCTTCATTTCTGTATGTTTTTAATAGAAAGCAATAGGGCTAAATTTAGAGTATATTTACTTTGGGGGAAAAATTTTATGTTCTTGTCAGATCTAGTGATAAAGGGAGCAGTGAAAATATATTTTTTCCATCCAAAATAATGAGTGAAATAGTTCTGGATTGATCCAGTGCCAACAGCTTTGACTTCCAGATCAGTCATTTGTGAAGACATGCAGCGCAGGTGACCTGTTTCCAGGGTGAGCCGCAAATGCCATTTGCTCCCACAGTGGGAGCCGTGGACTCTCAAGTCAGGGCATCCTGGGGCATATCTGATACGGCAGTTTTCCAGCAGGTGTTGTGAGCTCTCCAGGTCTCGGTGTGGAAATCAACTTACTCACAGAGTTCAAATGGGGATTCAACAAGTTATGTCTCTAAATCACAAGCTTGGAGTAAAGCAGGCACCCAATAAATGTCAAACCATTACTTTGGTTATCATTAACATCAACAAAATATTGTTCTCAGGCCACTCCCATGAATTTTTCATGCAACCTCATACATTAACTGTTGTTTTGAAAACTTGAATGCATGCTTTAAATTGAACCCTTTTGCCTGATTTACTGAGCTGCCTAATTGGGTGAATACATCCATCCATGTTTGCACCCTTTCATTCATAAAACCTTTCAGAAACCTCTAAAGGCCTTAGACTTATTCTGTGAGGATAATTGTCATCCAGTGTCAAAATCTTCAAATGTGATGGTTGGATCTATATGTGAGTCTTGGATTATCCACTGAATCACTGGCATTCATTTCACATAATGTGCATGTTGGATTTTGAAGAATTTCTTCAAGTTCAGTATTAAAGGGATGTCTACAGTATTTTGAGCAACATGTATTTATGTAGAACAAGTACCACAAAACTGAATACAAGATTTATTTTCATCATTACTGGCAGATACAGGAACATGTACTTGAAAAGCTTAGAAAATCACTTACTCTCATCTTTTGGAAGTTAAAGTTTTGAAAAAACTGGTGAGAATAAGCTTTGGGGGAAGGAAAGGCAGGAGTTCATACAGGTTTTCTATTCTATTTGGGGAGAATTTTCATTAAATTAGAATTCCATATGAATCCCTCACAAGTATTATAATTTAAATTGAATATTACCACATTGTTATTATACTAAGGAATATCTCATTTTCTGAGATTTTCCTTGGTTCAATCCAATATATTTTACTTATTCTCACTGAAAAATCTTGACCTATGCAATTAAAATAAATCTACTGAGTACTATATTTCAATATGAATTCCTATATGGGAGCAGAGCTAAATGGAAGAAGGGCACATCATATTGAAATGATTTCCAGTTCAGAGAAGACTTTCACAGACCCAGCCATTCTTATTTCTCAGGTTGGGTTTTCAAAATTTAACTATTCAGTGAAAATTGACAACACTTTTTCAAATTATGCTTATAATTAAATCTGCATTAAAATGTTTTTCTTGTAATTAGAAAAACATCTAATCTGAACTAGAAAACTCATTGATTTAGTGATCTTTATCTAGAAGCTGAAGTACTTCTCTGATATTACTGTTACTCCAAGATATGAAATTGACCAATATTTGTTATTTCCCCCAATACCATTGGAAATGATATACAAAATTGGAAATGAGGAGAAAGGATTTATTAGATAAACTGAATTAGTGGTTAGTTAATTTAATAACATACACATTACTGACTCCAAGCCTTTTTGTAACTAAATGAGAAAGACCTGATATTCATTCTAGTGGCAGGGATGGTGCACAAACATGAGACAAGGCCAATAAGGTACCAGTGTGAAAAATGAAAGCTCTCAAAATGTGTTGAGAAGATCAGTTTGCTGCCCACGTCTTTTGATTTATGGGCTATCATTACAAACATCATTAATGTTTATTTAATTAGTCAATATTTCTTTAAATTCACAATTATTATTTAAGTACTTATTAGGAAGAATCCAATACTACTCAGCTTAAATAATCAGTTGGCATTCATCTCCAACACAAACACATTTGAATGCCAAGAGTAAGGCCCAGCAGCTTTTTACATTTGTTGGTAAAATCCTTAAAAATTTTCTTTTTTAGCTTAAGCCATTTTTTCATCTTGTCTCCTGATTGTTAACATGGTCATAAATAGACTTTTTATTTTTAATTCCCTTTATTTGTTTTTTTCATTTTGCAAGTTGTTTTGAGTATTTCATGTAATACTATATTTAATTGAGTAGCTGTAAATTCAACATAGTATCTCTAATAAGGGTATGAAATTCTTAGGTTAACATTTGGTTGACTTTAAAATGTAAGGTTTTCCTCTCATGTAAATAAATTTCATATAGAAGATCCTTTATCTTTTCAGGAGATATGAAAGAAATTTAAAGTTTCACCTGTATTTCCCACTAATGTTTCTTCCTTTATGTTCAACTTTAGGTAATAATTCTTCTTTATGTTCTTTGTTGTCCTTTTTAGCATGTTTCATAAAATTTAAATGTGCTGCTGTTAAAACCAGCTATATTAGACTATTACTGCACAGGTAAATGGAAGCATGCTGAGTAACTGACAGGCTGAAATAAGAGGCCTCACCCCAATGGCAGAGGACATCATAAGCCCGGTTGGATTTGTAGAATCAGCAATGGCAAAATGAAGCAGGGTATTTCAAGGTTTAATTGCTGCACTTAAAGCCATTTTTCACAGAACAGCCCAGCAACCTGTTCACAATTTAAAGAAAAAAATACCACATTCACCAGATATCACAAAAATGAAACCCCCATGAAAAGTAAGAAAAACATTCATTAGTGTCATGACTAGAGCCTTAGGAAAATACAAGGTTTCAGAAATGTGGCAGCACAGAAGGAAATATTTCAGAAATAAATAGGATGGAAAAAAGGAAGGAAGGGAAGAAGTGGGAGATAGAAGAGGGAAAATTGGATTTTTGCTTATAATTAAGATGGCCTTGTTTTAACATCAAAACAGAAAACAATTATTTTTATATTATATTTTATGTAAGAGGAGAAAAGTTCTGTATTGAATAAATTAATGAATATATGTAATAAACATCTATCATCATCATAGGATATCAAGAGAATGAGATTATGTTTAAAGCCACTTTATTGAAGTATGACTGACATGTAAAAAGCTGTACATATTCACTACGTACAACTCCACAAGTTTGAGAGTAAGTATAGACCTGTGAAACCATTACCACCAAAGCCATAGTCATATCCAATTGAAAGAGTATTTTAAATATTTTGACCCATTTAAGGAATTTCTTTGAAATTATAGATCAGTGTTGTGGTTTACCTTTTCTTAATTTAATAAATACTAATTTTAAAGTAATCAAACAATACACAAAAGCATAGAGCAGAGAGCCCTCATACACACTTTCTCCCCTTAGGAAACAAATCATGAAAGTTTAGATTTTCTTCTTACACATCAGAATTTACACATCTTCCATATTGTTTCCACATGTACAGTAGTCATGAATGATTATGAATGTGTCTATTTTATACATCCACAAAGATAATTTATAGAGCTTGCTACTTGCATTTTTATCATAATATGTTTTATCTATAATCTGATTAATTTGATTCTAAAATGTTTATTGAGGCACAGTTTCTAAGGGGAGTGTCACTGTGCATTAAAGGATATACCAGGTCCCATACACTTTGCTTTCTCTGGGGGCTAAGTGGACCCAGAGACCCCTGTGAATCTTCCCTCTGTTCTACCCAGTGGCCAGCCAGAGTGAGGTTCATTCCCAAGGCTGAATGTTGGGGGAGGTGATACAGAATGGCCTCGTTCATTATTGACAGTTCTGCATTAATTATTTGCTATCCTTATATTAATTCAATGATTCTGCCATTCTCTATTGTCCTTTGCTTGTACGCTTCGACCCAATGCTGATGGAAAGCAGTGGGAAAGCCTGACGGGACAGTCAAGCACTCCAACAGCATCAAATTCTGGAAATCCTAACCCTCCAGGGTTCTCATCATCACCAAAAGCAGCCCAGAAGGATGCCTATCATGAGGTCTTCAAGTGGCCATGCATCTCTGAGAAAACCCCTTTCTAATGGACACCCTTTATATTTGGATACCTTGATTCTTTCAATCAGCCAGAGCAAATTCTGGTTGACTAGCCTATCCTGTAGGATGAAATCCTTGATTCTATCTGTTTTTCAAATCTTTCTTTTTTATTCTTTCATAATTTAACCTGCAGACAATTTTGTGATCCTGCCAGTTTTGGAAAATAACTCATCGTAGTCCTCAGTGTAGATAGCAATATTCATAGAGTTTCATTAAACCTTTCTGTCAGTACTTTATTGTGCACAAACACACACTAATGCTATTAAACATAAGATAATGAAAAAATAAAACAGTAAAAAAATGTGCTTATGGACATCGGTCTATAGGAATAGATTGAATTCTTTTTATTTTAATGTGAAAGAAAAATGTTAAGTCTATCTTCATGGACAATTGCTAGTTAGAACTCCTCATGTTTTGTTTTTCAAAGGAAAAGAAAAGATATACGGCTTTCACTTTCAATACTTTCAAGTAGAGCAAGAACTGATGAAGAGTAACAGACGAGAGACTGGCAAAAGATACACTGAGAGACAGTTGAAGCATGTGGTATTATCTTTTGATGGCCCACTTGCATTTCAGGTTTTCATTCGTAAACATATTGGATGGGAGATCTCTGGCAAAGCTGAGCATATGATTTATTTGGAACTATGTGTCACTTACTCTACATCAACCACCAGAGATTTAATACAGTGTCCACACAAGAAATTTCCTAATTGGCACATTTATCTAAAACCTGAATTTCTTCTTTGCGTTGGCACATGTCAATGAATAGTACCTTTGTGAGAATGCACAGCCATACATACGGCAATTAGTGTGTAACAAAGGCAAGGTCATTGATGGGAACGAAGCCTTGAGTAGAACCATCCGGAGCTGGAATGGTAGGAGTGAGCCCAAGGTCACCTCGCAGGATTGTGCTTAATCAGTTGGAGATTTGGATTTTGTTACATCGTTCAGACCTCTTTGAATTTGGAGGTTTGTCATTCTGTTCAGTGAGCAGAATATGGGGTTACAGGTCCAAGAAATAATGCAGCAGGTAAAAGCTGTGTAGAATCCTGAGTCACTCTCCCCAGTCTTCCCATGAAAATCTCAAGCCACCAGGATCCAGAGGACAACACAGGTGTGACAGCAGCATCTACTTGGATGAACGAGCTCCTTCGTCCGGTAAGGCCCCCGCCCGCCAAGCCAGATCCCAGGTGACAGTGAGGCTCCGCGAGTTCGCTGCCTCCTGCTGGCGCCCCGCTCCTCCCTTCCTCACCCACCAAACACTGCTTTCACCCAGTGCAGCCATAACCGTCTCTCCCAGCACAGTGAAGTCCCGAGGGTGCCTATGGGTGCAAACGGGACCTGTGTCTAAATTTGTCTCTCCTCTGGGCCCAATGTCACAGGTGACTAAATAAAGGGAACACATTTAATACAAGTAATAAATAAGTGATGCAATGAATGAGAAATGAGTGAGTTAGTGGCTAAATTGCAAAACCTGATTCAAAAGTGCCCTTTCTGAATAATTAACCTTTAAGACTCAAAGAGGTAAATGTCCGGTGGTGAAGAGGAGGAGCTAAGCATGCGCAGTGCCCTACTCCCCACCCCCCATCAGAAGAAAATACCGCAAGTTCTAGCTGTCCTCGACCTTTCCTGCTTCTAGGAAAACTCGCACTTTCCCAAGGTCAAGTGACATAAGCTTAGTGTTTGTTTTTATTGTCACTGTTAGGAATCTACATTAACACTTGTACTCATCATTATCATGATATGCATATGAACTAGTATATGTATATGAAGTATGAAATTGTATGTATATATTCACCTCTTAATATAACACAATTTGTTCTGGCTTTGCCATTTTTTGGCATTTTGCAATCCTACTGGATTAGTGCTTTTTATTTTTATGAATTTTTAAGATTTTAAAGATAATTTTAAAATAAATACTCTTCCCAAAGAACACACACACATATACTCATGTGCTCACACCTTGTAGACTTCTTACATTTAATGGTGGCTCAAGGAAACCTTGTGGAGATTGATGTGATGGTTAGTTTTATGGGACAGCTTGACTAGGCTACTGTACCTAGTTATTTAATCAAACACTTATCTAGGTGTTGCTGTAAACAACACGAGTGTTAGTTCCTTAACATCTACAACCAGTTGACTTTAAGTAAAAGAGGTTATCCTCAACAATATGGGGGTGTCTTACCCAATCAGTCGAAGGCCTTAAGAGCAAAAACAGGTTTTCCTGAGGAAGAAAAAATTTTGCCTCAAGCCTTCTGGCATCAGCTCCTGCCTGAGAATTTCCAGTCTGTCGACCTGCTATAGAGATTATATACTGGCTTTGATACAAAATAATACACATTTATTTCTTCACGGTTTATGTACC
Organism: Manis pentadactyla; assembly: GCF_030020395.1. Classification (NCBI taxonomy): domain Eukaryota; kingdom Metazoa; phylum Chordata; class Mammalia; order Pholidota; family Manidae; genus Manis; species Manis pentadactyla. The sequence goes on from NC_080020.1 coordinate 135,817,443, forward strand.
TCAGGAGCCTGGTATGACCTTGCTGGGCCCTCAGTTTCCCATCTCATGAGGCTGTAACCATCTTGTCCATCTGCTGGGGTGGCCGGGCAGCTGTGTCCCAGGAGGTCTTCCCAAGCACCAGGGGCAGCACAAGGAGAAACCTCAGCCTGGACGGGGAAGGGTGCTGCCTCTGGACGAGAGAGAATTCTCCAACAGGTCAGATGAGTGTAGGTGAGGAAGGAATTCATTAAAGCAAGAGTTGTAGGGACTGGCAGCTGCTCTCTAGGCAGCTGAGAACAGGGAGAGATCCTGGGCAAGCCCCCAAAAAGATGATACTGGGGTTCTTGTTTACAGAGTCAAAGGATGAACTTCACAAATGCTCAAGGTAGGCAAGCAAAAAGGAGGCTTTTTCTTGATCCAGAGAAGTACAGATACAGAACTCCCAGGCATATCCTGGGAGGGCCAAGGCTGCCATTTATGGGCTCAGATCTAGGGATTTTATGCCTGTTGCATCAACTAGGGAGAGAAGCTGTTTTCCATAGGTTCCCGTCAGAATGCCAGCTGTATTTTAGCCAGTCATACTGAAGGGCATTTCTTTTTTAACTAGTATGCCTTGATCAAGCTACTGTGTGCCACCTGACTTAATAGTCAGTAAAAATAGTACTTTATCATGAGGGCTCAGTGAGAACCTTCTTACACATTGTTGTGAGAAACTTCTTATACATTGTCTCATTGTTTCAGCTGCAAGTCTCCTGCTTTTCAGATTCCCAAGGTCCTAGGTAAGCATCTCATTTGTGCAAGATAAGGGCTTGCTCTACCAGGACAGGGGCTGCCCCCTGTTCCTTCCCTGTCCCACTGGCACTGTGGTCTTATCTGAAGAAGGGTTGCTTCTTGCCCACACGCTTGCTGGTAGCACCCGGTCCCTTGCAGGCTGTCAGCTGGAGGCCACCTCTGTGACTCGCGGTGTGGCCCCACCACAGGCACTTCACAGGATGGTGGTTCGTTCCTTCCAGTCTTCAAAGCCATCATGAGAGATTCTCTTAGTAAGACTCTCTCTGATGTGGCAATCTTATGTAATGTAATCACAATCATATACACATAATCATGTGTATCTCATCATCTTTCCCATACTCTGCTGGTGACAAACAAGTCCTGCCCAACTCCAGGAGAGAACACTGCATAGGGAATGGTCACCAGGAGGTTTGGAAGGAGGGCCACCCAAATAATCTGTCAGTCACGAAAAGTATGTTTGTTCATTTTTAATGGATACATAGGCCCTTGAATTTATGTGAAAAATTCAATTTTCTAAGATAACTGTTCTAAAAATCTTTAGCCTTGGGATCTTCTAAAGTTATAAAGAATTTGCATAATCTACATTTACTCAGTATTTTTTTTTACCAACTCACATTCTCTGTGTTAATGTTCACGGCATCATGTCACTACAAATTGTCTTGCAGTTAAGTAATGATGGGCAGTGAAATCAGGGGCTCTGCAGCTCAGCCCTGTGTGTTGAACCACCAGTTAATTAGAAAATAGTTGTGCACACACATCTTTACTCATGAAGTACTTAGCTGAAGTTTTTAACAGTGAATCAATGCTTGTTGAACTTTAAATATATACAAATTATTATATATGAAACAAAGTAATAAGAACCAGTCCTTGACCTATATATATATATATATATATATATATATATACTGTGAAATTTGCAACACAGTAGGAAAAGGAAAAGATTGAGTTAGAGGGCAAAGCAACAGTTTAGTTAAAATCTAAGGTTGGTACAAAACTGGATAATATATTTCAATAGTTCATGTATTCCACAGTCAAAAAGAACTAAAAAACATTAGCCAATAAAATTTCTGAGGGTGGGGGTGATTTCTGAATGATTCACATGGAAAATTGGGTCAGAGCTGGCCCACGAGGATTACACAGAATTACTCATAAACATAGACACTGGGGAAAGGGTAGAGATATTCTGGAGGGAAAATCCTGGGGCTAAATACCTCTAAAACTAAAATCAGTCAAAGGGGAAATATAGTTAAGAAACCCACTTATTTCTTACAAGCAATTGTCCTGTCTCTCTCTTGACCAGGCTGCAATAAAAGAGCGCTCCACCCAACCTCTGCAGTCCAGATAAACCCTGCACGCCCTTGTAATTACCTATTGATATGTAAATGGTATTCCTCTTCACCCCTTGTAAACTCCAATTATATACAGATGAATTAAAGCCAGGCAAGACATTCTGGAAATATTGCAATTTTACCCACAGGCCACCTCTCCAGAAATTTCGCCTCACAATCTACACATTACCCATCTTCCACAATGGCTCCTGTGCAAGAAAACTGGGGCATTGTAACTGGCTAATAATAAAAAAAAAACAACAATAAAATCATGATAATCCTCAAACCAGAGGCTTCAGCTAGGTTCAAACTCCTAGGCCGATTAAGTCATACTCACCCATTTCACAGGCAGGCAGTAGCTGAACAGGTATGGAGTTCAGAGCAATCATCACGCAGCAGCTGCAGCCAGGGGACACATCCAGGACACAGGGACTGAAGAAGAAAATAACCTTAAGGGTGATAAGGTACATGTTTTAATGACACCAGCATATGCAAATTTCATCCATCAAGTAGGATACATGCAAGAGAGTAGTCCTGTGATAGGACAGTGTCAGGAATGGTATCTCATCCTGGTCTATACCAGACCTTCATACCTTTCCCTGTGGGAATTACAGATGGGTCAATATATAGGTCTATGGAAGGTACATGTATTGGCCATAAAGAAAAAAACAAAACTTCCCCATAAGATGCTTTTACCTCCCAGACATTTTGGGTACACTACCATGATCTTTAGGGGCCACTCTGCTGTTACTCCAGGAATACACACAAAGCCAGTTTCCAGGCAATTTCCCCAAGGTGACAGAAGGGCGAGCCATTGCTGGTCCATGTGTTGAAATGTCCAGGGTCACATCCGTTCAACAGTGTTTCCAGGATTTAAAGCAGTTGGGGCTGGCAGCAGGGTATTGCTCTGCTAACCATATCTGACTTCAATAACTCCTCTTAGGTTTATACAAACAGTTGAATAGGAGAGGCAGCAAGGTGTGTTAGCATGTCCACAGGGCTCAAGGCTCCTTTTCAGGGCTTCTCATTGAAATGCCATAGCTCTGTCCATAAGCGAACTGGCCAGCCCTGTAGACTATTGGTGTCTGACTTCAGGCCAGTTTTCAACAAACCATTGTATCTTTCTATCATTCCTGCCTCAGTAGGGTTACATGATACATGAAATTTCCACTTTATTCCTAATTGTTGTGTCCATTCTTATAACACATGTCCAGTGACGTGGGTGCCTTGATTGCTCTCAATCATCTGCTTGATCCATAGGCTGCAAAGGGATTAACTAGGCCCCTCTTGATGGTTTGCTGATCTGCACAACATGCAAGAAAAACAACCAACAGGCCAGTAGCTGTATCCACACAAGTCACGGCAAACCAAATCCTTCTGATTTGGGCAGAGGCCCAACAGAGTCTATCTGCCACTTGACAAGGGCTACTGGCCCCTTTACTATTGTCCCCTGTTGCTGTGGGACTCCATGTAAGTCCCTCTTAGAGCACACAAGGCACTCCTTCTCGGCTCTGCTGACTTCTTCAAAAGTCAACAGCAAGACCCGCTGATGGGCTATAACCCACATTGTCTTTTGCTCGGCATGCAACAAATACTGGTGTAGCCTTTGGACAACATCAGAGGCAGGCTTTCCTTGTAGCCAGTGCACCTGGGCTAATGTGTCTGCTTCATCATTCCCTGGGGATGCCAAAGGCAAATGGCCAGTCACCTGGTATATGGTAACAGTCTTAGTCTGGCCAGAGGCCCAAAGGCCTTGCCACAACTCTTGCCCCCAAAGGGGCCAGTGGCCAACCATCCAGTTGGCATGGTACCACATTGGGAGCCACAGGGTCAAGCCCTGATAGATGGCCCAGCTGTCAGTGAAGACAACTATAGGAGAGGGCTCCTGGGTGATCATGAGCCATACTGCCTGCAATTCAGCCCTTTGACTGCTCTTCCCCTCGCCATCCTCCATCCATATTGTCTCAGTCTTAGAATGGAAAGCCACAGCCCTCCACTTTGGGGGCTGCCCACACTGGAGCCATCTCTATACCAACCATCTTCAGGTACAGGGGCTTTTCCCTCCTGATAAGGACTCTCAGCTACCAATGCCTCAAAACTTCTTCCTGCTTTCCACTGGTCTATGTCAGTGGCCCCAGTAAGTGTTGGAGTTCTCCACTTAAGGGCTAGTGGAGAGGGCGTTACACTGCTGTAAATATTCACCCCATTTGGCCAGGGTAGGCATCTGTGCCATGCCACTCCATGGCCTTGGATCCAGTCTTGCACCCACCCCACAATGGGATAGGTGGCTATTACCTTGGTCGGAGCTGTTCCGGTGATGGGCTCCATGGCCAGCAAGGCATGGTACACAGCAGCCAATTGTTTCTCTATTAAGGTGTTCCAGACCTCTGCTCCTTTCCATGGTTGTGACCAGAATCCAGTGAGTTGGTGTGTCTGTTCAAGCCACTGCCAAAGACCCCATCCATAACAATCCTTGGTTACATGAACATCTAGCTCTCAGGGCCTTGATGAGTCCATTACACTCAAGGCCTGTACGGTCTTAACTGCTCCTTAGCAGCATAAAAGCAGCTGCACATGTCTCATCCCAGTCCCACCTGATGCCCTTTTATACCAACCAGTATCAGGGCTTCAGAATTTGTTAAGTGCGGGGTAAACACTCTGCAGTAGCCCAAAGGACCCAAAACTCTTGTAGTACTGCCACAGTGGTAGGGGTAGGGAAAGCCTGGAACTTGCCTATGACTGCTTCAGGAATAACTTTAGTTTTACCCAACAAGACAATCCCCAAGAACTTTACGGACAAACCAGGTCCCTGAACCTTGGTGCTGTTCACAGCCCATTCTTTCTCCTGTAGATATTGCAGCAGTCTAGGAACTGCTTCTTCTAAATCTGCAAGAGAATCAGACTTGAACATAATATCATCAACCTAGTGATACAGCCACACCATTTGCAGTTTCTTCCATGTGGCCAAGTCCTGGGCTCCAAGTCTGTAACAAATGGTGGGACTGTGGAGGTATCCTTGTGGAAGGACAGTGAATGTCCACTGATGGCCTTGCCACACATGAAGGCAAACTGTTACTGACTTTCCTGTAATATGTCAATAGAGAAGAAAGCATTAACAAGGTCCACAACATAAAATGATACATGGCCAATTCATGGTTTAGTGTGTTCACAAGGGCTACTATTGAGGGGACAGAAGGATGCAAATGGGTGTGACTTTAATTCCCTATAGTCCACAGTCATATGCCAAGAGCTGTCTGGCTTTTTCACTGGCCACACTGGGGAACTAAAAGGACTATGGGTGGGCTTTATGATGCTCACCCTCTCCAACTCCTGTAGAGTTTCTCCAATTTCCTTGTACCCCCCAGGCAATTTATACTGCTTAGTATTTGTCACCTGCCAAGGTACAGGCAAAGCTACAGGTGGATGCTTAGCATGTCCTCTCAATACTGCCTTTACCACATGTACCCTCAGTCTGATCTCACCTGCAATGGTCTATAACCACAGGCCCTGCAGGATATCTACCCCCAAAATATATTCAGGGATGGGAGAAATGTACACAGTACACTCCTTTGGAGGTAAACACCCTATTCGCAATGGGATTTGGGCTTTCTTCACTCTAATTGCCTTACCCCCATAGCCATCTATCACAGCAGGGGTCCCGGGAAAATGCTCAGGGTTGCTATAAATCAAAGAACACTCAGCTTCTGTGTCCACCAGCGCCAGGACACGTTGTACATTCACAGGGACCAATGAATTGCTAATTCCACATGTGACCTCTGGTCCCCACCATGTCCCCCAAGGTGGGGACCTTGACTCTCATTCGAATCATGATGCCCAGTCATTCTCCTGTGGGAGTGAGGGCCCAGGTGGAGCCTGAGTACTGTCATCCAGGAAGTCTTGCAGGGACACAGGCCAGACATGGGGCTTTGCCTCTGGTTTCCATGTCCTGGACCTCAGCAGCTAGAACTGCTGCTCTGGCTTTAATTGGTGCCACAGTTCTAATAAGATCCTATTGGGCTGCCCATCAAGTTTTTCTTCCACTACCCTGACTTATATCAAATCAACCCACATCTGGGTCCTCGAGACCTTCACAGGGCCTTTTGCACCTCTCCTTTCAGTCATAGCCCCTACTTCCTTCTGTGCTCTTATTGTTTCAACCTCCCCCAGATCTGCTAAAGTACAAGTAGCCTCACTTATTGGTTGCCCTGTGTGGAGGGCAAGAGTAGTCACTACGGACCCAAAGAGAGATGGGGGAGCTGTATGGAGCCCCAGATTTCTCATTCCTATAGTGAACAACTCTTCATCGGGGCCCTGCAGGTCCATAATATATATTATATTTTTCATGTCCAATTCCCACAACACCTGTTGGAGTTCTGCATACATTGTCCAGCTAGTGGGTAAGTATGGTAAATCACCCTGATTAGGCCAAACTGCCCTGATGGCTACCAATTCAGAAGCACCCAATTCCCTGAAGTGCGACAGACACTTTGCAACCACTGTCAGAGAGAAGGGGGTGTCATCAGGGAAGCCCGTCTACTCATTTCAGAACCCAGCATAACAATGTTTTCCACCCCCACATCCCAGAAACACAAATGCCATAAAGGCAGAGGTTCTGATGGCATCTGCCGATACTGGACGCTCATGTCCACCAGCTCATCCTGAGTATAGGGGCAGAGCACAGAGAGCTCCACAACCTGGGGAGGGGGCAACTTCTTCCCCTCAGAAGCCCACGGTTGTTGTGTTTTTACCTTCTTAATTACAGCAAGGTGGGCCTTTAAAACAGGAGAGGCTAGTGCCTCAGGCAGTGGCCTTGGCAACAGATCTGCTCTCAGCCCCAGCCCCTCATCTTCTCCCCACACCTCCTCTGCCATCTCGGAGCTGAAGACACGGCTAGTTCCTCCCCCTCCCCCATGACCTTCTGCAAAGCCAACTCTCCTGCTGCCTCCCCCCTCTCTGCTGCTAAGGAATTTTCCAAGAGCATGACCCATCCACTCAATAACTATCTCTCTTCCTTAAGGGCATCCCATAGGTCATCACCCGGCTCCTCCAAATGATGTTGAAGTGTGTCTCTCTCCTGCCTAAATCCCTCTCTCTCCTCAGTAACACTTTCCATCATCTCAGAGAAAGAGATCTTACAATTCCAGCTGCTACACAGCCACTCAGGGCCTCTATATGATGCTTCCAGAATCTCCACCCTTCCCTAATTCTGGGGAAGGCCCCACCCCTCTAGGAGGTGTTTTACCCTAGACCAATTCCCCACTAGGAGTTCCCCGATTGGAATCCCCACATAGAGGGGTTTCCTGAATAAAGCTGTACTCTCTACCACTGCAGCCACTGGGGCCTCCCCATTATCCCTAGAGGCAGCTCACCCAAGGGTCACACCCTGTAGAATCTAGCATTAGGTGAAAACCGAAATATGGCATAAATGTAGCCATCTTAAAAGGCCTAGAAGCCATTATTTCTGAATACGTAACTTAGAGGGAAAAACTGGAATTGGGTAAGGCCTTGAAAAACAAGTTAATCAATCATGGACACTGGAGGCAGTGACCTTTAGTTAGTTAATCATACATACCAAGCCTATCTCACTAAGCTACCCTAACCCTTAGAAAATGATGTTATCTTGCTAAACCCCCAGGATGTGGCGCCAGCTGAAAATTTATGTATCTATGGAGAAACACTGTTACGTGCTTGTGGAAAAATACTGTCCCTTTGAAAATGCTATAAAAACCTCTGCCTTTGAGTGCTCGGGGTCCTCGTTGAAACCCGCTGCGTCGGGCTGACACTTGGACCCCAGTTAGCTGGTTCCTGAATAAAGTCCTCTTGCTTGTTGCATCAAGAGACGTCTTCCGTGAGTGAATTGGGGTGGCGTCCTCCTTTGAGGAGATCCAACAACCCATTTAGACAGTTCAGAGATTTAGACAGGTTCAAAGATCCTACCGACTATGCCAGATGTAGCTCCAGGGGGAAATCCCAGGGCAAAATACCTCTAAAACCAAAATCAGTCAAAGGGGAAATAAAGTTAAGAGACCCATTGATTTCTTACAAGACATTGTCTTGTCTCTCTTGACCAGGCTGCAACAGAAGAGCGCTCCATCCAACCTCTGGAGTCCAGACAAACCCAGTGTGCCCTTGTAATTACCTATTGATGTGTAAATGGACTACTCGTCTCTGCCCCTTGTGAACCCCTATTGATGTGCAGATGCACTAAAGCCAGGTGAGAGATTCTGGAAATATTGCACTTTTAAAACACAGGTAGTCATTCAGGTAGTTGTCTAGGAAAAACAGGTCTTCATTCACTTGTTTAACACATATTTCCTGGTCCTACTCAATGTTAAACATCATGTGTGGTAGACAGCACAGACCCAAACAGAAATGGTTCTTTCTTTAGGTTACAAGGGAAGCTGAAGTGGGAAAATTCAAGGAGATGGGAATGGACAGACTGATCTTGGAATCAACACATATTTCAATCTGGCTGAGATTGTGAACTAACACTGTTGGCACTAAAACAAGAAAGAAACCATGATCAGTGTGAGGAGTGTCCTATGTATTTATTATACATTATTCTCACAAGTCTATATACACTGACTTAATTACACAAGCATTATTGTTCATTTAGACTATGCAAGTTCTAAGAGCTCCATCCAAACTGATGGCCACCCTTGAGTATGATGGTCAATTTTATGTGTCAATTTGACTGAGCCAAGTGTTGCCTAGAAAGCTGGTAAAACATTATTTCAAGTTGTGTCTGTGAGGATGTTCCCAGAGGAGATTAGCATTTGAATTGGTAGATATAAAGAAGATCCAGTCACCATATGGACAGGTGTCTTCCAATCCCTTCAGGGGCTGAATAGAATAAAAGGTGGAGGAATTTGAATTTGCTCTCTGCTTGAGCAGAGTCATCCATCTCTCCAGCCCTCAGACATCTGGCTTCTGGTTCTAGGACCTTCTGACTCAGACTGGAACTTACACAATTGATTCTCCTGATTCTCTTGCCTCCAGATTTGGGCTGGAGCTAAGTCACCTGCTCTCCTGGGCCCTCAGCTTGTCAGTGGCAGATTATGGGACTTCTCACCCTCCTTAATCATGGGAGGCAATCGTTCATAAAAAATATATTTCTATAAATCTATATATATCCTATTGGCTCTGTTTCTCTGAAGAGCCCTAATATACCAAGACTTCAAATATTTGAAGATTTCTCCTTTTGGTAAACTTCAATTTTTGCTTTTTAATGTATCTTAATGATATGAAGGAATATTACCTAATGACTTACCATGTAACTGCCACCTTTATCCTTTCCCTTTACTATTTTGTGAAAATGAAAGGATTTACCAGAATCTGTATTAATCTAATTATTCCTTTTAAGAAAGGGCATGCTGGGCTACAGGTGTAGTATTCTTTTTTCTCCCGAGACTGTTTTAAAGGCCAGTTCCATTTTCCTGCCTTAAAGATAGAACATTCTCCATATTCCTATTCAGTCCTATTTGCAAACCACTATTTCTTTTATGAGTTCATCTTTCTTGTAGTTTATTAAATGAGCTAATAACAACCAGCACACACAGGTACCATTAGTTTTCAAAGCACTGGACCCTACGGTCCAGACCCTAGGAGTACCACAGAAAATAGAGGATGTACAGTTAAATTTGAATGTCAAATAAACAGTAATTTTTTATATTAGTATGTCCCTAGTACTGCATGAAGCATAGTTATACTAAGAAGTTACTCATTGTTTTCTATTTCTATGTTATACTAAAAAGTTACTCAATGTATTTCTATGTATTATACATTATTTTCACAAGTCTATATACACTGACTTAATTAACACAAGCATTATTGTTCATTTAGACTCTGCAAGTTCTAAGATGGGAAATTCCAGTTTAATTGCATGTCCCATATTTTTATTTGCTAAATCTGGCAACCCTATAAAAGCTTCATATTCCATAGGTACCTGTATAGCTTCCCAGTTATCACAGGGGATAATTTCACCAAATATTTCATAGTTCAGGATAGTAAGTTTTATGGCTCTGTGTGGTACAAGTTGAATGCTGGCAGCAGAGGAAATGGGCAAAGGCCAGACCAAATGGGACAACACATTTAGAATTTCTGCTAGGAAATGGAATAAGTCACATGCACCCATATTCACACCTCTAGTTCATAAAATACATTAATTTTTCACAAATGCTGTCAAATTGCATTTATTACTTTATTGTGTAACTTTTTTACATTTTGTATTTTTAAAGATATTTCCATGGCAGTACAAAAATATGGGTTATCATAATTTATTCAATATTTATTTTTATGTTGTCCATTTATAATATATAGTTTATTTTACATTTGTTTATAACATCTTGCAACAGTTAGGTTTTATAAAAGTAGATTCTTCTTAAATTCTTTATTTTATAATCACCTAGTGATATAAAATTATTTGTGGACTTAAAATTATTTTCTTAGTTAAGATTATCTTTAGAAACATCAGATCACTAGTGATTTACATTTGGTTAGTGAGATCATTTACTTATGTATTAAACATAGTTGTAAATATAGTACATAATATATATGCAATTTTCTTTAAATTATAACCATATAGTATAATAGACATATTAATATGTATATACATTGTATGTTGCATATGTGTATAGTCTATCAATAATTATAAGTAACATTTAAAGTGATCATCAGGGTAACAGTACAAAGGTTTTTTCTTATTTGGGGAAAATTTACTCAGAAAAAGCATTTCCTCTGTGCATGATACTGTTATGAATAAAGCTGTATCAATTCAATGAGTATCAGCTCAGTCCTGGTGATGAACTAAAAAGGGTCAAAGTAAATGAGCCCTTCTAATATAATAATGTAGACCTAATTTCCCTCCATTTCCTTGCTGAGATTTTTCTATTGAGTTAAATATATCAAGAGCAGGAAATTATTTTCATACTTATGTTATTCACATAATTAATTAAATCTGAATTCAGATGCTTTTTAGAGCAGTATCCTAGGGATATTAAAAATGTCAAGATCCAACACTGTTTCCCATTACTTGCCATATTAGAGCTGTTGTAACAAATAAAAAGAAAAGTAATACAAGCCAAGCAATTTCTGAATGAGTGCATTATAATTGAAGAATAGGATGCTGGCCGCTCTAGGCAAGGTTTGAAACAAGTCAGTATTATTGTCACCTATCTGATGAATATTGTGCTTTCCTGGTGTCAGCTATATAAATATAAACTTTCCCTAACTACATTTATTTTGTAATATAGCAAGAGCACTGCTGAAAAGATCAGAGAAAATCTGATCATGACAGAGACATAAAAAGGGCTGAGAATGCTAGTTTTTATGTAATATCAGGTTTCACTTTTACTCCTTTTCTATGAAAAAGAATAAATCCAATCCATGCAAACAAAATTCATAGAACATAGTGTTTCAGCCTAACATCTCTGGAAGTTTCTAAGGAATGCTGTTTAGCTTTCTGTTCATTGTCCCCTTCTGTGTTCTACCTATAAGGTAGAGGCTTGAGATAATGTAGGAAAATATAAAACTAAAATAGACACGCAAACCTGGTCTCTTTCACCTCTTAAAAATTAATGGGCAGGAAGATTTAATTTGTTCAAAGTGGATTAAGGACTTTATGAATGCATAATTACTAAGAATATCCCTAGGGATTTGTTTTAGCGTTGTGATCATGCTATAGGAATTTGAGGCTCCTTTGCCCCAGAAAAGGTGTCCAGATGGGGGACAGCTTAGCTCAGCGGTGTCTGGGTGCACATCCTATAGGAGCAAACGCTGTTGGGGGAGAAAAGCACGGGAGCTGATGGTCAGGGGCCTCTTCAAATTCTTTATCCTTTTGTCTTCTTGTCACATAATATGGAGAAGATCCAGAGCATTGTGGACACACATAGGACACATCTGATACCTGCCAAGCCCTAGTGCCATCCCCTGGGAAACGGGACTGGGCCGTATGCCCAGATGGAGGCAGGCCCAGGGTGTGCTGAGCTATTTCCTCCACCTTCCCCTTCAGACTGGCCTCCATAGGTTCTCTGTGGTCCTTTAGGGGAGGGATTAATCCCTATCCCATCAGACTGAGTCTTGAGAAAGAATCAGATGATGCCCACAGATCTATGACCCAGGGAAAATTTCTTGCCCTGAAAACTGCCGAGGCCTTGGAGGAGGGAGAAGAGGTCAGGGGGTCATGCCGAGGAGCCTCAGTTCCCTCCCCCAACTCCCTTATCCAGCAACCTCCTGTGAATTCAGTTACCACCAGCAGCCACCTGAGGGGCTGACCACCCCCCTCCAGGAACCGAGGCCCAGGATTTCTCTGGTTGTATTTGTTCTGGCCTTTGTAAGTGGTGACACTGAATCTTTATCCCTGTAGGCCAGGGAGGTCACATTCCCATTGGCAGCACTCTTGAAAAGCAAATAAACATGGAGGTCAAAGAAAAACAAGAGGAAAGGCAGAGCTCTAAATGCCACCTTTTAGGTGCTAAGACCAAATTCCAATCAATAGAACAGCAGACAGCTGAGCCCCCATTAAGTGGAATCAAATTGGGTGACTTACCTTCAGCAGGACAATCCTAACCTAGGGAACATTTATATACAAGCAACTGAGAGCATCGATCCCTAATCAAACACAGAATGAGGCAAATGTGAAAAATCTCCTATGCACTTTTGACTTTGCTAAAAAAATGCTTAAATGCCTTATTAACTTGGAGTGCTATCTCAAGACAGAGTCATCTGGGGTAAATAACAATGTAAGCAGAATAAAGTTAGAAATATTTCTCATTGGTGACTCTTTCGCTACTTGTAAGGTTGGAGGCACTGGGGGGATGAGTGAGCACATCAGACACTGATGATATGCCAAAGTCCCCGGCTGCTGCCCCCTCCCAACCTGAAAAAGGTGCCTTAGGCTAGCCAATCCTCATGCCACTGTAAACCTATGCTCTCCCTCCCCCTACCTTCTTTAAAAACTCGCTGCCTTCCCTGCTGGGCGTGACTTCTTTGGCCTGTGGTAGCCAGACAGGGGAATATCACCCGGGAATTGTGCTCGAATAAACTGCCTGGCCCTTTGTTGCCTCTCGTCACCTGCTTATTTTGGCTTGAATTTATCTTACATTTGGTGCCAAAATCCCTGGCAGGAGCATGAGTGTGGGGCCCCGACCAGCAACCAGTGGCCCAGCCCCCTCCTTCCCCGACCAGGGACCTCAGCCTGCTCTCTGCTGCGTGGACTATTTTCCGGTGAGTCCCTCAGTTTCCCCCGGTCTGTTTCCCTTCCTAACTCTGTTTCACTTGGTCCATTAGAAATCATACATACGTCCAGGTGGGGGCGTCCAGCCCACCCTCTGTGGACATCTGGCCCACCCCTGGCCCTGCAGTGGGGGAGACGTCCCTCACCCAGGCTCCCAGGCTGTCTCCCCTGACTTGGTGCGCTTGGGATGCTGGGCGCTCCTCTTAGCGGGATAAGTTGGGAAGTGAATGCAGACATGGGGAACCAGCCCTCGAAAGCAGAGGCTCAGAACCCACTGCAGTGTCTCATTTCTAATTTGTCTACTCTATGTTTGTCCCGGGAAGTTTGCAAATGGAAGCTAGTCTTTCTTTGCTCTGAGGCCAGGCCTCAGTATCCCTTGGACAATCAATCTTGCTGGTCCCCTGAGGGAACTTTCAATTTTAGCCTCCTCACCACCTTGATTAATTATTGCCACTGGAGCAAAGAGTAGAGTGAAATCCCTTATGTGCAGGCCTTTTGAACTTTGCACTCCCATCCAGACCTTTATGTTGTGTTCAGTGACTCAGGTACTCCTGGCCCGATCTCCAGTTAAAGATTGTCAGCCTCTTACTCTGCTCAGTCCTTCTTCCTTTTCAGATTCGCCAGAAAACCTCAGTCGCCCGCCTCCCTCAGCTTGCAATCCCTTCCCCCTCTCTCCACCACCATCTTTAAGTCCTTTGTCTTCACACGTGTCGCCGCCATCTTAAAGTCCTACATTCTTAACCATGCCGTCGTCCTGCTCTCCTCTTCCAGTGACTGCACCACCCCCTCCCCCTCTCCTTCCGCCTTCACCGCCCTCTTCCCCCACCAGAACACACCCCTCCCGCCCTCTAGTTCCAGAAGCCATGGACAAGAACCTGAGGAGAGGGAGGGCAATTCGATATCAGTGACTCAAGTCTTTATATCGGTTTGTCTGTCTGTGTATATGTTTTTGTGTGGGAGGTGTTGCTGACTGTAGTCGTTGTGTCTCAGTTTGTATGTTTGTGTGTCTAGGTGTGTGGATGAAAAATATTTTCCTACCTCTGGATGGTATTAATAAAAATTGATTTAAAAACAAGCACTTGTGAAAACTGGGCACGCTAAAACTTTGAGAAAATCTGATAAAAAAATGTTAAGCATTAATGCTAATTTGGGTTTGGCTGAGGCAGGCATGTCCTTGTGGTTATCAGCTGCCTAAGTTTACCTAAAGTCATTTAAGTTGATGTTATCTGCTAAATCTTTTAAGAATAAAATGCTTGAAGGCTTGGCTTTGTCTAATATTCAGTAAAGGTCTTGTAAGTAATCTAGCATAGTTGTTACGAATGAGTGAACTAAATAAGTGTGGCAAGTGAACACCTTTTTAATTGTGTGTTACAGTGTGTATACCTATCTACAGCCTAGAAATCTTTGTGGTAACCTAAAACCTTAAAATTTTGCTAAGTTAAAAAGATATTCTTTGTGTTTAGTGAGAGATTGTGTTGTAAAGCTCATGGTTAACAGAAATTTTAAAATGTTCATGAATTTGTCAATCCAAAGAATGCTAGTGTAACAGTTTATAATAGCCTACTTCTCAGTGTTCACTAAAAATTAAAGTACCTAATAGTTTTAAGTTCTAATTAAAACTACTTAAAGTAATAAAGAAAACATTTCTGCATGCTAAAGAATGTATCTTTTGATAAAAGAAAGTTACTTTGTTCTAAACTACAGCTGTTTATTTAGAGAGATAAATCTAAATGTTAAAAAGGTTGTAGAAAGTTTGTGGAAGAATTTAATATGGTCATGCTATAAAAAATTAAAGCAAATGAGTCTCGGTATCAAGTACACAGCAAAATTAGAATTTTGTTTTCAGTTAAAAAGACAAAATTTTCTTAACTGTTAGTCTGCTCTTAATATTTAAAAATTGCAAAAAGTTCTCTAATTGTTTTATCAAAGCAGTTTCTCATGCTGAAAGTCCCAATGAGTTGTTGGAGTATTTAAGAAAATGAGATCTTAATATTAAAAGAACTAAAAGCTAAAGTCTGCTAACAACTGTGTAACATTCTTTATTTGCCTTTGGGGTATTTTGTTGTCATTCTAGTTAAATAGATAAGTATTGCTTCATAGCAACCTATAATCCTATTTAAGCAAGTGCCTTAAAACTTTTAACAACTTCCCAAAATCAAATTCAAAAAGGTACTTTTACCTCTAGTTAACTCTGATATGTTCCAGGGGGCCCCTAGAACATGTCAGAGGAACTTTCTCTCATTAGAGAAAGTATTTGGCTAATTTAGCTTATTTATCTGATATATAATTACCTGCTTAATTACCTAGAAAGCACTGTCAAAAAGAATAATGCTAAACTTTGTTACTGAATGTTTTGTATTACAGAAATATCAGAATTTCCTTATGTCAACTGTCTTACAGTAAGCTCTCATCAGATCTTTAACCATTGTCATTTGTAAGTCTTTTGTCATTTATAGTCACTGTTTTATTACTCCTAAACTAGCAAAAAACTAGATTTCAGCAGAATGGGTATTGGTTACATAAGATTAAGTAAACTAAAGAAGATGATTTTGTGGCTTTTTGTTTCAAATGTTGCTGATAAAGGGTTTTAAGCTTTTTCTATTAAGCTGACAACAGTTTAGTAAATGACTGCCTTTATAAACAGAATTGAAATCTTTCTCTCTACCTGATCCCTCCAGAATTTAAAAACCCTCAGTGACTATTTTTATATTTCATGTCAGTATGTTTATTTGCATGACTTCAATAAGAATCTGCTTTCCTTGTAAGAGGACCAATTAAAAACACAGGTTATATTACCAAGGCTTTGACTGGAATGTCATACCTGAGAGACACGTGCATAAACTCAGATATGAACAGCTTTAAGGAACTAAGGTTGACTTTATAAAGCCAACAAAGCCCCTTAGTAGAACTCGCCTGGTACCTTGCTTACAGAGTTCCCAGCAGCCTTACCAGGTGAGTAAGGAAGGTCACTTCCTGGCAGGTGCAGGAACCTCAGGTTGTCTTGGAGACCTCGAGAAGAGAGGAATTCACCCAAATCTACAGGTACTGCAGGCAAAACCTGATGGCAAGTCTGGCTTGGCTTTCTGGCCTCAAGAGGCCTTTAAAAGTTTAATCTTAAATTCCTTACAAAAAGTTCCAGCAAAGCACATTTAAAAAAGCCTATGTAATCAATTGCTCTTCTTGCTGCACTTATGCAAACAATTAAGCCAACTATTAATTATTTTATTAACCTGGTTACTTCTAATAAAAATGAGGGTGATTTTAGAGAAAAGTATTGTTTCAATAATGCAGTCTTATCTATTCTATATCCTAATACTAGTCATTGAGATGTAAACTCAATCCATAAATTTAGTTTCCCCATGATACCTGGCTATGATTCTCAATTAGACTCTTCATATTTCTAGTTCTCATATTCAGCCATGCATTCTTAATCACATCAAGTTTGTCCTTCCAGAATAGAAGCACCAACCTTCCGAGGCCCTCTCAACTGACCAGTGATAGAAAACTAGCTGCATCCTTTACTGCACCCCTTCTCAGCATGAAGCAGCCAGAGCAGTTGTCGCCCCTTTTCCCTGGCAGCAGCTAGAGTCTCTATCTGTAGAGGGGAAAATGAGACAGGGACCATAAGCTTAGACAGAATAAAGTTAGAGCCTCTGGAGAAGGCAAGGCAAGATATTTGCAGTCAGAGCAATGTAACTACATGCTAGGAAACCGCCCCCCCCCCCAAAGATGCCCCTTGTCAGCCAGAAGTAGCCAGATCAAGTCATCACCCATTATGACCAAAAGGCTGGAATGTAAGGTTGGAGGCACTGGGGGGAGGGGTGAGCATGTCAGACACTGATGACGTGCCAAAGTCCCCGGTTGCTGCCACCTCCCAACCTGAAAAATTTGCCTTAGGCTAGGCAATTCTCACGCTGCTGTAAATCTAAGCTCTGCCTCCCCCTACCTTCTTTAAAAACTCGCTGCCTGCCCTGCTGGGCATGACTTCCCCTGCCTGTGATAGCCAGACGGGGGAATATCACCCAGGAATTGCACTCAAATAAATTGCCTGACCCTTTGTTGCCTCTCCTCACCTGCTTATTTTGGCTAGAATTTATCTTACACTGCTGGAAGTAGAGTTTTCTAACACTAAACTGAGTTCACACATAGTATTAGGCAGGGGTGCTCAGCTCATCTTGGAGCTATTAATTCTCCCAAATGTGCTGAGTGGGAGGGAGTCCTCCAGGACACATGCTCCCCTTTAATGCATCACTGGAACACAGTTTCCCGCCCCCCAAGCTCTGTAATGTTGTTCACTCATCCCGTTGCTCTGTCCTCTAAACATTTTCCTGGACTGACAAGTTATGTGTGCCTCTAAGTCTCACCTTGGGCAGAATGCAACGCATCATAGAGTAGGATGGCACTAAAAATGGGCAGCTTATTACATTGCATGTGATGGGATTTTCAAACCTATCTTCCAGTTTGGGTCATTCCTCTTTCAACTCTGTCCTGGCCTCATCAGGGTGGACAAGTCACCTGGGGCTCCTCCAGCTGTGTCCTGACATGGCCCTCATTCCTACCACTGCTGTAGTTTTTTGCCCAACCTTGAAAACAGTGGGAGGTGTCGGTACCATCACCGGCTAGTTTTCCTTACAGATGCAGGGTCTGGCCCAGTCACCGGCTGTGTGTCCTTGGGCAAGTTGGTCAACCCAACTCAGTAGCCAAGGAAACTTTTTGACTATTGCTAAATTAAGCCAAAGCTAGTTTAGTATTTTATTTTATTTTTTGTATCATCAGATAGATAGTGTGTTCAGATATAAATAGTTTCTAAAAGTCAAATAATTGTAATTGTCCAAGTTTCTTTGGTAACTTTTCTGCCACTCTACAGAGGGCTTTTTTCTTGCCTGAGGGTTTCAGCCCCTGGCAAGTTCACTATGGATTGATTGAGACTGAGAATGACAATGGAATGTTCTTGGGGTAAAAGGATTTATCCTGTCTTTATTCTCCCAATGCTAGGTCCAGCACTAGAATCACGTCTGCATCCAGAAGTCTGCAGGTCTGTAATTCACCTCCGTCTCTGCCTCTGCCCAGAGCACTGGGAGGAGTTCTCTATATAGTGATCTCAATCAATACTAGCTCATTGCCTAAGGGTGTGGGAGCAGTAGCCTAGCAGCAGGCCAATTACATCATAAACTAGTTTAGGGTCAGATGAGGATCCTGGCCATAGGAACTTCTATTTCCCCACAACTTTACTAAGTTACCCTGTTCAATGTCCACAACATCCCAGTAGTTAGGAATGTGTGCACCACACTCTGTAAGAGAAGGCAGTGCTTAATCTGAGGTGAGTGGCTGGAGTGGCTGATGTCCATGATACTTAGTGGACTGGTGGAAGTCACTGGAAAGGGCTTAGAGAGTCACTGAACCATTTTCAGTTCTCTAAAATCTTATCACATCTGTCTTGCTTGTGCCATATGTATTAAAATGAGTTTTCTGATTTTCTAAAAGTAATAATAAAATGAAATTCTACAAAAACCATGCCATCTTTTAGAAAATCTGATTTTAGTATTATCTTTTATTAGAGTACTGTAAAAAGTATCATTAAGGATTTAAAAATGTATACTCAAATTTTGAACGCCTTATACAATGTTTGCATATTTTCCATATGTGTACACACATGCACAAACTTCATATCATTATAATCAAGTGAACCAAAAATGCTGCCTTCTTTTTTCAATAATTATAAAGCCATAGACTTTTTCTCAATCTTTATATTATCATCATATTATACTACCTAGTGATTCATTAGAATTTAACCATTTCCTTTTGGCATATTAAAATTCTGGTAACAGACAGAAATTTTGCCTAGAATGTTCCCACTTTTCTAGTCTGAACCAACACAGCATTTGATTATTTCCATATATATGTTAGGGCCATCTCCATTGCCACTGAAATCAGCATATCAAAATATATCAGAATATGATTTATCTCTAAACTTCATCTGGTGGCAATTGTATTGCTTGGAGCTAGTGGTCTTTGCTAACTCTTTGCATCTCCTTTGCCCTATATATCAGCACTGAATTTCGTAATGGAGGGAGGAGGGGATTGTGCAAAGGCAATTGCTATTCCGGCGCCATCCCTGCCTCTTAGGAAGCTCTGGCTTTCTTACAGCTCTGGGCAGATGGAGCCCTCCATGCCACAGTGCTTCTCTCAGATTAATACCCAGACATTATTAATCCAGGATGTTGGCCTTCAGTATAGTAAGAGCACTTAGTTTTTATAGTCTAATGAAGGATGTTACATTGCTACTTTAACAGTTATAGTACACATTACAGAGGTAGAATCCTGGGGGGCAATATTTTTAATAACTAGTAATGATTATTCCAAAATTATGCCATCAGCCCTTGGAATTGAGTGTCAGGAACTGCTGGGCTTCTTGCAGCACTGAGACTCCTCCCCCTGGTGTTTCACCAGTTGCTCGCAGGGACTGAGGGAACCGGAAGCTCCTCCAGCTGAACACTGAGATGCCGCTTTGTTTGGGGATGATGCACTTGGCTGTAGAGGGTTGACTGAGCTTTTTTCTCTGCTGGTGGACAGTTGATTTTTCATGCATAACCATGTTTGGAAGTACAGAGTTTAATCACATTCATGAACACAGCTCAATCAGACTTTATCAGATTTTACGGAACCACCTAATCAACTACTTTTGCAAATGTTAGCACGGAATGGCTACTGGGTGATTGCCAGAGTCAAGGAGACCTTGCGCTGAACTTGTTACACACAAAGTTAACAGCTATTAGGACCAAAAAATGGGAAAATGGCACAACCAAATAAGAATTAGAGACTCGGAAACTGCTGGACAACGTTTTGAGGCAAAGTGCCCTTATGTCTAAATCAGCGAGTGACGCTGACAAATATCTGGGGACAGCACTGGGGACATTCCCAGTAGCCTACATTCTTAGGAGTGCTCCGGAGCCCAGAGCAAACATGCACACAAGCATCCATGCCCAGGTCACGCTGGCCAGCTGACAGAGATCTCCAGTTGCCCTCCCAAGGTTTACATGCCTGTTCTTTGAAATAAAGAAGTTCCAAGTCTCCCGGGCTCCACCCTGTGCAGAAAGTTCTTCACTCGCAATATTTTTCACCAGTGTTTACTGGTAGAAGGCTGCAACTCTGTTCTGTGCACTACCACTTCCCCGGGTACCTGCCCCCTCCCTTTGGTCTCATCTGTATCAACAAAGTCCTCATTTCCCCACTGTGTTCCTCTTGGATCCTAATGCTACAAAGCTGAGATCTGAATCAGCACATCCTTTACTCTGGATTCTGTGACCTTGCAAGGCTTTCATTCATTTTTAATCATTTATTCTAATGAATGAATGGAGGCAGCATCCCTCTCTTTATTGGGCATTCATATTATACATACTTCTCTGATGACTGTTTTAAAGCTTTTTTTTCTGTTACTATGTTTTTGTTTATTGTATAGATTTTTTTTAATGTGGGTAAATTCACCTTTCTTCTCATTTAAGGCTTATGATCAATGATTTAAAAGGCTTTCCCCACTTCAAAATTATTTTTTAAACTATATCATATGTTTGTGGTTTTAATTTTTCAAGTGATTTTTGAAATAATTGGGATTTATTTTACTGTAGGTGGTAGAATAGGGATACAATTTTCATTTCCAGATAGGTGGAAGTTGCTTTGATCACATTTATTTAATGATCCATGGTTTCCCACTGATTGGAGAGGGCAACTCTTTTTTCTATATGTTAAATAACTATGTTTTCTAGTGTATTTGTAGATTGTTAATTATGCTCTATTGATAGATCACTCTCTTCATGCACTAGTGTCATGCTATTTTAATTACTGTCACTTTCTATTACTTTTTTGAGATATAATTGACATAAACACTGTGCAAATTTAAAGTGTGCAATGGTGATTTGATACACTTACATATTGCATTATGATTGCCATCATAACATTAACTTAACACATCTATCATATCATGTAATCATCATTCGTTTGTGGTAAGAACACTTAAGATCTAGTTTCTTAGC
The DNA here is from genome assembly GCF_030020395.1 of Manis pentadactyla. Lineage (NCBI taxonomy): Eukaryota > Metazoa > Chordata > Mammalia > Pholidota > Manidae > Manis > Manis pentadactyla. Next base: position 135,838,805 of record NC_080020.1, read on the forward strand.
AGTTTTGAAGTATATAATATAGAATTGTTGACTGTGATCACTATTATGTTTTTATTATCTGGAGATTTAGTTCAACTTCATTACTTTCCTTTTTGGAAGTGTCCTACATATTCCTACATACTTGTTTTCCCAAGGAACTTCAGGATTAGCTTACCTATGTACAAAAACAATATTGCTTATGCACTGAGTAGTGACCATTGAGTGCTATGTGTAGGAAATTTATCAAAACTGGCTTCTTGATAATGAGGTTTTTCTTTTTCAATCAAGAAGCAATATATGCATTATTGTTTACCTCCATTGTGTCCCTCAATTGTATTGTAAAGGCATATTCTTCTACCTTGCGTACATTCTTTGTAAAGCTTGTATTATTTTATCTACTTGTACTATTATAATAAATGGGATATTTCATTTCGGTACACTTACTAATTATGGTTTATGTTTAGTTAGGCCATTGATTTTTATATTAATTTTGTACTCAGTATCTTTCTGAATTCTGTAATTGATTTTAAAAGTGTTTTTACTTGATTCTTTTGAATTGACTTTCCTCACAGTCCTGCCTTCCCCAGGTCCTCAAACCTGAAATTCATTATTTATTTGTGTGTTTTCTAATATGCACACAACATAAATATTTTTGTTTTCTATCAAACAATATTTTTATGACTATATTGGTTTGTGGGGCTACCTCTTATTTTTCTGGTATGCAAATTAGAAATTTGGAATTTGAGAGGATCTCATGGACAGAAACATTGTCTTCTTTCCTCGTTTGTGAGAATAAAGCAGATAATTCCTTTAAATTGGTTTTGACTGTTACAGTGATTCCACAAAAGTTCTAAGGATTAGAATGGTGCTTTATTTCATCAATTATCAAAATGAAGAAGCCATAAACCAGCAGTAAGCAAACCTGTGTGTTTCAAGAACAGAACACTATAACTACAGAATGGAGATGTAGGTTTCTCATAAATGATGTAGATTAGTACAGCAAGTGTAAGGACATGACTTAGAGAAAAATTCAAATAATGTGTACTAAAGGCTGTATTTTGATAAAGAGATAACATAGGCAAAAGATGTTGAATATTGTGAGAATGAGCATTTACCAAAAAAATCTAAAATTTTAACAGCCTGACATGTAGAAATGTACTCATGGTTTGCAGCATTCAGTAAGGCTAGCAGAAGTCACTCTAAGCATTTCAGGTATAAAGGGTTTCATAGAAGATTAAGTCTTATGTAACTGCTGAAGATCTAGAAATCATCGCAAAGTCAGGGAAGCTGTCCCTGGAGTCCACAGGAGGTTGACATGGAGGTTGTCAAAAACCCACCAGGGCTCCTGGTGGGTGTGGGCTCACTACACAGGGCAGCTCCAGCCTGGGGATCTTCCATCTTGGGCCTTTGCAGTTCCCCTGGCCCCTGAGTCCCTGCACCCATTCAGCAGATATTGGCAGAGAATACCTGCCTGGACTAGAATTGAACTGCATCACATCCCCCACTGACAACAGGTAGGAGCAGGTTCATGCCCCACTCAGCCACCAGACCTGCTTGGAGGGGTTGTTCCTAGTGGGAAGCACCTTCCCAGTGACTATTCCATATGATGGAAAGGGGACAGAAATACTGGCAAGTAGAGCTTAGGAAAAAAATCATTAAAAAATAAGAATTCAAATCCACTTAGATATTTAATAAAAACAATCAATCCTGGGATCAATATGCAACATGAACTAATAGTTTCTCAACACAATGACAAGCTTGATATGTTAGCCTTTTCTTCATCTTTAAATTATTATATTCTATCACTTGGATTATGCTAGAACTTTGCTCAGGACAAAGGGTTTTCTAAAAAACTCCTGTTTTCATTGCTTTTTGTAAGGAATCAATGTATCATCATTTGCCTCCAGTCGTCCCCCCACCCCACCTCCCATGGTCATTAGCCTCGAAGGTGTAGCTTTATGGTTTTGGAATTTGGGGCAAGTCTGTCCTCATAAAAATTAATGAAAAGGCTTTGAAGTCCTTGATGAAAGCATGCTTATTTTGTGAATAGAGAGTAGATGCCTATGCATGTCATTACATCACACACAGTAATGTCAACCTAAATGGTTACAAATATGTGTACTTTCTATCCCTGTTTTTAGCTAAAAAAAAAGAGCCTTCACTTGAACTATTTGAAACAGTGTGTCACCAAGGAGAACACAACTGCTTTTCTGAACGAACCTCTATTTAGCTGTTAGCTAGGAGGTTTTTAGAAGTTGACTTAAGGTAGGAAAGTGATATTGCTTTTATCACCAAAAGCATTTGACTGAATATAAACAAATTAATGTTTACTCTGCCTTTGGTCTGGGATTTTCAAAGCCAGAATTTTTATCTCTTGTATTTAAAAATGTCTGCTGCACTTATTTCAGTGAATGACTAAAAAGGCAGAGTATGTTTACAGAGAGATTTGCTGACCTACGCACCTGACGAGAGGAATCCTAAATATACATTCACATCATAATAGTTGAGATACATTATTTTCTCTTCACACCCCCTGAAGTTCTAACCAGATTCACACCACTAAAATTATTCAATAATCACACTAACATTATTTGATAACCTAGAAAGTAAGTTCTAATTTATTAAGATTGACAACCACATGGATTTTTATAGCAGAGAACAAATTGTTACAGAGACTCACATACTGTGTTTCCCCTACGTGTTGTTACTGGTTAAAGCTTAGTTAGTTTTATTGTATACATCTGTTTTCACTGAGTGATTACCTGAATAGACTCAAGTTTGGGTAGCAGCCTGCATTATCTGTACACTAGTGACTGTCTTCAATGTTTCTGAAGTCTGAGTCTCTAACTAGAATTACAGCCCTGGTGTAAGGCAGTAGTTATACAAATGACAAAGACATTTTATAAGTCATATATTTTCACACACAGTTTTTCCATTTAAAACAAGCTTGGTGCAAAAGGGCTCATGGTAGGCAGCATTACCATAAAATTTTAGACAGACTGTATTTAATAGCTCATAAAACTGGATGATAAGAACAGCACATTTTCATGTAATTAGAGATTTATGGTGGTATTATAATTTGATTTCTGCAAAGCAACCTTTCATATATACGTTTTTCAAGCATGTAATTGTGAAATTCAATTCATCAAAATGTTGCATATAGAATTCCTGAATAGTCCTGCCATGCACACTCTGAGCTACAGGAAATTGGGAAACTGGGACCCATTACAGCATGAAGGAAGCCAGGAATGGCAGGAGTATTAGAACGGAAGTGAATTCCTAAAGTGGGACGTGGAGCAATATGGAGATCTTTTCTGTGCACTACAGGCCATGGTAGTAGGCCTGCCATGCCATGAGGCTTGGTCTTCCCTCAGCAAGTTCTGGAAGGTGGGGCACCAGGTGGGGCAGGTCCCCGGTTATGACCAGTTGCTGTCAGCAGTCACAGAGGCGATTTCTCAGGGTGTGCTGTATTGATAACAACTGTCACAGGTTGAATTATGTGCCTCCACAATTCACATTGAAGCCTTTCTCTCCAGCACCTCAGAATGTGAACTTATTGGGAAACAGGGTCTTTGCAGACATGATTAATTAAGATGAGGTCATACTGGCAGACCCCCTAACCCAAGATGACTGGTGTCCATGTAGAAGGGGGAAATTTGGAGACACACACACACACACACAGATGACACCATCTGAACAGAAGACAAACATCAGGGTGGTGCATCTACAAGCCAAAGAATGCCAAGGGTCACCAGCAGACCAGGAATGTCAAGGGTCGCCAGCAGACCATAAGAAGCCAGGAGAGAAGCCAGGAGCAGAGTCTCCCTCACTGACCTCAGAAACAACCAGCCCTGCCAATGTCTTGGTCTCCCACTTCTGAGCACCAGACTGTGAGACAATACACTTCTGCTGTATGAACGATTCAGTCTGTGGTGTTTTGTTACAGCAGCCCTGGAAAACTGATAGGGCAGCCATAGCACAACTGGAGTGATCCACATTTAAATAAAAGATGGCACTTTAAAATGAGCATGACTTACTAAGTAAACGAAAATGTGCTTGAGTAGAATAAGGTGTATGTTTGTACTCTGAAACCTACCAGATAAAATATTCTGTCAGTGGCCCATGTATTTTAATTAGGCACTATGCCTTCATGAATATAGAGTAGGTAAGATGCCATAAATAATCTGCATATATCTGCTTTTTCTTGATAAACAATGGACAAATAAATCACTATGGAAATGAGCAATAATAGCTAAGTCCTGTCCTCTTAATTCCTAGAAAGCAAAGCTCCAAAGACTATTTTAATGGAAGACTAGATAAGGCAACATGAAAGGAAACATAAATGTGATGCAAAGAGTATTATGTAAGATCTTTATGCCCATTAATTAATAACAAGAATTTAGACTTTATTCACTGAAGAATGTCTTGTACACATGGATTATCTACTGGAAAATATAACAAATCTGGATAAACTGTGAAGAAACACTGTATCTAAATGTGTGTTTTTCTTGAACCCTTCTGAAAGTTCAATTTTATCTTTTTTAGTATTTTAGCCAAAATTTGGAAAATTTTGCCTGTGTAAAAGACACTAAGTTGTCGTTGTGATTGAAATCTCTTGACATTGATTGATTTGATTGACATGTTAGGTAAAAATGTAAAAGAAAATATATAAAATCACATATAATTATATAAAAGACAATAATATTGCTCTAAAGCCTAAGTGAAAACTGACATTTATAGCCCAAAGTATTGAACTATATTTTGCCTATGTTTGAAGATAATTTAAATCACTGAAAAACTTTTGCTTCATTTGGTTATAATGTTATGAGGCAGTGTACTAAATATTTATTCCTTAGGAATAATAATAAAGGATATTATAGTTTACTATTTATAATTTCATATTTCATATACTAAATTCACAATCTAGTAATGTTATTTGTTTCAAACCAATTAATTGAAACAGATGTAAGTCCAGACAAAAATATACAAATGGCACAACTCACTTTTTAAATAATACGTCATTACCAATAAAATGTCTCTTTTGAATTAAATCACTAAAAGCTAAAAATTTGTATAGAGACAAAAAATAGTCTAGTGGTTACCTTGGGGTGAGGATGGGTATGAGGAGTGACTAATTGAGCACCAGGTCTCCTTTGTAGGGGAGGTCGTAGGCTGAAAATGCCACCCCCACCAAAGATATTTCTACTGCTTAATCCTCAGAGCCTGTGAATATTACTTTATATGGCAAAAGATGTGACTATGCAAATCAAAACTATAATGAGATATCATCTCATGCCCGTTAGGATGTCTAATATCAAAAAGACAAGAGAGAGGGGGATTAAAGATGGCAGTATGAGAGGTGAGACAGAGAACTCCTCCCCAAACCACATATAATACAAAAATATAGCTAATAAAACTAATCCTAAAAAAGCAACAGGAAAGAAGGCTGGGCCAGACTGCATACACTGGGAGAACAGAGCAGACCTCATGAAAGAGGGTAACGTACCAAAGCCTTGATCCGGTGGGACCCAAGCCCTTCCCCCACCCCAGCTCACTGGTGGGAGGAGGAGAAATAGAGTGAGGAGGAGGTGGAAGCCTAGGACTGCTGAACACCCAGCCTTGGAGATCTGCTTTGGGAGCACAAACCTACACTGCATGGTGCTCTGGAAATTAGCGGGGTTGGAAAGCTAAGACATGTGGAATACTTGGAGAGACTGAAATTCTAGCCGTTTGTGGAGGATAGGGATCCACATCCAGCTGCTCTGGAACAAAGGAAAGGTGGGGGTGTGAAAGGCTTCCTAGCCACGAGAGGGCTGCTGAAGGAGCGGGGATTACACTGAGCTTGCTGCTTGGGAGAAGGGATAGGTGGACAAGGTTGTCTGGGCACGCTCTGCACAGCAGGTTGGAAAGTTTCAGGAGCTTCAGGTGCTCCATCCCCCTGGCTGGCTACTCAGCTCTGAGGCCCCCAACTGTGATACGCAGCCTGCTGCGCCTTCCTCCTGGGCTGCGGGCACTGGCTCGCAAACCGGCAACCCCTGCCCTGGCATCAGGCCAGCCAGAGGGAAGCCCCACCTACAGCAGCTACAAACACAAAGTATAGAGGCTTATATCTGTACACTTGGCCAACTGGTTCTGGCAGTGGAGACAGGCAGGAAACAGGAAACAGCTCTTTCTTCCCCCCAGTCACCATCGCCACTCCCCTGCAACCCCCAACATCACTCCAGGGGCAGGGAAGTTCCAGAGACTAGAGCTTCTGGGCACTAGAGAGCGCCACATACAAATATGAAATGTCAAAAGTACCTGGTTCAAACCAAAATCTCACAAACACCAGAAAAAGGCCCACATGAAACTGAACTCACCAATCTTCCTGAAAGAGAGTTCAAAATAAAAATCATAATCATGCTCATTGAGGTACAGAAAAATAGTCAAGAACTCAGGGATGAATTTAGGATAGAGATTCAATCATTAAGAAATTCCGTATCTGAAATGAAACTTACAAAAGAGGGATTTAAAAGCAGATTAGATGTGGTAGAAGAGAAAGTAAATGGAATAGAAATTAGAGAAGAAGAATACAAAGACGCTGAGGCACAGAGAGAGAAAAGGATCTTTAGTAATGAAAGAAAATTGAAAGAACTGTATGACCAATCCAAATGGAAATATATTCACATTATAGGGGTACCAGAAGAAGAAGAGTGAAAAAAAGGGACAGGAAGTGTCTTTGAGGAGGTAATTGCTGAAAACTTCCCCAATCTGGGTAAGGAGATAGTCTCTCAGGCCATGGAGATCCACAGATCTCCCAACACAAGGGACCCAAGGAGGACAACACCAAGACATATAATAATTGAAAAGGCAAAGATCAAGGATAAGGACAGAATATTAAAAGCAGCTAGAGAGAGAAAAAAGATCACATCCAAAGGAAAACCCATCAGGCTATCATCTGACTTCTCAACAGAAACCTTACAGGCCAGAAGGGAGTAGCATGATATATTTAATGCGATGAAGCAGAAGGGCCTTGAACCAAGAATACTCTACCTGGCAAAATTATCATTTGAATTTGAAGGAGGGATTAAACAATTTTCAGATAAGCAAAAGCTGAGAGAATTTACCTCCCACAAACCACCTCTACAGAGTATTTTTGAGGGACTGCTGTAGATGGAAATGTTCCTAAGGCTAAATGGTTGACCCCAGGGGAAATAAAACGAAAGTAAAGAAAGTAGAACAATTAATTGCTAAGCAGATGCAAAACAAATCAACAACCCCCCCAAGTCAATCAAGGGTTAGACAAAGAGTATAGAATATGATACCTAATATATAAAGAATGGAGGAGGAAGAAAAAGGAGCAAAAAAAACAAACCCTTTAGGTTGTGTTTATAATAGCATACATATTAAGTAAGTTAAATTAAATTGCTCCATAGTAAGGGAATTAACCTTAAACCTTTGGTAACCATGAATCTAAAGCCCATAATGACAATAAGTACGTACCTATTGATAATCACCCTAAGTTTAAATGGTCTGAATGCACCAATCAAAAGACATAGAATCACTGAATGGATAAAAAAAAGCAAGACCCATCTATATGCTGCCTACAAGAGACTCACTTCAAACCCAAGACATACAGAGACTGAAAGTAAATGGGTGGGAAAAGATATTTCATGCAATTAATAGGGATAAAAAAGCAGGCATTGAAGTACTTGAATCAGACAAAATAGACTTCAAAACAAAAAAAGTAACAAGAGACAAAGAAGGACATTACATAATGATAAAGGGGTCAGTCCAACAAGAGGATATAACTATTATAAATATTTATGCACCCAATACAGGATCACCTACATATGTGAATCAAATACTAACAGAATTAAAGGGGGGAATCCAATGCAGTGCATACATTTTAGGAGACTTCATCACACCACTCACTCCAAAGGAAAAGGAAAGATCAACCAGACATAAAATAAGTAAGGAGACAAAGCCACTGAACAAAGTATTAGAATGGATGGACATAATAGACATCTACAGTACACTCCATCCAAAAGCAACTGGATACACATTCTTCTCAAGTGCACATGGAATATTTTCCAAAAGAGGTCACATACTAGAACGAAAAAGAGCCTCAGCCAATTTAAAAAGATTGAAATTGTACTAACCACCTTCTGAAACCAGAAAGGTATGAAATTAGAAATAAATTACACAAAAGAAAACAAAAAATCCCACAAACACGTGGGGGCTTAATAATATACTCCTAAATAATCAATGGATCAATGACCAAATAAAAACAGAGATCAAACAATATATGGAGACAAATGACAATAATTCAACACCGCAAAGTCTGTGGGACACAGCCAAGGCGGTGCTAAAAGGAAAGTATACTGCAATGCAGGCCTACCTCAGGAAAGAAGAACAATCCCATAAGAACAGTCTAAACTCACAATTAATGAAACTAGAAAAAGAAGAACAAATGATGCCCAAAGTCCATAGAATGAGGGACATTATAAAGATTAGACCATAAATAAATAAAATAGAGAAGAATAAAATAATAGAAAGAATCAAGGAAAGCAAGAGCTGGTTCTTCGAGAAAATAAACAAAATAGATAAACCCCTAACCAAACTTATCAAGAAAAAAGAGAGTCTACACACAAAAACAGAATCAGAAATGAGAAAGGAAAAATCACCACAAACACCACAGAAATACAAAGAATTATGAGAGAATACTATGAAAAATTATATAATAACAAACTGGATAACCTAGAAGAAATGGACAACTTTCTAGAAAAATACAACCTTCCAAGCCTGACCCAGGAAGAAACAGAAAATCTGAATAGACCAATTACCAGCAATGAAACTGAATTGGTAATCAAAAAACTACCTAAGAACAAAACTCCTAAACCAGATGGTTTCCCTGCTGAATTTCATCAAACATTTAGTGAAGATCTAATACCCATCCTCCTTAATGTTTTACAAAAAGCAGAAGAGGAGATAATACTCCCAAACTCATCCTATGAGGCCAGCATCACTCTAATATCAAAACCAGGCAAAGACACCACAAAAAAAGAAAATTACAGACCTTATTCCTGATGAACATAGCTGCAAAATACTCAACAAAATATTAGCAAACCAAATTCACAAATATATCAAAAAGATCATCCATCATGATCAAGTAGGATTTATTCCAGGGATGCAAGGATGGTACAACATTAGAAAATCCATCATCATCCACCACATCAACAACAAAAAGGACAAAAACTGCATGATCATCTCCATAGATGCTGAAAAAGCATTTGACAAAATTCAACATCCATTCATGATAAAAACTCTCAACAAAATGGGTATAGAGGGCCAGTACCTCAACATAATAAAGGCCACATACGACAAACCTACAGTCAACATGATACTTAACAGCAAAAATCTGAAAGCTTTTTCCCTAAGATTGGGAACAAGACAAGGATGCCCACTCTCTCCACTTTTATTCAACATAGTTCTGGAGGTCCAAGCCCTGGCAATCAGACAACACAAAGAAATGAAAGGCATCTATATTGGCAAGGAAGAAGTTAAACTGTCTCTGTTTGCAGATGACATGATATTATACATAACAAACCCTAAAGAATCCACTCAAAACCTACCAGATCTAGTATCTGAATTCAGCAAAGTTGCAGGATACAGAATTTATACACAGAAATCTGTGGCATTTGTGTATACTAACAATGAACTAGCAGACAGAGAAATCAGGAAAACAATTCCATTCACAATTGCATCAAAAAGAATAATATACCTAAGAATAAAACTAACCAGGGAAGTAAAAGACCTATACTCTAAAAACTAAAGACACTCATGAGAGAAATTAAAGAAGATACCAATAAATGGAAACACATCCCATGCTCATGGATAGGAAGAATTAATATTGTCAAAATGGCCATCCTGCCTAAAGCATTCTACAGATTCAATGCGATCCCTATCATTATACCAACATCATTCTTCAATGAACTAGAGCAAATAGTTCTAAAATGCATATGTAACCATAAAAGACCCTGAATAGCCAAAGCATTTCTGAGAAGGAAGAATAAAGCAGGGGGCATTATGCTCCCCAACTTCAAGCTCTACTACAAAGCCATAGTAATCAAGACAATTTGGTACTGGCACAAGAACAGACCCATAGACCAATGGAACAGACTAGAGAGTCCAGACATAACCCAAGCATATATGGTCAATTAATACACAATAAAGGAGCCATGGATATGCAATGGAGAAATGACATCCTTTTCAACAACTGGTGTTGGTAAAACTGGACAGCTACTTGCAAGAGAATGAAACTGGATTACTGTCTAATTCCATACACAAAAGTGAACTCAAAATGGATCAAAGATCTGAATGTAAGTCAAGAAACCATAAAACTCTTCAAAGAAAACATAGGCAAAAATCTCTTGAATATAAACATGAGCTACTTTTTCCTGAAGGCATCTCCTTAGGCAAGGGAAACAAAATAAAAATGAACAGTTGGGACTACATCAAACTAAAAATCTTCTGTACATCAAAGGACACCATCAACAGAACATAAAGGCATCCTACAGTATGGGAGAATATGTTTGTAAATGACATATCCCACAAGGGGTTAACATCCAAAATATATAAAGAACTGACATGCCTCAACACCCAAAAAGCAAATAACCTTATTAAAAAATGGGCAGAGGATATGAACAGACACTTCTCCAAAGAAGAAATTCAGATGTCCAACAGGCACATGAAAAGATGCTCTGCTTCACTAATTATCAGGGAAATGCAAATTAAAACCACAGTGATATCACCTCACACCAGTTAGGATGGCCAACATAGAAAAGACTAGGAACAACAAATGCTGGCAAGGATGTGGAGAAAGGGGAACCCTCCTACACTGCTGGTAGGAATGTAAGCTAGTTCAACCGTTGTGGAAAGCAATATGGAGGTTCCTCAAAAAACTAAAAATAGAAATACTATTTGACCCAGGAATTCCACTCCTAAGAATTTACCCAAAGAAAACAACTTCACAAATTCAAAAAGACATATGCACCCCTATGTTTATTGCAGCACTGTTTATAATAGACAAAATATGGAAGCAACCTAAGTGTCCATCAGTAGATGAATGGATAAAGAAGAGGTGGTACATATACACAATGGAATACTATTCAGCCATAAGAAAGAAACAAGTTCTACCATTTGCAACAACATGAGTGGAGCTCCAGGGTATTATGCTCAGTGAAATAAGCCAGGCAGAGAAAGACCAGTACCAAACGATTTTCCTCATTTGTGGAGTATAACAATGAAGCAAAACTGAAGGAACAAAATAGCAGCAGACTCACAGACTACAGGAAGGGACTAGTGGTTACGAAAGGGGAGGGGAGAAAGGGGGAGGATTGTATCATGATTGGTTCACATGGTGTGTGTGAGGTCACGGGGAAGACAGTGTAGCTCAGAGAAGACAAATAGGGACTCTGTGGCATCTTACTACACTGATGGACAGTGACTGTAATGGGGTATGGGGAGGGAGTTGATAATAGAGTGAATGTAACAACCACATTGTTTTTCTTGTGAAACCTTCATAAGAGTGTACATCAATAATACCTTAAAAAAATAGACAAGAGACAACAAGTGTTGGTGAGGATGTGGGGAAAAGTGAACCCTGTGCACTGTTGGTGGGAATGTAAATTGGTGCAGCCATTGTGGAAAACAGTGTGGAGACCCCTCAAAAATTTAAAAATAGCACTGCCATATGATCCATAATCCTACTTCTATGATCAGATATCCTACACATCTGAAGGAAATGAAAACAGTACCTTGAAGAAATATCAGCACCCCTACATTCACTGGAACATTATTCACAGTAGAGAAGATATTGGAACAACCCGTGTCCATCAATCAATAAATGGATTTCTCAAAGAAAATGTGAGACACACGCACACACACACACACACACACACACACACAATTGTTCTGATAGTGATTCAATGGGGGCTTTTAATTTTTCTTTGAATCCTCCAGATGGTAATGTTGTGCAATGATAGGAAATGAAAGAATTGACCTTGGGAATTTAGTCTTTGTTGCTATTAAATCACTTTCATTCTATTGCTTTAGGGAGGTTCTGAAAGGCCTTTTCCTGTATTTTCAAGAGATCCCTTTCCCACAATCACACTGTATTTTCCTTTAAAATTACTGTCTATGTTGCTAGTGCTGGGGTAATATTAAATATGAGTTAAGCTTCTTATGTCCCATCGCTAACTTTTCTTCCTGGTGCAATATTCTGGTTTGGTAAGCAACAAGAAGAGAAGGGCTCACTTAAGCACAGAGAATAATAAAGTCACCACAGTCTGTTCTGTTAGTGTCAAGGCGTAGGAGGAAGAGGAGGAAGGTCTGTAACAATGGCTTTAAGATATTTTCCTTCGTCCACAAAACCGTGTGCCTTGCGGACTGGCTCAGGAACTGTCTCGAGAACAGACGCCAGGGCAGAAAATACGTTGCATTTGTTCCATGAGGGAGGCTTTCCTTTCGTGGAATTTGGAAATGCCGCAGCCACAGCGTTTCCTGCAGAACGTGAGAGTCAGAGGGCTGTGGAGCGCGGGCGTCTCTCCTGACTGGGCACTGATTTCCACTTCCGTTATCTTCTGACTCTGGACATCTGTGCAGGGGCTTGTGGGTCCCAACGTGCCTCCCAGAGCCCCCCAGGCAGAGAGCACAGGCCTGCGTCCAGCCCGGCCACACGAGCCCCCGCTGCTCTCTGAGCAGGGGCCGCCTGAGCCCCGTGTGTTGGGGGCCAAAGCTGGCGTGTTGAATTAAGGAGACGCAGACAATGACCTCCTGAGTGAGGGGCACGAGGCTGCACACGGGCAGCAGGGAGCTCCCTTCACAAGCATCCAAAGTCCTGCTTTGGGGAAATAACAACCCACAGTCATTTTGATTGAAGGCGCCATTTCTTTTTATTTATTTTATATCTATTTATGTAAACATATTTTTATAGGAGAATAATTGATAAACAATACTATACTGGTTTCAAGTAGACAACATAGTGATTCGACAGTTATCTACATTTATTAAATAATCACCCTCACTAGAGGGGCTGCTATCTGTCAACATAGACATCACAGAACCATTGACTATATTCTCTATGCTTACTTTCATTCCCATGACTTATTTATGTCATGATTGAGATTTTGTGCCTCTTCATTCCCTTCACTAGTTACAGTGCACCCACAAAAGGGAAGTAGGTTTATCACTTACAGGTCCCAGAAGCAAGTCCCACAGTGGGCCTGGAAGAGGCAGCCTGTGGCCCAGGTTATGGGGAGCAGGAGACAGAGAACCTTGTGATCATAAGGTGGTTGGGACGGAGCGCGCTACCTTTTCACAGGCTCGGCTCTGAGTGCTAAGCATAAAAGTAAGTACCCAGGAAAAGGGAAAGGGGGATCTTGTGGCAGGAACCCTAACTCAGGCCCTTATGTAAATGTCCAGGCTCTGGCGTAAACGGTTTGTCACTGTAAGATGGCCAGGCAGTGACTCAGAAAAGAAATAACAAAGGTTATTTTTCTCAAAAGTTGCTTTTCTTATCACATACCATTCGCCTGATAAACTTAAAAAGAGAGAAAAAAGACAGTGAAAATGCCACAAAGCATAACTGCTTGCTGAGACTCCTAAGATGGGTAATTTCACAACTTCTATGAGCACATTAACCAGGAGTTAATTAGCCATTGTTGTGACTGGTACACAAGTCCATGGTTTCCAGGCTGATTTGCACAGGGTTTAATAATCAGAGGTTTCACACCAGCATGAAAAATAATTCACAAATGACGAAAAACATTAAAAAAGATCCAAATAAATCAATTCTGTAAACTGCCACTCCTGAGGATTAAATGTTGTGAAAAATAACAAGCAAAAAGTGAAATCAAGAGTTCAGCTCGTTTCACTTTCTATCATTAAAAAAGAGCGACTCTCCCACCCCAATCAGAATCAGGAATCTTAGAAACTCAGTGCAGTACAGACGGCATGAAGAGCAACCTGGGCTTGGCCCCATCAGGCTGCGGGGGCCATGGGGAAGGAGGGCCCTGGCCAACCCTGGCCCGGGAGCAAGGACGCAGGCATTGCACCACCCAGGCTGGGGCCTCTCCCAAAGGGACCGGCCAAGCAGGTGCTCAATAATGGGGGCCCCGATAGGAAGTTAAAACTCTGCTCTCTGCAAGGGTGCTAATAACCACTCCCCTCTTCACAGCTGAGCCTGAGCAACGAGCAGCAAGTTGGCCACCGCCCAGTCACCAGGCATGGACTCCAGGCTCACGGGACGGGAGAGGCTGCCACCGCTGGGATCCACCCGAGGAGCCCAGGAGGCCGGGACACCACATAGAGCTGTCGGGCCACCGTGGTTGTGTGCACTCCATGCTCCCCATGAGGGACAGAGCCTGCCTTTCAAAGAGAGGGTCCCCGGCCGGTGCTGCAGTGACAACTGAGTGGGAGTTGAGGGTGTCAGCAAGCCTTGGGCAACTCCTGAGCTGGAGAAACTGGGACAGGGGTGCCCCAAGGAGAGGGGAAACTAGCATTAGACTAGTTCCTGCCACGTTCCAGAGAGTGAGAGACACAGGTCTGATTCTGCATCTAACCCTCACGGCAGGCCTGAGACATGAGCTGTGTCATCTCCTCTGGCCGTGAAGACAAAACAGATTTTGCGACACTAAGTGACTTGTCCCACATCACTCAGCTCAGAGTGGATGGAGGGCAGGACCCATGCCAAGACGTGTCCCACTCCAGGGTCTAAGCCCTTCTACCACCTGGCATCTCCCTCCAGCAAACCTCAGTGACGGTCCAGTGTCCCCTCGGGCTCTCCCCACATTCCCAGAAGGGGACTTTTTTCATGTGTAGAACCTCAGTCATTCATTCCTTAGCACATCATCTCCTCAAGTATCTTTTCTTGAACATATTTCTTGGTTAATTTTAAATGTCACCTTGGCTAGGCTATGGTGCCCAGTCTTGTCAAACATTAGTCTAGATGTTTCTGTGAAGGTGTTTTACAGATATGATGAACATTTACAGTCAGTTGACTTTAAGTAAAGCAGATGACGCTCCATAATGTGTGTGGACCTTGTCTAATTAGTTGAAAGACTTAATTACAAAACTGATATTTCCTGGAGAAAGCATTCTCAAGACCATAACATAGAAATCCTGCCTGAGTTTCCAGCCTACCTTTCCAGCCTATTCCTTCTTGGTGTTCATGGGGTTTATTAGCTCGACCTTTCCTTAGAGGCTGTGTGCCTGCACCTCTCTCTCTGTTTTGTTTCCTTATGTCTTGATTTTTCTCATTATTATTCCTCAGTGCAAATACATCCTCCTAGGAGAAGCCTTCTCTGGCCACTCTGACTAATGAACACCCCCAAAATCATTCTCTATCACATTACACAGGGTGGACTTGGTAGCACTTGATTGAGCACTATCAGATATTTTACTCATTCACACTATCTTTCCATTATAGTGAAAGCTCCTTAAGACAAGGGCCCTGATGGGTCCATGCACTGCTCTCTCCGCCACCCTCAGAACAATCCCTGGCAGATATTAGGAGGGCAATACCTATTCTGAACAAATGAATACACAAATGAGGGTTTGATCTATGCCTGGTGAGATGGTAAATCTGGTCCCTGCAGCTCTAATTAGAACTGGAAACCCCTGATTTACTTTTTTGTTTATTGAGTTAACCTCTTATTGAACTATTAAGTGCATAAATTTCAAAATTCCTAAACTTGTTCCTATGCTTATTAAGTAGAGAATTTGATGAATTTTCCCACAGCAAACAACATTTTTATAATCTGCTCCAGATAAAGAGACAGTATTAGCTGTACCACTTGTTCCCCTCCAGCCAATGCTTCTGACTCCCAAGGGGATCCTGAATCCTAACTTCTAACTAGTTCATTCATTTGCCTGTTTTTTGTGTGTGTGTAGGGTGGGGTATGGCAGGGGGGATGTTTTCTTTCAAGTTTACAAAATAAAATACAGTTTTCTTTAATAATTTTTACTTGACTTCTTCCACTCAACATTTGATTTATGGAGTTTGACCATGCTGTTAGATGTGTAGTTTACGTTTGTCCATCATGATTGCTGTATACGGTTCAAATATATGAATGGACCACAGTTGAATATCTGTTCTATTGCAGATGGATGCTCCAGGGTTTTTTCCCCCTACTTGGATTTTAAGAATAGTGCCACCATGACTTTCTAGTATATGTCTTTTGGTTTTGCATTTTCTCATTTCTCTTGGAATATAAAATTCCTAGGAATGGAATCAATCAGGGTGATCCCTCTGGGAACCTAGATACCTTACTGTGAAAATCATAAGCATACAGAAAGGCCATACTTACATGTTCCTGTGTGTTGTTCTAGCTGGGTTCCTGGAGAAGCTGGGTTTGCATAATAGCTGAGGAATCTTAGGTTTAGAGTACTAGATCTTCTGTAATGAGAAGTAAGCCAATCAACCTGACATGCTTTCTAGAAGGAGACAGTATCTTTATTATACTGGATGGTAAGCAAACATACACTCTGTTCCATAGGAAAACACTATCTCTACCTTTCAAGGCTACTAAATATACTAAGAAACATACTTGAAATGATAGCCCAGAATAATTAGTTGGTTCTCTGCTAACAAAATGTGCGAAATGTAAGAGACACAACCGTCTCCCAACCTCTGCTTTTTCAAATTTAGGGATTATTTAAATATATATATCAGGTAGGTAATGTGGTGAGCTAGATGTTCTCCTGGAACATAAATGAATAAATTAATAAATAAAGGGCATTAATGGAAAAAACTGGTGAAATCCAAATTATGCCTAGAGTTGATTACTTAGATTTGACGAATGCACCATAGTTACAGAAAATGATAGCATTAAGCAAGTGGGTGAGGAACATACAAAATTCATACAATTTTTGCAACTTTTTGGCCAACCTAGAACTATTTCAAATAAAAAGTTATTAAAATAACTCAGTTTTACACTTTTATATAAGCAAATACTGGCACGATAAACATGACTTTGAGTATCTGAATGTCAGACCTACTTGCCTAGATTCCTGCCCTCTCCTGAATTTGAGCTTTGCAATTCCTAGTGATCTTCTTAGCATAATGAAAAATTTAAGATCTGTTTTATACTTGAAACATAGCTTTAAATTTCACCAAGCAAAAGAAAGTTCCTAATTCACTGTTACCAGAAGCAATCACCTCTTCCCCACCCATAGGCAGGGATCTAATACATTCAATCTGTGTGGCCTATTAACCCACCTGTCTGTATGTTTGTTCAAATGACACATATCCTTTAAAGTGGATAGTATTTTATGTGTTTATTTTTAATTAAGATACATGACTTCATTTTCATACTTCCAATTTAGTGATCACTACATTTTATATATTGAGTATATTTCTGTATGAAATCTGTTACATGTTTTTTCTGTGCTGAAGACTATTCGATCTGATATATATGTCACAGGTTTCCTGTCCTTCCCTCTAAAGATGTGCTCAAGTTAATTTTAACTCCTTGCTTCTATGAGCACAAGCACTGCTTCAAACATTATCCTAACTTACCTCCTGATGGGCATGAATTTACTAAAATGCTGCTCTTAATGTGTACACACATGTAATTTTACTGACTTAAAACTCAATTTCATAATACCTGAGAGAGTGACATCACAATCCCAGGTCCACATGCTTCCCATCACTGACAACTACTAACAATTTTTTCCAGGTGAGAGATGATTTCTCAAGGTTGTTTTAATTTGCATTTCCCTGACAGCTGGTATGGTTGAGAATCTCTGTGTATACTTATTAGTAATTTCTTTAGGATGTTCTTTTGTGAATTGTCTATTTAGGGATTTTTCCCCTGTTTTTCCTTCCAGAAATAGCTTGCATATCCTCAGTATTACTCTGTGATCAGCTTAGCTGTTGCAAATATTGTTGTAATGTTTGTAATATATCTGTTAACTTTGGGTTTACTGTTCCTTTTTGAGAAGATATTTTAAGTTTAGTGTAAACAAATCTTTTAATTTTCCCTATACTTATGTTTGTGGTCTCATTTAACTACTCCAAGAGTTTATGTGCAAAGGCAGAAGACCAAGAATAACTAACAGAATCCTAAAGAACAAGTGGAGGACGTATTCTACCAACTTTCAGACTTACTATGAGACCAACTGATCAAAAAATTGGCCAAAGAATATTGGTGAAAGAATAGACTAATACATTGATGAAACAGAATAGAGAGCCCAGAGATAGACCCACACAAATATAGCAGCCCCTTTTATCCAGGGTTTGGCTTTCCACTATCTGTTACCTGCTGTCAACCACAGTCCAGAAGCAAATGCTCTTCCTGATGTGTCATCAGGTCAATAGTAACCTAACATCACAATGCCTGCCTACCTCACATCACTTCATCTCATCGCATCATTTTATCACTTCACATCATCCTAAGAAAGGTGAGTACAACACAGTAAGACAATCTGAGAGAGACCAATCATATAACTTTTATTTCAGTATATTGTCATAACTGTTTTAGTTTATCATTAGCCATAGTCATTAATGTCTTCAACTGCCCAATTTATGAATTAAACTTTGTTATAGGTACGTATATATGAAAAAAAAACATCGTATATATAGGGTTTGATACTCCCTGAAGTTTCAGGTATCCACTAAGGGTCTCGAGATGCTTCTCCCACAGACAAGGAGGTGCCATGGTATGTAGTCAATGAGGTTTTGAAAAATGAGCCAAGATGGTTTAGTGGAAAAAGAGTTGTCTTTTAAGCAAAGGTGCTGGGATGAGTAGATATCCACATGCAAGAAAACGCATCTGGACACAGGCTTTACACCTTTCATAACAATCAGCTCAAAATAGATCATAGACCTAAATGTAACATACAAAACTATAATTCCTAGAAGATAACATAAGAGAACATCCAAGTGGCATTGGATTTGATGATGACTTTTAGATACAGCACCCAAAACATGATCCTTGAAATAAATAATTGATGAGTGAGACTTCATTAAAATTAAAAAGGTTTCTTTGGTGAACAGCACTATTAAGGTATGGAAAAGTCAAGCCACATACTGGGAGAAAATATATTCTCTCTCTCTCTCTCTCTCTCTCTCTCTATATATATATATATATATATATATATATATATGTCCAAAATATATAAAGAACTCTTATAATATATGACATATATATAACTCAACAATAAGAAAATGAACATGATTTTTAAAATAGGGAAAGATCTGAACAGACACCTCACCAAAGGAGATACACAGATGACAAATAAGCACATGAAAAGATACTCCACATAATATGTCATTAGAGACTCTGGCCCATGGGATCAACTTGGCCTGTGATGTGTTTTTGTATAATCTGTGAGCTAAGAATTTTTTTTTCACATTTTGAATGGTTTTTGAAAATCTAAAGGTGAAAAATATTTTATGACACATGAAAATTTTATGAATTTCAAAGCTCACAAATATAGTTTTATTGAAACACAATAAAGTACCTGCATAACATCCTCCATTTTTCCTCTTGGTCCAAAAAACCTAAAATATTTACTATCAGGCCCTTCACAGAAAATTTCTGCTGGCCCTATTTTAGAGGGTCTGCTATATCTTAAGAACACAAAGACATCCCTTCCCCTGAAAGCCCCATATTTATTGTTGGTCCAGCAAGACCAACACTCTAAACATGTGTTTTTATAACTAACACCAATCAGGCCCCAGAGAAACACTTCTCCACACATCTTGTTTATTTCCTCAAAACAAAGACAATAAAAGAATTGTCTGAAGTCCATGGAATTTTGAGGTCTGTGCTGCTGGCAGGGCTAGAAATGGACTTGGTTGTGGAGTATGGTGTGGATTTGAACATTAGCAGCACTTATGTAAGAGACAAATTAATGAATGTGCTAAATCCTTCTTCTCTCATAGCATAAGCATTAAATATGCTTGTACAACAGAGCGTCACCCTGAACAATGTGGATTTTAGGCTTACTTTCTTTCTGTGGGTCCAAGCATATGGTTCTGGAAGCACTCCTCAGCAAGGAACTGCAATTTGCATATGGTGTCTGAGGAGTACTTTGCAAACAAAAAAATACCCAATATTGTTAAATGTGTGTAGTCTGAAATATTCTTAAATTGGTAGCCCTTAAATATTCTTAAAACTCTATATACTCTTAAATATTTTTAGTCTAAGTAATATGCTTGAAGTAATACAATCTGCTTTAAAGTGGCAACCATGATTGGAAAAAGTTGAATCAGGATAGCAGGTGAGGTAAGTATATTAATCTAACATAAAAATGCACTTACCTCAGTAGCAATGTGCCCAAATGTGCACATACAATTATTTCATTGCAGCACATTACAGCAAAAAATGGAAACATCTTAAATGGCCTTACATAAGAGTTTAAGAAAAGTTTTGCACACTTATGCAATGAAACCCAGTGCTAGACCTATAAGTGTTAGCTTCAAGTAAGAAAATATGTCATTTAGAAGATGGGAAGGCTGAGTCTCTGAGAATGTTGCTTACTAAAGAATGCAACTTTTGGGGGTTAGTGAGATTTTTTTTGTTGTTTACCAGGAATGTCCATTTTTTAAAGTATATTTCAGTTTTGGGGAAAAAAGCCCATATAAGATTAGATGTATCAGGAACTAAATCTGAAATACAGGATTAGAATGAGAATACCATATTGTACTAAAAATGGCCCATTTTCTCCCCTGGGCTGTTCTCCAGTCTAATTTTCTGTCTGCAGTTTATTTCTGAACTGCATGAAAGATTTGTAGAACACAATTAGCTATGGTTGAGGAATTACTTTCATGCTAAACTCTTTTTTCTAAGCCACTTGTAACTTCTTATCAAACAATTAGCTTAAAATTTCACTAGCTGTTTTCATGCCAAAGACAATTTTTATTTGAAAAGCTTAGAGCAAAAAAATCCCCTTAGCTCTTTTTAGTTATTTATGCATAAATCAGATGGATTTTTTATACACTGAAAGAAAAAGAGTATCATTCAAAGTGTTTTTAATGGGTAACCTGAAACAGTTTGCCTTAAATACCCTTTAATTTGTAATGGTTGCAGGTAAGTAAGATGGAGTAGCAGTAACTGAAACATTACTGTTTGTGGATATGGATGTGTATATATATATATGAACATACATACTCTGTATACAACCACAGTTTAAATTTTCTCTTATGCAAATGCCATGTTCTACTGTTTGGTTTTAATTATAGCAGCTGGACAATAAGGCATTTCCCTTACTTTTACATTATGTTCTCTCTCATGTTTCTCACTTTATTTTGTTCTGACTAGGTAATACATAGAGTTGGCACAAAGGTTTAATGAAATTAAAGAGCAAATAATGAAAATCAAGCCTCCTTCACCACCCATTCCTCTTGTTAACTTCCTGAGAATCACATGTCTGGGACAATCTCAGTGTGTCCTTCCAGATATGTCCTTCCATTTATAAGCATGTGTGTGCATTCAGGCCACCCTGTTCAACGGAGGATTTGTGCATATTCTGCATGGCAATCTTGGGGCCTCAGAGACTTTTGCCAAGATGTCAGTTAAAAGAGAGCAACTCTGCATGTGTAATCATCCTTGCTAGAGACTGGTTTCTTTATAATTTCATCAATTAGCATCAGCCAGACACCATCAGCGTGAGTCTCCTTAATAAGAGGAATTGCTCCACTGTGTTCCACCACACCTACCAATTCTCTCTAAAGAGAAAGCCACTGTGTCTAATGAGAGGAGCATGGCCCTGGCCCTCATATTTTCACAACTTGTGAAATCTGAATGGGCTGGCCTCTCTGCTTGTGCTCAGCCGTGATCTTGAGATCTCCATTTACCCTCTTTCTGGGCATCTGCCATCTGCACTCGAAAATAACTCAGCTGTGCACCCCACAAGAGAGCCAGAGCATGCACCATCCCCATCTCTGCCTGCACAGCTGTGGATGGACAGTAGAAGTGCTCCAGGGGCAGCCAGAGGCCAATGCCAGCAGAGGTCAGGTGCACCATGGCAATAAAATAAGGATGAACTCAACACTTCCCATCCATTGCTTCCAGTAACCCCTAACCAGAGGGGTTAGGCTCTGCAAGAGCTGTGGGAGAAGATGTGGCAGAGGGGAAGTTTGAGCCCCTGCTCAGGCCCAGCCAGCCGCAGTTCTCTCTATTTATAAAGCAGTGATACTTTATAGTCAAAGGCTAGAGCCAGAATGTTCCTGAGGTATAGGAAAAGAATTCCAGGTAGCCAGAATTTCCTCAGAAGTTAAGTCATCACCATCATTGTTTCTACAGGGGCTGAAGATAAGGGTGGGTTGGTATATAAGCTTTAATAATTGGACATAACTTTTTAACAAAAAGGGTTTAATTTCTGAGGTGCAAGGGAAATTATGCTATTTTTCTATTGATGAATACAAAATAATATTTTTGAGTAAGTCACTTTGGAAATCATTTGCTTCATATCCATGAGCAGGTGTGGAAAAAAAGACACAAAACATCACAACTTATGAAAGGAAAAACAAACCAACAAAACCAAAAATTATTAACATCACATAAAAATCCACCAAGGGTATTACCCCATCCCTCCCAGTATGATTAAGGCAGGTCATGGACACAGGGCATTTCCTTGGAAACATGCATCCTGAACCATAGATCTCTGTCCCCTCTCCCTCCCCCAGGTCATCACAGAGCAGGGCCTTGGACCCCACCACGGCTCCAAGCAGGCACCCTCAGACATGGACAAGGAACCAGGGCCGCTGCGCATGGGCTGCTTCCATGCTGGCATGCTTGCATGGGGGGCTCCAGGGGTGCTTGATGCCAGCTGCCCACCCGTCCAGCCTTCCAGCTCCCCTAGCTGACCCCTGTGTTCCACTCTCCTGTCTTCACTGCTCTGTCACCCTGCCTTCCTCAACCCAAGTAGGCCAGATCCTCCCCGCACCAATCTTCACTTAAACTACAAGCTTAGCTTTTGCGATGTAGTCCATTGCACTCTGCACAGGATGTCGGGGAGCTCTGTGTGAACCTGCCGAGAGCAGTGCACTGGGGTGGCCCCAGCACCTGGTCCTCCGATCCCCACCTGCCAGCCAGGTGCCACACACCTCTGGCTCCTCCTCTTGCATTGCAGTCCCTCCGGCAATCCTGCTGGCCCCAGTCAGACTGGAGCTCCTTCCTGGGCTCTTGAACAACGTTGCTGCACAGTAAGGAGCCACATCAAGAAATCCTGGGGGGAATAAACCAGAAAGAAATGCTTCTGGGGAAATAATTCTGGAAAATACGGTGAGCCAATGTCAGCAGTGGGAAAAGCTAGATGAAAACCCCTAGAGACAGGCTCCTGCAGTGGAGCTGTCATGTGTGCTGCATGCCAAGCGGAGCCCCAGGAGCCCCACCTTGCCTCCATGTGCCTCCTGCTGCAGGTGGGCGCTGGATGGAGGCCCACAGGCCCGGTGGCACGGAGCCACCCCCTGCTCCTGAGGAGCCCACAGAGGGTCCGGGGCAGAGGTGGGCCCTGCCTTAGGCTCTGGGGTGGCAGATACGATGTCATCAGGGACACCTAGACCCTATTTGTTTCCTGGAGCCTCTCGCAATTGGTGTTCCTGGAACCTCAAGAGTTTGTGCTCTGGGAGCTCAGTGCACAGTGGAGCCCTGGGCTGTCCTCCTCCCTCCGCTTCACTGTGACCTGAGCGGTCCCCAGCGGTGAGGCCCCCAGGAAAGAGGTGCTGAGCCCACTCCCACATCTGTCTCCCAGAGGGGCCACTACGCTGGCCTGAGACTGGATGTTTGTCCCCAGACTTGGAGGATACACGATGGGCAGAGGCCTCCTGGGGTACACAAGGTGACAAAGAAGCGAAAGTGTGAGGGAAGGATGAGAGGCATGCCCATCACCTGGCTGGGGGGGTTGCTGCTCATAGCTGCCTGGACAAGGATGCTGGGGTGGCAGGGCAGAATGTTTGCTGCTGAGGATGTTGGAGCTGTGCCACGTGCCCGGGTGGCTGACCTCAGGAAACAAACACGGGGGAGGATCTGGGCGAAGTTTTCAAGGAATGGCGATCTCTGCCCTGACAAAGCACCATTCTGGAGACTTGGCTCCTAGAATAGGGCAGGGGGTCGCCAATCATTCTTTCACCCTGTTTGTGTAAATATGTAAAACAGACCACGGATGAATCCCCTGCAGCAGCTGCTTGATTTCCTGAGGTTCATTCAAGTCTCAGCATAGAGAAAACAAAAGAGAACCAACTCTGTCCCCACTTGTCCCCCATTGGGATCGTTACCTTGTTACCATGATGACACACCCCACAAATTTGTTGCAAGACACATAATTAAAAAATCAGGAGAGGAGGGGGAAAAGATTGCAGTGTGAGAAGAGAGGAAGAAACCTCTTCCCAAAACCACATATAACAGGAAAATATGGCAAATACCACTAATCCTGAAAGAGCGACCTGAAGACTGAGAACAGACTGCCTACATTGGGGAAAAAGAACACCTCACAGAAAAAGGTAAAGTAGCAAAGCCCAATCTGTCAGAACACAAGCCCTCCCCCCACCCCAGCTCACACACAGGAGAGAGAGAAACAGAACTGGGAGTGAGTAGAAGCCCAGGACTGCTGAACACCAAGCCCTGGAGATCTGCTTCACAAGCACAAACCCACATTACATGGTGCTCTGGAGACTAGTGGGGTTGGAAAGCAAAGACAGGCAGAATATTCAGAGATTCCAGCTGCTTGTGGTGAACAGGTACCCACAGCTGCCGCTCTGGTACAGAAGAAAGGTGGGCATTTTGAAGACTTCCCAACAGTGAGAGGGGTGCTAAAGGGGCAAAGACGACACAGAACTTGCTGCTCAGGACAAAGGGCAGGTGAATAAAATCTTCCTGGCACACTCAGCCCAGCAGGTTGGGAACTTTAAGGAGCTTCAGACACTACATCCCCCTGCCCTTGGGGCAACACAGCCCCAAGGCCCCTCACTTACATATACAGCCTGCTACTCCTTCTTCCTAGAAGGCACCAATCTGCACACCTGCTGCCCCCACCATCATGCCAGGCTAGCCACAGGATGGTCCCACCTATGAAAGCTACAGTGGAGTAATGCAGAGGCTCTTCCCTGGGTGTCCAGCCCACTGGCCTGGAAGTGGGGCAGACTCTGCAACCAGGAAGCAGGAAGGACCTCTTTACTCCCAGCAAGCACCAGTACTGTGCTTCTGCACCCCTGCCAGGTGCTGGGCAGCTCCAGAGAGTAAAGCTTCTGGGCACTAGAGGGTGCCACCTATGCAAAGTTATTATTCCACAGGAATCACTAGAAATATCAAACAGCAAAAAGAAATTTTTGTACAAAAATTCAGCAGACACCTGAAAAAGGACTAAATGAAACTGAAATCACCAATCTTCTTGATAATTATTTCAAAATAAAAATCATAAACATGCACACAGAACTACAGATAAATATTCAAGATTTCAGAGAGGATTTCAATGTAGTCCCCAAAACAAGACCCACATATATGCTGCCTACAATTTTTCAGAAGTATTGTATCTGAAAATAAAATACAGTATCAGAAATGAAAAATACAGTATCTGAAATGAAACATACAATGGAGGGATTTAAATGTAGATTAGATGAGATAGAGGAGAAAGTAAATGGAATAGAAATTAGAGAATAGGAAAACGAAGAAGCTGAGTCACAGAGAAAAAATGATCTCTAGGAATGAAACAATAATAAGAGAACTTTGCAACCAATCCAAACAGAGCAGTATTCACTTTATAGGAGACCCAGAAGAAGAAGAGAGTGGAAAGGGGATAGAAAATCTATTTAAGGAAATAGTTGCTGAAAACTTCCCCAATCTAGGAAAGGCAATAGTTTCTCTGGTCATGGAAGTGCAGAGATCTCCCAACACAAGGACCCTAGGAAAACAACACCAAGACATATAATAATTAAAATGGCAAAGATCAAGGACAAGGAAAACAACCAGAGAGAGAAAAAGATCACTTATAAAGGAAAGCCCATCAGGCTATCAGCAGATTTCTCAGCAGAAACCTTACAGGCCAGAAGAGAGTGGCATGATATATTTAATGCAATGAAACAGAAGGGCCTTGAGCCAAGAATACTCTACTTGGTAAGATTATCATTTAAATTTGAAGTCAGGATTAAACAGTTTCCAGATAAGCAAAAGTTGAGGGAATTTAACTCCAACAAACTATCTCTACAGTGTATTTTGAAAGGACAGCTTTAGTTGGAAGTAGTCCTAAGGCTAAATAGCTGTCACCAGAGAAAATAAAACCACAGTAAAGGAAGTAGGGCAATTAATTACTAAGCAAATGCAAAAATAAATCAACTACCCACAAAGTCAGTCAAGGGATACACAAAGAATACAGAATATGATACCTAACATATAAAGAGTGGAGGAGGAAAAAAAAGAAGAACTTTTAGATTGTGTTTGTAATAGCATACTAAGTGAGTAAAGTTAGAATGTTAGATAGTAAAGAAGCTGCCCTTGAACCCTTGATAACCAAGAATCCAAAGCCTGCAATGGCAATAAGTACATGTCTATTGATAATCATCCTAAATGTAAATGGACTGAATGCACTAATCAAATGACCTAAAGTTACAGAATGAGTAAAAAAAAAACAAGACCCATCTATATGCTGCCTACAAGAGACTCACTTCCAACCCAAAGACATATACAGACTAAAATGAAGGGATGGAAAAAGATATTTCATGCAAATAATAGGGAGAAAAAAGCAGGAGTAGCAGTACTTATATCAGACAAAAAAGACTTCAAAACAAAGAAAGTAACAAGAGACAAAGGACATTACATAATGATAAAGAGATCAGTCTAACAAGAGGATATAACCATTATAAATATCTATGCACTCAATTTAAGGGCACCAAAATATGTGAAACAAATACTAAAAGAATTAAAGGGGGAAACAGAGTGCAATGCATTCATTTTAGGAGACTTCAGCACATCACTCCAAAGGACAGATCAACCAAAGTAAGGAGACAGAGGCACTGAACAACACATTAGAACAGATGGACCTAATAGATATCTACAGAACATTCCACCCCAAAGCAGCAGGATACACATTCTTCTTCTCAAGTGCACATGGAACATTTTCCAGAATAGATCACATACTAGGCCACAAAAGAGCCTTAATAAATTCAGAAAGCTTGTAATTTTGCCAACCAGCTTCTCAGACCACAAAGGTATGAAACTAGAAATAAGAGATGCAAGTAAAACAAAAAAACCCACAAACATGTGGAGGCTGGAGAACATGCTCCTAAATAATCAGTGGATCAATGACCAATAGAAAAAGAGACCATTCACTATATGGAGACAAATGAAAACAGCAACTCAACACCCCAAAACCTGTGGTATGCAGCAAAGGCAGTTCTAAAGTTTTCAACTTTCTTGAAATCTGCAAAATCAAATCTTAACATAAAACAATTTTAATCTGCCCAAGATACATTTCATGAGTTTTGGAATATATCCATGTTTTATTTTACTTACAAAGGTAATATAGGATGTCATGCTATTTGTAAAACAATAGAACCATCTAGAAATGAAGTAAAAACAGAGATCTCTCCTTGACTTCTCCTTCACACAATCAGGGTATTATAATTTCTTCCCCAAAAGGAATAACTCTTAACCATATGTATCTTTATAATGATATATAGTATGTCTATAGAGAGAAACATTTCTAATACATACCTTCTTTGGAGTTAAGGTAACAAAATGACTGCAGTCTTTAGGCAGTAGTGCATTCAGCTGTATCCCATCCCTTTAACATTTGCATAGTATATATAACATAATATGGATGTACTCAAAATCTTAGCCATCCCCTTACTGACAGACATTTAGGTTGTTTCCCATTTGTTATTAGTACAAACAAGGTTGCAGAGGACTTCTTGTACATATGCTGGTCACAGGCTATGCACACTTCATATTTGATAAGCAAGACCAAATTGTTCTTTAAAAGGTCTATGTAAAGTTATCTATTAAAAATGAAGGTGCCCATTTCTGCACTACTTTGTCTTCATATCATTAGTCTGTTTATTGTTACCAATGTGATAGGCAAATACATATGTATATAGTAATATACATATACATGGATTTTATAATTTGCTTCCCTGATTACTATGAGATAAGGTGCTTTTCCAAGGTATTAGCATTCCAACTTCCTCTTTTGTTAGGTGCCTATTTATGTTTGGAACACTTTTCTATGTGGACATTTATCTATTGAGTATAGGAGTTCAAAATACACTATTGATATCAGTCCACCGCAGTGGTAAATGCTGTGTGTGTTCCCATGAGATCAAATGTGTTCACTGTATTTACACCCTTGAAGTTTTTACTTATCAAATTATTTATTTGAAAAAGAAGTTTTGAAAGTTGAGTAATAAGATATTCATGTTGGATTGTAAATTTCTCCCTGTGTGTCACATAGTTTTTGTTCCATATAAGTAGAAACAAACACTACTAGTAGGGACCGAGTACATTATCTGTGTTCTTCATGGACTATAATTTTTGTCTCCATTAGTCCTGTTTAGTGATCTTCAGCTGGATTTCTGATATTACACCTGCCAAGCTTCCCATTCTTTTTGTTAACCTATTCCTGATAGATCTTATACCATACATTTACTTTTTACTTTTCACTTTTATATAGGATAGCTGTTAAAAGTACAATCTCTGGAGTTAACTCTTGGGTCAGTAATTGTGCTTAGCTCATAAGGTCCTTTTAAGGATTAAATGAGGTGATTGATTTAAAAACATTGCTCTGGTGCTTCTAACATGATCAGCAAATAGTGTGTCACCGTTTTACTTTTGTATGTGTCCTTGTAAATGTCTTTTAGCTGAATTTTTATTTTGTTCCAAACGGAATAAATATATCCCATTCAAATTTATTGCAAAAACTAACATATAGACTGTTATATTCTTATATTTGACTCAAATGCCTAGCAAAAACATTTAAACACATTTTTTATATTTAACGTCAATAAAGAAACTCTGTGTGGGATGGATCTCTGATTTAAACAGGATAAATTAGTCACATACTCTTGTATTCATCAATTTCTTCTCACTTTTCATGTGTTTAAAAATCATTTGGAATTTTAATTCTACATTAGTAATATTTTTATGTCATACCTCGGCATTCTTAGATATTGCTTCTTGTCAACTGGAGTTCACATTGTGGCTATATTCTCCACAATTGTGGAGGTATAAGTCACTTGGATACTTTTTTTATTCACCACCAGTTTTGAATACTGCATTTAATCCTAAAATCTGATCTTTCCATCTTTGCACTATTTTTGGTCTTAATTTGCTTTTCTTTTTCTAGCTTTTTAAGGTGGAAACTTGAATCACTGTTTTGAATTCTTTCTTTTCTAATATAGGCACTTACAATGATAATTCTTCCTCTAATCCTTAAATATTTTAGGTTTTACAGGTCAAGAAGCAAAATGAAGAATATTGCATAAGTGTTTATATAACCAGAGAAAAAAAAGTTTGCAAATTCCTGACAATGAAATTAAAAACAGCATAATAATAATTGAGTAATTTTTAAAATATGTCTACTAATGAAAAGAATGGAAGTCTGATTTGGGGAGCAACATTTTGCTTACCTGGGTTTCTACATGACATGTTATTAAAAATGAGAGTAAGAACATGATAATAGTTTGATTTTTTAATATTTTTTATATTAGTGGGAGAAGTTGACTTGAAATTTGGGGGACTGCAGTTAGGAATCAGGATGGCACAGAGAGAGAGAGAAATAAATCAAGTACACCAGTGGCTTACAACCCAGATGCTTCTACAGGACAGTCATTCATTCACTCAACAAACATCAACTGAGGGCATACTGCATCCCCAGAACTATTCTTGGTACTTGGGACATATCAGTTGGCAGAACAGCAGAGACAGCTCCCTTCTTGGAATTCACATTCTACAGAAGGATAGAAGGAAATTCATGAACCAGGACCTAATATTTATCAGAATACCCTATGTTGAATTAGAGTAGCTCATTTGTAATGGTCTCAAGATTTGAAATTACAAAAACAGCTTTTGTAAATAGATGAAAGCTGAAAATATGCATGTCATTTCCAACATCAGTCATATAAGACATCTAAAATTATCCATTAAAATTCACCCTCAAGCACATTTTATATGTAATGGAACAGAAGTTTCTGGAAAGTTTATCAGGTGATCATTGAGATATTTTTATAAATTTACAGTTGATTTCTTATATGTTATCTTAACTATTTTTGTCAGAATATGATAATAAAAAGCAATAGAATATCTAGAGATAACTAAAATGTACAGTTTCAATCAAATTCCTAGATTTGATCCTTCTTTTAGGGAATAAATGAAATGTAAACTTGCAAATCAGTTTTGCTTGCATTAACAATCTAAGCAACTTATTTCATATTAAGA
Source organism: Manis pentadactyla (assembly GCF_030020395.1). Lineage (NCBI taxonomy): Eukaryota > Metazoa > Chordata > Mammalia > Pholidota > Manidae > Manis > Manis pentadactyla. Next base: position 135,869,197 of record NC_080020.1, read on the forward strand.
TGATATGAAATATGAACTAAATCAATTTGAAAGTTTGCCTAAAATTGATATTGAGGTTAGAGGATTATTGTTTATTCACCCTATAGAGAAGGTCATTATGGAAAGTTTAGGATGAAAATCCCTGTCATTCTTAAATAAAGATAAAAAATATTATGCTCTCAGCTAAGACAGAGGGTGACATTACCATTCTATTGTATGGTATTCTTTCACTAGTATACCATGAAAATTAATTCACAATTCTGAACTGAACAAGCATATTTGTTACTGAGTCATCAGTATTTTTATCTTTTTCTACATATAGCCATATTTTTATTTTGTTGAAACCAATATCTTTAGCAACAATATTACTTTAAGTATATCATAAAATAAAAATAGTTATAACAGCAAATATTCATTAAAAATCTTTTTTATAAAGTCATATTATAACTATACAAAATAATCTGCTTAGGCTCATGGAATGAGCATCTTCCCAGTTTATAATTTGAAGCAAGAGAAGTAATCTAGAACATTCTGCACCAGACCACTGCATATGCATTCCCAAACATAAGACACATGAGGGCTTACTCAAAAGTTACTTTCTGGTTGCAGACAGCATCTTGACCTGATTTATTTGGCAACATTTACAATTAAACCCAATGTAATTATAGTTAAAATTTGTCTTTAAAAAAGTCAAAATGACTTCTGAAATCTTAGATGCTTTTTAACTGTGTAGTTCTGTGCTGTCTCCAGAACATGACAAAACTAACATTTTCAAAAGATAAAAGATGTGCTCCTGCCAAATCAGCTATTACCCTCTCTTTCCCAGGAGTGGGGGTGAGTGCAGCCTAGGGACCTTCCTTACGCTTTGAAGCTTCCCCAGAAAACGTTCCTTCTTTCATTTGTTCATCCAGTTAGTGAGCAACAGATCCTTTGCAGGGTCCCTGTGATGAGCCTGGGGTAGATCCTGAGGAAATGACACAGCAAGACCTACAGGGGTGGTAAGTATTCAAGAAATTCAAGATCACTAAGGGAGGATTACATACACACCCCAGTCATGCTGTGTGGGCAGCACACTTCACCCAGGTCGAGGGGGAGATGCAGAGGAAGGCGGTCCTAGAATGACCATGTACCCCTGTAAGGGTCTGCTCTGAGCTGGGCCCCCAGCAGAGAAGGACACCAGGGTAGAGGTTTGCAATCAGTGATTCAGAATTAAAAGAGATTTCAGCCTTTGTGATCTTTGGTAAATAACCTCTTAAACTCAGTTTTCTCAGCATTTTTTATGCATGCTGTGCCTGGAAAGTAATACAGTACCTGTAGTAAGTATTATTTGCCTACTTTATTCTGCTTTTCTTTTCCCTTTTCCCTTTTGAGCTCACTTCCTCTCACTCCAGTCACATTATAGCATCACTAGTTTTGGACAAATTCATGGGGAGTGACCAACAAAGCTTCCACTTTCTAAGTTCTTTTGTGGAGTGCTCAGTCGTCGGCCAGATCCTCAGGGAGCCCAAGCCAAGAGCTGGCCTGATCTTTGACCTTTAACCTTGAACCCAGTCTTACCCTGAGGTCAACCCCCTGAGTGTTCAGAAACACTGAGAGGTTCTTCACAACCCAGGAGAAGGACATGCTGAACTGTAAGGAGAGGCAGCCACAGAGAACAGTGCGTCACTTCCAGGGCCAGCATAAGAAACCAGCATGGCGGCATGTGGCCATTCGGGAACTGTTACTGCCCTGACAAGGACTTCCATTAACTGAAAATCAGCTTCCCCCTGGGGATCCAGGTCCCTCAAAACAATAAGTACTAACCCTCATACTGTAAGGTTCAAAATGATAAACCATTCCTCTCCACTGGCCAGAGCTGTTCCATTTTGACAAAGGGACAATGACTGCAGATGGCACCAAAAAGCTACAACTTCAATTTCAGTGAGGGCTGGGGGATATTTGAGTAATAAGGAGAGGGGCATTTCTAAGAAACTGTGCCCTCAAAAGGTCTCTCTTTGTAAAGAGACTTAGGAGGTGGACAGACAAAATGTACTCCTGTGCCTCCCAAGTCATGTGATCCATGTGGCTTCTCAGGACCCCCACATGTGTGGAACAAGTCAGATTAGCTGAGAACAGGGTCTGAAGTTCAAAGCCTCCAGAAGACACACTACCGATAACATTCCTACCCCAGGCTTCAAGTCTGGCTACCCTCTGCTCCATGGTCCCCTCCTGCTGCTGCTGCAGAATTCAAAAGCTAGAACAACAGAGAGTCCCTGAGCAGGCTCGAGAGCTGACATTGCTTTTGAGATCTCTGCTCATCACCTCAGGATATGATCTCCATTCAGGCCACTTACTGAGCCTCCCCATGCCTCAGTTTTGTCATCTCTAGGGTGGACAGAATGAGTGGTATCCATCCTCTAGTACCACGAGGATTAAATGAGATACTATATACTTAAATGCTAAGAGCAATATTTCACATATAGTTGTAGGACTAGTCAACCTTTGCAGTTATATTTTCACAGGTATTACAGCCCCTGACACACTTTAAGAGGATAATTTAGAACCTCAAAAGCAACCTCTCCAAAGCCATGACTTTAGATGCCCCGAATGTCAAGCCAGAAAGGATCCAGGACCCTGTCTGCATGTTTGTATTGCACACAATGGCCTCTAGCCACAGGCGGTCCCTGAGCACCAGAATTGTGGCTGATCAGAACTGAGATGTGGTCTGAGTGTAAATACCCACCAGATTTTAAATAGAAACTAAAGAAAAGAAAATATCCACTTAATCATTATTTTTATATTGATTACATGTTGAAATGATAATGTCTTGGCTATGTTAAGCTGAAAAAAATATATTATTAATTTCACTTGTTTTTATTTTAATGTGGCAACTAGAAAATTTTAAATGTGACTCACCTTATATTTCTATCAGACCACACTAATCTAACTTTCTCACTCACAGAAAAGAAAACAAGGAAAGAACCAATATGTTTTGTGCCTGAAATCCCACAGGGAGTTAGTAGCAGGGTCTGGCTGGAATCAATATCTGAGTGTCAGGTCAATATACCATAACTCTAGTCTATGGAAACTTCTTCCAGAAACCAAATGGAGAGATTATTTCAAAATTGATCAGAAAAAGTCATCAGGTTTACTGCATATTTTCTGACTGAATAGTCTTGGTCCCAATTCTTTCCTGTAACTCATTTAAAAATTTTCTAATATATAACAAGGCAGGAAGAAATAGTCATTATCAACTATGCCACTTGTTGAAAAGACAGTGAATTTCCTAAAATGTCTTCTGAACCTTAGCTTAAATAAAAAGAGACTGTCTGACCTCTTATTATTGAAGTTGTAACCCTTAAGTCTATAAACGGATAGCACAAGAACTAGGCTGCTGTTATTACCTGTTGAGTTCAACAGGCCATGACTTCTCTGGTAATAGGAAACTTAAAAATCTCCCAACTTCCTGGGTGCACACAGAAACAGTCACTCCAAGGAATTATCTGGGGTTGGTTGGCCTTGTTCACAGTCTGGTCATACAAGAGTGAACTAAATAAAAGGCAAATATCTATGCCATGCAATGTGAGAAGTGGCCAACTCATCCTCCCATGGTCCAGAAGGACCTGAGCTCTTACAGCCAGGCTTCCTCTGCAGCCAAGGAAGTTACTAGAGGCAGAGGAGACAGGGAGAGAAGGAAGTTGTAGATGGCTGGGATCTTGGGTCAGGAATCCTGGGCTAAATCTTCCTGGATGGTTCATTAAGTAGGTCACAGTGGGACCTTCACATCAGTGTCTAAGAATCTGAAATAAGGGCCCTTCCAGGCACAGGTGGAGGAGCCGAGGATGTGGGATGATGTGGAAAGGGTTCCACCAGTAGGAAGCTCTGCACTCCAGGTGATCATCTGGAAGGGACAGGGAGGTCTCAGGCTGGAGAGTCTGTGAGACATGGGAAGGAGCCCGGCCATCTGTGGGTGAATCTCAGATTCACAGAATTCCGGCGGAAGTCCTCCACAAGGCGGGCTCCTGATGAGCTGGGAGTGATGGGTGGGCTACAAGCATGGCACCAGACAGCCTCCAACACAGCACAACACTCAAAGAAGAAGCCACAGCAACATAGAACTCACCACACATTTTGCCTCCAGCAGACCCTGGAGTCACTTGGACTTCCGAGAATACATGCATGTTGGAAAGAACAGAGGCCAAGATACCCTGAAATCCTGACTCTGATGGACTCTCCTGGACACTAGGTGCTCAGAACCATTCCTTGCCTGGACTCCCCTGCCAGTGTCCTCACTAGAGTGGTTATCTCATGGCAGATAAAGAAAGAACTCCTAATCACATGAGACAGCCCATTCTGTCTTCATAACATCTTTACATTTTAGAAAGGTCTGCAAATTTCTGGCTTTACTTCAGGAATATGATATTTGGAAACTCAATGTTTTCAAAATCATATTTAGCTATACATTTTTCCAGGATACTATACAGCATTAAGTCATCCACTTGATATTAGATTCTTCATTTATCAACCCATCTGCAAGTATTTATTGATCGCCTACTGTGAGGATTTCAGAGTAAATATACAAGGAGCCTACACATTGTGATTAAGTAATAAATCTCTGTACAGATGAAAAATGCCTTTATCAAAATAAAATGGATTTATACTATTTATTCTCTCTTTCCCCTCTCTCTGTACGTGTCTGTCTCTGCACACACATGCACATACACACACACACACATGCATACACACACACAATGTGAGTGAATACCATTGGTTTATAGGCTATATATTCTAATGAGTGATGCAGTGGGTGCTCAGACCTTCTCCTCAAACGCCACCATTTGCTTTCAGAGGATAGACCTTCCTAGACAAGGTCTCCCTACCCACCCCCATATCACTGGCTCATACCCCTGGCCTAGACTGAGAGCAATAGCCTCCTGTTCTTCCTTGCTCATTAGCACTTCCTGATCATGCCCGTCCCTCCTTCCTAGATCCCCCAACTCTGCATCTTCTGTGTCTGAATACACTACCTGATACCCAACCCTGTTGCTGGGTTTTACCAGCCCCTGCACTAACGCTTAATTCCATGACAATTTAACTCCTGCCAACCACCACTCACCACACTACCACTAAACCTTAAACTGCCATCACCCTTCAAAACTCTGAAGATGATTTTTCATATAACCTGGTCTTTCTGTTCCTGATCTTCTCTCCTCCATGATCTCTGTTCCACACTGACTCAGCTGTAGGACCAAACCACTGATTGTGTTGTTCCCAATGATCACAGTACCTTTATAGTCCCAGTTCCAAAGAGTCCTGACCTCTAACAGCCGTCCTCCCAGATATGTAACTCACTCCCTCTATAATCCCACTCCAAGAATGCTTTGACTTCCTAGAACCTAGCATTAATTTATCCTCTCAGTCTGCACTGTCTTGGGCCCATGCAACCATTATTATTCATCTCCAATTCTCTGGTCTGCACTTGACTCCAGACACGGCGTGCAGCCCCAGCTCTCTCTGATCCTGCTTTCTCAAAAGAACAACCACAATGTGGACTGAAACACAACTCCCTCCTGGACCCACCTCTGTGCCAGAGTAGCTGAACATTTAATCCATGACTTCTAATATCAAATGGATGGGAATGCCACCCAGTAGTCTGAATTTCTCTCTTCCATTCACTTACTTGCTCTCTTCTCTCCTCTTTTCCCAAATGTCTACATTTCCTCCCGTACCCTGTTTCTCAGCTGACACTGTGCCTCCTGTTTTACCGTGAATGCTTGTGCGAGGCTGTCCTGTCTTCCTTGGGGTTCACAGATGAGCTGTCCTGAAGTGGGGCCACCATGTGAGCTGCAGCCTCCACCCCCCGCTAGGGACGCTGCTCCAGCAGTCCTCTCCCTCCCTCTTCACTTCACCTGTCTTTCTCTCTCCATTAGGCACAATCTGCTTGCACACACCTTTAAGACCTCCACATTCCTGTCTATGTATAATGCCATCCCTCTGTTCCTCTCAAAGCAAGTGTCTCTACTCACTGCCTCCAACCCTTCTCCCCTCTCCTGAGGGAACCCATTTACCTCAAGTTTTTGATGCCACCCATGCTTCATCAAACCTGAGCTTCCTAAGGTCTCCAGTAAATTCCTGGTGGCTAAATCTAGCAGTTTGATCTCAAACCTCTCTTTAAATTATATGTGATACAGTTTATTGCTCATTTTTTCTCAAGAATGCATCTTCCCTTGTCTTCCAGGAACTCACTCGCCTGTATGTCTTCTGTCACCTCCAAATGGGAAAATTCTTCTGTGCTGGTTCCTTCTCATCCTCTCAACCTCTGACTCTTAGAATCCCTAGGGTTAAGACCTCTTATTTTTTCTGTCTATACTCACATACTTGCAGATCTCAATCGCACCAGTGCCTTTAACTACTATCCCTAGTCTGAAGACTAATAAATCTCTGTCAAGCCTGGATTGCTCCTTGAAACAGCAGATTGTAAATCTCACTACTTTCTGAGCATCTACACTTACAGGCCTAACAAATAAACACTTCAAACTTAATATGCTCCAAACAGAGTCCCTGATTTCTCACATACAAAAAAATGGTTTCACCAGAATTCTTCCCTCTATCAGTAAAAGACAGTTCCATCTTCGCATCCAAGTTGGGTAAACCAAAAACCTTGGAGAAATCCTTAAATCTTCTCTTTCACCCCCATGTGTAACCCATCAGGACATCCTTCTGGCTTTAAGTTATGAATATATGAAGGTCCCCATCACTATTGCTCCAAGCCTCACCGTCTCTCCTCTGGATTATGGTCTTCAAACTGGTCTTCTAGAACATTCACCCCATACATGCCATTCTCAACCAGCCCTGCAGGGATCCTCTTAAGAAGCAAATCAGATCATGACCCCATTCTTCCCAGTACTTCAAGACTTCACAGCTCACTCAAAGACCAAAGTCATTGCAGTGACTTCTAGGGTGCCACACAGTCTGACTCCCTATTACCTCTCTGATCGCATCTACTGTCTTCCTTCTCCAGGTTTGTCCTGCCCAAGGCACCCTGGATGCCTTGCTCTTGTGGAAAATGGCAAGCACGTGTTAACCTTGACTCTCCATGACTGCTGCCCAGACATAAATCCATAGTCCTGCTTTTCTCATGCTCCCTGGTACCCTTATACAGCTTTATTTCCTTCCATTACATTTACCACTATTATAATCACTAACATTATATAACATGTATAATGAAATATAATACTGGTTTTAAATTTGTTAACCTCTCCCAGCTAGAATTTGTTTTTCTTCAGTAGAATTTAGTCCCCAAGATGGCTTTTAGCTGTTGTGTTCAGTGCTGAATCTACAGTGCTGAATACAGTGTCTGGCATGCAGAAAGTACTTAGCAGATACTTGTTTAATTAATTAATCAGTCAATTCATACCACATTGTCATCCAGCTTATGCATAAAGCTTCCATGAATAGATGTTTGCTACCTCCTAAATAATCTGTTGCATCCTTAGGGAATTTTGTTCTAAAATCATGGCATAAAACCCATCTTGTTTATTTCTAGCCAAGTGTTCATAAGTCCATCTAGTATAGTCATGCAGAGTAGGTCTAATCTCTCTCTCTTCTGATCCTGGGTACTATCTTCATTAAGGTTACATAAAGAAATCTACATAGAAGACACATAAAAAGAAGCAATTTGAGCAACATACATAGGATGTGGAATAATTTCTCTTATTTGGCATATCATCCTCCTGATCAATAGCCATTGACTGTCATTGATCAGGAGGGCACATTAATGTTCTCAAAATACTTTCTGAGTTATTTCATACTCAATTGTCTTGACTTGCTGCAGATTTCTCCTGGATATTGTCTGAAACAATCCTGCTAGTCAATTAAAATGCAATGGAGGTAAAAGCCAGCATCTGAAAATGAAACTTCCATAAGATATGCTGGTAGCAGTGAAAGAAAGAAAAAGTATTAACAAATAATGATAAAGGATTTTCAAAGGTTTGGGTCCCCATAAAAATATATGACTCCGTGTAAGGTCTTAAAAGGCAGCATGGAGTAGTAATTAAAAGCATAAATTCTAAAATTAGTTCTCAGTATGTAAATTCTGGCTGTGTTCCCCAGTGAGCTTGTTGGATTTCAGAATTACTGTGGGCCAACGAGTTGTATGTGTCCCCCATTTTACCCCTTTTTGAACTTGGGAGTCCATAGCAGCTGCCCAATACCTGTCTTTCCATTGTACATTGGGAGCATGGAAAGAGGGAGAGAAAATAACCCTTTTCTTTAACTCATAGGTCTGTTGATGAGGAGGTACTGTGCTCCAGGAAGCATACCTGAAGACCCTCACCTACACCTGAACTGGACTCAGAGGACAAGATGCCATATTTCAAGCTAATGCTATAATGGGCTGAGACCTGGAGGGTTTTAGGAGGGGTGAGTGTGTTTTGCATATGGAGAGACATGAATCATGGGATGCAAAGGTTACATGTTACTCTACATTAACACAAAAGAACAGGCCTATTAGCAAATAAGTACAGACTAATAGTCTAATGATGGAGTCAAAGTTATTAAAATAAAAAATAACAATAGTCCAACAAACACTTATCAAGCACCAGTTAGTGACAGATGATCTTATAGAATTGGCACATATTTCCCACCTTCAAGAGTCCTACAGCCCTGGTCAAGTAGAGGTTTTCAGAGCACACTGAAAGTAGAAGAGAAGCATGTGTCTGGGGGTTAGTGGGGTTCCCTGGGTAGGTTATGGTGGGGAACCTTGATGAGGGACTCAGCCCACCAACTCGATGGCCTCCTACATCTAGGTTAAACTGGGTTTTGTTCAAGTTGCTATGGGGACAACCTGGGAAGAGGACACAAACTTCATCCAAAGAGTTGGGGCTTTAAGTCTCTGTAGGAAGAAATTATCTTAAACAATTAGGCATTGGACAGGCGGAAAGAGGGGAAAGAATGTTCCAGTCAGGAGGAACAGCACAGAAAAAGCTCAGAGTTCAGAAAGTGTCCAGTGCTTGTGGGAGAGAGGACTCCCCTGTCTATGGAGCAGGGGGCTGTTAAGGTGGGAAGGATGGAGAAAGCCTGGCCGGAGGGCAGTGGGCCCTGTGTCTGCATCACAGAACGTGTCTGTTTTACTGCAGGTATGGGGAACTGCCTGAAAAATTTTAAGTAAATGTTTCATGCTCAGATATGAGTTTAGAAAATATCAGTTTGGTCCTTGAGTAGAAGAAAGATTAGAGGAGAAAAGGTGGGAAGCCAGGGAAACAGGATTAAATTCTGCTCTAATGACCCATAACACTAAGTGAGAGATTATGATGGCAGCCGGGTTCCATAACAGCAGGAAGGGAGAGAGAAGACAGTCAGAGAGGAATCTGAGGCAGCAATAAACTTGACAGTACATCAGGAGAGAGGTATGGCCCTAGTCTTCCACAAGAGTGAACAGCTTGCTAGTCTCATATAATTGCCAAATAGTGTACCTCCCTCCATTTTTCAGTATACAGTAGACCAGTTATCCAGAAATCATGGACATACTGATGTTTAAGCTGCTCAGGTTTAAAGATAAAGTTTTAAATGGACCAAAAGATTAATCCATCTTTAAGGCTGCTTAATGATAGTGAGAATAAGAAAAGCTTTAATGTATAAATCAGATTTTCTTCACTTTGCTCTGAGTTTACAATTGCATATTTTTAAAAATGATCACCTGGGCCAAAGTGAAGTTTAATTTTCAGCGTTTCTCATCCCTCCTTCTTCAGTGTGAATATTCAGAATAAGTTCCCAGAGGAAGGGTGTCCATCACTGAAGCTCACTGTGGCAGATAGAGGCGGACTCAGGGAGCAAAGCTGACACCCAGCTTCTCCGCTGCCCTGGAAGACTCTTGCTGCCCCTCCCAGCAGCACCTCGCCTCCTGGGTACACCCTTCAGCATCCAGGGCTGTCTTCTCCAGTACAAACTCATGTAGCAGGAAGAATTACATCTGCTTGGATTACCTTGCGCAAGAGCCAATGAAATAGAAAGGAAAGGACAAATGTTTATTTTAAGTTTGAGGAAGATGCTAAATCCTAAGCCTTTGTTGCAGAACCCACAGACCTGGTTTCTCAACGATCACTAATAAGTGTCCAGGACAAGAACTATATGTCAAGGGCATCCTCAGCATTCCAGAGGTGGGGCACCCAAGGGCAATGTGGGAACAAAAAATGATGTGGTGCACCAGCAGTGACACCTGTTGGGAGTTGCTTCTATAAACTGACAAAGACAAAAAGAAATGTGTTTAACTTTGAGTCAGGAAACCAGATAGTAAGCTTTAACTGTATGAGTGGGTTTCTGCAGAATCAAAGATAACCATTTAAGCTGAGAATTCCAACCTTTTATAAAATAAATGCTATTTGTTTATTTGCACTGGCCACAAACCTAGGCATGCAAGAAAGAATATATGCAGGATTATGTTTCTGTAACTAAATTGTCCCAAGGCCAGCTCCCTCCTTGTGTCAGAAAATTTAATATATTTAGCTCCAGATAAAACAAGTCATTCCCAGCAGAGCCAAGATGACAGCGTGAGTAGAGCAGCGGAAATCTCCTCCCCAAACCACATATATTTTTTTAAATACAACTCTCCCTAAAAGAGAGACCAGAAGACACAGGACAACAGCCAGACCACATCCACACCTGTGAGAACCCAGGGCCTAGCGAAGGGGGTAAGATACAAGCTGGGGCCTGGCAGGACCTGAGTACCCCTCACCCCAGCTCCCAGTGGGAGGAGAGGAGTCAGAGCGGGAAGGGAGAGGGAGCTCAGGACTGCAAAATAGCCAGCTCTAGCCATCCGCACTGGAGCACAGACACAGTGCGTGCGTGGGGTGCTGCAAACAAGAGAAACAGGACAGTAAGACCTGTGAGCGGGTCCTTGCAGCCAGCACCCCTGGGACAAAGAAAAGCGAGTGCTTTTGGAAAGTCTTAAAGGGACAGGGACCCCACTGCTGGACGGAAGCATCCCAGGACACGTAGCCCAGCAGCTGGGAATCCCGGGGAACTCTGGACACCCTAACCTCCTGTGCAGCAGGGCAGCTCAGAGGCCCCACACAGAGATAAACAGCCTCCTGGCCATTTCCCTTCTGATGCAGCTCCACCATACTGGAGCAGAAGCCCAAGGCAGGCCACGCACACAGCAACTGGGGAGCTAAATTCCAAAGCAGCCGGGCAAGAATCAGAGGCCCAGTCTGCACGCAGCTGCCCAGCACAAGACGCTAGAGGTCGCTGTTCTCCCAGCAGAGGAAGGTCGCAAACCAACAAGAAGGGACGTTCTCCCAGCCATCACTCGCCCCAGCTCCGCAAACTATCTTTATCGCCATGAAAAGACAGAATCTGAGAAAGAAAAAAATCACAGAGTCAACATCTGAGAAGGAGATAGACCTAATCTGTCTTACTGAAAAATAATTCAAACTAAAAATCATAAACATGCTGAAGGAGATGCAGAGAAATATACAAGAGCTAAGAGATGATGTCCGGAGGGAGATTACAAAAGTGAAACAATCTCTGGAAGGATTTATAAGCAGAATGGATAAGATGCAAGAGGCCATTGATGGAATAGAAACCAGAGAAAAGGAACACATAGAAGCTGATGCAGGGAGAGATAAAAGCATCTCCAGGAATGAAACAATATTAAGAGAACTGTGTGACCAATCCAAAAGGAACAATATCTGCATTATAGGGGTACCAGAAGAAGAAGAGAGAGAAAAAGGAATAGAAAGTGTCTTTGAAGAAATAATTGATGAGAACTTCCCCAAACTGGGGGAGGAAATAATTGAACAGACCATGGAAATACACAGAACCCCCAACAGAAAGGATCCAAGGAGGACAACACCAAGACACATAATAATTAAAATGGAAAAGATCAAGGACAAGGACAGAGTATTAAAGGCAGCCAGAGAGAGAAAAAAGGTCACCTACAAAGGAAAACACATCAGGCTTTCATCAGACTTCTCAACAGAAACCTTACAGGCCAGAAGAGAATGGCATGATATACTTAATGCAATGAAACACAAGGGCCTTGAACCAAGGACACTGTATCCAGAACGATTATCATTTGAATATGAAGGAGGGATTAAACAATTCCCAGACAAGCAAAAGTTGAGGAAATTTGCCTCCCACAAACCATATCTACAGGGTATTTTAGAGGGACTGCTCTAGATGGGAGCACTACTAAAAAGAGCACAGAAAAAAACACCCAACATACGAAGAATGGAGGAGGAGAAATAAAAACGGAGAGAAATAATCATCAGGCTGTGTTTATAATAACTATTAAGTTAAGTTAGACAGTAAGGTAGTAAAGAAGCTAACCTTGAACCTTTGGTAACTATAAATCTAAAGACTGCAATGGCAATAAGTATATATCTTTCAATAATCACCCTAAATGTAAATGGACTGAATGCACCAATCAAAAGACACAGAGTAATAGAATGGATAAAAAAGCAAGACCCATCTATATGCTGCTTACAAGAGACTCACCTCAAACCCAAAGACATGCACACATTAAAAGTCAAGGGATAGAAAAAGATATTTCATGCAAACAATAGGGAGAAAAAAGCAGGTGTTGCAATACTAGTATCAGAAAAAATAGACTTCAAAACAAAGAAAGTAACAAGAGATAAAGAAGGACACTACATAATGATAAAGGGCTCATTCTAACAAGAGGATATAACAATTCTAAACATATATGCACCCAATACAGGAACACCAATATATGTGAAACAAATACTAACAGAATTAAAGGAGGAAATAGAATGCAATGCATTCATTTTGGGAGACTTTCACACACCACTCACTCCAAAGGAGAGATACACCAGACAGAAAAGAAGTAAAGACACAGAGGCATTGAACAATACACTAGAACAGATGGACCTAATAGACAGCTATAGAACTCTACATCCAAAAGCAACAGGATACACATTCTTCTCAAGTGCACATGGAACATTCTCCAGAATAGATCACATACTAGGCCACAAAAAGAGCCTCAGTAAATTCCAAAAGATTGAAATCCTACCAACCAACTTTTCAGACCACAAAGGTATGAAACTAGAAATAAATTGTACAAAGAAAGCAAAAAGGCTCACAAACACATGGAGACTTAACAACATGCTCCTAAATAATCAATGGATCAAGGACAAAATTAAAATGGAGACCCAGCAATATATGGAAATAAATGACAACAACAACACAAAGCCCCAACTTCTGTGGATGCAGCAAAAGCAGTCTTAAGAGGAAAGCATATAGCAATACAGGCATATTTAAAGAAGGAAGAACAATCCCAAATGAATAATCTAATGTCACAATAATCGAAATTGGAAAAAGAAGAACAAATGAGGCCTAAGGTCAGCAGAAGAAGGAACATAATAAAGATCAGAGAAGAAATAAACAAAATTGAGAAGAATAAAACAATAGAAAAAATCAATGAAACCAAGAGCTGGTTCTTTGAGAAAATAAACAAAATAGATAAGCCTCTAGCCAGACTTATTAAGAGGAAAAGAGAGTCAACACACATCAACAGAATCAGAAGCGAGAAAGGAAAAATCATGACGGACCCCACAGAAATACAAAGAATTATTAGAGAATACTATGAAAACCTATATGCTAACAAGCTGGAAAACCTAGGAGAAATGGACAACTTCCTAGAAAAATACAACCTTCCAAGACTGACCCAGAAAGAAACAGAAAATCTAAACAGACCAATTACCAGCAACAAAATCGAATCAGTAATCAAAAACTACCCAAGAACAAAACCCCCAGGCCAGATGGCTATACTTCAGAATTTTATCAGACATGCAGAGAAGACATAATACCCATTCTCCTTAAAGTTTTCCAAAAAATAGAAGAGGAGGGAATACTCTCAAACTCATTCTATGAAGCCAACATCACCCTAATACTAAAACCAGGCAAAGAACCCCACCAAAAAAGAAAACTACAGACCAATATCCCTGATGAACGTAGATGCAAAAATACTCAACAAAATATTAGCAAACCATATTCAAAAATACATCAAAAGGATCATACACCCTGAACAAGTGGGATTCATCCCAGGGATGCAAGGATGGTACAAAATTCGAAAATCCATCAGCATCATTCACCACATCAACAAAGAGAAGGACAAAAACCACATGATCAACTCCATAGATGCTGAAAAAGCATTTGACAAAATTCAACATCCATTCATGATAAAAACTCTTAACAAAATGGGCATAGAGGGCAAGTACCTCAACATAATAAAGGCCATGTATGATAAACCCACAGCTAGCATCATACTGAACAGCGAGAAGCTGAAAGCTTTTCCTCTGAGATCGGGAACTAGACAGGGATGCCCACTCTCCCCACTGTTATTTAACATAGTACTGGAGGTCCTAGCCTCGGCAATTAGACAAAACAAAGAAATACAAGGAATCCAGATTGGTAAAGAAAAAGTCAAACTGTCACTATTTGCAGATGACATGATATTGTACATAAAAAACCCTAAAGACTCCACTCCAAAACTACTAGAACTAATATCAGAATTCAGCAAAGATGCAGTATACAAAATTAACACACAGAAATCTGTGGCTTTCCTTTATACCAACAATGAACTAATAGAAAGGGAAATCAGGAAAACAATTCCATTCACAATAGCATCAAAAAGAATAAAATACCTAGGAATAAACTTAACCAAGGAAGTGAAAGACCTATACCCTGAAAACTATAAGACACTCTTAAGAGAAATTAAAGAGGTCACTAACAAATGGAAACTCATCCCATGCTCCTGGCTAGGAAGAATTAATATCGTCAAAATGGCCATCCTGCCCAAAGCAATATACAGATTCGATGCAATCCCTATCAAACTACCCAGCATTCTTCAATGAACTGGAACAAATAGTTCAAAAATTCATATGGAAACACCAAAGAGTCCGAATAGCTAAAGCAGTCTTGAGAAGGAAGAATAAAGTGGGGGCGATCTCACTCCCCAACTTCAAGCTCTACTACAAAGCCACAGTAACCAAGACAATTTGGTACTGGCACAAGAGCAGAGCCACAGACCAATGGAACAGAATAGAGACTCCAAACATTAACCCAAACATATATGTTCAACTAATATTCGATAAAGGGGCCATGGACATACAATGGGGAAATGACAGTCTCTTCAACAGATGGTGCTGGCAAAACTGGACAGCTACATGTAGGAGAATGAAACTGGATCACTGTATAACCCCATACACAAAAGTAAATTCGAAATGGATCAAAGACTTGAATATAAGTCATGAAACCATAAAACTCTTGGAAAAAAACATAGGCAAAAATCTCTTAGACATAAACATGAGTGACCTCTTCTTGATCATATCTCCCCAGGCAAGGGAAACAAATGCAAAAATGAATAAATGGGACTATATCAAGCTGAAAAGCTTCTGTACAGCAAAGGACACCATCAATAGAACAAAAAGGTACCCTACAGTATGGGAGAACATATTCGTAAAGGACAGATTCGATAAAGGGTTGACATCCAAAATATATAAAGAGCTCACATACCTCAACAAACAAAAAGCAAATAATCCAATTAAAAAATGGGCAGAGGAGCTGAATAGACAGTTCTCTAAAGAAGAAATTCAGATGGCCAACGGACACATGAAAAGATGCTCCACATCACTTGTCATCAGAGAAATGCAAATTAAAACCACAATGAGATATCACCTCACACCAGTAAGGATGCCTACCATCCAAAAGACAAACAACAACAAATGCTGGCGAGGTTGTGGAGAAAGGGGAACCCTCCTGCACTGCTGGTGGGAATGTAAATTAGTTCAACCATTGTGGAAAGCAGTATGGAGGTTCCTCAAAATGCTCAAAATAGAAATACCATTTGACCCAGGAATTCCACTTCTAGGAATTTTCCCTAAGAATGCAGCACTCCAGTTTGAAAAAGACAGATGCACCCCTATGTTTGTCGCTGCACTATTTACAATAGCCAAGATATGGAAGCAACCTAAATGTCCATCTGTAGATGAATGGATAAAGAAGATGTGGTACATATACACAATGGAATATAACTCAGCCATAAGAAAAAAACAGAACCCTAACCATTTGCAACAACATGGATGGAGCTAGCAGGTATTATGCCCAGTGAAATAAGCCAGGGGGAGAAAGACAAGTACCAAATGATTTCACTCATATGTGGAGTATAAGAACAAAGGAAAACTGAAGGAACAAAACAGCAGCAGAATCACAGAACCCAAGAATGGACTAACAGTTACCAAAGGGAAAGAGACTGGGGAGGATGGGTGGGAAGGGAGGGATAAGGGCAGGGAAAAAGAAAGAGGGTCTTATGATTAGCAGGTATAGTGTGTGGGGGGGCACAGGGAGGGCTGCGCAACGCAGAGAAGACAAGTAGTGATTTTACAGCATCTTACTACGCTGATGGACAGTGACTGTGAAGGCGTATGTGGGGGGGACTTGGTGAAGGGGGGAGCCTAGTAAACATAATGTTCTTCATCTAATTGTAGATTAATGATTCCAAAATAAAATAATAAAATAAATAAATAAATAAGTCATTCCCTTTAAAACTCCCTCTCTCAGGATCTGCCCCTCTCCTCCTCCTACAGGGTGGCACTTACACCCCAGAGATTACAAGGACCCAGGACATGGGGTGGCTTCACTTCCTCTGTGTTCAGTGCTCACACAGGCAGCCCCCCTCAGTGTGGGAGGGGGCTGCCCCAGCTGTGACTGTCAGGTGATGCGGTTTCCTGCAGCCACCTGGGAGAGTAGCTATGGTTAGTATTTATGTACAAAGTGTGGTGGACAAAAATGAAATCACAGCTAAGGGTATTTAGGGACTCGGGTATACAGGGACCTGGTCCCTTTGAATAAGAGGGAGGTTCACTACTCAGCGGACTAGAGCAGGAACATGGGGATAAGCCGGCTGACCTTTAAGCAGAGGTCACATAGGAGGCCAGTTTAATTTAAAGAGGTAATTTATTTTTTTTACTGTTGTATTAGAGAAGGGAGAAAAGCAGGAACATAGCTTTATTATTTCTTTTAAAGAAAACATCATAATAAACTCCTCCCCAGCAAAGGACAAAATAAATTAAATATTCTCCTGGCTCTAGAGATTAAAGTTAATACCACATGGAAATATTAGGGACAATAGTGTCACTACCAGGCAGTGATGGGCCAGATCCAAGCCAAGCCAGTGAGAGCCCTGAACAGTTCCAGCCATTAGGGAAACTCATGACTGGTTTGCTTGGAAACCAGAAATGTCATGTGCCTCTAGCACAGATCAGGAAGGTGCCTGCTTGAGATACTGCCAAACGTGCTGCCTGGCCCAAATCAGCCAGAGCACACAGATCTCCTCTCCCATTTTCCTCACCCATTGGTGCTAACTGGACACAAGAATCGCTCCAGAACCACGAAGTCCTGTGACCTTGTGTTACACCCCAAGGGCACCTAAAGTCTCATGATGACAAAGCTTAATGTCGAGTGAAAAAAAGCACTTCCAAAAATGGTCTGAAAGTAGCTCCTTGTCTGACTTGGCTGCCAGACAAAGCAGTTTGTCTCCAGCAGAACTGAGGCCACCTTTTCAGGGAAGTGTGGCTGCTGCTAATGCAAAGTAACCAACCCCACATGAGAGTTTAAGCCAGGACAGAAAACTGCCCCCTGTGATGTGATTGGAATCACAGGAGAGCCCCCACAGGCAGCAGGAACAATTCAGAGTCTAGAGAAGGGCCAGCGACTCCCCAAGGTCCCAGGAAGAGCAGGGATTAGATGTCCAGTGTGGGGCCTCAGCCATGGGACCCTCACCAGCAGGGATCGGTGGCTGTGCAGGGAAATGCACTTGTCACTGGCTGGACCACCAAACACCTAGGAACAAGCAATAATGAGCAAGAGAGGAATGTCAGGAACATACACAGAAGGTAAAATCATCTGAGGATGGGCTTGTTTATGGGCTTGTTTTCAGGAGGTAAGACTCAATGTGGCTTTGGAAATGCAGGAGTGGAAACGAAGTCATTAGGTTACCCACAGGCCCATGCTCAAGTAGTTCGGTGTTGATTGGTTTTTGCTAGTTCTACAAGTCTGAAGTGAGTCGTGGTTATAACTGTCTGCTTCGATCTGACTCTAACTACCCTGGCGTAGTTTCACAAGCAGCGAGAGGTATTTGAAGCAAGCCCCTGCATCCCCTCCTGAGGGCTGTGAGAGCTGCCCAGGAAAGATAGGTGGGCATAGCGCATTTCTCTTTTCACAGAAGTCCACTGAATGTTGGGAGAGGGGACAGGTTGTGTCACCTCCCAGGAAGGATGTGCAGGGTCCTGACACCTTCAGGGCCAGTCACCTTCATTCCCTGACCTGGTGCATCAGGCCTGGTCCACGGCTCAGAACACTACAACCTTGCAGAATAGATCTAAGGGTCCAGATTCGCTCTGTAAACACAGGAGTGGCACCAGCACCATGCAAAGCCATCAGTGAACAGTCATCACTCCTTCTTGTTGGTTTAGAATCTAGGTCATTTTTGTTATGGTTTCACTGCAGGTGAGTTTTCCAAGATGCCCTGGAACAGCAGAAGGTGCCCTGGCTGGGGTGGGTGGGGGGCAGGGCGATATGAGGAGCACTGCACTCCAGCCTCATGACTTGGTTTCTAGATAATTCTGACAATCTGACAGCCCTGGTTGTTGACTCCATCCATTTGGATGCCATCCTCCTCAAAACAGAACACAGGGTTTGGACAGATCTCTGACCTTCTGTGGCATTTGGATGAGACCATGACTGATCATAAAGCATAAGCAGAATATTGCTGATTTTGTTCATTCATCACTCACTTAGTCTGGAGATGTCTTTTGGAGCTGGATATCTGCCAGGAAGCAGGGAGGACAGACATGATGTAATGTTTCCCTGGTCCTCAGCCCATCAAACTGAAGAAACAGATGCACAATTACCTTTGATTATGTTAATTGAGATCTTGAAGGTAATGAGGGATTAAAGTTTATTAGAAAGAAAGGCTTCTGATCTGACACTTCACCATTTGACATCATTTGGCTGTCAGAGATTCCACACCCCCAAAGCACTTGGTGTAAGGCAGAGGCTGACCAGGGATCACTCAGTCAGCTCCCTGGGGGTTCAGTTAATCCCCTCATCACATGGGCAGACTAAAGTCCTTCCACCTGCTCTGTCACACTTTGACAAGTGATTAAACCCTAAACAATTATAATACTCAGTTCAGAAATTAATATGTCTAAATGACACACCCAAACCTAAGACTTTAATAAAAGCATGGCAAACACTCTATACAGCACATGACACTCCCCCAGCCCTGATGTGTGCCATTTTGCATGTGGTCACATCATGTGTGAGGGGCACAAATGAGAACAACTAAGAAGCTGAGATTCAGTTAATCTCAAATCTCTCCAGCTGGTAAATGAAATTCATGGTATCTGTGAATTTCTTTTAGTTGGAAATGCTGTCCTGTTTGTTGAAACAAAGGATGCCAACCTCTCGTGTCCTTTATTCAGTTAATGATTTTACTCCGGGCACGCTATGTCGGGCATGTATCATAAATCCCACTGGCAATGAGCCACAATAGAGCAGATTCTTGTGATACATGCTAGCTGGCTCCCTCAAGGCAGCCACACTGGCATTTATCCTCCCAAAACTGTTACTCCTGTTGCCTTTGCTTCACTTCCAGATTTTAAGCTGTTCTGTGCTGGGACTTTTGCCACTTGCTTAGCTGTATGAGGTGACAGCTACCTGCACAGAGCCAGCTCAGGATGACTGTCATTGGATTCTGTGGGCAAAGGACCAGAGAGAGCCCACTTCTCAGAGATCAGCACACTAAACTGTTACAGACCAGCAGGGAGAGGTCAGATGTCAAGGTCAGATTTGAGAACCACAGACTTGGAGAAACAGGGAGGAGCACAACGTTGTTCTGCGGGGCTCTGACCCCCAGGAACACAAGGAGAATGGCAAAGCCTGGGAAAGATGGGGACCTGCCTGCCCCACCCAGCTGGTGCCGTGGCGCTGGGCCTGCGGGCCTAGCTCCTGACTCCCAGCCGAGAACCCCTTCGTTCTCCCTGGGACTCTGCGTCTGGCTGGGCCCCCGGATGGAATGGCAATATTTGTCCAAGAACCACAGGTGCAGGCTTTTCAGGGGCCCGGGGAGAACCTTTGCTCCAGGTCTGGGTGTCCCCTCCAGGGTAGGGCAGCGGGACTGAAGCTCAGGCCCCGGGGGATGGGACTGCAGGAGCCCTTCGTCCCCGCGCGTCCCACAGACACAGCATCGGGAGGGCTGAGCGCCGATGGCCGCCATCCTGCAGCCCCGCGGGCTCCTGCTGACTACGGGCTGGGGAAGGGGACGACAGCCCCACCCCGACACCTGCTCCCCAGCTGCCCCTCTCGCCGTGCTCAGCCCCTTCACACTTTCAGGCCAGGTGGTGATCACTTCGGGTTAATAACTTTCCAAGAGAAATAATTTGGTAAAAGTGCTAATTTAGCTTCCGCTTCCGTGCGCCTGTAAAGCAACATAAGGAGCAAAAGAGCAGGAGAGCACAGAAGGAAGTCTGCCTTCGCTGTTGCGTTTGGCCCTGAAGGGGTAAGTGGCCTTGGGAGCGTGGCCGAAAGTCCTCACCGGGGAGGTGACTGCACGACCTCCCCTTGCAGGAAGGACACGCCTCCTCTGCCGGGAAGGGCTTCCTTGCAGGACCCGCAGGGCTGCCTGGGGCAGGGGGACCCTCAAGGACCCTCACCGCCACCTCCTCTGCCAAATCCCTCTGGGCAAACGAGTGGTGTCAGCTCACATTCCAAAACAGCTTCCTTCGAGAGAGGGAGAGGCATTCACTCAGGGACAAGGCAAAGACGCGGTAGCAGGGGAAGGAGACGGCTGCTGGAACCCTCGCTGGGCGAGAGCCTGGGGCAGGGCGTCAGCACCCCAGGCTTCATCAGCAGGCTTGCATCTTGACATGTGAACTCCGATTTTAAAATACTGGTATCCCCATGTGGAAATATTTATTAACTTTTAAAAGAAAACTTGCCTCAATCCCTGAACAGAGAACATAAGCTCACATTTTAGAAAGTGTCTTTGCCACGGACTTTTCAGACCCACCCAAGAGCTGTCAGTCGTAACACCTGAACGTGGGTGAGTTCTGGAGAAAATGATGCCAAGCTGTAGCCCCACGCAAACAGGCATGGAGACCATTTTATCCTTTGCCCCTGGCTTTTGTCTTCTGTCCACTCTGCCACTGCAACACAGTGACCTCTGCTGTCACTGCTGGGAAATGACCTCCCTGCAAGAAGACCATCAGAATGAGGTCTTCTTGATTGCTCTTCCTGAACTATGACCTCATTCTGATTTTACATGGTAATAACTGTTTTTTTCTTTTCTGAAAAATGCAAATAATACTTTTCCTTCAGTTATCAGTACCAATATGTGCATAATAAAATATTGATATGATTGAGCAAATTGGAAAAATATGATTTGTTCTTTTATGGATTTTCATTTTTGTGATCTTCCAGTTTTAAGATTAAATCCACAGCCAAAGAGAAGACACCTGGTGGTATGGTGAAAGGCATCTCACGGTCCTGGGTACATTTTAGGAAACCATGACACCTTCACCTTCACTTCCACGGAGGCCGTCCCTGCCACAGGGACTCTTGCCCTGAGCTTTCTTACTGATGGAAGGTAGAGACCCAGAAGGGGTTCTAAAACTCTTGATTGAAGATCAGGGGGCAGAGTGCAGCCCCACATAGTAATGACACCTCTGCAAAACCAGCCGGGTCACCCGTAGAGGCCTGTCCCCACCTGTGTACAACAAAGCAATCCCATGGGCAGGCGCGGGTTCCCTCCAGCCGCAGAAACTCAGCCTGACGCCAACCCCCTCGTCTGCTTGGATGAGAAGGAAAGACGGAAAGTAACAGCAAGGTTCCACACTAGGCGGAGAGCACTCCTCCTTATTAGGTGAGACGTGTGCAGATGATCAAGTTCCCACCTTGCCTCATGATGACCATGCTGCATATCCAGTGGGAAATGCACCTCCTTCAACAAAGCTGAGAGTAAGAGGCTCATTGTTCATTTCATTGTCATATTTCAATTCATTAGTGATTGGAAAGAAACCAGGTCTTGGTCCTTATTAAATGTGAAGATCAATCAATGCTATCTGTAGGGAAAAAAATGAGATTTCTGAAATGAACCACGCTGGACTCACAGAGCACAGATGAAGTGCCTTCTATGAAGCGCTTAACAAAGTCACAAATACTTTGTTTCTGGAATGTATGAAGATTTTTAGCACCAGGGTTAGAAAAGAAAAGAAAGGAAAATCAAATTAAAAGATTTGAACATTAAGCAAAGAAACTAAAGATGGGAAACAAGCAATCTGCTCATCAGTGAATAATAAATTTGATTTCCATTCAACACAGATACATTTATATAAGTAGAAATAAAAATAGGGGTACAGGATATAAAAAAGTATTAATAGCACTTTGGACATTCATGAAGAAAATAAAACCACCAATGAAGCCATTCATCTAGCAGTTATCTATGAGAAACTACCCTGGGTCAATAGCTCTCCTCTGTTTCTCCAGAAGAGGGCTGTGGATGGAAAAGTCATATACTGAAATGACCTGGTTCATGCATCCGAGAAGCAAACAGTCACCCACAGAGACAAAGGACAAACATGTCATTACTTCAAGTCCTTCGCAGGCTCCTTACCCCGGAGTAGTGCCAGCCAGGGAGGGGCAAGCAGCCAGTGAAACCAGCGTCATGCCCCTGTGAGCTTCTTCTATTAAGTCATGAAGAACTTCCAAAGTATTTATTATCTTCTTGTGTTTATTCTGACTGCAATTCATTTTTATGAATTTTATCTTTTGTTTGGCTTTCCAAAACCAGTTTGATAATCGAGTAGCCAATCTTATGAGCTCTGTGTTCTCACAGCTGCCAAAGACTGTGAGTCCATGTTTTTGTATTAATTTGCAATTATCATACAGGAGAGAAATGTGTAGTGCCAGAAGTATCAGAAGGTCCCTATAGCAAGACCTGCGACCTACTTTAAAATTCACTGCACCACGGTTTGTTTTCTCCAACTCCTGAATATATCCCAGAGCAGAAATAAATTTAAATGTGATTTTTCTTAGAATTATCTGTACCAAAATGCCCTATTGCATTTAACTTAAAATTGACTGCAGTTTAAGCAGTAATGCACATTTCTTATGAAATGCTACAGCAGGAAGGAAACCTTAAAGAGTCACAGCTTGTGAGTGATGTCATGTGGGTCACATCACACCTGGGCCGACCCTGGAGAGCCAGGCAAATCCTCATAATCTGCACCTACAGCTCTGAACATAGAAACCAGTTATTACTTATACACACACACACACACACACACACACACACACACACACAGAAATAACATTAAAAAATCCATTTGTATTTATCTGCTTTCTCTTTTCACACATATGTAGTCTGTTAGATAACACAGTTATAGGACACAACTTACATATAGGAATAAAAAGATTGAGGGTGGGGGAGATTCTCAAGATGGCGGCATGAGTAGGGTGGTGGAAATCTCCTCCCAAAACCATATATACTTTGAAAATACAGTGAAAACAACTATTCCTAAAAGAGTGACCAGAAGATACAGTACTACAGGCTACAACTACATCTGCGAGAACTCAGCATCTCACAAAAAGGGTAAGACACAAAGCCGTGACCTGGTGGGACCTGAGAACTCCCCCCACCCCAGCTCACCGGCGGGAGGAAAAGAATCAGAGTGGGGAGGGAGTGGAAGCACAGGACTGTTAAGCAACCAAAACTTCAGGTGCCCTAACCCCCTGGGTGGCAACACACCACCAAAGCCCCTCACAGCGATAAGCAGCCTGCCATTCATTCCCCCCCACCACCGGGACTGCAAGCAAACTGGCTGATTCGCCATTGCTGCTGAGCAACCGGGGAGTGGCCCCACCCACAGCAACCACACAGAGGCTTCTCCCAGCGCACGGCTAACTGGGCCAGACCCAGAGGCTGCTCCCTGCCCGCAGTCAACTGACACAGACAGCGGAGACCGGGGCACAGTCCGGAAGGCACAAAGGAGCTTTATTCTCATGGTGAACACACACTGCTCGCCTGCACCCCCGCCAATGCCCTAGGCCATCTCAAGGGCCCTCCGCCCACAGCAGCTCAGGGATTGACCCAGAGGCTACCCTCTGTACGTGGCTGACCGACACAGGCAGAGGAAGCTGGCGCAGAGCCTGCACAGAAAGTAGGAGCTCTATTCTCATGGCAAACATGCACGGATAGCCTGCAACCACCACCAGTGCTCTCAGCCATATTGAAGGCCGCCCCACGCACGGCAGCTAGGGATAAACCCAGAGGCTGCCCTCTGCACACAGCTGACCGGCACAGGCAGAGGAATTGGGTGAGTCCAGAAAGCACGTAGGAGTTCTTGTAAATCAAACTAACTGAATGGTTCTGTACTTTACTCTCTCCTACTAGTCTCTAGACTTTTAAATCAAGACAACATATTTAGAGATTTTGGATTTCCTTTCTAAATAAGAAGTTAACCTTCGTGGCACTATGTGAAGTATGCCATCATAACCAAAAGCCTAATTTAAATAAAGGCTTGCTTTTTCATAAATAACCGCTAACAACATCTGGTCACCTGGGGTGATGGCAAAGTAAAGGGTCACACCTGATCAAACACTGTGCTCCTCTCCGGGGAACACTATGTTGAACAATCAGTTACATCACTCAGGAAGCCTAATGAAGGGATAAACATGAGAAAAAGAAAAGGTAACAAAAAAAAAGATGATGCAAACAAGTCATGGGATCTTTGATTCTTCAAACTAAAATGTCACTCTGCCTCCAAAACCTGAGATATTCTGGTGCCAAAATGCTAAATCATAAAAAGAAGTTTCTGAGTACCGACACCCTACCTTTCCGTTCTGGGGTATCTATATATCCCAGAGCCTAGCCTATTTTTTAGAAAATTAAAATTATGGGCAAAGTTGTGATACAGCCTTAGAAAGCAAAGATAGAACAATTTTTGTGCCCCCAAAATTGTCTTCCTTTTGGGAAACCAGTGCTAAAACCTCTTGGGTGAAAAAAAGAAATACAGATGGCCAACAGACACATGAAAAGATGCTCCACACCGCTAATTATCAGAGAAATGCAAATTAAAACTACAATGAGGTATCACCTCACACCAGTAAGGATGGCTGCCATCCAAAAGACAAACAACAACAAATGTTGGCGAGGCTGTGGAGAAAGGGGAACCCTCCTACACTGCTGGTGGGAATGTAAGTTAGTTCAACCATTGTGGAAAGCAGTATGGAGGTACATCAAAATGCTCAAAACAGACCTACCATTTGACCCAGGAATTGCACTCCTAGGAATTTACCCTAAGAATGCAGCAATCAAGTATGAGAAAGATCAGTGCACCCCTATGTTTATCGCAGCACTATTTACAATAGCCAGGAATTGGAAGCAACTTAAATGTCCATCGATTGATGAATGGATAAAGAAGATGTGGTACATATACACAGTGGAATACTACTCAGCCATAAGAAAAGGGCAAATCCAACCATTTGTAGCAACATGGATGGAGCTGGAGGGTATTGTGCTCAGTGAAACAAGCCAAGCGGAGAAAGAGAAATACCAAATGATTTCACTTATCTGTGGAATATAAGAACAAAGGAAAAACTGAAGGAACAAAACAGCACCAGAATCACAGAACTCAAGAATGGACTAACAGGTACCAAAGGGAAAGGGACTGGGGAGGGTGGGTGTGTAGGGAGGGATAAGGGGGGGGAGAAGTAGGGGGGTATTAAGATTAGCATGCATGGGGGGTAGGAGAAAAGGGAGGGCTGTACAACACAGAGAAGGAAGTGGTGATTCTACAACATTTTGCTATGCTGATGGACAGTGACTGTAAAGGGGTTTATAGGGGGGACCTGGTATAGGGGAGAGCCTAGTAAACATAATATTCGTCATGTAAGTGTAGATTAGTGATACCAAAAAAAAAAAAAAAAAAAAAAGGGCAGTTCCTGTGTGGTAACCTCCAATGAGTTCTACACAAGAGTATAAAGGGCATATAAAAGTGTAGGCAAAGGGTCTGTTTGTGTCTATACAGAGGATCAGAGCCTAATTGGGCTACCCCGAAAATGAACTAAGATACGATATGAAAAAGAACTTCCAACATCAGCACTCTCTGGAAGACTCATGCCAGAAGATGATCATCAAAAAACCCCAACAAGGATCCACACACTGCTACAGCTGTAGATGCACTCATCCCACCGGTTCCTGGACTTGCCATGGGAGTGAGGAAGGAGATATCTGGGCTGGCCTGTGCATGCAGTGAAGCAACAAATTTGACTGGATCTGTACTGTTGGAACTCAATCAAGAATTAGGAGAAGTGCAAATTGCAGCGCTCCAAAATCTTACAACTACAGACTATTTACTGTTAAAAGAACATAAGGGATGTGAACATTCCCCAGGAATGGGTTGCTTTAATTTGTCTGATTTCTCTCAGACTGTTCAAGTTCAGTTGGACAATATCCACCATATCATAGATAAGTTTTCACAAATGCCTAAGGTGCCTAACTGGTTTTCTTGGTTTCACTGGAGATGGCTGGTAATTACAGGTATGCTTTGGTTATATAACTATACTCCTATTATGTTAATGTGTGTGCACAATTTAAGTAGTAGCTTAAAACCTATACATGCTGAAGTTACTCTTCAAGAAGATATGTCAAAGAAATAATCAATCTTCCCATGTTTTCTGCCACCTGCTACTTCTATAGCTTTTCTTCTTCCTTCCTAATTACAACCCTTAAATAGAATTTGTGCCTCATATCAAATTTACTGAGTATCATAATTCTTCCAAGTGGTAAAGATACCTCAAGACAAATGCTGGACATAGAAGCTACAGGGCATAAATATGCAAAGAAATAAAAAGCTAACCATTTCAAACAATAAGGCTTCTCTCTCACTTACCAACTTAACATTTCCCTGTATGGCCCCGGAAGATGACTGGTTAGCCAGAGACGGGTAAGATTCCTCAAGGGAGGAACAACCTAAGACAGGCACAGTCGCAGGGGGGTCATCAGGTGAGAAATTGGGGATCAACAGAGGTGAGGCTTAGAACCTCATCCCCCCATTCTGAGAGAAATCTTCTGCATATGTGGATGTGTTATTGCCCTTGTCTAGCTTGGATTAACACATAGTCTACAGGCACACACCTGATCACCCACATTTGCTCTCTTACAACACTAAACTATGTTTTCTACCTTTATCTTGTATCTACCTACCACTTCAGCATTTTATTAAAAATAATAATAATAAAGAGAGAAATGTGGTATCCACATATAAATCAAATATAAGAATCAAATGAGTATTCATATTTGAACTGACTGTTTATAGTTCATTATGCATGAGCAAAACCGAAGGTTTCTGTGATGGCTGCCCTTGTACTGTTCACCATGTAAGAACTTATTCACTATGTAAGAATTTGTTCTCCGTGTAAGAACTTGTTTATTATGCCTCAGAAGATTGGAGACTGATGAAAATTAGGCTTGGGGTGGATTAATGATCGTGCATTGAGCATTGACTCCCCTATACAGAATTTTATTGTTGTTAACAACCATTTGATCAATAAATATGAGAGATGCCCTCACAAAAAAAAAAAAAAAAGTATCCACTTCCAATGGTAAAATAATAAGTAACCGGGATGTAATGAATATAGTCAAGATATTGTAACAGCTTGGTATGGTGATAGCTTGTACCCAGAATTGCCATGTATATAAATGTTGAATCACTATGTTGTACACCTGAAACTAATGCAATGTAATACCATGTGTCAACTACCCTTCAATAAAAAAATAATTATCTACAAAAAAAAAAAAAAAAAAACCTCTTGGGTGAGGTGAATTGGTGTCTTTTCAACTCAAACGCTTCAGTCCTGGACGTGCTCCCCTTCTGTATCAGTCCCCTGGAGCTGTTGTAACAAAGCACCACACATTGGAGGCTTAAACCAAAATTTACCACCGCCTAGTCCTGAAGCCGGAAGTCTGAGATCAAGGTGCTGGCAGGGTGGGTCCCTCTGGGACTGTGAAGGCAGGATCTGTCCCCAGCCTCTCTCTGGGCTTGGTGGAGTGCATCTTCTTCTTGTGTCTTCACATCATCTTCCCTGTGTGCATGCTGCCTCTGTGCCCAAATTTTCCCTTTTTTATGAGGGCATCATCCTATTGAATTCCACCCTAATGACTTCATTTTAACTTGATTTCCTCTGTAAATCCCTATCTCCATACATGGTCACATTATGAGGGGCTAGGTGTTGGAATTCTAACATATCTCCTCTGGTGGAGATACAAATCAACCCAGAACATCTTCCCTGGAGCATGAAAGTCTGAATTCATTTCTAAGGATTGTTACCAGCAAGTTAGGTCCTTTATTTCTACTTAAGGCAGCCTCTTCCTGGCATACACTTAGGCTAGACAACTACAAGGCCCCTTCCTGAGGCACCAAGAACCTTTTTATCACATGCTCCCTGGCAATTGTGATTAGTCTGTCATAAAAATAATACACAAATCTTCAGATCATTTCAAAAACCTAAGTCAAGAATGCCTTTGAGCCCCTGGGAAAGACAGGTGTTGTCAATGCACTGCTGTCACAGAGTTACGGCTAATATTTCTTAAAATCTGTGCGTCCCCATTGCACATGCTGACCACCTCAGTCAGTATAAGATCTCAACTAAGTGCTCAGCACCGTGGACTGAATCAGCAATAACACAGCTTGAAATTTCTCAGCTCCACTTGTATGGCTGCCAGTAACTGGGCCCTTAGCAGAATGGGCAGCCCATCCTTATGGACCCCGTTAGGTGATCAGACTCATTAGGTGTTGTCTCTGCTCATTATGGCTCACTTCAGAGTGAGAAGGAACAGATCCTCATGGACTCTTCAAGGCCAGCAGGAGCTTTAGCTGACGCATGGACTTGCAGCCCAGGGAGAGACTGTCATTCTGTAATTCCGTTGGTCCTGCTACCACTCATCGACAACAGCCTCTTTACATCCCTGCCCCCATTTGCCAGACCCTGGAAGGGGGAAACCATCCTTTCAGAATACCGGTGAGGGGAATGATGTCATGTTTTCGCCGCAATATTTGCTCTTCAGGGAAACTTGTAAGGAAAATCCTCATATCTCAAAAACCATACCAGAACTTAACTTTCTTTCTCATTCTGAGGGCCAGATGATGAGGTGGTACTGTGGTGTTGATTGTGTCCCTGCAAAGAGACCTGTTGAAGTCTCAATCCTTGGTTCCTGTGAATGTGATCTTACTGGGAATCAGGGTCTTTGGAGATGTAAATGAAGTTAAGGTGAGGTCACTCTGGATGAGGGTGGACCCTCACCCAATGACTAGTGTCCTTCTAAGACAAGGAAATTCGGACACAGGCACATACAGGGAGGAGAGCCTTCACCCTCCAGGTGAAGATGCAGAGAGGGGAGTGTCACATGACAAGCGACACCCAGAGACTGTGGTGATGAGACTGAAAGGCAAGGAACCCCTAGGGCTGCCATAGCCAGTGGAAGCCAGGAAAATACAAGAAAACAGCCTCCCCTAAAAACTTCAGAGAACCCATGGCCCTGCCAACACCTTGATTTCAGACTTCTGTACTCCAGAACTGTGAGAGAACACATTTCTGTATTTTAAGCCACTCATTTCTGTAACTTATTATGACAGCCCTAGGAAACTAATACAGGTACTAGATTAATTCACAAAATTCCACATGCTCCTCCTCTGTGCTGAGAATGTGGAAGACAGCGTGGTGCATCAGTTATGACTCTTCTCTGGAGAGGTTTGTAATTTGGGGGAATAATGCATAAATAGCTGTCATGCAGATGGAAAATGACACTGCCTTTTAAAAGATACATACCACTGGAGTTTCATCTCTTACCTAAGAGCCTTCACTAAGAGGCAAAAATGAACTAGATCTAAGCCTTCTCAGTGAGTCCCCTCCTCAGGTCCTGAGGCTGAGGATTTATGGTATCTGTTTGTCAGGGGGTGCATGTGTGTGAAAGGAGGAGATATCAGCTAGAAAAGGAGGTAAGCCATTGCCCTGGTTCTCCCTGCTTTTAGGATTTGCAAGGAGAGCTCAGGCATCTCACAGTGGAAGCTTTCTTCTCATAGAAGCACAGAGCCACAAAAGAAACAGAAAAATGGACTCATCAAGGATACTAGTTATGCTCATCAGTCTGCGTGCTCCCCTACCACACTCACTTTTATCTTCTAAAAATGTGAGATAAAATTGACAGATTAGTGTCAGGTATACAACATAACAATTCGATATTTATATATCATGAAATGATCACCATTATAAATTTACTTAGTATTTATTGCACACATAAGTAACAAAATTTTTTTTCTTATAATGAGAATTTTTAAGATCTACTCTCATAGCATCTTTCAAATGTGTAATACAATATTATCAACCATAGTCACCATGCTGTACATTCCATCCCAGGACTTATTTATAACTGGAAGTTTGTACTTTTGAATTCCTTCAATCATTTCATCCCACCTGCCCCCTGCCTGTGGAAACCACGAATGTGTTCTCTCTATCTATAAGCTCTATTTTGTCCTCTTAGGTTCTACATATAAATGAGATCATATGGTATTTGTCTTTCTCTGACTTCTGTCTCCAGGTCCATCCACAAGTGGCAAGATTTCCTTCTCTTCTATGGCTGAATAATATATACCATTAGGGAATCTTTCACAACTACAGGTGGGTCTGTGGTGGGGGCTGTCAATCACTGTGACCTGTCCCAAACACAAGAGAAAGCAAATGCCCATAAGGATAGATTCATGGTTGGGAAATGACTCAAAGAGAGATATCTAGGCTATCTAGCCTGGTATTACAATATGGAATTAGGAGCAGACACATTATCTTTCCCCTGAAAAGGTAAGAGATCCGGGCTAGTAGTTGCCCTCTTGCCTTCTATATGGAGAAAGTCCATTTGCAGAAAGAAGCTGTGTAGAAACAACCAGAACCATGAGAAAAAGAATCCTGCTAGTCTTGTTTGAGTACCTGGACCCAGCCACACCAAAGCCTGATGCATCCCGGACTTCCACAGAATATATTCCCTCTGTCAGTGTGTCTCCCAGGTCAGGATGAGCTATGCCTTCTGCCAACACATTCCTGTATTGCAAGAATAAGTATCACCAGTCTTTAAACTTCATAGCATCATGTGCATACCTGCCACAAAACCCTCTTCTTACAGAAATGGAGCACTCTAAGCTTTAGAAAAAATCTTGGCACCTCTTAGTTTGTTTTAATGATAGATGGGTGGATAATAGATAGCTAATAGGTGTGCATCCTAAAATGCAAGTTTGATTTGACATTGAAATATCAATCAGTGTTGTATGCTAAATAGGCTAAAAGAGAAAAACAATATTATAATCTCAGTCCTTTAAGAATATTTGATAAAGTCCAACATCTATTCATGATAAAAACCTCAATAAAATAAGATTTTAAGTGAACTTCCTCAACCTGATAAAATGCTTCTACAACAAAGCTATATTCAACTTTATGCTTAATGGTGAAATAGTGACTTCCTCCTAAGAGCAGGATCAAAGACAAAAGATACCTGCTTTCACCACATTTATTCAGGATTATATTGGAAGTCCTAGTCATTTCCATAAGTTAAGAAAATGAAATAAATGCCATACAGATTGGAAAGTATGGCAAGAAGCCCCAACAAGGGCCTTCCCAATCCTGATTTTCACTCTATTTAATGATCCCCCGCATAGTGTGGACTACATTTACTGATCTCCTTCTAACAAGTAGAATGTGGCAGGAATGATAGATGCCACTCCTACTATTAAGTTATAAAAATACTGGCTCTCTCTGTTGGATCAGCAGCTGCCATAATATGAGGTCACCCTGGAAGTGTATGGAGAAGTCCACATGGCAAGAAGCCAGGGCCTCCTGGCAACCATGTGAGTAAGCTTGGGAAGAGATTCCCGCCACCCCAGATGAGCCTTCATGTGAGATAACAGCCCTAGCCAGCAGCCTAATTGTATTCTCATCAGAGATTTTAAGCCAAAGGGACCCAGCTAAGCCACATCCCAAAATCATGACCCACAGAAACTATGAGATAATAAATGGTTGTCCTTTTATGCCACTAACTTTTTAAGTAATCTGTTATGTAGTAATAGAAAAATCAAATAATGGGGAGAAATAAAACTATGTACAAAAGACATGATCTTGGTTGAAAGAAACTAAGGAATCTATAAAAGGATTTTTCAAGGCTGCAGGATTCAATATAAAATTATATTTTATATACTAGCCACAAAAAAATTGAAACATAAAAATAAACACATATATTAGCATAAAAACCATAAAATAATCAGAAATAAATTAGATAACCCAAGTGCAGAACCTGTGAAATGGGAACTACAAAATATTGCAAGAAAAGTTAAAAGATATTTCAGTAACTGGGAAATATACCATGTTCATGGTTCAAATGAATCAACAGTGTTATGTCAATTTCCTTCAAATTATCTATAAATTCAGTACATTTTCTGTCAAAATTGAATCAGGCATTTTTTGTAAGCACTGACAAGCTGATTCTAAAATTTATATTAGAAGTCATGATCTAAAATTGGTGAACTCACTTTTATAAAGGAGAAAAAAACATAGGAAACATTTATATTTCAGTGATAAATTCCCTTTCACTCAAAATTTTGCATGGAAAGTTATTTTTAATTAACCTAACATTATTTTACAGTGAAAATTGTAGGCAAAGAATATGACTGGAATGGTTTATGCTTTGGCAATCTAATTATACAGTTGTATTATTTCATGAAGATAAACTTAAAATGTGTATTTGGATCATTTGTCACTTTATATAATGCTATAATTCAAGCCATAATTAACACACTTCTGTAACAAATTTTTTAAAAGGAAAAAAATATTTCAAAATCAGGAATGTTCCAAATAAGGGAAATTCTTAATTGTCCTTGTGCCAAATCTCACTGTAGGCATTCCTTTCAGTGGTTCCTCATTTTGTGACCTCCTGTGGGCTGACGATGCTCCCTCCAACCGCTCCACATTCCCGGGGTGTCTTTTTAAGACCCCCCCATCCTGAAGCTCTGTAGATGGTTGTCTATTCATCGTTTTTGCTCTTCTCCACTGCCTTTTATCACTTTTACCTAAGATAACATGTTTACTGTTTTCACTTATGAGCTATAAATACATTATTTGAATAATAATTATTTTAAAATCCTTTAAGCATTACATGTTTCTATTATGAAAGAAAAATGTTCATAGTCATTAGTTTTCCTGCACATTTTAGACCTTTGGAAATAAAATTCTACATCCTCTGCTGAACCACTTACCCTCAATGCATATTATAACATCCCTTCCTTGCTTCATTATCTCTGAATCAGCCCATTTTGCAACACCTTTCATCAGTCCTCTCTGGAAGGTAACGTTTCCTGTGCCTCTGTGATGGTATACTATTTTTAAGCTGCCCACTGAACCGTCAGGCCACGAGGCTGTTAAATCCACTCCGAGTTTTGTTGCTATCTTCCTTCCCCTTCCCTCCCTTCTCTCGTCTTGAACCAGCAGGTGTCTCGGGAAGGGGAGGAGCTTCTCGAGTTTTCTGATCCCTAATCATGTCCCCACAGGTCGCAGTCCCCATACACTTCATCTCTACTTGTCCTGCTATTGTTATCTTTCCCCATTTGTAGCAAAGTGAAAAGGCTGCTAGGGAGATGAAACTAATGACTAAAAACATCAAGGGAACTTAACCAAATAAAATTTTTGATTCTGGCAACACTGAGTCAGCGTTTGGCAGTTTCCCAGTGCCAAGGCTGCAGGGGATGCAAACCACCACCTGATGCTCTCGCATCCCTGCATGCAGGTGACTCCAGCTCAGGGGGCTGCTGGCCTTGCTATTGTCTGTGGGACTCTGAATCTGCAGCAGGCAGCAGCCATATGGGCTGGTGGGCTATGAGATTATTGCTGCCTTTTTACCAAACTGTGAAATTCAAAGGTGACTATATTCACCTCCTTTTTGGAAGTAATAAAAAACCATGCCAAGCACGGCTAGGTACCAAGCAGAGAAAAATTTATGCCTCGTTTTCTCTCCTCCCTAGGCAACCACGTTCCCATGACAGCCAGCTTCCTGATGCTCAGACCAGCACATCAGGTATAATGTTACATAGGATAAAAAAAAACACAAAACTTCAGAGGCTGAATGGATATGGAGATTGTGTGCTAAACCACCTCCTGTTAGGAGCTTGCTGCCCAAATCCTACCTCAGAAGCAAGCGGGAGTGCAGCACAGACGCTTAAGGACCCAAGAAGTAGGGGTGGGAGATACGGCAAAGCACAGGACCCTGGCTTCAACCTCGCAGAAAGCAGCCTGCAAAGGTCAGTCCTGTGAAAGGTCTCACCTTCCAGAGCTTCTGCTCTTCTATCAGTATCTTTCCTACCAGCAAGATCAGCTTCATTGTTTGTAGGGTCAGGCGCCACGTGGAATGCAGGCTCCCTATTCAGAATTATTAAAAATATCAAGGTGGTGACATGGAGCATGATGCCCTTCTGAGTACGGGGCCTGTGGAGCTGCTCATAACCTGTGGCGATGAGGCTGGTTCTGCCCAGCGGTCAGCATACAGGGAAGGAGCCATGAGAATGGAACAGAGCCTAGTGTGGGCTGTTCACTGCTCACCTGCCAATCTGCCGCTGACACTACAATTAAACCACCGATCATTCCCGTTTGTCCTTGACCATTAGCTATTGCATGTCATCTGATGTATTTCATCGCCATTTGGACAGAGACTCACAAATAGATTCTCACCTTGTAGTTAGCTTGTAATCCACAAGCCGCCATCGTTAACCAGGAACCCCCCCTGGGATGCCTTCTCCCTGCAGCGCAATTATGGTCAGAGGGCACCAGCCAGGAGGAGGTGTCTTAAACCCTAGATTATAGCACTTCTGGAATGCAGCCCTGCTTGTCTTTGAGGATTTGGAAGAAGGAAGCTTTCTCTCCTTGGTTTACATAGGAGGGCCATCCCAAGGCAGGGCAACAGTTGCATATTCTCTGGTCCCCTGAGAGTACAGGTAACAAGTGACAATGTGGAGTGACTACAGCATCACCTGTCTCAGTCCCCATCCCACCTGTTAAAACACAAACCCATCCCCTTTCCAGTCAGTCTCAGCAAACGTGAGGGCTCTGTCTCTGGCAAGGTTTCTCAGAGTCTCGCCCACAACTGTCCTTCAGGGCAGAGGAGGGGAGGACAGGGCCCCTGAGTTGCAGAGTGAAGTGTGGCTTCAGAAAAGCTGAAATTCATATGTGACCCTCATGCTTCACCTGCAAACGTCATGGGAATGTTTACTAAGTGCTGTAAAACTGTTCATAAAAATATTTTTAAGTAACCAGGAAATGTCCTTTGCATCATCTTGCATAAAAATTGATGATATTTTACCATCTTTATGCTATGGCTTCCTATACTTACCAACAAGTGGTTCTACCTTTTAAAAATTAAGAGTTTAACTTCTTCCTTCATAATTACAACCCCTAAGTAGAATTCGTGCCTCATATCAAAATTACCGAGTATCATAATTCTTCCAAGTGGTAAAGATACTTCAAGACAAATGCTGGACATAGAAGCCACAGGGCATAAATCTGCAAAGAAGTAAAAAGCTAACCTTTTCAAACAATATTGCTTCTCTCTCACTTACCAACTTTACATTTCCCTGTATGGCCCCGGAAGATGACTGGTTAGCCAGAGACGGGTAAGATTCCTCAAGGGAGGAACAACCTAAGACAGGCACAGTCGCAGGGGGGCCATCAGGTGAGAAATTGGGGATCAACAGAGGTGAGGCTAAGAACCTCACCCCCCCTGTTTTGAGAGAAATCTTCTGCATCCGTGGATGTTTTGTTGCCCTTGTCTAGCTTGGATTAATACTTAGTCTATAGGCACAGACCTGATCATCTACATTTGCCCTCTTACAGTACTAAACTATGTTTTCTACCTTTTCTTGCATCTACCTACCACTTCATCATTTTATTAAAAATAATAATAATAATAATAATAAGGGAGAAATGTGGGATTCACATATAAATCAAGTATAAAAATCAAATGAATAATCATAATTGACCTGATTGTTTATAGTTCA
The DNA here is from genome assembly GCF_030020395.1 of Manis pentadactyla. NCBI lineage: Eukaryota > Metazoa > Chordata > Mammalia > Pholidota > Manidae > Manis > Manis pentadactyla. The sequence continues at coordinate 135,905,310 of NC_080020.1, forward strand.
TGATGCGTAATCAAAACTGAAAGTTTCTGTGATGACTGCCCTTGCACTGTTCACCATATAAGAACTTATTCACTATGTAAGAACTTGTTTACCATGTAAAAACTTGTTCGTTATGCTTCAGAAGATTGGAGACTGTTGAGAATTAGACTTGGGGTTGATTAATGATTGTGCATTGAGTCCCCTATACAGAATTTTATTGTTGTTAACAACCATATGATCAATAAGTATGAGAGATGCCCTCTCAAAAACAAAAAAAAACTAAGAGTTTAAATTTTTTTGGTTTCTGTTACTAGGAAAATACTCTGTGATTGACAGGTGGGATCCATTGATCAGTCAATTACTGTTTAGTATGAATAAGCTTATTAGAAATTATTCCAGGGTGAGGGCAGAAAGGAGTGTAGTGCAATTACTGTTAGTGACCTTCCCAGAGAGAAGGGAATCCCGCTAAGTGGGGACAGCGACACAGAGCTGCACAGGTGGGCTCCTCCATATCAAACAGTCCATCATATCTCCACTCCTGGCAAAAGTTTGCTCTGAATTAGAATATCTCAACACAAAGGTTTCCACTAGAAAGTGCTATTCCAGTCCCATTAACCTGGCCCATGGCCATGACCTCTGTCCCGGGATGCTTATGTGCCCACTGCCAAGCAGAAATCCTATCTAGCACCATCAACATGAACAGGCCCAGTGCCCCTGGTCCGGAGTTTGTCTCCGTCTAGCGGGCAGGCGGGCTCTTGCATAATCATGTAGTCAATCAACATTATATTTCATTCTTCAACCAAAATTGATTTCAGAGATAATTTCATGTGGAACCAGAGGGCTTTTTTTAGAGACCTAAGAAAAGTTAACGCATTGGCTAAACTTCAGAGGCAAAAATAAAATGCACACATGATATTAACAGAAAAAGTCAGTCTTCCCACCCAGAAAAATAAGAATGATTCTAGTAATTTAGGTGGAACTGTCACAAATGAATCGCTGAGTTTACTTAGCATGTTACTGCACTCGGAAACTCAAGGCCATTCTAAAACCTTTCTTCCGGTCGGAGCAAGCAATATGCATCCCAGGTTCATTCCCTTACAAGAGGGCAGGGGGGCAGCTCTGAACCCACCAGAACGGGGTCTGGCTCCTCCCCTGCATGCCTTGGCTGCAGTGGGACCGTTCTGTCCCCTCTACTCTCTGTGTCTACGTGTCTAAAAGCCAGGTAAGGCTGACACCTCAAATCATAGAATGCTTATGAAGCTCAAAACCAAACTGAGGGATTTATGTCTAAATATTTTTTAAACATCCACATCAGGGTGCTCTGTGCAAACATGAGAAAATCCTTCCTTGTCTCCTCACCAGTGCATTGTATTACGGCTCAGGTTCCATTCCGGCTCCATCTTGCTTTGTAAGAACAACTAACATTGCAAAAGAATCTAAGTGAGTTAGGATGTGTGGATAATAACAACAAAATATATATTTATATCATATATGTCTACAGTAACATGTAAACACGTATGTCTTCACAGTAAATGCATGTTCACACTAAATAAACTCAGGAGAGAAGGGATCTGAAGCACTCAGGCAATGATTACATTGCGTCTTGTAAAGCGATTGGATTGGGGAAAGCGCCTGGGGCAGAGAAGTGAGGGCAGAGGGGGTTTGGATTCTTACTCCAGGAACAGGAGCCACACAAGTCTTTCATTTATTCAGGATTTGGGTATTAGAGTATGAAAGTATAAACGTATTAAAGCATATTACAAAGCATATTAAACATACTTCCGAAGCTTGCTGCTGACATAAAGTTTTTAATTAAAATAAAGCAATGCCACAAAGAAAAGAAGAAGTAGGTCAAATTTGGGTAAGAACAAAGGATACTCTGTTCAGATGTAGGGAGAAATGCTTCTGAAAAAAGTTGGGAATTAAAAGTGTTTGATGGGTGGTATGTGGCAGTGAGGGGCCCACGTGCAGGGGTGAGGGGCCCAGCATGTGGGGTGAGGGGCCTGGTTTGTGGCAGTGAGGGGCCTGGTATGCAGGGTGAGGGGCCCATGTGCAGGGTGAGGGGCCCAGTGTGCAGGGTGAGGGGCCTGGCATGCGGAGGTGAGGGGCCCGGCGTGTGGGGTGAGGGGCCTGGCATGCAGGGCGAGGGGCCTGGCATGTAGGGTGAGGGGCCCGGCATGTGGCAGGGCCATGGGCTGGTATGTGTCTCACTCTCTGCTGCTCCGTAATTTCAGTGTTCCTCATAGAACAGGTCACGTGGCCCCAGGCCCTCACCTTCCTAGGACCCTTTTGCTAACAAGGATGGATCATGACGTCCCTCGGTCTCTCCGAGGAAGACGTGAGGATCGATGAGAACACACTCTCCAGCTCGTGCTCCTCAGAAAAGGATGGTTCAAACAGGCAGAAAAATAGGCTGAAATAAAGCATTTTCTCCTGGAATGAAAACAAACAATTCTACCGCTCATTTGGGCAAGGAGTTCCAATTTTTTACTTTTCGTGACTGAGAAGCATTTCTTCAGATTTTCATACCCCAGTTTCTAAGTGCTGTCTTCTGGTAGCTTGGTAGTAAACATTATTTCCAATATTGGAAAATCTGTAAATTATACTGAACATTATGTAAACATACTCTTGTATCTGAAAATTGGTAGTTCTCTTATAGTTTTACTTTTAGGTTGCAAAACCAGGGCCATGCCCGGTCCTGCTCCCAAGCTGCTTCACGTTCCGAGGGCCATTATTGTGACACCGTCACAAAATAGTCACTGAATCCTTTCTTTACTATGGATTTTCTTCTCCCTCTTTCATGTCTAATTGTTCTGGTTATTTAATTGGCCACTTTTTCATATGTTTTGAGCCCAATTATAATACTTTTCAGCTATAAAAGCATCTCACGTTTGCGTATTCGATGGCTTTTCACTAATACAAAAGAATTTGGCATAAGTTGGTGTTACAGAATCTTGCCAACAGAACTGGACATTAACATATTGAGGCCAAACTAAACTAACTCTTCATTGTTAAAATGTATTTTTGCTGTTGGTTCCTTTGCTAAATGCAACTCCATTAAATGGATAATTTTAGATTAGTTGGCTGCCTTTTCAAATGAACACCCCCTTCTCCATGTACTCTGAGTTCTCATTAGCAAAGTGGCTTGGCAGATACCAAGTGCACAGTTAACAATAATCCATCCATTCAAATATTTCCTATTTTTCCAAAAAGGCAGAGGCTCTGATCACGAGTTTAGGAGGCACTCAAAACACAGTAAGAATAGGGCTTAAAATATCTAACACCATTAAGAGCTTGAACAGCACCTATCTTAGTGAAAATAATTCATAAATTAAGCTGTACACTATTTCACAGTTTGCCAAGGAAACTGTGGAATGTAATTATAAGTTACTCTTTTACAGCAATGTCAATAGCTGATTAAGAAATGGCTAGTATAACCCAAGTGAAGTTTAGAAGTCAGTTTATTCATAGATGCAGCATCGTCCAAGTGCCTCCACCCCCCATTACCAGAGTCCAAATGAATACTTATTTGAAGGAACTTGTATTTGCCAATGCTTGAAAGGGTAGGTCAGGTGGAGGAGAAGCCATGCAGTGAAGGCCGAATTCGGGGGTTCTCAACATTGACTGCACGTTAGAACCACCTGGAGAGTTTTTGAAGAATATGGAAGGATCCTATACTGCAGACGGACACAGTAGCTCAAGGCAAGGCTGAACTGTGACGTCTTTAAAAACATCTGTTTTGCCTGAATCATGGTGAGTCCCAAGAACCACTGGAGGACTCAGATGGCATGTAAAGACAAAGAGCCTTTATTAAAGCAACACAAGCTTGAGCTTGGGCACCCATCCGGCCCGACGCAGCGGGACTTGGTTCGGGAGCCCCTGCGAATGTTACAACAGGATTTTTATGCATTCAAGAGGGGCAGTTAGGGGGTTTCCTCTCAGGCAGAACTGGGATTGGTTGACCTTTAACTTGTTCTAAGCTGATTGGATTGTTAAGTTCTCTTTTTCTATTTTTGTAATGCTCTTAGGGTTCTTTCCTGCCCGAACCTGATTGTTTGAAGCAGGACATGTTTTTTCTTACTAACTGATTCTTGGTACAGTTATGGGGTAAGAGTATAGTCATGGGGTAAGAGTATAGTCATGGGATAAGGGTACAGTCATGGGGTAAGAGTATTTTAACTTCTCTAAGATGGAGTCTCTTTGATCAATCTTAAATTTTGCTTGGTTCTCTCACATCCCCAGGTGACTTTGATGTGCAGCAAGAATTGAGGTTTACACTTAATTCAAGCCTTACATTGAGGAGTCTCTATGGTTTCTCTATCCCTGGTCTCCATATGTTCTTGTTCCAATGCCAAAGGTCATGGAACTGCCATATGTGGCTTGCAACATGGCAGGGGTCTTCTGTGACCCTCTTCTGTTCTTCTCACCTGTAAGCAGTTCCCTACACCAACACACTTCACACTTCAACGGGCACAGGAATCAGCTGGGATGTTGTTAAAATGCAGGTTCTGTTTCAGGAGGTCCGGGCATTTCTAACAAGCTCCCAAGGGATGCCGAGGCTGAAGAGGCTGATGGCCCAGGAACCACATTTTGATGGGCTAAAATCTAGAATTTATTTGCTTAATAAACACCACTCCTTCCAAACACCATTAAAATTTCTTTTGAATATGTTTGTATGAGTGGGGAGAGAAGAGAGATTCAGCAAACTGTCAATGTATAACCGTCCACACCAATTATTATAACGTGGATGCCTTCATTTCTTACTGCTTATATGCAATGTAAGCATAAACCCCATTTCAATGAAATGCTGTCACTTTGTAAATAAAATTAGCAGGGCAGCTTTCTTACATGGGAATTCTGACATTATCAGCTCCTTAAGTGCAGAGGACGTCCCTGCACTAGGTGGCTGTTCTGAATCTCTGTCCACAGACTCAGTCATACACCTGTGTTCTCTGTAACTCCACTTACCATTGCCTCTGAATTCCCCATTATGCAGCTGGCTAGAAAGCTTGGCAAGAGCCCTTTGGAGACAGCCCCATGAGCTCTGGCCCAGGGCCCTGGGCCTTTCTCTTGTCAACACACCACATGCCGAGGGGTCAGCCAGGTGCTCCCTCGTTAGCCCCAAAAGAGCATCCTGCCAGCTCAGGGGCTGCAGGCATGAGGCAGAGGCTAACTGCACACACAGTGGCTTTGATGGACTGGCTGACTGACTGACTTACCACTCACTGTAGGGGCCATCTCTTCAGGAATTCACTTAACTAATTTTCTATCTATGAACAGATAGGATAATTCTCTATAAAATAAATGGTACCATGGTGGCCATCTTTCCTTTTACACCACAGAGCGCTTGGCCAATTTCTAGACGTGAGATATGCACACACAAAGGGCTTTGGCGAGAGCTGTGGAAGTTCTCATAAAGTTCCTGTTAAACGAATGTCCCTCAGTAACATGAGGGGCCAGTTCCACCACCTCCCGCCAATACCGTTACCATTTTTATTAATTTCTCTCATCTGATAAATTTTAAATGTCACCATTTGAATTTCATCTTTTAGCTACTTCCTATTCATATCATTAGCCTTTTTTTCTAACAGTCTTTTTGCATTATAATTTAATTTGGAAGAGTTATTTCTGTCAGATGTTTATCTTGGTTTGGGGTGGATTTACCCCATAATCCATCTCCTCTCCCAGAAGTGCATGTATGTGTCTTTCCAGAATGTTCTTTAGCATCCCAGTTGCCAAGAATGTTCCAGGAAGAGTTTGTCGCTCCACAATAACGAAAGATCCCAGGGCTGCCAGGGACACCCTGTCCATCCCCTCAGGGGGCATAACCCTTTATCTCCGCCCCCAACCGAGTGTGAGGCACAGTGGTTGTGTTCTTGTGTGCTCTGAATGTTCAGGGGGGAGTGATGATTTACATTCACACACACACACATGCATACATACACTCACCTGTTAAAACAATTTTTTAAGAGGTAGAACTGAAAAGAAATGGATTTCTAACTTCTATGTTCTTCATGGCTGTGTTTATAATAGCTGTAACTAAATAGACATGGCTGTCTCTAAAATTAGTTTTCTTTACCCCATGGTATCAAACTGTGCTCATCAGTCTGCGCAGAAATAAGCAGGACCACAGCAGGCACATTTACTGGCATGTTCCCCACCCCTAGCTGCAGGAAACCTGAATGAGTTTTAAATGCCCAGGCGCAAGGCTAACTGACACCCTCCCAAGGGCCCAGCCTTCCTCAGCTCGGTCTAGGAGAAGGAAGCTGCGTTTTCTCTTGCAGAAGGAAGCCAGAGCAGGTTCTAATCAGAGAGGTGTTATCAAATCAGTATCAAACAGATGAGCATCCCGTGGCAGCGTGCACGGCAGGCAGGAGGGAGAGAGGTTGGGAAGGAAACTATTTAGGAGAGTGTGACAGTAGGGAAGAATTAGGACAAGGACCAGGTGGAAGGTTGGCCATAATTACAGATGTTGGTGTTGGGGTGACATGTTACAAGGAGTCCTGAGCTTGATCAGGCACAGGCACCACACACTTAATGCGGGGAGATTGGTCCCAAATTGAGCCCTGGCTCACCTGGCTGTCCCTGCAGCCCTGGGTCCCACTCCCACCTGCTGCTCCTGCCACAGATTACCATTCCAGTGACACTATCATGTCTGGGATCTCTAGAGACAGCTACTGTCTCGACTGACATATTTCTTGATCAATGGGGAAAAAAAACATACTGGTGTGCCCATTTTTGGCTTGTCTGAGTCTGGCATCCACTGGCTTGTTAGAGATAATGACATGGCCAGACAATAACTGAGGTCATCAAGCCTCACTTCTTCTGTCTGGATAGCTGCTCTGCTCTGCATTTTTTCTTTGTTTATATGTATTTTAAATCTACCATGTCTGCTTAGAAGAAGGGGACACAGCCATAGCGTAGTATGAAAAATCCTGAAGCTCTCTGATAACTGTTTTTGAAAGTTTGTTTTAAATGTGGTCACTGGGAGTCAAGGACATACTCGGGGACTATCTGAGAGAAGAGCCCTTTGACTAGTTTTAGCCTGGTGCTTGCAAGAGTCCAGATTACATTCCATGAAACCACTTTGTCCAGAAGCAATGCTTTCCTATTAGTCAACAGAGGAAGATAACCAGCCTTTAGTTGTGGGCAGAAATGCACATGAGCAAGCAACACTAATTTGGATGACTTTTGAATCAAGTCACAGAGCTTGTAGCTCTGTTACCATGGAGATCACCCTCCTTCTCACCTGGTGCATCTGTAACAATTGGGATGAACCTTTGGTTTTGTGCTTTGGCCCCTGTGTAGACATCACAGAGAATCTTTATACTTGATCACATATGGGAGATCCATACTGGGATAAAGTATCCCCATGCTGGGCTTCACCCCCAGACATTTCAGTTTCTTTGTTTTGTGATTGGCTTTGGACATTGGAAAATTTTTTTACAGCTTTCAAGTTTACAACCTAGTCCAGCCATGATTATGAATCCTTGATTTAATTAGATGAGATTTTAATTCAGTCCCAAAACTGATTTAAAAAAATATGGCAGAGGAATTCCACATCTGCGAAAATGGAGTAGATGTACAAATATGCATCTTGTCCTTCCTAGCACATGGTAAAGCTGAACTTCCTGTCCTCTTTTAAAAGTGAATGTGGCATGTAACTTGCCTGGGCTGTAGATATGCAAATGGAAGTTAAATATGTTATGGCACATTAGAAGCTTTGAGAGTCTATATGTGATCTGCCACATTCCCTTCTACCTACTGTGGCAACTGCAGAAACATGCACTGAGACAAAGCTTTTGTCCATCTGACCTTGAGTAACTATGAAGGGCAGAGTATGCTCATCAACCCACATTGCACAAGTGGTGCAAATGAGAAATAAAAGCACCTTCACCCACTGGCATTTTGAGATTACCTGTTCCTGAAGCAAAATAGTTTGTTCTGATACCCTGTAACCCAACTTCTGAAACCTTAAAATACTATGTGCCTGACTGAAAGTGATTTGGGATGACAGTAGGTAACAATGAGGATAATTCTGATAGAGTAAATGTATTTTATGTATGAAAAAGATATGTTCTTTTTTATTGCATGACAACTGTAAAACAGGACTTCACTTGGCAATTTCTGGGACTTGGACAATGTGATTTATAGATTTCAATGTGCTCCCAAGTTTTGTGATTCTGAGGCTGAGAACTGGCAATCTTGGGTTCTTTTGGAAAGGTGGTCCTAAAGCGATAGCAAATGGAAGTGCAGCAAGAGTTATTTCGCAAGTTTGTGCTCAGTGAGTTGGATTTCTAGTGAATTTATCTAGAAAGTTCAGAGAAATAAAACAGAGTCAGTTTTCCCCTTTGGGCTTATATTTTATTAGGCTTAGCATTCTGTACTTGAGATTTGTTATTAGCTAATGCTTAAGCAATGAACTAGGTAAATATCATTCACTCAAGTTCAAATGGATGAAGTTACATGAAAAGTTAAAATAGCAAGGTTGTTTAGCACAGTTGCTTGCTAATGAAGGTAGCTCTCTAATAAAGATGATTATCTTATAACAGGGAGATCCGACTAAGGTTCTCAAGTCCAGATGTATAACATAGCCATCAAAGAAATAGGTAAACAAAGTCAGAGAAAATAAGGAATTATTCCAATCAAATAGCTCATGAAACCATAGATGTCTGCATTGCTGAACATTAGGAACTGGGAATAAACCTCCACTCTTTGAGAATGGAGAACCTAAACTCTCCTAAAGGAACCTGCTGGCTGCTGTAATCCTGGATGGACCTGAATTCGAAATTACAAGTGTCCTCTGTGTAGACAAGTCTTTCAAAGCTCTACCACATCCTCCTGTCTTTTCAATACAATTTCTTGTATTTTTGCCTCTTGTTCATGCATTATAAAGTAGGACGCTGAAATATCAGTCAGTCTTCAGCTGAACTTTAGAAATACAGCAGTGACAACAGCAGACACATCCCATTTTTGTTCTCTTTCTTGTGCTGAAGACACAAAAAAACTGTTACCTGCCAGAGTTGAAGCAGGGCCTATCACCTGTCTGATTGCTGGAACTGTACCTTTTTTATTAGTCTTAACAATGTGTACTTGCACGGCGAATTACATGGTAAAAGAGATGGAAAAATCCTTTTTGATATTCTTGGGAAAGCATTTCAGAACAACACAAGTCACAGTGGCTGAGGTCATGAAGTTGGAACAAGAATGGCCAGGCAGGGCAGTCATGTGAGCACAATTGGGGGTCCCGGTGCGGAGGGCATTTCTTGTCCCAAGGACAGCTGGTTGTGGATTCTGAAACCATTAGTGATAGACTGAGATAATACCTATTGGGTTATTGTTTACTCATTGATATCTGGGGGCATTTGTGTGACACTGACTTCTAGACCTGTCTGGATTTTGGTATATAATTCCTCTGTCATCATCAGACACGTGTTAATGACGTTATGGTCCTTATACCTATCCAGGCCATCTGAGTGCTAGGACTCCACATAGAAAAACCAACGAGATGTGCCCTTCCTTTCAGCTTCCTACTAACAAACAAAGCTGTTTGGCCCTGAAAGAACTTCCACCACTCTTTTGACAGCTTAGCAGAGCAGTGGCTCAGCATGTCAGAATTTGCTCAACAGAACAGGTTATTCTTCTAAATTTTAATTTAATGCAGTTTTTGCTATTTGGGGGTTTAATCTTCTTCCTTGCCATTTATTTACTATTTCCCCATCTGTTCATTGTTTCTTTATCCCTTTTTTCTTATTTGTCTGGAGATCCAGTGATAACTTGGTATTTGGTAACTCTTGGCTTTTCTTTCTTTCTCTCTCTCTCTCTCTCTTTTCCCCTAGTGGCTGTTCTTAGATTTTAATATACAATTTTGGCTTATCATTTTTTATCTTTAAATTATATTACAATGTTTTGGTAGACCAAGAACTTGCAAAAGTACAGCTTCATTTCCCCCTTCCCATTCTTCATGCATATGTTATAAACTCCAAAATTATTATTTTTTCCCTCAATCAATTTTTCTCAAATCGTGGCCCAGGAACCCTTGAATTCCCTAAAACTCTTAGATTGTTCTTATGGTTGAAACTATTTACAGAATAATTCTAAAACCTTATTTACCTTTTAATGCTCATTTTCTCATGAGGGTATATTGGTATTTTCAGAGGCTATATAACATGCCATATTGCAACAGATTGAATACAAAACACATATGTGAACCCAGCTGTCTTCTCTTAATTCAGACATTGAAGATATTTGCTAAAACATAAAAAATTCCACTCTTCTTGCTAATGTTTTTGTTTTAAAATGTAGATATTATTTTTATTTACATGTATGGGATTCTTGTTATTTTCAGGTGAATTTATATTTTTTAAATGAATACATATATGGTTTTATAACATGTGTATATGAATATACATGATTTAAAATTATATATTTAACATAGCTTTTCATATGTTAAATATATTAGTAGCTATAATTCACATAAACAAAAGCTCTTTGGTATCCTTGGTGTTTTTTTCTGTTAATGTAAAGGGGTCTTGAGACCAAAAACTTTGAGAACTGATTCTTTAAGCTTCAATATAAAATTTGAAAAGTCTGTCATATTTACTTACATAACTATTTTTTCTACTGTTTTACCTTCCTTCATGTAGATACAAATTTGTATGAAGCGTCATTTTCTTTCAACTTGAAGAAATTTCTCTAACTTTTTCTACAGGTTCCTGCAATGGATTTTCTTTGCTTGAGTTTGTCTAAAAATGTTTTTATTTCACCTTCATGTCTGTGTATAGAATTCTAGGTTGACCATTGTTCTTCTGTAGAAATTTGTGGTGGACACTGTACTGTCCCCCTCTTATTCCCTAGTCAAAAAGACTAGTTACCCCAGCTTCCAGGAATGGATATTTGAGAAGGTCAAAGTCAACTACATATTAAAAAATAAGGCAGGTGGAATGAGGAGTGAAAAAGAGCATTGCATCCATCTTTAATGCAATAAACCCGCCTGTTTTCCCAATTCATGCTCTATCTGCAGAAACTGGAATATGTCATGCTACATTCTCCTATGAAGTTTATATTTTTGCCCCAAACTCACATCTTCAAAAACCTTTGTTCTCAGAAACCTGCAGCTGTCAACACCTGACTAATGGATTTTCTTAAATTTTAAATCCTAACTTATGTTAATGCTTTTTTATAAAAGATATAAATAAGCAGTTGGATGACCTTTTACAATTTTTCCTCTGGTATTTATGTTGCTAACAGTGACATCAATAAGCCTTACTAGAAAATTACAATTCTTTATAGAATGTCATAGGATGATATATTTTTATATGGTGTTTGAACACAAATGTGTAGAAATTTTAAAGGACACTGGTCTTTTCTCCTTTGAAACTGACAACCTTAGATCCATTTTAGCAAAAAATGCAGGCACAGACCTCACAGAAGCAAAAACACAAATCCAGTTATTGGAAGAGAACATGTGGGGTCTATCCAATACCATCAAACATCAAACAGAATTGTGACAAAGGCTTAAAAAAATGCTTCATTCCAAAATAAATGTGTGTTGTGCTCATAAATGCCCCCTTTAGAAAAGGGAGCAACACCTTGTAGAAGAGGAAAATTAGTGAAGGGAAAAATTGTTCCAACGGATCTTGGGCCCATTTCAGCTCTGTATTCAATGATTTCTAGTCATAGCCATAGCTGTCATACTGAGGAGGCTATTCCTAGGAGGGCTCTGGTATCCACTAGGGCAGGTTTCATTGCACTTGCCCTTTGCTCCCTGGAGGATGCCATCCAATGACAGCACAGACAGGTGCTGAACTGTGAAGTCATATCTCAACTGTCATGGAACATAGACAAACAAAACACAGTAAGGATAGAAAATGCTTGAATAATGGCAAAACGCTATCAACCAACTTGGCCTAATTAACATTTATAAAACACTTCACCCCAAAGAGCAGAGTACACGTTCTTTTCAAGTGAATAATTAACAGTCACCAAGATGATAACACATACTAATGATGACATGCCTTCCAAGAAATGTAAAAGATTTAAATTATATAGTGTATGAGCTCTGCCCACAACAGAATTAAATTAGAAATCAACAAAATTATTTGAAAATTCCCCAGCAAATGGTTGATAATTAAACAACATGATTCCAACTAACACGTGGGTCAAAGAAGAAATTATAGGAAACATGAAAAATAATTTATTAAATCATAAATTTTAAAACACATATTGCATGTATGAGATTCAGCTAAAGCAGTGCTTATAAGAAAAGTATAGCTTTACAAGCTCCTATTAGAAAAGACACAAGTCTAAGTCATGATCTAAGCTTGCACCTTAAGAATCTAGAACAGAAGAGCAATTTAAGTGCAAAGAAGCAGAAGGAAGGAAATAATAAATTTGAGAGCAGAAACAACAAAGAGAGAAGGAAGACTGGGAAATGAGGTCGCAGGTCAAACCGCTGCCCCAAATTGCAGAGATACACAGGCAGTCACAGAGAATAACAATGTACAAAGCTCAAGTTCACAGGCAGGAACCTCTGTGAGAAACTTCTTTGGTCATGGAACCCTGACCTGTAACTGAGGAATTGCTGAGGGCTCAGAGTGGACATGCCTGAGAGAGAAAAACTCCAGGGATCACAGCCGTGGATGGGGAGGTGTAGGGCAGGTACGCATTCTAGATTAATTTACCTACAGGGGCTCAAGCAGGCTCCCACAGTGAAGACCAGAGAAAAGTCTCCTGTGCTCTGGCAAAGCCAGGGGAAAAGAACCATTCTTAAATACACCAGAGCATTCTGTTCTACTTAATGAGGCCTGACCTCCAGAGAAATTGTTTTGCCAGAGCCTAGCCTATTGGGTCTATCAGAGCCCAACCAACCTGGGGAAAGGGCAACACCCACCGCCAGCCCAGCTAGCCTTCCAGTTGGAAGGAGAGAATCATGCTCACCTTCAGCCCTCTCTAGCTGTCTTGTACCACCTATAGGGGTGGGAAAACAAACTGAGGAGCCCTTGGGAAGCTCTGAGCATGAGCACAGGGGCACTAAAAGCCCAAGACCTTATCACAGGACCACAGAACATTTCCCCACCACATCACTAAGGACCTATTGATCAGTTCCTTTCGCCAGGACATGATGCCCCTACACAAGAAACTACCAGGCATACAAAAAGGCATAAAGCACTTTGACACAACAGAGCAAGACTCCGAACCAGACCAGGATTGGCAAGGTTGTTGGAATTTTCTACCATGAATTTAAAATAACTATGATTAAAATGTTGAGGGTTTTTCTTTTATTTCCATTTGTAAGCACTTAACAGTTGGAAAGTGAAATTAAAGCAATACCATTTACAATGGCAAAAAAAAAAAAATCATGAAATAATTAAGAACAAAATTACCAGAAGAGTAAAGACCTATACGTTGAAAACAAAAAAAACCACTTAGATTATAAAGAAGACCTATGAAAATAAATAGGTATATTATGTTATCTGGTTGGAGGATGGTATATTGTAGTGATGTCCATTTTCCTAAAATTGATTTATAAATTCAATGTATTTTCAACCAAAATTCCAGCAGGTTGTAGCAGAAATAGACGATCTGGATCTAAAGTTTACATCTAAATGCAATTTACATTGAAATAAACAACTCAAATTAAAATTTACATGGAAAAGACTTAGACTTGCCAAAGCAACTTAGAAAAATAATAACAAATTAGAAGATTTAAATTACCTGTTTTAAAAACTGATGGGAAGGCCATTATGACCGTGTAATAATGATGTAAATATGGATATACAGATCAATCCAGTTGGCTAGATGGTCCAGAAATACTAGAACACATACATGCTCAAGAGGTTTTTCAACAAAGGTAATAAGATACTTTATCAGGAAGAGGATAGGCTTCTCACCAAATGGCACTGGAACCAGAAGATACCCATAAGCAGAAGAAAACAGACTGAATTTCATCTCACCACATTGCCAGAAGTCAACTCAATATAAAACTGTTACATAAATGTAAAATAATCTTATAATGTGGTTAAGCAGTTGTGCATTTGGGGAACCATGGATTAGAACCATTTAGAGGGCAAAAGGTGTTATCTCCAGAGGCCACACCCCTACCCCTCAAGCTACATTGTGTTGTAATATCACAGGGTGATCCTGATAGGTCAGAGAAAGTTAAATGCAGTAATGAAGTGGCCTCCATCTTAGTTACTGATTACATGCCGTGTATCTGTCTGCTGTGAGCAAAGCAATGAAGCCACAAAGAGTCTGCACATCAAACAAGAAGGGACACAGAGGATGCCTGGTGATGATTAAAAAAAAAAAAAAAAGATCATTAAGTAGGGAACATGGATGGGTTGAATAGAGCGTCATTCTAACTGTTGATAAACCAACCTTTGGAAAGACTGTGACTGTGAAAATCAACCTTTTCACTCATGAGTCCAGAATGCAGGAATCAGTTCAAGAATGGGTTGAGAATCATAAGGCATTGTTATTATTTCCCCATACCTAGTTTATGCTTAGAATGTGATCAATTCTTTGTGTACATTTTAATGAATGGATGATGAACGTTCCAAGGCAAAAGGGTCATCCAAGGTCTTATTATATTCTAGGTTCTGCACTAGTTGATAGACAGGTTATAAAAATAAGTTATTCCTCCCTTTAATGAGAAAACTATGGGTCAGGGGGTTATCAGGAAATTACAGAAAGTTGTAACACAAAATAGCACTTAAGTGTGCAAGAAGGTTAAAAACCCATATACTCCAGACTTTTCCAAGAGATACTGAAATATCAGATAAGGCTTCTCGGCGAGGTAAGTCTTTGAGATATTTTTAAACATAAATATGAAAATGTACTGACTATCTTTAGTTCCAGGGAGAAACATGCCTTTTGTTTGCATTATTGTTATTTTTCAGGGTCTGCCTTTTCAATGGAGTTTGTAAATTTAAAGCTCTAACTATTGTGCTACACTTGATCTCAGCTGAAAGTCTGAGAAGCAATGCTTTTACTGTTGTGAACACTTATTTAATGGACTCTGAATGAGACTTTAGTACATAAATTAGTTTTTACATGACAAAATGATGGAAAGATTAATAGTGCACACACAGTATTTGAAGTGAGGACTCCAGACAAGTGAATTGCTCTAAATACTCAGTAACTTAACCTACAGAAAAAGATGACACTAGTAATAGCAATCTTAAGCAGAATTGTGCATACTTTATATCAAGGCCGTAGATATTAGCTTCACCCAAGATGGGGGAAACATATGATGACTATAGGAGAAGATTAAACATAAGGGAGTAAAAAAGAACAAAAACTGATAGCCCATAAATCAAATCACATTCAAAAGAAAACCAGCTGGATATTTTTACAGAGATGGAAAGAGAAACCTTGAGAAAATGAAAAGAACTTCAGTAAAAATCAATAGCTGATACATGCTAGGCCATCCAAAAAGCTTGACAAAAACAGAAACCCTGCATATTAGGAGCATTTAGCACCAGCTTTCCTACCAACTGCTGTGAGAGGCATTCGGAGAAGGAGCAGTCTAGATACAGAGTGAAATGGAATGAATGCGAGGCCCTGTTCCTGGTAAAGGGCCCCCCCAGGGTATGGTTACCTTTCTCACCTAGAAATCATTAACATTTACCTCTATTTCATGTCCACATAAAACAAGAATTCTGCAGGGGACAACATTGGACTTCACAAGGTAGAGATGTCAAATACATTTTTTCAAGTCAACTCTAATCTCAGGTCTGGAAAAAGTACAGAATTGTGATCCTGAATGGGCCTCAAGGAAAAACTTACCACCTCTTTCTCTCCCTCCTGGAAGGTAGTATAAGAACTTCAGACTTTTGGCAGTAAGAAAGCAGGCCTTTAGTTCTCATGTGAGGCTTTATGTTCTCCTTGTAAAGCTCCCACACCACCAAAGAAAAAAACTAAATAAAGAATACTTGGTATTTTTTTACTTAACACAAACTGTGGGACCACTAGAAAGTTAGCTTGACATAACTTACTCCATTTTGTAAGCTTAGCCTAACAAGCCCCATCTTGGGTAAAACCTTAGTCATAAGCAAAATCAGTAAAATCACAGTCCTAAGCAAAATAGGAGAAAGGAAGTACCCTATCCCTGGAGAAGCCACAAGCTAGAAAACCACAATGAGTAAATGTCCATTTTGCTGAAACTGTGATTATCCATTTTTGCTGAATCTGACCCTTAGAAAGCCCCTAACCACTAACCATTTTAGCTATATCTGCTAACTGCTTTTGCTGTATCTGCTACCTTCCCAAGTATAAAAGCAAAAAGGGGACTTTGTTCAGGGTCTCAGATTGTGTCCAGCATTCGGGCTGCTGAGACCCTGGTTCGAATTAGCAATAAAGACCTGTTCTGTTTTTGCATCTTGCGACTGAGCTTGGTGACTGCGACTCCGCACAGGGACTAAAGGAAATGGGACACAACAAAACCATCACATACTCATGGAGATATCTACATATACCTTTTAGCTTTTATCCAGCAGCACCTATTTTCTTAATTTTTTCTCCTTGATGTATCCTAAATTTATTGGGAATAATTCTCCCTGGGCAGCCTAGCTGATCTGGGAGAAGCTGACTTCCTTCCTTCCTTCATCAGCTCATCTTACATGTTCTAGATAGCAAGATGCTTCAAACTATTATTTCAAAAACTAACTCAATAACAACCCTAATTGCAAGTGTGATCACTAGTCATCTAAGCAGTTCATATTCAGACTGTCTCTGTTTCCTGTGATTGGTTGCAGAACGGATGGCACAGTCTGGGCCAGTGGAGTATAAGGAGAGGTTTACCACTGGCTCCAGAGGAAATTCCTTCTCCTCCTCCTAAGACAGGGCACAGAATTGTCCTCCTACAGGCAAGTGTGAATAAGGAATCCTGTGGCCCCATGCTCAGAGAACAAGCTCTTCGAGGAGTTAGACCAGAAAGTCTGGCGGGAGAACAGAAAACCGGGTCTCCATGACTTAGCCAAGCAGTGGGACCCATCGTCGTCACCTAAGCTAATGGCACCGTGGGTCCAGAGCATGAGCCCCAGGGCCTTCCCATTGTTCGGGACAGATGTAGGTAGTTCTTGTGGTTGAAAACACCCCGATATTTCACAGAAGGAACATTTCTATATTAGCACATCTCTAATTAAACAGGCAATGTACATTGACAGAGAGGCACCAAAGAAAGGGACTAAGTCTACGAAGTTGATGTAAATAGGAGACCTGGTCCCAGAGACCAGCATGCCTTTTAATGATAGACAAATCTGTTATTTCCCTTTTCTGGGCTGTGCTTCACATGCATCCTCATTTTTAACATGCATGTAGACTAGAAAAATTATTCCATGGGACTTGGTAAATATGTAAATGAATGGCAATAGCCACACAAAGTCAATTATAATTAAATGTATCATGCTTCCAGCTGGGTCTGATTCGTTATGAAGAAGTAAGTTTTCAGATGACTGTGAATTAATGCAGACCATACCCTGCTGTAAACCAGACATCAGCACAATTCTTTCAGAATGTTATTTTAAATATTAACTCAGTAGCTCCCCCCTAATTTGTAGGTGTGCCCCCTGAATTACCCAAGCCAATCAGCTTCAGCCTGTGCCCACTGCCGCTGTTTGGATCTGGAGTGGACACGTGGCACCACCTTGGACAGTGAGGTTGAAGGAGGGATTTGCCACTAGCTTCAGGGAAGTTCCTGTTTCTCTGCTGAGGAATGGCCAGGAGCAGCCCTCTCCATCCCCAGGTGGGAATGAGGAGCCCTGGAGCCCTGGGCCCAGCGAGTTCATCTTCAGGGTACCAGTCCTGTCAGGAGCTGGGCTGTGGATCAGGGACCAGAGACCCAGAAACCTGAATCCCCTGTAACTCCGCTGAGCCAGGGGACCTGTCAGCACCAAGGCCAGTGGCTCCTCGAGCCTCCAGGCAGGGAGTCCGGGGATGTCCTGACATCCTTGCTAAGTAGTTAGGGGTGGGTTTATCTCTCAGCTCCCTGGAAACACCCCACATACTCACGGGCCCTCCAAGAAGGGAATATCAGACTGTTTCTAAGGAAACGCTCCATGTGCAGTGGTAAAGAGAAGGACCCGATGGACGAGGGCTGCCAAGTTTGCTTGAACAGGAGACAGAGCTCCAGAGACCCACTTGCCTTTGAATCACAGGCAAATTTGTTATTTCTTGTCTGTGCTTGGGCTCTTCTTCAGTTTTACCCCTCAAGCAGGGAAGAAAAATTGCTCCATAGGACTAGACGAATATCTAAATGACTAGCAATGTCCACACAAAGTCAATTATAATTAAATTTATCATGCTTTCAGCTTGTTCAGATTCATTATGAGGAAATAAGTTTTCAGACAACTTGGAATTAATGCTAGAATAGTCTATCAGTCTTCAGTAAGTTCCCTTGAAGCATTATGAACATTCAGCCAGTGACTGTGATTGAAAATGCTTTCCATCCAGAAACCAGCCAGAGGAACCTCCCTACAGAAGAGGAAATGAAGTGTGTGCACAGCCCCCTCTCAAACTGAGAGCCAGCTAAGTTTCTAGAGGAATATCTTTATAATCAGACTTTACAATAGTTGATTCTAGTCTGGCCATAGTCCCAAGGGATTTATTCTGCTAGAACACATCTCCCCAAAGTCACCAGTGGAATCTACATCTATGTCAGGGGCATCATGTTTTTGTGGACCTGTTTGAAGCAAACGACTGGTGCATCCAGTGAAATGTTCTCTCTTTGACCTGAGCAAGAGACTTCAAGAGATGGGCCAGTTGACAGTCCTGCTCTTCCTGGAAGCAGTGATGGTGTGCAGACAAACCCTTCCTATGCATGGCATGACCTCTGGTCTGCTCGCCGATGCCCAGCCCACCTTGACACCTATCCAGTTACCAACCCCCATCCTCCAGCTTTTTCTCTGAGCAACTGAGAGGGTTCCAGTAAATTCCATTTTTGACTAAGATAGCCAGAATCATTGTCCCCTGCTAGTAACTAGAACTGCACCCACTCAGTATTCCTACCTTCCTCACTCTCAGAGAATCCTCACCACATTGGTCACACCCCAGCACCTTCCTCTGTACTGTAAAGGGAGAGAAGCAGGGGAAAAGATTGGGCTGCTGTCCGACAAGAACCGCTGCTGGATAAAGTAACTGCTGGGAATGCCACCATTTCCACCATGTATCTGCTACTGTGACAGCCCACTGGGAATTTTCAGCAGCGCCCAGAAAGACAGTGAAAGGATTCAAACCCCATGACTTCTGGAGCCAGCCAAATCCAAGTCCAAATGTCAAGCATTGCCTTAAGAGTTTCATCATTTTGGCAAGTTCCTGAACCTCTCTGACTCATTTCTTTAAGATGCACATAATACCACTGAACTTGCACTTTGCTGAAAGGATGAGAGATGTTGAAGGTCATAGCTGGCACTTAAGAGCCCCATAAATGGTAGCCATTAGTGGTAGTATTACTATCGCCAGCTCACTTTTCCACAGGACCGCAGGGCGACAGATGCCCAGTTTGGAGCTGGCCGAGTCTGCTTTGACATCTGGACCTGCCAACTTCCAGCAGTGTGAAAATTCCAGCGTACATGGAATTCCAAAAGTTGGCCACTACCAATCGACAAGCCCTAAACCCAGATCTGAGCCTCAGCCTCCTTTTCTGCAAAAGGGGAACAAAATGATCCCCATCAAGATTCGTGAAAGTCAAATTAGGTAGTGTTTAAATACCCAGACTGTAACGGCTTATAGTAGGTGCACAAGTGCAATTAGTTTTTGCTATTTTCTCTCCTTTTTCTTCTCTTTTTTTCTCCTCACATTCCTTCGAAAGATAATGCCTGCTCAGCTTTAGCCTCTGGGCCTCAATCTCAGCTTCTCCCCTCATGAATCCCCCACTCTGTCCACACCTCTCTAGTACCACCTTCCAGTTACTGTGTCGTACTGTCCCCACTGGATCTGTGCCCTTGGCCTCACTGGACCCTAGTGACCCAGTTTGCAGCCTGCTTCCAGCGCCAGCTTCTCCCGCCTGCTGTGCCATCGCTGGGGTCCCCCCTTCAGAGCTGAGCCCTGCATCCCACTCTTCCACGCAGGCTGTCCCAGCCCCCACTGCATGCAGTGCACTCTCCGCAGTGGCCCCCCTCTCTACGTGGTGGTTATTTCTTACCTCATCTCTTCCCCAATAGATGGACTAATTAATTCATTTCCCCTCTCTTTACTCTGACAATTGAACAGGACAATCTTTATGAAACATGGTACAACTAAAGAAAACAAACCGTTTTGAATTTAGAAGTACACATTTTTGAGTTGAAAATTAAAATCCTCAAAGTTATTAATATTTATTTATACCTTTGGTTATTTTTGTTAAAATGTAAATTATTTTATAAATGAACCAGAAAGACTGGACTTTTTGGCTTCTTATGGCTGTTGGCGCCTTTCTTCACCTCGTTGTGCCAAGAGCAGCTGTCGGCCTTGCGGCTCTGCCGCTAACCAGCCACGTGGCCCCGGCAAAGGGGAGAATCCGCTCCCCTCTCTCTGGGCACCATGTGGGATGTAGGGTCAAAGTGGAGATGACCGTATTACCTTTCCAATTTCAAAGCCTGTGCTTGGGGCTGAGACTCTTGTATTTATTCACTTAGGTGGGAACACTGGGCAAAGGGTTCCTCTCTAGTCCTATTAGGGGCTGTCTAGCTCTTCTCTTAAGCCTCTCCGGCCACCAGGCTTGGCTGAGCCAGCTGACTAGCAGCCAGCACCCACGGCTCATGACAGCTTGACAGGTGTCCCATCGGAAGGGAAGGTTTGATGAAATGGCCTCTCAAGACAAGTCGGTCTGTAGGGACATCACCCTGCTTCGAAGGCTTCGCAATATGGAGAACTGCCGCCAGAATGATGTGGGTGCTGACAGAAGGCAGAGTCCGAGGCAAAGCGCTTTACCACTCCCAGCAAAAGCTGCAGCAGGATTATCGCCAGCACCCTGCTGGCTCCCTGATGCCCAAATCCCACTGGACGGTGCTGAAGTCCAGGCTCCGGGGCACAACCACAGGGCCCTGAGCTCAGGGCATTGTCGCTTCTGTGCTGGGCAGCAAGCAGGCCTGTCCTGGGGCTCCACCCAAGCAGAGGGAGGTTGGGTGCAGTGAGGCCTGGACCGTACATTATTTGCTGTATTTTCTCACTTTTCAGACTGTAAGAGTAAAAAACAGGTCATTAGGGCTGGTGTCCTTATAAGAAGAGATCAGGACACACACAGAGGTTACACCGTGCGAGAACACAGGGAGAAGATGGCCGCCTACAGGCCAAGGAGAGAGAGGCCTCAGGAGAGACCAGCGCTCTGATCCTGGATTACCAGCCTCTGGAATCATGAGAAAACAACTTGAGTTATTCAGGCTGCGCAGCTGGTTGTCCTTTGTCACATGGGCTCCAGGAGGCCAGTGCAGTTTCCTGGTCCTGGTGTCCTTCGGGTTTGCTCAAAAACCTCCTTTTCAGGGTTCCATTCCTGGCAAGTCTCCAACCTCTGTGCTTCTGAGTTTTCACACCAGCTTCCCTGATTTAGGTTTGCATCAAATTTACTCTGACCTGCAGACATTCCTCGGGGCCAGCCACAGGGTAGAGAGGGCTGTCCCACCATCATCAACTTAGGTGGCACCTGTGACTCATCTATTCACAAGCTGAACTTTGTCCACATGATTCACATGAATTGATCCCGTAACCTCCACACTATCTCAGGTGGTAGGAACCCTGACTGCATCCCCTTTCCAGATGTGGACACTGAGGGTCATGGAGGTTAAACAGCTGGCCTATGGTGCTGCCGTGAGTAAGAGGCCGAGTTGCGCCTCACACCTGCTCTCGCAGACTCTAGTTCTCCGGCTCTAACAACACAGCAGCAACTTTACGCAGCCCAGCATCTCACAGCCATGGTAGGCACTGCTGTGTGGAACAACCAACCCACCCCAGCCAAGGCCATTTCCTGACACCGTGAGAGTCGGTTGTGCACCAAGTCACCAAAATGTTCATGGTAGATCAGAAACAGGATAAGTTAGAGCAGTGTAAGCATTTTTCAGATGGTGGAATTAGCCTAATTGCTTTTTGTTATTTATTTTAACTGATATAATAATTGGAATGAGAGGCCTTTGTGTTGAACCCTGTGGTGGTCCTTGTGTTATTCCATGCACCAGGATGTCAAATAAACAGGACTAAACACAGGACTAAACTGGAAGGGAACTATAACTGTGTCTGAACGTCTAGACTGCATGAACACATATAGGCTAATAGTCCCATCATACAGTAAATAACCGTGGTTCCTGGTATGTGCTCTCATTCGTGCTCAGTGCTT
Organism: Manis pentadactyla; assembly: GCF_030020395.1. NCBI lineage: Eukaryota > Metazoa > Chordata > Mammalia > Pholidota > Manidae > Manis > Manis pentadactyla. Next base: position 135,927,595 of record NC_080020.1, read on the forward strand.
CTCCCCACAGTGGCTCAGGGCCTGAGATCCTTGCAGCTTGTGGCATACATTCCCAAAGGGTCCCCTGCACCTGCCCCCAGCCAGCGGATAGCAAAAGGGCAGAGGAAGCACATGGCTTTGGGAGGCCCGGCGTTTGGCCCTTCCATCCACACTGATGCCCTCACGGGGCCATTTCACATGGCTGGCAAAGGGGGCTGGGAGATACGTCATCTGGCGCCTGGCTGCAGTCCCATTTCCATACAAAAAGATGAATTTTGTTGGATGCCCAGCATGGTCTGCCATAGCCTAAGGTAGAAGAAAATGATTAAAATAAAAGGCCAAATGGGACTGTCAATCAATCCCACAGTAGTGTAGAACTATGGACCCAATCACAGGTAGGGACAAACTGGGCAGGCCTCTATCACTGAGCTGGTAAGACAGAGCTTAAAAGGAGCAGAGGACCACGCTCCCTGCAGGCAAGCTCACAATCTAAAGAAGAAAAGGAAGGAGCTTAACCAACAGCCATATCCTTCTTTAATCACCTATTTGTTAACATGACCAATCCTAGGGCAGAGAGAGGGAAAGGGACAGAGGTGGGAGTTACACTTATCAGGCTCTCCCGATGGAAGGAAACATGGGGAGTGGGAAAGAAGTGTTCCACCCCACAGTCATCCTGCCAGGACAAACCCAGTGACCCTCCTTCCAAAAGAACCAGTCTCTCTTTCCTCTGATTTCCTTACAGTGTGAACTCTCTCACAGAACTTGCCCTCTTTTCCATAGAGATCACTATCCCTGAATAGACTGCAGGCTCCTGAGGAAAGTGTCCTTGTATCTTAGCATTCATATCACACTCCATAGCTAACATTTGCCCTCATGTTACAGTAAGAGCTTAAGGCTGAACAAACATGACTGAAATTTATAACATACAGTAAGCAAAACAGATTACTGTGTATTTATGACATCCTTTTCCTGTGGCACAATGACTTTATACTCACAGTATCAAATGCAGCCTACAGAGAACGTCCTGGTTTAAATTCTACTCCTGCAGAATGCTATGAAACCAGGTTGGAACCTAATAAGACATGGTAATTGCTTGACTAAATCCACAGCTTTAGCATTTTAGTTCCTTCCCAAATTTCTAAAACAGTGAACTAACTACTCAACAGTTAGCAAAATAAATAGCATGAATTGGTAGCAATTTTTAAAAATGAATTTGAGTATTTTCTGTTCTTGAATATTTCATTTTACCCAGTGCCTAAAACAATGGATTATTAATATGACAGGCAAGTTTCCATGGGAAGACAAAGCTAACTAAAGGCTTTTAATAACAGAAGTAGGTTATAGATTTGGCATTTGTAAATTCCAACTTGAGGAATGCCATTTCATTTTTGTTGGGCTGAGATTTTGAGTTAAAGGATTAAAAGTAAGATTTTCTCTTCCAATTAGGCAGGTCAGCTGGTGGGATTGTGAATTACCAGACATCTTTTCAGAGTAAAGGAATATAAGATGTAAACTAATTGAAATTCATGGATTTGTCATTCCCCATTGAAACATAATTTTGGAAAGGAAATAAAAACACTATTATCGATGGTAACACCACTTTGTTTTAGTGACTATACTGTAACTACCACCTCAATGAGCAGGAAAGACTCCTCTCATTGGGGCTCCTTAACTCAGCATGCATGTCTCTAGAACTGTACCCACCACACTGACTCTCTCCGTTGACTGTCTGCCTCCCACACTGGGCAGGAAGACCCTCAAAGGCAGAGCGGCCTCATCCAGTCAGCAGGGAGCCCAGGCAGTGAAGGCTGGTTCATGACTGACATTCCTTGAGCTAAGTGAAGACTTCTTACGTCTTTGGGCTCTTAGCCCACCGCTCCAAGCCCTTCACAACCTGGCCCCAGATCCCATGCCAGTCTCAGCTCCCAGCACTGGGGAACACCTAGGATTGCAGAAAATCCCCTGCATTCCATCTGCAAGAGTGTTATCCCTTTCCACGTCCCTGTTCCCTCTGGTCAAGGGGAGCTGCCCCGCTTCCTTCAGGGAGCCTCACGGCCAGTGCTGGGGTTCCCTTCGCCTACCCATGATCACCCTGTGGCTCCTGCTACAGCATCACCATTGTACGGGCTTCATGGTTACACAGGGCCAGGCCTTTTCATTAACATTTAACTGCACACCACTTAAAGGCAGAGGGCATATGTCTCTGGCAGAACCAGCTCAGTGCTTGACCACTTAGGTGACATTCTAAAACCATTCATTGAACTGAGAGAACTCCCTCAATGAAGTAGTATATGTACTGACAATAGAGAAATAAGAATGGTCTTCCTAACATCAGTGTCCTCTGTACTTAGAAGCACCACACCAAAAATACTTTAGTCATCACCACAGACTGTTTTCTTTAATTGATATGGTGAAAATTATTTGAATGATCATCTCACTCTCTGAGTGCAAGTTCAAAATAATGCTAGAAGACATCAGTGACAAATTAATTTGAAATAATAGATTATTATTAAAGGGCAGTGCCCAAATTCCAGGAATCTAATTTAAGCATGTTCAATAACTATAATTTTAATAATTTTAATTGTTGGTTATTGAAGTTGAAGAAAGAAGAATTTTCTTGAAAATCCTATAATGTGTCCAAAATAAAATCAGCCCTTGAAGATGTCACTTAATCAAATTTACAAATGAGAATGTGATGAAGCAAGTATTGAGTGGCCTTGATGATGAGGTGTTAACCTCTCCTAAAAGTAATGAAATTCCACTGGAAACCCTCCAAAGTTCAGTTACATTTATGTAAACTTCCAGAAAGCACCCTTTAACCTGTACTATCTTTAAAATGGGCCTTAATGATTTAGGCAGTCCTCCAGAAGGTGAAAGTTGTACTGGTAAGGTCCAAAACAAGAAAACTACAAAGTGAAAGGCCTTTGTTATGAGCTGAATTGCATTTGTGCAAAATTCACATGTGGAATTCCTAACCCTCAATGTTAGATGGGCTATTTAAAGAGATAATTCAGGTTAAAGGGATCATAAGTGTGGGTCCCTAATAAAATGTGGCTGGTGTGCTTTAAGAGGAAGAAATACCAGAGATGCCTCTCCCTCTCTCTTTCCACATGTTAAATCAGAGATTTCTGAGACCAATTCCAATGTGGGAGGCAGAGGTCCCCCATACAACACAAGCAATTCTTGAACACTAGCAGCATGCCCAAGAACTCAACTCAATTCTGACACTATCTACATGGAGATAGCACCAGATTCCACAGTCTTCCCATAAGACTGCCCCTGAGCCCCCGACTTCAGACAGCATTCTCAGCTCCAGGCTGTTACCTGTGCTTCTGACCCACCAGCTGCAGATTAGAGGTTCCCACAGCTGTCTCCTTGGGTTGATTAATTTGCTAGAGCAGCTCACAGAACTCAGGGAAACAGGTTTACCAGTCTAGTAAGGGGTATGATAAAGGATACGAATCAACAGCCAGATGAAGAGACGCCTAGTGTGGGGGATGGGAAAGCACATGGAGCTTCCATGCCGTCTCCAGATGCCCCACTCTGCCTTAACTCCGAGTGTTCACCCACCCAGAAACCTCTGAACCCATCCCTTTGGGTTTTTCTGGAGGCTTCATTACATAGACAAGATTGATCAAATCATTGGCCATTGGTGATCGATTCAACCTCCAGCTCCTTCCAGTCCCAGGAGGGCAGGGGGTGGAAATGAAAGTTCCAATCCACCAATCACATGGTGGCTCCATTGGCAGCCAGTCCCCCCATCCTGAGGTGCTTTCCCAGTCACCTTTACTACTCTCCACACTTCGGAAATCCCACAGGTTTGGGGAGCTGTGAGCCAGAGATGGGGATGAAGACCGAATATTTATTTCTTGTAATAAATCACAGTATCACAGGCACCCTCTGTAAAGTCAAAGAAAGAGGCCTTACCAGGAGCCAACCCTACAGGCAGCTGATCTTGGACTTCTGGCCTCCAGAACTCTAACAAAACCAATTTCTGTGGCCTGACCCCACCAGTCTGTGGTGTTTTGCTATGGCAGCCCAAGCAGACCAATATAGCCTGTTTGCCTTAATTCAAGCATGTTTCACATCTCATCAAGATTGATGATCATCTCTGTGGGAAAAAAATATGAATTATCGGCACTCAACTGGAATTAGTAGGCATTGCCAAAGGATCTAGGGAGCATTGCACATAGGGATATTCATGTGATGAAAATTCCTTGCTAGGCTGTCAGTGCATTTTGCTCTATTGGAGGATTTGGGGCACAAATGGTTACTCTCTGAGGGGTAATATCATGCTCAGTGGGAAAGGTGGAACTTTCTAGCAAGTCACAGATACCTGGCTTCAAATCCCAACACTTATATTTATTAGCTGTGTGACCAGAAGCAATATCCATCATTTCTCTGACATCAGTTTTTCTCAATTCTACAAGGAGAGAATTCTACCTCTCTTTATTGCTCGGAGAAATGTGATGCTGTATTCAAAGTTTCTGGCAGAGAATCGATACTGGCTTTTGGTTGTCTTTGGCATTTCACAGACTTCCAGGACACCAGAATTTTCAGAAGCTGCTTGGAAAGTAAATATTGCCATGGGGATTCTCACTTATTTCTTGTTCTACAGAACAAGAATTTTGTTCCTGCCTTCAAAGAACTCTCCATTCAAATTTAGTCAGATACTAAACACAAAAGAAAACTAATAAATGTATTATTTAAACTGTGGTAAGTCCTATAAATGAAAAGAATAGGCAGTCATGGTCAAGAATATCTGTGGGGGATGGGGGTAGGGACTGATTCAGCCTGAGGGTCAAAACCATCATCTCACTGCAGGAAGAGGAGGAATCTTTTTGAATAAGAACTTTCAACTAAAAACTTTTGAAAATTACTGGTAAGTCTAATTTGAAATGTTTTGCTAATTCTTCCTTCTTCTCACAGAAAAAGTCATGTAATTCCACCAATTTCCCAGCAAGACATGAAGGCAATCCATTGCTTGGGTGAGGAGAGAAAACTGGTTCTGTATTACTCATTAAACAGTCAATTTACCAGCCATTGTATTTCTGTCATATTAATCGCATCTAACTGGATTTTGTGATTATACTTCAACCTCAAAATCATTTGTGATTTGCCTTTGAAGCCTTTCAAAGTTTTCCTACAAGGGCCTTTCACATAAATATTTCTATTTTCTTCCTCCAATTTAAGTTGCCATAATTATTTTAATTATATTTCTACTTTCATTTTATAGCCTATTTCCTTTTTCTTTCACTTGCCTTTAGTTTACAAAAAATGGCAGGTTTTTATAACTTTAACTTCAGCACAATAAAAATAGCATTTTGGCCATTTTTCTAAAGACAGCAGTTATGAGAGAAACTTTACACTGTAGATATATCAATAAAACCAGATAATTTTCCAGTAAGATGCCAGCCAACAGAATTTGGAGTGACAGTACTTGGAGGTTTCAGTCATCACCACATTCCAACTTGTTGTTTCCTCTTTATTATTAATACCTCCTAAAATATTTCTCCTTTAGTTTCATCTGCTCTTGTAATAATACTCTGTTCTCAGGGGCTGGCAGAGAGGGAGGATGCCCTGCTCTCCCCCAAGGAGCCCATACGCCATCTGTAATTCCTCACCCTCTAAGTGATTTTCCTGCAGCAAATGTGTCCATCAGTTCCTTGCTTTTCAGTTTATGAAGTGATGGATTCATTTTGTCATGCATCTTTCATTCACTTCCATGCATATGAAATTAGTTTACACCATTACAGTGATAGAGTAGTGCCACTATCTTTTGCTAGTATTAAAGACCCTATTTATACCAAGTCCACATGAAATAGACCGATAATGACGACACCAGTAATGCCTTATGTTTTCATTCAGTCTCTTCTCTAGAACTTGAGATATGGCTGAAGTAATAAGTAATCAGGAGTCAACCTGTTCCAGGGAGATGAGTGATCTTCTACCATCCAGTAATCTAATGAAGCTCCTGGGGTTCAGAGGGAGAACCTTCCGACTTCCCACAAGCTTCAGCATGAGTTTGCTGGGACGCCAAGACCTTCCTATGCATTCCCCTCCAGGGAGGGAAGACAGACAGGGGAATGGTTAGTCTTTGCTTCTCTCACGTTTCCAGGCTGGTCAGCACCAGCTCTAACTTCAGCCATTCTGCTTACGGTCCATGATGTCAGAATAGTTTATCTTCTTTCTGGGCCCCTAAAATTCATGTAACTTTGGGAAAATGGGCTTTTTAAGTAGCCTTAGTTCTGTAGATAACATATAATTATCCAGGGAATACATCTGATTGTGTTTTCTCATATAGATATCTCCATCCTCTATGCTGAATCACACAATCCTGAGAAAAATCAGCTATGAATCATCTTCCTATAACTCTTCAAAGTTTATATAAGACTTATATCAGTCTCTCTTTTTGGTTCTGATCCACACATCATATATGGGGAAGAAAGAGCAGTTATTGGCTCCATTGCAGAGGTGAGGAAAATAAGAAAAAAAATGGTGATTCCACCAAGGTTCCAAGCTCACATACGGCTAGCCCCAACCAGGCTGCCCAAAAGCTCACACTCGGCCAGTCCCAGCCAGGCTGCCCACTCCCCCTGCTGATCTCCTCCCGTGACAGCACCACTGCCTAGCTGCCCCTACTGACTGCAGGCCCACCATCTTTCCATGGCAGAAACTACCACAGGTTCCAGGGATCAAGGGATAAAAGATGCATGAATATCATGTGTGTATTAAATGCTCTTGGTCCCTCTCTCTATTATTTGACTTCATAAGGACCTGCCTGCATTTTTTAAAAAGCTACCAGTGTCATTTCTTCTTTGTGGTAATTGCATGTAGCATGTGGCAGAGCAGCTATCCCACTCAGACCCAGAATGGGCAGGAGGAAATTAACAGAACCATCTTTTCCTGTATGTGTCTTCAAATCAAAGGCTTTGTTTATCATTTTTCTCTGCGTTTAGTTTAAATTAATTGTTCTGTGCTTACCCTTGGGATGCTTTCCTTCATAAGAAGTTTGTGTAGGATTCATTGTGTACTTCAGTCTGTGTTTTACTATCTCTCATCAGTTTGCCGAAGTGTTAGGCCTTAATGACTCCAATATTGCTTATCCTCTTTTCTCCTCTCCTATTTTGGGGCTCTCCTTCAATATCTGGTAAACCTTCACCATGCCCCATATATCTCCTAGGTTTGTGCCTGTTTTTTGTAGGAGGAGAAGACTTCTCCACAGAAACAAAGGAGGCCAGGAGATCTCAGAGTGCAATATTCAAAGTGCTGAAAGAAAATAAATGTCACTTCATATTTATATACCCATTAAATTATAATTTATAAATAAAGGCAAAATGAGACATTTTCAGACAAATAAAACCAGCTAGAATTTGTAACCAGAAGATACCCCTTCCAAAAAATGATCCCAGAAGAAAGAATAAAGACAACAGGAGTAATAAGAACCAAGAAAAATGATAAATATATGGGTAAATCCAAGGAAATATAGATTTTGTAAAAATAGTAATAATATTCTTTTGGCTTTGAAATACCTAGAGAATAAAAATACTGGACTACAAAGCACAAAATATGGGATAAATTACCCACAATGTGGGAAAGGACAGTCTTTTGAAAAAATCATAATGGGTCAAGTGGATATTCACAAGGGGAAAATATATTGGCTTCCACTTCATACCATAGACAAAAATCAATTCCAAGTAGATTCTAGATCTAAATGATGAAAGAACAATATTCTTCTATGGAGTGATATGTGAGGATATCTTTTGACCTTGGGAATAAGCTAAACTTTCCTAAACAAAACCCAATAACCATTCACTATAAAGGAATGTCCTGATAAATGAGATTACATTAAAATTATGAACTTCTGTGAAATATTAGAAAATGAAAAGTCAGAGTGGAAAATGTGTTTTCAATCCATTTCAATATACCCAAACAAAAATTTTGCATCTAGAATACTTTCAAGGTCTGACAAATTAATAAGTGAAAGACAGATGCTTCTCACTGAAAGACTTGGTTATACACATGAGTTCATGTAAGTTTCCTTGGCACCTGAACCAAATAATCATAAATCGACAATTATGATTATTTCTAGTAAAATAAAGAGTCAAAGATACATGGCAGTTACAATCCTTCTGACTGGAATATAAGCAGTCATATTTTTACAAAATGGTTCAGCAATGCAGCTTAGTTTTACTACTTTGAACTATCATTTCACTCACTGTTTTTTACATTGAATTACACAGATCAAACACGACTTTCCCAGTCATTTCTATTCCCAAGCAAAAGTGGGGGAGGGTGTTTGAAATGTATTATTATTCGTTTTTCCCTTTATTCAATTTTGTGTCTATGACATATTTATGAAGCCTCTAGGCTTTCTATCAAACTCCACCATATTCTTAAAGAAATGGGAAATGGGAAAAGCAATAACCAGTAGACATATAAGCTACATCATATTGCAAGGGGAGTTTCTTTATATTTTCATTCATAATCGTTATGTAAGTTTGGGAATAAAAAAGATAGTGTGTTTTTACAGCAAACACAGAAATATTCAGGAGAAAAACTGTTCTTCATTAAAATCAACCAGAATGGAGGGATGTTTCATTCCCTTATAATTCATTAAAGTCCGTAAGCTATAACCAACTCATTTTCCCATCCTCTGATTCTTTCAAATATTTCCCCTTCTCCTAAAAGCTCCATGTATTTTTCAAAAAAGCTCTCGTTTCCAACTCTTTCTGAGCTTAACCACTGATCTATCTCACATTCACATCACCAATCTATATCCACACCTGCATTTTCACTCTTTGCTTTCCCCCCACCCACACCCACTTACCCAGGGCAGGTGCCCTATGGTTTCTTCCTCTAAGACCCTCCCAGATGCTCTGGGACTCAGCTACACCACTTCTCAATGCCTAGACACCCTAAGCTGTAAGTTATCTTCTTTCTGGTATATATTCAACCTGACATTCTCTGTTTACTCATCAACATTAAAAACTGCTCAAGAATCTGCTATCCAACATCTTACTACACTGATAGACAGTGACTGTAATGGGGTATGTGGTGGGGACTTGAGAATGGGGGGAATCTAATAACCACAATGTTGCTCATGTAATTGTATATTAATGATAAGGAAGGAAGGAAGGAAGGAAGGAAGGAAGGAAGGAAGGAAGGAAGGAAGGAAGGAAGGAAGGAAGGAAGGAAGGAAGGAAGGAAGGAAGGAAGGAAGGAAGGAAGGAAGGAAGGAAGGAAGGAAGGAAGGAAGGAAGGAAGGAAGGAAGGAAGGAAGGAAGGAAGGAAGGAAGGAAGGAAGGAAGGAAGGAAGGAAGGAAGGAAGGAAGGAAGGAAGGAAGGAAGGAAGGAAGGAAGGAAGGAAGGAAGGAAGGAAGGAAGGAAGGAAGGAAGGAAGGAAGGAAGGAAGGAAGGAAGGAAGGAAGGAAGGAAGGAAGGAAGGAAGGAAGGAAGGAAGGAAGGAAGGAAGGAAGGAAGGAAGGAAGGAAGGAAGGAAGGAAGGAAGGAAGGAAGGAAGGAAGGAAGGAAGGAAGGAAGGAAGGAAGGAAGGAAGGAAGGAAGGAAGGAAGGAAGGAAGGAAGGAAGGAAGGAAGGAAGGAAGGAAGGAAGGAAGGAAGGAAGGAAGGAAGGAAGGAAGGAAGGAAGGAAGGAAGGAAGGAAGGAAGGAAGGAAGGAAGGAAGGAAGGAAGGAAGGAAGGAAGGAAGGAAGGAAGGAAGGAAGGAAGGAAGGAAGGAAGGAAGGAAGGAAGGAAGGAAGGAAGGAAGGAAGGAAGGAAGGAAGGAAGGAAGGAAGGAAGGAAGGAAGGAAGGAAGGAAGGAAGGAAGGAAGGAAGGAAGGAAGGAAGGAAGGAAGGAAGGAAGGAAGGAAGGAAGGAAGGAAGGAAGGAAGGAAGGAAGGAAGGAAGGAAGGAAGGAAGGAAGGAAGGAAGGAAGGAATTGGCTATCCAAATTACAAAGCCCTTGACCCATATATCCCTCCTGTTAGTCACCTGGCTCTGGCTTCCACCATAATTTCCTGCAAATTCTGCTACTTTTGGTCTCTCCATTTCCTCACCACAACCTCCAGCTCACTCCCTAACTCACCCATCTCTCTTTTTTCAACCAAATGCACAGTTGAAACTCTGCATGTATGGTTCCCAGCGATTTCCCTGTAGCTAACCCAGTGAATGTCTGTTTATCTTGCCCTTGAAGCTGACTGTGCTCATTCATTCATTGTATCATGTTCTACATGATGCCATATTCTACCCTGGTTTTGATGCCAGAAACTGTCCAAGACATGGCTCTGAGCTGAGTCCCAGTAGCCTTCCTGGGTTGCCACCCACTCCTTATGGAATTTGCTGTTTATACGGAGACAATGATGTGATTTAAATGCCGAGCACAACTCGGAAGCTGTCAAAGCTGTTGCCAACTACTCCCAAAATGTGTTAGCTTATATTTCTACTGAAAGGAAGCTAGTTTCTACACACTTTTGACATTATCAGGACTTCACCATTTCCTCTCTTGATCGACATGGTGAGAGATTTTCAAATCCCAGTGGTACTTGACTTTTGCCTACATGTGTACTTTCCCTTTGTACTTTCTGAATTCATATTTCATCATTTGCCCATTTTTCTATTATGTTGTTATCTCTGTGTTGGCTTTTAAAGTTTTTCAAATTGATACAGTCTGCGAAAAGTTTTGCTAACCAAAGGAACATACCTACATTATACATTATGCTTAGTGTTGCTATTTAGTTATCTGAAATATAATAAAATAAAAATGACTAAAGATACAACAGAAAAATACAATATTGCCATTAATGAAATATCAGTGTCACCACAGACCAGCTCTTGGGCTGGGTAGAGAGTAATAGGACCACAAATTATGGTCTTACTCAGACTGAAGAAAAACCTTGAGTATTTTACTAGCTCATTCTAGAACAGATACTATATTCTTCTCAGTAAAGCTCAGAGTTACTGATTTTAGTCAGTTTTCAAAGGGAAGAGATTGTGGTCTTTGTGAGTGACCTGTGAGGGGCTGCCAATCTCTCTAACTTGGATGGACTGTCACTTTGATGTGTGTCCCTCTGCTCCTCCTCCAGGGGACAAATATTGGATGAGGGGACAGGGCACAGAAATGAGCAGTCTGGCTGTCCCATCAGTCCCCCATGTCCAAGACAATCAAACATTTACTCTCTTCACAATTATACAATCTAACTGTAAGAAACAATGGTCTGCAGAAACCAGAACTGAACAAGAGATTGTTTTCAGCTCTTACCAGCAGACTCATACTCGGCTGGGTTTGGGGCCGCCCCCACCCAGTGCTCCCCACTCCCTGCCTGGAAGGCAGGGCTGACCCTCCAGCTCCCTCCCAGCCAGAGTTTCAGGGTCACCTGAGAAGTCCACCCTCACCCTGACTTTGGCCTATCCTTCTCTACATTGACAGTTATTACATGAAGAAAGTTCCCTTTCCAACTTTTAGAGATAACAATTCCATGAGTCCACTCTTTATAGATGAGGTTCAAGCATCTTAGCTTAACCTTTTTGAAAGGTAACCCCTTCCTTTTTGAAATATAATTGACATATAATATTGTTTAAGATTAGGGTGTGTATCAACTAACACCTTGGTCACATCACGTAATCATTGCTCTTGTGTTGTGGGAACCATTACGACCGAGTCTTTTAGCCTTTGAAGTTTATAACACAGTACCGAAGATCATAGCCACGACAATCTGTGCCAGCTCTCCAAGGCTTATTTATTGACTAGTTGCATATTGGAACCCTTAAATGACATCTCCTCAAGTCCCTCACCCCCAGCCTCTGGTAACCACCATTCTACTTTGTGTTTTTATGATTTGGCTGTTTTAGATCCACATATGAGTATAAAATCATACAGTGTTTGTCTTTCCCTGTCTGGCTTTTCTCATGTAGTATGATGACCTGAAGGTTCATGTGTGTTAACACAAATGGCAGGGTTTCCTTCCTTCTCATGGCTGAATAATATTCCATCATGTATATATAACAATCTTCATCATCCATCCATTTGTGGACATTTAGGTGGTTTCTGTGTCTTGGCTGTTGTGATTAATGTTGCAATAAACCTGGGGGTGCAGCTATGTCTTCAATCTCCTCTTTCTATTTCCTTTGGATATGTACTCACAAGGGGCATTGCTGGATCATGAGTAGTTCAATTTTTAATTTTTGGAGGATCCTCCCTACTGTTTTCCACAGTAGCTGCACTAATTTACGTTCCCACCAACAGTGCACAAGGGCTCCTTTTTCTCCACATCCTTGTCAACACTTGTTATTTCTTGTCTTTCTGATAAAAGCCATTCTAACAGGTGTGAGGTGATATCTTGTTAAGGTTTTAACTTGCATTTCCTTGTGATTAGCGATGATGAGCATCTTCTTACAGAGCTGTTGGCCATTTGGACACCTCTGTTGGAAAAACGTCTATTTAGTTCCTCTGCCCATGTTTTTATCACATGTTCTGCACCATCCCCCACATTGTCTCAGTGTCCTGGCTCATCGCTGTGAAGCACTTCCCTCAGGCTGTAAACCCCCACCTGTCCTTCAGCCCACATCTCAGATGCTGCCTACTCTGCAGCTTGACTGTCCTGAGGACCTGGCACTCTCAGCAAGGGTGTGACAAGCAGGGCAGCATGCTGGAGCTTCAGGCAATGGCTGCATTTTGGCCCCACCCAGACCCCTGGGTTAGAATTTTAACAATGTCCTGAGGCCAGTCAATGCTCCTTAAAGTCTGACAGCACTGCTTCTGGCCCTCCCCAACTGGAGAATTCCACTCACAACCACATAAAATGTGTCTTAGCACATTCTATCATTTAGTTCTCAAAAGGCTTTCTGTCTCCTGCGTCCCTGGGCCCCTAGCCCGTATCTGTCATTGGGACAGCTGATGGGACTGGAAGCTGCCTCCCTCACATGAGCTCTGACTTATGTGGGCCCAGACCAGCTAACTCTTAACCCAGATTCTGTCACCTCCCTCCTGGCCCACAAGGAAGACTCACCTTCCCTGCAGCTGTCTGCTTCTGGATCCAGGCTCGGCCACCCATCACCCTTTCCTAACTGTGACGCCCCGGCTCACCTCTTAAGGCAATAAACAAATCCAGATCTCATCTCCAACTCTCCGAGCAGGGGTCCCTCTCCGGGTGAGGAAGAGCTCTCTGCGGGACTGCCTGCACCCCCTGGGCTCTGTCCCACCAGCCAGAAGTGGCCGCGCTGGCAAGGAGCAATCACATGAACACAATCTCCCCCCAGACTTCACTTCCTCTACTAGAAATCAAAAAAAAATTTTTAATACCATTTTGAGCAACCAGGAAATCTAACTTTGTATTTGACAAGTGGGATCATGTGGTTTTTGTCTTGTGCCTGGCTTACTTCGCTTAGCATTATGCCCTCACCACTCACCCAGGCTGTCTTGTCTGAATTTCCTTCCTTTCTGAGGCTGAATATTATTCCACTGTATGACTCTTCTGCATTTTGTTTTTCCATTCATCTGACGGACACTTGGGTTGCTTCCACCTTTTGGTTGTTATGCATAATGTTGCCACAGGTGCACAAGTATCTCTTGAGACCTTGCTTTCAATTCTTTTGGGTATATGCTCAGAAGGGGCACTGCTGGATCACACGGTAATTCTATTTCTAGTTTCTTGAGGACCTACCATACTGTTTTCCACAGAGACTGTGCCATTTTACATTCCCACCAACATCACAGAAAGGCACCAGTTTCTCTACATCTTCATCAATACCTGCTATTCTGTTTTTTAGGTAGTAGCCACTTTAACGGGTGTAGGGTGGTATCTCACTGTGGTTTTAATGTGCATTTCGCTGATGACTAGTGATGCTGAGCATCTCTTCATGTGCTTGCTGGCCATCTGTAGAATCTCTTTAGAAAGAAGTCTATTCAAGACCTTTGCCCATTCTGTAATTGGGTTGTTTCTTTTGTTACTGTGGAGTTGTGGTCTGGATGCCAGTCCCTTATCAGATAAATGATTTGCAAATATTTCCTCCCACTCTGTAGTTTGCCTTTTCACTCTGTTGATTGTGTCCTTTGATACACAAAAGTGTTTATTTAAATTTTAATGTAATCCAGTTTATCTATTTTTACTTTTGTTATCTATGCTTTTGGTGTCCAAATCAAGAAATCCTTGTGAAATCCAATGTTATGAAGTCTTCCCTGCTTTCTTCTAAGAGCTTTATAAATTTAGGTCTACATGTAAGTATTTGAGTTAATTTTTGTATATAGAATAAGATAAAGGTCCAACTTCATTCTTTTACATGCAGATATCCAGTTTTCCCAGCACCTTTTGTTGGAAAAACTGTCCTTCAGCCATTGAATGGTCTTAGCACCCTTGTAATCAAAAAGTATTTGACCATATGTGTGAGGGTTTATTTCTGGGCTCTCTATTCTATTCCATGGGTCCAGATATCTGTCTTTTTGTCAGCTTTATCCATTTTGATTACTGTGACTTTGTAATTAGTTTTGAAATTGTTTTCTCAGTTTCCTTTGTGGATTGTTCATTGCTAGTTTTCAGAAACATAACTGATTTTCGTGTGTTGATTTTATTTCTGCAACTTTGCTGAATTTGTTTATTACTTCTAACTACTGTCTGTCTGTGTGTAATCTTTAGGGCACAGTTGCTTTTAAACTGTTGGTTCCTGTCAAGCAAAGCACGGGGAACACACACTGCTCAAAATTTTAGCATTGCACATTTCCCTTCTGTTGGCACAAAGATGTATCACCTGGACACCCCTTCAGAGAAGGACTTGCTGCCCAAAGGCTGAGACTGTGGTTGGCAGGTGCCTGCTGCAACTCAGGGGCCTCTGAGGCTCCGCCTCAGCTTCAGGGAGCTGCCTTGTCCACAGCCAGGCCCTCTGGGCACCCAGACCCAGAGCTGAGTGGGAGGCGGATAAACATCTCACCTGCTCGGCCTGATGCAGGCCCACTCTGCTGGCAGTTCCACCCCTGGGCTCCCTCCCCAGGGAGGCTGCGTCAGACAGCACCAGGCTCCACCCTCCCCTCTGCCCAATCCTCACCCCCACTTTCCTTTCTCAGGTGGCAACTCAAACAATCATCTTGCACCTCTACATCATCTTTGTGTCTGCTTTCGGGAACCCCAACATGAGATGGTCCCTATTTTCAAATTTGATTACTGTTGTATTATTTCTCATTTTTAATTTTTCAGATAGTTTGACAGAAGTTTATTTAGGCCAGGGCAGTAATTTAGAAGCCTACAATCTGTTTTTTAGAAACCTAGTACAGGAGACAATGCCCAAGTAATAACTGTAGTTCTGTTGTGATTTGTCTTTGTTTTCAGAGGAAGGAATAAAGATGACCTTGGAGTCCTGTTTACTCCTCCTCCCGAGTTGATGTCTGCCCGATGCAACTGTTCAAGTACCAGCTCCTCGCAGCATTACTGAAAAGCTTAAATTCTTTGAAGGGTTATTTCATGCCTTGAACTGCTATTTTAAATAAATCTATTGTTGGGTCAAATCAAAAGTCATTATTATTAAAACAGTTTCCTTTCAGGTCTTTTTGTGCTTTCAAAAAAATTTTGTTGTTGTTTATTAACACGCTGCATGGTTTCAACCTGTCAGCTCTTTATTTTGCATGTCCTGCTACACTACAGAGAAAGGAGACCCCAGACTCCTCACTTAGATGCTGTATGTTCTACATCCATGACACTCACATATATGTTTAGAGAACAGGCAGTAAGTATGAAGAAAAAGGTAAAATATCATTCTTGTATGTTTTACATTGTTCCCATAAGGTCAAAATGTATCTGTTCTGAGAGTGGAACAATGTACAATTCCTGCATGATTGGGACACAATCAGTCATGATAAGTTATTTTGTTGATGACTTAAAATAACATGATTAAACATGTACAAAGCATTATATTCATATAAGCCAACTAATTTATTTCTCATGAACTCTGATGCCCTGGTTCAGATGGCAGAGGAAGGCTGGCAGTTATGCCATTATTGTCCCCAGTGGCAATTGCACAAATTTATAAATAAGGTATAGTTAGAGTCCATTTCATGCATCGATGATCAATGTTCACTGATACTTGCAATTTTACAATTACAAGGCAAAATAGAAAGCAATTCAGTCCAGCCATAAGACAATAAAAATATCTGCCAGGGTGCTAGTTCTTTCTATATGGGGCACTTCTCTGGGAAAACTTTATCACCATCCTCCCTCTGCTTTTACTGAAAAATGGAATAAGGAAGGAAGTGCACTATCTGACATTTTAAAATCATTTTGCAACATGCCTAGAGATCAAATATCAAAATAAAACCAAAAAACAAGTATTTCTTGGGTGGGGTGTATTTTTTCTGTTTTGTCTTTCAAAAGTGCCCATGGCTCCATTTTTTTGGTGTTTTCAAGGTGCTTACTAAGAGTCCTAGCATCGCATTTTCCCTTGGAGTGCTTTAAACATAGTATCAGTTAAGGTTTTCTTCAGCTGCATGTAACATAAACTCGAAAAGATTAATTATACAAATACCTTTCCTCTTAGATAAATGAAGACTAGAGGTATGCAGTTATGAATGGGAAGAGTATCTCCAAAATGTCCCCAGGGAATCAGTTTCTTCCTACATTTCCTGCTCTGCCATCCTTAGTGTGTGGCTTGCATCCTCACATTCATAAAATGGCTGCTGTGTCTCTAGGCACTACATCTGCATTCCAGGCAACAAAAGGAGAGAAAGGACCAAAAAGTGTGCCAGCTAAGTCTTTACCTTCTTCTCAGAGAAAATTGGTTTCCCAAAAAGTCTTATCCAAGAAAAATCTGATAAAATCTTATTAGACAGAACTACCACATGGTCACCACTATTTAGAAGGAAGCCTAGGAAGTTGAGACTTTCAGCTGGACTCATGGCTGTCCAAACAAAATAGGGGGTTCCTTAGAAATGGAAGACTGGTAATAAATATTGGGTAGACCAATCTCAAAGTCTTCTATAATTCCATCAATTAGTGGTTAGGATATAGTTACATATCAATTGACACTGAATATGGGTTAAAGGTATGTAAGACTTGTAACGTTTATGACGTCAAGCGCAGGGTGCAAAGGAGGGGAATCCTCAAACACTGACCACTAGCGTGTGGAAGTGCTCATATGATCGTCAGACAAGCCTGTGGGGGAAAGGCCTCCGTCTTCTATATTTATTGTTGTTATGGTTCACTGGACATCATGGTATGAGAGCGGTGGGAGGAAGGCAGGGGTGGACCAGGAGAGAAGGGGCATGAGAGTCCTGGAGGGGGGACAGTGTGCAGAAACCATGCCGAATTCTCCCTCCCTTTCAAGGGGCTTCAGACACTGTGTCACACTTCCCTTGATGTGTGTTCACCACGAGAAAGTACATTTCCTGAAATACCACAATCAGAACAGTGCCAAATTTCTCTACAGGACATTGACGAGCCCAGGAAGGCCAGATGATGTGTATTATAAACACAAAAATACCTGTACCCCATGCTGGCACTGAGTTAGACTCTTTACTAATCCTGCAACATGTGCAGTGCTGGGGGCTTTACTGCAGTGTCTCAGCCGATGCTTAGAAACCTCTGTGGAGGTGGGGTTATTAACACCATTTTACACATGTGTAGCCTAGACCAGGCTGACCAAGGGTTACTTGGCTGCATCACGAAGAGAGAGCTCCTGGGGATAAGACCCATTCAGAGGGCATGAGAGGTGAGAGATGGGAAGGCAGGGGTACCCACAATGCTCAAGCCCCTGGATTCAGCCCCCGAAGCTACACTCCTCTCCTTCATGAGCTATCACATTCCCTTGTACTTCAAGCCATTTGGTGCTGGGTTTCTGTTGAGGAAGGATCCCCCCAACTATATTCAACATGCAACTCTTCCCCTGTGATTGCTGCTTGGACAACCAGCTGTCAGAATTGGCCTTTAGAAACCCCCCTTGTAGCATTCATGGATCCTACTAGCCCTCCCCTTTGAGGGGAGGAAATAAGTCAAGTGCAGCTAATTCAAAATATAAAGTAAAACGTGCAAAAGTACACCAACACACAGCTTCCAGCCATCAGAGAACTGTTCCGAGAGCAGCCTGCATAGCTGGTTCTGAAGTCATGATGTGGACCAGTGAATGTGTACTGTTTTAAGATATAAAATAAATCTGCTCACTTTTTCCTCCTGTTATTCCTTCAGCTTGGTATTCTCTATCAATGCTAGACAAATTGGACTTCTTAAAGAAATGCTCCAGGCCATGTTACACTGTTTCATGCCAGGAAAATGAACAAGTTTTCAGTCTTTGATGGTATATACAATCATTCTTTCACAAGGCATTCCTGATGTGATCAGGTGAGGTCACACCTATGTTCTCTGCTGCAAACTACTGGGGAGGTGACATCCTAGAGCAAGCACATTCCCTCCTGGCAGAGCTGAGAATCCTTGCCTTTACTTCTGCCTCTTCTGTCCCAGTGAGCACAAACTCAGCTTTCTCAGTGGATACAACCAATTTATTCTCTCTTTAAAATAATCATTTAGTATATCCAACATACTGATACATCCAATAAACTCTGACCAGGCATGTTTTTATGTTGACAGGGAAATCATCTGGTTAATAAGCACAGCCTGCACCCCATACACAAATGACAGCAAGTCTTAGGATGGTCATTTAGTAGCGGAAGTTAAGACTAAGTGAATTTACACATACAGAAATTGTTATTAAGTTCTTCTTTCCCAAGACTACTTTTCCATTATTGTTTTCCTCATGTTACAGAACCTTAAACCCATCTCCCCTCCTTCCTCTGTCTATATTTGTTTTTTGTTTTTTTTTTTTGAAGCCGAGTGAAAGTTTTATTTAGTTACATAAAGAGAGAAGTGCAGCAGGCAGCCTCAGCAAAGAGAGGTGCCTTGAAAGGTTTGGAAAGACAAAGTTTAAGATGAAAAGGTTATGCACTTAGAAAGTGTGTAAGTGTGGGCGACCTCAGAGAGGAGCCCCTATGTTTGTGATCATAGGAAAAGAAACACCCAGCTGCAGTTCTCAAGTACATTGCAGCCTTTCTCCATAGCTGAAAACGTGTCATTTCTCTCCCCCTAGATCAGGACTCCCTCTGCTAGATGGTGGCATCTGTCAAGGCTGAAATTAACAGCAAAATTACAGGCTACATTGTTTCTATGTCTAACTAGCTCTGTGCCAGACCACCTATTGTTATCAATTTAACTAAATTACTGCTATAAATTATCCCCATTTAATTGACACTATTGAAACCACATTCTGTGATTTGTTTTTTGCTCTTGTTTTCCTCTGGGTTTAGGGTAGAATAGTGTTGTGTAACTGATTACATGGCAACCAAATTATTTTTTGATTTTTTTTCCATAAGTTGTACATTAGGGTTGGTCAGAAGTCAGAGTTCTGATCATACCAATTCTGATCGCCTCTAAGCTGA
Source organism: Manis pentadactyla (assembly GCF_030020395.1). NCBI lineage: Eukaryota > Metazoa > Chordata > Mammalia > Pholidota > Manidae > Manis > Manis pentadactyla. Next base: position 135,946,981 of record NC_080020.1, read on the forward strand.
TTGGTTGCAAAATAGAAAGGGTGCCACATGTAGGTATCTTCTGAAATGTAGGTATCTGTGTTTTATCTGCATAATATCACTAGGAAGTCTTGCTGGGCCCCAGGGGAACGCTTGTGGGTTCTCTGAGCATACGGGGCTCTAGGAATCATGACCATGAGATGTAATTGTTGGGGTTTCAGCAGTTATTATATAAGTAGGTAGGATACAAGAGATTGATAAAGCACAGAGAAGTGATGCATTTTCTTCACAAAGAGGTAAAGAGTCTAAAAGGAAAACCTTCAGAAATCTAGACATGAATAGCTCAAATTCAATACCCACTAAAAATACTGGAATGAAACATCAAAGAATCAATTTGACCCAAGTCTACAGCTACAGGGAGCTAAGACAGGAAATCCACGGGGCTTTGTGAAGAATACATTCAAAAGCCCAAACCAATTTCTTTCTGATTATTGTGACAAGCCTGGAAGATCAGGAGCAGCAGATAGGACCCCGTCTGTGAGAGCCTCTGTCCCCGCCTGGGTGACTCTCTTTCTCTGGCAGGGACTTAAGAAATTTTGGGCCTTGGGATCTTAGGAGAGAACGGCAGATCCACTGAGAGGTTAGGCAGCACTGCAAGTAGGCTGGGAACATAAACCAAACATAATTTCTATCAATAATTAGTAAGAAAATCAAGGTTAGCCAAAGTAAAATGAATTTAAGAAGAGACTATAAATAGTGATTCAATTAACATCAAGAAAAATAGGAACATAAACTGAGCTATATTAATGTAAGTCAGAGTCCTCTGGAGACGTATTATTCAATGATGCGTTGATTACCTATTTAAACCAACAATTACTTTATTGTTATTAGGATTCATAATATTCACTAAATGCTACTGTGGAAATACATGAAGACCAACCAAATGAGAAAAGCACAGGCCATTCGCACAGACTCAGTGCAGTGAGGTATGCAGCCACCATCACCTGCAACTTGGCAGAGACTCAAAGGCAGGCAGGGGAGCGGGAAGGGGTCACAGGGAAAACGGGAAGCCTGGGTACACCCTGCTGGAGGCTGTTGGTGTGGGGAAGCTGGAGGCAAGCTAATACAAGCCGGGCATCCTGTGTGATTGGTGAGGGTGAAATCTGGCTTTCTCTGGCTGGTCTTAAACTGTAAGTAGGACAAAAACCTGGGCAGCTGGCTATTTAGGGCTGATTACTATAGGTTTTATTGTGGAGCTTCCTGGATGGTTTGCTAGGCCCAGCAGTCTGACTTCCTCCCAGACTGACATTGCCCACAGGCTGGATTCCTGGGTGGGTTCCTATAGATGGTGGGTTGGTTTCCTGAGATGGATGCAGGAGACTGGGGGCCAGAGCTCACTTTCACACATGGTCTGGCCACGGTCCGTTTGTATGTCCAGTGTCACACTGTTCTGTGGCAGGCACTGGCATGTAACAGTCATTCGATTGCCTAATCTCATTTAATCCTGGCATGATGCTGCCAGAATTCCTACTCTACAGAGTAAGAAACCGAGGCTTCATCTGTTCACCTAACATGTCCTCCAGTCCATGAGTAGATTCAGGTCCTCTGCCCCCAAGGCTGGAGCCCTGCACAGCTACGTCCCTGCTGCCCACATTCTCACTGGGGAGTGTGGTGATGGCTGTGAGATTTGGACACCGAGAAGTAGCTTGAGACCTGCTCATCTGCCTGCTTGCTGTTTCCAATTCTATCAGAGACTTTGCTCCTGTCATTTTAGGAAATCTCCCTCTCACTGTGTCTTTCTCTTCAGAATATTAACTCAATGCCAATAGCAGAGGGTTAACCAAAAAGTCCAGGGCCAAGGACTCATAACCTGAACGAGCAAGTGTCTTGCATCTAAGGCCATGGGGAGGCACCCACACCTGCTTAGAGAAAGAACGCCCCATGCCCAGGCCCCGCTTTCTCACCCATGGCACCTACACTGCATTGAACAAACCATACCTTCTGGGCAGGAGCTTCTCACCCTCAACCTAATGCAGCAAAATCAGGTGGGGAAGGAGCTCAGGCGAAAGTATAGCTGCTGAAGGATTTGAAGACTTTTTCATGCCTCTTCTGAGTAATGGCTTTTAACCTGATAGCCTTTAAAAATTCAAAAGTAAAATAATTTGAATGAGATAGCATAATTGGAAAAATCATGCAGGACTGAATTAGAAATTGGCATGAATATTCTAATTCATGTGTTTTTGAATTTTGTTACTCTTATAGGATTCTATATTTTCAAAGGTTAAAGTGTTTTGTTCTCTTCTGCCTGTGGCAGATCTGTAGGCACCACAAAATGAAAAGTCAGAGATGCTGAAATGAACTTATGAATTTATGCAAACTACTTAAGCACTGGATTACATTTTTCAATGTATTTAGAGAACAAGATTAAAAAAAGAATCATTCTCTGTTTAAACTGTAAAATATTCTGGGCTGTATCTGAGATGACTGAGAATTTTATTTAACAGTGATGGAGAATATTATGGTGTAACATCAATGTAGATCTGCAGTTGGGAAACACAATGGTCCCAGGATGCTCTCAGGACCCTCCCTGTGGGGTAACTGGGGATAACAGATTCAATTTCACATCTGTTACCTGTGCCTTAGATTCATGTTGTTTTCCATGATGTAAAGACAGGAATGTGCACCAACTGCCCCCAGTAAACAGATAGAAGAGAAGTTTTTAAAAAGAAGAATTGCATTACATCCAGGTTTGCAAACTCCTTGGTCCAGGAAATGAGTAAGAGCTGCACTGCAGGGGGACATTCTTGTCAGCCTCGTAGAAAGAAAATCACAGGAAGAGGGACAGGAGGTCTGTACAGACCAGTTCCCCAGAAGGCTGTGACATGCAAGCGTAAGAGAATGAAGCTCTCAGCGCCTGCACAGAGGTTGGCTCTACCAACCAGAGCTGAACCGAGGAAGAGCTGAACATGATGAGTCGCGGGCCCCTGCCTGCCTCAGAGGTGGCTAGGAGTAGAGAAATAGAAATGAAACCAACTGGTGGATGATCACATGTCACATTTTGTCCAAGACATTCTTAGTTTATACAACTGTCCTGGAGTAATTATCATTAGTGCCCAAAGTGTGCTGGCTTAGCTAAAGTTTGGTTGTACGGCTCACGAGTAGGGGCTCATTCTGCCCTTCATGTCTGGCCAGCCTGAACCTGTCTGTGGTCCCCGGACCCCTCTTCTTAAGTGTGGGAGTGGAGGTTGGGGAATGATGTGCATCCTAATATGCAGTGGATTGGATTTTACTTTTTTTAATCTCCATGGGAAAAGTAAAATGTAGAAAATGGTTGCTTAATAAAAGTCTAGAGACCTGTCTATTTCAGTTTTAAGCAGAATTAATCAGCCTGTGAAGCTCTGACTTTTCAAATGACCTTCATCCATGTGCCCACTTGGGAGACACACAGGGCAACCCCAGGCAAACCACCTCAAGAGATGATTCTTCTACTTCTTTTTAGTTTTTGGATATTTACTCCACTTCCATTATCTGATTCATCAACATTCCAGACCTGAATGGAATTCCCCGTGGTATTTCTGCCCCAGGGACCTGGGAAACTGGTCCTTGATGCAATTTCTTTTTCTTTATCTTACTTTCTCTTGATACTAGAACACAAGCCCATAACTGGAGGCTTGATCTGAACAGCACAAATATACAAAACATAGGCACATCTCCATTTGCAGAGGCAAGAAAAACTTCCTTCCTCCATCCCTACCAAAGACTCTCAAATAATGACCCCTGATCTGTGTCAGTGTGTCCCCTTCTGGTTATGACCAAATTCCTCATCCTGGACCAGCCCTCTCACAGATTCCTGTATCAGCTCTGGACAAAAGATAAACACAGAGCCATGGAGGGGCTGGAAGGTAACCAAAAGGGAGCAAATGCTGGAGGCGTAGAAAAACAGGATGATGGGAGAAGTCTGAGTTCTCTCCGCCCCTTTTTTTAGCTTTGTCCTGAGAGCTGTGCATGAAGTGGCTCAAGCTCACAGAGACCTGTTGTACTGCAGTTGGAGGGATCAGAGGACAGAGTCCGGGGCAGCTACTGCAGCTGGGAAGTGAGGGGGCGCATCGCGAAAGGGCAGTAACAGAGGCGGAGCCCGGACCTGCCCCATAAGCTCTAGGGAAAGCTCTTGCTGGCCCAAACCGTTCACGCGCCGGTGGACAGCACAGACATTAGAGGAACTGGAGTGATTCCCATGGCTGCCTACCCTGAGGAAGTGTGGGTCTGAGTGCAATCGGGTAGCTGCCTGCCAGACCAAAAGCAACCCCTGCGGGGGAAACGGCACAAAATAGCCTCTACGTCGTATTATTCACATGACCAAGAAACAAATGAAGATCACTAGACGTACAGAGAAGCAGGGAAAAAGTGTCTCATATTCAAGGGAAAATGTGGCTAAAGGGGACTCCGTGCCCTGCAGAGCTGGGAAAAGGCAGCGAGCTTTTCCTCAGTGAACACACTGAGCTTGACCGTGGGATTCTCTGGTCCAGAAATGCTGGCCAGAACCCTCTGCCCAGAGGCTCCACTCTGCCCACTTTTAATTTTCAAAGGTCCACTATTGAGGGCCCCTCAGTTGGAGCCCTCACCTGCTAGCCCATTACCTCTACTGGCAGCAGTAGAGGCTAACGGAAAGGGGACCACACCTGGATGGAAAAGGGGGCAGAAGGTTTTAGGGCCCCTCCTGATGTCGCTTGCTTTGAACTGGCCTGTGCCTGGTGATGTGCAGCATTTAAGAGCTGCTGGACGACCCCTGAGGCAGGATGATTCTGCTGCTTATTTACTAAACTTCTCTGGCAAAAACTTCGAAGATGATTTAATGCAACCTCACCATCTAAAAATTAGTCCCAGAAAGCTCAAGGTGGCAATGGTCCCACAGCTAGTGAGTTCCAGTTATGGCAACAGAGCACCACACTCGGATGCCTGGCACCTCATGCCTCAGCAATCATCCGCTGATGACTTATTCATCTTAGCCCATTTCTCACTGCATCCCTACAATGGGACTACACCTGTTCTGGGATCCAGGTGTTAAAATGAACAGGGAAGATGAGGTCCCTACACTCCATCCACTCAGGACATTCTTCCTTCAAAACTGCTCTTCCCTGATTCAGAGTACTAAGGGAGCCTCATAGACCCTTATCGCTTAAGATTCTTTCCAGTATAATTTTCATTTCTTAGGAAGGGTTTATATTTGTTAATTTTCCTTCTGTGTTATTACCTCCCCCAGATTAATCCATAAGAACCTAAGTAAAGCTGGACACTTCAATAGACAAAAAATAGCTGCCACTTGGTCCTTTCACAACTTTCCTGCTGCCAGGCCTCATTCCCTTTCCATCGGGATGCTTCGGGCAGTGGCTGGGCCATGTGCCACTTGTCTCCTTAAATCCAATTTGAATAAATATTTCAAGGTACAGTGGTTTAAATGCTCTTTATCTCACAGCCATAAAAACATGCAACATCTCTTATCTACCATCTTCTTGCTTTGGGGGCAGCTTAAGAAACTAAATTGTTGGACAGAATGTAATTTCTTTTTTCAAATTCCTCCTGATACTAAAATCTATTACGCTTTAATAGAAATTCACTTTCCAAAATTAAAAACGTATGACTGAAGGCTTTCAGGGAATTTTTCTCCTCTCTGTTGAAACCTGACCATTTACTGTAAAGGACATGTGCCATGTTAGCCACCCACGTTCCATCGCCCCTTCTCTGAGTAACAGCTTTAGCAGGAACCCTCCCCTCCTTGGACACATGTGAACCAAAGCAGATCAACGACCCCACTCACCCTGGGCTGATAGGACACTAAGGGTCAGCTCATGCCACAGAGGCCTCTGCAGATGGCCGACCTGCCCGCGTCACCTCTTCAATTTCATTATCTAAATCATTGCCTTATAAAGAATTCCTTTATCTTTAATTTAACCAGAGCTAATTTCTATTTCTTACAACTGAAAAATCCTAACTTAATCACCCATAAGCTCCTGTTTCTTTTCTTTTTTTTTTTTTTTTTTTTATTGAAGGGTAGTTGACAACAGTATTGCATTACATTAGTTTCAGGTGTACAACACAGTGATTCAACATTTATATACATGATAATTCTAGGTACCAGGTATCACCATACCAAGTTGTTACAATATTTTGACTATATTCCTTATGCTATACATTACATCCCGGTTACTTATTTATTTTACAATTGGAAGTGTGTTTATATATATATATATATACATATATATATATATATATATTTTTTTTTTTGTGAGGGCATCTCTCATATTTATTGATCAAATAGTTGTTAACCACAATAAATTTCTGTATAGTGGGGTCAATACTCAATGCACAATCATTAATCCACCCCAAGCCTAATTTTCATCAGTCTCCAATCTTCTGATGCATAACGAACAAATTCTTACATGAAGTACAAATTCTTACATAGTGAATAAGTTACATGGTGAACAGTGCAAGGGCAGTCATCACAGAAGCTTTCGGTTTTGTTCATGCATTATGAACTATACACAGTCAGTTCAAATATGAATACTCATTTGATTTTTAAACTTGATTTATATGTGGATACCACATTTCTCTATTATTATTATTTTTAATAAAATGCTGAAGTGGTAGGTAGATATGAGATAAAGGTAGAAAACAGAGTTTAGTGTTGTAAGAGAGCAAATGTAGATGATCAGGTGTGTGCCTGTAGACTATGTGTTAATCCGAGCTAGACGAGGGCAATAAACATCCATGTATGCAGAAGATTTCTCTCAGAACATGAGGGGGGAGGTTCTAAGCCTCACCTCTGCTGCTCCCCATTTTCTCACCAGATGGCCCCCTGCGACTGTGCCTGTCTTAGGTTGTTCCTCCCTTGAGGAATCTTACCCGTCTCTGGCTAACCAGTCATCTTCCGGGGCCATACAGGGAAATGTTAAGTTGGTAAGTGAGAGAGAAGCCTTATTGTTTGAAAAGGTTAGCTTTTTACTTCTTTGCATATTTATGCCCTGTGGCTTCTATGCCCAGCATTTGTCTTGAGGTGTCTTTACCACTTGGAAGAATTATGATACTCAGTAAATTCAACATGTGGCACGAGTTCTATTTAAAGGTTGTGATTAGGTAGGAAGAAGAAAAGCTATAGAAGTAGCAGGCAGAAGAAAACCTGGGAAGATTGATTATTTCTTTGACATATCTTCTTGTAGAGTAACTTCAGCATGGATAGGTTTTTAACTACTAATTAAATTGTGCACACACATTAACATAATAGGAATATAGTTACCTAACCAAAGCAAACCTGTAATTACCAGCCATCTCCAGTGAAACCAAGAAAACCAGTTAGGCACCTTAGGCATTTGTGAAAACTTATCTATGATATGGTGGATATTGTCCGACTGAACTTAAACAGTCTGAGAGAATTCAGATAAACTAGAACAACCCATTCCTGGGGACTGTTCATATCCCATATGTTCTTTTAACGATAAATAGTCTGTGGTTGTAAGATTTTGGAGCGCTACAATTTGCACTTCTCCTAATTCTTGGTTGAGTTCCAACAGTATAGATCCAGTCCAATTTTTGTTTTACTGTATGCACAGGCCAGCTTAGATATCTCCTTCATCATTCCCATGGCAAGTCCAGGAACTGGTGGGATGAGTGCATCTACACCTGTGACAGTGCGTGGATCTTTGTTGGAGTTTTTTTTTTTGCTGATCATCTTCTGTCATGAGTCTTCCCGAGAGTGCTGATGTTGGAAGTTCTTTTTCATATCGTATCTTAGTTCATTTTCGGGGTAGCCAAATTAGGCTTTGATCCTCTGTATGAACACAAACAGACCCTTTGCCTACACTTTTATATGCCCTTTATATCATTGTGTAGAACTCATTAGAGGTCACCACATAGGAACTGCTTTTTTTTTTTTTAATCATTAATCTACACTTACATGACAAATACTTTGTTTACTAGGCTCTCCCCTATACCAGGTCCCCCCTATATACTCCTTTACAGTCACCGTCCATCAGCGTAGCAAACTGTTGCAGAATCACTACTTGTCTTCTCTGTGTTGTACAGCCCTCCCCTTTCTCCCACCCCGCTATGGATGCTAATCTTAATACCCCTCTTTTTCTGCCCCCCCTTATCCCTCCCTACCCACCCATCCTCCCCAGTCCCTTTCCCTTTGGTACCTGTTAGTCCATTCTTGAGTTCTGTGATTCTGCTGCTGTTTTGTTCCTTCAGTTTTTCCTTTGTTCTTATACTCCACAGATGAGTGAAATCATTTGGTATTTCTCTTTCTCTGCTTGGCTTGTTTCACTGAGCATAATACCCTCCAGCTCCATCCATGTTGCTGCAAATGGTTGGATTTGCCCTTTTCTTATGGCTGAGTAGTATTCCATTGTGTATATGTACCACATCTTCTTTATCCATTCATCTATCGATGGACATTTAGGTTGCTTCCAATTCTTGGCTATTGTAAATAGTGCTGCGATAAACATAGGGGTACATTGGTCTTTCTCATACTTGATTGCTGCATTCTTAGGGTAAATTCCTAGGAGTGCAATTCCTGGGTCAAATGGTATGTCTGTTTTGAGCATTTTGATGTACCTCCATACTGCTTTCCACAATGGTTGAACAAGTTTACATTCCCACCAGCAGTGTAGGAGGGTTCCCCTTTCTCCACAGCCTCGCCAACATTTGTTGTTGTTTGTCTTTTGGATGGCAGCCATCCTTACTGGTGTGAGGTGATACCTCATTGTAGTTTTAATTTGCATTTCTCTGATAATTAGCGATGTGGAGCATCTTTTCATGTGTCTGTTGGCCATCTGTATTTCTTTTTTGGAGAACCGTCTGTTCAGTTCCTTTGCCCATTTTTTAATTGGGTTATTTGTTTTTTGTTTGTTGAGGCGTGTGAGCTCTTTATATATTCTGGACATCAAGCCTTTATCGGATGTGTCATTTTCAAATATATTCTACCATACTGTAGGGTTCCTTTTTGTTCTATTGATGGTGTCTTTTGCTGTACAGAAGCTTTTCAGCTTAATATAGTCCCACTTGTTCATTTTTGCTGTCGTTTTCCTTGCCCGGGGAGATATGTTCAAGAAGAGGTCACTCATGTTTATGTCTAAGAGGTTTGTGCCTATGTTTTCTTCCAAGAGTTTAATGGTTTCGTGACTTACATTCAGGTCTTTGATCCATTTTGAGTTTACTTTTGTATATGGGGTTAGATAATGGTCCAGTTTCATTCTCCTACATGTAGCTGTCCAGTTTTGCCAGCACCATCTGTTGAAGAGACTGTCATTTCGCCATTGTATGTCCATGGCTCCTTTGTCAAATATTAATTGACCATATATGTCTGGGTTAATGTCTGGATTGTCTAGTCTGTTCCATTGGTCTGTGGCTCTGTTCTTGTGCCAGTACCAAATTGTCTTGATTACTATGGCTTTATAATAGAGCTTGAAGTTGGGGAGTGAGATCCCCCCTACTTTATTCTTCTTTCTCAGGATTGCTTTGGCTATTCGGGGTCTTTGGTGGTTCCATATGAATTTTTGAATTATTTGTTCCAGTTCATTGAAGAATGTTGCTGGTAGTTTCATAGGGATTGCATCAAATCTGTATATTGCTTTGGGCAGGATGGCCATTTTGACGATATTAATTCTTCCTAGCGATGAGCATGGGATGCGTTTCCATCTGTTAGTTTCCCCTTTAATTTCTTTTAAGAGTGACTTGTAGTTTTCAGAGTATAAGTCTTTCACTTCTTTGGTTAGGTTTATTCCTAGGTATTTTATTTTTTTTGATGCAATTGTGAATGGAGTTGTTTTCCTGATTTCTCTTTCTGTTGGTTCATTGTTGGTATATAGGAAAGCCACAGATTTCTGTGTGTTGATTTTGTATCCTGCAACTTTGCTGTATTCCGATATCAGTTCTAGTAGTTCTGGGGTGGAGTCTTTAGGGTTTTTGATGTACAGTATCATGTCATCTGCAAATAGTGACAGTTTGACTTCTTCTTTGCCAATCTGGATTCCTTGTATTTTTTTGTTTTGTCTGATTTCCGTGGCTAGGACCTCCAGTACTATGTTAAATAACAGTGGGGAGAGTGGGCATCCCTGTCTAGTTCCTGATCTCAGCAGAAATGCTTTCAGCTTCTCGCTGTTCAATATAATGTTGGCTGTGGGTTTATCATAGATGGCCTTTATTATGTTGAGGTACTTGCCCTCTATTCCCATTTTGCTGAGAGTTTTTATCATGAATGGATGTTGAACTTTGTCAAATGCTTTTTCAGCATCTATGGAGATGATAATGTGGTTTTTGTCTTTCTTTTTGTTGATGTGATGGATGATATTGATGGACTTTCGAATGTTGTGCCATCCTTGCATCCCTGGGATGAATCCCACTTGGTCATGGTGTACGATGGTTTTGATGTATTTTTGAATTCCGTTTGCTAAAATTTTGTTGAGTATTTTTGCGTCTACGTTCATCAGGGATATTGGTCTGTAGTTTTCTTTTTTGGTGGTGTCTTTGCCTGGTTTTGGTATTAGGGTGATGTTAGCTTCATAGAATGAGTTTGGGAGTATCCCCTCCTCTTCTATTTCTTGGAAAACTTTAAGGAGAATGGGTATTATGTCTTCCCTGTATGTCTGATAAAATTCCGAGGTAAATCCATCTGGCCCTGGGGGTTTTGTTCTTTGGTAGTTTTTTGATTACCGCTTCAATTTCGTTGCTGGTAATTGGTCTGTTTAGATTTTCTGTTTCTTTTTGGGTCAGTCTTGGAAGGTTGTATTTTTCTAGGAAGTTGTCCATTTCTCCTAGGTTTCCCAGCTTGTTAGCATATAGGTTTTCATAGTAGTCTCTAATAATTCTTTGTATTTCTGTGGGGTCCGTCGTGATTTTTCCTTTCTCATTTCTGATACTGTTGATTTGTGTTGACTGTCTTTTCCTCTTAATAAGTCTGGCTAGAGGCTTATCTATTTTGTTTATTTTCTCGAAGAACCAGCTCTTGGTTTCATTGATTTTTGCTTTTGTTTTATTCTTCTCAATTTTATTTATTTCTTCTCTGATCTTTATTATGTCCCTCCTTCTGCTGACCTTAGGCCTCATTTGTTCTTCTTTTTCCAATTTCGATAGTTGTGACATTAGTCCGTTCATTTGGGATTGCTCTTCCTTTTTTAAACATGCTTGGATTGCTTATACTTTCCTCTTAAGACTGCTTTTGCTGTGTCCCACAGAAGTTGGGGCTTAGTGTTGTTGTTGTCATTTGTTTCCATATATTGCTGGATCTCCATTTTGATTTGGTCATTGATCCATTGATTATTTAGGAGCGTGTTGTTTAGCCTCCATGTGTTTGTGAGCCTTTTTGCTTTCTTTGAACAGTTTATTTCTAGTTTAATGCCTTTGTGGTCTGAAAAGTTGGTTGGTAGGGTTTCAATCTTTTGGAATTTACTGAGGCTCTTTTTGTGTCCTAGTATGTGGTCTATTCTGGAGAATGTTCCATGTGCACTTGAGAAGAATGTGTATCCTGTTGCTTTTGGATGTAGAGTTCTGTAGATGTCTATTAGGTCCATCTGTTCTAGTGTGTTGTTCAGTGCCTCTGTGTCCTTACTTATTTTCTGTCTGGTGGATCTGTCCTTTGGAGTGAGTGGTGTGTTGAAGTCTCCTAGAGTGAATGCATTGCATTCTATTTCCTCCTTTAGTTCTATTAATATTTGTTTCAGGTATGTTGGTGCTCCTGTATTGGGTGCATATATATTTATAATGGTTATATCCTCTTGATGGACTGAGCCCTTTATCATTATGTAATGTCCTTCTTTGTCTTTTGTTACTTTCTTTATTTTGAAGTCTGTTTTGTCTGATACCAGAATTGCAACACCTGCTTTCTTCTCTCTGTTGTTTCCTTGAAATATCTTTTTCCATCCCTTGACTTTAAGTCTGTGCGCGTCTTTGGGTTTGAGGTGAGTCTCTTGTAAGCAGCATATGGATGGATCTTGCTTTTTTATCCATTCTATTACTCTGTGTCTTTTGATTGGTGCATTCAGTCCATTTACATTTAGGGTGATTATTGAAAGGTATGAATTTATTGCCATTGCAGGCTTTAAGTTTGTGGTTACCAAAGATTTAGGGTTAGCTTCTTTACTATCTTACTGTCTAACTTAACTCGCTTGTTGAGCTATTATAAACACAGTCTGATGATTCTTTATTTCTCTCCCTTCTTATTCCTTCTCCTCCCTTCTTCATATGTTGGGTGTTTTGTTGTGTGCTCTTTTTAGGAGTGCTCCCATCTAGAGCAGTCCCTGTAGGATGCCCTGTAGAGGTGGTTTGTGGGAGGCAAATTCCCTCAACTTTTGCTTGTAAGCAACATATAGATGGGTCTTGCTTTTTTATCCATTCTATTACTCTGTGTCTTTTGATTGGTGCATTCAGTCCATTTACATTTAGGGTGATTATTGAAAGATAAATACTTATTGCCATTGCAGGCTTTAGATTTGTAGTTACCAAAGGTTCAAGGTTAGCTTCTTTACTACCTTACTGTCTAACTTAACTTAATAGTTATTATAAATGCAGCCTGATGATTATTTCTCTCCGTTTTTATTTCTCCTCCTCCATTCTTCATATGTTGGGTGTTTTTTTCTGTGCTGTTTTTAGTAGTGCTCCCATCTAGAGCAGTCCCTCTAAAATACCCTGTAAATATGGTTTGTGGGAGGCAAATTTCCTCAACTTTTGCTTGTCTGGGAATTGTTTAATCCCTCCTTCATATTTAAATGATATTCGTGCTGGATACAGTAGTCTTGGTTCGAGGCCCTTCTGTTTCATTGCATTAAGTATATCATGCCATTCTCTTCTGGCCTGTAGGGTTTCTGTTCTGTTTCTTTTCTTAAAGTGTATTATTTAAAGCCAATGTTAATATCATTTATAAATGTGTCAACTTGAATTATATGGAATGAAGAAATTTCATAGAGGTTAGTCTTTACCTTTGTAACTTACGGTTATAAAGGGGAAAGTTCTTGTAATTCTGCCATGTAAAGATAATCGCTTCTCTATTGGCAGAGCATTACACAAATGCTGAATATTTTACAATTCCTCTTACTGATTCTCCAGTTAAAATAAAACTTAGGGAGAGTTAAGGAGCAAACTTTAAAATAGTGGAATTATTCAAAATATCTGCATAGTCACAACTATTAAGTACTGCTTCTGAAGCTGCTGGAACTTGATCAAACAATTCATCAATTAGCTGCCATGTGCTTAGTATTATTCTAAATCCTCCAGGGATAAAAAATTGTAGGCTTAGCCCATAAGCTCAAGAAATGCTCATTGAGTAAAGGGGAAAAACAGCACAAAAGCAGGGGTATGTTAATTTTGGTTTTCATGTTGGAAAGGACATGTTGGTAGTCAGAAATGTAAACTTTTATTGTGTTGAGAACAATTAGGATAGATGGAGGAGGAAGGTTCTGGAAAGGCAGCGTCTATGAAATAGAAAATTGAACTTTAATAAATCCCACTGCGTGTGATCATGATGTTGTATAATTTCCAACAAATGTGTGCATGGAGACTGGCTACTTCCCTGTGGCATAAATGAGAGATTATCAGTCATCTCATTAACATGAGAAAATTTAAATAAAGCATTTGTTGTATTGTTTCAGATCATGCAGCTAGGTAGAAATATAAACAGAATGGTCACCTAGGCTTCCTGGTTAAAAATGTACTTTGGGGTTCTGCCATGCTTCTCATGCCTGAAAACTGAACATTTTTTAAGGAAAAAAAAATTCTGAAACCAACGAAAAAAACCCGCATGGATATATTTGTATTATTTCATGCACAATATGCTGCCCCAAAGCCATGCACAGATGTGCGTTATCAAGCCTCAGAGTCCCCCTAAGGGACAGCATTGTCTCTCTCTTCCCAAAGTGTAAAACTGGATGGCCACAGTTCAGGCTGGACTTCCTTCACTATCCAGTTTAGCTGCAGAAGTCTTGCTAACACTTCTTTGCTGATTCTTCAGGTCTTTTCATCTCCACATGTATCCATAAAATATAAACATCTCTTTCCCAAGGTAATGAAGCATAGAAAAATACTCTTCATATTCTCTTCAAAAAGCATGTCTTTCCCCGACTGACATCCCACAGGCCAGTCGTCATTTCCTTTCTGATAAGATTAAACTTCTGATTAAAAGGCACCCTGTCCTTCACTCCATCCATCCACACACACACACACACACACGTATACACATGTATATGCACACATATGACTTTTTAAATAAAAATAAAAAGGTAAATATCTGTGGGCCAGAAATGAGTGGGAACTAAGCCTCAGCCTACAGAGAGCACTAGGACTGGAAGAAGCCAAAGGGGTCAAGATTTAAAATACCCAGGAGAATTGGGAACTGAACTGAACACAATCCTCTTGAAGGATCCCAGAACCAGGGTTCCTACATAGAGTGTGCGGCTCAATCAATGTTGCGTTTTTAAGACCAGAAGCTGCAAATGGTCTCCTCTATGCTAGGGGTTTCAGCTGGAAGCAGTAGGAAACAGCTTATCTGTCAGGAAGAAGCAGAGACCCTGCCTGGCAGGACCTGGGCACACCCAAGTGTTGGCTGACATTGGCCCTGAGAGATCGTTTCCAGGGGGCACCCTTTCAAGTTTACTAGAGTATCCAAGCACACTTGCCATTTCTCTGCTTTTAGTCAATCACTTTCTTTTGCAACTTTTGTGGAAGTGTTTTTAGTATTTAACACCACATCAGTGAAGTGTAGCTATTTCCCATACTTGAGGTTTTCAACATAATTGTTTGCTTTATTTATTAAAGTTGCTGACTGAAGGTGTTTTTCATATACATGCTCACATTAGTTTCTTAGTGCTGTCACCACAAACTTCCACAACCTTAGTGACTAAAAATAATACCAATTTATTATCTCACAATTCTGAAGGTCAAAAGTCCAAATAGGGCCCCAGTGAACTAAATCAGGTGTCAGTGGCTCTGTCTTCCTTCTAGAGGCTCTAGGAGAGCATCTGTTTCTTGCTTTCCCAGCGTCTGGAGGCCGCCTGCATTCATTGGCTCACTGCCCCTTCCTCCACCTTTAAAGCCAGCAGAAGAGCATTTTCAGTTCCCTCTCTGACTCTGGCCTCCTTTTCTGCCTCTGTCTTCCATGTATCAGAACCCGGATGATTACACTGGGCCCACCTGACTAATCCAGAATAATCTATTTTAAGAGGTTACCTTAATGTTTTTAACTTAAAGTCCCCAAGTTGCATTTAACCACACCTATTTGCTGGTTCTGGGATTATGGTGTGGACAACTTCAGGAGGGTGCTCTCTTCTGCCCACCACAATCTCGGTGGCCGCCCTTTGGTTCATCTAATTTCTGTGCACAAATTAATGTTATTGGAGTCACTGCACAATTCTGTCATATAGCTCCTCTGCCTGCAACCGAACTTACCAAATAAATTGTCTTATTGTTGTCATTATCACAAATTGCTATTATGTTGTTATTGTAAGCTGCTTTGCACAGCTACACCTGTTTTACACATATTTCTCTCTGACCCACTGACCTCATATAATACGTAGATCTGATGTCCTCAATTGAGCTGTCAGGTACACGTTCCCATAGACGGTAACAGGAGATGCCGACTCTTTCCAAGTAGACTTCAGAGGGCAAATTTTAGTGTGTGCTGAAATTACAGTTCTTATGGGTTCTGCGAGGCCAATTTAATTTCACGGTATCATAATTTACTAGATATAAAACAAGATCTGGCTGAACTCCTGGGGTTTCTAGGCAGAGGATGTAGATAGAGTTAGTCAAGATGCCCTTGGTGTTCAGAAAGCCGGGACTTTCAGTTCCCTAAAATGTGTGACAAAGGTTTCTCTAATACCTAACAGTGCCCTTCCTGTTGTGAATAATTACATCATCTTCTGCATGTGGTGAAACAGCACAGGCCTCCTGGGCGATCCAGCCACTGGCACCTACCTCATCACTACCTACTTCTTCCCTCCTGGACACGTGAGCTCACCTGAATTTTCACATCTGCTTCCTGCTCCCTGTTTTATTTTCCTTCAATTAAACAAAAATCGCTAGATTTAAAGCATCATAACTATATACTACCTTATCTACAAAAGGCTGGATGCTGCCCAAGACCAGTGTCATCACAGGGAATCCTGTCCTGAGGGTCTGCAATGCACTAAGTTAGAGCAGTTGTCACAAGATGTCAACCTACATTTTGTGCATGTTAAAGTGAAGAGGGGTTAGAACTTTTTGAAAATGATTTGAACACATAGAGTGGTTGATTATCAAAAGTGCAAAGTGTGAACATGCTTCTGTCATTCATTCATTGATTTACTCATTCATTCATTTTAACCAACTTGTCTGGAAAGACCTGATGGGTGCCGCAGACCAGGTTAGATATGATGGAGACAGAATAAATAAGATACAACATCTTCTTTCATAAAAAACAGAGTCCAAAAGAGGGAAAAACAGATATAAAATAGAAAAAGTAATCTGCAGGCCAAAGCTGCCCATGTCACCTCATTTCCTCAGTTAGAGCTCATTGTCCTCAATTCTGCAGTACTTGTAAGGCCTTGGCTTTGATAAAATGGGTGTTTCCAAAGGAAATGGGGTAAAAATTGTCATATGCACTTGGAAAAGGGAGCATTTGAAGGTGCAGAGACCCAGATTAAAGGTATTGTTTGAAAATCCAACTTCAGTTCACATCAATTTTATAAACTTCTCTAAAGTTTATAAAACCTCTTAAATCAAATAGAGTTTGATGAACTCTGTAATTTTAAGAATTAGTTTGCATTTACTTCAAAATCTTCTAATGCACACACTCACACATGACTCCCATGTCTACATTTAAGTGAAGCGATGACTTCCCAGAGCTGTGACACGCATGTGTGTTTGGAACTGGGATGCGCAGGTGAGGCTCCCTTCCTGCCGGGGTCTCCGGAAGGCACTGTGTGAAGTCAACCCCTTCTAATGAGCTACTGTACTAAAATCACCACCTCGCTGAAATAAAAAGCATGAAAAACAGTCTTCCTTGCTTCCTTCTGCATGATCCAGTGGGAAGCTGGCTGCCTCTTGTCTGCATTTTGCCATCACTGTTTACAGCTCTCAAGGAGCATGTCTGGGCCTCCCTTGAATTCTTACAAAAACACATAAAGAATCATGAGTCCCCGGCGGCCAGAGCCTGTGATCATCTTGGATCCCAAACAGCACCCAGGACAATACTTCACGGTGGCCGGCCCTCCAGAGGGGCTGCGTGAATGGTGAATGTGAAAGGATTCATCCCAGCATCCTCCCAGATGCTTTTACTCCCCATTCTCATCCTCGACGGGACAATGGAAGCCTGTGAATAGTTCCTTTACATTTAAGAGATAAAATTCTTCCAGAACATGAAAAAAATGTTATTATTTTTACTTGTCATAATACACAGTTGTGCACTTCAGATCTGCTTTCTGCTTTGCTGATAAAATATACAAGGCCCGGGCTGCTGGCTTTATTTATGGCATCTCATTATTTCGGCCCCTGGCTCTCTTCAATACTCCAAACCCACATCAAATGTGGCCGAGCTCCATGAACTTGTGCACGACCCAAGGGGCTCACTGTACTGATGTGCGTCCCCCATTCAGCCTAAGGACTGGTCTTGTCTCAGGCAACAATTCTCAGGGAATTGCCTGAGAATAAAGACAGTGGCGAGCACGGGCCATGACAATTGGGCATCTGTGCTTCATGCAGCTCAGGGCACTTCATGCCTTTCACCTGCTGAACTGAAGGGGACCTTATTAGAGATACTGGTTAGGGACGCAGTCCATGGGGACCCTCACACCCAGGCTGCTCAGCATGTGCTAGGATAAGCGTGCACTCCGGAGACCCCATGCCAGGACACTGAGTGTAAGGAGATGGGGTTTTCAGCCCTGACTCTGCCCCAGGGACATCTGTGACCTGAAAGGTCACTTTACCACTCCTGCCTCAGTTTCCTCAAAGTTAGAATTAGGGGCATACCTAGATTCTAGATGAGCTCAGAGGCAATGCAAGCTCTGGTACTTTGTTCTTTCAAAATGTTAGGAACAAACAAAGGTCACGTTGAGATTCATACATTTAAAGGACATCTGAGAATTTCACATGGTGAAGAATGTGCCTCTGGCTCAGATGAGAAAAGGGGATGTTTGCAGCTGGGCCAGCAGTTTCCTGTGACCGAGGAGCTCACGATGATCGAGGTGATCACATGACCAAGGAAACACAAGGCATGCCGCATCCCAAGACTGCTGTTTTTCTCCAAAGAGGACAGAAATAACACCCATCAATTTTATCTTGAAAAGGCCTAAGAAGTGGGTGTGCCTCCACACAGTACACTGAAGTGCCAAGTAGCTGTTGGAATGGCATTGTCAATGCAATTTTTATCTGTTCCTTATTTTATGAAGAAAAATATTTTTAGTTCTCATCAATTGTATTGCCTTGAATCTAGGAGAAAAACTGTAAGGTAATAGAAATCAAAGAAACAACATCAAAATGCATTTTGATATCAAAACCAAAGACAGGTTATTGAAAGTTTGGCTTTTGTTTGGAGTCTGGAAGAACAGCTGTGAGCTCTCTGATGGAGCACAGGGTGTGATCTGATCAATTTTAATATAGCCACTTTATAGCATAGAATGTTTTGCATTGATTTTTGCCATTTTCCTAAAGATTTTAAAGGTTTTATAAATTTCATTGGAGTTGAGATTTCTTTAACAATTAAAATCTCTAAAATGTATACCTTATACGTGCTGTTAGATTTAGCTATCTTTTAACCATATTCTACAAATCATTTATTGATACAGTAGAGTATAATTAAGGCTCTTTTGTTTCCAAGACACTGCTCTATGGGGCACTCTAAGGATGCATGCTGTCTGTCATGTTATGACCTGTGAGAGACTATGCACGATTGAACAGCCACAAAACAGCCCCACGAGAGATGAGTACAACTACTAGGTCTTCTCAGGCTACTAGGTTTGATCTTAAACTTATTAACTCTCACTGGTTTTCTCAACAAGTCTGCAGAATAGTGGTGGTACTGTTTCAAAGTAACCAATGAGGACACAGACTCAAGTCAGCCAATCCGGAAATGCAGATTTTCACTTCCTCCCGTGCATCAAGCTATTCTTTCAACTCATGGTAGAGAACTGTTATTTCCCAAGGTCAAGATTAGAAACCAAAGAAAGGTTATTGGAAGTTGGGCTTTGATTTGAGTCTGGAGAACAGGTGTGAGTTCTGATGGACTGATGCTGCCAAGCTTTTCAGCTGAATGAAGAACCTGGGCATGGGACGGACAAGATAAAGTGTCAGAGATGTCCAGGTAACTCGAGAGCAACACACTCCATCCAAAGAATGAGGTTCCTGGAGAACAACATGGAGATTAGCGTGGAGAAGACGGCACATGGGGTGGGGCCACACTGCCAGGAAGCTTGGACTTAGAGAGCAGCTATTCTGCAAAATATGTTAATCACTGGAAATAACTAGTGACAGATGAAACTGGTAATTTTGAAAGAATAACCTTAGAAGCTCTCATAGGTTTCCAGTCCACACACTCCTAGGTGGTCTTATAGACTTGCTGGTGGGCCAAAGGGAAATGAGAACTGATGCGGGTATGAGAGTAAAAAACTCAGTCTGACTTCTAAACACAAGGGAGGGTATATCACATGCGCACGCACACACACACAAACACATGAAGGCCTGATGTGCTGATTTCTGAGACCAGATACCGAAACTGCATCACCAGACCTCTGCCCTCACCCGAGTCATGGCTCTGCTTTCCTCTGTGTTGTTTCTCTTTCGGGAGCACCATCTTCAAGTGACAGGCAAGGAGGTGCAGTTCCTCTACACTCACATGATATGTACCTCCTACGAGCACAGAAAGGAAGCTCCGTGCCAGCACTGAGAACAGGTTCAGGGCTCATGGATCCTGGGAGAGAAGGGCAATCTGATTCCTCAGTCTGGGCCACTCGCACACCCTGTGGGGAGGCAGAGGGGGCCTGAGATTGATGGCCTGTCATAGGAAACATCTGTTACCACCTCTCACACTCCACTGGACAAAGCAAGTCGGATAGGCTCACTCAATTTCAAAAAGGCAGAAACTGCCATCTTACAATGTTCCCAAGATGAGCAGGACATTGTCCGTGAGAGGCACCAGCCCCACAGCGCTCGGAATCACAGTGCACTGGGAAGCAAGCTCCTGAGGGGAGCACTGCACCGTTCAGGCAAGCCCTGTGCCCAGAACTCCGCTGCCTTCCAGTGCAGGGGGGGATCCCTGGCCCAGCGGCAGCAGCACAGGTGTGGAAGTGTAGGGGCCAAAGTTAGTCATCAGGGCTTAGTGAGAAACAAGACATAGAGGAAGACACCATGGTTAACAGGGAGGGTTTCTGGTTTTTCTGTTATTGTTTGCTTTGTATTTATGCGGGTTTGTCCTGGTGCCTCAAGAGACTGAAAGATTATAAACAGAAACAGAAAACTCTGGAAAAGGAAAGAGTTAGTAAAGAGAGGTGATCTGTGTCCAGCAGGCAGATGCAAATAAGACTTGGAGTAACCTACAAGGTCATGGTCATAGGACTTGCCACTCTTACGGGCTGAACTGTCCCCCATGAACTCACACACTGAAGGCTTAACCCCAGTCCCTCAGAATGTGCTATTTGGGGATAGAATCTGCAAGGAGGTAATCAAAGCAAAATGAGGCCGTGGGAGTAGGCCCTAATTTAGTACGCCTGGTGCCCTCCTATGAAAAGGAGATCAGGGCATAGTCACACACCTATGGAAGGCCACGTGAGGACACCAGGAGGAAACGGTCATCACACGCCATGTAGAGAGGCCTCAGAAGAGCCCAGCCCTGCCAGCGCCTTCCAGCCTCCTGTTGGGGGAGCTCCTAGTCTGGTATTTTGCTATGGTGGCCCTACAGATGGGCACAGAGACATCAGAGTTTCCTTAGGGTCAAGTCAGAGTTTGAAATAAAATGCACATAATTTTATAAACATGTGGTGTGCACATTCCTACAGATGCCGTGTGGAATATTCTGAAGCCATGTTCGAGCTAGAGCTTCCTGAGTGCCTTGCTGAAGCTGCTCGTGCTCTCATTTTTTGCCCTTTTCTCATACGACTTGAATTCTGCAATGTATTTTTAGAGGAAGGAGAGGGTGGAAAATAGCTCATCAGAACAGGTAAAGTGTCCTCTGCAATGTGGCAGGTTGGTGGCACCGGCAGGGAATACTGACGACCCTCCCGTGCTGCAGACTCTGTTTCCCAGGTCAATCTGAAGCAATGTTTCTGACCTCATATGCATTTTTCCAGGACTTTTCTAAGCTCCCATCCAACAGTAAAGCATATTTCTCCTTCCCTTGAACATGGGCTGGATGGTGGCCACCTCTATGAACAGAATGTGCTAGAAGTGACCCATGTAACTTCTGAGCCAGCACCCTCACTGTTGGGACACTCTGGGAATCCAGCCAGCATCTTGTGCAGAAGCACAGGCCACTTGCAAGAGTTGCTGGTGACAGCCCGAGCTGCGGTTTCACCTAACAGCCACCTGCGTGAGTGAACGAGGCTTCAGAGGGTTCGAGCCCCCAGCCTTGAGCTGCACAGGCTCCCCCCTGAGTGTGTGTGCATGGAGGGGCCCTTCTCCTCTCAGCCTCTGCCCAGCACCAGCCACAGCCTGGAGGGGGGCCAACTCTGAGGCCTGTGGGGTCTTCAGGGTTCCCATGAATCTGGGCAGCACCAGAGGCATCTGGCAAAGCCTGAAGGTCAGGAGTAACTTGCCCGCAGAGAAGGACAAAGGGACAGGCTTACTTGTGGGGACATGTGGAGCACTCTCGAAGGCCTCTCAGAGACCACTGCAGGGGTAGCCTTTGGGAAAAGGACCAGGGGTCCATCACAACACAGTGGGACTTAGAGCAGGGATGTGCCCACCGCATCGTCTTCTCACACAGGCATGCCCTGCGCCCGAGCGGATCCTGCCCTGCCTCAGGGAAGGTTTAAAACCACCGAGAGGGTTCACCACCATTTGTCCAGATGGGCTGCACCTTATTCTAAATAAATGTGCTCATCTTCTCAGAATCCTTCAGAATTCTAGACAGTTTTCAGCACTAAAGCTGGCAAAGATTAGAAACAATGCCTGCAGAGCTGATGTGCTTTGAAATCAGCAGTTTGGCATCCTGGAGGTGGGGAGAACTTTGCCACAAAGCCACTTAGGGACGGCCCCAGAAGCCTGAGATATCTACTTAACTCTGACTTAATAATTTCCTTTCAGGAATGTATCTTAAAAACCTAATCATGGGTGTGCACAAAAATGCATCTACAAAGACATTAGCTACAATCTTGTTTCAGAGAAACTGCCTAAATTTCCAAACAGGGGTAGGGTATTCATGTAATGGAAATCATAGCCTTTGCAAGTGCTTAGAACAATGGCTCTGGGCATCCTACGTGAGAAGGAACGCGTGCTATGTCGAGAGCACGAACCTGTCAGGCAGCATCTGGAGCCCATCTGCACACCTTCCTCACCCTGAGAACTGTACACCAGCTGTGGCAGGAGACATGACTGGCCAGCGTGGCTCTCTGCTTGCCGTTCTCCGTTACTGCCCCTTCCTCGCCTCACTGACAGCCTTGATTGTGTCTGGGGTCACCATGTGCCCAGGCACAAGTCACATCTCCCAGACTTCCCTGCTGCTCAGGACTCTGGTCAGTTAGGTGAAGCAGAGGGAGACTGCAGATTTTCGAGAAAGTCCTGTTTTGATGTTGGGCTGACCTTCTGTCCTCACTTCTCTTAGTTCCATCTCTTCTCTCCTGTTCTAAATTGAAGATATAGTCCCTGGAGTTGGAACAGCCCCCTTCTGGCCTTGAGCAGGAAACTCACTTTTTAAGGAAATGGGCGGAAGGTGGAGGCATCCTGGTTCCGGGAGCTGCTGACCTACTGTGGTCGCCCTGACTTACTGCAGGACAAGCAGGCCCCTGACGCAAGCCACCCAGCTTGGGTTTCTGTTACATAGTAACATTTTGAACTGGTAAAAACTGACAAGGTGATGAACTTTAAAATACAAGCAGAGCCAGTATAAAAGGTTTGTAAATGATGTATTTCTCTATTAAAATGTTATAAAAGTGCAGAAGCAACAGAGAATATTTCTGGGCCATCCTCAGGTAACTCACCAGTGTTGAGGATGGGTTCTGGCTATGCTGCTTTCACTCAGCCAGTCTTAGGTTTCCCTTTCCTTCCCTGTCTGATAAAATACATATGACCCAGGTTATGTATTTTCTCTCATTAGACCTCATTCATCTTCTCAGCTTATTTAAAATTTCACCATTCTTGAATAAGAATCCAATTGATTTCTCCAACCATAATATGTGATCCTCCTAACAGCTAATGTTTACATATTTTCTTCTTGTTCACAAAGCATATTCCTATATATTATCTCATAGAATTGACATTAAGCCTGACCACCTGCCAATATTTGTTCTGACCACTGCCATATTCTTCTGGGTCTGTTCACATTCTGGAGGCTGGGCACCTTAGCAGGTAAATAACTTAGCCTTTTGGTCTCCAGTATCATGTCTTAGGAACAGGTAATTCCCTCCTCTCCTCCCAACACACACACACAGACACACATACACACATACTCACACACAGACATCCCTCATTGGCATTATAAACACATTTGTCACATCTACATTTTTTAAAGTAGCTATCACACTGAGAATTCAGATAAATACACAGAAAGGCCTTCAAAATAGTCCACTGAAGGCAGACTCAGAGATACTGAGAAGCTACTATGCTTGGTGAAAGGCTGGTGGTTACCATGGGGGACAGGTTCAGGTAGGTGGGTGAGGAAGGTGAGGGGGATAAATGGACATAAAAACTCTCAATCATAATATAAGTTGGTCATGTGGATGGTAGTACAGCATGGAGCATACAGCCAATGATTCTGTAATATCTTCCTATAAAGACAGACAGAAACTGTACTAGTGGGGGTGAGAATTTAATAATATGGGTAATTGTTGAACCATTGTGTTGTATATTTGAAACCAACATAAGATATCAATGATAGTTCAATTTTTTTAAAAAAGTAAAAAAGCCAGTCTACTGAAAATACTTTTGCAATAGTCTTAAAATACATTATTTTCCTAAATGTCCTTAATGAATTCCTGTGATGTGTAAGAACCTTATGTCATCAGGAAATGTCTAGGTACTGCCCAGAACAGCATGTGATGGCTGGAAATAACAACAGACATCTCTGTTCATATGTGAATGGTGACGTGCGCTATTCCAGGCGTGTTAGCTGTCAGGTGGAAAGCCATGAGGAACCCTCTCTGCACATCCTAACTGCTCGTCCCAGGTAAATAGGGCTCCCACAGCACAAGGCCTTTGAGCCACTGCAGTGTGGAAGCACCACACCAGCAATGCTGCCAAGCCCCTTCTAGGAAGCTAGAAAATGTTTTGTCTTGGTTCAAAACAAACAAAATGCACCTATGCTTTTAAGTCCTGTCACATACACTGTTAAGTGTAGGTTTCTTCAGCGTTTATTCTGTCTGCAGAACTGAAAACTACACATTAGGTAAAATGCCCCATGAGACTCCCTCTAGGCTGGAAGCAGCTCCTTTCTTTGATGTCAGTTCCATCTCCAAACTTCAGTGCTTCCTAAATCCAACCCTGGAAGACTCTTTAGGAATCAACAGCTCTGCTGCCTTCACGTAATTTCTCCCACCTCCCTCCACCCTCACCTACTGCCTACGCTGCCTTCCCATCATCACAAATTTCCTGTGTCCTGGAGATAGGAGGAAAGGATGCATGAGCTCCAAAAGGCCATGGCAGAGGGCAAGAACGCAGTTTCTATCCAGCCACATTTCCTCCTGAGTGGGCCAATGGGTCTGCCACAGGAGTCACATCCCCCCCAGCAAAGCATGGTGCCTGCCTTCCCGGGGCTGGGGCGTCCCGCTGGCTGAGAAAGTGGGCTTGTGTGCACCCACCCTCCCCTGCGATCACGGGCTTTACAGCGAACAGGGTGGGCTCATGCGGGCTTCAGAGCCTTCAGAGCCTTCAAGACAAAGGAGTTAAAAGCAAGAGGGCAGCTCAACAAGGGGATTAGTCCGGTGTGTGGTCCTTAAACACACAGGCCACAGATGTCTTATAAACATGTATAAATACACTTGTGGAACTTTTTCCACAACTCCCAAAGACCCACAGGAAATCAATTATTTGAGAAATTTTAAATATACACCCTAAGTAATTTCCCTTAGAAATATTACTTCAACAAAAATAATATATAATTTTAACATATGAATCAATCATCTTTGCTCTAGTAAAATTTCTGGATACTTAGGAGTATACCTCTAGGTATGATTAATGTCTCACATTTATTTTATTTGACCCAACCCATTTCTCAACATTTACAACAAGTATTGATTAACCCTCTCCTTCCTTCACTCTACCTTCACTCAACTGCTGCACGCATTTTCCTCAAATGCTTATGAGACAGCTGTAGACAAGTAGATATGTACCTATACCATTTGGAAATAATGACTTAATTGATAGTTTAAATGTAAATTGTAAGTATGAATTTTTCAATGCAGCTAAGTTAAATGTTCAAGCTTGAGGCCATTTAGACCAAAGAAATTGCTAGTATTGTAAAGATATCTCAAGTATTATGAAAATTCCAATTTTTTCTATTTGCAATTTGAGTTCAACAGATAGAAATATCTCTGTATTAAGGGCTACAAGGTTTTAGTTCTTGTCACTGTAACTGAGGGTCTAGAGTAGGGAAACATCAATGTGATCTGTCTGTTTGTAAAATAGGGAACATGAAAATCTACTACAATGTCCAACCAGGAGGTTATTTTTAAGCTAACAGGAAAAGATATAGAAGGAATCTTAATAAAATATAAAACATTAAGTTCATGTGAAATATGACTATTATAATTTCCCTTGCTCTTTTTCTTCAAGTTGGCATACCTGACATCCAACATACAGATGCAGAGCATAGGCATGTTTTTTGATTTAAAAATGGAGAGAATTTTAAATCAAAGGTACTGGCATTATATCTTCATAAGTTAGAAAATATGGATGTCAAACCTTCCAACTCCTGTTGACATGGATGTTGGCCTTTGTCTTCCAGCAATCAGCCCTTCTCCATTGTTTTACTTTTTTGTGATAGCAGTGTCAAGATGGCCACAGACTGGTTCAGGGGCAGAAAATTCAGAGACAATGGGGCTCACCTTCAGGAGAAAAAGGCAGGCTTCCCCCAGAGGTCATGGAGGAGGAGTGTATGGCCCTGCGGAGAGTATGGTTGTCAGAGAACTGCGTGGTTTTTTCATCCCCAAGGTGGGACAGGCTCCCTGGGAATATAAAAGGCAGAGGGGAGCAGTGCGAAAATGGAAAAAGCAGAGGGCAAGAGCTTCATCAGGCATGCGTGCGTCTGGGGCAGCGCCCCCTGGCTCTTAAAATTTGCAGCTGACAAATTTCTGTTCTCACTAGCCTGACATGGGAGCCCTTGAATTCACACAAAAAAAGATTTGTACCTAATATGTCTTTCAAGACACCACCAACTTTTTCAATAAATGCATTATTTTTAGAAATTGCCTACTATTAGTCAAATGATAGATTGCTATGCTTAAGCCACCAAAATTTAGTGGGTTAGTTTCTAATTCATTCTAAAAATATATATGAAAAATCTCCCAAAAGCCCAATAGAAGGCTACATACAAGGCCATTCAAACACATGACTGGCAAAGTGATAAAGTTCAGAGTCATAAAAATCAGGATCATCTAAATGGCACCATGGAGGAAGTTCCCAGGGCAACCGTTCTGAACTGCCCTCCCAGTTCCTGGCGCTAAGTTGTGCGATAACCTGCAGAAGGGGACTGTGCCCAGAGGTCATCCCCAGACTACCCGGCAGCAGAGTGGCCCCATCTGTATTCCCTGAACTGGTGGCTTTCAGGTCCCAGCTACAAATCCAACCAATGGAGGAAAGCGCCCCACACCCCTTCCCATCCCACGGGCAAGACATAGAAGAAATTCCACGGAATCTTCCCAGGTCTTACATGTGATATACCTATGCACTTAGTATGCAATTGGCCCAGATGTCACGTCTTTTCTCTTTACATTAGTCTGTCTGCAGTCCCAGTTGGCTATTGGTCCCAGGTTGTTAAGAAGGATGCTGTAATAACAGGAAATAATTTTCCTAGTAGTTATTTTGGATTTCTTACTTGACCATGAGTCAAAAGACCTATGTGCATATCACACACCAAAATGAATTGTGAACAAATGGTTTTTAAACAACTAACCAGTGCATTTCCACCCAATTCAAACCATTAACAGTCAGACTTCCAAGAAATTTCAAAAATCTTTGTAAATTTGATTTAAATGGCTATAGATTCCTCAGTAAGCCTGAAAAATCAAAGTATTATAAATCCCTAAAACAGTCTATTAAACCTTCTCACAGGAAGTTATCATGTTTTTGTATTCTAAACAACACACTGAAACTTCTGCTCCCCTCTTTTAATCTTAACATGTTTATTATCCTGTCACTCATTCATTTTCTAGAATTAGGTTGATTTTTTTTTCTCATCTGTTGTTTTTGTTTCAAAATGGGAATGGGTTTATTTTCCTGATTACAAAATTAATGAATGCTAAGAGAAAAATCACACACAAAGAAATATTAAACATTGCACCTATGTTTCTAAAGTTTTTTCTGCACAAGTATACTCATATACATGTGATCATAAAATGGCTTACAATGCAGTATGTATGTATTTACCTCATTGGCTCTGAATTCTTGAACTAGTTGATGACATCCATTTGCCAAAGTCTCCTACTTTCTCTAGCCTGCCCTATCTGACTGCAGCTAACTGCCCCTCACACTTGTTGTGCCCATGTTCAAAGCAATGGTGTAGCCTGTCCCAGAGAAGCAAGGCTTTTCATTGTCTTAGGCTTGCATCGGTTTTCTCTCAGTTGGCCCTAACCCTCAATTCTTGAGGATCTCTCCCCACTGTGTATTCCCAGCCTCTGTCAAAGATCAACTGACATATGCACAGTCATATGCAGAGAGGTTTTCTGATAAAGAATTACTTTTCAAAATGTATCAGAGCTCCTTCAACTCGATAGTAAAAAAAAAAACAAATAACCCAATTTAAAAATGGACGAAGGACTTAAGCAGGCATTTCTCTGAAGAAGACATACAAATGGCCAATAGGTATGTGAAAACATGCTTAACATCATTGGGGAATGCGAATCCAAAGTACAATGAGAGATCACCTCATACCTGTTGGGCTGTTATCAAAGGAAAAAACATAAGAGTTGGCAAGAATGTGGAGAAACTGGAAACCTTGTACATCGTTGATGGAAATGTAACAGCTGTAGAAAATAGTAAGGAGGATTCTCAAACAATTAAAAATAGATCTACCATATACTCCAGCAATCCCACTTTTGGGTACATATCCAAAATGACTGAAGTGAGTATCTCAAAAAGATACCTGCACTTCCACGCTCACTGCAGCATCAATCACAAAAGCCAAATTATGCAAACAACTCAAGATGAATGAATAAAGAAAATGTGGTATATACAGACAGCGGAATATTATTCACCCTTTAAAAATACACAATTCCTGCCATTTGCAACATGGATAAATATGGAGGACACTATGCAAAGTGAAACAGAGCCACTGCAGATGGACGAATACTGCACGCTCCTATCTCTACGAGCCATTCATAATAGTCAAACTTATAGAGAATATAGTAGCCATTGTCAGGGGCCCATGAGTGGGGAAAATGGGAAGTTGTTCAACTGTCATAAAGTTTAAGTTGTGCTAGATGTGTAAGGTCCAGAGACCTTCTGTACAACCTATTTCCCATGGTTGTGATCTTCAAAATTTGTTAAGAGGGTAGATCTCATGTTAAGTGTCATTGCTACAATAAATAAATAAAAATTTTTAAAGGAATACATGGAAACCCCAGGAATTCCATTTGGGTCTTTAAAAATTTTTTTTTTTACATTTCTTCCCACATCATATTCACATTTTCTATTAATATCTTGAGCATATGGAGAATATTTATAATATTCTTTAACATCTTTGTGTAATTCCATCATCTCTTATTTTTATTTATTGCTCTTTTTCCTGAGTTGGGGTTACATTTTCCTACTTATTTGCATGTTTGGTGGTTTTGAATGGGTCCTAG
Organism: Manis pentadactyla; assembly: GCF_030020395.1. Classification (NCBI taxonomy): domain Eukaryota; kingdom Metazoa; phylum Chordata; class Mammalia; order Pholidota; family Manidae; genus Manis; species Manis pentadactyla. The sequence continues at coordinate 135,976,101 of NC_080020.1, forward strand.
AAATCATGATTTTTATATTCCTTTATAGAATGTTGGGCTTTGTCCTGGCATTCCGTTCAGTTACTTAGATCAATGTGATTCTTTCGGGGCTTGTTTATAAACCTTGTTTTAGTAGGTTGATGGCAGCCTTCAGTCTATATAAACCCTTTTTTAACATTAGTTTCTATACTAAGTTCTTCAATTACAGGTAATATGGATTAAAAACCCCAAATAAATGTATATTAAAATCTGGAGGTTCTGTCTTCTCATACATTCCTATTTTCTAAATATAACTCACAAGTAGCACTCCACATGGGCACTGGATCCCTGAGGAGTGAGCAGAGGTTTCCTAGCACTTCAATTCTGGCCTTACATAAAAGGCGTAATTCCAATTCCTCCCAGATTACAGGACTACTATCCTTGCAGGGGCATTGAACACCTAGTACATAAGCCAATGTCTGTTTCTGGTGTCCCCACATTATTCTACTCTCACGGTCACATGACTAAGCTAGGCCCTGGATTTAAATCCCCTCTAATTTTTGGCACCTGTGTTTTTTTATTTTTCTTGGTTGCAATCTCAGCTGTGCATTTTTATTTTACATTGACTACATTTATTCAGCATCTGCATGTCTTTGGCATTATGTGCTTTGGAGGGAGGTTCAGGGGGAAGGCTTTCCAGGTCAGTGCAGTCTCCCACAGACTGGTCTTCTCATAGCACTAAGAGAGATGGACCCAGAAGCTCATGGCTGCATGGGTAGTGGATGGTCCACTGACCAAGAAATCTGGATCTATGTATGAGACTTCATGTGAATTTTTTTTTTACCCGATGTGGGCTATTTTATTATAGCAGCCTGAATGGACTAAGATACTTTCTTACACATTCTGTTTTTCCTTGGAATTAAAAATGGGCTATCTTTGGCTTAGTTTTATACGTAACTATCTATCCCGCTAGAGTTGTAACCTATTCTTAGTGTAGGAGTTCCTTTGTCACTTGTAACTTTTTCTTGGAGACGTCCCTCCTGAGGATGGGGAACTAGTTGCTTTTTAGTCCTATGTACAGCTGCCATCCTGAAGCTTCACTTCACTCTCATGAACTTGATTTCTCTGCTGTATTGGTTCTGTTTTCTGGGTCCTATGGTGCCATCTTTTTTGGTTTACTCCTTCTTTCTGGTGGAGCTCACCCTTTATTTTTTTTGACCTTGTATGTTTCAAATGTCTTTAGCTTATCTTCATATTTGATTGATATGAAGTATAGCAGTCAAGGTAAAAAATAATTTTCCCTTGGAATTTTTAAGGCATTCATCCTCTTTTACCTTCTAGTGTTGCCATCAAGAAGCTCGGCATTATTCTCTTTTGCATCCATTGTGTTTCACATTCTTTCTCTCTGGCAGGTTTTAAAAATCTCTCCATCCTGGGTATTCTGAAGTTTCATGATGATGGGACTTGTTGTATGTTGTATTAAGCATTGTGCAGCCTCTTAAACCTCCTTTCAGTTGAGTTAGTACCATTGTTGATACCGGGGTTCTTTCTTGTTCACGGAGTTGGAGAATGAACTTCACAAATGCTCAAGGTAGGCAAGCAGGAAAGAGGTTTTTTATTGAGAGAGAGAGAGAGAGAGAGAGAGAGAGAGCAAAGGTACAGAACTTCCAGCACACTGGGAGAGGACAGGAGTGCCCCCCTTCAAGTGAATTTATTGAAAACAATCTTGGTTTTCTCAGAGCATGCAAAATAAATGTATTATCTCTTTACAGTAAAAGTTGGTATCTGCTCTGTTAAAGAATGCATAAGAAACTCAAATATTTCATATGCTTGAATGTTAGTAACCTTCTTGGAAGTCATTCCTTTGAGATTTTCCTTACTCTTCATTTTGGCTATGTAATACAATGAAACAGTAGTGTAATATTTCCAGAATGTCTTGCTTGGCTTTAGTGCCTCTGCATATCAACAGGCATTCCTCAGGGGTGGAGAAAGGTAGTTCATCTCCGTATCAGTGGGTAATTACCTGGACAACCGAGAGCTCATCTGAACCTGAGAGGTTAGGGGGAGGTATTGCTTGCTTCTGCCAGAGTTGGAAAGAGAAATGGCCCGGACTGCAGTTTGAAAGCAATAAACAGGTTTTAAACTTTATTTCTCCTTTGGACTGATTTTGGTTTTAGAGATATTTTGCCCTGGGATATCCTCTCCCCAGAGTTACAAGTAGTGATTTAAACATGGAAAGCAAATGTTTCCTTCAACATAAGTTCAGTACAGTTTGCCTTAATTCTAATTAGCAAAATCTCCTGTTTCAATAAATAATTTAGTTTAAGGGGCTTTAGGCATTTTTTCACAGAACATTTTGGATGGAAAAATGTTAGGTATTGGAATGTTCACTGAATTTTTTTTTTTAGTAAAAATTAGCAGTGCAAACTGCAGGAAAACAGACAGCTTAGTTCCAGGATACACTGCTCATAGTACTTTGGAGGTGATATGAAAGCAACGTAGACCAACTTCCCCAGAGGAAATAGGTCTTCTCCTCAAAACCCATCCTATCACAAAAGAGAAAATCCAATGTAATTTAGCAGATACAATGATCTTCCCAAAGGAGACAAAAATTGGTAACCTTCTTCTAATTCATCCTTTTGAGTGTTAGACATATTAACTTGGTTTTCCACTTTGGGCTATCAAAATTTTGCAAACATCGATTCTCAGTTCTGGTAGGATGAATGCAGGATTGAGACATGTCCTAGATTTTTGCCCTTAATCCTTTCCTCTCCATTGTTTCCAAACATCTAATCTTTTTCTTTATATTAGTGGAATTAAATTTGGGTGAGATGGATACAATCCCATTTCTACCTGGGTTGGAAAATAACTCATTGTTGGTTCCAAATGACTTTGGCATTCCCTCACAAAGGATGACCTTCACAAGCTCCAACAATTCTGATCCAGTCCAAAAACAGGATTTTCTGTTACCCAGACCCCATTTTAATTTTATTACCCTGTTGAAACTCTTTTCTGAAAACCTTCCAGGAAGTAACCTGACTAAATTGCAAAGAGCACAGCCCTGGGTTTAAGACAACCAAGACAGTCAGCTATTTTCTAAGCAGGGAGCACACCCCTGCACCCTGACCTGCAGGTTAGCAATTTGACATGTGCAGGCAGCCAGCAGCGGAGGGCCCGTCCTGGACAGCAGCCCCGGCCCTTCCCGCTCTCAGTCTGCCTTCCCCCACCCCTTCCTCTCCCTCTGCAAAGACAAAACCTTCTCCCCCTGCCGTCCCGGATCTGTCGCCTCCGGTCTGTGAACTGCCATCACTCCACAGTGCCTCCCAGGCGCTGGCTGGACGATTAGCTGGGCACCCAGTCCCCTGCCCTGGGTGACGGCCCTGGGGCCAGCAGGGCTGCTCAGGCCTCCGCCGTGCCAGCTCCACCCCAACCGCCCTCCCCGGGGCCCCAGCTCGTCAGCAGGCCGGCCTCTACCTGGCCTCCCAGCTCCCCCCGCCCACCAACGGCTCCTCCTTTGCTGGGGTCACTCGTCCCTGGGGGCCTCTCACCGGCCCTACTCGGCCCCCGGATTCTTGATGCCCCTCAATCTGAGGGAAAATGTGGGAGTTCAGAAAGGCTCCTGCCAGGAGGGTGCCAGCCCGGGGCAGGCTGGCATTAGACCCAGCCGCTGTGGAAGGGCGGTTGTCACTAGTTTTGCCCATCAGGGAGCTGTGGGCCCTCCTCCATGTGAGGTGTCCGCAGGCGGCCAGTCCCCTGATTCGGCAGGTGGCCTCCAATTCGTGAGAAGAAAATATGGAAGAATGAGCAGAGGAACAGCACTGAATTTGGGCACCCGAGTGCCTGGCATATCCTCGTGGGCAATCGCGACACCTCCCAGGATGCCCCAGTGCCTCCACCCCTCAGGCCCTCACGCCCCCTGCCACCCCATGCGGTCCTGGTGCTCATAAAGGGGCCCCAGCACCCTCCTTGTACCCTCGTGTTGCCCTTGCTGCACTCAGGGGCCCCCGTCCCCCGACCCTGCAAACCACACCCAGGGGGGCGGGGCTCCCTAATCGGGGCTTCCCCCCAGCATGCTCACCGTCACTTCCGGTCACTGGGATGGTTCTCTGGGCAGTTCACTTCCGGGGAGGGGCTGGCAGAGAGGGTGGGGGCCGGTGTGCCCCTGCAACTGGGGGACACCCGCAGGCCCCCGCCTCAGCCCGCCTGCTCCTCTGGGGCTCCAGCCATGCTGCCACCCCCCACCAGGACATCAGGAGCCCTGGGCTGTGTCCGTGGTGGGGACCCTGTGGGGAAAATGGGGGTTCCTGAACTCCTTGAGGATGTAGCTGGCTTGCTGCTGGGCTGACACTCCCACACCTGTGGGCAAGGAGCTGGTAGTGCCTGAGTCACTGTATAAAGAGCTCTGCCCGGTGCTCCGGGTGGAGGCAGAGACGGACGGGAGGTACAGAGCTGCAGACTGCCGGACGCAGACATGATTCTAGGGCTCGGCCTACTGCTGTGGGAATAAAGCCTGGTATATAAGCCTTTTTATCCTAAGAACGTTCCGTTGTTATTTCTCAGTCTCACCAAATCCATAGGGAACCTGCCCGGGGCTGAAACCCTCAGGTGGGACAGACCCTGACTCACAGCCACGCCACAGGACAGGGTCCCCTGCTCTCACCTGGGTACACCCCCTGCTCTCAATTCAGCACCTTCTGCCCCTGCATCTGCTTGCAGCTGCTACCACTCAAGGTGTTCCTGTGACAAAGGCAGGGGTCTCACCCAGCATGCTGCCCCTTGATCCCAAGTCCCCCAGGTGTCAGGGGACAGAGCTCAGGGCTCCACCCAGAAGTGGAGACAGTTTCCCCAATTCATGATAAAAAACCATGATAGCGAAACTGCTTTTAATTTTCCCAGAGATGCCTGGATCTTGCATGGCCAAACACTCCTTCAAGCCCCTGGCTCTGAAGCATCCCATGCTGCATGATTCGGTTCTCACTTCTAGGCCTGCCTGGGAAACAGACCCAGCAGGACATGGGCTCTCCTTGCCAGCATCGCCATCCCCATAGTGTCTGCCCTCTTCTTCGAGAGCCACGGAAAGCATATAAACCTGCAAAATAGAGTACCTATGGAGGTAATTTTTTTTTACCTGACAGCTGCTAAATTCTCAGTTTCCATCATTGCCTCTTTTACCAAAAAAGAAAGAGAAAATAAAAAAATAAATAATAAAATGAAAGCTGCCTAACCTTAAACACTCAAGTCTTTCTCTGATTATCTCAAGGGCAGAGTCTCAGAGAACTAGCAACCTTGACTAGGTGAACACAGCTATCTTTTCTATCATTTCTCTATGAATTAAAATCTCATGCTTCTTTTGAAGTGATCCCACTAGTGAGGACTGTATTTTCTTAACATGTAGAGAAAGCCTTCCTTCCTAAGAGCTGTACTAATAATATACAGGCTTTGAGCACGTTCTTCCACGTCCTTGGGGGCAGGAAATGGCTTTGCCCCGCAGGTTACTCTGTATCCCAGAGAACAATGGAAAGTCTAAATGGCCTCCTTCATACTGATATCTCTGCAAGGGATAATTGTAACTTGTTTATATGATTTTGTTGAACCTTAAGGACTCCCAAGATTATATCTTTGACCAAAGTTACAGCTTTTTGCCTGTTACAGCATGTTTTGTTCTGAGCTTTAGAGAACTCTTCCACTCCTAAATACCTCACATTGTGTCCTTTATAATCGTACAAGCTCCAGGGACCACAAGGACATTTTGATACAATGTCACTTTTTGAAACAGTCTTTACATTTGTACCAGTTTAAGAATAGTAATAATAACAACTTACACCTATTGAAATGACATTCCTATCTGGCCAGGATTTTTTCTAAATGCTTTGTATATTTTAACTCAATGAATCAAGACAATGTCCCCATAAGACTGGTGTTGAAATCACCCTCTTTTGCAGATGGAAAACTGAGGCACAGAGAGGTTAATTAGCATCCCCAGGTCACAGTAAGTGGTGCAGCCAGAGTCTGTGCCCAGGCCATGCCCACCAATGCCCACCCACCTGGCTGTGCTACCTCTATCCCTATGAGAAGGAAATTGTAATTCCCTTCCACAACAGATTGTTTTGAGGATTCTATTTTTTAAGAGGCAAGGATGCATGTTGGAGGATTTAAAAGCCAATATGCAAATGCCATATATTATTGTTAGTGCAATCAATGGCTTAAAAATTTTTTCGTCAGTATTTACTTGGTAAATAATAAGTAATTTTGAAAACATAATGAATATAAATCAAATATGAAAAGAATGTTTCAGGGTATGTGATCATCATCTTCTCAAACTATTAAAATGTGGAATATTCCTGTTTTCTGAATTCACCTCACAGACCAAACAGCTTAGGAAATCACAGTGGGACTCCCAGTGACGTCCTTCCTCCCTGTCCACACTGCCCACAGCACCGGGTTCACACTGCAGGGGTCTGACCCTGACCCTGTTTTGGTAGTCCATTCAGAGAGTCTGTTCTTTCAAGCTGTGTGCTCTTCCTGAGGCCCAAGAATTGGAATCTTTTGCGTCTTTGTATCAGCACTGCATCTCCACAGTGAATAAAAGCTTGTGGATTTGAACTGGTCTGCCACTCCCTGGCACACCCCAAGCTAGGAACAGTGAGCTCTCGGACATCTATTAGCACAGTTAAGTTGGCAGAATTAGACGCAAAAGTGCATTTTTGCTTCGAGCTGAGACTTGCATGTGTGTGTCCATTCCCACTGCTCCAGGCACGTCGCTGGCACAAGTTAATTTCAAATTCCCCCAGATTTATTCAGGCCAAAAAGCCACTCAGAAGCAGAGCCAGACATGGGCCTCATAACTGATGGGGGCTGGTCCTGCTCCCAGCATTTGGCTCTTTTTCTCTGTTTTATGCTTTACTTAATACAAGCTCAGCCCTTTTCCTGTCTCTAACCACAGCCTCGCATTTCCCCGGTGCTACCCGCTGCCTGCCTCAGTGAGGCCCAGAGCAGCTCAGGGCAGGTTGACCTGACGTAGAACGCCCTGGGCCTGGCACCCGGCTGGGAGGCTGCCTCCCAAGGGCATTAATACCTGCGAAGGTTCTTTTGTACTTGCCTGTGGGTTCCCTGGACTATAACCTACTGGGCTTTGGGGAGCCCTTCTATTCTTCTCCTTGGTCCCCTCTGTCTGAACCAGCACCTGTACCCTTAGCAGATCTGGCCACCCTGAAATCTGTCCCATCTCCCAGGTCATCAGAAAATGTATTAACGCCACCACAACTCCAGCGACCTCTCACTGGTAACCTTTGTAGTCCAGAAACTGGCCATTCTGTCCCACACTGCTTCTCCCTTCCCCCACCCCCACCCCCAGAATAAACGGTGCTCTTCCCTATCACTGTCTGAATTGCATCTCCCTTAGTCTCCTGTGAGGGAGTTGGTAAAAGCTTTCACATTGAAAAAATATTGCATGTCTAAATAAGTTATGTCTCCAGTGTTTCCTTTAGACACAATCATGTCAACTTCAAAAGTCAGTGATATATCAATTTTATAAAAATCGGCATTCTCAATTTTCTCTGTTTTATTAAATTTCTATTGGTTAGGGATTTACTTTGCTTTCTTTCCTTGTTCCTTTTCTTGTTTCTCCTGACACTAGAGATCAAGATGAACCAGGTCCTCTGCTGGATTCACACCCACTTTGGTCTCCTCTTCTTTTTTCCCAAGCACTTTGTTCCTCACTGAGTTTGCAGTTTTCATACAAAACCAGTCAGCGACACCTTTGGTTGCACTTTGTCAGGGTCTATAGAGCAACTCCATGCTGGTCTTTAAAGTTTATTCATAAAAGGACACCTGTACTCTAGATGGACTTCTGGTCACCCCAACACACAGAGGTAACCTCTCACACCCCTGCTCGTCAGCCTGGTCGCACCTGCAGTGATGACGACCATCCTGGAGTGAAATTAAAGAAGCTCCATTCACTTTCTACCCAACGTGAAGTTCACATTTCATTTCACTATGGCAGCATAAGTACTGGGGGTTATTCCATTAGGAACTCTCCACCCGGTGAAGTTCAGATCACCCTCTCCATGGCCCATGTGTCCTGCAGTCACTCCCATGCAGAGCTGCCCATAGCACGGATGCGGGATGAGGATCTTGGAATATCACGCCCCACCAAGGTGCCCACCCCTGACAGGGTGTGTGTGGCAGACTCCGCCCTGTGCCACCACAGCTGCAGAGGACATGTACATGTTCCGGACTGCTCGACAAGGGGCCGCCGCCCAGGGGAAGTCTCAGGAGGAGGAGACTCAGGTCTGTGTGCTGATCAGAGTGGACAGTGACTGTCCCATGAGAGAAGGCTGCCGCCACCCTGATGGCACTTGGGCACAGGTCTCACATGTCCCAAACAGGGCAGGGAAACACCCTGGCAGACACACTGGTCCCTGCATCCCAGGTCAGGTTTTTGAGCCACCTTGCCAAGAAGTGCCTCAGGGTCAGGAGGGCCCTCCGTGCCAGTCTCAGCTTGGGGCTGCGCAGAACAGCCACTGAGAAAAAACAGAAGGAGGTTGTTCTGCCTGGAAGGCTTCCAAGACGCAGCAGGCCAGGGAGGACTGGGTCTAACCTGGACCCGGTCTCATGGCCCCAATGGTCAGGAGAGCCTTTCAAAGGCATTCATACAACCTCCTTTGTCATCCTGGACCTGGGGTAACAGGAAAAGAAGGGACGCGAACTCCACAGTCCAAGCAGGTTTATTGCTAAACCCGAGAGGTACCCCTCTGTTCTGGGAAGCAGAACAAAGAAGGCATCTCATACAGACTAAGAGGCTTTTTACGGCCAAGTTTTTTGGTAGGCTTTTGAGGGGATGGGTCAGGAAAAAGGTGGGCTTGTGGCTTGCTGACGTGTCCTCTGAAAAACGCTTGTAGCCTAAGTAAGATGAAATCTGGATCTCTCTGAGATGGTGTGTGGGCTCATTCAAAACGGCGGTATTCCTGCCCGGGCTCTATCATGGGGTCCATAAGACAGGCCCCTGACCCCAGGACCCGCTGCAAATGCATTTGTTCCCTTAAACACAGGATACAAATGTGGGGGTACCAGGCAAGGAGGAGAGGAGGGGGAAAAGGAGACCAAGGATGGGGCTGGAGTGGGGAGAGCTGGGCAGGAGTGTGGGGTTCAAGGAGTGGCCAACCCTGAGCGGCCCCTGGGAGCGCCGTGCAGCAAAGGCACTTGGAGACACCCGGGGCCCTTGCTTCTGTGAAGTCACAGGGTGCCTCTGTTCTATACCCATCAGCTCCCACCTATCATTAGCTCAGAGCCCCAAGCCATCCCTCTCACCACCTATTAGGATCAGCTCCAAGCTGCTTTATCTTCCCTTCACCTAGTCAAGGCCCCAGAGATGGGTCAGCAGCATGGCACACTGAGAACCTGAAAGTCAGCACCGAAGAGGGCAGGCAGGAAGGTGGGAGCACTGCAGGGGGAGGGCAGGGAGAGGGGATTGGGGGAAGGAAGGCTGTAAGCACTTCAGAGCTCCTGTTTACACAAAGGGAAATACCAACATCTGTTTTGACATCTCTCTAGAACTGGCAGACTGATTTGCTTAGCAGTTTTCTACCAGGAGTCGATGATATTTGAGATGTTAGGTGAAAACAATGAAGCTGTGTTCGCCACAGCCTGACTTAATCACAAAAGTGGAAGAAGGGGACATAATGTGAATTTGGATGTATGTCTGACTCAGTTCTTTTGAGTTATTTAATCAAAAGGGCTAAGTACACTGTATCTTATACTGAGGTTTTTAAAATTTTTTTTTTTTTTATTGAAGGGTAGTTGACAACAGTATTGCATTACATTAGTTTCAGGTGTACAACACAGTGATTCAACATTTATATACATGATAATTCTAGGTACCAGCTATCACCATACCAAGTTGTTACAATATTTTGACTATATTCCTTATGCTATACATTACATCCCGGTTACTTATTTATTTTACAATTGGAAGTGTGTTTATATATATATATATATATATATATATACACATATATATATATATATTTTGTGAGGGCATCTCTCATATTTATTGATCAAATAGTTGTTAACCACAATAAATTTCTGTATAGGGGGGTCAATACTCAATGCACAATCATTAATCCACCCCAAGCCTAATTTTCGTCAGTCTCCAATCTTCTGATGCATAACGAACAAATTCTTACATGGAGTACAAATTCTTACATAGTGAATAAGTTACATGGTGAGCAGTGCAAGGGCAGTCATCACAGAAGCTTTCAGTTTTGTTCATGCATTATGAACTATACACAGTCAGTTCAAATATGAATACTCATTTGATTTTTAAACTTGATTTATATGTGGATACCACATTTCTCTATTATTATTATTTTTAATAAAATGCTGAAGTGGTAGGTAGATACGAGATAAAGGTAGAAAACAGAGTTTAGTGTTGTAAGAGAGCAAATGTAGATGATCAGGTGTGTGCCTGTAGACTATGTGTTAATCCGCGCTAGACGAGGGCAATAAACATCCACGTATGCAGAAGATTTCTCTCAGAACATGAGGGGGGAGGTTCTAAGCCTCACCTCTGCTGCTCCCCATTTTCTCACCAGATGGCCCCCTGCGACTGTGCCTGTCTTAGGTTGTTCCTCCCTTGAGGAATCTTACCCGTCTCTGGCTAACCAGTCATCTTCCGGGGCCATACAGGGAAATGTTAAGTTGGTAAGTGAGAGAGAAGCCTTATTGTTTGAAAAGGTTAGCTTTTTACTTCTTTCCATATTTATGTCCTGTGGCTTCTACGCCCAGCATTTGTCTTGAGGTGTCTTTACCACTTGGAAGAATTATGATACTCGGTAAATTCAACATGTGGCACGAGTTCTATTTAAAGGTTGTGATTAGGTAGGAAGAAGAAAAGCTATAGAAGTAGCAGGCAGAAGAAAACCTGGGAAGATTGATTATTTCTTTGACATATCTTCTTGTAGAGTAACTTCAGCATGGATAGGTTTTTAACTACTAATTAAATTGTGCACACACATTAACATAATAGGAATATAGTTACCTAACCAAAGCATACCTGTAATTACCAGCCGTCTCCAGTGAAACCAAGAAAACCAGTTAGGCACCTTAGGCATTTGTGAAAACTTATCTATGATATGGTGGATATTGTCCAACTGAACTTGAACAGTCTGAGAGAAATCAGACAAATTAAAACAACCCATTCCTGGGGAATGTTCACATCCCTTATGTTCTTTTAACAGTAAATAGTCTGTAGTTGTAAGATTTTGGAGTGCTACAATTTGCACTTCTCCTAATTCTTGATTGAGTTCCAACAGTATAGATCCAGTCCAATTTTTGTTTTACTGTATGCACAGGCCAGCTTAGATATCTCCTTCCTCATTCCCATGGCAAGTCCAGGAACTGGTGGGATGAGTGCATCTACATCTGTGACAGTGCGTGGATCTTTGTTGGAGTTTTTTTTTTGCTGATCATCTTCTGTCATGAGTCTTCCTGAGAGTGCTGATGTTGGAAGTTCTTTTTCATATCGTATCTTAGTTCATTTTCGGGGTAGCCAAATTAGGCTTTGATCCTCTGTATGAGGTTTTTAAAATTATATAAATCATCAGGTTCTATAACATCTCAGATGGTTTAAAATGTGTATAATAAAGTCTTAAAACACAACCACTTCAGTTAAAGGCCCAAGTGGCTGCAAACCCTTAGAAATGCCTCACACCATCAGGTTTGAACTACATACTATTGTATCTTGAGTTAAATACAGAAAACTTCCCAACCCTCTATGTCTTCTGTTGTACAAAAGAGGCCTAAAATCTCTCAGACTTCTTTTTAGCACTGTGATTAACCAATGTAATACTCTAAGTCTTCAGAGGGAAGGGCTGTACAGGAAGCCGCCATCTTTCCTGGGACCCAGGCACAACCTCCACACTCGGAGCACGTTGTCTTACAACTGGGGAAGAGGCTGGGCCAGCACAAGAAATTGGAAAAACAAAGCAATTCATTGGTTTCTTGAGAAGAATTCAGGTACTGTGTTTTTCAGAAAGGAAAACAGAACAACTAACTGGCCCTCTACAAAGAATGAGATGGGAGGACGGCCCAGGGGCTGGTTCTGTCCTTCCTGTTCGCTCCCCACTGTCTCCCTCGGGATGAGGAACAGAGAGGCCCTTCAACATGGTCTTTAGGGCTGCCCTCCCCCATGCTCTCCCCTCCTGGCCGCTCTTTCTCTGAACTCCACTGCCTCCTGGAGCCTACCACCTATGTCACAGAAGCCTCCTGAAGTCCCCCAGCTTCTCCAAAGCAGCCCCTCAGCCCTTGTCCCTTTATAGGACCCCACGCTTTGCAGGGGGATGCTTGCCCAAGAGCCTTCTTCCCTAGTCTTGGAGGAAGAAGGGAGTATTCCTTCCACCTGGTGCCAGAGAGCAGGTCCTAAAATATGGTGCCATCTCCTTTCCCACTGCCCTCTAGGGCATCCTCTGCCACATGGTGACACCCTCTCTTTCTAGAGCATCGCCGTAGGAATAGCAATATCTGGGTCATTCTTTACGAATTCTTTTGAGAAGATGAGTTTCAGGTTCTAGAAACTGGTAACTCACCCAGAGCGGTGACTGAGCAGAACATTTTCACTTCTGAAAGCATAATTTTATCTTACAAACGTGTTACTCTCTTCAGAGTTGGGGCCTGGAACAGGTGTGAGCTGGTTTCTGTTGGCTGCCTCTTCTCTGAACTTCCAGAATTGAGCCAGTACAGCAGGCAATGAGCTCCCTGCCTGGGCTGCCATAATTTGTTCCATAAATGGATTTTTGAAAAAAATGTAGCAGTCAAGTGTCGTTAAACAACATTTTTAGATATAGACCGGGATAGCTCACAAGGAGAATTTAAGACCAGCAAATTCAGTTGGAATTTTGCCTATGTCTTACAATGAGACTTCGAAAAGCTATAATAATTAAGACAATAAGGATGGAAAAATTATATGGTGCATCCAGTGACCCAGGGAGGAAATATCCAGCAAAACATAAGTCTTCCAACAGGACCATCAAATTCCATTCTCTCATTCAAATGAAAGGGAAGCCCAATGCTTTCATTCCATAGAAGCTGCGTGGCAATTCATAATTTTTGAGAGGAGTGAGGTCAGTAACTTCCTGCAATTTTAAATAGGTGTGAAGCGGACTCTAGAGAATGTCCAATGACAAAATAAAACAATTCCAAGTAGGTTTATTTTTGTATCACCAAACAGGCAAAAGGATTTGACGCAAATTGAGGCACTTAACATTTCATAATGTCTTCAGAAGTCACATTGAATGTGTAACACCATTATTGCTGTGCACTTTACAGGAATCCTACCCTGGACCACATTTATGCATTTTCTCCGCAGATAATGTAGTTTTAATGCTGAATCTAGATGCTTAGACTGAAGGTTCATACAGTACTTTGCTTCAAATCTCAAAAGTTCTCATCTGATGTTGGTCAGCAGTCATGGTAGAAGGGAAAAGCAATGTTTTTGCTGGGAAAATGAACTTTCTTAACCAAAGCTAAAGATGACACCTTTTGAAAATTTGTGAAACAGTTTGAAATTGACCTAAAAAAAGAGTTTAGGTGGTGCTCTGGGTAATTCTCATTTGGCCAGTCATTATAACTGTGGCGGCTGTCACCAGCCTATATCTAATTTTCCTATATCTACAGATTTGCCTGAAGAACAGTAATAAAGCTTCTACTTTTTATAGGCACCATATTGAAATTCCAACTACAGAACAAACACCACAGTAGAATGGGGGGGTTGTGGGTTTGCTCTTGGATGATGGAAACATGGCAGTGAAGTCAGATTCTGGAAGGCGGAGACCAGACTGACCCCCCTCCCGAACATGTCATCGCACCTCTTCGGGCACCACTTCCCCAGCAGGGCATGATGGGTTGTGTTAGTTGTTGTCTATTACTGAGTTCAAAGAGCAATTTTCTTTCAAGTATACCCAGTCACTCCTCTGCTTCTAATTGGTACCAAAAATATCTAACTAAAATGCTAAATCATCATCTTAAACAAGGCACTGGTAAATTGTTACAGGAAATTAAACTCTCCACACTTACAGAGGGTGGCTAATGTGATAGAAGCCTAGTTTGGATTTTTTAGAATCCAAATCTCCCTCTCAGCTCGTGAGTCTTTAACATTGAGCCATTTATGTTTTTTGTGTTATAGAGGATTTAATAGCCATGTAGTTGAGAAAGGGAACGCATTTGAACTCCTGGCCACTGAGTTCTGATTAAATCTGGAGAGGTGGGACACAGCTTCTTCCCTGGGCGACACGCTAGTTTAAGAAATAGTATAGACTGATATTTTCTAACACAGCAATGTGTAATGAGTTTTACACTGCTTTTCCCCTTTCTGGTCTAAAAGTGTTCTTGACTGGCTAGCTTTATCTTGTGAACACAATAAAATAGGTTTATCTGAATTAGATCTGATATCGACTTTTATCATAGGTAATAAGCATGATTTTTTTTTCAATAGCAGAGCTAATATGATCTTTCAAAAAGACTTTACGAGGTGACTTTTGCTAGGAACTGTCCAATTGGTGTCAGGCTCTTATTTAGGTTTTTATGACACTCTAATTCACTTTGCAGTGTGAACTCTATTTTCAAAAAGAACAGGTCTCCATTCCTGGTGCTTCTGATTCCAAATTTCTGGTACTACACTGGATTAAAATAAAATAAAATCTTGTTCCATCTGCTAAAAGAAGTGTGTAACTCATCTTTAATATCAGTCCATCTTGAAAAGAGTATGAAATACTGTCATTTTAAAAATCACTGTCAACACTTTAGCTGAGAGGCAATCAGCCCGGGATAATATATCTCATGTATTGTTTTCCAATATCCAAAGAGAAAAGAAGCAAAGATTAGAGCAATATATTTTCTTCGATTTTGTAGCTTCAAAACGAATAAATGGGAGGCCTTGGTTCAGTATTTATTCAGTTACAAAGCATCCTTAAATCAATTACAAATCAATTATTATTAGTGCTCTCAATAGGGGAGACCAGCAGAAATAAATACCACCAGGGTGCCAGGTAGGCAAGTATTTTAGGCTGCACAGTAACGCGCCATGCAATATTCAGCATTACTTTTTGTGCATTTCTCAGGTCAAAGTAAATTATTATTCCACGTTCTCTCATTTCATAACTACTGTTCATAAAAGCCAGGGAGGCAGAATGGCTTTCTGGTGTCTGCCAGGGATAATCCACGGTGGGTAATCAAAAACTGGCCATGCTGTGTCAACAGAAATCACCAAATACACCTTGAATGAATGCAAGGACTGGCCATAACCAATACGATCACCTGAAAGAGAATAATAGGGAAGTCTGGGCATGAACTGCCTCAAGGCTGTCATGTGAATAGCCTACTTACACAGAAATTAACTATTGGAGCTGTGGGTCTTGAGCATGAGCCCCCCACATGGGGAGCAGCTGCTCTGAGGTGGATGCAGGTCATTGTATCTGCTCATGGGACCTGTTGTACATTGCTATGTATCCCAGAACACAGCTTTTGAGATAGAAATACTGAATTCAGATAGAAGCAATGGAGATACTTTACAAATGCCACACACAAGAAAGTCCCCTGGAGTGTAAAAGACACCCTGGACTAAAGGAAGTCAATGGCCGTGGAGCAAAGTCAGTGCTGACGGTGATTCGATGGTGTGGGAAATGTTCACAATTTATTCTGAACACAGAGAAAATGTGATAAAGCATGAGGATATCTGTGAATTCAAACACTGTCAAGGATGCACCTTCAGAGTGCATTAAGGAAGTGTTTACACGAAATGGTTAGCTGGGTGCAAGCTTGACATATTTTTACAGTAAGATTTCCTTTGATCTTCGTGTCCCTGGGGGACATGCACTCCTGTGCTGGGACTTCATCCGCAGCTCTAAAGGTGGCCTGGCCCATTCTCCCCAACCCTCTCCAGTGCAGACACTGCGCACGGAGACTTTGGTTCCTGGAACGTCAGTCTTTTGCAGATTAATAGGAAATAAGGACACGTTTGCCTGCACTCTGAACCATTGATCCTGGGAGAGTGTGCACGGATCTGAGGACTGCGTGTGGATCATGCACCTGCCGGAATGCCCGTAGCACTGAGCTCCGAAGCCACCAGGTCCCCATCTCCTCAGGGTCACTACTTCTCCCACCCTTCCCCTCCTCTGCTTCTTTTCTCAGGGAGTCAGTGGGTGCAGACCCCTGGTTCACCCCAGACCCAGGGACAGCCCCTCCCTGGGGACAGAGGCTTCCCACGGGACAGCCCCTCCTGGGGACACAGGGTTCCCCACAGGGCGGTCCCTCCTGGGGACACAAGGTTCCCCACGGGACAGCCCCTCCTGGGGACAGAGGCTTCCTGCAGGGTCGCCCTCCTACCCCTGCATGGTTCCCCTGGAGTCCTGCTGCCCCTCCCCACACAAGGCCATCCCAGCCCCAAGGCCAGACCTGCTCAGAATCTGAGGCACCAACTCAGGGAACTGCCCCTGAGGAGCGGGGCACTGGGATCCTCACATCCGTGTTCAGGGCCAGAGGCACCAAAAACGCCCAATGCAAGCTGGGCGACAGTGAGGAATCAGCTGGTGACTGCGGGTCTCCGAGGAGCAGTGTCTGATCCCACGGCCCAGGGCACGCCGGGCCCAACCCTCAGGGTGACAAAGCCTCGGTCCCACCAAAGCCCTCCCCCAGAGCTCTCTGGGAGGGCCACATGCTGTGCAGCCAGGACCCCCAGTTCCTCTCATTCCTGTAAAGTGTCAGTGGCCGCAGGGCTGACATCGGAGGGTGACCAGTCTAGTCCAGAGGAAGGACCCTGAGCAACCTGGAACTGCTTCCAAAGCGTTTAAATGTGAGACTAACGCCAGTTTCCTCATGAAAACCAGCCAGACAACAACAGGGTCCAGAAGTAACCCTAGAAACTAAACTGCAATCAATGCCATTTGCCCTCTGGTTCTTCCAGAGGGATTAAACTGCTTGATGCATCTTAGAAGTAATAATCTCTAATTGTGCTTCTTGTAATAAAAAGAGGAAAATAAATCGCACCAAAATGAAAATGTGACAAGTATCCCCAGATTTTGGCAGGAATTGCCAACATCCCAGCTTACGGAGACCTGCTTTATGAAGGACCTCCTGGCAGGTAGTATGTGACAGGACCACATGAGGGCCTGTCTAATATAACAACAGCGAGTGTGGAGGTGAGTGGTCCACAGTGATGGACACCCTCCTCCTTAATCCAAAGCGGGTTAAAATCCTCAGATTATAGTTAAAATCACTCTGTACCAGTTCTTCTGTTAAATCATATTTTTCAAAAGATTACAATAATGACATACCACTACACACCCATTAGGATGGCTGAACTCCCTAGAATTGACAATATCAATCCCTAGTGAGAACGTGGATCCACAGGAATCCCCCCATTGCTGGTGGGGATGCACAGCATGCAGCCTCCTGGGAAGGTGACTGGGCAGATCTGTACCAGGCTGCACATGGCCTTTATCATATTATCCAGCAATGGCACTTCTAGGTTTTTCTCACCTCATTTTAAAACTTATGACCATACAAAACTGGCAACACCAAAGTTTATAGCAGCTGTTTTCATAATTGCCCCAAACTGGAAGCAATCATGATGTCCTTCAATCGAATGGATAAACGAACAGTGGTACATCCATACAATGGGATTTCATCTAGCAATAAAAATGAGCTATCAAGCCACAAAAAGATGTAGATGCATCTTTAATGCAAATTGCATTAGGGCTTTTGATGAACTCCCAAGGATCCAGTACCCCAGGAGAGCCCTGAGAAGCCGTGGACCATCCACGAGCTTGAGGTTAACAGTGACCTTGCGGCCTCATGATGCAATCGCATTTAGACAAGTCCCATTTGTATCATTGTAGAAATTCATCTAGAAAGCTCTCAGGAACCCCACAGTATGAGGTCAGGGAATGTGGGCACTCTATGTAAAATGAATTCTCTCCTCCCTCACTCTCTAGGAGCCCAGCTCTCAGGGGCCGTGAGAAGCACGTCTGGACTCACGGTGATGCCTCACTACCTGGCTCTTGACCTGACTCACAAGAGGAGCTGATGGATTCAGGACTCTGAGGCCCAATGGAAAAAAGCCAGCTGGCTGGAAGGAACATTAATTATGAAGGGAGATGGCATGGGCAGAACACATTGGGCAGCAAAACATTCCTGGAGTACAAGGAAAACTGTCAAATGAAAAAAATGCAATATTTAGTTCCTTAGTTCAGGAGCATCTCTGCAGCCCTACTGTACGCAGTGCGCTGGGGGGCTGGACGCAGCCATGGATGGTTTCTGAAGGGCCCTTGCAGCCTCTCCTGCGGGCACAGAGGGAGTAACAGCTACTCTCTGCTGGGCTCCGGGCTTTGCACACATTTACCCACCTCAAGCTTACAGCAGTATGGAGGTTACTGTTATTAGTATTGTTATATCCACTTTAAAGAGGAAGAAACTGAGACACAGAGAAGCTAACTCACCAGCCCCACACAGCTAGTAAAAAATCACTGCAGGTGGTCATGTTCCCGGCCTCGTGCCATCCCTCCAAAGACCCCATCTTAATGCCATGCAGGGTTCAAGGAATTGTATATAAATTACCTCATTTGATCCTCTAGGTTAGATCCGCAGCTCTAGGAGCGATACATTATCATCTCCAATTCGGTGATGGAGAAATGAGGCTCAGAGGGCAAGAGCAACCTTCCCAAGGTTACCCGTCCCTCTGGACCAAAGTTGATGTCCCCTTCCTCCTTCCTCCTGGGGACTCGGAGGAGACTGGCCATCTACACAAAATGCCTGGTTTAAAATCTAGTGGTGTAATTGTTCATTGGGAAAAAAAAATAGCAAAATGCTCCACTTCGCACCAAAAATGTGAAACATCGCCTTGTCGTGGCCAAAGCCCCTTTCATAGCACCTGAAACAGATTTATAGCAATTTGGAAACAGTGAGAATGTTGTCTCTTGGCGCCATCTAGAGGAAAGTTCCTAGAGCGACACCTTCCTCAGTATGTATCCCCTGCCTATAGGCCTTCCACCCTGGCTCACACTAGAGCTCCCGGGCCACCTAGACATTGGTAACTGCCCTGTGCCAGACAGGCCTTGACTTCTGTGTTCCTTTTATTCCTTTAGAGCCCGCCTACCCAAAGCAGCTTGCCTTGGTTTCTCAAGCAAAGCAAAGCTAAAGAGGCAGTTCATCTTAAGGGGGGCCTTTACCTTGTTCCCCCCCCATCACCTGTGCCACCATCGCTAAGTCCTGCCAATAGCCACCAGGTGCCACCTGCCTTCTTTGCAAACCGGAATGCAGCTGGGCTGCCAAGCCTGGCCTTGGTGGCCAAGGCACATGTGTCCAACTTGCTGCTGTGGCTGGTTCTGTGGCTGTGGAGGGGGGCGGGGGCAACGGGACGGCCCCGTGGGGTAGCAGCGGTTTGTGCTGGCAGAAGGTGTAGAGGCAGGGTAGAGCTGCTCGCCTACTACCACAGGACAGCAGGATCAAAGCATGGCAGTCCTCTTCCTTTCCCCCTACATCCCCTACATCCCCCCTTCCTTTACTAAACATTCAGTTTGTGGCTGCAGAACAAGGTTGGTGTGTGTGTCCCCCAGATACCTGGGCTCCAGGGCTCTGCCTTGACCTTCCTGAACCTGGGCGATGAGAGGCCCTGAGGGAAGTCAAAGCTTCAGTCAGGCATGTGTCAGGGCCTCACCCACAATCTACAGCAGAGATGGGGTGCCCCCTCATCCATCCCTACACCCTGACTTCTCCCTATGCTCCTTTGCTGCTCCAGGGACCTGGGGCCCTCAAAGACACATCTGCTTCTCAAGGTGGACTGACATGGTGTGGAGTAGCTGCCCATTCCTGGGGCCACAGTGAGCCATAACCAACACTCCTGCCCGTACTGATGCCCAGCGTTAGGACATGTGATTCCTAACACAGGCATCCAACGACTTTTTTACCAGGGCCTGGACAATCCAGGTGCATGTTGCTAGAATATTACACAGATATCACCCACTCCCCGACATCTACCTCAGTTTTTCACTTGAATATTTGGTCAGTGCTTTAGCAAAGCGAAAAGATTTCTCAAATCTTTGGCCTTTCCTGAAACCTCACTGTTGAATGATTAGTTGTTTTTACCTATCTGTCCTAAAATAAGATCCATCTAACCTCTCACCTACCTGCCTTTGTCGCTGTGTTAATGTTAGCAGCCTAAACAGCTAAATCATTTCTGAGGATTGTAGTTAAAGTTCCTGTAAGTTCAAGCAACATGGCCTGTGGCATGTTTCTGGGCTGTGCAGCCATTTGCGCAGCCGGTTCAGATACACAGAAGCAGCATTTTAGGACAGGAGTGGACTTAGCTCAAAGCCCTGAAAGGATCCCATGTCCTAACCCAGAGAGGGCAGGCTGGGGGATCTGTTGCTCACAGTCAGCCCCTCTTACCCAGGCACGTTTGCAACGTAGTGACACATGATGGCACAGACTGGAAGTCCTGAGAATGTGTTTTCTGTCACCCGGAGTTGTAGAAAGTTTAAAGACTGCTTCTCAGTCATCAGCAAACCCACGCCCCATTATCAACCCCACTGCAGAGAGGCGGGGACACGCAGGTCACCAAAGATCAGCAGTGTGAATGCCCACAGACACTCCAGTCCCACCTCACTCCTGGGAAATTTAATCTGGTGCTATCTAGATGCCAAATACTTAATACTGGCATATGGATAATTAGCATGCAGGTATTTGAGGTCCATAGAGTATCTTCAGTCTGTTAATCATGGTCACGAGAAGGAACAATTTATAAAAGAAGGGAGGAGAAATGAAAAGAAAATATCAGAAAAGAAGTAGACAGTTGAGGGGAAATCTTCTCTCCAATTCTCTCTTCTACCTATGGATCCTGCCACAGATGATTCTTGAAGAACCAAGTCTATCAAAGGTTGATGACATTAATGTCTCTCTTTAAAAATACCTATTTTTATTTTTACAGGACTTGGAAGTTCTAGACACTGCTTTATGATAAAAAGTATACTCTGTGGGTGGTGACTTTTTCTACTTTGGCTTATATGTGTGTCTGTGTATTTGATTTTTGATCAGAATGCCTTGAAGGGAGGGGAAGGAAGTTGCCCAGTGCTGCCCTTCAAGCTGAAGCTATGCCACCAGTCTCAGCCAAACCCCCAAAGTTATATGGATGTATGTGCTGAATTTCTGGGGAGATGTCCACTTGTAGCTGTGGATCCCTGGACTGTGCAACCTGCCTCGGCTCTTCTGTTTCATCAAAGCCATTTGCCTGTACAGGGACTGGCCCGCGCAATCTCAAGACACACCTGAAAATATGACCATCACTAGCCATTTGACAAATGCCAATTAAAAATGACAATGAGAAAATGAATCTAGTCTCAGCCCTAACAACCTTCACAAAAATTAACTCAAAATGAATCCTAGACCTAAAGGTAAAACGCAACCCTATAAAAATCCTAGAAGATAGTATAGGTGAAAACCTAGATGCCTTTGGGTATGGTGATGACTTCTTTAGGTACAACAACAAAGACGTGATTCTTCCAACTCAACAATAAAAAACAATCTAATTTAAAATTGAGCCAAAGACCTTAATAGATACATCACCAAAGAAGATATGTAAATGGAAACAAGCATATAAAAAGATGCCCCACTTCATATGTCATCAAGGGAATGCAAATTAAAACAATGAGATAACCACTATACCTGATAGAACAGCCCAATTTCAGAACACTGAAACCACCAAATGCTGGCGAGGGTGTGGAGCAACCAGAACTCTCATTCACTGCTGGTGGGAATGCAAAATGGTACAACTGCCTTGGAAGACAATCTGGCAGTTTCTTACAAAACTAAACACACTTTTACTATACAATCTAGCAATTGCACTCCATGGTATTTACCTGAAGGACTTGAAAACTTGTACCCACATGAAAACCATAAGGATGTTTTTGCAGCTTTATTCATAATTGACCAAACTTGAAAGCAGCCAGGATGTCCTTCAGTAGATTAGTGGATAATTAAACTATGGTGCATCCAGACAATGAAATATTATTCAGTGCTGAAAAGAAAAAGCTGTCCAGCCTTGAAAAGTCATGGAAGAATTTTAAATTCATACTAAGTGAAAGATGAAAGGCTATGTACTGTATGATTACAACTAATGACATTCTGGAAAAGGTAAAACTATGGAGACAATAAAAGATCAGTTGTAGTTGGGGGAGGGGGAATACTATATGACATTAACATAATAGATGTATGTCATTATATGTTTATCCAAATCCACAGAATGTACAGCACCAAGAGTGAATCCTAATGTAAACTATGGACTTTGGGTGATAATGACATGTCAACATATATTAATCTTGGCAAAAATTATACCATGATGGTGATAATGGGGGAGGCTACACATGTGTGGGGAAGTGGGTACATGGGAAATCTCTGCTCTAAAAAACTAAAGTCTTAAAAAAATGCTGAGAAAAACTGAAACAAGATCATACAACACAAACATTAGAATAGTTAAATTTTAAAAGATTGACCATACCAAGTGTTTGGTGGGATGTGAGGCAAATAAATTCTCATCCCACTGATGGATATAAAATAGTACAGTCTCTTTGGAAAATAGTTTGGCAGGTTCTAAAAAAATTAAAACCATCCCCAGGCGACCCAGTTATCACCTAGGTACTTGCCCCAGAGTAATACAAGCATATGTCCACACAAGTTCTTATACACCAAGGTCACAGCAGCTGTACTCAGAATAGCCCAGAAAGGGACAGTCCCAAATTTCCATCAACAAGTGAATGAATTGGTGGTATGGCCATACAAATGGAGTATTATTCAGCAACAAAAAGGGATAAACTACTGATTAACACAATATGAATAAATTTCAAAATAATTATGACCAAAAGAAGCCATAAAAAAGAGTACATAATGTAGGATTCCATTCACAGAAAGTTGTAGAAAATGCAAAGCAGATACTGGTATTTTGTGACAGGGTATTGGGATGAAGGGAGGCATGCTTTTCAAAGTGACTCAAAAAACTTTTGGAGTTCATTGCCTTGGTTATTTTTGATAGTTTCACAGATGTGCACATATGCCAAAGTCATCAAACTGTGCACATGAATTAAGTACAAGTTATCAGGTCAGTTATACTTTATTAATAAAGCTGTTTTAAAAAAAAGCTTGTTTTCTAACTACAAATTCTGTGATTCAATTACCATTACGGGTTGAGTTATGTCCGCCCTAAATTCAAATGCTGAAGTCCTAACCCACAGTACCCCAGAATGTGACTATATTTGGAGAGGGAATTAAGTCAAAATTAGGGCATTGGGTTGGACTCTTCATCCAATATGATGGGTGTCTTTTCTAAGAATGGGAATTGGGACACAGACATGTGCAGAGGGAAGGCCACGTGAAGACACAGCAAGCAGGCGGCCATCTGCAGGAAAGGGGAGGGGCCTCAGGAGGAGTGCACCCTGCTAACACCCTGGTCTCAGCCTTCCACCTCCACTGAGATATCACACTTCTGTTTAAGCCACCCAGTCTGTGGCACTGTGTCATGGCAGACCTCGCAGACTAATACAAGAATTTGCATAAACTTGCCAAAATCCAACATTTTCTCTAATGTCTATTCGACTTTTTATTATCTAATAACATATGTAAGAAAATAAGGGGGAATCCTATATTCAACAAAAGTTTTAATATCAACAACTAGAATGCAAGTATTTGCCTAGAACTGCATAATTTTCAAAAGCAATCCCACGTCTTCTCTGTCTCAACAGAACACTTGCAGTAACTTTTCTCCATCTTGTCTATACTAGTGCTTCATGCTTGCATGACCCATGCTCTAAGGAACAGGAAAACTACAGCACTTACTCAGTGAGGGAAATCTCAGGTGTCACAGAGCTTGACTGCTTGACTGCACAGAAGAGGACCAGGGCCTCAGAGGGATTTGCCAACTTACTATGACAGTGTGAGTCTGCCTTGTACCAGCTTGCCATCTTGGGTTCCTTGGCTTTTAAATCCCTTGGCATCTCTGCAGATGAAAGCCTTAGTGTTGTGTTCACGAGATTTCTACAATTGCACAACCCTGGGAAGTCTCCCACAAGGCAGCCGGTGCACACGACTGCCCTGTGTCATTTCAAACAGTATTTATCCTAATCCATTTCTCAGTGAATACTCATACCAATTTGTAAGTAATGGGTCCTAAAAGGTCCCCTCCCCAATCTGTTCCTACAGTTCCATCATCCATTCCCCCATGTGGGCAAAGTGGCCTTCCAGGGCTGTGGAGGAACACAGCTGTTTGAAATGTGAGTTGCATGAGGGAGCCCTGGAGGTTTATGTGGACGTTTTTAATGAATCCAGTTCCTAAACATTCCCACATGTGAGGTTCAAAGTCAACATTCCGCTATCCTGTATCATTTTCAATTGCATTGCCCTCGAGGCTAAATTATAAAAGCTAAGGAAATTGCTGCTTCCAGTATTAAGGTAAACTGTAGGAGAACTTTAAATACCTCATCAGTTTTATGCTTGCTTTTCACAAAGCTGCTCTGCTTTGAGCTCCTTCTGATTTTTCTTCCTGCATCTCTTAGCAGTTATTTCCATTTGTCTGGTGCTTGGCCTCTCAGTCCACAGAGATTCCAGACACTAGCGGGGTCATTACCACCAGCAAAAAGAGCCTCCACCTTCCTGGACAGGGTGTTGTCTGCTGACACAGCCAAATGGCTCCCCTGCCATCTCCTTCAGTCCTTGAACCATCCCTGCATTCCCCTGCCACAGCACTGCGTACAGCCCTATCACCTTACCTACCCCCGGTCAGAGGGCCTTTCACCCATGCCTCATAGTCAGCCTGAGGGTTGGTCTCCAGCTGTGCATGCTGTCCTTGACATTGTCCTCGTGGGTGCAACAGGACAGCAGGGTCCTCTGTGATGTCTCACCCACAGCAGTGCCCTCAGCCGCAGCGCAGCCAGGTGCACACTGGTGTGGTGATCAGTACTTGGTGAAGGAGGAGAAAGCAGGCAGTTGTCACTTGATCTTCATTCCTTCCTTCATTCAATGTTTCAGCAAATGTTCTTGGATAGCCCACTGTGTGCCACCCACAGGGCACACGTGGACACGGTATGTGTGGTCCTGGTCAGAAAGAACCCAGAATTCAGTGACGAGGTGTCCTGTGAGTAATGTCAACCCCGTGTGGTCACCAGCTGTTGCAGGGGTGACAAGATGTAGTGGCTTCACCAGCTGAGGACCCACGGAGCTGGAATCACGGCAGTTACACCAAGCAGGCTGCCCCTGAGCTGAGTCTTGAAGAACAGACGGGACTTGGCCAAATGCACAAGCAGGGATGGGTTCGAATGAGGGGTCATTCCAAACACCAGGCACAGCATTTCTAAAGCCAGAGAAGCTTGGAAGTGCCCTCTGGGGGCACAAATGGAGACTTGGGTGTGGTATTAGAAATGACTGAACAGACAGGCAGTTTATAGTTTCAATACTTTTAAGTAATTAGTAGCATAGGACATTGTGATTTATCTAGCAACCAATTTCTTACTAAATTATTTGTCAGTTTATATAATCGTCTCCCACACAAGACTGTGCAGTCCCTGAGGAGCGTCCAGCAAGGGGCAGGTTTGTAGCAGCTGCTCAATGAGCATTTGTTGGATGGACGATAGGTAAGTGGATAGTGGGTGCACAGATGAAGAATGGAAGTATGACGGATGGGTGTATGGGGCTGTGTGGGTGGGCAGGTTGGTGAGTGGATGGATGGGTGAATGAACTGAAAATACAAAGTTCCCAGCTTTGTAGCTAAGGACCACAGTACTTTCCCTGCTTCTACGGCTGCTCCCCTCCTCCCAGGTTGCTGCCTAAATCCCTGCAGTGTCAGGAGACTCCTCTCTCCAACCACGGAAGCTTCTGGGCCCAGCAAGGCCTAGGAGCTGGTAACAGGGGCACCGCCAGTTCTTTCCCACAGTCGCAGGATGGAGGCTTGAGGGATTCCTCCCTGGGGGCTCTGATAAGCTCACGCCCATCTCACAGACAGCCACTGATAGCATCTGGTGGCTGCTTTCATTTGTATTAGCCTTAATATTTTAACACCATAGCTGTCCCTTTCCACCCCTTCTTGCTAAACTCTAATTGCCCAAAGGCTGATAATCCCCAGAAAAATTCCTTTTGTTTCTTCTCAGAACCATCTTTGACCAACTAGTCCAGAAACTAGCTAAACAGTCTGGCCCACCTGCTGGGCTCTACAGCAACTCAGCAGCCCTCCGTCCTGAGGCCGAGCACCCAGAGGCAGTCCCAAGCTCTGGCATTCTGATGAGCTCTGCACCCTGGTTCCTCTCCTGCCACTGAAGGAGACAGCGCCCAGGGCCATGCCAGTTGCTTACCACACAAGGAAATATGAGACATAGGGGCTCCAATACAGGTTGCATTGATCTGGGACTTCAGTTCACTGGGGTCACTGGGCACACTGGAAAGAGGAACTGAGCCCCCACTTAGGCACTATTTGAGTTCCTTTAAGGAAACAGGGCATTGACTGCTAGGTGGGGGCTATACTGAGTTTGGATTACTAAATACTTTTTACGGCCACCAAGCAGAGCTGCAGATCTGATATGCTAGGTAGAGAGCGAGCTGGAAGTCTCTCTCCACTTTTCCCTTAATTTTCTAGATTTAATATTCAATGAGTTTGTCCCATAGAATTGCAACAAGCACTGGGCATGGGTCTGAAGTTATTAAAGCCCAAGCGTATCACTGAGGGATCCACATATCTGCCCAATTAGCAATACATTCTCAAGTCTTACTGGGTCAAGTCACATTTATCCTCTGGATTTTTCTAATCCAGCTTCAAATTAATCCTCCCAAGTCTGTCTCTTTCAACCATTAATTAAGCAAAATTGCTGGTGAGCAATAACCTGCCACAACTCTAGCTGGTTTTTGTGCAGTTGCTATTAAACATGGGTGAGAAGCAGTCTACATATGAGGCAAAGCCCTTTAGCTGCAGTAGATCTAGTGATAGGAGGGCTCACGTATTTTATTGAGAAATTTCTTACCAAAAGAATACAACTTTCTCACTTCCCCTTCAAAATACTGAAGAAAAATAACTTACAGGTATGTTCTGAAATAAAGGCACAATTTAACTGCTCTTACACACAATGGAATCATGCTCTTTATTGTTAAGTCATTCATCTGGAAAAACAGAAACATGATTTAGACTTTTTCTGAACCTGTTAACCTTTGGGAAGTGAATTAAAGCTGGGAAAGGTGCTGAGTTAACTTTTACTTAATCAAGGACTGATGTCTGTGCTGGAACCTTGCAGTGGGCTGGGCACCTGCCAGGGGGACTAAAAACACAGTAAAATGACCTTGCCGTACATCAAACACTCCTCTGAAATTCAGAGCGCACCCATCCACAAAATGGTGTTTCTCCAGGAACAACTGGAGAAGTGGTAGCAATAGCAGCAACAGAAGTATCAGTAATAAATACTAACACATTTAAGTACTTACTTTGTATCGGGCATTGCTCTCAATACATTACATGTGTTAACTCATCTCATGGACATCATCAAAATTCCTGCTCATTTAGGTTGAAACTCCTATCCAGTTGCTGATATTGCCAAGGATTTAATAACCTCCTCTAGAGGTAGGCAATGTAACATAGGCTGTCACACAGAGTCTGCCAGGGGTCTTGAACATGTGACCACAAACAGACCCAGCGGTGCGTATACCCTTGAGCTCTACCCCTCATTTATCCAAAGTCTCCAGCTCAAAATGCTGTCAGGATGTTTTTCTAGAGGAAAAGAAAGAAAACTGCAACTCTATATACATAATTCACTTTTACCTACTGAAGAAATATCAAGCAATTGAGGCTCTTCTTGCATGGTCAAGAGGGAGGGGGTGTCTTTGCACAAAACCCATACCAAATGTGTAGCTGGTGTGTGGATACATACAGTCTCCAGGCATTTTAAAGGCACATTCATCATATACTGTTGGGAGGGAGTAAAAGACTTCTTTTACAAATGAGTATTGCATCTGTTCCTGGCTTATATTTTAATATTTACAACAAAGATCAGCATTGGTTACACATATCTGAAAATTGAAGTTAAAAGGGGTGATTGTTCAGAAATTAGAATGTAATTTATACTATATACAGGAGTACCATTATGAATTTTCCCTTGAATTTGATGTGATTTTTAAAAAAGATACCAGGCAGTGTGTTTTGTACTAATTGCATGAAGGATTGAAGTGGTCAGCCTGGAGGTCATGGAGCTTACTGTCTTACAGTCACCAAAGCAAGTCGCAGTTTATGCCGGCCACAGCAGGATTTCAGGAAAATGCACGCCTGACTATGAGCAATCCCATTTCCTCCCTCAATTTTCACGGCTGGCTGACTGCTTCGAGTTGGTGCAACCCACTGGCCAAACTGCAGGCCAGGGGCACAAACCTTTCTTACCCAATTCCCCTTCATTTGCTGACTCCTGTATCACAGCCGACTTTAAACAGCAGCTTTACTGCCCCCATCCGCTATTCTTTAGGCAGTGTAAGAGGTTACAAAGAGAAGTATGCTTTTAAAAAACGGCAGAAATAGTGAAAGCAAAGGAATCAGAGTCATGTGCTGGCATCCTTTACTTGGTTCCCATATTTGAGCATAAAAAGCAAAATAAAACATACTAAGTAAACAGTATAATTATTAAATGTTTCACTTTTTGTTTCATTTGGTTTTTTTTTTTGTGGGGGGGGAGCTGTCAGCAGTAGCTCACCCAACACATTTGACACCCTGAACAGATAATGACTTCATACTCCCTTCTCTATGCAACAAAATTATTTCCAATGGACTACATAATAATGGTGGGGGAGAAAAAGAGACAATGGGAACTTCCTTTTTACTGAAGTTGATACATGTACATATAATCACTCCAATTAAAATAAAAAGGAAAATAAATATGATAGAAAAGAAAAAGCACTGGATTCTTAATTGCACTAATGCATTTTTTTTTTAAAGTGGGGTAAACTTATACTTACATAGTGGCCTAACACCTCAATGAATTACACTGCAATGTCTATTTTCAATCCTTAACTTCTGCATATTTATCAAAATTAACATTCTTTGCATATTCCTTTTCAACAGACATATAACAAGATTCGTTGTGTCTCTTTACCCATAGTTGACTGAAAGACACTTTAAATTTTAATTCTGAGAAGTTTTTTTTCACATGAATGAAGAGACAAATAATTGTTAGGAAAAGTCTTACATATAAGGATAAGTTTGTCAGACAGCTATGAAGATCACATTTCATGATAAATTCCAGAAATTTAAATATTGTTTGTCTTTGTTTCTTTCAGATTGATTCTAATGGCTTCAAATGTCTCCACAGTTGAAGAATTTCCACTAAGATATCTTTACCAGAAAATTCACCGTAAGTATGTATTATATTGAGTGAAAATGTGCAAAAGAACCTAAAGAAAATGGCTGGTAACAAACACTGAGAATGTTTAACCCATTGCTCTGGGAAACAAGGCCAGTTCTTGGTGGACTCACTACAACCAGGCACACGCCCAATGGCCCCCTCTGCCGACACAGGCTGGCAGGCTTCATCCTTTTCCCTGATATTCTGCCTTGAAATCTCTTTTTGTGTGTAAATGCCCATTTACTTATTATAGTTTAGTCACAGTTAATGGCTTTCCCCACAATTTCTGTGTACTGATCTTCAAGAAACAATTTTAAAGCTTGAGTTTCAGTATGTTAATTTTAGGGTTGATTCTACGTATGTTAATTTTAGGGTTGATTCTATTTGTAAATATTTTTCTCTCTGATTTACTTTATTTAAATTTTCACATTAGAAAAAAAGATGGCTCAAAAAAAGAATCACAGGCAACGGAGAACAAAACTGGGGCCGCCTCTTGGGCTCACGGTGACTTTCAGATCACAGTGCCCTTTACGGTGGAGGCAGACGAGTTCTCTACATCTGTCTTCAGTCCACGCAGAGCTTCGAACGAGCACACCTTATCTCAGGGGGGCCTTGCCACGGTTAGACCCACATTCTACAACATTTCACCTACAGCGTGTGACTGAGTCATACACACTCTCGCTCATCAAAATGCATTCATTGTACTCCAGCCGACTCCAGTCTAACATTTTCACATTAAAAGTATACTTTTAAAAATAAAAATTGTCCTAAGAACAACACATTTGAACCTCTAATCATGAAAATTTAATGGTTGTCAGAAGCGGTATTTGAATTTCCATGACATGTCAACTAACCACATTTAAAAAGAAAAATATAGCATTAAATAATGAGAGCCTAGAAGAATTGATTTAATGTCAGTATAACTAACACTGCTCTTCTTAATAGTGTTTCAGTTAATGTTCCTTTCCAAGTAGGGAAAACTTATCATATCCATTCAAATATTGCAAATATATTTGAATTATCTCAATGTTCAACTTTGATGGGAACAAGTCACTGTGATTTGTTATGTCCACATACACTAGGCAAACTGCATCATCTGAGTGACTCAGAAGGGCTAATCTCTGTGGCTCACGGAACAGGAGGGAAACCAGAGCTGACCAGAGCCTGGCAAGTAGGAAGTCTACGAGGCAGTCAGCACATGACCCAGAGCATTCACCTCACCAGAACTGTAATATGTTTAGCTCTGGTTCTGTGTTGATCTAGTCAAAATTGTCCAAATTCATGAATGCTCACTTTATGTTTGAACCTTTAAAATATTTATCATTAATACCTCAGAAGAAAAACAGAGAACCTTAGAAGACCAAAAATGATCCTAGTTTCTACCTTAGCTGCAATTAGAGAAAAAGTGGAAATATATAGTAGAGGGAAAATACACATCATTTATAAAGTTGGTATCAGTGACA
Source organism: Manis pentadactyla (assembly GCF_030020395.1). NCBI lineage: Eukaryota > Metazoa > Chordata > Mammalia > Pholidota > Manidae > Manis > Manis pentadactyla. The sequence goes on from NC_080020.1 coordinate 136,006,915, forward strand.
GTAGTTACATTTACATAGGACTCAGTGAATGGGTTAACTCATACTGCCCATTTAACAGACTGAGGCACAGAGATGTTATGTGCCTTTTCCAAGGGCACCAACCACATGTGAGAGCATGTCACATATCAAACGCATATGTTTCAAACACATACCTCTTCTTTTAATTATTGTGCTGTCTCTCCAAGAAACTGTAGCTCTTAAGTTTCTGACTCCAGACTCTGGAGCTTTCCCCTCGTCTATGCCACAGCGCCCCTCAAGCACATACCAAAGCTGAATGGAAGTTTCCATCATCAAACACACAAAAAAAGATAATCTTTATTATAAAGTCTGCGTAAATCAGAATAAGTACTGTAATCAAAAAACAGATAAATGGTAAAACGTTAAGTCCCCAGTCATGTCAAAACACAATTCCAGACCAAATAACACTAAAGTACAGTGATCGAAGAATTTAAAGTTTAAATTTACTAACATGCATGTCCTTTCCAGTATTTCATTTTACCAGTTTGGCTGATTAAAGGTGAAACTTAAGTATAATCTACTCAGCAATTACATTTTAGGAAAATTCAATAAAAGCCAAGTCATGTCCAGTGAAATAAATCCATGGAGTAAAGAAATAGGGTCCTGCACTGAGTAAGAAAGATGTACACCTTAGAAGTTCCAGGTGGCTGGAGATCGCCATGTTGCCAGTGGGGACTCTGAGGTCAAAGGATAGTTGAGCGATGTACTTGGGAGCAGGACGTCCCCCAGTTTAAGACTCATTAAAGGTTACGGCTTCTTTTTCATGTTTCAAGTTTTAAATTCATAGTCACAATCTGGTCTGGGTACAGAAATACAATATCCTTTAGTTTTTCCTATGTAAACATAACTTGTTAATAAGTGTCTCAATCCAGGCCTGGTAACCACACTGTTTTTACGCACAACACTACTGACACCAAATATGTGGGTATTTTCTTATTATATTGAGGTGCATTCCTTCTATATCCAATTTGTTCAGAGTTTTTATGATAAAAAGATGTTCAATTTGGCAAAATTGTAAGACACTGATGAAAGAAATTGAGGGAGACACAAATCGATGGAAAAATATTCCATGTTCATGGATTGGAAGAATTAATATTGTTAAAATGTCCACACAACCTAAAATGACCTACAGGTTCAGGGAAATCTCCATCAAAATTCCACTGGCATTTTTCACAGAAATTGAAAAAATAATCCCAAAATCTGTATGGAACCACAAAAGATCCCAAATAGCCAAAGCAACCTTGAAAAGAACAAAATTGGATATATCACACTTCAGATTTCAAGCTATGCAAGCTTTATTACAAAGCTACAGTTATCAAAACAGTATGGTGCCAGTATAAAAACAGACACATAGAGCAATGGAACAGAATTGAAAGCCCCAAAATAAACCTTCACATATATAGTCAAGTAATCTTTAACTGAAGAACACACAACAGGGAAAAGATAATCCCTTCAATAAATGGTGCTGGGGAAACTGGATATTCACATGCAGAACAATGAAACTAGGTACCTTTTACCACTCACAAAAATTAACTCTAAATGAATTGAAGACTTAAATGTAAAACCAGAAACCATAAAACTCCTAGAAGAACACATAGGGAAAAAGCTCCTTGGCAGTGTTCTTGGTAATAATTTTTTTGGATATGAAACCAAAAGCACAGGCAACAAAAGCAAAAGTGGGACCACATCAAACCCAAAATGCTCTGCACAGCAAAGGAAACCAACAAAATGAAAACAGCAGTTTATGGTATGGGAAAGAATATTTGCAAACCATGTATCTGATAAGGGGTTCATATCCAAAACATAAAAGGAGCCCATTCAACTCAATTGTAAAAAAAAACAAAGCGAAAACCACAAGTAATCTGATTTTAAAATGGGTGAAGGACCTGAATAGTTATTTTTCTAAAGAAAACATAAATGGCCAATAGGTACATGAAAAGGTGTTCAAAAGCACTAATCATCAGCACTTTTATCAAAGAGACAAGATAACAAGTGAGGATGTGGAGAAAAGGGAACCCTTGTGCTCTGTTTCTGGAAATGTAAATTAGTGCAGCGACTATGAAGACAGTATGGAGGTTCTTCAAAAAAAATAAAAATAGAACTATGATATGATCCAGCAATCTCACTTCTAGGTATATATCTGAAGAAAATGAAATCACTATACTGAAGAGACACCTGCACTCCCAGTTCATTACAGCATTATTCATAATAGCCAAGGTCTAAGTGTCCATCAGCGGATGAATGGATAAAGATGTGGTATATACTGAATTAAGCAAGGAAGCCATTAGGCTGGTATGGTTTTAATGCCCCACTAGTCTATGTAAGCAAACCAAAACCTAGCCTGTAATCCTTCAAGTTTAAGAAATCAAAACCTAAGGACAACCAATCACATGGCTAATTAGGCTTTCCCAAATAATGCAACCACTTAAGCCACAGCCAATCAAATAATGTCCTTGCTTTGCTTCCCTATCTTCTCTATGAAAGTTTTTGCCCTAGCTCCTATAGGAGGAGTGCTCCTAACAACTTCTGGTCTGGTGCTGCCTGATTTGAATTGACTTTTGCTTTAAATTTGTAATAAGATTCAGTTTATTTTTAACAATACATAAAATGGAGTATTATCCAGCCTAGAGAAAGAAGGAAATCCTGCCACTTGGAACAATATGGATGAACATAAAGGACATTATGCTAAATGAATAAGCCCAACAGAGACAAATTCTGTATAATCTCACTTATATGTGGATCTTAAAAAAAAGTCTCACAGAAATAGAGTAGAAAGGTGATTGATTATCAGGGGCTGGAGGGGTGGGAGAAATGGGGAGATGCTGGTTAAGATACAAGCCTTCACTTACATGATACATAAGTTCTGGGGATCTAATGTAGAGCATGGTGATTATCATTAATATGGTATTATATACTTGAAATTTACTGAGAGTAAATCTCAGGCGGCGTGCATGTGCACACACACAAGTGAACTGTGAGGTGGTATTTGTGTTAATTAGCTTGTGGTAATCACTTCACAAAGTATACATATATCAAATCATCACTTTGTACATTTAAATATGTCCAGTTTTATTTGATTATACAATAAAACTAGAAAAAACTTGAACAATTAATTATTGCTTTCCTGGTTTTCTCTATTGTATATTATTTTCTACTTCATTGAATTGCTTTCTCAACTTTATTTGTCTATATTCTTGGAGTTTAATTTACTGGTCCTTTCTTAACTCCCCAGTATTGGAGCTTAGATCATTGCCTTTGAAGCTTTTATTTTTTAAGAATTCAGACCCATAAATTTTCCCTCAGAGCCCTGATTGACTGCATATTACAAATTTTGGCATGTTTTTTTTCTTCATAAAAATATTTTCTAATTTGACTTGTGATTTTGACATGGGTTATTTTGTTTGTTGCTTATTTTCCAAATATTTAGGAATTATTCTAGTTTTAGTTATTGACTTTTGGTTTAATTCTCAGAAAACCTATGGTATGGCTTTTATCTTTTTGAAAATTATTGTTAAATATTCTATTTAAACTAGAAGTTCTATTCTGAAGTTATTAGTGTCAGTGTTCTATATATGACAACTAAGTCCCATTAATGATGTTAATTACTAGTTTAAAATTGCTTAAATGCTTATTATTTTGTCTGCTTGCTTTTTAAGAGTCAAACTCTTAAAAATTCTGATTTGGGATTTGGCTTAAGATTTTTGCTTTACATATTTTGAAGCTTTGTTAAGTACATGCATATTTAGGATTTTCATGTCTTCTTCATCAGCTGACTCTCATCACTATGAAAACACCTCATTTCTTGCTTTAGGTCTCTCCTTTAAATATTAATTTAACTACATTTACTTTCTGTTTGCATGGTATGTCGTTTTCCAAATTTTCAAACATAACGTTTAATCATATGGGTGGGTTTGTATAATAAACTTTTACTTGGATTAATTATATTTAATATAATTTCTGAATTCTTTGGGCAGGATGTTCTTTATGTGTCTAGAGTGCTCACTATAAATAAACCTAGAATGCATGGATTTATGGGCTTGGCTTTCTAGAAAATGTTACACTGGCTGTGTAATTTTGGGCATATAAAATGGGGCCATTCCATGACCAAAACAACTCCTTTTGTGTAAGAGACACCCCACTTGCAACACACGCATTATATTGAATGTGTCAGAGAGCCTAACGCAAATAGGAGAACCTGGGGTAGTAGGGGCAGTCCTTGACTTCTCCACGCTGCACCCTTGATATCATTTAACATTAGAATTGGTTAAGACTGCTGACTTGTGTGAGTCTAATGTGATGATCTGACCTTTGTACGGTGAGCTAAGTGGTTTTGCTGCTTCAATCTTAGGCCCCTTCAATTCAGCCCCAGTCACAAGAGCCAGAGAATGTAAACTGTTCATATTACTCTACAAATGCCTTTCTACTCACTCAAGTAGGTCGAAATCCACAGTAGCCTTGAGGCCATGTGTCAGCAAACCTCCCCAATTCTTTCCTGTTCCTCTCACCTACCACTGTCCTACCTCAGGCCCTTTGTGCTGACTGTCCTCTCTGGCTGAAAATGTCCTCAACAGCAGTCTCCATTGTCTTGTTCAAGTCTTCCCCTTCTCGGTGAGGCTTTCCCAGACTACTCTGAGATTGCCTATCCCCTCCAACACTGCACAGCAAATTCCCTTATGCCTGGTTTGTCTTTCTCTACAGCCTGTATCACCTTCTCAGACACCATATAATCGGTATTTACTTATTAGCTCATGTCTCTCCTCAATGTAAGAATCTAAGCTCCCAGAGAACAGAGGGGTTTTATCTATTTTGCTCACTCCTGTATCCACAGAACATTGAACAGTACCCGGCAGAGTAGACAGGTACCTGTGAAATGGATGAGCAAAATTTCCTTCTAGGTATTGTTCTGGCTGGATCCCATGTGTACAGTTAGTACTTTAAAAGAAACCAATCCTAAATACTTTGTAATCCATCTGTTTCCTTCCTTATGCCATTTGCACATATTTAAAATTCATTATAGCCTCTGTGGGTTGCTTTTAAATTCTATTAGGGTCAGAGAACAATGCCTTATTTTAATGCAATTTGTTTTCCTTTATAGCCTACTTCGTGATCAATTTGAAAAAAATGTTTCAAATATTTTTGGAACCAATGTGGTGCCCAGTTTCTTGGATGCAGCACAGATAATATCTGGTCTACTTGTGAGGGTCAAATTCTCATACTTTATTTTCTGATAGTAAACAGACTAGTGTGTCACTATAATGGTGTAATTCAGTTTAGAATACTTCTGCACAGATACATAGGTGCATCAAAAGAGAAAGAATCCTCTAGGTTCAGTTAGCATTCTAACGAGAAAACCTTGTTGCAGACAGCTAGCACAAGCTCTTCTGTTAATGTCTTCACTGTTCAACACTATGCTACTAACATAATGCATCCAACAGTGGCTTGTTAGAATAACTGAAGTTAAAACTAGTGGTAATCAAAATAGGAAGTTTGGATTAAATAATTCAGAGATACTACCATACTACCCACCCCCACAGGAACAAAGTCAAAGGCTTTATCCAGCAAGGCCCTTGGGGTAGTGCCTGAGGCTAAACCCTAAAATCACACTGCATCCAGCCGCTTGGTAGGAGGGCAGCACATGGTGGTAAGAGGAACAAAATCCTGCCCCTGGAATCCACATGAATGCTTTGAATACACTTTATGCAACATTCCACGGGGCTACCTGGAAAGACAGCACAGGAGCTTCCAGAGTTTACAGAACAGGCTGTAGGCATTGTCTTGTGCCTGACTGCTGATACACTGTTTAATAAATCTGTGCTGCAACATTTGGGCTGCGATCTATTTCCACTATCACATGCAGGCAAGACTGAGGGAGCAGCTGGTTAACACTCACGTACTGTGTGCACGAACATATGCATCAGGTCAGGAGCCAGTACCCACTATGATTGAAGACAAGCCAGTTTCTCTTCATCGATCAGTTTTGGGGCACATACTTACACAGACAGTACTGACAGGTGGACACAGTTGATTATTATATCTTCTAGTTAAAGTTAACAAGGAAGAATACTGTTCTCTGTCCCTTTTAATGTTTTTACCTTAAGTCTATTTTGGCTGATATATACAAAATATCCATGTAATTATATATTAACTGAGCATTTGCCTGACATATTTTCTTATGCCTTTTTTAGATTTGTTCCTACTGTATAATGAAATTAGAGAATGTAATAAATAGCCATAAAGCCTGATCTTTAGATTATATTTCCTTCAGATTTTAATTTTTTTAATGACCAGAAAGAAAGCCTTTGACAGGCTGAGATTTTTTTTTTTTTTTTTAATTGAAGGGTAGTTGACAACAGTATTGCATTACATTAGTTTCAGGTGTACAACACAGTGATTCAACATTTATATACATGATAATTCTAGGTACCAGCTGTCACCATACCAAGTTGTTACAATATTTTGACTATATTCCTTATGCTATACATTACATCCCGGTTACTTATTTATTTTACAATTGGAAGTGTGTTTAAATATATATATATATATATATATATATATATATATATATATATATATTTGTGTGTGTGTGTGTGAGGGCATCTCTCATATTTATTGATCAAATAGTTGTTAATTTTTTTTACAGAAATTTACAGTAATAAATTTCTGTATAGGGGGGTCAATACTCAATGCACAATCATTAATCCACCCCAAGCCTAATTTTCGTCAGTCTCCAATCTTCTGATGCATAATGAACAAATTCTTACATAGAGTACAAATTCTTACATAGTGAATAAGTTACATGGTGAACAGTGCAAGGGCAGTCATCACAGAAGCTTTCGGTTTTGTTCATGCATTATGAACTATACACAGTTCAAATATGAATATTCATTTGATTTTTAAACTTGATTTATATGTGGATACCACATTTCTCTATTATTATTATTTTTAATAAAATGCTGAAGTGGTAGGTAGATACGAGATAAAGGTAGAAAACAGAGTTTAGTGTTGTAAGAGAGCAAATGTAGATGATTAGGTGTGTGCCTGTAGACTATGTGTTAATCCGAGCTAGACGAGGGCAATAAACATCCATGTATGCAGAAGATTTCTCTCAGAACATGAGGGGGAAGGTTCTAAGCCTCACCTCTGCTGCTCCCCATTTTCTCACCAGATGGCCCCCTGCGACTGTGCCTGTCTTAGGTTGTTCCTCCCTTGAGGAATCTTACCCGTCTCTGGCTAACCAGTCATCTTCCGGGGCCATACAGGGAAATGTTAAGTTGGTAAGTGAGAGAGAAGCCTTATTGTTTGAAAAGGTTAGCTTTTTACTTCTTTGCATATTTATGCCCTGTGGCTTCTATGCCCCAGGCTGAGATTTTTTTAAATGCCAATCTCTTGAATTAAAAAAGCCAACATATACTAGAGCCTAGGAGAAAAATTAAACCCCTTTAAAAGTTTGTCAAAATAGGAAATAAAGTGTGGAAGAGAACTTGTCGCTGGAAATTGTCTTAGTCTGTTTGGGCTGTGCAAACAAAATACAGACACTGGTGGCTTATACAACAGAAATTCACTCCTCACAGTTCTGGAAGCTGCAAGTCCACGACCAGGATGCCGGTGAGGTCAGGTTGTGGTGGGAGTCCTTCTGCGGCTGCAGACTGCAGACTCCTGCCAGGCAGGAGCCGGGGAGCTCTGTGGGGTCTTTTTCATGTAAGTATAAGGCACTGATTTTTTCCTGAGGGCTCCACCTTCATGACTTGAGCACTTCCTAAAGGCCCACCTTCTGATACTGTCACTTTAGGGGTTAGGATTTGAACATATGAACTTTGAGGGACATAAATATGCAAACCATAGGACAAATTTTAAAAATATAAGGATATTAAGTAGGTATTTTAAGCCTAGGATACAGCTTGAGTGGTATTATGGAGGTAAGATAAAATACATACAAAATTAAAAATATCCCCAAAGGAACAGAAATGAAAAATTTGGTGGTGGGGAGGGAAAAAAAGGTTGCAGCTATACCAAAATATGTATTTGCTTTCATCTGTATAATTGAATGCAAATCTCCCTAAATTCTAGAATTGTGATTATTAAAAAGACGTGTGGTAATAAGTCATATACTGGGATGGAATTTCAAAATATATTTCACATTTCTAGCATAATTTTTTAAAAATCCATATAAGCATGACCTTGAAATGTTTTTTTAGCAGAAATACAGTTTTGGTAATAAATAATCACTTGATAAAGCTATACAGATCTTCCCTGACTTACAATGGCAATACATCCTGAAAAACTCACAAGATGAAAATATAGTTGGAAATGCATTTGATGCATCTGCCAAACCAGAGCTCAGCCTCACCTTAATCATGCTCATAACTTACATTAACCTGAAGCTGGGCAAAATCATCTAGTAAAGCCTCTTTTCCAGTAAAACGATGACTAGCTCATGGAATTTATTGAATACCGTAGTCAAAGTGAAAACCAAATGGCTGCACTGACAGACGGTAGTCAGTGTATCGGTCGTTGACCCTCAGGACCCCCTGGCTTACTGACGCTGCCCAGCAGCATGATTATCACACTGTATGTTACTCGTTGGGAAAAGATCAAAATTCAAAATTTAAGTACAGTGCCTACCGAACGCACATCACTTTCACATCGTGTCAATTCAAAATACTCCAAGTGGAGCCATCATAGGTCAGGGAGCATCTGTATACATATACCTGTAATGGGATGTGCCATACATGTACAACTTTAGTATGTTAACAAGACTATTCCTTATGGTATCTGTCATAAAAAAAATAAATTATTTTACATTAGTTTAAAAACTAGTAACATAAGTTTACAAGTTCTTGTATCTACCTGGCAGAGGCTCCTGCCCATACCCCACAGGGCAAGCACAGGGCTCTCAGGGGAGCCGATCTATGGCGAGTAGACAGATTCCCTGTGAACAGGCTGAGGTATCCGTGAAGCTCCCTGACATGTGAAGGCGGCCAAGGGGCGGGGTGCCGGTGGAGCAGGGAGGCTGCCCCCCAGATCAGGAGGTCTGGGGAGGGGCAGCGCAGATACGGAAACCAATCTATGTTTCCTGTGGTGATAAGTGACCCACCTCCTTCCGACCTCCTCTAAGAAGTGTTAAAAACATTTTGTTTAATTTGAAAAACTGAAGTCTCAACTAGGTGAAATTGTCTTTCAGTACTTGAGCCAAGAAAGCTTCATTCTCTTCCTTTATTTTCTGGCTTTATGACCAAATATCCTGGAGATACCGTTTTTCTTCTTTTAACGTAGCCAATGTTTTCATTGCTTCTAATCTGTCAACACCAACCTCTTTGCTTATAATTCTCACAAGGGCATCATTTACATCCTTGGCCATATTCTTAGCATCTCTAGAGATAAGAATAATAGCATCAGTGTTCGAGAAACAAGAACTTTCACCAAAACCTCCTCCATTCATGAATCTTCTTCCTACTGCTCCACCATCCCCACACCCGGTCCTCCCTTGGTTTCTCTGGAAAGCGCTCCACCCTCTCCCAGGCCCAGGCGTCTATCACTGCCCTGCCTCCTGGCCCCCACCTCGGACCGTTCTGATACGTGAAGCTGACCACACTGTTTACAGCTGAACGTCCAACAAAGGCACCACCCACGTGCCAGGCATCAGGTGCCTCAGGACCTCATGATTCTGCCTCTCCCCCACACTCCCCTCCCTCCATTCCCCAGGCAGACAGTGGGGCGTGGCACCCCAGGCAGCAGCTCTCCCCCGTTCAAGCCCTCACATGCGTGTGTGCACACACCTGATTCTCAACAGGCCCCCTTACTGAGAACTCACGGGGTGCAGGGCCCTCTCCTAAGTGCTTTCACATGTCTCAACTATTTTCGCAACAGAACAGTGAGGTGCTCCTCTGTGTGTTGTCCCCTCCATAGAACCTGCTAGGCTGTAAGCATCTGCTGATCTGGCGTTCCCAGCAGGAAGTGAGCTGTTTGGGGGCCGGGAGCATACCTCGTTTATTCTCACATCTCCCACATCTGAAGCATGCCAACAGGACCTGAACCTGGCCTGCCCCTTACAGTGAAATCTCCTGAATGAGCTGTCCATTTGGTCATCTGGGCACCCTAACACGCTCCTCCTCACCACTCCAACAGGCCTCTGTCCCCATGGCCCAGGCCCATGTCACTCACCAGGGTCTGCCGGCTGCCTACTGTTCCCGCCCTCTCCTCTTACTCGACTCTTAGCATTGCCAGGCTCCCCCTTGGGACAGTGTCCCCTGGGCTTAAGGACAAGTCTGCTCCTTCCAGTCTCCTTCATTTGGCCCAATGGGCTGTGGGGCTGGCCCACTGTGACATGGCTACTGGTTTCACCCTGAGCCCTTGCTACTGACCAATGTTATGAACACTATCAACTCCACCTCACAAGTCTGAAAAGTTATTGTGAAAAGCAATTTCTGGGGTAATGCTTTAAGATTTCCTCCAAGTTCTCAATTACCAGCTATTTGCATATCAGTATACTGACTTTGCCTCACTTATTGACACAGGTCCATCTAAAACCTCAGCCTACGTTTGACCACACAGCACTGTCCTCTACAAACAAAATGAAGGTCAGATCTTTCACAAAAAGCAACATGGAAACACAGACCAACACAATATTCAGAATCTCTGCCCTGCACAACCTAAAGCAACCTCTTTCAGCTGAGAGTCAAAATCCATTAATGAGCCATGAAATCAAGTTAGTAGCCAATGCAAGCTTTTTTTAAAAAAACAATTAACAAAAAATGGAATAGAAGTTATCAGAATGCGCTGTCAAGAGTAGAAAAGTAAGTTTTGTTTTAGAAGACTTGTTTCATATATAATTACACATACTCTAGGTCACTATGACAGTATTTCTTCTTCTATCACAGTTTTTAAAAAAAATAACCTGATTTGGTAACTTAGAGAATGTTTTTAAAAAGACTAATTTCTTCAAAACTCCTTTTTTAATTAGAAAATATTTCTGAGTTTCATTAAAACAAGTAGGCAAGTTTCTAGAAGTTTTATTGCTTATGGCAGTTTTGGGTTTCTGTAATAAATCCTGAATCAGAAAGTAAATAAAACTTAACATAAGAAAGACTTCTAACTTGACATGTCAACTTTGACATTACAAATTATGCCTTGAAGAAAAAGGAACCTTAGATCTACTTTCTCAAAGTCAAAACCACAGTTTTCTTCCTTAGCTAGATCAACTGTACAAATCGCCTATCTTGAGTACAACAAAATCAGTCCTGAGATTTCAAGTTAAATGATTAGCATCTGAATACAGAATGTAATTTTTAGAAGCCAAAAACATGTATTTTAGATGTCACAAAGCATTCTGGGTGGCAGTAACTAATTTTCACCACTATTTCCCTTCGACAAGTTCTTTGCCATCCAACGTACATTAACATCAACTTAGAACATTTATTGCTATTCCTGTACTTAAGAATCAACTCTCTTAAGAAACCCTAAAGAATCCACTCCAAAACTACTAGATCTAATATCTGAATTAAGCACAGTTGCAGGATACAAAATTAATACACAAAAATCTGTTGCATTCCTATACAGTAACAACGAAAGAACAGAAAGAGAAATCAGAAAAACAATTCCATTCACAATTGCATCAAAAAGAATAAAATACCTAGGAATAAACCTAACCAAGGAAGTGAAAGACCTACACTCTGAAAACTACATGACACTCATGAGAAAAATTAAAGATGATACCAATAAATGGAAACACATCCTGTGTTCATGGATAGGAAGAATTAATATTGTCAAAATGGATATCATGCCTAAAGCAATCTACAGATTCAATGCAATCCCTATCAAAATACCAACAGCACTCTTCAACAAATTAGAACAAACAGTTCTAAAATTCATATGGAACCACTGAAAAGACCCTGAATAGCCAAAGCAATCCTGAGAAGGAAGAATAAAGCAGGGGGGAATTATGCTCCCCAACTTAAAGTTCTACTACAAAGGCACAGTAATCAGACAATTTGGTACTGGCATAAGAACAGACCCATAGACCAATGGAACAGACTAGAGAGCCCTGATATAAACCCAAGCATATATGGTCAATTAATATATGATAAAGGAGCCATGGACATACAATAGGGAAATGACAGCCTCTTCAGCAGCTGGTGTTGGCAAAACTGGACAGCTACATGCAAGAAGATGAAACTGGACTATTGTCTAACCCCATACACAAAAGTAAACTCGAAATGGATCAAAGACCTGAATGTAAGTCATGAAACCATAAAACTCTCAGAAGAAAACATAGGCAAAAATCTCTTAAATATAAACATGAGCAACCTTTTTCTGAAAGGATCTCCTTGGGCAAGGGAAACAAAAGCAAAAATGAACAAATGGGACTGCATCAAGCTAAAAACCTTCTGTAGAGCAAAGGACACCATCAGCAGAATAAAAATGCATCCTACAGTATGGGAGAATATATTTGTAAAATGACATATACGACAAGGGGTTTACATCTAAAACAGAACTCACACACCTCAACACCCAAAAAGCAAATAACCCCATTAAAAAATGTGGAGCATATGAACAGATAATTCTCCAAAGAAGAAATTCAGATGGCCAACAGGCACATGAAAAGATGCTCCACACCACTAATTATGAGGGAAATACAAATTAAAACCACAGTGAGATATCATTTCACACCAGTAAGGATGGCCAACATTGAAAAGACTAAGAACAACAAATGCTAGCGAGGATGCGGAGAAAGGGGAGCCCTCCTACACTGCTGGTGGGAATGTAAATTAGCTCAATCACTACGGAAAGCAATATGGAGGTGCCTCAAAAAACTAAAAATAGAAATACCATTTGACCCAGGAGTTCTACTCCTGGAATATACCCAAAGAATACAACTTCCCAGATTCAAAGACATATGCACCCCTATGTTTATTGCAGCACTTTTTACAATAGCCAAAACTTGGAAGCAACCTAAGTGTCCATCAGTTGGATGAAAGGATAAAAAAGATGTGGTACATACACAGTGAAATACTATTCAGCCATAAGAAAGAAACAAATCCTACCAGTTGCAACAACATGGATGGAGCTAGAGGGTATTATGCTCAGTGAAATAAGCCAGGCAGAGAAAGACAAATACCAAATGATCTCCCTCATTTGTGGAGTGTAAGAACGAAGCAAAATTGAAGGAACAAAACAGCAGCAGACTCACAGACTCTAAGAAAGGACTGGAGGTTACCAAAGGGGAGGGTGGGTGAGGAGGGAGGGAGAAGGGGATTGAGGGGTATCATGATTGGTGCACATGGTATGGGGGAGGTCACAGGGAAGACAGTGTGGCTCAGAGAAGACAAGTGGTGACTCTATAGGATCTTACTACACTGATGGACTGCAATGGGGTATGGGGGGAACTTGATAATATGGGAGAATGTAGTAACCAGACTTTTTCTTGTGAAACCTTGATAAGAGTGTGTATCAATGATACCTTAATAAAAAAAGAATCCACTCTTCCATCCCTACATGTCTGGATTAGTAACCCACCAGTCCTGCTCCTCCAATAAACACCAACACCTGCCTTCCCCTCTGTGGCACTTACCCACACATGTAGATACAGCCGTTCTCATGAAGAAGGACCCTTGCGACCTGTGTGCTGTGGTGCTCGATGCTGTCCTGCACATACTTTGCTGGGGCTTCCTCCTCCCCCACAGGCGCATCTCTTGAGAAGGAGACCTTCAAGTGAGTTAGGATTCCATGCTTATGGAAATGTCTGAGCTCTTCTCTGAAATACAACATAAAATGGGTCACAGGAAGGTCTGGAATTTGAAGTTGGAAAAGCCTGAAATTAGAATTGTTTGCCCCTGTTTGAGTCTTCCAGTACCAGAACTGCACGCACCTGAATAAATAATCCCTATCCTTGTGTCTGCAGCCAAAAAACAACCATGTCTCTCCAAAGTGTCCACCTGGGGATTGTTCACGGAGTTTCTCTCTAAGTGAACAAGAAAGTTGAGATGTTTGATGCAAAGAATATGTAAAGCCAATCTCTTTCTTTGGTCAGGAACCACCGACAACCCAGACAGTCGATAAAAGTGACCTTTGCAGGCACTAACAGTCATTCACCGAAGTAGGATTTTCCTCCCCACTCAGTGCCGGGGCCACTCCAACAGACATGGCTGGACAGACAGGCAGTGAGTAAGCATGTCTGTGAGTTGCAGACCTCCATGAGCTCTGGAACATCTCTGCAAGGAGGATCATTCAAAATATCACATTGTGAAACCCAGACTAAGTTCTAGATTAAATGTGAATAGCTATTTTATGAATAAAAAGAAATTCATTGTAATGGAAAAGTGGCACAGAGCTTTAAAAGGTAGAATGCTCTGCTGCAATGAGGGTCAGAAACGATGGACACAGTGAGCACAGTTGTCATCATTCTTTTGCTTTTTCAAGGAAAAAGCCACAACTATACAGACTCTGTCCAAGGACAGCACTATACTAACAGGGAAGCTGTTAATGAGAGCTGATCATTGCTGCACAAATGGGGAGAGAAGCACAACTTTATTTATATCAAATAGTTTTGTTCTGATCAAGATCCCTTGATTAACATCACTCTACTGAAAAGTACTGAAGTTTGGGGTTTTACTTCAAAACTTTTGCTCTAACTGGATCTGTTACTACCGATTTTATGCAGTAAGGAGTAGCTGAACAAACCGCACGCAGTCACAGCATGAAAGTGTGCCTGAAATTCGTTCCCAACTACAAAAATCACCAACTATAGTACAGCTGGGGTGAAAGAAGAGTGCTACTGTAAAAATGGAAGTTCCACTCCTAAGCAGACTTCAGAAAACATCGAATTTGCTTTTCCCATGGTAACTCATTATGCTATGCTAACACGCATTTGATGGTAATTCCTTAAAATAAAAATTTTACAACCCAAATCCAATATCCTACATGGCAATGAGGATACAAAAAAGGCTCTCTATTATATTTCTACCCAGGACCACAAGGGGTACACTTTCTCATTAACCAAAGAAAGCACATACCTGTGTTGTAGGAAACCAATGAAGGGCGCTATGCCAGTCCCTGGGCCCACCATTACGATGGGGACTGTGGGGTCATTTGGTAAGTGGAAAGAATTTGTTGTTCGAGGCGAGATGGATATCTGGAATATTAAACCAATGGTCATAAGCTTTAAAGGAAACCTAGACAAAGCATATAACCAAGATGATCTTTGCTAAATGAACCAGTGCAAATTCTGCTCAAAAAAGCAAATGAAATACTGCATTAACTTTAACTGGAACCATGAACACATTAGTCACTACAGAGGGAAAAAACAAGTCTGTCTTGCAATGTTTCTTTTCCATTAAAATCAAAGGTGTTTTAAAAATGACAGGTGTGTTTCTGAGGTAGAACAACAGATATACTCAAACTCTTACCTAGGCCCATGCATGTGACTTGCTTTCTTCTAGTAGGCAGCCATTATAACTATTATGAAGAAATGCCCCAGAAAATGAAGACATGACTCTTCACATTTGCACACAGAGGCAATGAAGATTAACACGAAGACAAGGGAACAGTTTTAGGTGAAAATTAGGCAACCAAAAGAAAAATTAAGGAGTTGCCCTAAAGATACTAGAGAATTATGCTACATCTGTTACTCTGGGTTCAATATTATTTGTATTTGTGCAAAACTAGAATAATAAGTGATATAAATAGATAAAACCTTTTTCGCTAAAATTTCAAGAGACGGTTCTTCTAAATCATGGGCCAGGAATCTTTAGAGTCAATTTGTAAAATATTTCACTCTCCCACGCGTGTAAGTTACACTGAGAGCTGCTGAGGGTTAAGGATGACAGGAATCTGCTCTATGTTCCATGACAGCACAATGGTATACATTTAACCTTTAGTTCCAGAAAATCATTAACGTGCAACAACAGGATGAACATAACACTTTCTAATGAAAAACTGGCAAAGCTCTGTCAAATGACTCTCATCTTAAAACAAAACTGTAATGAGTATTTCACCAGCCTTACTCACTTGACTCCTCTAACAGTTTTTTTTTTTTTAATGGCATATAATTATATTTCACGTTTGAGCTGGGTCCACATCCTCTGTTTAACAGTTTTAATGATGGTACCGACATGGCCAGTGGTAGGGATAGAAAAATATACACAACAAAACCTTCTTCATGGAACTTACATTCTAGTGGGAGAAAAGGATATACCCACAGAATGACAGGGATGGTAAGTCCCGTGAAGCAACACAGAACAGGACACAGGAGGCATGGCAGGGGCTGTGGTGCGGGCACGCTCTGTCCCAGGGACAGCAAGGGCCGGGTCAGCCTGCTCAGGCACAGGACATCTCAGCGGCTCACCCCTAGTGCTTCTTTCTGGCTGTCCCCAAAGGCTGCAGGTTGGCTGCTGCTCTGCTCCAGGGATCTCGTTCACTTAGATCCAAGCCCAAGGAGCACCCCGGACCTCCAATATCCCATCCCATGCACCAGAGGGAAAGGAGGGGCAAGCCACCAGGTCACCAGGCTGGGCACCCCACCCAGCCGTGGGCACCGTCCCACCTGCTCCCCTTCCGCTGGCTGCAGCTGTCCCAGCACCAGCTCAACGCCAATGTCAGGGACGTCTCTCCCCTCCCATGGACAGGGGACATCTGGGAACGACTATACTGCCCACCTGCTGGGGGAGGGCGTGTGGAGGAGCACGTGATTATTAACTCTCTCCACGTTTCCTAAGAACATACGGGACAGGCACCACCAACCTAAGGTAGTTTTAAACTGCATCCTGTGTATCTGTATCTCTAGTGCCTGAATTTTGGGGTGTCAACACAAACTGTTAACATGAGGAGGGAAGGAGGGTAAAAGGACAGGCGGGAGGAGAGGAAGGGCAAGTGAAAGGTGTGGGGAGCGGGCTATGCCCTTTCCCCCACTTGATGTGGTAGGAATGGAGAACAAAGAATATCCTGTTTACGCATTCCATGAGCAACTGAAGGAGCCCTGCTGTGCCTACCTTTGCCCGGCTACCGCTGACGTCAATACTGTGCTTGATTGTCTATTGGATAATGCGATTTCCTGGGATAGTGTGCTTCTTTGCTGTATAAATACGCTGGACTTCTGGACTCTAATAAAGCTTTGCTGGCAACACGCAGGAGCGTCAGCCCTCCCAGTTCTTTCTGTCTTTCTTTGTTTTCTTCGCCCCCCTTCCGCACTTCAGGACCTGCTCGACTCGGCGCGGGGGGGACCGCTTCAGAAAGGCATGTAGGGCTAGTGTCTACAATGCATTACAGCTGCATGTTATGTCTAAACCTTCAGGGAATTATCTGCTATGTACCTATTATCATGAAGTGACTTAATACCTTTATGTCAGCATTATATTTCTTTTCAAAAAAGGTTTGTTTTTCAGGTTCCCAAGATTTTGTGGATGCATAATGAATTTAGTCAGGGGGAGGGGAAGCGAAAACACACACACGCTTTCACTTTCATACACACACACACACACACACACACACACACACACTCTCATTCTCTCACACACACTCATCTACTCACACACACACACACACGCACGCACGCACACACTCTAAAGCCCCTCTGTGCTCATGTCTCCAAGGGGACTGTGCTGACTGCTACATCAAGATATGAAAGATGTCACTAAGCCCAGATGTCAACATGTCCAGTCTGATCAGAAAATCGAGTAACACACTTCTCTACGTGTGTTGAAAGTGATTTCCCCCTTAGTAAGGCCATCTCACCGAGAGCCCTAACTGGGATCCCACACACCATGGCTATGACAAAAGGGAAGAAAGAGGCTGAGAAAACCTCACTACCCGAACTGAAGCATACAAAATTCACCTTGGCTGTCAACTTAAAGACTCATCCTCAGCAGGAATGAGGCTGTCCCCCATCACTAGCCTTCAATGTCCACCTGACTCCTTTTCTGTGCCCATCTACCAAGAATATTAACAGAAAAGGTCTTCTTTCCTATGAATATGACAAGAAGAAAAGACTATTATATAAAATTCATGCCTACACATTTAGGAAACACACACATTATTTCATAATGAGTCAAAGTGATGTTTTCTTAACTGTCCCACAGAGATTTTTAAAATTCAAGTGTGGCATAACTGTCCCTTGAATAAATTCATTGCTAACAGACAATGAAGGAGAGACTACACTGTTTTCTTCTAATCAGGAAAAGAACGTAATTTTAATGATGTCAAACTGCACACTCCTAGTACCTCAGGAGCCAGGGCTTTCCTGCCATCTGCATGGGATGCATGCATGTTTGGCTGAAGGACTGATGCAACCAACGTGGCCAGCCAGCCTGTGCACACGCCTCTCCGCAGAACCTCCGCTGTGGACAGGAACTCCACGATGTTAAAGACGAAGTGGAGCTTCCCTGGGTGAAACAGAGCTGAGCTGTGGAGACACACAGGGGAGGTGTGACTCTGTTACGCACTATTAGCACTAGTATATACTGGCCAGATGTGACTGTTCTTTCTGCACTGAGGGATACTTCCACTTGGGCTCTAATCTACATTCTAACTCCTCAGAGACAAGGGCTCTACGGCTCCTTAAAATCCCCCCTAACTCCCCAACCCGGCCCTTATTTTGATATCAATTAGGAAAGTTTCAATTATCTGTTTGCCCTCAAGGCTAGATGAGATTTACGCCAATTTTCCTCTCTTCCCTGGCCTCTTCTGTACCCAGCGAAGGCAGCCTGCACATCAATAAAGGGAGCAGGTGGAGGACCTGAAGACTTGTTGTCCTAAGTAGGGAAACACGCTTCTGGACCACGGAGCCACTGAAGACTCTACCCCCTCTCTGAACTCCTACAGGACAGGAATCCTAAGACAGCTCTTCTTCATTTCTTATCATGCCTGTTCTTGTGCCCACAAACCAGCTACGTTTTTCCTGAATTGATTTGTAGCTACTATAGGTTTGGAAGTCGAAGATTCAAAACATTTGGGAGAAAGATGCTATGTATTATGTTAATAAATATCAGTACCTTGCACATGAGTATGGTCTGGGTTGGAGCTTGGGAAGATGTTCTGAAAAAATTAAAATAAGCAATTATTAATTCATTAATACTGAAAATAAATTACATGTAAGAGGTAGAAGGCTCAAGATCTGAGTTAGATTTTTATTTTCTATTTAGAATACTCAAATTAACATGTTTTTGTTTTAAATCATATTACAGAGCCCATGTAAATTCACTATGTCTAAGTAAAATATTATGGAAATATTTTCTTTCAGTTCCTAAAGTTAAAAACCAGACATGATGCATTTCCTTAATCTGAAATTAGTATTTCTACCTAAAGGCCAGTTTCCTAACCCAAAGGATAACAGAAGGATGGCCTATGAATGAGCCTCAGAATTAAGGAGCCCAGGGAACCTTCCGTGTGTACTATGTCCTATGGAGCAGTGTCCAGATTTTCAGGTGTGAAATGAGATCATGACCCCAAAAAGATTAAAAACCGGTATTTTAAAGATTGTGGGCAATACTTAGGATTGGAATATTTTTCCTTCTTATATTTATATAATAGTAACAAAAAAATGGGAGTGTAGTGGTGGACATTTTTAAATCAAGCTAACCAGAAACCCAGTGATTTCAAGATACATAAATGCTCCTTTAAGAGCAGGTTAAAGAATATTTGAATACCTAGTTGTCTGCTAACAAACTGTAATATTTTTTTGTGTTTAATATGCTCTATTTTTAGCACTTATTAAGCAAAAATTTGGAAAGACTTTGCTAATATTTAATAAATGTCAGAGTAAGGTTTAATAGAGAGCTCAACTTAATACTAAGTTTTAGATATAGTTTTCCTAACTTGGAAATATAAATTTTTAAAGTCTCATTACCTTTATTAGTTTTTTACATAAATGCAATAAATAATATATAAAAGTTTGAAAAGATAACAAAAATCCACAAGAAGAACTGAAACACAGCCTCATACGCCTGGGGGCTTTACGGGGGCTCTGCCAGCCACCCCAGCCCCAGCACTCCCTCTGAAGGCTCACTGAGAAGGGGAGAGTCGGCTTGAACTCAGAAAGCAGGAAGAGCCGCCTCTCTTGCTAACATTTAATCTCTTTGGGGAGGAAGAATTACCACTTTGGGGAGGAAGAAGTGGAAAGAACACTATGAGGTAAAAAGGAAAAAAAAGCAGGGCTCGACCCTGAACTGCACTGGCCGGCTAAACAATAAAAAGCACAACACATTTTCCCATCATGAAAGAGAAATGAAATGTGAAAGAACTTACTATTTATCAGTACAGGAACACAGAGATGACAAAATTACAAGCACAGGAAAGTAATAAAGGCTTAAGAACCCTATGAATTCTTACAGCCATTACTCTTAGCAAATGTCTCCAATCCCTCACTGGGGCTGCCCGCGAAGGCCTCCGGACACCAGTTCCTCAGGGAGGATCTTAGACTCTCTGTTGGAGTAGGATAACCCAGAGAGACAATCCAGACAAAAGCAGATGATCTTACATTTGAACTCTTTCTAAGGGGTCTCTCCCAAGCCTGATGCTTAGGGCACCCTCCAAGTGTACTATATGACAGGAGGGGTCCCCTCTGCTCTTGAAGAACCCCAAACCTGGACATGCGCAGACCCAGGCAAGCATTCCATATTCTGTACACGTCATTGACCTGCCAATGAAATCTGATGTTAATTATCTTTGAAAAAGAAAATCTTTATCTCGGAGAGCTCACTATTAGGTAAAATTTGGCTAAGTAAGCTTTCTGAAAAACAGTTAAATTAATAGAAAAGATGATGAATGCTGAGCAGAAAAGAATTAACACTGGCTGTATCAAGAGAACAAGTGAGAGTAACAAAAGTAGATTGGAAAAAATAAGGAAATAAAGCTTTAAGAGGGAGCCTTTCAGTACAGATGTCAAAGACCTTGAGGCAAACTATTAGGCATTTCCCCACTGTTCACAGTTCAGACATGTTCCACATGCCTGCAAGGAATTCAAAGGTTGCCTTGGGAGCGGAAATTGCTCTTCACCACGGGAGGCTGTGAGGCAGCAGTGCCCTGGGGCTCGGGAGCCTGGACAGCGACCACTCACCAAGCAGCAGGCTGAGTGGGGGCTGGCAGGACGGAAAGGTGCAAAGGAGGTCTGACACGCTGGCACAGGCATCACGTACAAAGCGGTTGTAGTCGGCGGCCCCCTGCCTGCTGCACAGCTCCTGCAGCCTGCGCTTCTCTGCACCATCGCCTGTGTAGTCCACCAGGGCTCGCACAAATGCCTGCAGTCGAAGCAGAGGCAGCCATCAAATGAGTCTTTAGGCAAGGTGTGTGTATCAAATGCTAATGAGAACTGCTACTTTTTATTCCATGCCTCAAAGCACCCTCATGTCCTGGAGACCCTTAATGGGTGGACAAGATCACTGCCCTTGGGCATGGGGAGGAGGAGGTCACAGGTTCCCACCAGCTTAGTTAAGAATTTCTGCCCAAGCTATCTTGAGATATCAAATTACATGTGGTCTTCAAAGTGCCAGACACAGGTCCAAACACAGAACAAGCACCCCAGAAACGCTGGGGAATGACTAAATGCCCCCTGTCTCTTCATGAACCTCTGGGAAGATAGGAAGTTTACCAATAACACTGCACAAGTCCCTAAGTCAATAAAATTTCCTAAATTACAGGATAGTGTCAAGTGTAAATCCTTTAAAATATTTTCACTTTAAAATTACAGAAACATTATGTACTAAAATAGGAAATACTGTACAATGTAGAAAACAAACTGACATTACTAAAATTTAAGTTGTAAATATTTTTAATAACTATTCTCAAAATTTAAATAAGTGTGCAAAGATGAAAATTGTACAAGAATGTTCACCTAGTTTTTTTTTTTTAACAGTGAAGAACTGAAAACCACCAATGGTCACGATTAAATGAACAGATATGGCATACCATTGCATCTGTTAAAAACATCTCCAATACCTTTATCTTTCCATGCTGGGATAAATTCTTTATTTCTTTTCAAGTAAAAAAGGCATATTACAAAACAGCACATATACCACATGATCTCCTTTTTTTCTTAGCAAAACAAAATTCAAGTGTTAACCCTTGAGGGTTTGATTATAAAGGACTTCTGCTCCCTGATTATTTTTTTGTGTCTGGAATTTTTTAAATGAGTGCTACTTTTGTAGTAAGGAAAAAAATATTTTTACATATATTTTATAAAAATTTTAAAACAAGGTCAAGTTGAACTGAACTGTGAACTCACTGAGTTTCATCAAGAAATTCTCACCACAATGAACTGAAAATTCACTCATTTCGATACAGAGTTGAGACTCTCTAAAGTAGTTTGTTTCCCAAAGACTGCAAATGCAATAAATATTTTAATAAAAATAAAATTAAAATGTGCTGGGGAAGGAAGCATTACTTGTGCTCACTGGCAAAACAAGTTTCAAGTTTGCAAAGCACAGCTTGGAAAGTTTTTCCATTAATATCTATTTGAGGGACACGGTTAGAAGAAAGCAGTCACAAGTATTTTTCTAAAAGTATAGTTCCTGGTCTAATACTGACATCTAGGGATTGTTCCACCTCCAAATTTATGTAAACATTGACCAAAACCTTTAATTTTTCCTGAACAATTCTGATGTTAACAAAAAATAACCATATATTTTTACACAGAAAGATGGGAAGGAGATGGCAAGTACTGTCCTAAGTCTCTAGGCACAAATCACAGAGAGTGTCCTGGGTGTAGCTGGGTAATGTAAGGTCACGTAGGATCACTTTAATCACTGATTCAGGGGCTACATCAAGTTAACATCTAGTGAAACAAAATTAAGCAAAGGCCCTACTTTGAAAATCTTATTTCAAGAGGAAACATGAGATTTCAATATAGGCACAACATAAACACATTCATTTATGACAATTATAAAGATACCACATAACCTTGCGAACTATCTTGAGGAGATGCTGTGAAGACCATATTTTCTAAGCTTTTAAAGGGCAAATACCAGACTTAATAAATCCTACACAGGGCTAAAAATATTTTTAAAGAGTTAAAAGAAAAAACAAATACCTTTTTAGGAACTGCTCGTATTTCAAGGCACCAGGTAAGGATGAATTGGAGAGAGCATCTTTCAGGTATATGCTGGGGCAAAGCTGCTCCTTTTCAGGTAGAAAGGAAAAAAGGTCAGGACACATGAAACAAACAATAAAATGTTGTCTGCATTCCTAAAAACACATCTAATTGTAATACTTTACAGTGCCAACAAGGTACAATATGATTTGTGACATTTGTGTAGTCAGTCAAAAAGTGTCCCCAAAATGAATACAGCAGGAAAACATACCTTAAAAAAAAATAAAAGAATTACAAATTCAATAGAATTTTACTAGCCATACCTCCATACCTACCAAATCTAGGTATATAGCAAACAAAAAAAAGGGAAATCATTCAAGACCAAATTACAAAGAGCCAGAAGATAGCAGTGGTTTGCTAACATTGCATTATATATAAAACAAGCAGTAACAAAGAAACACAACAGAAAAACTGCTGTAAGAAATAAACAATAGAAAACAACTTTTAACAAATATTCATATAATAAAAAAGTTTTTATTGCATGACGACTTTAATGCACTAACTTAGAAACAAAATAAGGCTAACTGCAAAGAGCAGACTAGCAAGTCAGCCCAACTCCCCATCCTGCTCCTCCAAGACCACTCACATTCACTTCACTGCCTGTGTGCCCAGTGAGCACAAAGCCACTCACACCTGGGTCCCGTGGCTGGTGAGTCTGCAGGGGAGCAAAGAACCCACAGGAGCAGCAAGTGCCTGTGTCCCCGTGACACCAGCCAACCTGGGGCACCTGAGCAGTCACCATACAGGTTGTTGACTGGGACCCGGGAATGGGGGTGACATATTTTCACTTGTCACTTGCAATGTGTTGGCTTAATGACACCCTAAGAAGCATGAGACCAAGGCTGACCTTTCTTCTTTGTGTCTGCCCTGACTTCCAGGACGACACAATGCTTGCCTCTGTCCACGAGGTGCAGTCTTTGGAGCAGGTTCTGTACCTCAGACTCACTGTTGGGACAGATCACGTTGAAGGCATCTCCAGGCTGATAGGAAAAATCTGTTTTCTAGAGAAAAACCAACATGAAAGAAAAAACCCCATGTGAATTAAAGATTTCTACCATGGGGGTAAAAAAATCTAGTTTTTATTATATAATCATTTTATATGAATTAGCAACAAAATTATTCTAATTGCAAAAAACAAGCCCAACTAACTGAACAAACATACTTTTATTAGGAGTTATTTTAAAAAAGAACTTCCATAGTTATCTATTCTTTGCTATTTATCAGTGACTACTTACAAGATGGAAATCAAGATAGCCCTTGAGGAAAGTGCCTCAGTAAATAGTGTTTTAATAACCTACATAAAAATCCCTCTTATGAAAATGCACGTGCATGCACACATACTCTGAGCAAAAGAAACTACTGAAGGCTCTCTGTAGTGGTTCCCAATTCCTGTTCTTTAGTCTTTTTCTTTCAGGGAGGAGCAGTGGCAGGAGTAGACACTATTTTTTTCCGTAATGAGCATAAAACATTACTCCATTTGGCTTGGCATTATCTGTGAACAAACGTGCTGCAGGAGGAGCCGCTTTCCATGGCACATGTACTTACAGAGCAATGCGAAACACAGACCAGGGTTCCAGAAAGAGGCCTCTTACCACACACATGCTCACATCCCTAGCCTGGGAGGGTGACAGACTAGACCCACCAATTGGCCCACCCTCACCTCTTCATGACAAAAGTCTAGAACAGCAAAATAAAAAGAAAATGTTTACTGTAGAAAGAATATTTCATGACACAGATTATTAAAAGGTTCAAAAGAAAAATGGAAGTATCCAATAATATGTAAGCCAAACCATTTGGATTTGATCCCTGTCACTTCTGTTAGAATTTCAGTTATATCCAACAGAGCCTTCAGGCACCCTTTTCTCAAAGTGCAACCCACTTGTCTCAGGACCTTCATCAAACAAATGGTTCAGCTACATGGCTTTGAAGAGGTACTCAAGCACCAAAGATTCAGGATGATAGATCACAGTTTCTTACCCTGAGGTCAATGGATCTGGGCAGGGGTAAGGGAGGCATTCACGAATGTACCTACTCCCCCTGAAACTGTTGCAAAGGGTTTACATGGGATCATTTTTCTGGCAGGGGATCCATGATTCTTTCCAGAGTTGAAAGGAATGAGAGCCAAATGAGAAATGAGCCAAATATGACTGTCTATCCTGAGCTCAATTTGCAATTAGTTGGCTGACCTCAGGTAACACCTTCCTCTATAAGGACTATATAACACTTCCATACAAGGACTCCTTATACAGAAAATGATGTTCTGATTGCATTATTTTTTTGTGGCTTAACAAGTAAGGCAGCAACACCATTCTCTTAAGCTGAATCACCTCCAGAGCCACTCTTCTTCTAGTCCCTCCCTGAAGTGAAAATAGGTGTGAGGTGCAGAGAAAAAAATGATAGGTCAAGAATAAAGGATGAGAAGACTTGTATGGGGGAAGACGGTGGAGCAGGAAAGCAAGGCACAAACCGCCTCCCACATACACACCAAGGAAGCAACTACAGAAATACAACTAACCCTGGGGGTGACCTGAAGACTGCAGGACAGACCACCTACACCTAGGAAGGAAGAGAAGACCACCCAGAGAAGGGAAAAGGGGCAGAGTCGTGACTGGGCGAGACCCAAGCCCTTCCCCCATCCCAGCCCACAGGCCAGAGGAAGAGGAATGAAATGGGCAGGAAGAGGTGCTCAGGAACTCTGTACACCTGGCCCCGGAGATCTGCTCTGGGTACAGGAGTCCACACCGCACTGGGTCCTGCTGATTAGCAGGGGCTGGACACCTGAGAGAGTCAGAGCACTCTCGGAGGCTGAGATCCCAGGTGCTGGTGGAGGACAGGCGTGCTCTGCCGGTCCCTCTGAGACCCAAAGCAGAGGTGGTAGTCTGAAAGACTTGCCAGCAGTAGGAGGACTACCAGAGGGGTGAGGGTTGGATGGAGCTCTCTCCAAAAGAGAAAGGGCAAGTGGACAATACCTCCCAAGCCCTCCCTCAGCCTAACAGTTCAGACACTCTTGGGAGCCTGACACTCCATCTGGCCCTATCTGACAGCACAGACCCAAGGCATTCCCTGTGCACCTGCCCTTGGCCCAGAAGCATTAGACTGCTGTTTGGAAGGCACAGGGAGGCTTTCCCAGCTTTCTTGCAATGTCTCAGCCAACTAAAGAGGCACCTGCAAGAACCAGCTCCAAGAGCTCGTTCCTTCCTGCAGGCAGCCCAGCCCAGTGCCAGATGACCTTGTGCCTGCCTGAGAGCCCTGTGAATGCCCTGCCCACCCCATTAACCCAGCAGCCTCACCATTGCTGCAGGGCAAACAGAGGGCAGCCCCCCCCCCCCGCACACAATGACCCCAGAAGAAGCTGCTCCACAGCTCAGAGGGCTGGCTGAGGCAAACTGCTATTCACAGTGAACAGGAGAGAGCACTGCCAGAAGACAGGTGGCACTGCCCATAGCCCACCAACAGCACTGGGGCTCCACCTCAAAGGAGAGCCAGGCACTGGTGAGTAAAGTATCTTGAGCTTCTGGGTACCACAGAACACCTTCTTCATAAAGCCACTATTCTCTAGATCAGGAGGCATAGCAGATTTATCAAATATAAAGAAAGAAACACAGGAACTCTAACAAAATGAGGAGGTAGAGAAGTACGTTCCAAGCAAAACTACAGGTAAGACACAAGAAAGAGGGCTAAATTTGATAAAGATTTCAAAGTAGCAGTTATAAATATGCTCATGGATCTGAGGATAAGTATTAAAGATCTCAGAAAGAACTTCAACAAAGAGCTACAAGAGCTGAAAAAGAGGTACTCAGAGCTGGAGAATACAGTAACTAAAGTGGAATATACAATGGAGTAAATGAATAACAGATTGCTGCAAGTAGAGGAGACAATCAATGAGATGAAAATTGGAGAACAGGAACACAATGAAGCCAAGGAAAAGAGAGAAAAAAATCTCTAGGAATTAAAGAATGATGAGAGCTGTGTGACCAATCCAAACGAAACAATGTTTACACAACAGGGGTACCAGGAGAAGAGAGAGACAAAGAGATAAAAGTCTATTTGAGGAAATAATTGTTGAAAACTTCTTTAATCTTGGGAGGGTAACAGACATCCAGGTCATGGAAGCACAGAGAGCCCCTGACAAAAGGAACCCCAGGAAGATAACACTAAGACATATAATAATTAAAATAACAAAGATTAAAGATAAGTAGAGAGTATTGAAAGCAGCGAAAGAAAGAAAAAAGACTCTTTATAAAGGAAACCTGATCAGGCTATCAGCAGACTTCTCAGCAGAAACTTTAAAGGCCAGAAGGTAGAGGGATGAAATATTTAGTATATTGAAAAAGAAGGACCTTCAATCAAGAATCCTCTACCCAGCAAGATTACCATTCAAATTTGAAGGGGTGCTTAAACATTTCCCAGATAAACAAAGGCTAAAGGAATTTATAACCACTAAATTGGCATTACAGGATATGTTGAAGGGACTGCTACAAATGAAAATGTTCCTAAGGCTAAAAAGTTTTCACCAGTGAAAATAAACCCAAAATAAATGTATAGACCAATTAATTACCAAGCAAGTACAAAACTAAAATAAAAGTAGTAAAACCAACTATGCACAGAATCAGTCAAGGCACACACAAAAAGTGCAGATTATGATACCTAATACATAAAAAAGTAGTACTTTTAGACTGCATTTGAAATAGAGCAATCATCAATTTAATATAGACTGTAACATAGTCAGGAAGCTATCCCTGAACCTTACAGTAACCACAAACTTAAAGCCTACAATAGATACACAAAAAATTAAGAAAGAGAAATCCAATTACTAAAGAAAATCATCAAATAACAAGTGTACAACATAGAAAGAACTACAAAAACAACCAGAAAACAATTAATAGAATGACAATAAGAACATACCCACCAATAATCACCAAATGGACTGAATGCACCAATTAAAAGACACAGGGTGGCAGAATAGACAAAGAAACAAGACCCATCTATATGCTGCCTCAGAGACTCATTTCAGTCCCAAAGACACACACAGACTAAAAGTGAAGGGATGGAAAAAGATATTTCATGCAAGTAACAGGGGGAAAAAAGCAGGAGTAACAGTACTTATACCAGACAAAACAGATTTCAAAACAAAGCAGGTAACAAGAGACAAAGAAGGACATTGCATAATGATAGAGAGGTCAGTCCAATAAGAGGATATAACCATTATAAATATCTATGCACCCAACATGGGAGCACCTAATTACATGAAACAAATACCAACAGAATTGAATGGGGTAGTAGATTACAACGTATTCATTGTAGGAGACTTTAACACACCAGTCACATCAATAGATCAACCAGACAGAAAAAAGGAAAAAGGCACTGAACAATACATTAGGTCAGATGGACTTAACATATCTACAGAACATTCCACCCAAAAGCAGCAGGATACACATTTCTCTCAAGTGTACATGGAATGTTCTCCAGAATAGATCACATACTAGGCCACAAAAAGAGCAATAAATTTAAAAGGAATGAAATTGTATCAAGCAGCTTCTCAGACCACAATGGTATTACATATGGTATAACAAATAAATTACACAAAGGAAACAGAAAAGCCCACAAACACATGCAGGCTAAACAACAGGTTTTCTAAATAATCAATGGATCAATGACCAAATTAAAACAGAAATCATGCAATACATGGAGACAAATGAAAACAAAAGTACAACAGTCCAAAATTTGTGGGTTGCCACAAAAGCAGTTCTAAGAGGAAAGTACATAGCAATACAGGCCTACCTAAAGAAACATGAACAATCCCAAATAAACAGTCAAAATTCATAAATAAACTAGAAAAAGAACAAATGAAACCCAAAGTCAGAAGAAAGAGGGACATAATAAAGATCAGAGCAGAAATAAATAAAACAGAAAAGAATAAAACAATAGAAAAAAAAAATCAACAAAACCAAGAGCTGGTTCTTTGAGAAAATAAAGTAGACAAACCCCTAGCCAGACTTATCAAGAAAGTAAGAGTGTACACACATAAACAAAACCAGAATGAAAGGAAAAGTCACAATGGCTACCATAGAAATACAAAGAATTATTAGAGAATACTATGAAAATTCTATGACAATAAACTGGACAACCTAGAAGAAATGAACAAATTCCCAGAAAAATATAATCTTCCAATTTGACCCAGGAGGAAACAGAAAATCTAAATAGATGATGACCAGTAATGAAATTGAACTGGTAATTAAAAAACTATCAATGAACAGAAGTCCAGGACCAGATGGCTTCACAGCTAATTTAGCAAACAATTAAAGAGGAGCTAATACCCATCCTTCTTAAAGTATTCCAAAAAGTAGAAGATGAGGGAACACTTACCAACTCATTCTGTAAGTCCAGTATCACTCTAATACCAAAGCCAGACAAAGTCAATACAAAAAAAAGAAAATTACAGACCAATATCCCTGATAAACATAGATGCAAAAATCCTCAACAAAATATTAGCAAACCAAAATCAAAAATACATCAAAAGGATCACCCATCATGACTAAGTGGATTTATTCCAGGGGTGCAAGGATGGTAGAATATTCATAAGCCAATTAGTAGTATACACTACATTAAGAAAAAGAAGAATAAAACCACATGAACATCTCAATAGATGCTGAAAAACACTTGACTTAATTCAATATCCATTCAACATAATAAAGGCCATATATGACAAACCCACAGCTAACATCATATTCAATGGCAAAAATCTGAAAGCTTTTCCCCTAAGATCAGGAACAATAGAAGGATGTCCATTCTCACCACTTTTATTTAACATAGTACTAGAAGTCCTAGCCACAACTATCAGATAACAAAAGAGATATGAGGCACCCATATTGGTAAGGAAGTAGTTAAAACTGTCACTATTTGCAGATACCATGGTATTATACATAGAAAACCCTAAAGACTCCACCAAAAAAACTATCAGAACTAATAACTGGATTCAGCAAAGCTGAAGGATACAAAATTAATACACAGAAATCTATCACATTCCTATATACTAACAACAAACTAGCAAAAAGAGCAGTCAGGAAAACAATTCCATTTACAGTTGCATCAAAAAAAAAAAAACACCTAGGAATAAACCTAATCAAGGTAGTGAAAGACCTGTGCTATGAAAACTGTAAGACACTCATGAGAGAAATTACAGATACAAGTAAATAGAAATCTATCCCATGATCATAGATGGGAAGAATTAATAAGGTCAAAATGGCCATCCTGCCCAAAGCAATTTACAGATTCAATGCAATCTCTACCATACCACCAACAGCACTTTTCAATGAACTACAGCAAATAATCCTAAAATTCACTTGGAACCACAAAAGACCCTGAATAGCTAAACCAATCCTGAGAAAGAAGAACAAGCTAGGGGGGATTATGCTCCCTGACTTCAAGCTCTACTACAAAGCTACAGTAACCAAAACAATATGGTACCAGCACAAGAACAGAACCATAGATAATGGAACAGAACAGAGTCCAGATATAAACCCATGCATATATGGTCAATTAATTTATGATAAAGGAGCCATGAATATACAATCGGAAAAAGACAGCCTCTTCAATACCCGGTGTTGGGAAAACTGGACAGCTACATGCAAGAGAATGAAACTGGATTACTGTCTAATTCTATACACAAAACTAGACTCAAAATGGATACAAGACCTGAAAGTTAGACATGAAACCATAAAACTCTTAGAAGAAAACATAGGCAAAAATCGCTTTAATATAAGCATGAGCAATTTTTTCCTGTCAGGCCATGTGAGGACACATCTCCTCAGGCAAGGGAAACAAAGACAAAAATTAACAAGTGGTACTACATCAAACTAAAATGCTTCTGTGCAGCAAAGGACACCATCAGCAGGACAAAATGGCAACCTATGGTATGGGAAAATATTCGTAAATGATTTATCTGATAAGAGTTAACATCCTATATATATAAAGAACCTATACATCACAACACCAAAAAAACAAATAACCTAATTAAAAAACAGGCAGAGGATGTGGAGAGACATTTCTCCAAAGACATACAGATGGCCAACAGGTACATTAAAAGATGCTCCACATCATTAGGGAAATAGAAATCAAAACCACAATGAAATATTTCACCTCACACCAGTTAGAATGGCCACTATCCAAAATACAAGAAATAAGTACTGGGAAGGATGTGGAGAAATGGGAACCCTCCTACACTGTTGGCAGGAATGTAAACTGGTGCAGCCACTGTGGAAAGCAGTACGAAGGTTCTCAAATAACTAAAACTAGAAATACCATACAACCCAGAAAATACACTTCTAGAAATTTACCAAAAACAAAATCCCTGATTCAAAAAGATATATGCCCCTCTATATTTATCACTGTATTATGTACAATAGCCAAGATATGGAAGCAACCTAAGTGTCTGTCAGTAGATGAATGGATAAAGAAGAGCTGGTACATAAACACAATGGAATATTATTCGGCCATAAAAAGAAAGAAATCCTGCCATTTGCAACAACATGGATGGATTTAGAGAATATTAAGTTCAGTGAAATAAGCCAGGTGGAAAAAGACAAACACTGTATGATTTCACTTATTTGTGACATCTAAAGACAAAACAAAATGAACAAAACAGCAGTAGACTCATAGGCACTGAGAAGTGACTGGGGGAGAAATTGGAGTGGATGGGTAGAAAGGGTGAGGGCCATAAAGAGGCACAAAAACTCTTTATCATAATATAAGTTGGCCTTGGAGATGGAAGTGCAGCATGGAGAACATAACGAATGATTCTGTAACATCTTCCTATATTGACAGATAGTAACAGCACCAGTTGGGGTAAGGACTTAATAATATGGGCAACTGTTGACCCACTGTGTTGTATACTTGAAACCAATACAAGACTGTATGTCAAAGATACCTCAATTAAAAAAAAAAAACTTGCAAGGAAGCTATTGCCCATACTGTAGTGACCTTAATGACAAAACACTAATGACTAAATATAACTTTTCCCTTGGAAAGTTTTTAATGCTCCTAGTTTAGGAAAGAAAATCAAATATAAATTATCATTTATTTTCCTTTTTTTTTGAATTTGTAGAAATAAAGTAGAAGAAATAAAAACATTTTTGAAATGCTAAAAAAAAATAGAATAAAGGCCCAAGGGCCTGAGACCCCCACCCCCTCTGAGGCAATTGGCAAGAACACCACAAAGTCTCTGCACTTCTTAACGTAACTGTGCTGAGGGATAAATTTGTGACTTACTGAAATGTCCAATTCTACCAGAAGAGTGGTTTTTACGGCATCATTTGTAGTCAGCTGAACTGCCTTTGAAATTGGAACTTGAAAAACTGGATCCGCTGAAGTCACAGATGCTTGGTTTTCCTCCTTGAGAAACAAATGTGATACAATATTACCCTGCGCCATCTTCCGTTTTACTTCCCACTGCCTCTCTTAGTGACTAGCCAGGGTGTATAACCTTCTAACCTGTCTTGGCTATTTCTAAGGGAGAAGACATGACCTTCAATATTTCAGAAGAGAAGCTCATACTTATTTTAAGCTCCTTGTCTTAGGCAGTAGAACTCTGAGATGTATTTTGAAACTCAAATGCTAGAACTTATTAAGAAGGCTAAACATTTAATAGCCTTCCTAATAAACTATGCAAACAGAAGTAATATGCACACCTATTTCTGGAAGGAGATTCTGAAGGAAATGGCAGAGTTTTATGGCTAAAGGTTTGTGTGTAGATGATCCCTAGAACTGTGTGTGGTGGGTGCTGTTCAACAGAGCTCTCTCAATGCTGGGATGTTCCATACCTGCCCTGGCCAGTACAGGAGCCACTTGCTACATGTGACTAGTGAGCACCTGAGATAGCTAGTGTAAGGAACTGAATTCTTAATTTTACTACATTTAAATAGCTACATGTGGCTCCTAGCTCCTATTAGCATAGGTCTTGAAAATCTGCAAAGAAACCCAATTCTTGGTACTACTCCCCCCTCCTTTTTCTAACATAATGATCCTAAGTCCTATTAAAAATAGAAACTACATTTAGAAAAATGCTAGTCAATTCATCTTAGATAAGTGGCTATATAGGAAAGCGGGGAAGACGGACAGGGCTGAAGTAGTCACATGTGGGGTCCTGGTAGCGCCCCAACTGTCCCCAGCAAGGCTGTGGGAGTGCTGTAGCAGGTGGCCCCCAACCAGCTCTCAGTCACCTTCGAGAATCAGCTCAGCATTCACAGGTCACACCTCTTGACGGAGGCGGCCCACATCCAATGACTAATCAATGACAATAAAGGCCCAACCCCTTCCCCCCAACTCAGGACAACTTTGAAGGGCCACCTACCCTGGCTCCAGAGAGCCCCGTGACACTGCGGGGGAGGGAGGGGCTTCCCTGAGACGGCGTCATGGCTGAGCTCCCCGTATCCAACCCTGCTTCTGTCCCCTCCATTCCCAAGTGAGGGTCCCAAGAGGATAACAGACAAAACAATCTTGTAATGTGACTGCCAGGAACCTAGCCGGTGCCAGTCGGTGCCAGAGCAGCTCAGAAAGATGCCACCATGGGACTCTGGAGCCGGACTGTCTGCATGGCTGGCATGGACACCAGCAGGCTGGTGCCGGAGGAAGAGATGCGCAGGCAGCACCGAGCAGCTGAGTGGGATGGCAGGCGGTGGGCAGCTGCCAGAGGGCCGCGGGAAACCACTGACAGGCCTGTGGGGCTGGGGGCCTCGTGCTAAGGTTCCTGACACTTTTGAAAGAGATGCAAAGAAACGAGAAAAATTAGTCAGCAATTAAAAAGTGTGAAAACCAGAGGACATCTCAGTAGTGTACAAAGCAGTGCTCAGCTCCTGCAGCCCAAGGGCAGGAAAGCTAGGAAGTGATCCCTGACAGGCAGAGAGTGGACCTGACAGCTGGAGGGACCCCTGGGCAGACACCTTGAATCCCTAGATTCACCTGAACCCTCTGAGCCTGCAGAGGAGGTCACCCCTCCCTGTGAGGAGCAAGTGGCCCCTTCACGCGTTCACCTGCCCTGCACCCCTCTCCTCCCCAGGCTGCCAGGCCAGGAACTAAGGGGGAGTCCCTGCACACCAGGCCACCAATGTACTGGGCCAGCAAAGGCAGGTAGGGACCACGCTCTGAACAAGGTGCATGAGAGAGCAACATGCACTGGGCAGGGGTCCTCCCAGCCAGATGCCAAGGCACGGGGCCAAGAAGCAGGACATAAATTGGATAAAGGGGTTTTTCTAACTGGGAGCACTCTCCTAGGCTGTAGGTGCTAACAACCTGGCAAAGCCCCTAAAGAGACACGAACATGCTGGTCGCTTGGCTGCTAGAGCAAGGAAAAGCAGAGCCTGTGGTCAGTGAGGCAGAATTCCTCCCATTCCTATGGCCAACATATGGAAACAGGATTAAAAGCTCAGAGAAGTGGACACAGTAGCAGATAAAGCTAGAACAGCCCAAACCAGCAGCTGACAGTGTTCCCTTGAACACCCAGAGAATCCACCGCCGAGGCCAACAGGAGAGCTGGCCAAGAAGCTGGATGCTGGCCTGCCTGCTGGCCAAAGCTAACAGACTGGACCCACAGCAGTGGGAAAGCCTGGACCCCCAAGAGCAGACGGAGGTGAGAGAACTTAGCCCACAAAGCAGGGGGGTGCAGTTATCATAGAAGAAAAGCTGGAGGGGCTGCAGGGGGCCTGACACTCAGAATTAGTGGAAATGGTTGAGAACACTGCACCCTGAGGGTCAAAATAAACAGTCAGCCAACAAGGGCACTGGGCCAATGCTTATGATGAGAAGAAACTGTAAGCAGGATGCTGTGGGGAGCTGCCCCAATAAAAATTCAAGATCCTTTGATCGGTTTTGTAGTCAGAGCTAGTTTCAGACCTAGGGTCAACTGTAGGAGAGGGAAGTCCCCCAGCAGAGGGACTGCAGGGCCACTGGAACTGTAGTCAGTGCTTTCCACAGTCCTCATCCCAAGGGGACACTCAAGTACCGCAGGGACTGCTGGAAGAGGGGCCAAGTTGACACCGTTAACCAGGACCCCAGGGTCACCTTGGCCCATGTACTGGAGTGAGGCCTATGGGGCCAGGCACTAAATGGAGTCCTGACCCAAGTCTAGTTCAGTGGGTCCACTGGGTCCCAGGACCCTCACATAGTCACTTAGTAGTGACCCTACAGTGGGTTCTTGGCCTGTGGAGTAAGGGCTAGCAGGCCAAGGAAGCCTTTGAATCTGTCACTGTCCTCTCCCCTCACCGAGACAGAAAATGAGAAACAACACAGCATCCTGGGAGGAAGGGCAGATATCCGTACCACCCTTAAAGACCCACAGGATACAGGGATGGTCTCCACCGTATCTCCCTCTAATTCACTATACGGCCTCTGCAGAAACCAGTGGGTCCTGGGGGATGGCACTGAACCACGAGAAACACAGGCAGCAGCTCCAACTGTCGCCTCCAAGCTGCTGGCTTCCTTTGATGGAGCAGATTATTGTGGCCTCAGATTACAGCATGTGGACAGTGATTTAGCCAATGTGTTCTTCCCCATCTCTATCCCTAAAGAGGACCACTATCATTTCCCCTTGGAACAATGATGTACATTTACATTTCTGCCCTGAGACTGTAATAATGTTGCTGTCTGCTGCTATAAGACAGTCTGAACAAATGTGGAACGCCTGGACATGAGCCCTGAATCAATGGGACTATACTAATCTGGCAGAATGAACAAGTGGCTGGCATACTGGAGTCTCTGGTGAAGCCCCTGCTATGCAGACTGAAGGGCCTGTGCTGGAAGAACTGTGTTCAGGAACCCAATCACCTAGGGCCTATCAGAACACCCCCTGCCCAGTAAAGGACACACTATCACATCCTGTGTCTCACCCAGCGAGAAGCACAGCAACTGGTGGCCTCTTTCAGAGCTGGGGCTGCACACTGCACACGTGGTACTGCTCCAACACAAATACCAGGTGGCACAAAAGGCAGCCAGCTGAGTGGGGCCCAGAGCAGGAAAGGGCCCTGCAGCAGGTCCATACGGTAGGGCAGGTAAATGCTCCTTGCTGCCACATGCTCCAGGACACCCACAGCACCAGTGTCAGCCACGGGGAAAGGATGCCGTGGGCAGTGAGCTGGCTGCTGGGGCTGCACTGCAGCTCAGTTTCCCGCTCTGCCATCCTGCTTCCACCCACCTCACCCTGCCCCCAGTTTCCCAAGGTGATGAGCCCAAGGGACATCGACAAATGCTTTCCTCCAATCCCTTACCCTCTTGGTGTATCCTTCAGGCACATTTACAAGTCTCCCTTCAACAGTTAAGAGTTTAGAAGTCTTTTCATGACATTACCAACTAACAACTCAAACCTGTTCAGTGCCAGCTCCATGAAAGAGATTGGCGCAGGGACCCCCAGCTACAGCGGGTGCTGTAGAAGTCAGTGAGACTGTGCTCTCGCTCTGCAGGCACCCACCCCGCAGTGCGCAGGCAGGCACGCTTGCATGTCCATGCCCCCTACCCACCAGTCCAGGTACCTGTTCACCAGAGCCACGTCTGTCTGTTCCCAAGCCGGAAAACCTGATAAAATGTACCACTGCAGTTACCTCGCTTAGCATGCCAATTCACAAAACAATGCAGTACAAGTGCAAAAAACAATAACCCACAGCTGTTCATGTAAACACACACTTGTTTATATGAATGCTGTAGAAAGCTACTATAAAAACATGGTGCTAAAAACTTTCAGATCTGCTGTTGGCAAACAGGTGCAATATACTAGATAGCAGTACTTGTTTCTCAAATGTCTATGTCTCTTAAAAGACATCAAGAAACTAGGAATCGTGATCACAGTGTTAAGGGTGTGATTTACATAAGAAAGCCCCCCCACCACTCTAAAGAAAGAGAGCTTGACTGTATTAAAAAATTGGCTGCACTGGAAATTTATTGTAAGCATGGTAGAAGAGACTGCAGGGTACCACATACTGGCAGTAGTGAGGGATTACTTATTCAACTTAATGCTAAAAAATTCACAAACCACTTCAAAGCCACTTCTTTATTAATAGGAAAGAAAGCTCCAGGTAAAAGAAATGACTTAATGTTGACAAAAGGCAGTTGTGTAAGAGATCATCAAGAAAAAGACTACTCCCCAAAGTGGAGCGTCCCAGGAACCAAAAATTGACCCTGCACAAGAGATTTTACTGTAAATAAATCCTCTGAGTTTAGCTGCTAAGATAATTTCCTCACTGTGACAACAAATGCCATTGCCTGAGTCACATCTAAAATGAGGAACCAAGAAGTTAATTCTCCGAACACTGGAGAAACTGAGCTCTTCACCATCCACTTTTGCAAAGACGGAGGTAATGTGATAACAAAGCACTCTGTCACGCACAGGTGGACAGACTTTCTGTCTACCCCTGCCATGCAGAAGCAGCTGCAGACAACACTGGACAGGATGGGACGGGCATGGCTGTGTTCCCATAAAAGTTTATAAGAGGTGGTGGACCGCATTTGGCATCGGCCATAGCTGGTTGATCTCTGTTGTCTTAAATCAAAGCTAACACCCATGGTAAGTTAACATGATGTAGCATAAAGCATACAGTAAAAGCTTGGCTTACCTGGCTGCGAGTCTCCTGCAGATGCACCTGTAAATATTCTGGTGGTGGAGCGGGGATATTCAGAGAGGCTTGTGAAAGCGGGGCTATGGAACGGGCAAGTGACGGCTCTGCACTCGGAGCACTTGACTGAACTCTGTTCACTGCATTTTGTTCCCAAACCTCAGAATCCTTTCGTCCTGAATCATCTAATCTCAGAAGTTCAACTTGTGATTCAATGTGTAATAGTCCTGGTTGCACAGGCTCTCTTGTCAAGGAGGCGTGAGATGCTGTTTTGAGAGCTCCATTCATCTCCTTTCCTCTACTGGACATGAAATGCTTCGTGAGGGCAGCCCAGAGTCCATCAATCCATGGCTCAACCACTTGCTCTAAACTGGATTGTTGCAGGAAAAAAGAAAGAATGCCTAAGTTCCCCATTTAAATATATAATAATGAGATAACAGCAGTCTGTCCATTTGGCAGAATGCTATGCAACTGTTGAAATGTTGAAAACACTAAATATGATGACTACTCAGAATACAAAAAATATTTATGAGTAAGTTAAAACAACATTGTTATGTGCTCACTAGCACTGGAGCTGTAGAAAAATACATGCACATGGAAAGTCAGAGAACAGAAATGAGGACGTTTTAGTAATAGGAATGTGATTGCTCTTCACTTCCTAAAGCAGAGTTAATAATCTTCAGAAATTGTAATTTTAAATAGGCATAATAAATTCTGATGAGGCAGAGAGAATTTACCCAAATCCAAGAGCACTCTAATATCTCAAATGATAATCCCATCAACAGAATTCCCTCTCCCTTTTTTTTGTCTAATTTGCTAATCTTTTTTCCCCAAAAATTATCACCAGAAATCATTCTGGATTAATGCTAAATATTTTGGCAGAGTAAATAAATAGTTCAAGCCTTCTATCAATTCTGAACAATTTTGGGGGTAAAATTTCCAGAGGCTGGCCACAGGGAAAAAAGGAATTTTCCTTTTGGAAAGCTAAATTAATCCTAAGCATACTTTAAAACGTGGTAGTGTACTTACTGTAGCCACACAGGGAACCCCTTGCAACAAAGCCCCTCACACTTCTCACTTACAAAGAGAAGCCCGAGTCCCTTGGTGATGACCCAGAGCATGGGGATTAGACCGAGTAGTTACAGACTGAAGAAAATAGGAGTTTTCACACCAAGGTGAAACAAACTTAACAGACACTGGACTCGGGGTTCCTCCTCAAGGCCCGAAACAAACTCTTGACTCATGTATCCTTTGTTTTATAGAAACCTAGACCTCCACCAAGTAGGCTACCTCCTGACCATAAGCACACAGACCCCAAACTGGGTGGAGCCAGAAGACTTATGAATAAGGTACCTGAAACAGTCCTGTCACCGCACCACCCACAGGCAGGAGGACAGGCGTGAGCCGGCCGCACACCCCGCGCCCCTTCCCATAACTCTGCCTTTAAACTCTGCTTGTGAGCCCACAGCAAGTTCGGGATCTTGAGTGTTAGTCACCCATTCTCCATGCTTGGTGCCTGCCATAATCGCCACTTTCTTTTACTACATCCTGAGGTCAGCATTTGGCTTAGCTGCCTGTCAGGTGAGCAGGCCCAGGTTTGTTTGTTTCAGTAACTTTACTATTAAGAAAGTAGGATAACTCAACAACAATCCCTACATTCTCTGAACTGAGAAGTCAGGACCTTGGAAATAACATCTTTGCCACATTTAATCACAACTCAAAAGAGGTATCACTTAAATTCTCATTCATAAAGTTAAATTCAGAGGCAGGACATTTTAGACCTTGCCCTAGTACAAGGTTATAATATGCAGAAAGACATTTGCTGAATCTGTCATTACTCATAAACAAAGATCTAGTGAGAATTTAATACATTAAGCATCAAAAAAAAAATCAAGTGTGTGTATTTTATCTGGCTAAACAGTTAAAGGCTAAATGACAGAGTAAGTTGTAGAACATCTGTAAGATTTAGAATAAACAAATAAACAGAATTTGATGCACTGCATTAAGAGGTAATGCATGGGTGAAATAATGAATTGTAAAACAAGAATAAATGAATGGAAACAGAAACTGTATTTTCTGGTTGGCATGGTGGGAAACAGTCATTAAGAGAGCTAAGGAGTGCAGTCAGCCAACACAGCTCCCCATCTGCATTCTCTACAGTGATCACGCTTCCCAGTGAGAGGACCCGCATCCACTCGCTGCACAGCAGAGAGAAGCGCACGTGCAGTCAGAGTTCCTAGGAAACCACTGATAATTACAAATACCTATGGACTATAAGAATGATAACTGTAGGGGGCATCTTTTCTAATTTCTTCCACTAGCAGATGAGATGGATGAGGCATTAAAAAAAGGTAAATCAGTAAAATAAGTAAATCAGGCTCCGGCTGATCCTGGGTTCTTGAGCTAAAAATGATAGCAAACTAGAATATGACTTTCAAGGTTAAGAGTTTCAGTGCTAAGTCAGAAGTCTCTGTTCACAAGTAAGAGTTTACCAGAAATGGGAAGAGAAGTATGCTGCCCTTACCCCATGCAGTCATCTGCATGTCCAGTGTCGTAGAAACGCTGAGCACCAAGCTCCTGAAGTCGCTTATCAATTATTCTTCCCCCATTACAGAAGTATGTGTATTCTGAATCACCCAGACCTGAAGAGCCCAAACAAGTTATTAGCACAGAATAAGGTTGAAATTTAAAGATATACAGATCAATAAAATATTTAAGCCAATACCATTCCATGCTCTTAGTGATGAAGTAAGAAATAAGGTACAGCTTCACACATTTTGTTTTCTCTTGATTGACAATATGTAAATGTCTTCTACTTTACAATGTAAAAGTACCTCCCACATTGAAACAAATACTTCGACCTGTTAACAGAAATATACTGCATTTTTGTTCCCATGAATCTGCATAAAAATAGGGAAATCTTAAAACATGAATTAGGTTTAAAAAAAAATTATCTTTATTTGCAGACTTTTCTGATCTAGTGCATGGGTCTGCAAGCTATAACCTGGGGGCCAAATACCACTGCCTTTCTTTGTAAATAAAGTTGTCAGCAAAGTCCATGTGCTTGAACATTGTTTATGGCAGCTTTCAAATTATAACAGCAGAGTTAAGTAGTTGCTATAGAGACCCCATGGAAGGCAAAACCTAAAATCTTTACCATCTGGTCGTTTACAGAACTTACAGACCCATAACCTAGAGCAGAGAGAGAAATATCTGCAACTTAAACAATCATTTGCTGTTTCATGTTGGGTAAATTAAAAACTGTTTCTGTTTCCTGGTAAGAAAGTGGACTAATATTTTCAAACTTGGTCAAGAATTTAAAATTAAAGGCTTTAATTTCTCAGCTGTCCATCATCTCCATGTAGCTTCCCATCAGTAGCAGGGTGAGCAATCTGTGGGTCACCTGGGAGCTTTCAAAAAATGTGGGATACGACCTAAGTCAACTAGAACAGTTGGGACAGGCTTCAATCTTTGCTTTATAAAAAACTTTTTCAGGAAATTTTAAAGCAATACATACATGTTCACTCTTAAAAATAAAGAAACTAGAAAAAAATTAAAAACTTACTCTGAAATACTTTCTAGAATGTTGTATTACAACAAATCTTGGCCAGAGTCATAATCTCAAATTTCTACTTATTATAGCACAATCCATCCTTGCTATATACCCTCCTCCCAAAATAACTCTCACAGATGAACATTACAGACCACAAGCCAGGAATATGGACCCTGAATTATCTCTCTGGTGTCATATTGTGGATAAAGTGAAGGTTCCTGTGGCCAGGATTCTCATCTGGCCCTGGTTGGCTATCTAACTACACATGTGCGGGTACTATGTTGTTACTACTCTATATAAAGAGCTCTGCCTAGTGCTCTGGGCAACACGGTGGCAAGGCTGCAGGTGAGCAGAGACGAGACTGGAGTGACGAGGACAGACACTGAAACTGTCTCTGCTGCAGGGGTAGAGAGGCCCAGAGGCAGAGACCAGCTTGCTGCATGCAGACTGGCTCTGAGTGGACGGGATTCTAGTGATTGACCTGCCACCATGGAAATAAAGTTGGGTATAACCCTTTCACCTCAAGAACATTCTACCATCATTTCTTTGGTCACACCGAATCCATAGTGAACTTGCCCAGGGCTGAAACCCATTGGCAAGACACCTATCTTGCTGAGCTGGTCATTCAGATCCTGTATCTTAATATTTTTAAACTGTATTTCAGAGCCTTCTGCCTTTGTTTCTTAACTTGGAATACATACTAGAATCACCTGGGAGCTTTCAAAAAATGATTCTAGGGCCATATCTGAGAACAATTAAGTCAGAATCACTGGAGGTGGGCCCAGTAACAGAATTTAAGAGAACTCCCCCAGGTGACCCTGCAGTGCGGCCACCACTGAAAACCAGTCCTAGAGGAACAGTTCTTAGGGAAGCTAGACAATCCACCAGGGAGCCTCAAACAGCACATAGGGTAGCTCGTTCAGGGACTGGTGCAGCAGGGGTTTATTTATTCAAGGGTTGGGTGGGGCCCAACCATTAATGTCCCAAAAATGTTTCATGATTGAATCTGACCTGTGGTTAACTATTCAAGGAGTTCTACAGAGCTGCTGTTGGGGATGAGCACTGGGAAGTTACAGAACACCACCATCATTTACATTTATGTTATATATATTTATATAAAAAACCAAAAAGGATAAAACCCATACAACTATGTATCATAGTTTTGAAGGACACAGATACCAGAATTAAAGCTGGTAACAACTGAGCACAGTTAGAGCAGAAAATACAGTCCATACCCAGGAGTCCATACCACAAGTGAGCAAAGACGTCAACCGGCAGCGTCTTGTCCTGTATGCCCTTAACGAACTCGCGGGCTGTGTCGGGCGGGTCTCCGGTGCCCGTGGTGGAGACCACCATAACAAGAGGCGCTGTTTCCGTTTTTAAGTCATA
Organism: Manis pentadactyla; assembly: GCF_030020395.1. NCBI lineage: Eukaryota > Metazoa > Chordata > Mammalia > Pholidota > Manidae > Manis > Manis pentadactyla. The sequence goes on from NC_080020.1 coordinate 136,049,540, forward strand.
CTACAAAACAAGGATGTTGTGTCAGGGATCTGCTGCCATACAGTTTTGACTTAATGCGTCACAATCAGTTTAGTTTCCTCCGTCTTGAACCAGTCAAGTTTGCTGCTTGTGGCATAAGGGCAGAGTGGTACACAGGGCATTTTAAACTTGGAAAAGTGTTGCCCACAGAGAGTCCAGGGGGAAGAGGGGAAGAACTCCTTCAGATCTCCAGAAAGCCAAGACTATCTTCAGAGGCAAACTAATCAGTTTCCGAGTCTTACAAATCAAGTTCCTTCATTCTACTTCTCACCTAAATTTACGTATATCAAGAACAGCACTTCAATGTTTCTATTTATAATGACCCTGAGAGCTTCACCGCTCACAAATATCATCTAACCTGGCTCCAAGGAATACACTTCAGTCTTTATGGTGATACAATAGAAAGGATGTAAGCCAACATTTTACCAGGCGATTCAACGCTTACAGGACACTTCAAAGCTGTATGTTAAACTCTATAGACCTGTTAAAAGTCACATCACCTGCAAAAGGACTACCATGATCAAGAAAGTGAAGTTCTCTGTTCGAACTTGGATCCTAGAGCTGCCAAGAGCCTAGTCTTTTGGAATGAGAGATGTGGGGGAGGCTACAGGAGGTTGTGAACTTGGGTGAGAGTGTACCGGCAAGGTAGTTTTTAAAGTATGTAATGGAATTTGACTGATCAGTGGCTGGCACATCGTCTTGTACTTGTATAGAAGTCCCTGCAAGTTGCTATGGCCTGAACTGTATAAAACAGTAGAACCTGGAGGTCTCAACCAGACTGAGAGAAGAGAGATCTGCTACGATCTCCTTTATCCTAAGGTAAGAACTTCTGCAGAGACTGATGTAAAAACTAGTTCCTGACCTAAACAAGGTGAGTCTTCTCTAGACCCTTATGTTTCTACTTTAAACTCGATTTCACAAAAGAATTACATGGCCCTTCACATGGAGGAACTCTGACATGAATGGCAAGGTCTTCATTTTGGGGAAATACAAATGGAGCACTGGGACTCATGAGGTTGGAAAGCTCACACATGCATGTGAACACACACATCTCACTTGTTCACACAGCCACCCCATGAGATAAACAAGGCACAGACAGTCCATTTATGGATGACAAGTACTTATTTGTTTCAGTTTTTGAGACCCTTTACTCTAACTCAAATGTACACTTATGTTTAAAAAAAGCTGGCAGGAACCTAACAACACAGTTGATAACATTTCTGAGGGTGTAAGAAAAAAAAAAAAAGGATTATGGTGGCATTTAGCATCCTAATTTGTTGTTTAACATCACCTCCCAAAATATTTTAAAGCACAGAACACGGTAAAAACCACATGAGTAGCAGCTCTTACCTTATCTGACTCACTAATACAATGAAGATCTGCAGCAAATCCATGTTCAACTGCTTTTTCATATATTACTTCGGCGATGGCCTTTGCCTGTCCTCGTTGTGTAGCATAGAGTAACAAAAACCTCCTCATTACCTCAAGGCACACACTGGAGCTGCAACAGTCACACTGAAAAATGGGAAAGGGCAAAGGGATTTCCTTTTAAGTACTAACATCCTGTAGGTATTAGTTCTCCATCGTAATCTTTTTAAGAAGATTCCGACAGTAGCCACAGATAATATGAAACTGACTTCTCTGAATTTGCTACCATTAGTTCTCTAAAAAAAACGAAGAATTCATCAACCCAGAGAGAACACAGTAATGAAGCTCTAATTCCGTGGCTCAGAAATCAGATTCTGGGGGTCGGTCATGCACAACTGTAGAACTTAAGGCAAGTTTCTCAACTGATCTGTGCCTCAGCTGCCCCACCCTTAAAATGGGGATAATGATAATGCCCACCTGACAAAGATGTGACAGAGGCAAAGCACCTGCATAATAGCTGAGACACAGCAGCGCTCAACAAATCTTATATGTTAGTTTTCTTGAGAAAAGTGAAAGTAAAATTACCATTAAAATTGTAGGATTCTTAGTTTCTACTTTATCCTAATGCTAAATAAACCAGAGAGTGCACAATAATTTAACTGGGTGAATAGAAGGATAAATGAGTAACAGAAAGACACTACACATTTACCGCTCCACGAGAACTGTCAAAGGGTAGCGACGGAAGCCTCACCAATTATTATCGGAGCTAAAATACACTTACTGCAGGCCCTTCAAGAACGAATCCCGCGGTCCGCCGCCACCCTGCAGTCAGGCTGCCCCCGCGCCCGCACGGCAGAGTCGGGGGAGCCGAGGCGCAAGGCCAGGACCGTGCCCTAATGTTCCCGAGTCCCCGCGCGCTCCCCGACCCCACGCCTCGCGGGGCCCTGCACCACGTGTACAAAAGGGTGCGGAACGGAGACGCCCACGGAGAAGGCCCGCAGGACTCGCTTCGCGCGTGCTACGCCACGGCGAGGGCGGACGCGCTCTGGGAGGCGCCAGGGCGCCCCAGGCCCAGCCCCGCGCAGCCCGCCGACCCGGGCCGCCTCCCCTCGGGCCGGAGACCGGCGGGCAGCCCACCCGGGAACCGTAGCCTACGACACTCACCTGCGGGGGCCCGTCCAGGACACCCGGGACAAGGTAGGAATTTTGTCCCAGCTCCCACGCTTGCGCAGACAGTCGGGGCGCTCGTGCAGGACTCCCGAGACCAATAGGAAGCTCGGGAGGGGAGCTGGGCCAATCACAGTGCGCCGGACGTGGGGCCGCCCCCCGTCTCCGCGCTTGCGTCAGACTGCCTGGGCCCCTTGGCGTACGGAGGCCCGAGAGGTTCCAATGGCTTCACGGCTACTCGGAGCTGCGGTGCGCTGAGCGAGGTAGGTGTCCACGCCGGTTTTGAGCTCCGCTGTTGGACCCGGGGTGCGTTGCTGTGTCGCCCGCCCACCCGGTGCTTGAGCACTGGTACCCCGGGCGCCAGGTCCGGGGGCGCCCAGCTCGTGGTGTCCTTTAATTTCACGGAGGACGCGGCCCCGCTGTCCTGCACCCTCGTCCCCGAATCTCACCGGCGTGTTTAGATTTGACGAGCCGACTACTTTTCCCACTTGCCCGTATCGTTTTACTTTTTTAAGATCCTGCTTTTTTCATTTTGCCAGCGAGACACCTCTCTTTTTCCAGCTTTGGCCAAGTCATGACTCTGAGGGGAAACCAACCCTAGCGCCAAAAAGCGTGCTCTTTACCCTTGCTTTGCATTGATCCACATAATTTGTGGCTCCTTTACCCACTGCCTCTTTTTGAGTATATGTAACCACATGCAGTTTCTTCCGTCAGCCAACGTGTACGATCTCCACTGCCTGAGTTTGAATCTCATCTCTGCCACTTACTAGCTGTGTAATTGGACCAAGTAACTTTCTTGTGCTTAAGTTTCCTCTTCTGTAAAAGGACGGTAGAAGGATCTAACAGTTGTGTTGCGGGGAGGGTTAAGTTAGTACAGGGAAAGTACCGTAGTGCCTGACAAATGATAGCCATCATTATCCTTAGATGCCAGCCACTTCTCTAAGCGCTAGGATGCAGGGACTTTGCTCTTAGGTACTTCATTTTAGTGCTAAACTTCTTATATGACACTTCTTATGGATACTTCGTTTCATAAGCATTGATGTTGCTGAGGCATGCTCTCAATATATTTGACCCTGTTTTTTATTCTTTAGGTATAAGTCAAGAGGAGTTGAGAACTGATGGCATGGCTTTAATTACTTTGCGGAGGAACCTTTGTCATTTATCTGATTTTTGGTTTCATGGAGCTCTGGCTGCTGTGAAAAATCCACCTGTAAATCATGTTCACAAGGTAGTCAAGGAGCACCTGTGTCCATGGGTCTGCTCACTACAACCTGAGCCTTTCAGGGTCAGGTTCCATCATCCCTGTTGTAAAAAGTTCCATTCAGAAAATGGAAATAACCATCCAGTCAGTGAGTTAGTTTACTCTGAAGTACATGATTGGGACAAGCTTGAAGGAAATCTTAAAAGGGAGGATGAAGAGATATTTTACAGGACACTAAACAACATCAGCTCATCAGAAGAAGTGTTAAGTTTTATAAGCACACTGCAAACTTTGCCAGATACTCTGGCAGCAGGAGCCTTACAACGGATTTGTGAAATGGAAAAAAAACACAGTGACCAAAGGCCACCAAAAGAAATATTAGAGAATAGTGTCTTTCGAGCTTTATGCGTTCAGTTCGAACAGGAGCCCTCGAATCTGTCAAACACTGGCCTGGTGACTGCTCTGCAAGCTCTGATTCTATTGTGTGTGGATCCCCAAAGTAGCCTGTTACTGAACTTGGTGGCAGAATGCCAACATCGTCTCAGAAGGGGCGGCCTAGGAGTTCACAATCTCTGTATTCTTGGGGAAAGTCTGATTAAACTGCAAGGTCCAGGTTGTGGAACCCTCGAACTGATTATAGATCAACTTCAAGGTGAAAAATTGGACAAATTTACCCCCCAGGATATTATGGCCCTTTATAGAATACTGCAGACATGTACTGAAAAAGTGGACCAATATCAGACATTTCTAAATAAGATAAACAAGTTTTCTCTGTCAATAGTTTCCAACCTGAGTCCTAAATCAGTAAGTGAGATGCTCACTGCCCTAGTGGTTCTTGATCAAACTCAGGCACTTTCTTTGGTTATAAAATTGGGTAAATATGTTGTGAGGTATATCCCTCATTTTACCAATGAAGAACTAGGAAAAGTCTTGGAGGCTTTCATATACTTTGGGTACAGTGACATATTTTTTACAGATGCTCTGGAGCAACATGTGACTTCACTCTGTGTCTCTTTGGATCCCGAGACTGTCAGCAAAGTCATGGAATACTGCACTAGAAAACTGATTCTTTCAAAACCCATCCTCAATACAGTGGCAGAAATTTTTGTTTGCCAATCAGAAAATTTTTCACCTAGTCAGATATCTGAGTTAATTGAACCATTTGGAAAACTCAATCATTTGCCACCAAATGCCTCTGCTTTATTCAGAAAGCTAGAAAATATGTTACTCACTCATTCCAATTATTTTCCACCCAAAACACTATTGAAACTTCTCCATTCATGTTCACTTATCGAATGCCATCCCGTCAACTTTATGGCAAAAATATTCAGCCCTTATTTTCTTCAGCAGTTGCAAGGTGAGTTGGTTATAACTTCTGAGAGTCGAAAAGTAACTTTTGAGCTTGTAATGTTTTCAAATCACCTATGTACCTTTTACATTGAACAAAGGTTTGCCATTATTTTTTCCTCCACAATAATCTGAAGAAGACATCTGAAGTTGCAGGCGGTAGCATGGACACAGAATTAAAGAATGATAGAACATTGCCTAGAGAGAGAAAATAGTTTGGGTAAATAGACTGCTGCCCTAACTGAGAAAAAACTGTTCTTGTAGAGATGTGACTGTAATCTAATAGTCATGGTAAGATGCTAGAATCTTGGTAAGAGAGCAACTGTAGAACTCCCTTTTTTTGAAAGATGGTACTCATCTTAATTGAAGGCCACCCAAATACGTCAAATTTCTGTGTCTCTGTAGTTAAAGGAAATTCCCACTAATTCTACTAACATATTTTGTCACTTTTAATTGTATTCTGCAGTTAGGAACTTGAGTTCCTAAAAGTCAGGATGAGATTGCATTAATGGAAAGCAAGAAGGCATAATTAATTCCAGCAAGTTCTTTTCCTAGTGTCATTTCAAAGTACATTACATCCCAGGTGATAAATGAATGCTGTACGCTCTTTAATGTTCTTTTCTCTGATTACCCATAAACCAAAATTCAAACTTAGCTATTACTGGATGCTCTTTATTTCAGGGGAAGAATCCTGTTTGGACAGACTGTGCCTAGCGCAACTGACCCAACTTTTCTTAACATCGGTCCTAGAGTGCCCTTTCTATAAGGTAACAGCATGAGCTGTGTTGCTTCATTTCCCATGGAGCAGTTGGCTTTTGTACCCCACTGAAATCTTTAAAGTTACTTTTCTTTTGGTATGTCTCAGTAACCTCAGTACAAAGCAGAATTTTTGTTCATTTGGAGTTAGTAGCCAGCAGGCCACCTTTTCTTTGATAATTTGACCCCACTCCTTTTTCTGATTCTTGCAGGACCTATTTCCTGCTGTGTACATTTTTACCCTGTGCTCCAGGCATGCATCATGGCCTGCTAGATTCACTCTGAGCCTTCCTTCAGTAGGGTCCTAGCACTCCCCAGAGCTATGGGGTATAAAAGTATTAATCTCTGGATTGAACAAACCCTAAATTATTTCTTTGTATGTTCTTAAGCCGCTCTTACCTGAAAGTTTCATGTAGATGGACTTCCCATCTAGTCCTCTAAAGACTCATTCTCATAACTTTATCAGACTCCTTGTGTAGAATCAGAAATGGCATCTCCAGACTTGCTCAGACCTGGTCCTGTGTCCTTGACTGAACCACATTTAAGAGTAGCTCACTTTGGAATAAGGTTTCAGCGTGGAAAGATACCACTTTTTTCTTTAGAAGAGCTTGAACAGACCTACACATAACGGTAAATACTAGCTACTCCCAACCTCCTCCCAATCCTGAAAGCAGAGCCCTCACAGCAGTTTTTATGCATAGATACATCAATACCATCCTTTTTCTCTATTTGCATGGAATGGGACTATTCCAAGTACAATTTGCTTTTATGCCCAATAAACCATGGACCTTGGGGGGCAGTACAAAAGATCAACTGCATTCTTTTTAAGATATTTTAAGAAACAAAAATTTTGTGGTATTTTTCTACCATTTTACCATTGATGGGCTTTCAAGCTTTTTCCAGCATTTAGCACAATCAACAGTGCTGTAATAAACATCCTTATATATCCCTTCTTACTGCTGTCTTAACTAAAGAGACTAGATTCCTGAAAGTGGGATGACGGGGTGCATTTTTGGTGGGCACTGACAGGATTTCTCCCTAGCAGTTATAGATGGCACTGTTGCCAGGAGTGAGTGAGGGTGGTATGTCTCCCCAACTTCTGTAGCAGTTTGTTATTAGTCCCTTTAATTTTTCTCATTTGACTCAATGAAAAAGAGAATCATGACACAAGTTGCATATTAATCAGTAATGAGTTGATCCTATTTTCACATGTTTATTGTTCATTTCCATTTGTTATAAATTGCCCTGACTCGGATTTCTATTGGTTGCCTTTTTTTTTTTGTCCTAGAACACATTGTAAAGAGATATTAGATATTCTGTATATTGTACATATTTCCTCCTGGTTTGTAATTTTTAACTTGGTGGGAGGGTTATTTACCATTGTTTATAATGTCTCTGCTACATGGAAATAAGTTTACTATAGCCAAGTCTGTCTTTTATGACTTCTGGGTTCCTATCTCCCTTAAGAATTTTTTACCACTTCTAAAGTAATACAAACATTTTACTAAATTCTAAAAAATATTTTCCTTACTATATTTTGCTCTTTAATCCACTTGGGATTTATTATTTTCTGTGATGTGTGATGGAAATTAGTTCTTTTCTAGATGGATAAGCAGTTGTACCATTTGTTACATAGTTATCCTTTTCTTAATACATTGAAATGTCACCTTTACATTTTCCATTATTGAAAACTTTAGCTGAGTGTCCTTAAGGCCCTTAAAGTAGTTCTAAGGCTTAGAGGTCAAGAAACCTCAACATGTTTCTTGAGCTGTAAGATGTTTGATGTTTTCTTCCTTTCTTCTTTCCTTCCTTCCTTTCTGTGAGTACTTACTACTTTTAAACCACATTTAAAAGGTATTTTGAATGACTGGACTTGAACTGTAACAAGAATATTTTGCATTGTCATTTAAGAAAGATACTTGTTCTAAGTCCTAGAAAAGTATCATACTTGTAAAGTAATATATATATATATATATATAATTTTTTTTTTTTGTAAGTCTACAGACATTTCTTTACTTGCCTAATGATGTTTGGGGGAAGTTTTGTTTTTTTTTAAATTTAATCAAGGTACATAAAATAAAGTACACAAATATTAGTGTATAGCTCAGTGAGGTTTGACAGCATATACACTCACGTAACCATCACTCAGATCAAAGTAATTTTGAGCAGACTTTCATACTTTATACTTGGGTAACTTCCATTTTGTTTTGGTTTCATGTCTTACTTTTCTATCTCATGTTTGCACATACAAATTTTAGGGTCCAAAACTTCTTCCTCAATTTCAAGTGAAATCATTTCTTACTCCGTGCTATTCCCTGGAGACGCCTGTGGATTTTCAGCTTTATAAATCTGTGATGATTGGACTGATTGACCTTTTAGGAGGAAGAATGTATTTTGCTTCAAAAGTGTTAACACCGTATTGTTACACGATAGGTAAGTAGTAGGGAGTTTTGTGGCTGTTTACTAACTACAGTGTGCTGTCCTCTTGTGGCATATGTGGGACTTAGTAGCCCCCTGGGTCTGGAAATACCACTCACTGAAGGCAGATTGGAACAGCAGGTGAACCACAGGGCTGCAGAGTCCAGACCGTGGGGTTGAGTCCCCTATGTCGGCACACGGTGGTGGAATGTCTGGACATAGCACTTGACCATTTCCTGTTTGCTCCTCTGTGACGAGAGCACAAGGAATAGAGACTAGATGAATGACGTGGGGGAGGACCTGGAGCACAGTGGGTGCTCACTAACGGTGAGCTGCTGTGTACGCTAGGCCAGTGCTGACCAACTGAGTAGCCACTAGTGCATGGGGCTGTTTAACTTTAAATTAATTAACATATTTAAACACTTGAAGTTCAGTTCCTCCATCACACTGGCCACACTTGAGGTGCTGAGCAGCCACGGGCAGCACAGGTATGAACTCTTCCACCATGGCAGAAAGGTCTCTGCATAGTGCTGGCCAGGAGTCAAGGTCCTTCTGCCTTACAATTTTTTTTTTTAAATGGATGAATAAAAAGAAATAAATGCAAAGAGGACAGTGTGGTCAAATCTCACCCTACAGGATTCTTTTACAAAAGTAATGGCAGCAGTACCTGAGGCAAGGACGGGGTCCGCCCAGGCCAGGGGACCACGCGTTGGGACCAGGAGGCCTCACCTGCCATGGATGCTCTGGGAGCTCGAGTAAGGAAAGCTTTCGGTTGTGTAGGTGTCTAACTTGGCTTAAGTTACAGGATTTTCTTCACTACCAGGATTGAAAGATTCCCGCCGCTTATCAGGAGAAAGAGAAAATGCCTGTTCTTGTCACACCCTGGAGAACCTGAGGACCCACTCTGTTTTAGTGTGGTTGAGCCTTCTTGATTTAAGGCTGCCTGGTTGATCAGGCCAGTCAAATCACAATTCTCACACTGTCTGAGGTGGCCGTTACTTTGCTGACTTCAGTCCAGTTGGTAAATGCAAAATGTGGAAGAAACAAAGCAGAATGAGGAAGAAAGGGAGATTAGTGCTGGTGAGGGTATCACAGGAGGAATTTTTCCTTTCTTCTCCCACCAGATGTTGAACTTAAATTAGATGAAGAAGGATTTGTATTACCACCCACAGTTCATGAAGATGTACATAAAAGGTAAAACTGCCATGATGTTTATAGTGCTTGGCAAGGTTAATAAAGATATTATCATAAGAGGTATAAAAAACAGGATTCTGGAAATTAAAACACTACTTTGCAGCATTACCATTTTTGGGAATTCCTTGTAACATGAACATTAATAGTAACAAATCAAGTGTTTTTTCATAAGACTAAAGGATAGCACATTCGTGATTTATCTGAAAATAAAATGGCATGTAGGAATAGCCAAATCCAAACTAAACTTAGACAAAAGTATATAAATATTTTCAGATTGTTTTAAGAATTAAGTTTCTGATTTTTTAGGGTAGCACTGTGCATTGATGGTCCAGAAAGATTTTGTTTGAATAGCAGACATTTACTGGGAAAGGAAGCTATTAAACAAAGACACCTTCACTTACTTGGTTATCAAGTTGTTCAGGTATGATTTCTCCTATTTATTTTTTCCATAACCAATTTCTAGTTCAGATTTGCTTTTTCTGGGGCACTAAGAGGTCTGCCAGCCCAGAGGACCAACAATATTATGTCTCATTTAAATGCCTCATTTAATTAGAATTACTAACTTACTGGAATATTTGTTTTCATTTCCTCTGATATAATGACTAAAGATGGACAAGGTGACTCATCAAAACCAGGGGCTTAATCAACATTGAATGTTTATGAGCCTGTTTGCATTTATGCCAGAGGCCACATAGGTCTTAGGAGGCCACAGTGCCTGCATGGAGCGTCCCAGTGCTCCCAGTGGTCCACCAGTGCGTTCTCCTCTCCTCTTCACCTTGTACATCCCCAGATTAAGTTCCCTAAAACAAATCGTGCCAGTGTGTGCTCAGAACCTCTCGTTTCCTTACTGCTTACGGAATAAAGTAAAGACTATGTCTCAGAACTTGGGACCCTCCACAGCTGGGACTCTGCTCCGAGCTCAGCGTGCCCTCCCCTGTCCCCCAGCCCCTCCATTCTCTCTTGCCTTTATCCCTTATGCAGCTTCCACCACCAGCCTGGTCTCCACCACTTTGAGTATCTAAATTCTGGTCGGTCATCGACTCCCAGCTCAGGTTCTCCCACCCTCCAATCCATAACCTGACGCCCTCTCCATACTAGACCACCGGTTTTCTTTGCACTCTATGCTTTGTATCTACTGAGCCCCTATTGTGTGCCAGATGGGCACTGTTTAAGGCACTAGGAGTGCAGGATGAATATGCCCCGCCAGCTGTGTGCTTTGACCTCTGGGAGCTTACACTCCACTGTGAGGAAGGGGGCAGCAGATAAACACGTAACCAGAAAGAAGGGAATTGCAGATTATGAAAGACAATGACAAATTTTCTTTTCTTCCTTTACAGATCCCCTATTATGAGATTGAGATGCAAAAATCAAAACATGAATTGGTGGAATATTTACAAACAAAACTATTTTCTCAAAATGCTGATGTTCATTGTTAATAAGGACTCCTTGCTCCAGAGCTCAGACACTGAAAGAACTTGTGTTTTCATGGGACTCAGTATAAAAATAGAGTATAATTGGTGAATTAGCCATTTACTCATGGACTGTGGTCTGGAAAGGGTCTGTCATTTTCCTTATACCATGTATATGTGTATCAGGCATAAATTTAAAGTTTTAACTTTTACTGACATTTTATACATGAAACAGAATTGATTGAGTATAATAAAGGAATGTAATGAATAAAAGTCATTATTTTTAAATCTTGGTAATAGTTGCTACCAGAAAATGTCATTTTTCTTTCAAGACCTTTGTTTCTTTCCTCTTCTAATGTAAGGAAGAAATTTTATCTCTCTGCTTTTTTTAGAGGAAATAATATATGGTAGGAGAAGGAGCTATGAAAAATAGACGAGTAACTTGGATATAAATATGTGTAAGTACAGAATTATGCAGAAATAACCCTTTAGTTAGTAAGATATTTTATGTTAGTGTGGGAGCTTTAAAAAGTTTTTTAAATAAAGGTATAAAGACATGAAAAAACAGTTTAGGTCCTTTTTGGGGGAGTATTTGGAGGGAGAAGCTCCTAATTTTAAATCAAGAGGGGATTAAATTGTCTTCAGTTCATTGCAGATGCTTCATCCTCCTATTAGGGTCAGGTTCAAGTTTCTGGGGAGAAGAGGCTGAGGCGGCAGAGCTCCAGGGGTGGACTCTTGGGCCCTTGCACCAGGGACTTTCCACTTCAGACAGGAGTCAGGGCTGCTCCCCCATCCCTGTCTCTGTGCTGAGCCAAGCTGGGCACCACGGCAAAACACTGTGTGCATTGCCTAGCCAGCCCTCTCATTTGCTGCCATTTTGCAGAGAAGTGACCAGCCCCAAGAGGACGGACACCCTGCCCAGGATTCCGTTGCTCACAAGGGGTTGTTGAAGCCTTGAAGCATGGGCACAGAATCTAGCCTGGGTCTGAGTTCCAGCTTCTCCACTGGCTCTGAGTGACCTCGGGCCTCAGTCTCAGGGATAATCATAAATAATAACAGGGTTGTTAACAGTTACCTAGGACTATTGCCACAAAGTCCCACAAACTAGTGGCTTATAACATTGATATAATTTTTGGGGGGGACATAATTCAACCCAGAGCAGGTTGAAATGAGCATCAGCATATGTGAAACACTTGAGAAGGTACCTGGGACAGGGAGCACCCAGTCCACACAAGTATGAATGGCCTGAAGCTGTCCCTTCATGCCGTGTTCTTCGCTTTACCTCTTTAGGTCTGTTTATCTTTGGAAGAGGAAAATGGGCTCTAAGGTCATTCTATAAATTGTCCGCCTCTAGTTGCAGGGAAGGAAGAGACAATGGAAGCAAAGGGAGATAGAACAGGAGATATGCCGTGGGTTCACCTATGCCCCTTGCAGCTCCCTCCCAGCCTGCATTTCAACCCCTCTGCCTTGTTTGCCTCTCCCCATGACTCAGCCCATCCCTGGGTATGAAACAGCCCTGAAACATGGTGGGGAGGTGGACAGCTTGCCATTTAAAGAGAGAGAGACAACTGAATAGCCACACGAGGTGGTAGTAACAGTCTTAGAAATGCTGTGGAGGAAACGCCCAGCCTAACATGTCCTTCCTCCACCTTCTCAGCTTACCTGAATCCTTCTCATCCATCATGACCCTTCTTCTGGTAGCTCTAATGGGAATTGGATGCTCCTCCCTCTGCACTTGTAGTTCCTCCACTGAGCCTCTGCCTCTTTGAGTTCTTCCCACCCGCTTGACTCATTCCATTTGTTAGGCAGAAAGACAGAAATGAGCGGATGAAAAGGAGAAAGGGCCCCACAGAGATGACTCAGGGGGTTGAGCAGATAGAGCCAGAGAGCCAGAAATGACTCAGAGAGTTAACCAGATGAAGCCACAGGGTCCAAGAGTGACTCAGGAAATGTCCAGGGTCCCCCCAGATAAGAAACACGAGAGGCACAGGCACAGCCCAGCCCCTGTCCTCATTTTATCAATCAGAACAAACCTAGAGAGCTGACAGCTTTCCATCAAGGACCTCTCTGCCCTGCCAAAACCACATAAAAGGAGCCTCAGAATGAGCATCTGGGTCTGTCTTATCTTAGACAGGCCTGCTCCATTACTCTTTGCAGAGTGTATTAATACTCACTTTGCTTTCTTGACTTTGGTCTCTTGTCTCACTATATCTGACTTCCCTGCGACACCGAGCCGAGTCCTTTCCTTCCCAACACACTCCCTCCTTCACCAAGCCTGTATAAAGAGCTCTGGTCAGCTGGACCCCACTGAATGCTTCCAGAGGAAGGCAGAAAAGAGCCCCTGGCCTCCGAGGGCTAGGAGCTGGGTGAGATAAATGAGCAAATAATTACAGGGACTAGCCAGCTGGCAGCCTGAAGGACAAAGTTCTGGGGGTGCGGGCATAAGGCCCTCCGGGGGAGTACAGGAAGGCTTCGGGGGAATGATTTGTGAGCTGCAGTTCAGAAGGAAGGGAGGCAGGTCTGTGTGATGGGAGAGCATTTCTGGCCTTGCATGGCCAGAGCCCAGCGTGAAGCAGACAGGGCAGTGACAGAAGAGGAGGCTAGGCGTAACTCTGGCACTGCTTGTTTGGAAGCAAATTTTAATCCTGAAAACATGCATGGGAAAATCATGTAGGCTAATAGGTAGATAGAAGGTTTCTGCTTTCACCAGTTGAAGTGAGTTTGATGACCTCTGTAAAATTAAAAAGCCAAATTCTTCTATACTGAATCCTCAGGCTGCTACATTGTAATGTTTACCTATTCAAGCTGAAGTGATATGATCCTGCTAGTTGTAATTACAGATCCAGTCTCTCATCACTTGTTGCCATATATCCACACTATTTTGTGATAAGGCATAATCTTGCTGTAGTTTTTCAAGAGTAAAAGCAAAGAAAGAAAAAAAGCAAAGAAAAATGGGTGAAAAACTTTCAACTATAATCCGGGCAGTACAGTGATAGTCTTCTGGCTTACCTCTAGGGGGCACCAGGTTGCAGCCATTTATTGGGCTGCAGCAGCAAGGAAAAAAAGGATCCCTGGGAGAGACTGGGTCCTGTGCCTGTTCGGGGAGGTGGAGGAGGGGGCGGGCAGGGGCAGAGGCGTGACAGCTCTGCCAGAGTAGTAGGCAGTTTCTTTCCCTTCCTTACCCCACCTCTGAGGAAGGATGGCACTTTGCCGGAGCCAGACCCACCTCCACACAGGGCAAATGGGGCGCTGGGACCACACAGGTGAGGCCTGCCAGATCCTGCCTGCCACTCCCCGCCTGCGCTTGCAGGGAGACTTGGTAACATTTGTTAGATGGAAGAAAGACTAGAAAGGAGCAGACCAGTGTATTGTGTAGAATTCTGGGGAAAGAAGGAAGCAGTCAGTGCCCCCTAAAGGAACCAAGCCCCCTGAAAGACAGTGCACACCTGCTGAGAGGGAATCCTGGTGGTGATGTGGAGTGAGGAGAATTGGGCTGCAAATGCTGAGATTGCTCCAAACTGGAAATTTACCCCAACCCATCTGGAGTTTAAACACTAGTGTAAGATAGTGAAACGAGGTGCACCTTATAAAGTGTTAGGCCAGTGCCTGTGTGGATAAAATTGTAGTATTTCCAGAATACCTCACCTGGCTTTAGTGCATATGCATATCAACAGGCATTCCTCAGGGGGTGGAGATTAGTTCATCTCCATATCTATGTGTAATTACCTGGGCAACTGAAGACTTATCTGAACCTGAGAGGTTAGTGGGAATGCTGGTTTGCTTCTGCCAGAGTAGGAGAGAGATGGGCCCGGACTGCAGTTTGTAAGCAATAAACAGGTTTCAAACTCTGTTTCTCCCTTTGACTGATTTCATTTTTAGAGGTATTTTGCCCCAGGATTTCCTCTCCCCAGAGTTACAGCCTGGAAAACAGTAACTGCTCAGCAAGTCCATGCGCTGCTGCTGTTATTGGAGCCTGTGAATGCTCTGTTCTCCATCCAACTTCATTATGACAACTCGTGCTGAGGAGTATGTCAAGAATGCTTGGTAAGGAGGAACACTGGGTAATACTCCTGGGGGTACCACACTGAACCTGTGGCAACTGTTTTTGTTACTTAGCATCAAGGTCATTGTTCTGAGAAACCTCATTGTAACTCTGGGAAAATGAAATACCTCCCCAGTCCCTGGCATATAGCACACACTATTCATAGGTCTTTTTGATAGTTTGGGTTCTGACATTTGCAGAATAACTCTACTGCTTTTACTTTCATTATGGAAAACTTTAAACATACAGAAAGAGCATATATAGAAAGAATAGTATAATGAATCCATGGGTCCCTCTATTCAGTATGAAAAATTACCAAAATTTTCTAATCATGTTTCATCTCTTCATTGACTTTTCTTTCTTTTCCTTTTTTATCAGCATGTGTGTAATAAAATCCAAGCTATCACATACTTTTATCTTAAATACCTCACTATGCATCCATAACCAATAGCCATTTTTTTCCTTTTTATCTCACTATTCTACTGATATTACAACTAGCAAAGCGAATGGTTATTCCCTACGATCATTTAATACCTGGTGCATACTCTGAGTCTCCAAAATAATGGGCCACCTGTTGGTTTAGTTTGAATCAAGATCCAAACAAAGGCTTTATAGTTCTTTTCCATGTTCTACCACCAAGTCTTGAGTCTCTTATGTCTGTAACTGCCCCCTCCTACTTAATCTTCCTGTCATTAACTTATTGGAGACATTAGATTGTTTGTCCTGTAAAATGTCCCACATCATGGATTTGGTTTATCTAACTAGTTCCTCTAGCTGCTGTATTTTCTGTTCAATTAAAAATTAGATGGAGAGGCTCACTTACATTCAGCTTAAGTTTTTCTGTCAAGTGAGCCTGCTTCCCATCGCACCATAACGTCCCACTGTCCCCTCTTAGTGGTATTTATTAAGACTGACAAGTGAGTTACTAACTCCCCACCGTACCTCCCCATCAACTTTCCCCCAATGGTTTCAGCATCTATTGATGATTGTTGCCTAGGTAACTTACTCCACTAGGCATTTAAAAAGGATGTCCTAATTCTATTCCTTCTACTTTAGTAGCTTGTATTGATCTGTGAAGAAGAAATTTCTCTCCTTGACTATTTGTGTTCCCTAAACTAAGGTTTATACAGAAAAAAGAAAGGGCAAGATAAATGTTTCCTTATATCTATTTTTAGAATAAAGAACTGATGGTCTGCTCAGGTTTTTGTTTTAAAATATTTATCTCATGAAATTTTAGTATCTGATGTTTTCTACCACTACCATCACCTTTTTGATGCTTAAATCAGTACATTTAGATCAGTGGGAGGCCCTTCAGCTTGGTCCCTTTTTTTGTCCTTTTGACCCGGACACATTGGCTCCTGAAAACTTCTTGGCAGAACAGCATGCCCAGGCTCATCTCACTACCTCCTGTCTGGGGCCTGGGTTCAGGCCCCTCTAATCAGCCCTATGCTGCAGGCTGGCAGCCCCCATTGCTAGAGTTGTCAGTATTGGAAACCTTTCACTGTAGGTATCATATAAAAAATCACATTCATTTATATTTCAAAATCAACAGGGTGAACAAACTGAAATTGCATTTGCACTTACATGTCTTGATTTGTAAGTTTGATGTTGAAGTGACTGTCTTTAGGGACTCCATCAATTTAATGAACCAGCCCATAGGAAAAACCTCTTAACAAATATGCTTTCTAATTCTACTGACAACCTGCATGTCATCTACTGGGATGAGGTTCTTGATGAGGTAAAGGCCCATCTGATTCTGCCAGGACCACTGCCTGTGCCCACAACCCAGGTAAGATGGTTTGGAGGGCAGCAGGGTCTCCTGTCCCGGGCCCAGGGCCATGCTGTGGGGTCAGACAGTGCTGACAGGGGGTGAAACCAGTTCAGGCAGGATATTTGGGCTTTCAGGAGCATCGGTGCATTATCTTGAGTTCCTAACACCCTTCCAAGGTGCTGGGCACACAGGCAGTTTTCTCCTAGCTCCTTTCAAACATGTGTTTTTACATCCACCCTCTCACTCTGAACCATCAAAAGATCCTACCAAATGCTGAGAAGTACTTAATGCAAGTAATTTTTTAGATATTTTAAAGCCTGTAAATTAAAGTCCAAATATGGTGTGCCACTTAAATGACTTTACATTGACATTTAAAAACAAACGACTTGTAAAAGCTTTTAAATTTAAAATGGAGATAACCTTATTTTAAAACCTCTGCATCTTCAACAGAACATTTTTAAAAAGAGAAAGAGATGCATTGTTTTAATGCATTCACAGATAATTTTCCCCGTTCTCACCGTGCCACCTCAGTTAACAAAGGTTAACCAGATGAAGAGGCCATCAGCTGCTCCAAGTTTTGCATGAATCTGTAGGTGCACTGGCTGGGAATTGCTGCAAAAGCTTTGTGCTGGCCAGGCCTCGGCCTGTCTCAGAAAGGTCTGAGAGCCCTACAGGGAAATCTGTCTCGCAGACTAGCCCCCCTTCCAGGTATTTCAGATCCCTTTCACAGGTGCACCCGCTGGCCATGCTCCCTGCCTCATCACCTCACCGACAGCTCAGTTTACTTGTCAGCAGGATGACTAGGGGTCTCCTCCAGCTTAAAAAGTCAATGGGTTTACGGGCACTTAGGATAAACATGCTGCACAAGATGTGCTGAAGGCACTGCTAATGTGACATGTGACATACTAATGGGACATGACAGCACTTACTTTGCTTTCTCCATCCTGTATCAGAGTAAGTAACAGAAAAAGTTCCTGTCACTGGGTCTCTCTGCACGCTTACATTCTGGCCAGATGTCCAGAGGAACAGCATGGGGCTTCAGTGGCAGTTGGGACTAGGTGCTTCCTCCACTCCCGTGGATGGCCAAGTTCCTGCAGCTGAGGCCAGTGTGTTTGCTGCCTGCTCCCGGGAGGGAGACGCAGGGAGCAGAGGGCCTGCACATGAACACAGCAGGCTGCATACACCATCACTGGCATGCCCATGGTCCACCTGGGCCAGAGCAGGGCTATGTGATTCACCTGGTGTCAGCCCTGGGGGCCAGTGTAAATTCATGATGCCAGAATGAGATTTGGAGGGTGAACATCTCACAGTGCCACGGTTGTCATATGAAGCTCCGAACTGATCCAATCCCCTGCGGAGTTAACCGCACTCACTGTGCACTCTTGCACTATTAACTCACTTCTGTTGAGAGGAGGTATGCACTCTTAGCTTTTACTTTTCCCTTATCCAATTAGAACTTTGCAAGTAAAAGGTACAGGCATACAGGACTTAACCAATTAGATTCTGTGACTTTGTATTCCACTCACGTGCCCGCAAGACATTATAGGAACCTATGCAACAGGATTTTAAATAAAATAACTAAACACTCTTGGTCATTGAAACTAGCAGTTTGTCCCACATGATGTTTCCTGTTTCTGCCTTGCAGCCTCTCAGCCTCACCTCCGATTGCCCCTTGGGTAGTGGCCACACCACTGGGCTATGACTCACCTCCTGGGAGCAGCATCTCAGCTCTAGGAAATGTTGTGCATTTCTCTGTCAGCCCCAGGGCTTCTCTCACTGGAGAAGAACCCACAGGGGAGCCTGCGTAGCACTAGGCAGGAGTCCTTCAAGGTCTGGAGTGAATGATCCAGGGCCTCAACCCAGAAGCCCTGGAAGCAGGGGATAAACAGTGCCTCCACATTGATCTGGTGAGTGATTCTGAGAAGCGAGCCCCAGGCTCCTCAGAAAGTTCTGGGCCTGCTGAGCTCCAGCTGCCCTAAGCAGTGACCTTCATATAAAAAAATCATGGGCTGCTTTCATGCCTTGGGTCCCTCACTCCTGCTTCCTGGAATTATCTCCCCAATAAAGCAAGAGCTCCCAAGCTCTCGTCCCAGACTCACTTTTGGAGGGAGCCACATTATGGCGACTGTATTCCTTTATTTAGTAACCAGCTATGTGTTGAGCACCTACTGTGTGCCAGGCTTGAGCCATCAAGATGAAAATGATATACCTAGCCTTGCCCTCCAGAGCTTGCATGATTAAATGTCACCTGCTGAAACAAGCTGACAGTCACATCTGTATAGCTGTGGACAATGATTTTACAAGGAGATTATTTCATTCTCAGTTTTAGCTGCCTCTCAGGATAAATGGTGTCAACTACTTTTGCTTTCCAAAGTATGATTTTAGATCACCTACACAAAGGTTGCAAAGTCTCATGACCACTTAGTTGACCTATGTCACATCTTTAAAAGTGGCTGAAGAGGTTGAGAGAGGTAGTAGAGTATAATGGTGCCTTTCTGAGGACCTCTGCCAAGGGGAGAGGATGAGAGACAGTTTTCCTTCACATCTAGGAGAGATGGTGGTGCTCTGTCCCTAAGCTCCAAGTCAACCTCTCATGATGTGTCCCATGGAGCTTAGAGACATGGTGGACTGTGTCTGACCTTTATCTGATTCATACCCGGCTCATCTGTCCTTCAGCAGAGCAGAGATATGGGTAATCAGGGCAGAGAAGGCATATGGGCTCTCAGGACCTCATGTGGGCTCATGGAGAGAGAGAGTGGTGGCTCAGGGCTATCTAAGTCCTGCCCACAAGGACCTCCAGAAGACACAAGGAGATGCCAGCAGTGAGGTACTACCAGGTGCCTAGCATTGAGAGGTGTCTTAGCCACCAGCCTGCATCAAGGAATTGCAGACAAGAGATGCCTAGTGAGTGGGATGGGGGAGAATGGCAGAGTGACGCTCCTTCAGGTGCTGAGACTTCTCCATCCAGTCCCCTACTGCCTGGCCACCTTCACTTTCTAAGGCTCCCCATCTCCAGGAAGCTCTGCTACCCTCTTTTCTTGCTGTCCTCTGAACACACCAAAACTGTTCTGCCTCAGGGCCCCTGAAGTTGCTCTTCCCTGGGCTTTGAAGGAGTTTTCTGGACAACTGTCACACATCTGGCTTCACCTCATCAGTACATGTAGGTAAAATTGCACTAATTCCAGAATCTCCCGCCTGGCCTTAGTACATCTCCATATCAGTAGGTGTTTCCAAGGGGTGGAGAGGATTCCATCTCCATATTAATAGGTAATTAGAGGGTGAGCAGGGCTTATCTGGACCTGAGGTTGGGTGGGAGCTCTTCTTCTGCAGCCCGGTTGTGAGAGACGCGTGACGACTGCTTGTAAGAAATAAACGGTTTTCTCCCACTATTTCTCCCTTTGATTTTGGTTTCAAAGGTACTTCGGGATTTTCCCCAGGGAGTTACAGTACATTTCAGCTCCAATACCACCCCTCACAGAGTCCCGGTTTCCCCGAGCACCCTAGGAGACAGACTCCCAGGTCTTTGTCATCTGGTTGCCTTTTTAACAAGAAAACTTATTGAATCATGAGTTTCCGCTCAAAGAACTTCAGCGAAGTAGAGACCTACTGAATCCATTCAAACGGCGAGACAACACAACCACGGCCGCAGAGGGCGCTGGAGCTCACCCACAGCAGCTGGGTTTTGCCAGATTGGTGTCCCGCTGATTTAACTCCTGGAAGCTGTACACCTGCACTGGCCAGTGCCGTAATTACTAACCCCATGTGGCACCAAGCCTTTGAACTGTGGCTAGGGACACATGTTAAAATGATAATATTTCGAACATACTGAATTAATGATTTATTACAATTAATTTTACCTATGTCTTTTTTACCTTTCCGGTGTGGTTAGCAGGCAGCGCTGCTCTGGACCCTCTTCAAGGTTTCAAGTCCATCGCCTACTTCGCCTCCAGACTGCAAGCTCCGCGTGGACTGCTTGGTCCGCGGCTGCATCTCCGGCGCAAGCACACGAGGTGCGCGGGCACGACCTGCCCCACGCCCGAGGGGTCTGTGCGCGGGGAGGCCAGCAGGTTGGTTAGCTGGAGCTCTCCAGGGGGCGCCCCCTCGACGCAGCCTCTTCGGCAGCTGGGGCTCCCCGGACCCAGAGCCAGGAAAAGCCCCGGGCGTGGCCGAGGGCGGGGAGCGCCGGGAGGGCCGGTGTGGGCCTCTGTCCAGGCCCCGCCCCCAGCCCGGGCCAGGCCACGCCCACCCCGACCCCCGGCCCCGCCTGGCAGCGCGCAACCGCGGTTTCTAGGCAACTGGCGAACGCGGTTGCCGGGCATCCTGCCGCGGGCCGACCGAGGCTGGGCATCTCGGCAGCGGGAGAGCCCTCCGCAGCATGGACGACGACGACGAGGAGGAGGAGATCACCGCCGTCACGCTGCGCGGCAAGCCCCGGCCGCCGCCCATCGCGGCGCTGTCCGCCTTCAGCTACGTGCCGCCGCGGCGCCTGGACCCCAAGGAGCACAGCTACTACTACCGTCAGGGCCAGGTGTGCGGCGCTGGGGCGGGTTGCAGGGCGAAAGGAGGCTAGGGGAGCTCGGAGAGGGGAAGGGGGCGGGCTGCACTGCCGTGGGCTGGGGTGGCCCGGGGACAGGTTGCCGTGCCAAGTGCTGGGGATGCGCTGGCCGAGAGACTGGTTGGGGCGTTAAGCTGCTGGGGTGGGCTGGCGGAAGGAGGGAGGGAGGCAGGTGGGGCTGCACTTCTGGCGCAGGGTTGGGGGAGGGAGGAGGTGGGGCTGCATCTCTGGGGAGCCGCTCGGGAGGGAAATGGCGGGGCTTCACTGCTGGCAAGCCCGGGAGGGAAGGACCAGACCCCCAGCGAGAGGCCGCTCTTCCACCCTCCCTCCGCCTGTGATCCTAGCGCCCCCTCACCTATCTTCCCGCGCCCCACCCCGATCCCTTCACAGGCGGGCCCAACCCCTGTGCAGCCCCCAAACCAAGAATTCTCTGCAGCTGAGGCTCTGACCCACCCTCGGGATAACCTCGCCTGGCTTGCAGGCTCCCCGCAGCACCCTTCCCATTAAGTGTACAGCTACCACAACCACCAGGGTAAAGCAGACCTCCCCTCCCGACCCAAGAGAGGTTGGGCAGGGGCAGAGCCTGGGGTGGGGAGTAGTATGGTCAAATGGGATGAGAGGCTTGGGGCACAGAGCGTTTGGGGAGTTAGTGGGCATGCTGGATTGCTCAGCGGGGTGTTCAGAGCCGTTTGGGGTGTGGGTTAGGGCCGAGTATTCTTCAGGGGAGGGAACGGGAGCCTCTGGGCTTCTCCTAGCTCCACTGGGAACAGCAAAGTGAGCCCTCCCAGGATCTGGAGGGAGGGTCTCAGGTGCACCAAGGCTGCCCAGCTGGAGGGGGCACAGGAAACCCTTGTAGAAGCCCGTCTGCAAACCGAAAGACAGCCAAAGGCCGATTTAAGCAGTTTGCAGAAATGCAGGGCTGGGAGCAGTCATGAACTTGTGGCCTGACTCCACCAGACCCCTGCCTGTGTGTCATAGGGACCTGCAGGCCTGTGAAGGTCACCACGTAGCCAAAGCAGGAAGAGGGGCAGAGGAAAAGGCCTCTAGACTGTGAGACCATGAACTGTTGGTTAAGCTCCTCAGTCTAGGTACTTTGTCTGGCAGTCTGGACCAACACATGCACCTCAGCCAGGAGGATCTCTTCTACCTGTTAGTGCCTCTCTGCTTGGCTTCAAGCATATCTGTCTCTGTACCCCTGGTTTGCTGGCTTTCCAAACCTCAACTCTTCACTGAGTGTTAAGACAGGAGGGGATTTAGAGCAATGGTACCCAGCCTCATTGCCACCATGGACCTATTTTTTCCTCCCATAAGCAGTAAGTTTCAACGAACTTCTTTCTGTAAACAATTTCACTTATTAAATGAATTTAATAATTTAAGTATGTAAAACTTGCATCATTGCCAATTAATTTATGATTCATGCATAGCATTAATGCATGAATAAAACAGCCAAAAAGCAAGGAATCTATGTTTTCAGTTGGTCTGTGCTGTTTTATTGAGAGAATATAAGTTTGGCTTCTTGACAAAATGAAAAAATTTCACAATACATCATCTGATGTGTGTCTTTGAGGGGCCCTGTTAATGACCACCTTGAGGCTACTGAGAAATAAAAGACCTAGTGGGTGGGGGGGGGGCCAAGATACATACTTCCCAGAAAGAAAAGCCAGGTTGCGGGTTGCCACTAAAGGCTCTGGGCAGATGGGTTTAGGGACACTGAAACCTTGAGTTGGGTGTATTTGCCCACCCAGCTGCTGCAGGTGTGGGCCCCACAAAAAAGCAGAGCTGAACCCCCACCTCTTGAGGCATGACTAAGGGAAAAGGGCCAGAGTAGAACCTGGTGGGTCCAGTTTATCCTGCCTAAGTTCTCCAATGTGGTATGTGGCCCCACTGTTCTAGTGCCATGTAACCAAGAGACAGAGAGATGCCCGAGGTGACTGGGGCTCCATGCTTGAAAGGAGTAGGCAAGAAGTTTACCCTTTAAGTCAGGGGTTAGCACACCAAGGCCCCAGGGCCAAAGCTGGCAAACCTGTTTTAATAATATTTTATTCAAATGATCACATGGCCATTTGTTTAGTATTGTCTGAGGCTACCACACAGAAATGAGTGGTTGTGTCAGAGACGCTGTGACCTGAAAATCCAAAACAGTGACAATCTGTCCCTTTCCAGAAAACATTTGTCAACCCTTGCTATTATTATTACTGCCTCTGGAAGGTAGGGATGGGCTTTAGAACAAATTAATGTGCAAAGTAAATTTTAGGTGGATATTTGAAAGTGTAGTTTTGATAGCTGGGTCACAGGCAAATTCAAGTCCTGAGGCCTTTAGTGTCACACAGAAGAAAAGGATATACCAGAAATATTAACACCTAAATAAAAGAGCCTTAAAAGTAGCAAGAACAACAAAAGACATTTCAAAGTCCACTTGCAAGCTAACCACAGCTGATGAAATGCTCCAAGGGTTCTGTGAGTTGGTGAGTAATCAGCAGACAGGACTCCAGTAGCTGATCCTCTACCTGGAGAGCAGTTGGACTAAGGAGGGTGAACTCTGTCTCACAAGTTTGCTGGGTGGGCTCAGCTGCACCTAAGTGCGCTGTGAATAATTCCAGGCCCCACTCAAAGCTGAGAAGAAACATTGCAGAATTAGCTCTCAAGTCAATTACTGGGTGAGACACTCAGTGATCAGTCAACAACACAAGCCAGGGAGTCCTAGGTAAAAATACTGGCTCCACGTCAAAGCTGTGCAGGTGGCCGAGGTCACACACCTGCTTCTCACTTTGCCCACCTGTGAAACAGTACCAGCTGCAGGGAGCGCATAGGTGGATGCATTTAATTAATGGATATAAAGTGGCACATTTTGAGCCTGGTCAAAGTAGAGCTCTGATTATTACTTGCTTTTTTTCAGTGATTATCAGTTTCCCTTCACTGAAGGCTGGGCCCCTGGGGCCAGTGTCTTATGTCCCCCACCCTCATTTGCTGTGAGAGATGAACACAGGTGAGGCAGGCAATCTGAGAATCTCGTGGCTTCGGATCCTCCGAGGCATCTCCTCTGAGGGAGCCCAAACTTAAGGCTCTAAATAAAGTCCCAGTAATGCCCTGGGTCATGGACACCTTTGTCATATAGAGTTGCCACTAACATGTGATCCCCTCCGGGATTGCTCTCCAGGGGGATCCAGCAGCTAGGTTTTTCCTGTCAAACAAGGCCAGTGGCAACAAAGAGAACTCTGTTCAATGGTGATTTTAAATTGCTTTATCTTTTGCCTTTGCAATGTTCCTGCTACTGTCATGGAAAATCTAAATCAGAGGACAATGCCCTTTTATGAAGGTTTTGATTAGATTTCTCAAAGTCAAAGAGCTACGTTCAAAAAGAAAAAAATTCCTCGGTGGTTTTAGAATATGTTTTCCACAGGCTAAGCTGACTATGGGGAGTGCTGTCTGCAGTGAAGCTTTGCTGGGAACCCCCTCCCACTGCCGCAGCTTTGGTGCAATTAGCCCTCTTTGCTTCTCAGTGTGTGGTGGAGACACTGAGGCGAGGGGCTGTCTATGTACCCTACTGATCACTGAATTTCCCTTCACCCAATGCAGCCAAGCACTTTGTAAATATAACCACACGTGTTTATGGTCCAGGGGGCAATGAGCATCTCCTAAGGGCCTGTGCCAGTGTCTGGTATACAGGAGGTGTTTGCAATGAGCTCCCAGCATTCCTACGTGGATGGAGTCTCTTCATCCTTAGACACCAAGCACATGGGCTGCATGTGCTCGGCCACTCCCAAGGGCTGTGGAGGAGAGGTACGCTCCAGTTCTGCTGCTGACTACTGGTAATAGGTGAGTTCTCCCTATTACCCTGCAGCATCTCGTGCTCACATGCCTCCCAACAGGAAGGTGTGCTAGCTGGGTGGAATGATGACCAGCTGCATGTACACTTCCTTCCCCTTCCCTGTCCATTTTTCTCCTTTGCACCTCTTAGTATTTAACCTACTAAATACTTTACTTAGTTATCTTGTTTTTTCCTCCCAGTAAAATATGAGCTTTATGAGGGCAGGGATTATTTTTAATCTCCACAGCACCCAGCTCACATAGTTGGTGCTTCATAAATAAATTCACCTGCTGCATGAATAAATGAGGAATGAATAAGTGAAATGAAAACCTTTTAAAGTAAAGGGACAGGTCACTGATTTACAAGATCAGCCTCTTAGACTAAAGAGAGTTTCTGTTTGGATTGTCTGCTGTTCTGGGAATCCTTGGCCTTTCTCTGATCCTCAGGGATCTTAATTGGGAGTGGACTGCGGTCGCTTCTCCTGCATCTGGGCCAGTTGCACTGTCACGGAGCAGTGACCTGTCCCTGGAAAACTTAGGGCCTGGGGGTGCGGGGCTGAATGTCTCCCTCCAGGGAAGTTAGCACTTAGGATGGGGCAGGTCACCAAGGAGGGGAGGAGGCATGAGCGGACAGGCCATGCATCCTTCTCCTTGTGGGGAATCAGTGTTCCTATAGTCATAGCCACCTGGGTGTGCACATGGCATGGGTCTTCCCACTGTGTACATCAGTGCAGTGATAATTGTCTAACTCTTCTTTATAAGAACACGTTTACACACAGGAGATCACACAACTGTGCATACATATCTGCAGCTTGCTCTTTTCATCTAATGATGTATCTTAGACAGTTTTTTCAAAATTGCCCCTTTTAAGGAGTACAAGCAGTGAATGGCACAAGAAGCAGCATTTCCCCCAGTATATATATGACCGAGAACAGTAGAGTTTCAGCCTCCCTGGATGGCCCTTTCCTCCTGTGATATGAATGTGGGGGTCGGGTGAGTGGGGCTGCTCTCAGTGGAAGAGGGCAGACCACAGGCTCCCCCGTCACAGAGCCTCCTCTTGCGGCAGGTTGAGCAGCCTGTCCAGTGCAGAGCTCCGGGACTCAGGGGCACACTTCCAGCAGGAAACAGACATGGGATGGGGCAGCACCCCAACTGCTACTGGAGGGCGATGGCAGCTGGGTCCAGTGCTCCGGCCCTGGGCTAGCACTGCGACAACAGATCCATTAAAAGGAAACAAAACCTTCACCACAGACAAACCAGAGAGAATAGTGGGGTATCATCCTTTAAAATAAATTATTGTTGTCTCCTTGACAAGCTACAGCCCTTCTGAGATAAAGAATTTTGAATATTTAAAATTAATGAAAATATCCTCATTAAGCTTCACACACTACTAGACTCCCAAGGAGAAACACTGGATTTATCAGAAGTAAAATGAGGCCCTTTTAAGAGTCAAAGGAAAGCAGTTTAGGTCCCCTTGGGAATTTTCAGTTTTAAAAACAGTCCACACAGCTCTGGACAGGCAGTGGCCACCAGCCTCAAGATGAGAGGTACAGTACTATGGCCCATGTGGAGAGGACACGGATACAGTCTGACTATGGGTCCATCACCACATAGGTCAAGGTGGGCCAGGATGTGAGCTGTGGAAACCAGTAGACCCTGATGCTGAGAGAGTGAACTGATGGTGTGACTGACCTGCTTGTGCTGATCACAAAGAGCCAATTTTTATCATCTTTTCTGAACTCTGCATTCCACTGGAAGCCTAAAACTGGCTGACAAGGCCCTGGAAGTGGACAGTTGCACTGCTACATGAAGCTGCCTGCCTGGTGATGGCTTTTTTTTTCTTTTTTCCTTATTTGTCAATAATAGAAACATTTGTTCTTGCTGCAAAGTCCCCACAAGAAGAGATATTCTGATCACACGCATCAGCAGTAGGATTCTTAATAAAGACGATTCTAACGTAGAGAGGCTCTTGGTAATTAATCCTGGGGCTGAGAGGCACTCATCGCTGGGCATAGACTTCACTTTCCTAGTCTTTTAGGAGAGGGAATTAGAGGGAGAAGCAACAGGCTTGTTCTGCGAAGTGCATATCACAGTGGGTTTCTCAAGCACAGGAAAATAAACCACGTTTCCTTTCTCATTCGGATAACAGGGATGGCATTCCCACTGGATTCTGAGTCCATTTTTCCCTTCTCAGAATTTCCTCCCAGGACAAATCCAAGATCCCAGGGGCCCTCCTCAGTTCAGAAGGTCAGGCCTGAGTGGGAACGTCCGCACAAGAGGAGGCAAGCCATGCAGTTTATGCAGGATACGTGTCCCCTGCTGTCATGCTGATCCCTTCAGGTGGGGCTGTCCCTTGAGCCTGGGCATGGCTGGCCACCCTCAGGGGGCCCTGCAGGAATTAAGGCTGACCCTGGTCACTTCCTCTTTGGTCCAAGGCTCTCCAGGTACAGGAGAGGGCGCCACTGGCCAGGTGCAGCTCCCACCCAGTGCTCAGTCCTAGTGACCCCGGCTTTCTGTAACCCTGACGCTGTTCTCATGCACACACACCAATTTCACAGGGACAGCCAGGCCAGGAGGGCTTCCAGTGACAATGGCACACCTGGGTTATGACCAAGAGCCCAGCCGACATAACTGTGTGTGAGTGGGGGTGGTGCAGGGTGATGGGGTATGAAGGTATGGCTGCTGTCTGCCTCCTGGCCTCAGCTGAGCCTGGAGCAGAACTCTGAACCTCAAAGGTCCGGGTCTGTCTGGCAGCTCCTCCCCTGGCAGAAGGCCAGGGTCTCCTTTGGCGAACTTATCTCCCACCATCCCAGCAGAGCGGGCAGTAGACTCGAACTTTCATTGAATCACTGCAGGGCCCTCTGGCCTGGTGGCTTCCTTGAAAAAGGTCTGCTGTAGGGTTTGCTTAACCTCCACTGGCTAGAAGCAAGCACCAAGCCAGTACCACCAGCTTCTGTGTCTGTGACATCCTACACCCTGTACATTAGAGATACCGAGGTTTCTCTATCATTTCCTCAAAGATATTTTTAAGTTTCAATTTTATTTGTCAAGCAAATGTCTGATTTTTATACAAAGTGACTGATAGTTTCTTTGTGACATTTCCCCTATTGCTTTTATTGTAGGAAGTCCCTTACAGGTTTTCTTTTCACTCTTTTTTCTGATACATGCAGTTTACTTTTGCCCGTAATGGGTAGTGAAGACCCAATAGCTTTTTTCCCAAGCAGCTAGCCAATTTTCATGGTATGGAAAGCAGAATATTTACCACCTCTCCACTGATTTTTGTTTAACCCTCGGAGTACATGGGTGATGGCACCCCTTGAGGAGGCGTGAAGGTCAAGGCTGGCTAAAGCAACTGAGGGGTTGGCAGAGAAGGCAATGCCGAGAAGCAGCTCCTGCACGGTGACCGCATTTGTTGGCATCGGAGCACAGACTCGGCAGCTCCGGCTCCTGCCTCCCAGTCACTCGGACTGACTCTGAACTTAGGCCAACCAGGATCCCAGCAGTCGCTGACTAAGTGCCCTAAGCAGGTTACCCCTGGAATTCCTAGGAACCTTAAGATACTGCCTTGTTTTCCTTACTAGGTGGTTGACTGCACCAGGACAGTGGTCATGTCGGAGTCACCTCCACAACCTCCCCGGCAGGTG
This sequence comes from Manis pentadactyla, assembly GCF_030020395.1. Lineage (NCBI taxonomy): Eukaryota > Metazoa > Chordata > Mammalia > Pholidota > Manidae > Manis > Manis pentadactyla. The sequence continues at coordinate 136,078,237 of NC_080020.1, forward strand.
CAGTGTGTCTTGCACAGGTCTGGTGCCTGTGAAGTTTGTCAAGGCCGGGCTGAGCTGGCACTGCCCACGCTGCCGGCAGCCGTGCTCCGCAGGCAGTGAGGAGGGCATACACGCTTGCCCACAGACTGTCTACAATGCTTGCATCCTTCTCACTGTTCACCTTCTATCTTTGTGTCCTCCACTTGGAGGACACCATTCTAGCGTCAGTATCGGGAGAGAGAACAGTGAAGCTAGCACGGGGTAGGGGTGGTGCGCCAGGTCTCCCACTGCAGAATTCGGGGCAGCTGGCGCTTGGCTGGAGTCTCACTTACAAAGTGAAGATTACAGGTCAGCTATGCATGGGTTTCTTTTCCTTTCACTGGTAACAGCTAAGGCAAATGTATTTTTGCATTCAGAAAAATTTGGGATGCAAAAATGGAGATATTACAGATCATTAATGGGATTGTTCTCTAATACATCAGAACTGTGTGTGCTTTATATGTATGTTTAATACATGTGTGTATTTATACATATATCTATATACACATAGGCAATATATATCAAATACATATACTTACTTTACAATTGTTATAGTTACCACACATGATCAAAGAAACTATTTCATTCTCTCTAGGGAGGGATTCAAATGTGGAAAGCCTGCCTATTTGTTAGCCACTTAAAAGGTGACTTCTGTTTGATTATATCATGCTAGCATCCAGGAATTGTTAATTTTTCAAAGCAGTACGAGCTATTACAGAAAATCTGAAGAACAGAAGAAAAGAGGAACGAAGGCAGAAGTACCTGTACCGAGTGGATTGCTACTGTTTTAAGGCTTAAGCTCCAGTGATGGAGTCGGTGTGTGAGGAGCCACCTCTGTGGAAGAGGGCTCTACACAAGGCCGAGGAAGAGTGCCCACAGAGGCCTCCCCATACCACTGGGAACCTCCCAGCCGCCTCTGGCTGGCTGGGCCTGGCCTGCCTGCCCTCACGGCTGGGGTTCCGCTGCAGGCACATCCCCAGTGCGGTGGGAAACTGCATGTGCCCCTCTCCATCAGGGAGGCCTCTGGCTTCCAAGCTCACTGGAGGTTCCAATGGCCCAGCGCCCCAGTAAGCCATGGCTTTCTTTCTCTTTTTGTTCCCAGACAGGAATTATTTCCCTCTATGACTGTGTTTTTAACAAGAACCCAGGTTATAATCAGAAATTGCACCGAGATGACAGAGAACATGCAAAAAGCCTGGGACTTCATGTAAACGAGGAGGTAACGTTAAGGCAGACTCCTGACAAGGTGTTAGTGTCACTGTGTGTGTGTGTGTGTGTGTGTGTGTGTGTGCAGTTACTACTGGGTCCCGTTTGCTGTATGCAGCTCTCCTCTGTGCTGCTCCACCTCCAACTTGCTGGCTGGAAGGTAACACTAAGCTCAGTCTGTTCTGTCATGTTACTGGGCAGTAGTTGTATGACTGTTGTTCAGTTCTATAGAATTTAATAATGCAATGAAAGCACAGCTAAGAAGTTTTTTTTTCAACAGATAAAAAAGGTTTTTGCTACCGAGTCCTGGCTGTCACGGTCCCTCTAGGGCCACTGTCACAGTCCCTCTAGGGCCACTGGCCTTCTAGGGATGAAACCACCTGCTCCAGAGTGATCTCCCGAGCTGAGTGGCAGACCACAGTGACCATCACATAGAGCACAGCTCCCCTTGACCTTCCCAGGGGACATGGGAGGCATGGGGGACATGTGTTTGGGAGAAGAAAGGAGGCTGGAGGGACGAAAGCCTGGTAGGAGGAGGCAGGGAGGGGCCAGGGGAGAGAGAGAGAGGTCAGAGCAAGGTTTTTGCCTTTTCTCTGAACAACCTGAGGACCCTGGAGGGCTCTGAGCAGGGGATGGGGGCCCGCGTGGTTCTGCAGATCCTCCTGGTGTTAAGAAGCCCAGGTAGAGTAGGATGCTGGGGAAGGATGCAGGATGCAGGGGGTCGGGAGGCAGGCGGCAGGGGACAAGAGGCGGCTGGGAGCCCTGGGTCGCTGCATGCTGAAGAGTGCGGTCACCCTGCAGGAGCACGAGAGGCCGGTCGGGGTGCTGTCGTCGTCTGTGCACGGGAGGCGCATCCACCAGCCGGTGGAGCCGCTGGACCGGGACCACCAGCGCGTCAACCACGTGCAGGCGGACTTCTACCGCAAGAACGACATCCCCAGCATCAAGGCGCCCGGCTTCGGGCACGTGTCCCCCGCCTGACGCCCACCGCGGTCAGGTCCCTCGGGCCACGCAGGCGCCAGCGGACAGGAGGCAATGGCAGCGATGGCCCGCGGGCGCCTCCACCCTCGGGCAACCGCGCCTGCGGGGCCGGAAAACTTCAGAGGACATATTGCGAGGGCAGGTCTGCTGTGGGCGCCAGAATAAAGTGAAAACTGTTCCCCCTTGAGAGTGGTCTGGTTCAGTTTTGTTCGTGGCCACTCCACGTTTGCAAGACTCTTTGGGGGAGCGGTGAGCAGTCCCTTTTCTCAACCGTTATGCATACTGCTACTGGCTGAAAAACGGGCAATACTGCTTTTCAAACTCTCTTCGAGAGGCGATGGAATGAAGCCGCCTTTTGGCACAGTTGAACCCTAGATACTACAACATTGCCCACCAGAAGTCCCAGCTGCACATAACAGAATTTTGCACCATGGAGGTCAATAGTCCTAGTAAGGATGGGTGGCCTGGGTGGTCAGCAATGCTGCTGTCACTCCTCAATTAGGAAGCAGTCAAAGGTCATGCAAAGAGAGGACTTGGAGGTTCAGCGGACTTGGGTAAAAGTCTGGCTCCTGCATTTTCCAACTGCATGGTGCAGGGCAAATTATTTCACCTGTTTGAGCCCACATGTCCTCTCTATAAAGTGGGAGTTGTGAACTGTGGAGTTTGTTTGGGAATCATTTACTTTTTGTGTGGTCATAATTTATTCAATCACCATAGGGGCTGTGACTGTTAGTTGGGGCAGTTTTCTTTCTGGAAGCAGCTGCTTTTAACCTAGGCTGGAAATGTTTACTTTGGAGATGATTTGAAACATACTCAAGTATTAAGATGTTGACTATATTTTTAATGAGTGGATCCCTTGGAAGAAATCATCCCTCCTGCACGGTGATTAAATTTTTCACTGCTTAGCAGTTAGTGGGCAGGTGACCTAATTAAGTTCAGTACTGATCCTCCATCACTGGTTTTAGTGTTTGGATTCTCTAAGGACTTATGACACTGAATTGCTGGCAATTTCAAGGCTGAGTGACTCTTAAATATTTTATTCTTTGGAAAATGTGTTTTCACTGTAGATGCCTTTTATCTTCACTTTTGTCCCCAAATAGCAGCAGTTTATATGGAATGCCTTTGGGTGCATTAAGCCATATTTATACTAAAATAGTAGGGAATATACATAGTTTGGATTTTGGAAATCCTTATAAATTACTCTCTCTTCATTCTAGATCACTAAGAAAGACAAAGCATCTTTAAGAAAAGGCTTCATCTGAAAGTCACTGCAATAAATTGTCAAACTAAATCATTTTCAGTTATTTTAAGTCAGATCCAACTCTCTTAATGTTCCACTACTTTTGAAAAGCAGGGCCTCAGTGGTATTATGTTTAGTACACATGGTGTCGGGGAGAACAGTGTAGCACAGAGAAGGCACATAGTGGATCTGTGGCACCTTACTACACTGATGGACAGTGACTGCAGTGGGGAATGGGTGGGGACTTGATAATATGGGTAAATGTAGTAACCACATTGTTTTTTCATGCGAAACCTTCGTAAGAGTGTATATCAATCATACCTTAATAAAAAATTTAATAAAAAAAAAGCAGGGCCTTAGTGCGGCAAGGTTTCAAAAGATCTCATTTGTTAGGCAGCGAGAAAAAGTTCATTGTATTTCTCTCAGCATCTCGACTTTTACAATCTGAAGTCAACCAGTAAATGCCCGCTGTCATCTTAGCAAAGAGAGGCATCTATTAAGAGAATTTGTTTGGAATCACAAATTTCCACCATTACTCAATGTTTCTTGGGAAGCAGAGTGCTTGCTGTCTTGGGAAAGCACACTGAGTTGGGAAAAAAGAATAACATGGAGGATTCATGACAGTGGAGGCATTTTTAAACAGAGGTATGAAAAATATTTTCATCTTAAGGGGACTGTACTCAAAGTGGTTTTCATGATGGCTTCGTACAAGATTTATAGGTCAATGAGGAAGCCTTTGAGGAGACATGGGCTGACAGAAGAGAACTGCCAGGCCTCATTTGCATGATTCACTCAGGAATGTTTGCAGTTGCCAGAGTGTTGGGAGCTTTGCCCAGGAGCCAGATTTCAGGGAACGTCCAGATTTTAGGGAACAGGCAATTTTCCACTCTAGTTTCATCTTGGTCACTAATCAACTGGGAAATTTTGAACAAGCCTCTGGGCCTCTTTGCACCCATTTCTTCATTTGTCAAAAGCAGGGGGGTCTCAGACTTGATCAGGGATCACAATCACAGTGGCGGACTTATTACCCAAACACAGTGAGTGTGGGTGGAGGGGGCCCACTGCCAGGGCTTCCCACCTGGCACATCTGCATGAGGCCTGAAGATGTGCCTTTCTAACAAGTCCCCAGGGGATGCTGATGCTGCTGGTTGGGGACCACACTTTGAGAGACCATGTATGCACACACCTTTGCCAGGTGAACTCTGATAATGACTTTGATTGTTTTAAAAAGTCAGTTGCTTGGGAAGACTGATGAAACAGCTTGGGGAAAAAAATAATTCTCCTTCTGAGTTCTTTCCACCAAATTGAGCACATCTCAGGGAAGGAGGAGAGCCCCATGTTTAGGAGTGCTTGGCCAATCAACCAGCTGTGGGCATCCACTAAGGAGAGGTGACATAAAGTGCCGTGTGATGGGTGTGCCGGAGGCTTTAAGGGAGGAAGCGCTCACAGGTGCCATGGCCCATCACTGTTGTGACAGCTGCGCAAGGCTGGCTGGGAGTCACTGAAACCCTAGTCCAGATTTCAGGTAGAGTGAAATGTCCTTACATTTTTCTTCTTTCAGTCGCCTTTTTGGAGAATCAGGTATATCAAGGAAAATGCTAAGCTGCAATTAACAGATAAAAAATTCCTGACTGAGGCAAACAATTGAACACATTATGCTGTATTCCACTTCAATGATGAAAGCCAGTTATTAGTTTTGATAAGTGCTTTTAACTTAGTATGAGTCAAGGACCTGGCAGGGCAGCCACGTTGGCACTGCGAATATGCTGGCGGGGTTAAGCCCTGGGTACCATTCAGGTTCTCTTATAGTCGCTAGCTTTTCAGTGGATCACAGACCTGATCCTATGAGCTAACAATTAGGAGAATACTCCTAAGAAAAACTGAGAGATGTGTTCAAATTCACACAGGAGTAAAAATTCAGAGTCAAGAATCAAACTGAGGGCTCATGCTTCAAGTCCAAGTTCCTGGGAAAAAGCTGTTTCCTACTAGACCACTGGGGTCCTCTACCTCTTATAGATGCCTGACCTGACTTATGAAAATAAACCAAGTTTGCCCAACCACACTGGCACTGGGAGCTTTGTTTTAAACATTAGATTATGAACAATTGCTCTATTTTTATTTACCCTTTGGCACAGTATGGTTTCTTTACATGAAGATAAATCCCAAAACTGTAGAGTTGGATTTACAAAAACAAAATTTCCAAGGTCTTCATCTTCAGAAAGGCATAGACATCTGCTCTGTGCCTTCTTAAACTTCCTCAGACATAAGAGGCAGCTTATGGGGCTTGGCACTGTCTCCTGGTTTTTTCAAATTACTGTGACTGCTGATTTACATCATTCCAAATTATGTTCTTGCAGCCTGTGTGAAAGTTCTTCCAAAGTACTAAGGTAGATGGAGTATTCAGACAGAGTGCTGTTGCCAGCAGAGAATCGTTTTACTGTTAAAATATTTCTCCCTGAGAATGTGCTCTAGCAATGCCAAAATGAAACCTGGACCACGTGACACACTGAGCATGCTTTCTTTCTGGCCCAAAAAACTGCATAATCAAGTACACACATCACTGTAAAAAATATGCACCATCAACCAGAAGTTGCATAATCAATGATCCCAAACTTTGTCCTGATCTGAATATACTTAAGAACATCTCCATCTTAGCTTTGGGAGAGCCCTTTCTGAAACAACTGTCCAACAGGAGAATGAACAGTAAACAAACCTCAGTTCTGGGGCAAACCGCAGGGGAAAGGAGGAGTGGGGAGAAAAGATATAAACTGCAAACTAAAGTACATAAAACTTTTAATGAATTAACCTTACAAAAGACAATGGCATCAAACATCAGACGCGTTTGGTACAAAACTGTTCCTACGTCATGAGAACTAATGGTGGTGATGGAGGGCAACGTACTGCTAGCATGAGACACACAGAGCAAGGTGACAGCACCACGGATCCCAGCTGGGGCCGTGCTTGGTCACTGGCCATGAGGCAGGTGGTGAACACAGTCACATTCCATGTGGGGTGACAGAATCAACATATTCACAAATACTGTGTGTTTTAGTATCAGACTAGCGGATGCGGCTGGCGAGCTACCATATTTTCCAGAGAATAACATGCACCAGAATATAATATACACCCCCTAGTTTTATTGCCATGAGAATGTTTGTTTGTTTCACCTCTATCATTTCTGTTAGTTCTCTGAATTCCTTTCTCCTAGAACACACACGCCTTTTCCTTCTGCTCAGGAGTAAGCACAGTGCGAGTGGCAGAGCGATCTTGGCACACATCAGACACCAAATGGTATGCCACCAGGTCGCAGGAATGAGTCTGCAAGGCTCCATAGGACAGAACAGAGCATGTACATCAAAAACGAAGGACACAAGTTGCAGTCAGAAAGTGCATTGTACCTTCCTGAAAATACAGTCTTCTTGCCAAAACGAAGGCGATTCTTCAGGACGCCAAATTGCTCTGGGAAAGGGACCGTGACATTTCTGTGTTTACAAAGTAGGTCTTCAGCTCCCCCTTGCCCTTCACATTGATGACACCTCGGCACGTGCATGTGTACCCCAGTGCCTGTAGGATGAGGCTCGTCTCCTCAGTGACCTAGAAGCACATTGACAAATGAAGAAGTGGTTAGTGCCTCTGTCATCAGATGCCTTTGAAGTCACTGGACTATGAGGATAAAGAACCAAAAATGCTCATGTTCTTCAGCCCATTCATTGCACTCTTGAGAAAATAATCCACAAGAAGAGAAGCTCCTGAGGCCAGTGTTTAATTTAGTGCCATGAGAGTGAAAAACTGGAAATGACCTAAAAGTCAAGGGATCTCCAGGGTGAAGTATACTCAATGCTGTCATGACTGATATTGTAGATGAGATGAATAACTTTTTTTTACCCCAAAAAAGAATTAAGCTTGGATCCATGCTGATTTCAACCATGTGAAGATTATGCATTCACATATATGAGGCCTGGAAAACAGAAAGTAAATCAAAATATGTTGGGGTGCTGGGATTTGGGATGAGTGTTTACAGACTGTCATGAATATCATTTCATGAAATCATAAATATTAATAACAGATTTTAATATGAATGGAGGAAGACACCTTGAGAGGCAGGCAACACCTGCACGTGGGTGTGCGTTTTGGGTTGAGTGCACATGGGTAAGGTGTCCTAAGGCTAGGGCACACTAGGAGTTCACAGTATCCTTGGTCTGCAGGTCTTGAAGGCTTTCTCCTACCACTGACTCCATGTAGAATGCTGAAATGCACAGGCAAGCCCCTCCGGCAGCCTGCCCTTTGGGCGGGACTCGTGGTGACTTCCTGCCATCGCACCAGGCAGCAAGCACCCCAGTGGCAGAGTCACCATCAGGTCCCACTGGCACACAGGCAGTGAAGCTTCCTGAGGAGTTCGGCTTCTCTCTCAGGGCAGGTGGGTGGGATTAAGCCTTGTACCAGCTCACCCTGAGCGTGGTGGGCTCTCCCTGGAAGACTAAGTCTGGGGACTCTGCAGCCACACCAGAACCTCCTGCAAACACATTTTCTTACGCAGAGAATGGGTGAGGTGCATAGACTTGGCTAAGAATGAGGCCTCAGATGTGGAGGGGAGGGGGGGTGCCCCTGTCAAGAACATGGCCCCCCAGCCAGGGAGGAATTATTAGTCATTAATGTTCTGCTCCCCAGGAGGAGTCTAGGTCTTGAGCTGACAGGACGAAGCTGTTTTCCAAAACCCCTGGTAGGACTGCTTTGGAACCAGGTATAAAAGCAGAGGAGGAGGAGAGATTTCCTCCCATTAAGTCAGAGGAAGTGGACAGGCATCTAGAGTCCCTGGCCAGCTGGGGCACGGGGTGGGGGGGACGCACAGGTGCTGGGCAGGTTTGTGGACAGCACAGCGACGCCACAGCACAGATCCGCTTTGGGTGTGGGCACTGGGGGGCAGGGACAGCAGCCAGGAGCCAGCCTTCTGGAGCTCGAGCCGAGAGAGGCCTGGAGGGCAGACACTGCCATGGGGCAGAATCACATTGTGCCACAGAGAGGCTGTACTTACAAGAACCCAGGGGTGCATCCAGGGGCTCCCTGAGGTGAGGGTGAAGTGTGCGCTGTAATGATCTTGGGGCTGCTGAAAAGGGTTAGATAAATCCCTCCATCTTCCTGAAGTGTGACCCAGTGGCCAGCCACTGGCATGGTGGCCAATGTGTGGGTCCTTGGGACCTGTGTAAGCTGAACAGGAAAGAAAATGGGCAAGCAGCTGCCAGGTGTCCTCCCCCAGCTGGCCCATGTCCCAGATGGTGGGGTCAGGTCTAGTTTGGGGGTGATGCCAGGAACATAGGAAGGACTTTGAATCCTGGGTAAGAACTGAAGGACCTTTCACAGTCAAGAAACTGAGATTACAAATGTGTTCTCACAGTCACAGTTCTTAGGGATAATCAGAATTAGAGAATTCCATGGCCCCTGGGCTTCTGACTGTCCTCAAAGAGAGCAAATCCATCACTTGGAGCCTGGGACATCCATCGGGCATTAGTGTGGAGCATCACCATTGGCATTGTGGGGCTGTCTGCTGGAACCTGGGATGCCAACCACACAGTCCTCAGGAAGCAGGGAGGAGGGGGTGTCTCCCTGGTGAGCGCCAGCTAGTCTCACTCCCTGCCACCAGGCTGGCTGGGGACTGGGCTTTCTATCTGCTCTTTGGGCTTCCGGGCAGGGAAGCACTGCGAGGGCGTACTGCTCTTCCATCAGAGAGCCTGTTCCTGAGGCCCAGGAGAAGCTGCTAACAGCCTCAGCATCATTCTTTTACTATTCCTGGCATCTCACAAGTTTTTGCACATAAATGGAAATGGGAGGCTATTTGAGCTACAGAGAGCTACCCCCTCAGGAGAGGGAAGCTTTCTCAGATGCAGACCTCCTGGCTGCCTAGCTGAGTGCACACACACAGGTCTGCAGACTCACTTCACTCTTGATAGGCAAACACCTGTCTTCTTTTTCCCCTGGTGCTCAGGGGAAAACAGACATTGTCCAGGTGGCTGCTGTGCTCTAAATCACTTGGACCTTTATGATGCCTGGTATCCTTTTAGAGACATACATGAGTTCAAACTCATTTTAAACCCTGATCCATAGGGGATTTACAATCTCCAGAAGGGAGCCTCTTCCTGACTGGTCTCTCTTAAATTGCTTTTGATACTTATCCCAAGCACTTGGAAACCGCTTAGACAGTATGAAACTACCATCCGTCTTCTGCTGTGGATTCACAGACCCGGGGAAGTGCCTGGTGGTTACCATGGGGGAGGGGTAGGCATTGGGGGTAGAATCGGTGAAGGGGATAAGGAAGCACAAAATCTCAACTGTAATATAAATTAGTAAAGGGGATGAAAGTAGAGCATAGGGAATATAGTCGATAGTTCTGTAACATCTGTGTTGACAGCAGCTACGCTAGTTGGGGTGAGCACTTAATAATATAGGTAGCTACTGAATCACTGTGTTGTATACTTGAAACCAATATAATACTATAAATCAACTACACCTAAAAACAAAAACAAAAAACAACAAAAACCTCCCATCCATCTACTGAATGTTCCAGGTGTGTGGTAGGGGCCCAGGTTGGCCTACCCCTGGGAAAGTGTGCCTCTCCCCATGCCAAACAGGAGACCCCCATGTCATCCAGATTTGCCAGAGCATCCCTGGGCATTGGGAGCTACCAGGGACATGTGTGCAGAAGGCCCTAGAAGACATGGTGCTGAGGCATGGTTAGACAAACCTGCCAAATGGCAGACCACTCCTCTCAAGGATGGCAACTGGGCTGTCCCCACAGACGGAGGCACCTCACCAGCCCCACTGCAGAGCAGGCCCCCTTTCCACAGAGAGCTTGCCTAGGTCGGAGCTCTCAGCAGAACCGGCTGACTTGACTCCTCTTGGCAATGGCCCATTTGGCTGGGAAGGCCGGGAATGGCCCCCTCCTGCCATCGCTTTCATTTTCGTGTCTGCCTTCTCTTTGTTGCATGGCTGCTGCATTTCAGAACTGTTGCCTAGTCATCTAACTGGAAGAAGGCAAATACTTAAGTAACATTTGTCCCATTCTATATACAATTAAAGACACGATGCAGAAAGGCCCCAGAACCAGAATCCTCTTGAAGGAATGAGGTGGAGAGGCCTGAAAGGCAAGCAAGTAGGCAGAGGTTCAATGAGAAGCTCTTTCTGGATGATACAGGTGCTGGTGTCCTCTGCAGACGTTAATAAAGGACTCTAAGCCTCCGTCATAATTTCAGGAGGCAAGGTTATTTGAGGATCTTGGCCAAGCTGAGGCACACTAAGTATAGGGACTCACCAGATTCTACAGAAAGGACAACAACAACAAAAAAAGATAAAGCTTAATATTTGTGTCGGGTGACTTTCATACAAATTTACCATTTGGCAGGAGTTTTTCTCCCAGAATACAACATAGTTGAAATAGTGGGTGAAACGTCGAATCATCACTAGTGGAGGGTGAAGCAGGCGGAGAGCTCAGCACAGATATACCGTGCACACGTCCCTCCCATCTGGAGGTGTCAGCCTCTTCCCAGGCGTCTGGCCCTGGGCCCACATTCATCACTGCTTTACTCGTCAGACCTTAGCTTTCTCTCCCTTGGGTGGATTCCAGAACTTTTCAGCCATTCCTAGATACCCGAATCCCATGGCGGCCCCGTTTAGTTCTGCCACCTCATGTCCTCCTTGCTTCCATCCTGACCTCTCCTGCCAGCAACTTCAGTCTTCCTCCCAGTGCAGGCTCTGGAGACAGGAAGCCTGGGGGGTCATGCCTGGTTTGCTTATAGGTTCCTTTCCCTTGTAAAGTCCTTTCCAAGGTGCAGGGCCAGGAGCAGTAACAGGGGACAGGTGCCCCGAGCCCACACTCCGGCCGACAGACTGCCATGTTGCTCATTGTGATCACTTGCTTTCACAGTGCGATAACCTTTATAGTATTACATTTTTTATTGTTTGTTAACAGTTGACGCAGAAATGAATTAATATTTCCCTGATAAAAAAATTTCAGTAAGTTAATTTCAAGGTTATTTTCAAGTTTCTTTCAAGGTTTTTCTCAATTTAAGTAAATTTCAAGTTTTCTTTCTTTGGTTTCGATATATTACTATCACTATTATTTTACTTCTCTGTGGTTCCCAAGAGTACACACCGACTGATGGTGACAGAGCCAATTGAGCTACCTGTATTTTGTCCAGGACTCCGGTGCTGTCCATCCTGCTGGCCACGTTCACGGTGTTGCCCCAGATATCATACTGCGGCTTCTGGGCTCCGATCACACCAGCTATCACAGGTCCGTGGTTAATACCTGGGACGCATCAGAATCGGGTTATAGCAAGATTTGACTTACAGCAACTGTCTTGAGAGGAAAAGTTTGATGAGAATATTTTTGAATCATTATTAAACATTACCCCAAGAAACAGAATTCCTCCATCATCTCAAAAATGTGAAAATGTTTGTTTTCCCCTTCTAGACCTTGATTCATGCTCACTTGTCCATTTGTCATTATTCCATAAGAACATAAAATTACTTATACTTTAAAAAACTGAACATTCTAACTGTTGTTCTATGTGGCTATATAATCTCAGACTTAAATAATCGCTACATTTTCCAATAGCTTTGTAGTTAAATGTTACCTTTGAAACACACATATTTTTATTGTAAATGGTCACGCTGAGTAGTGTATGTATTTATTGGCTGTACTGCCACTGTTGGACTTGGGGTTCACACCCACATTTTGCTGAAACCACCTGCCCACACATTGCTACTGCATTTCTACTTGCCAGGCACCATTCTGTGTCTTAAATATAAAAACTCTTCTAATTCTCTAGCAGACCTGGGGGGGTGTCTGTGGTCATCACTTCTGTCATTTCAGGGAGGAGGCAGAGACATAGCACCACACCCCTCATCTATGGCTCCCAGGCAGTAGACGGCAGAGGGCAGAAGGGCTACAAAGCCAGGCAGCTGGCTTCATGACCCCTGCCTGTGAGGACTCTGCTTTCCTCTCTTTGTCACCAGCTTCTTGTGTACATGCTTCTTCCCACCTTCTGGACTCTTGTGTTTGATAACTTCCCATTGGCGTCTTAAATTCTGGAGGAACATGTGTAGGCTCTTGATTCCCACTGCTGAACCTATTTCCACAGGGTTCTCCAACTTGCCTGCAGCCAGTGAGGGGGTCCACCGTGTCACCGTACAAAAACAAACCTTAACTGCATAATATAGAGATTTTAAAGGAATTCAAATTCTATGACTGGCATTTAAAAATACACAATTGGAAAGACATAAGGAGGCACAACTGAGGACTGAGGGAGGTCCCCTCCTGTTTGGAGGGGACCCCAGGGCAGAGGGAGCCCCTGGTGAGCAGGAGTGATGCACCAATGGTCTCCAGGGAGGCTCTGGGAGGCTTGGAGGTTTGGGTGCTTGGCTCACTTGAAGCTGGGCTTTACGGCTCTGCATCCATTGGAGTGTAGGAAATCCAGGGGCATAGGTCCCCTGCCTAACTGTGATTCCCCATGGAAATTCAACTAAATCACCGCTGCCGAGATTCAGCTGTCGGTGCTCTTCAGTCCAGCCAGCCAAGTTCTCACCAAGGCAGAACAGACTTCCTGGGTTCCCAGCTACGTGGGCATTATACGCGTGTTAATTCCCCAATCATCAGGTACACTGGGCCACCATGGACAATGATGGTAACAGCTGCTCTGATGACCCCTTCTTAGTAATTGCAATTATAAAACCCTGGTTATTGTATGTACACACCTGAGCTCAGGGTGGCTTTGACACTGCGTGAGATGTGGAGGTGACGTTTGCCATCAGGAGCTACAGCTTCAAGAGCCTGATCAGCTTTTCTAGTCAAGGAGAGGCCTGGACTCTTGCCCATCCTCACTGTCCCAGGTAGGACGAGTCTTTGTCGCAAGAACTCACTTTAAACACAGACCCACAGTTATGATGGGAGTGTTGTGGAGGAGGTCCATAGCAATAGAAATAGAGGTACTGAAATTGGTTGATTGTTACCCCTACATTTTCTCCTGGATCTATGGCCCCAGCCTTACGGCAGAAGTCAAACTATACTGACTAAAGGGAGCATTTCTGAGAGATTTCCTTTCCTACTGCTGAACCGCTTAGTGTACGGCCTGTTACAGAGCCAAAGCAGGAAATGCAGTGAAAACACTGTTCCACAGAATCTTCCAAGGTATGCAAAGGGTGAGAAAGAAACTCTCCTTTGCTTTATGGGGCATTTGGTAAAGCACACACCTCTGCTTCAGACACCCCAAATGACTTATCCCAGCCGCTGGCTGCTGCCCAATGATCTGACCCCTCTGCCATCAGCTTTTCCCCTGGCTGCTCTGATCTTGCTTGGTTAGTGGCCTGGGGGCAGTGGGGAGAGAGAGCCTGGGCCAAGTATTGCTGGCAACGGGAGGATCCCTACTCAGAGCTGGAGTGTGATTGAGTTTTGGTTTCCGTTAATCAACTGCTTCTACATTTGACATGCAGTAAAGGATGATAGGAGCGACTTAGGCTGTTATTATTTGTATCATCTTTTTCATTTTATTTATTTATTTATTTTTGGAATTCTTACTCTCCTGAGTTCCTACTGTGAGCTGCCACTGGATGGTGCCATATACTCAGGTTAGGGAGGGAAGCCACTCCTGGGAGGGCCCGGGGTTTGAGGAAAGGCAGCCTCAGAGACCAGGGGAAACACTGAGCTTAGGCTTCCTTAGAAACCTAAAAGAGCTGGCATGTGGAGTGAGTGTACAGGTATTATTAGTGAAAAAATCGTCGGTGTAAAGAAAGCACTCAGTGAATACCTACTGAAGAAGGTCCATTCAATTGCTCCCAGTAGTTTGGAAAATACTGTTACTGTTCAAATCAAGAAAACCATGTTTTTGATGTTACACATGTGACTAGCAAATAACTGTCCCCATTCCCCCTTGCAGTGAGGGGCAATATTATTTGGCCCCTGTATGTTTGACAATAGAGGGGTCATTCTGCCATACAATTAATTTATTTTTTAAAAGGAGCGTAGTATGAAAGTTTGAGGAGCTCATTTTCCAAGTTGACAGAACAGTAAGGAAACTCTGGGGTCAAAGGGACCCTGCCACGTATGACATGTAAGCAGGCTGATGGGGTGCCTCCTGCCTGCCAAGTCCTCTCGTCTTATATACTGGAGCCTGGGTAAGGATCCACAGTGCACAGAGGTGAGAAGGCACAGAGAAAAAAGTGTCTAGATCCTGATGATTAATAATACTGTAAAATAATTCCTTTTGCTCAAGAGATGTAAAATATTTCTGGGTTTTAAAATTCAGAACATATGCAAAGCAAAGGAAGAAAATCAGGTTTAATATTGAGATTTTTTTAAAACGTTGAAATCTGTATGCAAGAGAAATGGAAAGCCATTCAGATGGAATTTGTTAGAAGAACCACTCTTAGAAGAAGCAAAATGTGTTGCCAACAGAAGCATAAACCGGTCAAAGGAGCTCTTACAACAAATCATGAATGGCTGCAAGTTGCTGTGGGAGCATCGCCAGGCAGCTGTATGCTAACCTGAGGAAGTAAAACACATTTTTTTACTAGTAAATAATTGTCCCCATTGCCCCTTGCAGTGTAAAAGCATTTGTAAAAGGCAAATAAAAATGAAAAATGCTCAAGAATTAACTTAAAGTAAGGGAATAATTTACTAGAATTTTTTTTTTTTATCTTAAAGAAACCTGGCTTTTTCTCTTGGACTTGAACGTTCAATCTGAATAGCTATAGCTATTTCAGAACCTACTAAACATGTATGGTGTTCTTGGAGGTTGTGATCCCAGAAGTGTATGCTCATTTCAACCAGTCTCAGATGCACTTTTCAAAGTTACGTTTTATATCTCTGGAGCCTGGATGCATCTTAGCACCCAAGTGGGCCCTGGTTTCATGGGAAGCAGTCCCTGTAATAACGGAGGGGCTCATGAGCTCCTTAGGGAGGCTCAAGGCTGTGCATGGGTGATTTGTGGAAGGACACAGAAATCCAGCTCACAGTCTCCTTGCTAAACCAAGTGCTTACAGCTGGGGTTCCATCAGAGAGGGTCTTTTTTTCCTAATTTGTACAGGAGTGCTTGTTTAGCTCCTAATTTCCCTGAGCCTGTCTGCCTGCCATTCAGTCCTGCAGCCCTAAAGACATGTTGCCATTGTTCTACCCCAGCACTGCAATGATCATCAACATTCTCTGTGAATCTGTTCCTCACTCCATGCCTTTTCCATAAGTGAACTCGGATTTTAGCATGACACATCCCAAGTGAACCAGGTCTCAGCACAACCTACCTACTCGCAGCTTGAAGTCGTTGAAAGAGTGCTTGTTGATGGCGTCCAGTTTGGCCACCAGGGCAAATGCGAACTCCACCATGGTGCCTATGTGCATGTACTGCCTCTCAGGCTCCTGAATAAAGGCAAACACACACAGGTGGGGTCAGTGCTTTGCAAGCTGGAAATAGTCCCTCAAACACAAACCTGGGCTGCCATCAGAAAGGAACACTTACACATTGTGACATTACAACTGCAGATGTCTGGTGAGACGGCTTCTACAGACCAAGGAGAGAAGCTGCACAAAGAACCCACCCTGCTGTCACGTTGACCTTGGACTTCCAGCCTCCAAAACTTTCTGCTGTTTGAGTCGCCCAGCCTGTGTTACTCAGTTATGACAGCCCTAGCCAGCTCATACAGGGATAATGAATGTGTACCTTCACTCAGCCCCAGGCAACTGATCATCCCTTGAAAGACAAGAGTCATCATACATACAGAACGTCCATCTCAGCCCTGAAGTCAGTGTGGCCTTCTCGTTGTCTCCCCAACTTGTTCGTGAACTCCACAAGGGCAGAGCCTATGTTCCATTAGCCTGTGTCTGCACAGCAGGACAGGAGAAGCACTTGGAGATGTCTGGCAGCCAACAGAAGTATGGTGTTTTGGTGTTCATGAGGTAGGCTCACGTCACTTATTCATTAACGTGTTTGAAAACCAGCCTAAGTCAGGTGGCTGCTGGGTGCCCCACTGGGCCCTTGACCCAGGGGCCCACATACAGGCCCTCGGAACCATGATGATGGGTCTCAGGTGGACTGTTGGGAAGCCAAGGGGACACGTCCAGGAGGAACAGAGAGTCATCAAGCTTTGGTGGCAAGTCAGGGCTGACTGATGCTCATCTGGGGGCACATCCCAGGAGGGATCATTCATGTGTCCACTGAAGGGGCGAGGGCTCCAGGGAGAGAGGGAAACAAGGTGAGAGGGGTGGCTTGGGGAGCACCCTCAGATGGCACAGGGAGGATGGAGGGGCATTAGTGAGGCCACTGGAAATGCTCCAGAGAGCGGGCTGGAGGAGCAGAACCTGGGCCGTCGGGTCTCGCGCTGGGACGTCGGGGCGGTGTTCAAGCCCACCAAGTGCCAAGAGCCCAGCAGAGATGGAGAAAGCTCCAGGGAATGTTCTAAGTGCAGGCACCTGGTGCCCATGCGGAGCTTCCCTGCAGAGGGCAGAGATGGAGACCAACTCTGAGGCTTCCATAGGGATGAGGGAGCAGAAAAGAGGTAGGAGGCTACCCTGCCTCCTCACAGGGATGGGGATGACAGGGAGATGCAGGAAACCATGGAAACAGCTGAGGAAGGGGCAACGGCAAGACAGCTGCCCACTGATCGTCACAGTATCTCACTCATGCCAGTGTGGGGAGATGCCATGGGGCAAGACCTCTCTCTCCAGGCACTGCGGACACCTGGGCTGGGGCCAACCTGTTTGTGTATGTCCTTCAGCCTCAGCCCTGGTCTCCACCCCCCAGATGCCAGGAACAGCCCCCCTTCCAGCCGTGACAACCATAGATGCCCCCAGACCTTGCTCCAGGTCCCCTGGGGGGGCAGCCAAGCCCAGGCACTACAGGATATTAATATGAATGGAGAGAGAGGGTTTCTGGCTTAGAGGGAAACAGTTCTTCCCCCTTCAGGTGAATGATACTATTCTAGAAAAAAGATGAATGAAATACCACTGTGGCTATAAATCCTCCACGTAAACCTTTGGGAGAAAATCCAAGCAATTTGAGAAGCTGGAACTAGGAAGCCAACTACCAGCTAACTTTGGGGAAATAGCAGAGTCATTTCTTGAGAACAGCTACACGCTTCTGTCAGAGCTTGCTAATATTTCTTATCTTGTGACTTATGGGGAAAACATGATTTGGAGGTTTACGCAGTCAGTCGGGAAACATCTTGCTCCTTAACAAGAGGCACAAGCCATTAAATCAACAGGCAGGATCCTGTGCAGCAGAAATTACAGCGATCCTAGGGAGGAGAGATTTGCCACAGGAGAAATGGTTGGCTTTTTGCTGAACCAAGCTCAGCAAAAGAGCTCTCCTCCCTGATAAATTACCGCCCGGTCTGTTTCACGCAGTGGGCTTAAGCTGGAGCTTTTCCACGACCTCGGTGATAAATGAAGAGATTGAGTTCTTGGCTTAAATCCAACATCAATAACTCATCTGGACTTAGTAAACCCTAGAAAAAATGATGCTCAGTGTCTAGAAGAGCTCAGTTCATTTCAAAAAGTCCTTATAAGTGAGCTTTTCATAAATATTTGATGACAGTATGAAGCTGCGCTTTCTCCCATGATCCAAATAATTTCTGTTACATATCTCCAAATATTTAACTGGCTTCCAGCTACACAGCAAGGTGGTTCATTCAGCTTCCTGGAACATATTTTGGAGGCGGTTTGTTTGGATGGCTCACCAGCAAGGAACACGGCTGAGAGTGAAAGCATGCTTCCTGAGGTTCTCTTACCATCCAAGCAACTGCTAACAACCGAGTAATTTTTTCGGCTAAAGTTAATGTGTGCCTCCTCTCTTTCCCCCTGGCCCTTCGCCCGTCCACCAGATAGTCACTGAGCACCTGCTGTGTTGGTGTTGGCCTGGTCTTGAAGATTTAGAACTGCCCATCTAAGGAGCTGCTCTCCTGCTGGGGCTCCTGACCAGGCCCTGCAGGTCTCCAAAGGGAGCACCAGCTCTTTCCCAGGGGGGCTGATATCACAGAGGGCTGGCCCTCACTGGGTGGCTCAGAGCACCCAAGTTTCAGGGACTGTTGGAAAACATGACGGGACCTCACAACTTCCCAGTGTTTACTGAAACACAGAAGCACAAGATAATATTTATGGAAATCTGCCTGATTGCTGGGCTATCCATGAACACTGCTAGATTCATTAAACTTGGATTAAATTGGACCCCATGGACCTCACTCTGCCAGAGAATTTATCTGAAAAAAAAATACACCTTAAGGGAAGTTCTAGCAAACATCCTGGTCCCAACATTTCATACCATTTTCCATGAATAAGTTGGTGGGCACACTGCTCAGTACAGACCCGTCGTCATGGTTCCGAGGGCCTGTGTGTGGGCCCCTGGGTCAAGGGCCCAGTGGGGCACCCAGCAGCCACCTGACTTGGGCTGGTTTTCAAATACGTTAATGAATAAGTGACGTGAGCCTACCTCATGAACACCGAAACACCATACTTCTGTTGGCTGCCAGACATTTCAGAACAATTAATAGCAACAGTGTATCTATTTCACCCTCACTATGACTCCCCATGAAGTCTGCCTTCATCCCCATTAGGCAGATGGGGCATGGAAACCCAGATGGTTGTTGACTTGTGTAAGTGGTGCAACCCAATTTTGCAGCTGGGCATTGTGACTCCAGGGTCCTCAGTCTTAACTGCTTCGCCACTTCCCTCCTGTGTGCCGCTAGGACGTGGTCGGCACTTTTGCTATCTGCATTTTATATATCCTCTTCCTTTTTGTTTGCATTTTATCTTTCAGGTTCCGTCTACTTCAGTTTGTTCATTAAAAAATATTTGTGCACTGAGTTCATTTTTGTGAGCTCGAGGATGATATTTAAATAAATATCCACAAACATGTAGACAAAGAGTAAGGAGTTTCCTTTGATTATTCCTGCTGATAAAATGGTGGCAGGGGTGTTGGGTGATGAGCCAAGAGATAGCCGGCTAATGGAGATGTGCATGCAAGGATGGTTCATAGGCGGCTCTGGAGCTCTGGCCGAGCCTGAGTGTCTGACATTTTAGGGTCTTTGGGATTCCAAAGTGACAGTTTTCAGTTTCCTGTCATTAGCATGGAAGTAGGAAGGCATTTCTCTCTAGGTACAACATATCATAGTAGCTTTTGATTGTATTAAAACACCCAGCTCTGGGATATTTTCATTTCAGCAAAGACCCACAATAAAATGTATTTATTTTTCTACCTTTTCCTGTAAAGGGAATTGTGGTTCTTAGATTCAAATATGTCTTAGCAACCATGACATCAGCGGCAGGAGGTCCAAGTCACTCTTCACTCCCTCCCCAGTCAACCTGGCAGAGTCCCCCTGCTGCAGACAGCATGTATGTGTCCCCCAAATGCACCTAATGGGATGGCGTGATGAGGTGGGGCCTTCAGGAGGTGGTTAGGTCACACAGATGGAGCCCTTGTGAATGGGATCAGGGTCCAGTTTGTCTGTTGTCCTGCAGCAGTTTGTCAGGGCAGCCAGGCCACCTGAGGCCCCCTGACATTCCCAGATACCTACTGTGCTCACCCAGTATCACAGCTGCTGTTTGCACACACACCTTTCCCAGACTGTAAACTCTGGGGGCAGTTAAAGAGGAATGGTCATTAGCAAGCTACTGGCACTTGCCACAGTGGGAAAGGAAATGTCTGCGGGGTGACCTACTAGCTAAAAATCTAGAATGGCCAAGTCAGAGATGGAGCCATTGATTTGAGTCAGTGAATGTGGATGGGAAATGCGTACTGTTCATTCGTCGTGCTGTTGGTAGCTTAGTTTTGCTAATACATGCAGTGAGTGAGTGGAGAAATCTTACAGTCACATGAGTGGGTCACATGGAGCCTGAGATCTGATTCAGAGGGTGGAAGGCAGCAGGACAAAGTTGGAACGCTCTGCTAGCCAGTGGGGACTCCCTGGGGCAAACTCAGCAAGGCCCAGGTGGGGTAGGTAGTTGTGCCTAATAACTACCCTCAGCCTGTACCCCTGGGTCTGCTGTCAAACTGGATATAACAAATAAAACAGTAATTTATTTTTAAATGTTTAAGACAAAAATACTTTAAAAGTAGAACAATTTTTAAAAGAGTAATAATACACATGCTGTATTTGATTTAACAAGCCATAGGGCTCATGCCTTGATAAAGAATAAAGTCTCCTTGCTTTCTCCTGCTTCTCTGCTTCTTTCTTCCCCCATATTTTTCTGGTGTACAAGTTCTTTCTTTTCAAAGTATTGCTGGCAGTAGGCATTGGTCTATTTGAGTTTGTGAATAAAAGTTAGAGCTTTGGCTTATTACAGCAATAATATAATCAAAGCGTAGGTTTGAATGCAAGTTTTCATCCCTGTACTTTGGTTTTGACTTCTTTAAGTTCTTAATAAAATTTGTTTGAAAACATCAAAATCATTTACATAATTGATAAGACCAGAGATATCCCTAATAGTTGATCAGGGCATAAAGGATGGATTTCCTCTATGATAGAGCCTGCAAAACCCCTCAGAGGTTGAGTAGATGCTGCTCCAGAGTGTAGCAGAGGGCGTGAGGCAATAGGGAGTGGTGTGGAGTGTGGTAATCTGGGGAGACCATGCCCAGTCTAAATGCAGCAACTGCTTCTATGCTCCAGCTGATGACTGTTGTCATAAGGAGTGAAGATCTACCAATTTTCAGAAGCTGGAGATAATAAATTTTAGTGATAGGTCCTTTTTCTTATAAGTCAATAAAAACATACCTATAACAACAAGTTTGCTATCATGGGCTTGAAGTCTAAAGGCCATTGCAAAGAACAAGCTAGGGGTCTGAAAGAGAGTGAGGTCCTGATGGTAAAGTTAAGGGCCACTGAGGGGCCAAGCTCCCCATTTCTTCTGCCCACTGTCTTCCATTGCAGAACATCTATGTATCAGGTACATGTTCACAGAAGTATGAGAGTAGTTACAATGCCAGTCCATTCTCAATTTAATATTTCATTTTTTGACAAATGCTTGCTTCTTTTACAAAAGTAATCAGTTGTTACATATAATGCAACCAACCATTTAGTCATGTCTTCAAGCTTAAAATTAGAACTCATTGTTTCTTTAAAAAATACAAACAAAGCCAAGCAAAGGCAGACAGAAAAGACCCACTCTGACTAGGTGTTGACAGGATCTTTGCACTTATTCTCCCAGTGGATAAGTACACTGCTCTGCAAGTAGAAATGTGGAGGTAATTACAAAGAAAAGCTGATTTTCAGAAGGCTTTTGTCCAGATAACTTTGCCTCTTTCTGGATTTAAGAAAAACACCTTCTTGAGATACCCAATATATGTTGCAAATTCAATGTCTTTTGTTGCCAAACTAAATATTTAGCTAAAGAATAAATGTAAGCTTTTTATTTGTAACTAGAGGTAGGTTACAGGCAGGTTACAAAAGGTAAAAGGAACATTCATTTCTCATAAAAATAACTAACATCCACATAAATACTTATGAAGGATGTTATCTCCCCAAACATAACAAACTTCCCTTGCAGAAGACTTTCACTATACTTCAAAGTATTTCTAGAATGATCTTACCAAGATTCTAATTAAATGCTCTAAATAAAAATAGCTCATACTGAGTAAAAACTCCCTGTGTGGACATGACGACATATCATATTTCATTGATGTTCAATAACCCTTATACTTGTCTACTGGAGGGACAACGGTATCAATATGCAAAACGTACAAACAACAATTGTATTATTACTGTTACTAGCATTTTTATTACCTACTCTGCCCAAGGAGTATTTTGCATATTCATGTAGCCTTCCCAACAGCCTTATGAAATGGGTAGGGTCTCCATTCCTTATATGAGGACGGCGAAGTACAGAAAGCTTACCTAGTATAGTAAGTGATGAGCAGTCTCGCTTGAAAGTCACGGTCACGCTTTCCCTCTGCCCTGAAGGTAAAGAGTCTCTTACTAACTATGGTGACTGGTTACAAGCTAGTTAAAGTGCAGCTAAAAAGGCAGGTTTTGTGGTTGGGGCAGATGAGGGCAGAGGGCCGAGGCTCTCTGTCAAGTCCGGCTTGCTAAGGTAGGGCTGGAAGCAGCAGGGAGAGAATGGCACTGTTACAAACCGGAGGGTGCCAACTCAGTGTGCTTGGGACGGGGGCTGGTGGAGGAGCGGGTGGGAAGAGCTGGTGAACCGCAACCGAGCTCTGGACTGACAGAGGTCAGCCCTGAGCCCAGAGTGTCCAGGCTGGAGTCCTGCCCTATGGCCGCTTGCCCTCTCTATGACCCTGGGCAAATGCTCACTGTTGTGCCTCTGTTTCTTCATCTATAAAATGGCCACAGGTGGGGGGGTGCTTCCTAGGCTTATTAAAAATAAAGATTTAGGAAGTACTTAGTAAATGTTAAACAAATGTCAGGGGGAGAAAAGAGAGGGTTTGCACTGGGAGTAAAAGGCTTGTAAAAGAGTAAAAGAAGTCAGAGGCTGTTCTGGGAAGTAGGGTGGCCCACGTTCAATCATTCATTGAACAATCTCCATGCACAAGGCAGCCTGCTGGGTGGGGACTTTGGGGAACACCACCTAAGACAAGATCTGGATGGTGGATCTGAAACACACATTCATAGGAAAGAAGAAAATTACATGCAACACGTGGGAGGAAAGGAAGTAGGATCTAGGTACTGGAGGTCAGGTGGGCAAAGGTGAGCGTGCAGAGCAGGCTTCTATGAAGGTGGAAGCCCTGGCACTGCTGAGGGGTGACACTTGCATGCAGGGTGTCATCAGTGTGCACAACAGTTGCCCTGGGAAACTAGTGGCAATAGAGGCAGAGACACAGAGGCTTGGGGGTGCTTCCAGAAAGCACTTGCAGCAACCACCACAGGTGGGGTGGGGCAGGCGGTGGGTGCACCCTGCTGGCAGGGGCCTGAGGGGTGCTCGGTGTTATCTACACAAAAAGCACAGGGCATGTCTGAGGGCTGGTGAAGAGAGCGGGAGTCGGGGGAGGGGCCAGGCAGAAGACTGGGGCCCTGTTTTGGGAAGAAGGGGACAAGAAGGTGAGGGTCGCTGTGGAAAGCTGGTGGCCCCGGAGAGCTGGAAGTGTGCTGTCCATGCGTGGCCCAATGGTCAGGATGGCGGTGGGGCGACTTGGGTGGGGGCCAGATGCACAGAGGGGGAGCAAGTCTAGGCAAACTCCTAATGGCAAGGAGGGGCCAGGGAAGGAACACGGGCAGCGTCCCACAGAGGGACCACCCGCAGGGCGCAGCCGAGCAGAGGGCCAGGAGGCTGAGGGAGAAGAGGCTTCTGGGGAAGGTGACTGCCATCTGTCAGAGGCAGCAGACAGGCCTCGGGGAGCGAATGCTCAGAGAATGCAATCTGGCATGGATTTTGGAATTTAGAAGTGCTTCCTGACCCTGAGGAGCAGGATTCCTGATGGGCACTGGTGAGGGGGAGGGAGGGTTGGGGGGAATAAAGGCGGTGGCTGAGGACCCCAGGCCCTGCTGTTGGCTGGGAGAGGTAAGACCTGGAGATGGTGGCTGGAGATCCGGAAGAGCCCTGCCTCAGTCTGGAGGAGGCTGAGCTGGACTAGAAGACAGGACCCACTAGGGGACAGGGGATGAGGGGGGACGTGCCCACCCCACATGCTGAATGTGGAGTGGATCTTCAGGCAGTGGGGCCCTAAGGGTTTCCGCCCTGAGGTCCTGCCCAGGGGATCAGTAAGCGGCTGTCAGGGTGTTCAGCTCTGGACCTGCTCTGGTAAGTGTCCTGAATAGACAGACAATGAGGGACTGGCTGGAGAGGCCACTCAGCTTGGGCACAAAACTTCAGGAGGCACCAAAAAGCTCAGCAATCATGAGATATGTTTCTGAATACACTATTTTAAAAATCGAAATTAATGCAGAAAAATCTGAACTAAAATATCAAAATTTTAAATAAAAATTAAGAATGAGAAGTGAATTGTTCCCTTAAAATTCATATCTTGAGGCCCTAAACCTTCCCTACCCATATGTCTCTCTTTGCCGTGTGAGGACATAGAGCGGAGGCCACCCACAAGCCAGAAGGGAACCTCACCAGCAACCGCCTCCCGCAGGACCTTGACCTGAGACCTCCAGCCTCCAGAACTGTGAGGACATAAATATCTGCCATTTAAGCCACCCAACCGGCGGTGTGATGTTTGTTCTGCTGGCCAAGCTGTGACAGATGAGATCCGACAGTGCTATGCTGAGCATCTTGGAGCTCGAGGCAAAAGGAAAAATGTCTGTTCCTATACATATATATGATTTCATGTTATTTTTTTAAAGGTCATTTTTTTCTAGAACATTAAAGGTCTTGAAAAAGTATGAGATTTTTTCTAATAAAGCCAGGAAAATAAAATTATCATTAGTTCTGTTCTGGTCCAAATAAGATTTTTCAAATTAAAACAATGTTGTATATTTTAATACTTCCATTTTATAATTTTCCAATAGTTTTTCAGCACTTTAATCTTCTGGCAATAAAAACCGAACCATGAAAGGTACACAATACTATGTATACAGGGTTGTACATTTCCCCTCTTGTCTCAGGCACCAAGATGGTGTGGGAGGCACTTCTCAGAATCCAAGATAAGGTTTTTCTAAGGTTTTTTTATTACTTGTTTCTTTTACTTTTCCTCATTACTCAAGTAATGCCTACCCATTAACAAAATAATAATCTGCAAGCGAATGCCTGAGAAAAGCAAACAGAATACAAATTACCCCATTCACTTGGAAAATCGCTAGTGTTAATCTTAAATCAGATGTTTCATGTTCTAGTCTCTGCTCATGAATGTTAAGAGGGAAAAGAGGGCCACTGCCATGTTCCTGGAGAAGGGAGCTCTGTGTTAGCACATTGTTGTTCCTCTGTCTGTTTTTCACACCATCTGGAGGGAAGGGTGTGGGGGAGAGAGAACTCAGCAGAGGGGATCAGCCCTTCCTCTCTTGCAGGAATCCCCCTGCTACGGCAAGCTGTGTTCTGCTAAGCTCTGGGCCTCTGTGCTGTACCCACCACCTCTACCCCATAGCAAACCTGTTCTGGTGCCAGTCAGGGAGCTCACTGTCTTAAGGGGGAAGGGGGTCTTGTGTATTGATCTGCAAGTTACACAAGTGCATTTATACACACACACACACTGAAACACAACACAACATAACCAAAACCCCCTTAAAAATGCTAGTTGGTTGAAGAGAATTTGGACCAAACCACCTTTTCAACCAAATTTCTATTTGGTCAACTTGGATTTTGACCTCATTGTTTTTAATCAAAATACCAGGAGCCATCTTATATAATGAGTCACATTTAAATAAGCACATCTAATCTTCTAATTATTTGTGTATTTATCTGGTATCAAGCAACTACCAGTGTGGCTGTTTTTATCTACCCCTCCCCATCAGAGAAAGGTGTCCTTTAGACACCTCCAGAAGTCTCTTCTTTTCTCATAAGACCTTAATCACTGAGGCTTCGGTTGTGCACAGAGCCCAGTTTATGGGTCGCTGTATGGCTGTTCTGGCTCCAGGGATGGTGTGTGGGTGGAGTTGCGGCTCACATGTGCTGCTGTACAGTCGACGCGTCTGTACCTGGGTGTGCTCCTGGCTGGGCACGGCACTCAGCCCAGTTGCTGCCATGTAAGTGCTGCCAATTGTCTTGATCTTTTCAACCCCACTGAATTTCGGCTTGGACAGCAGCTGTGAAGCAATGACACTTATTTAGTTACTCATATGGGTGCTGATCCAGGGCCAAGCATTTTCTAGAGACATTCTCAGATTCTAGTTCACAGTGAAGAGTCTTTGAACCACTGCTCATGTAGCTGCCGACCTTGGGCGTTGCTATGAAAGAGCACTTGATGAATTTCACAAAGAGCATGTCCTTGGAAGAAAATGCAGGATAATGATTTACTTCCAATTAACATGATTACCTTTCAAAATTTGCTAGTAAAGGAACCAGGATAAATTATGATAATTTTGGCAAGTGCTAATGGCCTCGAATAAGTTCCTGAGTCTGTGCTTGAAACGCCTAAGTGCAGATGTATGATTCAGTGAGTGACGTCTTCCCTGCACAGTGACGGTGATTTGTGACCAATTACAGTGCTGAGGATTGGCCTTTATGTCCTCTGAGTACCTGACTTGGAGGGAATAAAGGTCTAGATTGGCTCTTCCCACCAGCCCTGACCTAATGTTTTTGTCCCAGCTTCTGGCCCCAGTTACCAGCATCCTCTGAGCTCCTCCCCGTCCACTGCATTAGATCTTGGGTGGGATGGAGAAAGGGGATAAGAGCAGAAGCTACAGGGGAGAGGAAGAATGTGTGGAAGGAGCAACTGAAGGAAACTCTGTATCTGCTCAAGACCATGGCACTGGCAAAACCTGCAAACATCTTCTGTATGCTTGCTCCACACCCCTGCTTTCAGAGGAGTCTTTCAACATTACACGTCGGAGAATCTAAGACAGGTGAGCGATCCCTGTACCATATATTCATGAGCCAATCCCACCTGGAAGAGCTCTGCCACTTGCCCAGCGGTATCAGGGAACATCTAATTCGCTGGGGGGCAACTGGAGCAAATATGCCACTGTTCCTCACTGTGAAGCTGGCACGACAGAAGACATCTCTGGATGTCATTACCTTACTGTGACTCAACCTTGGGTGACAATGGCAGTAACAGAGAAATGCACAGGTGCCACAGCCATCTAATCTAGAAGGTTGGCCTGAAACCACCATATTATATAATTTCATCACTGTATTTCGAAGTTCCATGAATCACGACACACCTGTGCTCAGAGATGTCAATCTCCCTACATTTGGTAAGAATGGTGTAGAGCAATATCCTTAAAACCAAAGGTGTGTGTGTTCTTACCTGAAAACAAAACACATTATTCTCTCTGTAGGCAGAATAGTGAATATTGAAATATGGCACTTATTTCAAATTCTAAAACATGTACTTTGTGCCTTCTAAAATATATCATCCCACATACCGATTACTTTTTCAGTAATAAAGTATGTCCCCCATGCACACTTCAAGCTGATATGTGACCTTGGAGTACGCAGAGACAGGCCAATAATCTACTATGACAAATATATCCTTTTCTCTTTTACATAGAAAAGAGTGGGCAAGTATTTTCCTTGGGGCTTGGGTCTCTCTAGAAAATTGATGAATACACTAGATAGACATTTTATTGAAGAGATTTTGGTAGTTCCTGGCAATCATACCATCAGACAAATGCTCATTATTTGTCTCTCCAAAATTAGTCAGGGACCTAAATAGAGGAAAAGGCTTTAATACAAGCCATCAGAAATTTTGCTAAAGGACCAGTTTTAAGATAGGCCACAATATTGGACTCTTCACACACTCTGGCCACAGGAATGCCGAAGTGGGGGACAGGGGCCACCCTGCCCGCCAAGGGTAACTCCCCAGTACCTACATCGTCAAAGTCAGCGATGATCTCATTCAGGAGCCGAAGGCATTCCAAGCCCTCCTTGTTCACGTCAGATTCTGTGTAGAATTCTTTGAAATCCGGAATGGACGCAAACATGACGCAGACACAGTCGTAGGACTGGTGGTACAGCTCCTGCCCGGGAAGAACAGGATGGCTGAGCCCTAGGAAGCCTTTCAAACAAACACGCTCCCCATGCAGGTGGTTCTGTGCTAGGACTGTTAGAGAAATCACCCAGTGCTCCACTCCACATGCCCCCCGCAGCTCCAGCCGGGCCCAGTCACTGGCCATCGATCACAGGTGGAGGCTCTAAGGAGCCGAGCCAGGTGCAGGCTTAGCACCCTCAGTGCCCCTGCTGGCTTCCCCTAGCTCCTGGGCGGTGTGCCCCCAGCTAGACCTCTCTGCATCTCTGCCTCACACAATCACAGGAGTCCTCAGACTTCCAGCTTAGGAAGAAAGCATCTTAATGCACCTGATGGGAAACAAAATGATTTCCCAAACTACTGTGTTGTCCTGAGATGACTTGGTACCGTGGTGTTCTTGGGTGGCAGTCTTGATACATTATCTTTAGTGTCGCCTGAAAGGTGCAGATGCAACTCATCAAGTCACTTGACTTGCATCAGGAAGAGCCAGTGAAACCCCTCAGGATGCTTACTTGTTTTGTATTAGACACCAGCGACACTGTTTTGTTTTTAAAAAGAAAGAGGCTCATAGTACTTCATCCACAGACCTGAGGAAAATTACCATATCTTGAAAATACAATTTCAAGGTGTTTCCATAGTTTTCCCAACATATGGGAAACCTTCAAGTTCAGTGAAGGTTTCAGAAAGGACAGGTTGTTCTGTGGGCCCAGGGGTGGGTCCCATGTGTGGTGCTGGCGGCCCGAGGCCTCCCCACAACCAACTGAGCCTTGTCCCTGGGGTGGGCTCCAACAGTCTGCATCTTTTTGAAAAGCTCACGGGTTATCCTGCTGTGCAGCCTTAGAACCATGGGCTACAGGAGGAAATGGAAGGCCAGGGGAGTCGGGTGATGCCCCAAGGCTCCCAGCTGGCTTAGGGGTCAGGCCTAACCCCACGCTCTGGCCGGGCACCGGCAGGTGTGAGCGCTGCTGGGGGTTCGGGCTACAAATTACTCACCTACCCCCAGACGGACAGTTCACTTGGCACCTTTGGGGAAACACCAAGGGCAAGGTGGGTCTCTGGTCCGTGGCCTAGTTCAGGGCTTCTTTAGGGCCACTTGGGAATCAACATAACTTCACAGATGGGAAACTGCACAGATTCTCCAGCTTCGAACTGTATCCTAAACTCTTGAGAGATTCCCTCAGGTCTTTGGGTTGGGCTTGGAGCCAGAGAGGACCACAGGCTGATTGCCTGATGACCTGAGCTTGTCTTGTATGCCCAGAGGCCCTGGGTGTGGGGGGCTGGCCCAGGAGGCAGCCTTTGAGGACATTTTGGAATTCAGCGTCTGAAATGGGTGACCCTGGTCCAGCATAGAGCTGCCAAAAAGTACCCCTGAGCTTTGGGATTGGAAGTGAGCTTGTTATTTTAATACCCATTCACGTGCAACCGCTTTGCCAAATAAGCTTGAGTAAAGGCAATGTAGCCACAAAGCAGCCCCATTTCTGTTCCTACTTTGTTGAGTGAGGCTAGTTCTTCCTCATGCCTAGATGACAACCTGGGACAACAACCCTTCTCTTTCTGCCACTCATGTGTGGGACGAATCCTCCCATCAATAATAGAGCACCCAGGCCAATGAGTGGTCAAATCTGAGCCTCCTTTAATGGGCAGTGCCTCTCCTTCTCCAGCGTGGGCCACTGAGGGGGGCCTGCAGGGCAGGAAGGGGTGAGCTGGCTTCTCCCTCAGCATCATGCTTCTACTCTGACCCTCCCTAGTGCCTCGCCAGGTTTTCCAACACGTCCCAGGGTAGAGAACAGGGAAAGGACAAAGTATCTCATGAGAAGGAACACTTACCACTGACCGTGTCATGCCCCCTGGGCACCAAAACCCAGCGAACATTACCCTGGTTGTTGGAAGACTCCGTCTTTCCCCATCACTGCACACCCCGCCCGAGGTCCCTTGTGGACCATGCACTCCCCTCTTGCTGTGACTGCTCTGTGTGGGGCTCTGTGCCAACCCCTCTAGCTTCTTGGCTGGGGTTTCCTCACCCCTCCATGCAGCTTTTTAAAACAGGGTCTTAAAGCGACCCAGTGCCAACCAGCTTTCTCTTGTTGGTCCCTGAGCACCCTTAGTCTTCGCAAAGCCCGAGAGTCCCAGTACATCCTCATTTGCAGCCCCCAACGCTCTTGGCCCAGACACTTCTACAGCCACAACCCTGTGCTTTGCCACCTGCCATCTGTGTCCCCAGAGGGAGGGCTATGCAGTGACCCAAGCTGTAGGGTACAGAGCCCAACCTGAGCGGTCTGGTCCCTTCATGAGGTTAGAGGTGAAGGGAGGATTCCTTCACCAGTCCCTTTGTGGGGGGCTCACTTCTCACCACATTCTGCCCCAAATCCCTCTCCCAATCTCTACTCTCCCGGCTGATTCATATGCTCCATGCCAGTGAAGGGCTAAGAGCTGTGTCCCTGGTTTTCCAGCAGGGCATTTGTAAAGGTGTGATGTGTTTAGCACCTCCTTTGGAATATGGGGGCTACCGTCTGGTGTGTCACAGGCTGGAATTCACTTCAGCACCCTGGGCCCCCTCTACTTGCTCCTCCCGGGGGCCAAGCTCCATGCCAGCTGTTAGAGACACAGAGATGGACAATACTAGCCCTGCCCTTAAGGAGCTGAGAGTCCAGACAGAGAGACACAACAAGAAAGAGAACCTGAAAACAAAGTGCTTTGTGCTTGCTTATGCCCTGGAGTGGAGGCGTCTGCCTGGTACATCCCAGAAAATGTTCAGAACTGGCACTGGCATTCAGGAGTCTGACTCCCAGATTGGTGCCTCTCTTACTGATTCCTGTGGGAGCAAGGAGGTGTGCCCTCTTTCCCATTTCCCCCAGCTGACCTATGTGCTAACTGTTTAGCAGCCTGTGCCCCTAGCTGTCAGCTAAAGTCTAATTTAGGGGAGTCAAGTGGTTAGAAAGCATGAAGGCATCTCCCAAAACCCTATTGGCGTCCTAGCCCGACTGGTAAGGAGCACAGCTGGGGCCTATCCAGCTGTCCACAGGAGGCCCCCAGGTAGCTGGGAAGGGAGGTAATGTTTGTGTGCCCAGCAAATTCCCCGCATGTCGGCAGCGACATCTCTGTCTTGTGTGATCAAGCCTCAGTTTGCCCAGACTGAGGCTGCCTGGCCCAAATCACACGCAATCCTTTATACCAGGGGACTTGGCAAAGGTTGATTTGGTGACAAACTGTGGGCTTTTTAGTACGTGATGCAAGCTTGCTTTGATGTCCGTCCAAGGGGCCTCTCAGGCACGTTCCTGCCACAGCACAGCAGTTTCCAGAGATGCTCTGTAAGTTGTGAGCCTCCATCTGGGTGCACAGAGCCCTCATCCTGAGCCTGAATGGCCAGAGGGCCTGGGTCTGGCCAGGATAGTCAGCAACTGATGGAGAAGCTTGAAAAAGTGAAACAAATGCCCTGGGGGATGAGGAAGAGGTGCCTGCCAATCTGGGCGCACACAGGCGTGGCACAGGCCAAGGGCAGTGTTTCATGGAAATCGAAGCTTTTGGGAATTCTTTACTCCTTATCTCTGAAGGGAAATTAATTCTCTCTGCACATCCAGATGATGGTTAGGGAATCAAAACCATATGCTGGAAGGTTCTTTGTGAATGTGGGTCCTGGCCTAGGTCATGTATCATGTTTCTAAGGATTGTTTCAGAAAACTATGGAGCGGTCACCTTTAATGTGGGACTGAAAGGTGTGTTCCTGGCCATTCTGAGCTTTAAAAACAGACCTGGTCTCTGCGTTTAGGGGCAGTGAGCACTCAGTCCACCCCACAAGAAGGGGCTGGGAAGACGGGCGCTGCCGGATTCAGGGCTAAAGTGATGTCACTGGATTTTGCTCTCCACTCTCTTCAGGCCCTGAAAAGGGGTGGGGAAAGGAAGCCTTCCCTGAGAGCTACTGTCCCCCCTGTGTGGATGTGGGACTCTGCCCTGCTCTGTCAGGTGCTGCACCTGGAGGGATGCTCAGTGTCATGCAATGTGTAAATGTCACATTCACAAGATAAGTAAACATTGGGCCTAAGACAGCCCACACTGTCTACCCCTAAGTTAACTCTCCTTCCTTACACTGCCTTGCCTTATGACTTCCAAAGGGGTGACTGTGTTCAGATGCTTGCGTCACATGAGCAGGAAAGAATAGAGAGAATCCACTGATTCCCTAGGTCTGGCCCAGGGAGATGCCAGGAGGGGTGAAGGAAGGATCTGCATGGCCTGTGAGGCTGAACCTCGTGCCCTTTTCAGACCCTGAACTAGGCGCTCCCCTGGCATGGGGCCAGAGGAAGCTCCTTACAGCCTTGAATGTTCTTTCCCTCTTCCTTGCAACCTCTATCTCCCAACTAGTTTCTAGCACTTTCTTTTCAGGTTCAGAAGTCACTTCCTCACAGTGGTGGCCTTCTTGGACTCCCACATTTATAGCTAGTGTACTTGGGGACACTGGGATCCAGTTTCCTCCTGGGGGCAGGGCTGCCTCTAACCCATGCATCTCTGTGTCCAGCACAGCACCAGCCTGGCTCCTAAGCACATGCTGAATTTATAAATTGAATTGATAGCTAGATATATAGAGAGAAGCTCTTATCTTGCTAATGAAAACAGATGGTTCCTTCTTAATAGATGGAGTGATTTCATTACCTATGACTGACAGGTAGGCTGCTGAATGAGCTACTGAATGCAGGAAACACCGGTACAAATAGAAACGTGAACATCCATAGTCAGTCGGTGTGTCGGGCCCTGGACTGGCTCACTGTGCCAGCACGCTTCTGGGCAGATGAGTGATCATGTGCAGCACCTCACCTGCCACCTGGCACTTTCTTCTTAATGTCAACTTGATGTCATCCAGGCTGAGCTGAGCTCTCAGTGAGCTCATCACCTGGACGGTTCCTGATGCCTCATCCACCCCCACTCCTCAGTGCAAACTTCCTAGGATCAGGGATGGCCCTTCATTTCTGAAACTCCACAGCACTAAACACAGCCCTTTGGGTGGTCCTGTGGTTACTGAAATACATTTTTCTTAAATTAAAGAGTACCACTGCAGACACATTTGCTGATTCTTATAATTCTGGAGTAGTAAAGAAGTTTCATGACATTGCATTTCATCAGCCACGGCAGTGTTCAAACAACACCCTTGTCTTTCCAACTCCAGGTAAATATCCATTTCTTTAGATGTTCCATGAAATTCCCATCTCCATCCAGACTCACATGTTTGACCTGCTCTTGTGTGGATGGCTGCTAACTTCTATCTCAAAGTGTATTCCATATCTTTGAAATTCCAAGACCCTTAATGCCTATTCCCTTCTCAGAGAAGCTGTGAGCAATGAAACAGTGGCCTGAGGGATACCTGTACAATTTTGCCTCCCAATCTGAGCCTCTAGTGCCTGCTGGTAAGGAAAGTATCCTTGCCAGGGAGAGGGTGGGGCCACTTTTGTGGACATATTTGGACCTCCTGCACCTCACCTTGTGCATACAGCATTTTACATGACTGGGGAGAGAAACCAGGTATGATGCATCAGCTCCATGCAAAGACAGCCAGAGGTGATTCTTCTCAGTTAACGTCTACACAACCAGTAACCACCTGACAAGGGGCAAGGCCAGGCCACCAGCGGGCATCGGGACACTCAGGTGTTTGGAGCACCACAGGCTCAGAGGATGCTGCCGGGAGCCCTGACCCTCACCCAGCCCGCAGCCGCCCCGCCAGCCCGGCCCCTCTGACCTCGTTCTTCAGGCTCCTGGCCAGGAAGTGCTCGGCCACGTGAGCGGGGAGCACGTTCTCCAGCAGCACGCGGTTCAGGTTCTCCATGGTTTCTATCTCCTCCCGCTCTTTTTTGAACTTGTTCTTCCATAAGAAATCTAACCTACAGTAATATTCATTCTGTTACAAGAGGACACAGAGGTAAAGAAACAATAGGCATCTGGTCCTGCCAGAGAGTGGAGGTTTTAAAGAGAAAATTAAAAGAATGAAACAAAACCCAAAACAGAAACCCCACACAAAACTGTCACCCTCCCTATATAGCCCGCTGTTCCCCCAGTATGTCTTTCAGTCAACAGCTAACATGGGTTTGCAAGAAACAAGCTTGGGGAAAAAACCAGCCATAAGAATGGGGAAACCAGTGATATTAGAAGCTCAAAAGATAAAAAAGCCATGAGAGCTCCTGGCATAGTTATGTGAATGATGATGGCTCAGATTATTTTTTGAAAAGAGGCATAATAGACTCTAAATAACGAATAAATGAAAAATGGAAACATATCAGTAGAGAGAGTGCATTGTTTGAAGATTTGCATTTAAGAAATAACAGCATTCATTTGCGGCAGTTTGCCTTTAATATTTGGAAATCAGTTTTCCCTGACCACAAATTATAAAGTTATTTGTTGGCAAATCTGCATGTTTTCATTTGGGATTACACTGTATGGAAAGAATGACATTATATTTAGACAAAAGTTCACTTTGATGTCACTTAATTAAGATCATGCCTATTGGTAAAAACACATGTGTTCATGCTTTACAATGCATTAAAATACACTGTTTTTTAAAACCAGTTATTATTAACAATGTAGAAATAGAGAGGCCCATTTACTGCCAAAGGGTCTCTTTGGTTTGGCATCATTTTGTGCCTGCTATGATGTAAATAATTCAATGTAACGAAAAAGCCTTGAATGAATCTTCCTGTAACAGAAGGGCTTATACACAGAGTGTATTTCAGCACAGATAATAATTTACTGACAAGTAAATGCAAAGAACTAAATGCAGAGGGTTTGTGTGTGTTATTGGTTTGATCATCCTAGTGACAGTGCAAACCACATGCACACACAAATGGCATCATGCACAGATGGCAATTATGGAAAATTCACATTTTGAAACCTGAAAGAACAATGATCATTCATCTATTAGGTTTGAGTCAACCTGTATATGACAAACTCGAAAATTATTCCTCTTCCTTTGATGTGGCATCTATTTTTACCTCATCTAGGGATACAATTTTGTTGTTGTTGTTAAGGATTGCAAAAGAGTTGTTTTTAAACTTTGTTTAAATTAAATTTTTATATGCATGCCAAATTTCTACATTCTGTATTTATGTCAATGCTCTACGCTTACTAGAAAGGCCTTTCACCTGGGGAACAGATTATGTATTTGGATTTTCTGGGGATAAAATAAACCAGTGTTGTCGCTGTTTTAAACCAAAACGACAGATGCAATGGTGGTGGTGGCACTGAGAAGACACAGACACACTCAAGGTTTGACAAAAATGAAACAAGAGATGAAATAAGGTAGGGAAAGAGCTGGATTCATGTAAGCTTGAAGGGGTTCCAGAGCCCATACGAAGGGGTTGCTCGGGTTCTCCAAGTGATGAAGATTGCACCATAGGCAAGGAGTCTGTGAGCTGTAAGTCCCCTGCTAAAGTATTCAGAGCCCTGTGGGACCAGTGA
This sequence comes from Manis pentadactyla, assembly GCF_030020395.1. Lineage (NCBI taxonomy): Eukaryota > Metazoa > Chordata > Mammalia > Pholidota > Manidae > Manis > Manis pentadactyla. The sequence goes on from NC_080020.1 coordinate 136,113,664, forward strand.
CATTGGCCTGAAAGTCGCATCTTCCCAAATCTTCATCTCACCTCTGCAACCAGCGCCCTCTGCAGGAGAACCCTCCTCTCCTTGAGGTCTAACTACATTACGGAAGACAAATATTCCTGTCCCAGATGAATTGTAAGGGATTTAATGGTGTCCTCCAGAAAGGTAGTCCCAAGTCCTGACCACTGGTACCTGTGACTGTGACGTCCTGTGGACACAGGGTCTCTGCTGATGTAATCAGCTTAAGGACCTCAGGGTGAGATCAGCCTGGGTCAGGGTGGGCTGTAAATCCAGTGACCGGTGTCCTTATAAGAGAAAGGATGGGGAGACGTGAGACAGAGACACAGGAGGAGGCCCTGGGAGGAGATGCAGCAGAGGGCCTCCCTGACGCTGGACGTCACTTCCGCCGACACAGCGGCCCTGCCGCATGGACCTCAGGGTGCACATGGTTGCCTGTCTCTCAGATTCCAGTCTGTAGCTCTCAGGGGCCCAGATCCCACTCCAGGACATGGACTGTGCTCTTCATTTGCTCTGGCCATGGCAGGATTGGACAGCAAGAGTCTGGAAGAAGCATGCAGACTGTAGGTGGGACACCACCGACTCTCATTGCTGTGGTCACATCCCAGCTGGTCCTGAAACAAGTTGAGGTACTAGGAGGGGGATTTTCCATCCTCTATGTGAATGGAGAAGCAGACATGGAGCTGGGTAGAGACAGTGGCAGACTCCACTTCCTTTGGATTCTGATCTCCTGCACGCAGTGACTTCAGCCCCACTCACAGGTCATGAGACTGCCATCTGCCTGGTTCTCTGCCATGAGTGAGCCCCCCTAGAATGCAGATCCTCGACGGCAGTGTGCTGTTGTTTAAACTCATGAGAAATAAAGGACATCTTCCTTTTTCAAAACAGGCCCTTGAGTTGGCTAGTATTTCCATTGCAAACCTCATTTCAGTACAGAAAGTAGTACCATAGGTCGCGTCCAGTAGTGTGTCATGTTCTCATTAAGGTTTCTTAGATACCCAGAGCATACTACTTTGCTCAGAAAGCAAACCCATCTCTATCATTTCAAAAAAGATGGCATGGAGCAGCAGAGCCATTAGGGCAAGTGCCAAGGAAAATGAGCTTCAAAATGTGTGTGCTATCATTTAAAAAACATTCAAGAAGTAGAAAACTCTGGGGCCAAGAATAGTTATGAAAAACCTTATTTCAAACATTTGAATTTTGCTTCTATTATATTTGTATTTCCAGAAGGGGATGCAGAAGCACTATATCACAGATGTCCAGGTTTTTGTTAGCCCAGAAGATTGGGACCTTAGGAAATGACATTGATTTTGGACTGAAGGTCATCTCCTGGCTCACCCTGGTAATCCTTGGTGCTAGCTATTAAAGAAGGACTGGGAAGACGATTACTGCTCTAGGTCAATAGGTGCACATATTACTTATTGTTACATTAGTGACCAAAAACAAAGATTCCTTATAAGACCAGTATCAGCATGGTTGTGTTAAATTTATGCCTGACTATAATATTGTTACTTTTGACTGTTGATCTTGTCAGTTAGCATAACTGATAAATGGCTATTGGATTCAACAACATTTAGTGCAGGGCAAAACATCCCCAGTATGAAGTGGAGAAACAGGTGACCCCAAGGAAAGGATGGCATGGTATTTCCTAAGAGTGATCATCTAGGTGCTATTCTATAAGGAATCCCAGTTCTTTCACACAGAAATTAAGGATTTCCTGAGGGAGGACATGCCTTTTCTCTATGAGTGAGAGCAGAAAGCTGGTCGATAGTAGAGAAAACCAGGTAGCAGGAGAAACAATGACACGAGGAAAAAAGAACAGGATGTGCCATATAATGCATTTGTTGCAGTGCAGGCTGTCAAAACTGCAAGCCAAAGAATTCAGAAGCCAGCTCATGCCAGGGAGAGGCAGGGGTGGGGTGGAGGGCAGAGGGGGATCTTCTAACGCTCTGTGGCAGGACAGCGGCCACTCTAGGGAGACTGGTGAGGCTGTGATTGGCTCCTACAGAGGCATGCAGCTTGCAGGGCTTTGGTAGAGGGAAGAGGACAGCATTTCTGCAGGCTGGACTGACATCATGGATGTGGACTCTACACTGACCATGTAATTATTACAGCTTCCTCCTGTTAATGAATATAATTTAATTGGCTTTGCATCTTAGTTGGTTATTTCCAAATAAATCACTTCTTGGTTTCATAGCATCTATCAAAGAACTCAAAGCAAACTTGAGGCAGATTGCCTGGAGTGCTGCAAGTCTATTTTCTGGGTGATTGTTCTTGGGTGCAGGCAGAAGAAGAATTATTGTCCCTAAAAATCCTGCCTGCACAGCCTCTATGGGAGACCAGAAGTGGGTGGGGGACCCAAGGGGAGAACAGTTCCATTTGCTTCTCAAAGTAAGATTTCTGAACGGAGGACTGTAGTTCTAGGAATGACTGCAAGTGAGAGCACAGGTATTCATACCATGTCAATGAAAAGAAAGCATGCGATTTATTATGCAATGCAAGTCAAAGCACAGCCAAGGGTCAGTTCTCCAAATTGTGGCAGCTATCAAGGGAACACTTTCGTAGGCTTACAAAACCTATGAAGTTCGTTTTGAGGATTAGCAGGAAATTAACAGATTCATATCTCTAACATTCACAAAGTTTGACTCTTGTGGAAAACATGAGACCTCTTTCCTTTTGTCTCTGTCTAGGCACACACCACTTACATGGTCCTGCTGTTGAGATGATCCTGCTGTTTCAACATTTGTTTGTATGAGAGTCACTACCTCGCATGTCAGCAAAGTAGTATTAACATGGCACTTTAGAAACATTATGTAAAAAAAACAGCCTTCTTACCTGTCTGCCTAGAACAAGCAGTGTGACGAAGAAAATAAAGAGGGACACGGAGCCCATGGTCTTCAGATCTTTCCAAATGCCAGGTCTAGTAAACAACAAACAGACAGACAGAAACCGAATGAAACAACATACACGCAGAACTTAGAACTGGTGTCTCAACCAACTTCAGAGCCTCTAGTGCATGTCTACATTCTACTCCAGCCAAACACACACCTGTTTCAACCACATCTTTGAAGCCAGCCTGCCTCAAAACAAAATGAAGTAGTCTCTATTTTGAGGGCTCCATAAAAAATGAAAACTTCCAAATTAACATAGATTTCTCACTTTATACTGTGTTTCAACAAATACAAAAGGAAGGAAAAGCAGAATAATATTTTCTTTGCACTTCTGGGATCAACATGGATAATTTGACATGTGATTTCTTTAAAGTTATTGCTCTCAGAATGAGACAGTACACTAGAAATGGACAATCACACGACGTATATATATATATATATATATATATATATATATATATATATATATATATATATATATGAAGCTGGGAACTTAATTTCTACAAACTACTTTCACCTATGAGTCAGTTTCCTATAATTTTTGGCAGTCACATTCTTATTCCCTCTCTCATATGATTTGTGTCATACAGGCGTGACACAGAGGGAAACCCTCAGCCCACTGCCCCATCTCCCAGAGGGGCAGGTAGACATCAGTAATTTATCCCTGCCTGAGTTCCTACTGTGTGGCTGTGGCCCTCTGTCCTCACCACAATATGCCAGGCAGTGACCACCCTTCCATCGAGTTGGCATGCGTGGTGTTCCATTTTATGTGTCAACCTGACAGGGCTCCGGCGTGTCCAAATACCTAATGAAATGTTACTTTGGGCGTCCCTGTGAGTACATTTTTGTGATGAGATCACTGATTTGAATGGGGAGACTGAATAAAGCAGCTTGCCCTTCATAATGTGAATCAGCCTCATTCAGCCAGTCAACAGCTTGAATGCAAGAGTGAAAAAGAATTCTCTCCTGACTGGTTGCCACTGAACTGAAATGAAACACAGGCTCTTCCTGGCTCCATAGTGGCTTCTGGCCTTCAGACTCAAATCCAGATAGAGGCTCCACACATTATAGATGTGCCAAAATCATGGGCGCCAACTCCTTATTTTAAATCTCCTGATTGACAGATGTTTACATACATATATATATATTGTATACATATAAATCTATATTATATGTATATAATGTATACACAAATATCTTGTTGGTTCTGTACGAAAGGAGAAATCTACTGCCACCCCCAGGGAAGTCCTGCAGAAGTTGACAAATGATGATTCCCCACATATCACTGTAAATAAGTTTTGGAAAAGAAAAGTTGGTTATGTACGGACACATGTCATACACACAGAATAGGTTGTGCTAAATCCAATATAAATATCAGGCAATCACTTCCTGCTTGTGAGCTGAACTTGCTTGGAGGTTTTCCCATTTCTCTATAGAGGGTTCAAGGGCTGATGGGATCTGAGGAGAAATCCATAGAGCCCTAAAAGTTCAGGTGGGCTTTGAATAAGGTGACCCCGATAGGAATTGGGGCTCCCCCTGCTTTAGTGATCTGTGGGACCTGGGACAGACCCCTCCAGGCCTCACTTTCCTCATCGGCCAAGGGGGGGCACCGAGAGCCATCTCACAGGTTCTTTCAGTCACTATGTCAACCATTCATACACCTGGCTCAGAGCGTGACACATAGCATGTGCTTCACGAATGGCTCTCATGATGTTCGGCTGGCCGCAAAGTGATAAGGGAGGGGGCAGGGGCTAGGAAGGTAGAGACAAAAGATAGGGAAATGCAGGTCGGCAGATCATTATGAACAGCATGAGAGATGGAAGGGCCGAGCAGAAGTGGGCTCCTGCAGAGACGAAGAGACAGATGGCCAGCCTCGGTGGGTTACAGGCCTAGGACCTCAGAGAGACCTCCAGAAAGGCTATGCTTGCTTTAGGAGCTCCTTCCTCCCTTCCAAAGCAGCTGAGGCTGGAAGAATTCATGCTCATGGGCCCTAAGGACATCCCTGTTTTCTCTCTGAGAAGGGAGCTGAGAAGAGCCATTTTCCTGTTTGGCTCCTCCTAATGTTAAGAACTGAACGGGTTCCTTTTTGAGTCTGAGTAGTTGTGTCTAAAAGCAGAGTTGCAGCGATGTTAGGAGTAGATGTTCATAAACAGTGCTGTCTTCAGTGAGTTTTAAACTACTTTTCTCTATATTGACTGTACTGACGCCACGCTGACCGTTAGTTGAAGTGGCAAAACACAGCCAGTGCTCTGAGGCGGTGTGTCTGTCTTCAGGTTTCACGTGGCTTCCTGCACACGCTATTCCAAGCCCCAAGCTAATCGGATGACCGTCACCTCCAGATCAGAGCTTCATCATGGTGACCGGCCAGAGGTCAGGTCCCCTTGCCTCCCCAGGTAAGGGACCAGATGTTCCAAACATACAGAGCCAGCTCAGGTCCCTTACACTGACAGTGGGAGGCAGGGCCTCTGTGCAGTCAGACATGGCTGGGTTTTCCGTTATTCACACAGGAAATCAGGGTGTTGGCAGGGCTCCCTCTGAAACTCAAAGGGAAATCCTTCCTTGCCTCACCCACCCACTGATGTCTGGCGCCCCTGGCTTGCTGTTGGGTCGCCCCCTCCTCTGCCTTCCTCATCAAGTGACCTTCTCCCTGTGTGTCTCCATCTTCTCATCGGGACCCCAGCCCTGCTGGATCGGAGCCCACCCTGCTTTCAGTTATTCACACAGGAAGTCCTTCTCTGGGCCTCCACATCAATGCATTGGAATGCTGGTTTAGGAGGCAGAAATGTTCTGCCCCCTCTTCCTCCCTGCTCTTTAGTCTCAGTGAGGAGCAGTGGTGCAGGGGCTGACGTGAGGGCAGACAAGTCACTGCTGGCTGCGTGGTGGACTTGAACATGCAGACCTCAGTGGGCCTCAGAAATAACGCAGCCCAGCACAGCCCATGGAACGGACTTGTGCATCAGTACATGGATGCCTTTTCTCTCTGACACAGTCAACTAGGAAGGGCTGTACTGTGCTGTCTTGGATTTCATTTAGATTTCTCCAAAGCTTTGTTTATTCATCTAGCCAAAAGAAATGCCATCTCCTCCTGGGGGCCTTGTCTGCCATGTGGGGCATACGTGGACCAGGGTGCTTAGGCCCTGGCAGTCTGAATGGGGAATCTGTCCACATGAGGGTACATTCCTTGCTCTTCCTGTGCCTGTGGAAGAGGTGGGGAGGAGGGGGAGCAGGCAGTGTGCAGGAACATCCACAGTGGGTGGAGTAAATCCCGGTCTACTCTACTCAGTTGCGCTGGTCACTGTATTGGTTGCCTGTGGCTGTCCAGACAAGGATCCACAAACCGGGTGGCTTGGGGCAACAGAAATGCATCATCTCACAATCTAGAGGCTGGAAGTCAGAAATCAGGGTGTTGGCGGGGCTCCCTCTGGAACTCATGGGGAAATCCTTCCTCGCCTCACCCACCCACTGATGTCTGGTGCTGTTGGCTTGTTGTTGTCACCCCCTCCTCTGCCTTCATCATCAAGTGACCTTCTCCCCATCTTCTCATCAGGACCCCAGCCCTGCTGGATTAGAGCCACTCTGCTTACAGGACCTCATCTCAATGAATTACACCTGCCAGGACCCTATTCCAAATCAAGTCACTTTGTGAGGGACAGGGGGTGAGGACTTCAGCATGTCTTCTTTTGGGGAACACAGATTAACCTGTAACAGTTGTGCTGACCATTTACATAAAAATGAGAGCTGGTTGGGTAGAAAGTTTCATTCTTTCTCTCTCCCTTTAAGTTTTGAGGATGAAGTCCACTTTGAACTTTCACATGTTAGGGTTATGGTATAGGGAAGACAGAGCTGACACAACTGAGAAAGCTTCTAGCTCTACAATTCCTCACCCGAGGACAGCTCTCCCCAAACTGTGACTGAATATGCTTTCTTTCACACCTTAAAATTGGGCTCTGGAGGCTTAGACCCCTGAATGTTCCTGTAGCCACCCCCTGATTTACAGCTTGCCCTCACCCTGGGGCTGCTGATGGAGCAATCAGTCTGGCCTGCAAGGTCTGAGAACCCAAAAGGACAAAGGATCCCGACAAACCGGGTGAGAGATACAGAGGAATTGTCAGGCAAACCAGCCTCTATCCTAAAGGCAAACGGTTCAGGGGAGGTAAAAACGACGTTTTCATTACTCTCAGGAGAGAAAGCAGTCATGGAATGTAGACACAAACATAATCTTACATTCAAAAACTGTGGTTTTCTAGGTGGAAAGAGCCATATTTTTAAAGAAGAAAAAATGCCTCAATAAACCTAGTTTCTGTTGTGTCAGGAACCGTAGACAAACTGAGCTAAAAACACATCTGCTCAGGTCACTGATTAGGATAAAAGTTAGTCTGACCTTTGGGAAACTGACCCTCCTACCTCAAGGTTCATGATGTGTGAAGAAAAGGCCAGGAAGGGGACCACGGCTACTGGTCACCCTTCCTACGCACACAAGACGCTCATGCTCCTCGGCTGCGAACCTCCTCACTCACTGGCTGCCTCTGTGGTGCACCAGTGACTGAGAAAATGGCTTGGCCAGTGAGAGGTCCCCGAATCCTCAGGAACCTTCAAAGTTAAGCCATGAAACAAGCTAGTTTTGGCCAACTCGGTGACACCACAAGGGTGAACCCGCTCCCTGAAAGTTACTTTGCAGAGGGGTGGGACCTCGATTACCCTGTCAGAAGACACTATCTGGAGTAAAACAAAAACATCCCAGAAAGCAGAGTTTTGGGTTAAATACATAAGGCAAACTAAAGACAGCCCCAGACCCCATCAGAAAATCCTCATCTAAATGTGGCTTGAGAAGGAGCAGAGAGAGGCTGAGAGGCTCCCGTCAGCAACCCTCTCACCACCCTCTCGTTGAAGTGGCACAGGGGTCCTGCTCTGCTTCAGACGTTCCTCCCTCGGAGTCCCTGAGGCAGTGGCTGGGTCCCGGGGTGCTGCTGGGTGTGACAAAGCATGAGGACGAACAACCTCTCCACCAAGGTCCCTGCACTGCATTGCTCACACTCGGTGGCCATAAAGGCAAACTTATTTTCTGAGCTGTGATCTGGGTGTTTCCAGCGACTGCCAGGGCTATGGGCAGATGCAGGGGAGTTCTACCACAGAACTCTTGCCATTTTGAAAATACATTTCTTTCCCCCAATTGGTCATTGATGGTTCCTTGACCAAGACTGACACACTCCCATATCGTGGGTGAGAGCATCTTGTACAGAGATAGTTGATATCTTGTGACATATTTCACAGTTATCTTCTTTCTAGTTTCATCTTTTTATAATTGCTATATAACACATGGCAAGGTGAAGGTGTGCAGATGTGTGGATCTGATACCCTTACATATTGCTTTGTAATGTTAGCCAACATCGTCATCACCTCACATAATTACCATTTCCTTTTTATGTTTTGTATGCAAGGATTCTCTTTTCTCCACATTCTCACAAAACTTGTTATTTCTCATCTTTTTAATAATAGGCATTCTAACAGGTGTAAGGTGTTATCTCCCTGTGGTTTTGATTTCATTTCCCTGATGATTAGTACCTATAGATCAATTGTATGTCTTCTTCGGAAAAATGTCTATTCACTTCCTCTGCCCATTTTTAATCAGACTTTTTTTTTTTGCTATTGAGTTGTAGTTCTTCATATATTTTATATATTAACCCCTTAACAAATATGTTATTTGGAAATATTTTCCCCCATTCCATAGCCTGCTTTTTCATTTTGTGGATTGTTTCTTTTGCTGTGCAGAAGTTTTTTAATTTGATGTAGTTCCACTGTTGATTTTTACGTTTGTTGCTGGTGCTTTAGTGTCATAACCAAAAAATCATTGGCCAAAACCAACATCAAGAAGTTTTGCCTCTGTTTTCCTCTAGTGTTACAGTTTCAACTAAAATTTTGTGTTTAAGTATTTTATCCATTTTGAGTTAATTTTTTTTTTTGTGGAATAAGACAGGGGTCCGATTTGTTTTTTCTGCATGTAGTAATCCAATTCTCCTCACACCATTTGTTGAAGAGACTATTCTCTTCCCATTGAGTATTCTTGGCTCTCTTGTTGAATATTAGTTCACCATATAAGAAAGGTTTTATTTCTGGGCTCTTTATTCTGTTTCACTTCCATTTCATTTCCATACACATATTCTGTGTGTTTATTTTTATGCTGGTGCCATACTGCTTTGTAGTACAGTTTAAAATCAGGTTTGATGTCTCCAGCTTTGTTCTTCTTGCTCAGGTTTGTTTGGGCTACTCAGGGTCTTTTGTGGTTCCATACAAATTCCAGAATTGTTTTTCTAATCCTGTGGAATTTTGATAGGAATTGCACTGAATCTGTAGATGGCTTTGGGTAAAATGGACATTTTTAAGAATATTAATTCTTCTAATCCATGAATAGGGGATATCTTTCCGTTTGTGTCTTCTTCAATTTCTTTCATCAAAGTCTTGTGGTTTTCAGTGTAAAGATCTTTCACCTCCTTGATGAAATTTATTTCTAAATATTTTCTTGTTTTTGATGCTATTGTGAATGGGGTGGCTTTATTTATTTTTCTGATGTTTTATTGTTAGTATATAGAAATACAACTGATTTCTATAAGTTCATTTTGTATCCTGCAACTTTACTGAATTTATTTATTAGTTTCAACAGTTTTCTGGTGGGGTCTTTAGGTTTTTTAACATATAAGATCATATCATCTGCAAAGACAATTTTACTCATTTCCTAGGTGTTAGGAAAAAGCATAAAACCTAGATGTGATTTATTCCCACCAGGATGTTTAAACATTTTAACAGTAAAGTATTAACAAAGGGCCACGTGGTGGAAGCTGCTCGGGCTGAGAGTGGGGGTTGGGGGGAATTGGTAAGGGCCTGGCTATACCTGTTTGATCTGAGTTTTTTAAACCTACCAATAAAATTAAGACAAATGTAAGGGAAAGATATAACTGGCTTAGGCAATGTCCAGGAAAGAATGTGAACCCTGTAGTACTCAGCCAATGAGGAACCAGGGGAGGGGTTCGCACACTAGGAGATAAATTACTGGTACCAATCTCCCCAGGTGTGCCTGCCCACCAGACAGCCGATCTTGCAGGACCATCATTAAAGCCTCGCTCTGCTGTTCTCTTTGTCTCCATGTCCACTTACTGAATTTGGACCAGTGAGTGTGTTTCTCACACTAGGTATGCTACATGAATTTAATCAAGATTACCTTACAAGTCTCCTTTTGGTCTTTCAGTGAAACACAATTTTCCTATAGAGAGTTTTTGTGATCTTCTTGACAGCAGACACTGTATTTTGTTAATCTCTGTGTGCTCAGACTCCAGCAATCATGCCTGGCATACAAAGAGTGTTCAATAAAAGTGTGTTGTGGAAACAAATGAAGGGGTGGACAAATAACCATGCTGGTTTGAAAACCTAAGGTGCTTCATTTCTAGACACTCTTTTCTTCCCTGGCTGGACACAGATTCACCAGAATACTACGTAATCTTCCAGGGAAGGGGGCCCAGTGTTATTCAAGGACAGCATGACCTAAAGCCTTATACTTTTTCAGAATGCTCCCAAACACCAAGAAGAACATTCTGGAACTGCAAGCAGACTAACATATGAAGGGACAGACTCATGCTCAGAAGCATCCTGGAGGCCCCTGTAGGTCAGGAGAGATGACAGAAGCGGGGCTGCAGGGGCAGTGCTGGCCCTCTGCTATGGAGACAACAACGCACCCTCATTCACACAGTCATGGCTTCATTCTGTGGAGAAGATGGATTTTAAGTGGAAGCAACTGGTGCATCAGTGTGATAAGACACAGGGCTATGCACAGCTTAGGAATCACACTGTAGGACTGATGAAAAGGAGTCTGCATTCTACAGAGGCCACAGGCACAGGCCCTGTCAACTCTCCTTCCTCCCCTCATTCTAAAATCAAACAAAACAAAACAAGGCAGCCTAAAAATCTCCCTGCGGAGGATCCAAATCACAGGACCTTTTCTCTCTGAGGTTAGATAACAAAGTAGCTCACTAATGGTTTGCTTTTTACAGATAAAAGAAGAAAGCTTGGCAGCATTTGAGTGGCCCTAAAATGACTTGCTTTGTTTTGTGAAATGAGGTAGCAGCAGATCACCTACCCCCTTACTCTACTCCCAGTTCTACTGCTGGTGAGTGTCAGCCACGGAGAAATGTGTGCTCCCCATTTTCTGGAGATGATATGGGGTGGGAGAATCAGGAAGGGGAAGTGAAACTGAGATACTACATTTGAAAGTAATTTTAAATCGTTTCAACTTTAATTTGGATGCATTAAAGGTTAGAATGCAAATTTGAGGTACATTTTTAATTTAAAAGAGGAGACTTGAAAGGAATATCCCCAGGCCCTTTCCTCCAGGGGCAGATGTGGATGACTCCTGCCTTTCTCCTGAGTGTGATCAGCTCTGTGGTTCTTCCTCGGGATTGTAGTGAGCTCATCATCCAGTGGATCCCAAGTTGGGACACTGTCAAAATATGTCACAATATCTTGAATTCTAGCCATCGTCTTTCCCATGAGACACAGGAAGAACAGAGAAAGCAGAACAATTCCACACTGAAGGTGCTTAACTCCCAGCTGTCAGTGACACATATTCATTTGAACATCTCCATCACTGCCCTTGATACAGAGCTGTTATTAAGGTCAGGAAGTTAAATTGCACAGGCATTTTCACGAGCAATAATACAGAGCTTCTGAATGTGCTGGGCACTGGATATGACTGCTGCAGACTTATACACCTGAGGTCTTCATCAGTCTGGCTTTTCTAGTGCAAACTTCTCCTGTTCTCTTTGCAAACCCTATTGGCAAACAAGCCCTGCTGGCTTGTGTCATCTTGTTGGCCTGCCCATCATTAATGTCAAATTCAGATCAGAAAAGGCCCCTGAAACATGGGTCATGGTGAGCTGGAAAAAGTGAAGGTTCCTGTGGCCAGTATTCTCACCTGGCCCTGGTTGGCTTGCTCACTACACACATGTGGGCAATACATTGTTATTGACTCTATATAACGACTCTGCTCGGTGCTTGGGCTGCTGCACAGCTGCAGGAGAGCAGAGGCTGGAGGGGTGGCAGCACTGAGGACAGAGACTGAGATGGCTGCAAGGATGGAGAGGCCCAGAGGCAGAAACTAGCTTGCTGCATGCAGACGCTCTGGGTGGATGGGATTCTAGTGACTGACCTGCCACTGTGGGAATGAAGTTGGGTATAACCCTTTCATCCCAAGAACGTTCCATTGTCATTTTTTCGGTCTCACTGAATCCACAGTGAACTTGCCCAGGGCTGAATCCCATTAGCAAGACATGAACTCACACACAGGATGACATCACTGTCCAAACTGGGTATTCAGAAGATGGCCAGGCATTGCCTTCCACACAAAGACGGCCTCTCCAAACTTCCTGTTGAAATGTCAGGGTATAAATAAAAACTGATGCTGATGCTGAAAAGACCCATTTGCAGTGAGCCTCTGTCTCCAGGGAAGCAGATGAGGCAACTATTTTGGCTCTTCTGGTATTTGGGAGCACACTTGCTTTTACTCATTCATTCAATAGATGTTTGCTGAGCACCCACATGCTGGATGCCAGGCACAGTTGTAGGCTCTGTGGCTATCGCAGTGGTATTGGTTCAGACCTGCTTTTCCCACATCTCGAGAGTGTCTATGAAAGTCTTCAGTGTATGTGTCATGGAAAAGGGGACTGCAGATAACAGAGGTCCAAGTCAATTTATCTGGAGTGACACTCTCCATCTTCCCAGGTGGGAGGGCGGCTCAGCACCCAGGCACACCCAGAAGCTCAGGGCATCTCCTGGGAGGGTGAGGGACCAGGGCAGAGGCTGACGTGGGCAGTGAGAACCCTGAGTGCCGCAGCCAAGCATGCATCCTAGAAAGAAGACGGGGTCCGGGACCAAGAAATCAGGAGTGAAAAGAGGGAGCCAGGATCTGGTGACCAGAATCAAGCCAGAGAAGGGACAGGACCAAGCATGTGCTTTCAGTGACGCAAACAAGCTTGCTCAGAAAAGGAGGGCTGCCTGGCCCTCACGTGAGCCAGCTCCCTCCTTGAAGGGGGCCTTTGGCTTTGGGATTTAGGGATGTCACTCTCAAGGCACCATCCTAGATCAGTGTTTTGTTTTTAAGGATCCTGGTTTCATGTACGAAAGAGTAGTGTCAGAATCAACTAACCAGGCAAAGGGTAGGGAAACCTTCCCAATCTTTTGTGGGAGAATCCCTTGAATCTTAGAAGAAAAAGAAGACATGGTCATCGATGAGCTTTTGTTCTGATATGAGTCATAGGGTTATGTCAAACATGAGGCTGGAGACATCAGGAGGGAATTCCAAGAAAAATTGGGGTTAGTTTTAACCTGGCATTTAAATAAAATGGTTAATTTTCAAGTATTACGCTATTATGTCAGTAATATTTATCTTTTGGAGAAAGAATGCTTCTGGGAATATTATGCCAGAAACCTATGGTTAAGATTAGGAATGGAGTCAGCTGCACCACTTCTGGAGAGGATACTGGCTCACAGTCAGAAGGTGAAGACAGGTCCCTGAGGCTTCCCATGTCAGCCCTACCTGGCCATAAGGTGATTTAAAAAGATGAAATCAGGACGACAAACACAGAAGGTCTTGAATGAAATGAAAGGGCTCTGAAAGTAAAAACTCCTTTTCTCAGCAAAATAACTACTCCTGCTGATTGGATTTTAATCACAGATCGTGTGCCTCTCTCAGATTCCCAGAAGTAAATGACTTCCCATCAGAAACTCACTAATCTAATTTCTTCCTTGCTTAGGATGTGTAGCATATTCAGGAGCTTTAAATTTAATAAAGGGAAATTTAGTACCATTGTCAGCTGTGCATAAAAATCCATAAAGCTACATTTACATAGGGATTCAATGCAGGCTCTCTGGATACAGTCAAGAAATATTAAACCATATTTGGTTTGCAGTTTTGACAATTTATTGCAAAATTAACTTCTGGTTTTATTCTCAGCTTGGCTAAGGAATCATAAAATTCCCTTAAACCACACATTTTTGTAGCTCCACTGCCCTAAGCTTGATTACAGATTATTAGGATTTCATGGTGTGAAGGATGATGAAAATTAAATTAGGTGAAGAGAATGCATTGCTGTTGTGTTTCTGAAAGTATTTTTATTGGTAAGAAATGCCTGTGCAGTGAGGTGCCCACTGTTCTTGACACTGAGTCTTCAATAGAGAAGTTAGCCATGTGCTGCCAACTCAAACCATCTTTCTGGAGCAACGGACTCATGCAAATACTTCAGGTATTTATTTTATGCTCAAAGAAATATGGAAATATTATGGAACATTATGGAAAGCACTCATAGAAAAAATGTGAACTTTGGTGGGACCAGAAATAAACCTAACACTTGATACAAAAAGGTTTTCCTATTAAGATGTGAGATGGGGAATATTATAACAATTAAAACACTTTTTCAAACAGGGGATAAATGGGAAATATTCATTATAAGCTTATGGAAGTAATTTGATAACGGGACTTTTCATAAACCCAAGTGAGGGGACCTGAGAAGATCATTCTCTCAGCAACTAGTTCTAAGGTTGAGAAAGTCCACACAATCTTATCCTTTGTTGGAAGTCAATTTCTTCATAGAGCAGAACTGTCAGTGATAATACTTCCTTCCCGAAAGGCTATTCTATGAGATATTCCATAAGAACTTTGGCACAATAACTTGTGAATATATCCACTTATTTTTCTAGTAGTTTTGTATATATTGATTCATCTGCTCTGACCTGGGGGGCCATTTTACCCTGCAGGGCACATATGGCACTGCCTGGAGACATTCTTGGTTGGCATGACTTGAGGTTGGGGGATTGGGTGTGACATCCAGTGGGTAGATACCAGGGATGCTGATAAATATGCTACAAAGCATAGCACAATTTCATCCCTCTCCCCAACACAACAGAAAATTATTCAGTCCAAAATACCAAAAATGCTAGACTACTCTTAATCAGTGCCATACAGACTATAACACAAATCATCACTCTAAGCCACTTCATATCTCCTGAGTGTATGTGATGATACCTATTCTGTGTATAATCATATGATAATACAGATCACAGAAACACACATCATGTCTCTGAACCATCACTTCAAGGAAACTCACGCAATGATTGCCAGTGGCAACCATATTGCTAATTTGCATTTACTCAACACACATTCACTAGATCAACATCCCATTGAAGAACTGAAATAAAGAGAAAGAAGAGGAAGCAGTTTACCTCTCAAATAAGACCTGGCTGTAGTCATCGAGAACGTGGGCATGAGTGTGGAGAAAGATGGTGTTGTAGCCCACTAACGCCGCCATCATGATCAACATTTTCAACTCGTAATTCACCCGCAGAAAAACCGAACAGGAGATCAGTCCCAGAATGCAGCTGTATATGAAGTACTGGAACAGGGAAATCCACCAGACGGACATTTAGGATCTCTTCTGAGAAATGCTGCAGTAAGCACAGAACTGGGGACCCTCCAAGCTCACTGAGGTACCTTAAAACTGGCTGTGAAAGCAAATACTTTTCTCTGCTATTTGATCCAGTGGTATAAACCTAAACACATTTGATACACAAAAGAGTTACTCGTTACATTGCTTGCTGAGTCAGCATAGCATGTCCAATACAAATAATCATGCATATTGCCAAACATAATTTTTAAGAATTGACACTGAAAGTCATTACAAGCAATACTCTTTGCTTCATGAAAATGAAAACAATATGACTCCCTATATATTGGAGTAAATATTGTAAAACAATATTTAATATTTACTCTTGTAAATCCCATTTACAGATTTAAAAAAATAGTCCATAGAATCTTTTTTGGCCTCTCAATTTTTTAATTCATCAAGAGGATATAAATCATTACAGGCAGTTCAGTTAAAAGCATATGAAAGCCTAGGCATTTGGACTATCTAAAACAGAAAGGATAAAAACACTGAGAGCTTTAACCAGGGTGAGCCACGAATACCCTGGAAGCGGAAGACACCCTGAGAAATGGAAAGAAGCAGGTGTGAGGAAAAAGTGGCAGGCTCTGTGTTTGTGACCCACAGGAAGAGGCGGCGTGCCTGCCCCACGTTAGTACTTGGCTATTTACTACAATGTTCACCGTCCAGACAGGAGAGCCCTGGATGTAATCCTGCTCCACGTGTTCATTTGCTGCGTTACTTTCGGTCACTGCCCTAACCTGCCTGTGTTGCAGTGTCTTCATCGGTAAGACGAGAGTGATAACGTCCTCCTTTTAAGTCATTGAGAAGAACAAGGAAAGCTCGAAGCCAGAGCCCTCCAAGGAGGAGAGACTCACTAAATGGAGACGGTTACCAGCCTCACACAGCCTTTATCTACACATCACAGTGTTTTAAGAACATGGTTTAGCTACTATCTTGGCATTCCTGGAACACAAACAGCCCTCCATAAAGTTTAATCATTTTAATAAAGCATAGATCTGATTGAAGTTCTATAAGCTCTATCTTTAAAAAATAGCCCAGTTTGTAAGCTACTCAATTTTAGTTTCATTATATGGAACAAGCCATGTAGAAACTGCTTATTTTTGTCATTCTGCTTTTATGCTTATTTCCCCAGCTAAGGTCATCCCCAGTAAGATATCGGAAGGCTACTCATATAAGCTCCCCCTAGTCCTGTTCTTGCGGAAGAAAGGAAGTTGAGAAATGAGCAGGCGCAGCTGTCAAACAATGCTTCCTCCTCAGGAAGAGGAACACGTCAGTGGGGGCAGCCGCTCAGGAGTTAATACAGACCCCTGACTAGTGAGGGTTTCGAGCTGGCATGTCAGCTTCAAAAGGAAGACCAGCGACTGCCTTTGGATCACAGAGACCTCAGGTCAGTCTTGAGGAAGTACAGCAGTCCTGGACAAGGAGCCTACAGGTGGCAGCCTTTCAGGGGAGACTGTGTTGTAAGCACAAGTTGGCCCAAATTACCTATCCAGTGTCAGTGTTCCACCATTCTGACCACTGCCCCCCCCCCCACAAAAGAGACACTCACCCTGATGGACCTGCTGGGGCTGGCAGAGGAGCTCTTTGAGGGTGGGCAAGGAGCAGACTCAGTCTCCCCTAGAGCAGAAAGGTGAGGGAGGCAGCCAGCTTCAAGCCATCCCCTATTTACACAGGAGAGCTGCCAGTGTATCCGCTGTGAGGGCAGGTGGGAGGATCCGGCGACAGTGTTAGCGCTGGGCTCAACCCCAGTTGCCCCCCTGGGAGACCTGCACTCTGCCTGGGAATACATAGTGGGAACACGCATGGCACTTGGCCAGGGCTGCCTTATTTCTGTTGAATCTAATAAAACATGGTTGCACGTTTATGTCTTCTTTTTAGTTCATTCTTCTGCTATTTCACTCACTCTTGTATTTTTCAAAAGCATCAATCTGTGACAGATTGGAAACTAAGCAAAACAAAACAAAAAAATGAAATGAAAATAGGAACTTCCTCCTAGAGTTTGAGAAGCTCTGGCTTACAACCTAGTGGTCTTCTAGTCAGTCGTCACTAGTATTGTAAAACTGCTCCTTAAAAGCTGGGAAATGACCTTGGGCACCGGCAGTGGGAAAGGCCCTCATTTCAAGTCCTGCCCTATCCATTTGCCAAAGGAGCTCAAGTCAGCAATTAAAGGCCGTCTTGTACCTTGCACAAGTGACTCAAGGTAGGAATATGATACTCCCCACCATGAAGAATTCTTGTGAAGACTGAATAAGATAAGCCAAGCAAAGATCTCAGAACAGTGCATGGCCCGTGGGAAGCTATATACATTCTATTATTATTATAAATAGAGAACCTTTGTACCATTTGGTTTTCAAAAGAATTCTGCTGCTAAAATTCTGAAACCCATTATTAGACTGAGAGTTATGGACCAATTCAGCCTAATTGAATGAAAAGTGGAAGAAGGAACCATTGACAGGAATGTGTGTATCAGTGTGTGTGTATGCGTATTTTTGTAGGGGGTGGATAGGAGTGCTCAGGTTTCTGCTAATACTCCAGTTTGAAATGGTGCCAATACATAATACAAATATATGTCACGTTTTAAAATTCATTCTCATACTTTTAAAAAATTTTCACGTTTTGGGAATATCTACTAAAATATCTATGGTGCTGGGAAGTAAACTTTTAGTCCATTTTCTATAAAATAGCCTTTCTAGGATGCGTGGAAGCCATGAACAAGGCAGTCAGTGAATTAACTAAAAGTAGGTTGGAGATAGTGACGACGGGATGGTCAGATGGGGGCCAATGATGAGAAGGCCGGCTAGGAGCCCTGGAGGTCAGCCATCGCTCCCGCATAAGACAGCCCACCAGGGGCAGCGCCAGTTGGTTAAGAGCTGTGGTCATAGGCTTTTGAACTGATTTCTGTAAGGATGTAATTACTAGTAACTTAATTTTTATACCATTTTGATAGTTAATATAATTATTAGTTCATAGTTGTGTTACTATTTATTAATCTCATTTAAAAATCATTAATACTATTTGTTACTCAACATCACTTATTAATGTTAGTTAATACTAAGTTAACTTAGTTAAAATTAGTTAATATAATTATTAACCCTTTCAATACAATCAATGGAATGTACTGGTATATTCACTCCCAGGAAACAGCCACTGATGTCTCGGGGAACTAAGTCTCTTTTGGGTTTAGTTTCCTCTCCTGGAAAATGGGAATTCCAATAATATCTAACTCGTGGGCAGTTCTATGGAAGAAATGATATGAATGATTGATATGCTATAAACTGCCTACAAGGCATAGATCCTTTATTGTCAATTCTGTTGAGCATTTTAAAATGACCTTTCTTTTTGCTACAAAAATAACACTTGTGATGTTAAAAATTAGAAATATACAAAGGTCACATATAAAAATAAGTCTTCTATAATCCTTGACATCTAACTTGAGCCACTAGTTATTATTTTACATATATCTTCCCATTCTTTTTGTGTGTGCTACTATTATTAGCATTATTATTTTAGCAGTTTGGGAACATACTGTTCAGAATGTTTTCGAATGATACTTTTCAATGAATAATTTACCACAAATATATATTTCTACGTCATTAAATATTTTCCACATCCTCCACAAAATCTAATTGCTGGATATAACTAAAAAACAGAATTTATTTAGGCAGTTAAATTTACGCTGACTTTTAGGTCGTCTGCTCTCAGTTTCTTGTTTGGTGTTGATGTTGCACAGATACCCTGAAGAGCACTCCTGCAGCGAGGTCGCTGCACCATTAAAATGAATTTCCAAAATCAGTATTGCAGAGTGCACCATCTGTTTGTTCCTACGCTTTCAATGGCTGTTATAAATGACCATTAAGTAGAGTTGTATCACTTCATACCAGCTCCCCTCTCCCTTGTCATCCGCAGGTTCTTGTAAGATGGGATCCGAGAGGAATAATATGTATGTCATGCACATCCACACAATGTCTTCCCTAATGTTCCTTTCACTCTACTAAGAGGGAAGCCAGGGTGTTTCCAGGCTCCTTTGAGACTCCTAAACTTGCTTGTTAACAATGCAGTTCCTGTACAGACACTGCATGAGCACACGCAGCTTCCTTGGCAAAGCTCACCACATCCTCTTTCTGAGGACTTATTACTGAACAATAGTGGCCTGTTGACTGACCTAGATTTTAGAGAGTCTACTATGGATTTTTTCAGAATCTTAGAAGGTTGAGCAAATGTTACCTTTCCCCATCTTGGGTTTCTGATGATTTGCTTCGTTTGGAAGTAAGATATACTAATTTGCCTAATGCAATTCAGAATTATGACCTTATTGCCTTTCGTGATGCCAAGTGTGGTGAGTTGTTCTACTCAAAAATACTGGATGAAGAGATTTTATTTTTAAGAAAAGCTTTTCCAGCTATGCTTCTCTATGGAAACGCATCTTCACCACAAAGAGCTAAAGTGCTGAGCAAACGCTGCGTGGGCCAGCTTGGAGGCACCCCCTCCACTGGCCGGCGCCCCATGTGTGGGCTGATGCCATCCATGCAAGGAGGAAGTGCCAGACCCCACCGTTAACTTCACTCTTCCTCTAAAGAATATGGTACCAAACTGTCACAGAGAGATCACAGCCAATAAACCATCAACAAGAATCCTGTCTCTCACTTTCTACACAGCTAAGATAGAAAAGTGACGTCTCATACTTAATGGGAGTTTATGATGATGCCTAACACAAAGGCCTGGGCCCCTTGGTGGGGGACGGAGCTTATGCCATCCTCTTCCTGAGCCTGTGGGACAGTTATGGGCCCTGGTCAGCTGCCTCAGAAACCCCAGAGGAACCCCGGATGTCCCTATGCTCTGTACAGAGCTGGGAGCTTCCCAGGAAACTGAAGAGATGAGATGGGAAAAAGGATTCATGCCAAATACCCAGGCAGTGAATCAGCAGAAGGGGGACGAGGAAGGAAATCTCTACTGCCCCCACTAATGGGGTTCAAAAACTTGGTGGGAGAACTTGAAAGTGAACATATTAAATTACCCATTTCGGTCCTCCAAATAATTCATTTAGCCATGTCAAAACTCATTATATGAGACAGAAACTCCAGGGGAATAATCTACGCTCCTTTTAGATGAAATTCAGAGAAAGATAATGAGTTTCAATGTAAATAACTGATTTAATGCTTTTTACTTGGAAGGCTGATGTGTTAGTATGCTTTGGAATTTCAATTTTTTGAGGCCTTTTTGGTCAAATGGAGTCAGCAAGAGTTATTTGAGGATATAATCACTGGACAGTATTTGCAGCCAAAGAGAGGCAGAAATTTGGGCTGTGATCCCCATCATACGGAGTCAGGGACCTGACACAAATTCATCGCGTCAGCAAAGAGACCCAGAAATTCCACGCCATACAGGTGAATGTCCAGCGCTGGGATGCATACCATAAAAAGTAGTAGGAAGAGAATGAAGGCGGAGTCATCCGTGGGAGCACCACAATGACACTGGTAGGTCTGCACACAGGGTCTAACCACTGCCTGCCAGCTGGGGCTTCTCTTTTCAAAGACTGGCACTTTTTAACTAGTCAAGCCCTACTCTGGGACTGACACCAAAGAAGAAGATCAGAAAGCAGAGGCCATGACATGGAAGGGGTGAAGTGCTTACAGGAAAACCACAAAAGCAATACTAATGAGTGAAAAGTTCTTACCGGGAGGAAAAACAAATTTTGCGCACGCAGCATCGCTGCCTGATTACTTGAGACAAAGAGACTTGTGTTTGATGTATTGGCAGTTGGAGGGATTGCTTCCTCTGAGTCACTCAGGAAAAACTGCAAGGAAAATGTGTTTTCAGTGAATGAGAGCAAAGGAGATCAAAGAGTTAGCAAGTGGGTGCTGGGGACTGTGTCCCTTCAGCACAGTAGGGCTCAGGAGGGCAAAGCCAGCGTCAGTGTTTCCAGTGCTAAGAGCTTCATCATCTCCTCTTCAAAGCTTTGAGAATTTCTATTGATGAACTAAATAACTGTTTATTGTTGTGCTTTGCATTCAATGGTAAATTCCAGAATCATAGGATTGATGTTAAAGAAAACAGAAGCACTGAATTAAAAATATACAAAGCACAGGGAAGGGGGCTCAGAATCGCATCTGACGCCATCATTATTCACACAGACAAGTCAGAGCCTTCGGGAATTTGTTTTGCATTATCTTCACCATCTCAGTTAAAACATTAAATGAGTTTGTGGACTTTCCTGAGTTTTTTTATTTTAAGAAATTGATTTTATGGGCAATGTGCGATAACCAGTGTCAGCTTCTGTCTCTTATTTGTGAGGGCTTGGCAGTTCAGGACCATGAGGATTAAAGTTGAAGAGGATGAACGCTCTTAGAACTTGGAAAGGGGGTCCTAATTAAAAAAAAAAAAGTATTCCTGTGAAATTAAAGATGATTAGCTCTTGCTTGATGGTCACCAACATCAGCACCCAGAAGGAAACTGTCAATCAGTTAGCAAGGTGTGAAAAATTCCATCTCTCTCCATTTCTCACTCTCTGTCTCTTTCTCTCTATGTGTGTTTATCTCTGTCTTTCCTGGAGAAGCTGCAACACACACTGTTTAGATGGCCAAGAATCAGTCACTTTTCCACACCATTGCTGAGGGTCAGAGAAGTTTCAATACAGGTAAACTGGAGAATCACTTGGGCCAGGTTCCCTTTCCTCAAAGAAGTTCATCTTAGCCATAAAACAAGGTTGTGTTTTCTGCATGGGGATAACTATACATATTCAAAGTTTCAATACAAAGTCAGACTTTCCTGTGCAGTTTCTATGGTAGCTTTTGTTTGCTTCTATTGATTTATTTCTTTGATGGCAGAGTTCTTATCAAATACTTAAAGTAGTTTACTTAGGTAGGTCAGAAAGCATTTATTTAGTATATTCTTGGAAACATTCTTCCCATATTCCAAGAACAATACTGGATAGAGTATCCATGATACTATCCATTACATCAATTGGTAAAATGTAGCAATATGTGGACTTAAAAATCAAAGGAATATAGGTTTCTTTATTTACTGCTAATGAACTTCTCAAAAATGTCACAACCTCTGGTCAAACTACAAATGTGCTGATTCTTTGGGAAAAAATTTAATCAAGGAAAAAAAAGTGAGTGTAGTAATTGCTCAGCAAGCACTGGGCTCCAGACTGTTACAATTTAGATTTGACAGACCCAAAATACAACGGACTTAAATATTAAAGAATCCAGTAATGACAAAAGAAGACTGCTTAGCTTGGCAGGTCACCAGTCTTCAGCACCTGGGATCTTAAAATATTAACAAAAACTTCTTGATTATTTCATCATATTGAGAAGAAAATTAATTTTTGCTGTACGGGGAACAGAAATACATCTGGAGGAAGCCTTGTGTTGCAAGGAGGCTGTACAATAAATACGATGGTTTGCACTTGAAAAACAGTGAACTTGAATCACTATGCCCAATGGAGCTTCCTTAGCACCCTTCTGCTACCTTTTTCTAGTATTTATTAACTTCCCCTAAAATCAAGAAACTTTTCATTCTGTCCAGGTGGCATCATGCTGTGATATGGAATCTTCTTCTGTCACCTTAGTTTAAAATAACAAATTCATGGTACTGCCTAATTATAGCCAGTCAAATACTGGAGAGTTATTAATCCTTTGTCCCTCCCCCTTCCAGGTTAAACTGCCACAACTTTCTCCACAGAATGAATTTCTCATGCTACAATTATTTGGAGAACTCCTCTCTGTTCCCACTTCAATATTCTACAATGTCTGTCATAATAGGGAAAATGATATCCTTCTTCTGAATGTGATGCCCTCATAAAGTGCTAATGAATGCAGCACGTTCTGGCTTCACTTCCATATTTCACATTTCCCAGGCAACCTAAGCAGCTCAAAATTATGGTTTCTAAATAATACTAAATTGCGAACATGCTATTTAGTATTGTGTTTTATGTCTGATGGCACCATTGCACTTTGTCGTTTGGCCGGAGTGAGAATCCAGATAGACTGCTAGTTAACTGTGGCTAACTCCTTGCCCATGTGGTTCACAAATGCTGTGCTAGTTGTAATATTCTCTGGGAAGTTTCTCAGAAGAAACTGAAAAACGGTGGAGGAAATCACAGGATGACATCATCAGAATGTCAGAAAAATATGGCAGAGTATTTGAGCTTCTGACTCATGATTCTAAACAGTCAGCTCAGCTGGAACTTAAGTGGAGCAAAACACACAGGCCATGTGCAATTTGGTACCAACCCTGTATTAGAAAAAAAATCTGATAACCGTTTTTCTCCACTTTTTATTGGGTGTTTGGTATCACATGGGTGAACATTGGTTGTTCAAAATGTCCTGGTAAAATCTCACAATTCATTTTAAATAAAATTGACGTGGACATTTCATCATTTATACCAGTGTGTAATGAGACTGAAAGACGCCAGTTCTCTGAACACACTGTTCCTATTGGCTCCACTTCTGTTAAATTTCAGGCTTGAATAAACATTAGGGACTGCGAATCCAAGCCGAGGCTCACAGTGGCATGGCCCTGCACACAGTCAATGGCAGAGGGAGGCGGTGGGCGGCCTCGGCCCTCCTAGCACTCCTATGGCAGCTCTCCTCTTGGAGGTAAAGAGGGTGCCAGCAGGTGATGACACAGAAGCCATTAGAAAGGGCTGCTTACCAGTGGCTGGAAAAATCCAGGGCAAACTGGGAGGTTCACCTGCTGTGGAGGGACTGAGCATCAGAGAGAAAATAAAACCTGGAAAACACTATGCTGTGTGAAATAAGTGTCACAAAAGACAGATATTGTGTAATTCCACTTACATGCAGTATCTAGAAAAGGGACATTCATAGTAACAGAGTAAGAGGGGAGTAGGGGAGGGACTGTTTCCCAGGGACAGGTTTTCTGTTTGGGACGATGAAAACGTTTTGGAAATGGACGGTAGCGATGGTTGCACAACGATGTGCACTTAATGCCCCTGAACTCTATGCTTAAAGATGGTTAAAATGATGAATTTTATGTTATGTATACTTCACCCCATAGAAAACTAACAAACGTTAAATACAGAAAAAGGAAAGAAAGTGGGAAAAAAGGAAAGTATTTTGCTTTATCCCTAAGAGAACACTAAAGAGTCACAGGAGATATACCAGGGAACCTGAAGGAGGCTGTGGCTTCAAAAAAAGTGAACTTTTCCAACAGAAAATTAAATTTTCTTCCCAGTTACTTAAGCAAGGCGTGCTCCTGAATAATACCTCTCTCACCCCCCCACCCCCTAACCCCGGGTGCTGTTCTTGTTGAAACGTGAGTCTGAAGACTGGGTTAGCCTCATGGGGTTAACAATTGCTAAGAAATAGCACAACTACAAGGTGGGAGTGGGGCTCAGTGGAGAAACTGTGTTCCCAAGGGAGGTACTGGGACCGATTTCAAGAGTGATACTGCTGAACAGACCCCCTCTAGGTTGGGGAGTATTCAGTGGGGCTGAAAGAAGGTGCAGAAATAGCACTGGGACCCTTTAAGTGCACGCAGTTAAAGCCTGCACCGCACCCATGCCTCCAGCGGGGGCGCCCTCTCCACCGCAGTGGCCCTTGCCTGGCAGCCACTGATGCTCAGCTCTGACCAGCGCTTCTGAACGCTGCCATCAGCAGCGCCGGGATGTGTATGACCCAGGGTGGTCTCAGCACCCTGCCGTGTGGCTGGGGACAGTGGAACCTGGGCAGTCACGGCTCAGGAGGACAGAGAGCCGAGTCATGTTAAATGTCTCATTCTCATAACGCGAATGTGCTGCTACTGGGCAAAGGGAAGATCGGTTCTCAGGAAGTATGTTTTCCTGGCTCTGCAGGAGCCTGGGGGAGTGAGCACACTCCTCAGGGACGAGAAGCTTAATCACAGCAGAAGGGCACCGTGGCACTCCTCCTTGTTGGGGGAACTGAACACACTGTGTCGGGATAGCTCAGGACTCCAGCCGCGCCTCTGCTGTCCTTCAAGTGTATCTGTTCCCTGTCTCTTCGTGGTGGCCCAACTCTGACCCAGATGTCTCCTGCAGCTTTAATTTACCAAACCCCTCTTGGAGTGGTTGCTGTGCATTCCTGGAGAGCCAGATTCCCCAGCAGCAGCTGATGCACAAAGCAGGCTACAAAGGAACCCATTTAAGGAAACACACTCGTGTTTCACAGGCTCTTGCCACTGCCCTTTGGCTTTCTGTAGGTCTTTCTCCCCAGGGATGTTTTCACACATGGTGATAACCACAGTATCTGTGCAGGAAGATTAGGAATCCTAATGGCTGGGGGGAGCTGGAGGCGGACTCTTCCAGGGGAGGGCCTCTGGTCTCATCTTAAGCCCCTCCTCTCCCGCCCCCAACCCCGAGGCTGGTCCAGCTCTAACAAAGCTCTGGGGTCACAGTAAGTCCCCTTGGGGTGTGGCACAGAAACCCCACAGCCAGCAGGTGTGGGCCCCTGCTGAACAAGTGAGTCCGGCTGGCTGATGCCTATCTCGCCCTGAGCACTTTAAAGTCCCTGTCGAGCAGGACGGTTCTCCAGGGCATTCCTTGTCCCAGCATGCCACTGTCTTCTGGCTGACCCCCAGCCAGTGCTGACGAAGACCTTGTTGAAATAAATGATGTCATGGTCCAGGTATGCCCGAGACCTGGAGGATGAGGCCCCCAGAGTGGAGGGAGGTCTCACGGTCCCTAAAGCAGAATATGGGCCCCAGAGGCTGTGAAAGGAGGAGGAAGAGAGTCACTTAGTGCCACTGGCTGACTTTACAGAGAGCAGGAGGAGGCCCGGGACGGTGGACCTCCCACGGCAAACTTACAGGGCAAGAGACCCCACACGGGGAAGCCAGGCCCGGGGCCAGCTGTCCCAGGGAAGCCAGGCTCGACTGCTGAGCCCTATCTCTGTAGAAGTCACCAGTTCCCACTGCCCAGGGGACCACGGAGTGGCCCTGTCCCAAGCCGGCCCTTGGGGCCGAGCAGGCAGGGGAGGGAGTAGCTGTGGGGCTTCCTCTCACCCGCTTGTGCCTGGGGAGGCCCACCTTAGTGCCTGACCCCGCGCCCTTGCTTAGAGCAGCTCCTAGAGGGAGTAAGGCAAGTGCAGGTGAGGTGGGCCAGCCAGCATGCCCGCCCTCCAGCTGCCGATGGGGGACAACATCCAGGAGTCCACAGCCCACCTCCTGAAGGGGCAGGGAGTGGGAGGGAGGCAGGCAGGAAACTTCTGCCTGACCCCTGTTCAGGTTTCCTTAACATGGACTTCCAGGCAGTGGGAAGCCAGTGAAGAGGCCACCCAACTCCCACAGGTGGCTCCCCAGCCTGTCTGGCTGTGGGTGTGCCTGACAGAGCTGCTCACTGTGTAGGACACTGGTGTGGACTGATCCCAAGTAAGTGTTCAAGGTCTTGACCTCCTTCTTCGGCTCTGGTGTCCACTACTTCCTAACACAGAGTCCTGCTCTCCCCCTAGCCCTAGATGCTGACACCCTCCCTCCTTCCCGGCCTTCATCTCCATCTGTGAACCCCTAGGCGTCCTTAGACTCCGGTGCTCTTCCTCCCCCCGGCCACCTGTCTGCCCGCCTCTGCTGCTGGCTCTTAGACTCGTACAGGTCAGCCCGGCTGTCTGACTCCCAGGCTCCACTGTGAGCTCCTGGAGGCAGACAACTGTCTTTGGGTTCTGAGCATCTTGCAATGTACCAGACACACATTCATGCCCAACAAATGTTTTTTGCTGAATAAATGCTGTCTAATGTATGAAAACTACATCTTTATTATTTAACATATATGCCCTATCTCAACCTGATTTTGTGCTTCTAGAAGGCAAGCGCTGTGGCCCATGATTCTCTGAAGTTCCAACCACTAAGAAAGTATCCAGCACACGAAGGAGCACAGTGCCTCACGATGGATGGCAACGAGTCAGAATAACAACGAGGATGGTTCTCAGTGCATTGATCACCTCGGCGTCTATTTTTAAGGCTTTACCAGTAATGACGACACTGATACAATAAGAGTGACAGTGCATTAAATATTTACAAAATGCCTGGTGCTGTCCCAAGTGTGGTAGGAACATCAGCTCCCTCTCCCACTAAAAACTGCTTGGGCAGAGAAGTGCCAGTTTGCGCTTCTCAGAAGTAGAAATGCAGCCTGTACTAGTTTAATGAAACCTCTTCAAAACTGCCCCACTGGGAAGGTGGAGCTGATGTTCGACCTCAGGCCTTCTCAACACCAGAGTGGAACACGCTCCGTCTGTGCTCCCCTTACTGGGGCGCCCCTTGGTGATGTTCCCCACTGACATTCAGTGTCACTTCTGCAGCTCAAAACCCGAACAGCAAGGTGCTGCCTCTCTCAGAGTGGCTTTCGCAGAAAGCATCTCTCCCTCAGGCTGCAGTGGCGGTTGGATGTTGAATTTAATAGGTAGTAATTGGTGTTGCCAAAGGAGCTACAGGCAAAGTCTCAAAGTTCCACGAAGACAAGCATTAGAAGCCCTGCCTGGTGGGAGGCCCGACTCACCATGTTGAACACGGCCATGGTCAGTATGATGGCCGTGGTGATGACCGTGAGGGAGATCCGTGGCCAAGGGCGGTTGGCGATGATGCCCGATGACTTCAAAAGCCACAGGAAAGAGGCAGAGGCCTTTTTGCTGCACTGCTGGAGGAGAACAAGAAAGAAGCATGTTGCTATTTCATGCACTTCCTCAAGTTTCTTAATGGTGCTGAAAACTGCAAGATGCACCAACGTTCTTCACAGATGAAACAAGTAGGACCTGTTCTCATACCAGGTCACAAACCTTATTAAAATTATGTGGGCATCACTGTTACAAATTAAAAACAAATTAATTAAATTTCTATAATAAACGTAGGACATGCTTGTATGTCCTTAAAAATATACCTGAAATTATATTTTTTAAAAATGTTCTGGTAAAGGAAAATACATCAGTTAATTAAAGTACTCTTGGGGGTGTATGGGTTTCAGACCACAGCTCTGATGAAGCAGTTACCATAAATTCAGCCATTTAAGTAGAACACAGATAAACACTTAGCTAATCACACAACTGGACCACAGAACAGTTTGGTGATGGAACCTCCAAAGACGGCACCCCAAGTTCTCAGGTGTGTGTCCTGGTGATGGTTTTACCTCATCCTGTCCTGTGAGGGCTTCTTCCCACATGGGAAGCTCTTTGTTATAATTTTTAATTGTGCTACAAACCACATAATAAAACCAGTTTTGAGAGCATAGTTCACTGGGGTTAACTCCATTCCCCTTGTTGTGTAGCAGGTCTCCAGAACTCTATGCCCATTAAAGAATGTCCTGTTTCTCCCTCTCTTCCCATCGGCAGCTGCCATTCATTCTCCTTCCTGACCAAGGGTCTGACTACTTTAGGTCACATGCGTGGCCTCATGCAGCATTTGTCCTTCTGTGACTGTCTTCCTC
The DNA here is from genome assembly GCF_030020395.1 of Manis pentadactyla. Lineage (NCBI taxonomy): Eukaryota > Metazoa > Chordata > Mammalia > Pholidota > Manidae > Manis > Manis pentadactyla. The sequence goes on from NC_080020.1 coordinate 136,142,439, forward strand.
CAATTAGCATCATGTCCCCCAGGCTCGTCCATGTTGTAGCATGAGACAGGATTTCCTTCTCTCCATAAGGCCAATTACCATTCTGTTCAATGTCTAGACCACAGTTTGCTTAGCCATTATTTGTCAAAGGACACTTGTGTTGCTTCCAGCTTTTGGCTGTTGTGAATAATGCTGCAAAAAGCGCGGCTGTCGGCAAAGTTCTTCTGATACATGTGGGAACTGAGGTCTTTACAGAATGGCAGCCAGCACCCCTCACCATTTTCTGTAGGTCAGGATGGTTCTGTGGGATCTCAGCAGATGAGCTCGCCTCGTCCCAAAGGCCACCTTCCAGGGAAGCGCCACTGAGGTTCTCACCTTCGTCCAGGTGGTGAGGGCGGAAGCAGAGTGCTAAGGTGTGGGTAGTGCAGACTCTGTCTGGGCCTGTTCCTCTGTAAGCTTTTACATGCCATCTGATATGACCAGCTGTACTTATGAGTTCCCCAGGGATCTAAATTTTAACCTTCATGCTAAAGGCATTGTGATCTCAAGGCTATGAGTCCTGGAAATACTTGAAAAGGTTATGATTTCAAAAAATTCAGAAGGATTAAACATACCCTTTTGACTTGGACTAGAAGTTAATATAATGGCAGAATTGCTGTGACATCAATAACACTCAAACAGCAAAAACTCCTTAATTGCATTAATAAATGGCATTTTTATTTCTCTACCTGTCACATTTTCCCTCTGCTTTATTCTTAAAAATATATCTCTTTACTCTTAAAAATGTAAATGCTGCAATGTATTAAATGCCAGTACAACAACTCAACGAGATTCTATAATATAGGTTGGAGGAGGTTAGAAGAATTCAGACCATCCCAGTGGCCCAGGATCAAGCCCTCACAGCCACGGTTTCTGCAAGCTAATTATCCTCTGACATCAGTGTCTCCATCTCTAAAATGGGGATAATGATAACCTGCCTCCGTGCTCTTTTCAGAGGCTTAAATGGGCTACATAAGGTGCCCAGAACAGGACTCGTGTTAGCTTTTCTTCTCATGATATTTATACGAAAGCATAATTCTCAGAAACATTTTAGTGATTCAAAGGGTACTTGCTTTATATCTACATGAACAAAAGACCTCATTTTCCCTCTTTACCACCATAGTTTTTTCCTCCAGTTCCTAATATAAAGAGAGGCAGAATGTTTGCCCGCAGCACACAGCCCCCACTGGTCTAGAATCGCAGGACAACATTCAGGTCTCACTCCTCGGGCTGCGTCCCTCGGTCCCCCTCTGGTTTCTGTCAGAGCCTGTCTGACAGCCTGAAGTCGGAGCGGCTCTGGGCTCCAGGGGCTGCCCGGGGCTGCACCGCTGGCTGGCGGCAGGGGGCGCACTTAGCCAGGCTCTGCAGAGCATCTTCTGCCGGCAACGCAGGGGGAGCTAGATTTGCACCGTAAGCTTCTTCCCAAGATTAGGGTTCGGATGGGGGTCAGTGATGGCATTAAATGTCATCCCATAAGATGCCTATTAATGCTCTGAACATGCAATATCTTGGAGGGTCATGTAGCGCAGTACACCCTCCTGAGGCTGTCTACATTATCATTTAAGTATTATTATTTCTAATATTATTAATACCACAGACCACAGTCAGAAGAGAAGTAATAAAATAAGTATGAAGAGAGCTGATTCAAATAGAATATCATTGTCACCTAGATCATCATATCCATTAAGAAATAATGGCATTTGGTTTGATTATGGCAAATTAAGATGCTATGTGTTTGCATCCTAATTGACTAGGATTAGTGATTTATTTAAGAGAAAATTATTAAAACTGATGCTTTTGTGTCTGTGCAGAGAAATTATCAATGGATATGATAATGAAAATGTTCAGAGCAGTAAAAAAGTTTTACCGCTTTAGGAGAACATTAAATCTAGCTCAGACTCCATGCCATGGCCGGTTAGGTAAACTGGTATCTAATTAGCACACATATTACTGAAATTATAAAATTCAAAATCACTCATTTGAAGTTTTAGAATAGTATGTGGCAATAATCTTGCCAAATATGCTATCTTATAGGAATATGTTATATTCTGCTTATACTCTGTTCATTTACTGAAACAGATGTGGGCAGACATGCATGGATTTTTTTCTGCTCCTGTGACATGATGGATAAAATCACCAATTGGTGGCCCTAGAAACCACTGCTTATGTGTGCCTCCTGAATATGAGGAAGGATGTCCAGGAAAACTGTCACATTCCTATCCACTTGCGCAAAAGAGTAATACTTGGAGCTACTCACTCAAGAGTGTGGCACACACTGGGTTCAAGACAACAAGAGTCAGGATGCAACAGGTTCAATTTCTTCTGCCATTTAGTCTTCATGTATGCCTCAAAGAACCCCCATAAATTCATCTTTAAACTTATTGTGCCAAATATTCATTGACCCCAAGGTCAGAGGGCCAGGCAGCCTTCCCTGTCTTTTCATTCGTGCCACCAAGTATCGAAAAGGAAATAAAACTGTTCCAAAATACGAAAACCGGTAACCATACCAGAAGCAAGGACAAGGAAATAGAAGGTGAGAGAGATGTGCGCCCTGAACCACAGTGCCACGGAGAGCAAAGGGCGGGAAGATGAAGATGTTAGCAGAGCAGAAGAGACCGCATAGACAGGGGAAAAAGACTAATATCTTAAAACAGAAAGGATCTGATTAAGGAAAATGAGATGGATTTGATTGTAGCTCTGAATCAAAATTACGACTTGCATCTTGACGTGATAATTCAGGTCAGTTTATTTTGTTTTGGGTTAAGTATTCAAATGAAGTCCCTGATGGAAAAATAAGTTTATCAAAACTTGCACCATCCTAATGAAACATTATGAATGATAACATCTCAAAGACTATTTTGGCATTTATTCAGAAGATGCTATTCATATGATAATTAGAGAACATCCACTGTGAGCCCAGTTTCATCATTCCATTCACTCTTTGGCATAATTACTGGCATGATTTCAGCCAAATCTGATTCCTCCCTTTCCTGATATTCAGCAGGTCTCACTGTATCCTATGATTTGATTCATACTTAGAGTGAACTCACTGTGGACCTTCCAGAAATGCTCTTAGCGGGTTATGCCACAACCATCCACTGACAAATATGGAACTGGTACAAAATGCAGTGGGAGATGTAAAAGGAGAAATAAAATACATTTACATGGAAACCTTACCATGGAGTTGGTCCTGCAGAAAATGAGTAGTATGGTTTATTAGAAAGGATGTCAGATGAAGGTCAATGTGCTTCATTTGGTATGGGCAGAAGACTCTTCCCATAAAAATAAAATGTTCATACGGTGTGTTTGGATTAAAAAAATATACCTCCTCCAAGAACATCCTTCCTCCCTCCTCTCCCCTAGACTTTTTCACTTCTGTGCGTTTGCCTAAAGGAACACCTACTTTGGCATATCAATTGGCCAAGGACTGTCTTTTTGAATGACAGCAACAAGCTACAGCAATAATTACCTGTAATGTTTCATGTCGCAGAGACTGCCATGTGTACTTTGATTATGTAATTGTACTTCAACTTCCTTCAGAGAGACTTCTTTACTTCAATCAATCATATTTTATAAAATGAACATGTTTCTTTGACACACCCTGGGTGAGCCACATTCTGCAGTCATTGTCCACTGTGTGGCACTCACAGCCTGTATCCATTGTGTTATCTTTGTTCACGTGCTTGTCTCTGGCCACATGGACAGCTGGTTGAGGACAGTGACCACATCACACCTGTCTTTCTATTTCCATAGGCAGCACAGTGCTCGGCAAAAAGTAAGAACTGAACATATGCTTCCTTACTATATTAACTATCTTTATGATGGGCCTGTGGGATAGAAACAAAGAAGGAGCTCAGTGCTAGTGGGCTGAGGGTGTGGAGTTGGTCCAGGGATGCCCTGGAGGTAGACACAGGCTACTCCACCTAGAAGGTGGGCTTTTAATGCCTCCTGGGGAAAGATATTGCCTTGGGCTTGAAAAAAGTGGGCAGTTGGGACCCAGACCCCTGAATAAAACAGCCTCAAAAGGCTGTTCTGATGTAAAGACATCTAGAAGAACTCCATATGCTTGTTCAGGGAAGCATCAGTAAACTTCCCATGATAAATTCAAACTCTAAATATGGGTGCTGGCTTTAAAATTACATATCTGATTCATAATGAGAATCAAATTGAGGGCTTATTGATTGGGCCAAAAGCCAGAGAAAGTTTTTGGAGCTCTGGCAGAACAATATTGCTTGAAAATGATACCTTACATCACAGGGTGCAGGGTGCATCCCAATTTGGGGTGTGGGGAGGCAGTCCTCACTGAACATAAACTCACAATAAAAAAATATATATATGAACAACATAAGGTTCATATGAGGAAGAATCAATAGACATAACAGATGGTAGAATTAGCACTGCAGGATGTGCAGGTATGATATCATCTGAAACACCCTATAAAGTAAGATTAAAGTAATAAAAGATGGATTAGAGTCCATAATGAATGAGCAGTAAGAGAAAATAACAGATGTATTTTTAAAATGAGCACATAGGCTCTCTAGAGATGAAAACAGAGACACTGAAACTAAAACTAAATAGTCATGTTGAAGAGGGCTCAGAGAAAACAATGCATAAAACAGCACAGAAAGATACAGAGATGAAAAACATGGAAAGGATGTAGAGGCACAGAAGGTAGAATGAAAAGATTCAACACACTTGTAATGGAAGTTGGAGAAAAGTAGAAGAGAAAGACTGGGGAAGAGGCCAAATATGAGGAGATATCAGACAAAACTTTGTTGACCTGGAGCAGGACATGAGGTCTTTGTTTGAGGACACACATTAAGTCCCAAATGGGACCAATGAAAGGAAACCTGCTCCTGAACATCAAGGATCTACTGCCCATGACAGACAGAGATCAAATCCTACAAAAGAGCTAGAAAGAAAAGACATCTTATCTACCAAGCAACACAATTAGACAAGCTGTCGATTTCTCTTTAGCACATTAAAGTGCAGGAAAATATGGACTCATGTTTTCAAAGTTAGAAAAATTATCATAAATTACTACTCAGTAGGAAGAAAACAGACTTTTAAAATATGAGAGCTGAGGGGGTATATAGGCACAGGCTCTCACTGCAAGGATTAGAAAGGAATATTCTTTGGAGATATGGACACTGAGTCCTGGAAGAAGGAATGGTACTCATGAAGAAGGATGAGAAATTGGTAAAGAACAAGAATAACCATGACAATGAATAATAAGAGCAGTTTAAATCTAGAAAAATTTAAATAGGACTTTCTCTTTCTGTGCTCTTTTATGGGTTGTTTCCTCAGCTCTTATCTTACCCTCTCCAACATAACTAATAAGTTTTTAATTTCAAGAAAATGAAAGATGGAAAAGAATGATCAGATTTAGAGGTTTGAAGCATGGTCCCTGTATTCTCAAATAGTAAGGTAGAAATATTAATGGACTCTTACTCATGTGCATGTGTGACGTGTTTTAAGTTAATCACAAAAAGAAAACACTAGACTGTGTAACTTCCAAGTCACTAGAGGGAACAAAGGAGAATGAAGAAACTCCACAGGTTCAAAAGAAGTCAGAAGAGGAGGAAAAATAAGAAGCAAAGATGACACAAAAAGGATAATAAAAACAAAATAACACTAGCGGTAGTTATAATACACATAAATGTATTACACTTGCAGGTAAAAGAGAGAGATTGCTGGACAAGAGAAAACATATGGCTGGTTGCTTGTTGACCTGAGACACACGTAAAACCTACAGAATGACAAGGAAAAGCTGAATAAAAAGATGGAAAAAAGGACACTGGGACAATACTAACCCAGAGAAAGCTGCTAGAGTTACACTGACATTAGAGAAAATAAGCTCCAAGAGAAAAACACCCCTGTGGTGTAGAAAGCTTTTCTATCGGCTGGTGTGTGACCTACTTTCCTTCCTCAGAGCGATCTCTGTATGCATGCTTTCACCTCTGCCTGGGACAAGGTTGGTGGGCTGGCATCATATTATCTCTACTATTCAAGGCACAAGGCAACCACATGGAGAGAAAAATTTCTTCTGACATTTTCTAGCACTTTCATTTGCTATGTCTGGCATACTTGTTCTAAAAGATGATTTTTAGGGTGTTTTTGGTGGTATTTTGGTTAGATTACTCCCTTTTTTACAGAGATGTAAGTCCACTCCAGATAGTTTAGGAAGTTAAATCTGGAAGTAAATGTACCCTTTTATTATTACTTATTATTGTTATTATTACTACTTAATATTATTTATTACATTGTTATTATTTGTTACTATTATTACTACTATGACAATTATTATTATCCTTTATTGCTCATTGCAATGAAAATGTGAACTTATATCTCTTATTTTATATTTAAACTTCCACTTAGAGAAAAAGGATTGTTTTGATTATCAAATAAAATATATGAAAACACTTTGAAGGGCTCTCATATGTGAAAACATTTTGCAAGGTATTGTTATTATGGGTACTTTCTTGCTATAATATTTTAGAGTCTAAATCCACTCATAAATTAACTTTTTCCCCCCACATTACAGCAAACATTTTTTAAGATGCAGTTATACTTTTCCCAGAATCCAATTTTAAATAAACTGGACCAACAGCTGAGTAATGCATATTGGGAGACTAGGAAAAACAGATGAGATTCTGTGAAAGGGTATCTTGACTTACCGATGTGATCCTGACCAACAGATGCTCAGCAGTTGCCACAAGACAACCTCAGGGTCACGCTGGCCAATGACTGTGACAGGGACCCCCCTGCTTAGTGCTGGGTGCTGCTGGTGGCTCTCTGCACACACATCCTGGCACCCTCTGGAGCCTGCCTCCAATTAATTACAAGCCTGATTCCAATCCTGGCTCTACAACCTACTGTCCATACACCACAGGGAAAGTCATATGGCATCTGTGAGCCTCTGTTTTGTGAACTGTAGAATGGGCCTTCCCTCCAAGGACTCTTGTGAGGATAAATGAGCCAGCATGTATCAAATGCCTAGCAGAGTAAGTCAACATTTTTAATGTAACAGAATATTTGTTATTTGGAAACTGCGATGGGGTGAGATGCAGAACTACTCAGGGGGTCTCACCGCCATGGCCGTTTATACTGATTCTGCAGGTTCTCACCCAAGGACTGGGAACCTCTGCAAGTTACATAGTCATTACATCCACATCTCCATCATCAAGAGCTCTGCTTACCATTCCTGCAGAATACTTTGTGGAGGGGAACTTTTCTTCTAAATGATAGAAAATGGAGACTCACTGAAGTGCACAGCAACTCCAGAGTCCTGGGTCCTTCATCCACAAAATGTGGGGCTGCACAAGGCTGTCCCTGGGTCCCCGTTCAGCTCTCAAGTTTTACAATTCTGAAATGCTATCCAGTACCTGCTGTAGAAAGCTAAGTGCCTTGTGAAGGCACCAGTGCAGAGGCCCCTAAGGAGGTGGGACAAGTGAGAACAGGGCTGCTGTGCCAGGTCGCCGGAGGGCCAGGAGCTGGCCAGGATTCCGGGCAGGAATGTGGCGACCGAGCTGAATCCAGAGCTGCGAGCTTGGAATAAGTGGGGTCTGAGTGAGGACTGGGGACGTCTCTGAGCAGTGTGCCAGGAGGTTATGCTTGGATGCAACCCAACATTTAATATCAGGCTTACTGCTGTTAAATATTATCTTGTGTTTCAAGTGCCTGAAGTGCTACAATGGACAAAACAGGGCTGAAGAGAACTCAGTGATGTCTTTCCATCTGAAAGAACACAAATAATGATATGAAATAGGCAGCCGGACCAGCAGGCCCTGGAGGTGGAAAGGGCAGCTCTTCAGGGTTGGGTTAGGAAGGTTCTATTATTTCCAAACCCAGGAGACAGCCTGAAGCATGTCCGAGCCAAGGAATCACGGTGCATTTGAGAGGGAATTTCAGCACCGCAGGACGCAGTCACCACCTCACCATGGCTTCACTAGTCCACACACACATTTACACACAACCTGTCCCCCGCCAGGGCACCCAGAGAAGGAGAGATGAGCGCTTGGAGCACACCGGCAATGCCTGGCAAGGGCGGTGTGGGTGAGACCAGGGAGGCGCTCCACGGAGCCAGATGAGTGGGCAATGCAAAAAGAACCTCATGGATATGACAAAGAAGTCCAGCAGCGCATACTGAGCACATGCTTGTTAACCCCATGTCTGTGGGCACACTCCTCTGGATTCACTGGGAGAGAGAAAGCAGGTGTGGAAAACATTCTTGTCCTAAAGAACCTGCTATATGTAAGGGGAAAGAACAGTCACACTCACCACCAAGCCAACCCAAACCAATGGAGTTAAATTATGTGATCAAGTGCTGAACTATGTGGTACGGACCCTACGTCCCACGGTGCTCAGAAAGGGCCCCTCACAGGGGCTGGTACGGCATCTGGGGAAGTTCCTCGGAAGGTGAGCACTCACAGAGCACCCCGTCATGGGCGAGAACTTAGAGGTGGGCAACATGGAGGAAGGCGAGGGGGCACTGCTGGGGGGCCCGCTTCGGCCGGGGTCTCACGGGGGGCAGACGGCACTGCTCGAGGCTTCTCATAATAACGACCGGAATGAATAATTCCTCTGACATGTTCAGAATATGTCGCTGAATGAAATATCTATGACTTCTCCATCAAGAGGAAGACAAATTGCATTTCATTATGAGTCTTACTTGGGGCCCAGCTTCGTGTGTCTCTGCCTTTTCAGCACACCCAGCTGCGCAGCGACCCATCACTTTACTTACTTCTGTGCTCTTTTCGTGTAATGGAGAGCAGCAAAGGGAAGGTTGGTGGAAGAAGAGTGTCAGCCAGGCTTACCTTCCCTCAGCATCCTTCAGAGACATGTTTTACTTTAATTCCTTGTACAGAGAATTCAGTACAGATACTGTTAGCAGCAATGCTGCCTTTGGTGTTTAAATTTCCAGGTTAATTTATGTGGACAGAAGCGGAGTCTGGGATCTTAAGTACTCTTTCATCAACTCAGTATTTAATCCATAAATAAAAGCAAATATGACAAAAGCTCATACATTTGGTAGATTTTCAAGAGCCAGGGGATGAGCAGTTGGGATGTAGAGATACTTCTCCAGGGCTTCTGTGCGGTATTTGTGACATACACTGTTTCTGACCGACTTTGGAGGGGAGAAGGGAGAACAAGCCGGAAGCCTTCTTAGGTGGGCTGCCTTGGTAAGTTCGATGTTGAGAGTTAAACCATGTTTGATGTTAAGAGTTAGAATGGTTTAAACAGGAAAAAGAATCTCTGTTGGAATGAGAAAAATCCCTTCTTGGTTTTTATCAGGATTCCGTGGGGACCGAGGATTAGAGCTGGCCACTGGGTGGAGATGCGTTCACAGATCCTACTGATTTAAGTTAGGAGAGAGCAGATGTGCTCCAGTCTAGTCTCCTGACCGCTTTGGCAAAATGCAGGCTTCTTGCAAGGAGGATGCAGGCACTAGTTCATTTGCAGCCTTAAAAGGTTGTCTTTGAGACAACGTAGAGTTAAAAAGAACTGTCTAGCATTTGGTGTGTGGGCGTCAGGGTCTCAGGAAGCCCCCAGGAGCCGGAGGAACCAGGCACCGTGCAAGGCGGATCTTGCTTGCCCTGAGGGACCACAGGCTGGGCACAGGAGGGACCAAGGGGGGCTGTGGGAGGTTCAGGGACGAGGTCATGTCATACCAAGGCTGAGGTGAAGGCATTATGTAAGAGCAGAACATTCCCTCAAGAGCAGACAAGTTGCTCTGGAGAATCTTTTCAGCCTCCAGCTCTGTTGTTTTTTTTCCTATAGCAATTTAGACAGTGGAAAGAAGAAAGTCAGCTGGAAACCTAAATATATACTGTGCTCCTCCCACCCCCTGGGGAGAGAAAACAAGAAATATGGATACTTAGGCACAATGCAATAAGCTGCTTTAATTAGAACAAGCTTTGGATTTCCAACGGAACCACAAATGATAGTTCCTATTCTAAAAACCTGAAAACTGGGCTGCAGAAGCCTTTCTAGAGCCAGAAAGACTGAATGGGGAGCCCATGTGCTTTTCCACCCGAGGAAAATCTCAAGTGGAGAACCAGGCTTCCGTGCATATTCGCATTTTAGAGCTTGACATGGATTCCCATGTTTCAGTATCTACCCAGTCCTCTCTCCTCCACAAGTTACAATGTATTCAGGGGATTTTTAACAGATACCGTGTGTGCATTCGAGGAAACCAGAAATCATAGTCCCTCTTTGGAGAGAGTGTCCAATCCAATTTGAAACATCTAAACTATGCGATAGCAGCTGCAACCCATAGAAGTTTGCACAGGTACAAGGCAGGGGAGGCAGGGTGTCCCTTGGCCAGAGGCAGACACACACTTCGGGATCTTAACCCTTTTTGGCCAAAAGATTTCAACACATCAGACTGGGATGCAGTGGGTGGCTGGGGCTCCAGGACTGCTGTGTCTGGGAGCCTCTGATGAGAGGACAGGGTTTTAAGAGGTCATGATGGCCGTGTATGACACTGGCAGCAGTAGTAGCATGCCTTTTGCAAAGCAAAATGAGATCACAATGAAGAAGAGTGTGAAACCATGCTGACTGAGGCGAGCACTTTCCCAGAAGCCAGGGTGCACCCACACAGGTGCAGCTCCATCCTGACAGTAGTGAGGGGAAGCCTTCACTCTAGGCCTGCCTCCTCAGCTGTGCCATTTAAACGGACTTGTTGAAGTCCAATGGGAAGAAAGATCATGATTTAAATTTGTAAAAATGTGAAAAACCTGAAACTTCCTATAACCTCAGATACCACATAAAATGCATTTAGTGGTAAATATTTTAAAGCTTATTTCTATTAACTCTGTATAAAAATGATTGTAATAGTGCAATTTGGATTCAAACAGTCTCTGAAGCATCTCCTGAGGATGAACTCTGTGGGAAACCTGGCTCAGAGTGGCCTCTCCTGTGTCAACTCATCTCCAATGAACAAAATGAAACAATGCCTTCTTTGGGGGTTTTATCCCATTACTGGCTTTCCTAAGATACTCTCACAGAGCTGGGGCCTGCCGACAACAATTACTTTAGATTCAAGAATACACTGACTTAATTCTTATATCCAGACTAGCCTTTAAACTGTAAGAGTTTACAATGATTGGCTTAAATTAAAACACTAATAAAATATGTTTTTACATTGTCTATTGTAAAATGTTCCAAATTTTATATCTGAAAAGTGGATATAAAATACATATTTGGTTTAAATTTATTTTCCCTTTACATTAAAAGCCTCAGATTTGTAGTTTTAAGCACTCTGAAAACTTAGAGGAGATGATTGCACATGCACTGCCTCAGTTTATATTCTGGGCCGTTGACAGGGCAGGCCATATTGCTGTACTGGGTGGGATCTTGAAATCAACCAGTTTCCTCTTTTAACTAAGAAACCAACTTTCATTCAATGAGCACAGTTTTCAGAGAAGTTCCAAATTTGAAGTACCTACCAAAAGCTGCCCAGCAAAGCAGACAAAAAGGATAAAGGCAAGTGACAGGAACGCGGCTCCAAAGGAAATCCCGAGGACAGATGTTCTACCAGGAAACAGAAAGGAACAGGTTAGTGCGGGGACAGTTTCTATTATTCTGAAAAGCCATCAGTAATGTTTTTGGCTTAACTAGGACTTCATTGAGTGAGGACTTCAATGCTCACTAATTTTTTGAATAATGAAAATGGAGGTAAAACAAACCAAAAATATGTCCATAGAAAAGTGTGTCCATAGTTGCACCTGATCAACTTGCCATCCCTCATTGAAACTGCCCTTTAAGCAGTAGTTCTTTATTCAAGAAAAGTGAGTGTTTATGACTTGAGTGTGCAGCTCTAAGTCCCGTGTCTGCACTTGGCTGTGTCGCTGGGTGCCTCCTTCCCTGCCACTGATGTCCTGGCAGCCCCGTCTGATGCCCTTTAAGACCTCATGCCCCATCTTCCTCCTGTGCACTTGGAAACACTGAGTCCTCAACCTCCTCAGTACAATCCAACCAGATTCAATTTCCTTTAATTCTGATGCAACTGAATGTTTGGGGAAGTTCCCCAGAGATTTCCTGGGCCATGACCTTTACGTTCTCGCCTGAGCCAGTGCACTGTGATCCTGTGGAAAACGTGCCCACTAAGTTACAGTTCTGCTCCTGACAGGTTACAGGTAGAAAGATGTACTTATATGAATTGGGTGCATTTCTGAGAGGTCCTTTAAATAATTAACAAATTCAAAGTCTCTTCAAACTTCTTTAATCCAAGGACAGAGGTATCTAAGGGCATCCAAAGAGCTGAACCATGGTGAATAATCACAGACGAAAGTCCAGTGGAACATCTGCAGAGAGGTCAGGTGGTGTCTGAGGCCCCAAGGGAACCTCATGCCGAGGAGGCTGGCCACACATACTGGCGCTGTGAGCCGCAACACCTGTCTGTCCAGACAGCGAATGGCTGACTCGGATGCAAATCAGCAGCAAGCCGAAATGCTCAGCGGGCGCACAGCCAGGAGACCCGTGCGGTGGGAAATAAAACAATCAGCGAACTGGGTAGACCCCTCAGGCCATGACGGGAAGGTTCCACTCAGTTCACACTCTCAGATACCTACTCTAGTAAGAGTGATGATTACACGTTGAGCAAGATCAGCAGAAATTTGGCTTTAAACCAATACTTGAGCTCGACCCACTGAAGAATTAGACACTGAGTGATCTCCTGGGCATGGTGCCCAGTGCTTTCAAATACCTGGCCTGGTATTGTTCACATTCTATGAATAACAGTAAGTCTCTGGTAGGAAGGTGTCTGTACACCAAATATACCTAGATGTTTGACTAGTCTTGTGTAGCAGGCCCATGCCAGGCTGTAAGGACACAAGATGAGTAAGACATCACCTCTGTTTTGAGTGGCTCTCGATGCAGCACCACATGTCCTTACTTTCCCTACTTAGAACATCCTTCCTTCACAGTCTTTAGTTCCTGGTCAGAAGCCACCAGACGCATCACCTCCCCTACACACACGCCCAGAGCCTCCTGCTCAGCAGGCAGTGGGGAGGGAAGGGCATGTGAGGGCGATGGAGGGCTCCTCGTCCTGTGGCTGGGGAGGGACACAGTGACCCATCTGCGGGACACTCCCGGCCATCTCTCCCGTCTGTCTCTGTACGAGAGCTCCACTGGGGCTCCTCCGGCTCTGTGCTCTTCTGGCTCCTTTTTGGTGTCAGGATAATGCCAACCTCGTAAGGCTGAGTTCAGAGACATTACGTCTTTTTCTTGGGGCTGAAGCTGTTTAAATAACGAATGAATGATCTCTTATTGAAGATATGGTAAATCTAAACTATAAAACCATCTCATGGTACAAGATGGTGATGAAATTAGAATAGAATACTTACTATCTGAAATTATGATAGAATATTACATATGGTGCCAAGTGCTGTTCTAAAGGCTTCAGATCTATCTTACATAATCCTGAAAAGTAATTACTATTATTACCTTATATAACCAAATATATATATATACCTTATATATATATACCTTATATATATATATATATATACCAAATATATATATACCTTATATAACCAAAGAGAAACTTGCCTAAACTTGCACTTATTTTTAATGGTGTGGTGGGGTTTATGTCCATGTGATTGCATTCCTGCCTCAGGTTCTGTTTTTAGGAGTGGACAGGTCAGATATTTGTCATGTTTACTGTTCTGTTTCTTCTATCAATTTTGATCATTTTCCTAGAAAATTACCCATTTCATTTAGATTTTTGAATGTCAAATATTCTACAAGATTCTACAAGAAAATATCATATTTTCTTGTGATTTAAAGTCTTCATATTTGAAGCAATTTCTTCTTGTCCTTAATATTCTTTTCCTCTTTCTCTCTAAATCAGACTTAAAGCTTTGCATGTTTATTGATCTTCTCAAAGAATGAGCTCTTGGTTTATTATTAATGTCTATGCTTTCTAATATTTTCCTATATTATTAGTTTCTGATTTAACTTTAACAAATCCCTTCCTCCTTCTTTAAACTATTATTCTTTTCCTTGGTAGCCATTTATTGCCAATCTTTCATATTTTCTAAGAAATTCATGTAAAGACATACATATTCCTATAATTACTGCTTTAGCTAAATTCCACAGCTTTTGATTTACAGCAACTCATTGTCATTCTTTTCTAAAAAGCCTCTAATTTCAATTTGCATTTTCTTTTAACACAAGGGTAATTCAGAAGACTAATTTATAGATTTCAGAAGGAACTATTTTTGGTCTTTGCTATTCCTAATTTCATTAGGAATCAACTAGAGATTGTGGTCTCTATTATTTCTACTTTGACAACTACTTGTTCTTCTGGGGTGTGAGAAATATATTCCATTTCTACTGTGTCAGAGAGATTTCTGAAAATGATACTTTTTTTTTGCTGGAAACAAAGCATATTCTCTAAATAGATCTCTTGTCAGTCCCTGATGAGTTAGTCAAATCCCCAATGGGCTGACATACCGGCTCAATTTGATCTGTTAATTTTAGAATGTATTAACAGGTCCCACTACGATTGTGGGTTTGTCAATCTATCTGAACACTTTAATAGTTTCTCTATTTATTTCAAAGAGAAGCAGGAATATATGTTTATAACTATTCAATTTTCTTGGTGACTGTACCATAAGTCTTTCTTTTTCACATGCTGATTGCCTTTCATTGGGACTCCACATTGTCAGAAATTTATATTACTTCAGCTTTCTTTTTCTGTAAGCTATTTCCTGGAATAGCTATTTTCTATCCTTTATTTCTGACCTTTCCCTGCCTTTTAATTTTAGCTAGATCTCTGTACCTAGTGCAGGCATGGCCTTTGGTTTGAACCTCAATCTTTGAGCCTCTTTCCGTGAATAGAGCATTTTTATCCATTCATAATTATGACATTTGTTAATATTTGACTAGATCCTCCCATCTTATTTTCTTAAAATTTATAGTACAATTCACAAAGAAACCACTGGGGCATGAAGTCTCCTTTGTGGGAAGATTTTTTTTTTAATGTAATAAATTTAATAGATACAGATGCATTTCAATGTTTTATTCCATTATGTGTCAATTTTGGTACATCATATTTTCAAGGTATTTTCCCATTATATCGAAATCTTTTGGCCTTGAGTAATTTATAACATTCCATATTTCTCCTTGAATGTCTATAGCATCTGTAGTGATTTATTCCCTACATGGGTGTCTTGTGACTGTCTGATTTTCTCTCTTGGTCAGTCTTGCTAGCAGTTTAGGAGTTTTTTTTTAACTTTTTCAAAAAACTGACTGACTTTATTAATTTTCTTTGTTCGCTGTTTTCTATTTTATTGTTTTCTTCTTTCTTCTTTAGTATTTATTCCTTTCTGCTTACTTGATTTCCTCATCTTTTTCTGACTTCCTAATTTGGAAATTTAGACAACAAATTTTAACCTTTTCTTCTCTAATGCAAGTGTTTTGAAACTATAAATTCCTCTCTAAATTACTGCTTTTAGCTCTATCCCACACATTTTGATATATTGTATTCTGAAACTCAAAACATTTTCTAATTTCTCTTGTAATTTCTTATTTGACTTGTAGGTTATTCAAAAGCCAATAGTCTAATATTAAACTCTTTGGATATATTTCTAGATATTCTATTGTTTTTTATTTCTAATTTGATTTTGATATGGTTAGATATCAGACTGAGATTTTCATCTTTTCAAATTCAATTCGATCTTCTCAAATTTGTTGAGATGCTTTTATGGTCTAGTTAGTATATTTATATTTTGGTCAATGTTCCATGATGTGCCATTTAAAAGAACATGTATTTTACAGCTGGGTTTAGTGGGCTATGAATGCCAGTTAGTTCTAGGTACTTGGTGATCTTATGAGGTTTTCTATATCTTAATTTACATAGTAAGGGATGTAAAAGGGATATTAAAAATCTAATTATGGTTATAGATTTGTCTAAATCTCTTTGGTTTTGACAATTTCATTTCCTTTCATGTGTTTTATAGCTCTGTTTTAGGGCCATGCACATTTTATAATTTTGTGCTTCACGATGAGCTGACCCTTCCAAACAATGACTAACAGGTCATTGTATCTGTTAATACTTCTTGCTCCATGTCTGCTTTGTCTGATATTTATATGTGTGCAGTAGCTTTCTCTTGCTTCCTGTTTATATATGTTTTCCACCCTTTTAATTTAGACCTAACTTCCTTTTGTATTAAAGAGTGTCTCTTGTAGACAGTACATGGCTTCATCATGCTTTTCTTTGGAGTGTTTAGTCTTTCACATTTAGTCACGTGTTTGATTTTTACCCTATATCTCACCATCTTTTGTCGGTCCGTCCCACTGCTCTGGTTTGTGTGGTGTGGCCCATTACCTTTGTTGATGTTGTTTATTTAAACAATTATTAAGTCTATCATCTTTTTGTTTTCTATTTGTCTCATGTCTCTGTTGCTCTGCTTAGTTTCAGCTAGATCTCCTAAACTTAGTGTAGGTACATTCCTTGTAATGATAACAAATAATTCCATATTTGCAGAGTACTTTTTATTTTCTTTATGAGATTTTTAGCTGGACTTCTTTATAATTTTTTAGTGGTTTCTTAAGAATAAACCTTCTTATCAGAAATTATTTAGCATTATTAATATGCCACTTCAAAAAAAATATGTAAGATTCTTACAACAATAGAATCCCATTCTCCTTCTATTAGGATTCTTAGTGTGTTACTATTTTTGCATTATATAACCAGCAGTGTTTTAGAAAGATTATAAAATATAGACATAGAAGTCTTCTATATTCATTCACAGAGTAAGCACGTCCAATGCACTTCTTCCCTCCTGCAGACTGAAGTTTGCTTTTGGTATCATTTCAGCTCAACCTGGGGAACTTCCATTAGCATTTCTTGTCCTGTAGGTTTGCTGGTGACAAAATTCCTCTTTCTTTCAATTGCAAAATGTCTTTCTTTCACCTCATCTTCATAAGGAATACTTTTACTGAATATGTATTTCATGACTGACTATGTTAATATCAGTAGTTTAAAGATGTTCAATTGTCTTCTGTTGCTCTCCATCATTTCTGAAGTCAGCCATCATTTCCGTCATTAATCTCTTGTATGCAAAGTCTTTTTTCCTCTGACTGCATTTAAGTTTTTCTTTTTTTTCTTTGCCTTCAGCAGTTTGATTATAATACACCACATGTGGTTTTCTTTATATTTGTTCTGCTTGCTGTTCTCAGAGCTTCTCGCCTTTAGCGGTTGATGTAATTTAACAAATTGGGGAAAATTTGCCACTAAGTGTGCTGGTATTCTGTTTGTTTTCCAACACAGGTCTGCCCCTTCTCCTAAAAACTCCATTTCCCAGACTCTCCCAACTGCTTCTAACTAGGTTTGGCCAGTGTGAAGTCCTAGGGAGAGGAAGAAGCCTGGGCATTTCTCTTTTTAACTCTATACAGCAGCCCTTTTCTCAGTGAGCTGCAATTCCTGCCTTTTCTGTGGTTTCAGATTCCTGTCAGGCAGCCTGTCCTGCCTTGGTATCAGGGAGGCCTGTCAAGTTCTAGCATCTGCAGAAAAGTCCAGCAGCCTGGGTTTCTGGTAACAGCACCTCCGTCTGTTGTCCCCACAAACCTAGGGGTGGTAACAGGTTCCTCTTGTTAATCTTGCTAATCTCTCAGTGGCTTTCCTATCCCTGCTTGGTTTCTCAACTTTTCCCTCATTCTGTAAGTATCTCACCTTATTAAAGTCCCTTGTTGAACCTGAGGCAATTTCTGTTTTCTTTAATGGACTCTAAGCCACTAGCTGGATAAAGTTTTTTCTGGGTACTATGATATAGTGGTTACATGGAAACCTAGGAAGAATTAGAGTCAGCTACTTCTCCAAAGTTTTTCCTTTGAAAAAGAGCAAAACCATTGAGTTTTGTTAGAAGTATTGAGCCAATATCTACTTATCCATAGATTATGCCATATCTGAATTTGCTTATGAATGGATAAGTGATTATGGAGTATACAGGCCTTCAATTACACACTTCTCAACAGAGTCAGTGATAATGTTGATGCATTAATCTACTTGCAAATCATATGAGTTCTGTGAATCAGAGGTTACATAACAGATTTTTATACTACAGTGACTTTCACAGGCTCTTGTTAACTAAAATGCATTTTTATGAATAATTAATTGTTCATTCTGAAGTCAGATGACAGACACTCTGGGCATTCTGCAGTCAGGTCCAACAGACATATTATGGCCTGAGAAAATAATAAGGGTACTAACACTTGGCTCTCTCATTTTACAATAACCCATTGGATACAGTGAAGAACATTGAAGATGAGCCGGTTATGTGTGTTTCTGGATATATCTGATGACCACTACTCTGCTTTTCCTCAAATATTGGAATCTACTAAGTGGCGGGGCCAGGGAGCTGAGAAAGGAAACTGGTGGTACTAATTCCATTGACTATCTGCATTTGCTTTAGTAGAATGGATAACAGATGCCCATTAAAGCAGGAATGAGCATTGTTAAAATGATTTTATGACACAAACTATCAAGGTTACTCAATAAGAAACAGAAAATCTGAATAGGCTTATGAAAGTAAAGAGATTTAGTTACTATTTAAAACCAAAACAAAAATTACTTGCAGATAAAGCTCATACCCAGATGGCTAAATACTTAAAGAAGAGTTAATACCACTTTTTCACAAATGCTTCCAGAAAATAAAATGGATAGAACAATTCTTAACTGATTCTCTGAGGCCAATATCATGCTGATACCAGTATCAGACAAAGACACAAGAAAACAATGCTAGGGACCAGTATCTCTTCTGAATACAGATATAAAAATCATTTTCAAAATATTAGCAGACCTAATCTAGTCACACACACACAGAGGATTATATGACATGACCAACTGGGATTTATCTAAGAAATGCAAGGTTGTTTTAATATCTGAAAGCCAATGAATATAATACACTATGTTAACAGAATAAAGGAAAAAGAAAACATGATCAGCTCAACATCATCCTTTCTACATGTGTAGAAAAAGTATTTAACAAAATCCAACACCCTTTTATTCAACAAAAAACACTCAACAAACTATAACTAGAAAGGGATTTCCTTTATCATGGTAAAGGGCATCTATGAAAAACCTGTAGGCAATATCATACTTAATGAAGATGAATGAATTCTTTCTCCTAAGATCACAAACAAGAGTATACATGTGCTGAGGCTACTCCTAGTGAACATTATACTGCAGGTTGTGCTCAGTATAACTAAGGGCATCAGGTTGGAAAGGAATGAGTAACATGATCTCACTTGTAGGTGATATGATCCTGCACATAGAACATGATGCCACCACCACCCAAGATTCTAATCCAGAGTGGCTCCAACTCTCACTGCTGTGCTCAACCTGTAGCGTCTGGGGTTCCAGCCCATGGCATGTTGGCACTCTCATTCAGATGGACGTGCCTCTTATCAAAGGGAGAAAGAACTGCCATGAGACAAAGTAATGGTTGGTCAAAAGCTCTTCATTAGAACCACTTATCCTGCCTGTTCTATCAAAAACATGTTCAGGGCCATTAAGCACACCAAGATGTTTGTGTAACATGACCAATTTTAGTCAATTAACTTTCTCATCCCAAAGCCATTTATTTTTAACATACAAGCAAACTGATTTCTATACTCACTCAAACATGACTCTCCCCTGTCATGAGGCAAAAGAAACACTAGACTTCTTTAGTGATAATTTTTGACTTTAGCACTTTAATCAAGTGTATTGTTACAGCAAATGGAAAAGGCTGACTCAAAACAAGGTCCTTCTCCTTTCTGTTTTTTTTTTTCCCAGTCAGTTTATTGCTTATGGGTGGTGCAAGCAGAGGTAAGGAGGCACATTTTCTGACAGGAAAAAACCAGCAGAGATTCTCACCCCCCAAAAAATATCTAAAAGTTTTGTTAATTATAAACTATTTCTATGGGTAGATAATGGTGTCTTCCTCTGGAATTCGATTTTGTGTGATGCCTCTCATATCCCTTCTCCTTCTGTGCCCTCACCTCCTCCCCCTGGGATGATGCAAATTCTCTCATCAATGCTCTGTTCACATCTACTACATGGTATTTTGCAAGAATGATAAGGACTGAGGGGAGAAAACTTTTCTTTTAAGTTAGCATGAAATACTTAAAATCCTTCTACTTTTTCAAAGTAATAGGTGATAGAGCATTAAAATTAAAGGGAATTTGGTTCAAAAAAAAGAATCACAGGGTGTACAGGATAAAGGGCGAGTAAATATTCATTGCCATGACAGCAGCCTTTCTCTGGCAACAGGACTTTGAAGGTTTGAGATGTTCTGGCCACTTGAAGGTCCTGAGATGCAGGAAGGGAAAGGAACTTGTATTTGGCAGAGTAAAAAGCTTCCACTTCACAGCGACAACAAAGACTGAAGACTTGAGTTTTCAGAGTCTTCCCTCTCCACACTCACTCCTTAGGTGAATTTGTCCCGCCCTCCCGGTTCAAATACCACCCATAGGCTGAATTTCCCAAGTTACGACCCCACCCCTAACTCCTCCCATGAGTCCCCTGCTCACATGCTCCCTATTTCCGTGAAGCCCCACCTCCCGGATGTCAAGTATGCACACGCGTGGCTCAGATGTCCAGAATGGAGACCTTGATTCCACACCCTCCCCACCTGTTCCTTCCCCAGAATTCTCCTTCTGTAAATGGCAACCCCATTTTTCCAGTTGCAGGCCTAAAACAAAAACCTATAGAACTTAGTTTTCTCTTATTCTTCACATCCCATCTACAGTGAGACCTGTCTCTATCACTTTTCATCATAAATCCCAGAACCTGGCCATGTGTTACTACCTCTAGTGTAGACCACCATCTTGCCCAGTCCTCCTAACCCCACCACCCACCTCTTGAGCAGCAAGAACAATTCTTGTAAACATAGTCAGCTCATTCCTCAGCTGAGCACCTTCCAGGCTTCCCATGGCACTCAGTACTAAATCCAAATTCTGCCAGTAGCCTGTGGGGGTCGACACCACCTGCCCCTCACAGGCTCCTCTGATCCCATCTCCACACTCTGCCTGTCACCCCGCCTCCTTGCTGGTCCTTGTGGTTCCCATCATCTAGAATGCTCTTCTGCCAGATATTCACAGAATTCCCATTTCAGTTCATTCAGGCCTCTGCTTCTATGTCAATCAGTGACACCTTCCTTCACCCTCATCTGAAATACCATCTTCTATGACTTTACAGTGTCTTACTTTGTTTTATGTTTTTTAAGGGTTTTTATCACTGAATTTTTATGTATGCATTTGTTTATTACATTGTTAATGTGCCCCCTTATAGAATGTCAGTTATATGATGGAAAGGACTTTCTGGGGTCACCACTGCCATCCCTTTATGGTCTAACTGAGCTTGAAACATGGCAGCTCAATAAATAGCTGTTGAATGATTCTACAAATTATTTTATGGATGAAAGCATGTATGAATTTCTATTTCTGCTGCAAATGCTTGGACTATGCCCCAAGGTACAAAGTAAAGGTATACTGGCCTGTTCCATTGAGTGAAAACATGCTCAGCTCTATTTTGATTGCTACTGTACCTCAAATCTCACTATACTACTGACATGGCTAACTACAACAAAAATCAGTTTTCATTCCTGTAAAGAATATGAATTATTCATGAATTCCATTTCTTCCTGATGATAGCATTTTTAGATAGGCACTGTGTTATACAGACTGAAGACTATATAGAACACTATGTATCACAGCCTCTCTTGAAGCTAGGTTTGAGCATGTGACTAAGATCAGTCTTGAGCTATAAATCAGAGTGTCATTGTGTTAGCTTCTGGGAGGTTTTCTAGAGTTGGAAGTCATGAATGTTTTTTTTGCCCTCTGCTTCTAGGTCTCTTCCTCCACCGCTGCTCAGAATGTGAATGCTGCCATCTTTGGGAATGAAGAAGAGAAGCAAAGTCTAGAGAAAGCAGATCTGTGTGCTGGAGGGAATCTAGGGTCCATTGGGGACAGAGTGCCACATTACCTCCTGCTTTTGATTAATGGGGTTGGAACTGCACTGATAACTTACATTCAGGCTACTAATTGTGACCCATATCCTGGCTTCCAGATGACCTGAATCCAAAGTTGAATATTGTTCATCTCAATAGAAATTATATATTTATTTTCAGTAAGAATTACCATACCTCTCTCTTTTTCTCTTATTCTTTTTTGCTTTGCCCTAAGATTCATAGCCACTAAATCAAGCTACATGGGATATCATGAACGTACTGTCATGGTACCCAATGTGTGGAATACCAATCACTGATTTGGCTGTACACTGAAGCAAACTGCCTCCACAGGAGTCATTCCCCATCATCTGTGTTGGGAAAACCAAGTCTGCACTCAGTGGACATGAATGAGTCTACCACTGAACTTTCTCCTTTTTTCATTTTCAATATAAAAACAAAATAAAGGTGACTTGTTTGAAATGAGTATTAAAGAACTAAGGAGCATTGACGAATGAGTAATGGCATGAGTATTAAAGAATCTCAGTACGAATAATAGGTCTCAGATATTTAAGATTATAATTTGATATTAATTTTCTTTAAGCAAGATATCATTACTCTTAGTTTAACTTGGTCTAATGAAACACATGATGTTTAATTTTTTTAGAAAAATATCATCCCTTTTTTTAACAATTGCCCATGCCTGGTTTAACACATCTATTTATCTTGGCAGACAATATGAATGAAACTACTACTAAAAATGCAAAAATAATTCATGGTTGACCATTTTTGCTCTTTGAAGCTGATGCACATTTCTGATTAAATTATAGTACAAGGCAGACAGAAGTGATAGAACAACTCCAAAAAGAGAACAACTAATAATTTGATCACATCTATTCAAATACTGAGACTAGAGCCAGAATAAAAAATTATGGGTCAAATAGGGATGGTATAAGGCTCTTTCTCAGGTAAAACTTCCCCTAACTGTACCCTTAAGGTCACAAATTCCTTTATTATTAGCTATTCATTCATGCATTTATTCACTCATTTAATCATTTTTCTCCTTTTCTCATAACACATGAGGCAGTTAACCAAAAAGAAAACAAACAAAAAATAAAACTACAGTTAAGCATTGTCTCAAAGAAAGCAACACTATTGCAATGGAAATGCTTCACACAATATAACAAAATTATTATTTTTAAATGGATGAGCTCAGAAACAAGGAAGAGAAGGCACAAGATACACAGAGGGTATTCAAAAGTCAAATGCTGAGAGGCATCTATGCAAAATGGCCCAGGAAGAACCAGAAGTGTAAGATTTAATGTCTACGGAGGAAGGTGATGCTCTCAGATGTATTATTAATGGCAAGTTGGAACTGAGCTCTTGATAAAGTCAGAAGCCATAAAGTGCTGTCCTACCAGGAAATATTGGGGGAAAAAAAACAGTCTGGCAATTTTTAGGGAAGCTGATTATTTAGGACCATGAGTAAAAAGTCATCTTTGAAAACTGAGATACACAGTTTTGCTCCACGCTAACATGTTAATCAAATTCACATGACCTGTTTAGTGAAGGAATCTCCACCTAAGGATTTAACAAAATATTTTGATTTAAACTACTGAGCCCAGAAGCACCTCGCAGAGATACTATTATCATACTAATGCTTTCACAACTCAGAATACTTGAGATTCCCATGGACCAAAACCCTTGCTGTTGATGAACTCACAGTTAAAAATTACATAAAACATAAGGTGACACACACTATGACAGAGACAACAGAGAGGCCAAGTGCCAGAATTCATGTATTTATCCACAGTAAGTAAAAGAATGTAACAAGTGATATTTTCATACAATGTTTCATATCTGCTAATAAAAGAAAATAAAAAAGTTGAAACCATAGGCAAAATAATTATTTAAAAAATCAGATTTTAAAAAGAACCAAATAGACTTCTTAGATTTAAAAATCAATCATTGAAATTATAAACTCAATGAGGATGAGGAATTCAGAGAACGAATGCAGCATAAAGAAATAAAGAAAATTACAAGACCAGGGGCTCAGAGTGAAGAGGAGAATACACAATCAATAAGAGTTCCAGGAGGAAAGAATAAAGATAGAAGAAGCAATATATAAGGTGATAAAACCAGAGAATTGCTAAGAACTGTGTAAAGATACAAGTCCTTAGATTGAAAAATCACTTTGCTAAATAAGGACAAATATATATCTAGAAAAAATGTAGTGAAAATCCAGAAAAAAAGGAAAAAGCACCCAGAGAGGAAAGACAGATTACCTAAAAAGGAATGTAATGTGATTGACAGAAAATATTTCACTAGTAGCAATAGAAGCTGAAGTTCATGTGATAAAATCATTGTAATACCAAGGGAAACCAAGAGTTAACTTACAAATGTTATACCCACTTAAACTATTACTCAAGAGCAAATATGAAATAAAGGAAATATAGATATTTTAATATGAAATACAAATGGTCACAGACCCTCAATAAAAGAATAAATGATATATATTAACAAGAAGGAAAACAAACCTAAAGAAAGGTACAATTTTATAAAAGCATTGAAGAGCAAATAAATTGGTAAAAAACAAGGGTAACTTTAAATAAATATTTGCTATAATTACCATAAAGAACTATAATCCTAAAAAAAATTGTACAGAGACATAATTAACATTATAATTTATTAAGTTATGTTAAAAATTTAATGACAATCTTTAAAAAACATAGACGATACTTACTATCTATCTATCTATCTATCTATCTATCTATCTATCTATCTATCTACCTATCTATCTACATATCTGTCTGTCTCCTAACTAGTAAAGGAAAAAAAAGGTAAAGAAAACTTGATCAACCCTTTAGAAGTTAGGTAAAAGTTGGGAAGGGGAAGGTGAACAAATAAAAACAAGGTAACTGAAATATAAAATAAGAAGTGGGTCCACATACATCAATAAAAAAATGAAACTGCAAATGGAATAAAGTCACATTGACATAGAGAAAGATACCACATTAAACAAACAACAACAAAAAAATGAAAATAGATGCTGTTTCAGGGAGCATGCCCAAACAATAATGACCCCAAGGGCATGCAAACCTGTCTTAGTAAACATGGCACATGTTTGGATTGTGTGCACATGCGTGTTTATTACATTACACTCTTTGTATTTTTGAAATGTTTCATAGCAAGAATTGTATAAAAAGAATGAAGAAAGACAAATGAGGACATTAACATGAAAGAAAAATTAAGGAAGAAGATGAATATAACATAAAGTATGAATCCAGTACAGAAAGCGCAGATCTCAGCTCTGTTTTAGAGAAGTCCACAGACCTTATTCTGAGCTAAGTGCCAACACAAAGAAGGAAATGAAACCAACATATATTTCACAATGTTCATGCTCCAAATCCAACTTGTTGCTCAAGAAAAACACAAAAATAATTGGTGATGATGACTGAGAGAATGAACTTCTGTGGGTTCCCATAAAGATACAATACAACAGAAGAGGGACAAGAAAATAAAAGCAGAGACAGAGTGATGTTTTTTAAAAAGTATGATCCCACAAATTGTTTGTTTTGGACGCTGGTAGTCTTTTTGTCTTCTTTTGCACTTTTTTACAATGCTCTAGTCACTTTCTTCTCTCTCAACTTCTTCCAAGGGGTGATAAACACTCTTAATTATGATATAGAAAATATAAGCATACTATCCAATGGAAAGATGTATAAACATGAATGAATATAATTACTTAAGAGTAATAATAAGGGCCCATTTCCTTTGGTAATGCCTGTTTTCCCTATACAACTATGAGTTAAATTGCAGAATTTCCAGAATCTCTGGCACAGACTCAGATCATTTACATATCAATAGGTGTTTACCACTGTGGAGTCTCCCGTTGATCTGGGGCAAGAGGTGGAGAGATTCTCTCTATTCTCTCCTTCCCCCCATTTCAGGTACATAATTGGTCTGGCGTCTGCCAGTCACCAAGGACCCGCCAATGGAGTTTGTCCTGGAGGGGTGGGTGGGAAGCAGAGAGCCACTGAAGTGGCAGAGCATGAGTAGCAGCTGGAGGAGATGGAGGGGGCTGGGGCCAGCCAGGGAATTCAAGCAAGCTGTGAGCAATAAAAAATGGTTTCTCCCAATCTAGCCTTTTGCTTGACTTATTTTGTTTTCACCAGTTTCATTGGGGATTCACCCCGGGCGAGGAACACTCTTCCCTCTCAAACTACAACAACTTTTTAAAAACCCTTCTGCTCTGCCAGTCAACTAGCCTTGTGAATGTAACGATAGTCGTTTCTCTCCTATACCACGTGGCACAGACCCGGAACTTAGAAGGAGCTTAATCTGTTAACATTTTCTTTTAATGGAACACTGGGAAGTTGACCCTGGCAATTTTTACTACAGATTTTATAAGTCTAGAAGAGCTCATCTGGCCACATATTTCAGTGTTAATGGGAGACATCAGTCTAGAAGGTTCTTTCTTCTTAAAGCAGGCAGAAGCTTTGGAAATGCAGCCATATGAATATACATTGATTTGTTATTAATTCTATAATGCCTGTGTGTTGACTCAGTGCCCAGAGAGCATCATTTGAAGCCCAGAGGCGGGGAAGGCAGACCCTTTCTTTCTAGTTCACTCAGCATCTTCATGAGACAAATGTAACCCAACCTCACCAATTCAAGTTGCCCACAAATGCTGTAGGGCTAAAGATAAACCTAAACACACAACTAAATCCTACTTGACTGACAATAGTCGCTTTGGCCTTACAAACTAGATAAGGAGAAAGAAAATTTATCTTAAAATTTCATTCTATAGCCCCAATTATTAAAATAAGGACAAGAATTTTGTTTTCTTTTTCTTTTCTTTAGGACTATAGAATGAGAAAGAATCAGTTTCTTTAAGGAACGTCAGTTGACTTAGAAGGTGTGAGAGAAAGACGATCCAGAAATCCCAGAATTTCTGGGAGCTAGACAGAGATTTAGGACAGTCAGAGAAGGTGGCAGAGAGTGGGCTTGAGGGGCAAGAGCATGAAATCAGAACAGAAGGTAGGCACCTGTGCCCAGAGCTGGTCTTGTCCTTTCAATGTGTAATAACATCATTTGTTTATTAGAAACAACACCTGCCCATTTTGCTCTTTCTGGGTAAAGTTTATTGGGCTACTTTCTTAGAGTGGGCACTGGACTACTGCAGAAATCAACATAAGAAGGTTATATTAAATTTTTTAAAACTCTTATAAGGTGAATTCACATGTCCAGTTTGAAAATCCAGTACTATTGTTAACTAAGCAGGACACATGAGGGCCACTTTACAGGTTGTGGATTAACATCCCCCACCCCCAGCATGTTACACAGGCCCTCTGTTTGGAAATGTGTGCATCCTCTCACGTCCTTTGGTATATAACTCAGCGTCAGGAGAAAGGCGTGCCCAGTGAGAGCCCCATGAAAGCACCACGCGTACTTACTTGGGTAAAACCAGAATCTGAACAATAAAGATGCAGAAGAATATGAGACAAGCGCAAGTCACATAATACTTGAAGGCTGGCAGTGCAGTGGCCCGGTACTAAGGGGAGAAGAAGAATGCCGTGAATGACAGTTCTCCAAGAGGAGGGCACCCCGCAGCCTGGCTGTGCCGGCTCAAGCATCCCACTCGTAAATTGTAGACTGGCCAAAACCAGACTCAGGGCAATGGCTGATTGTCTCCAGCCATGAGCACTCCCAGCTCCTCGTGAGCTGTCAGAGAGTGGCCTCCAAAGGCCTCGGGTTTATGAGTCGGCCTGTTCAAAAACCCATTTGAAGGTGATGGAATCACTCCGCCAAGGACAGACAGCCCCTGGACAGGAAGACGAGCATGAGGCTGAGGGTGCCAGCGACCAGGCAGGTGCCCTCCTTCCTTTGTGGGTCTCATGTCTGCAATTATGTGTGGAAAGCAATGACTTTTCACACTGTAACACTTGACTTTTGAATGATATTGAGGATATGCAATTCCCTCATTTTACATGCTTACTCTAGTAGATTTTTTAGTATTTCTCTCAATGCTACTTAGAGGTGGTGAGTAATTTACAAGACAGAAAAGACCAGGGGGCTTTGTCCTAAGTTTACAATCATTCTGCTTGCTTGTCTGGGCCTGGCTGATGGATGCTCTTTCCACTTGTCCAGGGCCATTGGCAGGGTTCACCCGACTTTCTGTAACATCCAGGACCATCTGCTGACTCCCCGGGGCTGCCCCCGCTTGAATTACTCAGGAAAACCACCAGCTAGCGCTGCACTCGTGACAGCAATCTCTGTGGCACAGAGGCTTTGGGACAGCATGCCACATATTCTAACTACCTTACATGTACCAACTCTTTTAATCCTCCCACAGCTGCCTGAGGCAGGAACAATGATTGTGCCTATTTGTGGAACAGAAACTTCAGACCAGAACGATTAATATTCTCAGAAAGACACAGGTAGCTCATGGCGAAACCAGGAACTTCACCCGGGCTCCCAACCATGAGGCCATCCAGCCTCTCAACAGAAGGTTGGATAATAGACTTAAAGAAAATAAAGTTTCTGTGGTCCTACAATTGAAACCTCCTGACAATATTGGCACTTTGCATGAGCTACATCTGCACAGACTATTTCTCCTGTTACGGGGAGTCATGCATCTCTCAGGGTTGGCCTCTGGGGTTTTGTGCCAGGGGTGGATCTTCAGCGGACCTACTGATGTTTCTCTTCCTCTGTGTCTTGCTGCCTTTTACCTGTCCTGCTAGTTTTAAGAGCAGGTTAGGGATAAGTGAACAAAAAGTGAGCCCTAACCTCAATGCTGTCTAAAATTTACCTCAAAACTGGTCTTTGCAAATATGCACATATGGGGAAGGCCTGCAAAAGCTTCATTTGTTTTTAAACGATGATCACCTTCTATTTGCTAGAATATTTGTTTTGGTGAATGCTGTGACTCAATAGCCAAGATAACTGACAGGCTGATGAAGAAGCTATGTTAACAGCATGGTGGAAACGCGATTACATTCTGTGCATTCAGTCACACCCTTATCTTTCACCTTCTTCCGGGCTTTCCATGGAGCTATGAATTGGAATTTCCTTGTGGTATTAATAAAGGAAATGGACTTGAATTAGGAAGGGAATAACTTAACATTTAAACAGTAAGTAACCATAAGTATTACTTAGGGATAAAATGGTCAATAATAATAACAAATTACATCAAATATCAATTTGTTAAACCATCTTCAGTCAGTATGTTGACTCAGAAGCAGAGAGGTGGTCTTCACCACTAATGCAAAAGGAAGCTTTGATGTAACTATAAAATCCATCCCTGATGCATTTAGGAAGGAATTTTGATATTTGAATTTCTATTCAAAAAACAATGAAGCAAATTTTCTCAACAGAATTTTAATAGCAGTGCTATGACTGCTAATACTATTACAGGAACTTTTATTCAAACTAAGCCTGTGGTTATAAGGTTGGATGATGGAAATTGCCTCTAACTTGATTCTTTTCTAGATCAACATGTAACAAAAGGCAAATGAAATAAAACTGACCTAGAAGAATGGTTGTCTTTTCTGCAATAATTACTTAATTCATTTTAGCAAAGCCATGTTAACGATGACATTAAAAACAAAACAAAATGTCTGCTTATTCATGTGTGCCTAACAGAGACGTTAGGAGCCATAATGTGCAAGTTTAGATGCAACAAAGCTTAAAAGTTTGGGGTTTCTAATTCTCCCAGATGTTAAATGTAAAGCTCATATATTTGTCGAGAAGTTAAGATAATTTGGGTAGATAAACCGTAAATCTATTGAGAAGGATTCTGTTTTCTCTTAAATCTTCCCTAAGAAAATTTCCCATTGAGATAGCCATTGACTAACTCCCATCCCTCTTCCTGAGCTTGTGTCGCAGACACCATGTAGCCATCATTTACCACCAGGAGTGCTGAGAGGAGTGACTGTTCAAAGACAGCAAGAAATACGTAAAACAATCTATGTGTGGCAGAGAGAATTACAGGAAAAGCTAGAGAGTTCTGATAAAGTTGGAAGCAGTTTCAATGCCTTATGTACAGTACATGAGCACAATTTCAGGAAGGAATTTTTAAAAACTAACATTTCATAAAAAAGATTGATTGGGAAGAAAAAATAGCTTACTTCTTTCTCTAATATTTTATTGTAGAAAAGCAGTGAGATTCTCTGGATGTCTTCAGACTTGAGCCATTGCCTGGAAATAAAAAGGGCAGACATAAAACCAAACCTTCAAACATCTGGAACTACTTTTTTTGAATGACTTGCATTCTTCTTTCTTAATTGTAAATCATCCAAAATTGAGTATTTAAAAAAAGAGATAATGCCAAATAACTGGCTATGGAGCTAGAGATTGGTAACAGGATCTGCAAATATAATATTCCTACTCACACACAGCCCTCCTTGGAAAATCTGGTATTACAAGCCAACTGTCACATCCAATTGAAAGTCATTACCCAAATTAAGTAACTACAGAGATAAATTATCAAAAGGATTCAAGCACACTAATAAATTTAATCCCTGATGTTTTAGTGAATCCACATGGTAGTTCCATCTTCTAAAAGCTTTGGTTCATAGAGAAGCACCATTTTTCTTAGCTTGTAGCAAGCCACACATTACAGAGCATCAAAACCCATTTAGAGTGCTTCCAAGTGTTGGACAAGAAGATCTTGCTTCTTTCACACTTACTGAAAGTATTTTCATTGTCCTGTTTTTCATTTCTATAAAGTAAGTGTGTGTGTGAATACAGTTTTTAAAAAAATAGGTAAAAATACTAATGTAATAAGTAACCACTTCAGCCTACTAATGTAAGTGGTGATGTTCCCATAAACACACACATGCATAATACATGTGTGTGTTTCAGATGCTGAAAAATAAAGAAAAATTGTATGAAAGTATGCATTCTTACACATTGACTGGCCTTTAGAAATTTATTTTAAGAAGGCAGTTGAAATAGAGAAAGAGCTCAAGGGCAACATTTTTTACTAGAATGTTGCACGTAATTGCAAGCTGAACAACAACACCACGCCTGAGCCCAGGCAAGCTGGGCACGTGACCATACGGTCCCACATTTGGCAATAAAATGAACACAACACACATTTTATGAAATAAAACCGAGTGACCTAGACAGATACACATTCTTATATTCATAAGTACAGGAATGTAGGGAAAAAATGAAATTGATGCATCAAGAAAAAAATCTAGAAAGAAATATCAACAAAATATATTACCATGTGGTTTGGGTCATTACACTGAGGAATTTCTATTTCTACTTTCCTCATTTTTCTTAAATAAATACTTTTATAATTTAACAGTGTAAGAGCCTGAATGTCCCCATTAGGGTCACTGAAATGACAAATTAGCCCAGGAGACCAACACATTTGGGAAGGGACACCTCCAGGTCTGCCTGGACAGCCCTGGGCCCAGAACCTCTCAACAGTTCTGAAAACTCTGACTGCACATGCACGGTGATGAGCTTGAATATCCTGTGAACCTAAACTACAAACAGGGCGCTTACAGCTGAGGCATGGAAGGCAGTAATGTATTCTAGAATGATTGCCACTAAAAGTGAGAACTATAAAAACACTTTTTGATTCAAGGTTATAAGCTTCAGGTATCAGGGAAATAAACTTTATTGGTACTTCTTATTACTGCATAACTGCAGAAACATGTTAGTGTGCTGTTTTATGGGTCTAGTTGGAGAAATCAGAGGTTGGTTAGTATTAAAAGGAGCAGAAAATGAAATTTAAGATAAATTGTCACTACAATGATTTTGAGAACTGTGTAGTTGTTATGAATATCAAACTGATTAATATATGTAGGTAACTCGTTAAAAACAGTTTCTTTCTTTATTGAGAAAGAAAAATCTAATTTAAAATTGCTCCTGGGTCATATTAGCTTGGAAATAAAGTAAGAGTGAGATTTATAAAGTGGAAATAAAAGCGGCTTCTCATTAATTAGCAGGCCCCCTTATTCCGTTGCCCATCTGGGTCTGGCAGGTAGACAGGAAGCACTCCAGACCAGGTCTGGTCTGCCTGTGTCACCTAACACTGAGTTTCCTAAGCCCCCCTGGACGGGTGTGCGGGGTATGACCGGTGGACTTTGGTGGGGAAGATGGGGCCATCCTCAGCCCTGGGCCCGAGTGCCTCTGGCCTGTCTGCCTCTGTTTGGGTGCTCTACCACTCCATCCTATGTACTGAAACCTGGATCACACATGCTTCACTGAGTCACCAGCTCCATCCCTCCCCCACAGAGGCCCATGTGTATCCCCCTTAGAACGTTCTGTATCACCTCTCATTGTTTTATCTTTGTCAAAAACAAACCTCAGAGCACCTTACATGGCAACCCCATTCTGAGTAGTAACTACCTAGCACAGCCCTTTATTGAAAGGAATCTTACCTCTATTGAAATGGCCAACTCCTGGAAAGACAAATGCATCAGGGAGAGGGTGGCCAGGGATGGCCAGGGCACCCTTCACCACGATGCCTCTTCCCATCCTGCAGCTCCTGAGAGGTTTCTGGTGAGCTTCCTCGGTGCAGGGCTGCCTACATGCTTCCTACCCCCATCTCGCCCACCCAGCCCCAGTCACAATCCCCCGAGCCTCTGCCCTGAGCTTCGATTCATCCTTATGGGACCACGGCTCTCTCTGTGGGATTTGGCTGTGGGATTCATTTCAGGGCCCACCCACCTAGGTAATCCTCCGCATGCCACCGGGTGGGTCTGATCATTAGCCATCTAGGACCTTTCAGGGGCACCATCCCAACTGGCTTCAGGCTGACACCACAAGTCACTTCTCAAAGAATCTGATCCTTCTGCTCATGCCCTGTCACCCCGAGGGATGCCTGCAGGGGTGTCCTGTGCCTGACTGCGCTGAAACTGAACACACACCTCTGCCCAGCACGGGCTGTCCTCACACCGAAGGACATTCCTTCCCTGTCCCTAGTTTCCTCCAAGACGGCTCAGGGTCATCTCATCCAGAAAACTTGAGGCTCTCTGTTCCGACTTCCACTGGTCTTTCTGTCCTCTACTCATGTGCTGAGTGAGGGGCATAACCTACCCGTGCTGCCCATCTCTCCTCCCCTGGCCCCTGGCCCCACTGGAGGGCCATGTGCAGAGATGTCTCTCCCCTCACTCTGAGGTGACACCGTGTCTGGGTCTTGTTATGTCTGATGCCAAGTGAAGGCCAACATGGCTCAGCCTTTGACAAATGTTTGCTAAGTGAGTAAATGACTGAAAAATGAAAATCTGCATATAAATCATGGTTTTATGTCATTAGCAGAAAACAACTGAATGGTCCATCAAGCCTGGAGTGCTCACAGCATCCTCGGGTGGAAATCCAAGGAAGAGCAGAAGAACTTCATATCAAAGAGCAAGAGGAGTTAATGGGTGGGGAAAACAGCAAGGGTGGTGCTAATGAAAACATACTTGTAGAATAGCTTCCATTTTTAAAAATTCCCCTTTCTATTTTTGAGAATTGCATGACATTTTCCTCTACTTCACTTCTGAGACGTGTTGGGAAAATTACACCATAAGCAGGTACACCTACATTGAACATGACTTTAAAATAAAACTACACTGAAACATGAAGGTGTTACCTAAACAACATTCAGCTAGTAAGTGACACAACACAGACAGTCCAGATACAGCCCTGACAAAGAGAAGCAAAGCCAATGATTGTTCTTTCTGATGACCCTTTAGTTGGAGTGTTCTAAAAGGTGAACACAAAAGTAGTTTGAGAAGGCAGGTGTCCTGCATGAAGCATGCTGAGGCTGATTCTAGACATTGGCTTTTTTGTTATTACTATTATTATTACAACTGGCTAAACCTTCTTCTGCTCTTGTGCTTTATTCTGCTCATCCCTCTGGTTGAATTACCACATCCTTCCACTTAGATGAAATCTGACTTTTCCCCAGGTGTTAGCTGCAAGTAGATTCCAGGTAATCACCTATTTCTTGGTTTGTGATGCCCTGAGGTTTCAACTCGGGCAGATTTGTGGCTGCTCTTTATACTGAGCCTGGGGCCAGGCTGGTGGGGGATTTGTGTGCCTGGGTGCTGTCAGACAGGTGGAAGATGTGGCCTATTGGGATGCACAAAGGGGCCCTCAGCAGATGCTAATTCAACGTGCCAGTGCATGTGAAGCACAAGCCTGACCAAGATACTTTATTGTGTATATATGCAATTACTCACACACACTTGCACATACATACACACCCACACCCACATACATATGTACATGGGATTCTCCTGTGAAACACAAGCATTTTGCAATGTGGTGTAATTTACTTTTGGAGGCAGAGAGTTCTAGGTGAAAATCATTTACACTTCTCATGAGTCAATTTTCATGATAAGAATCAAATAGGTTTCGATAAGGATAGAAATTTCCATGAAGGCTTTTCCTTTGGACTAACTGATGTTTCTGCTGCAATTTAAACCAGCAAACATTTATTGAGTGTCTAATGGGTACCAGGCACCAGACTGTGCCATCTATCTTCTGCCCTCCATGAATTCAGCCATGATGTAAATTCCTAGGAGAAGTCCAAGGCTGATGAATGTAGGTATTATATCCAGGCCATGAAACTCACCACCTTCTTTAAATTGTTATCTTCACATTTCTTGGGCCATTGAAAACAAGAGAAACTCAGACTGAGTAGACATTCACGCAATTCATAGAATTCAGAGTTACAGACTGAGTGATATTTTGTCTCTCAAAGCCTCGGTTTTCCTCCCACTGGCCCATTAATTCAGTGTCTAGTGCCCAAGCCCTCTCCTCAACAGTTTAGAACACAGGCACCTCCACATTCTCTGCTTCTGCAGGGGAATAAGTGCATTTTGAAGGGATAGTGTCACAAAATACAATAGAGGTTTTCCCATATGGAATTCCTATTGATTTTTAAAAAATACTACTAACAGAACCAAACCCATTTTGCTGTAATTTTTCTCTCTATGTGTACAGCTTACATTGTTCATCAGTAATTTACTTGGATAGTATTAGGCAAGAGTGAAAAAAATTTTTTAAAGATAAAATACTATTAACCAAAGGTATTATTAAGGATAATTGAGGGTAGATGAATTGTGTCAAAAAATGTGGCTTGTCATGATTAAGTATTATGGTTTGTGGTGAAATTCTTTTGAAAAATATGACATTACTTTCAAATAATAGGGTTTGAAATAAGAGGTGAATGATAACGTAGGATTAAGAAGAACTCACTTTTGTGCATTAATTCCATCAATTGCTTGAATCATTCTTTCATTCAATTCTTCTTCAAACCTTTTCTTTTGGGACTTGGTTCTATATGAAAAAGGAAATGTTATGAGTAAGAATATTATTACTGTAAGAATATAGTAATTTATCCTCCATTTGCCCCATGGTCCCAAGCACATAAGCCGGAGAGAATTATGCCTGGGCTTGCCTGGGGCTCACCTGGGCTTACCCCCGCCTTATCTCTAAACATCCTGACCCTTCCCCAAGGCAACAGGCCCAGCGATCCGCCACAATAAAAGGCACCACGCTGCTACCCCCTCTCTCTCTGTCTGTCTCGCTACCCTCTCTCTGTCTCTCTCTCTCTCTGCAGCCCTCTCGTCTCTGTCTCTGTCTCTGTTTGTCTGTCTGTCTTGCTGCTCTCTTTGTCTCTGTCTCTCTGTCCCGCTGCTCTCTCTCTCTCTCTCTCTCTGTCCCCCTTCTCTCTGCTGCTCCCTCTCTCTCTCTCTCTGCCTCTCTCTGTCTGTCTCTCTGTCCCCCTGCTCTGCCTGCACTCTCTCCCTCCCTCTCTCTCTGTCTCTCTGTCTCTGCTCTCTGTGCTCTCTCTCTCTCTCTCTCTCTCCCCACCCCCTCTCTGGGGGCAGCCACTCTCTCTTTTAGATAATAAAATCTCTTGCATGGGCCCATGTCTCCTGAGTCGTTCTGGGTAAGGAGGGTCGCGGCGAGATACCCTTTCAATTACTTATATTAAACATTAAACCAAATATTAAGCCCATTTTTCTATGAGGCCAAGGCCTCTGTTTGATTCTGCTAATTGAGTAAAGAAGGAGAAAAGGAAACAATTGTCTATGAGCAGCCTTTTCTCCATTACAGCCACTGTGTGGATTGAGTTAGTTGACAGTAGGGTTTTTGGTGCAGTAAAATGTTGCCTTACCAACTCACTCAGAGTGAAAACCAGGCATTCAAATGAAACACTGCAACATACATATTTGGTATTTGAGATAAAAGACCTTTCTGTTCTAAGAGATATATTAGTCCTTGACTCATTGCCTTTATAAACTTCATTTTATGACAGAACACCCTGGCTTTGAAAATTCTCCTGCAAAAATTTGGTTTGCTTGACAACAAACTTACGCCTTGTTCGTGTTTTTCTTGGTCAGTTGTCAAGAATTTGCAAAACTACAGTCTTATTTGAGGCATATCAAAGCTTAATTGTATACATTTGAATGTTCTGTTTTTGAAAGCACTATTCACAGAAAAATCTCACCTTTGCAGACCACTCACTTGGTCTTGAAAGCAAATGCTCTTTAGTCATAATAAAAGATGCTTTGTGAATAAATTATGCCAAAATAATAATGAGTTTCACGGTTAATTTGACAGCCTGAGAATTATATAATGATATATTCCAGAAAACTGAAATAGTACCTATTTTTAAAAGTTAAACATCTGCTGCAAGGACTAAAACACAGGCTGGCCCTTGTCAAACTGGCCTGCACCAGCCTGCACCTGAGTCTAGCTGTGGGCAAGTCACCTGGTCCAATGTGGAGGGAGCCCATGGCTTCTCAGTGTTCTGCTTAAATCACTAATTGAATAGACCTTCTACTCTGGAACAAAAATAATGCTTTTCTGACTTCAGAACTGCCTGTACCTATGGAGAAGAATAGCATTACAGGTGCAATGTCACATTTAGCTATAACTAAATCTCAGGGCAGTACCATCAGTGTGATGGAGAGGCCTGCCAATTCCATCACCACCTGTGGATTTGGGCCTTCAGGTCGCATCTTCTCTAACAGGCTGAGGGCCGTCTTGGTTCAAAAACAGGATGAGACTGAGTGATCCGCCTACAGCTACACAGCCAACTGGACGGACAGGTTTTGGTATGCCAAATCCCAGGCTGCTTGAAGAAGGCAAATTAATTTTTATCCTTTTTAAAAAAGCAAGAAGTCTTAGCAATAGTCTAAGAGGTTCACCCTCATTTATAGGTGAGGAGCTTTTCCTTTTCCTCTTCTCAGCCCAGAGCTCTGTTCCTCAGACTTCAGGCAGTTAGGACCCTCCTGACCTCGTTCCTACCTCCCCAGTGCCTCTGCCCGACGTCCTCTTTCTAGTTTCTCTCCATTCTTTCTCCTAAGCTGTCCACAGCCTGCCCTGCTCCCTGCCTGGACTATCACACCTAAGGAGGCAGGAAGAGGTCATGTGTCATCTCAGATAATGCTTCAGTATCATGTGATCCAACGTATGGCTGGGCTGGAGGCTCAGAGAGCTTCTATGGTTCAGGCTACACCGCCAAGGCAAGCTAAGGAGGGGAGCCCATGGGAGGCTGACCCGGAAGGTCTCTCCACAAGGGCATGGGGCCGCCAGAGATCAGCCACCACAGAGGAGAGCAAGGAGGTGTGGAAGAGGCTCCCAGGAAGGCAGGCAGGCAGGGGACAGGTAAGAGTGCAGGCTTAGACATCACAGAGATGGGCACAGATCCTGGCTGGGCCTCCAGAGATTCTGGTGTGCCTCAGTTTCCTCCTTCCTAACATGATCACAGTGAGAGCATCTACCTTGGAGTAACACTGTAGGGGTGAAATAGGATTTTCCGTATACCAGCATGGATAAAATGATAGCTTATTATCACTGTTCCAGAAAGCGCTCCTTCTGGGAGCCACTGCCTCCCTGACTTGGGTGCTGCCCGAGGCATTTTCCCCTGTGACTTCAATAGAGACCCTTGAGGCAGAATTGCAGGAAGAGGAGATAGATAACAGAAGAGAGATTGAACAGAAAGTGAAAAGATGCCCATGAAATTTCTATGGACAGTTGCTTGTAGACAGTCTAGCATCTTAGAGGCCTGGGGAGTCATGCCTTCCCAAGGGGTCCAGTAGGGTCCATAATATTTCTTGAAGTAGCTTAAGGCATAGTTTATGCGGCAGTTGCCTCTTAAAATAACACTTAAAATAATGGGCCTAAGGACCCATTATCCTTATAACATCGGACTACAAGTATTACACCTCTATGTTAAAATTTCAGATTTTACACAAAATACCCATTAAAGCTCATTATGGCAAATCAAGTCATACAGAGGGGTTTGGGAATAATGTGCACTCTTTGCAAGGATTTGGCAGGTAGCTATCTAATTGTTCTTATTTTTTACTGGGATACAATGCATTTTCTACAAGAATGAACTCTCCTCTCTGTAGGGAAAGAAAGGCTGGCTTAAGTTTTGGGCCTTTCATAATTATCCTAAGGATTTCAGAAAGAAATACCTAACTCCCAATACAATGCTAACAAAGGCTTTGAGCCCAAAAGCTGGAGGAACAGGGGACAGGAAAGGGAGACCTGCTCGCGATTCCAGGGGCATGGGCACAGGGGACCTGACGTTTGCGGGAAGTTTTTTCTCTTTGAGCAAGTCGGGCAGGCCTCCTTTGTGCCATTGAAAGGCTGGACTTGCTTTTCTCTCTAGGGTTCAACATACAAAAAGATGTAATTTTAAGTAACATGCTCCTTTTAAGAAAATTTGATCTGTTACTATGTAGTTATATTAGGAAGAGTCGTTTTAAGAAAACACTTTAAAGTTCTAAAGTGTTTACCGAAGGGTGTTTTCCTTCTCCCTCTCTCAGTGCTACTAACGTGACATTAATAATCCTACTTTTAGAAGCTGAAAGCGATCTATTAAGGCTTTCCACAAGTAGCTGCCCTTGTAGAAGTAGCTTTCAAAATTACTGTAATTGATGATAATTACTTTCAGGAATACATTTTTTAAAAAAACAAGCCTTCAAAAATTGTTAAGTGAAACACATACCATACCTTAAAGTGCGATTTTGAAAATTATGCTGACCCATTGGGACATCCTATTAAAAAAAAAAAGGTTATTCCTTGTCAAAAACATACCTTAAGAATAATGTTACAATGATAACTTTTTATATTTCTTCTTTAATCATGGAAAGTATCATTTAGGTGACAAATAATTACCCAAACAGAGAAAAATGACTTAATTATAAATGTGGAACAAGGTTAAAAACTCAGTTATACCTAGAATGTTGGTGTCATCTATAAACTCTAGATGTTGGAAGTGTCAGCATCCTTGTCTGGATTTTTATTTATTTATTTATTGAAATTTACATCCTGATATTTACAGATAGGATTTCAAACCGTGGCCGTAGAGGACTGTTATGAGACAGCTCACAGTCATGT
Organism: Manis pentadactyla; assembly: GCF_030020395.1. NCBI lineage: Eukaryota > Metazoa > Chordata > Mammalia > Pholidota > Manidae > Manis > Manis pentadactyla. The sequence goes on from NC_080020.1 coordinate 136,181,768, forward strand.
GACAACATAGTTTGGCAGCAGACAACTATTAAGAAGTGCTCTAAACACAAACATAACTGCCAACTCTATCATCGTCCTTATCCCTGAACCACACCATTCAGAACATCAGTGAAATACATGAAATCGTGAATCACTGATCAAAAAGAAGAAATCCACATGTAAGTGCTGGTGTTTTCTAGAAAACAAATGAGGGAGACACCAGTCAGGACTCATCAGTGGGTGGGCCCACTGCCGAATGTTCAATGCACTTAAACACAAGATCCACTTTCACACATTTGCTGTAAAAAATAAAATAAAAGTTGGAACAAAGCAGCTTCAGGTGGCTGCAAAGAAACTTTTCTGCTTTCTCTCCAAGGTTAGATTAGGCAATGTATTTAGTCTAGGGAACAGCAAAGTATTAAAAAAAAAAAAAGAATTTTATTACATAAAGTAGAATAGTGCATTATATTCACCAGTTGTATCAATGTTGAACCAAGACTCAATGGAGGTCTGCACAGGGGATTACGTAAAAGAAATCACTTTTGGCAATGACAATTGTTTGACCCTGGAACATATCAATAAGAATGACGATGGGATCTTTCTCAAAGTGAGTAAGAGACACAGTAAAATAATAATGCTAACCAAAGCCCTGGGAATCTTATAAGATATCCTATATTGCTACTCAGGCAGTTCCCAGGCTCTGTACCACTGACTGCCTAGACTAGCTGGTTAAGAACACTGAGTTTGTTCAAGAGGACTTCTGATTTTTTATAAACAACCTCCTGATGCTGGAAGCACTAGGTAGCTGCATCTCTCTCTTGAGGGTGGCATCTTCACTAACATATAACAACAGAGAAAAGTCGGGCTGAATCTTTCCTGCAGAACCATGCTGAGATAATAGGGTCATGCTTAAGTCTTGAGACCATAAAGACTGATAAGAAATAGGCAACCACACAAACTAAAAGGCTTCTGTACAGCAAAGGACATCATCAGTAAAACAAAAAGGTATCCTACAGTATGAGAGAATATACTCATAAATGACTTATCCAATAAGGGGTTAACATCCAAAATATATAAAGAACTCATATGCCTGAATACCCAAAAAGCAAATAACCCCATTAAAAAGTGGGTGGAGGATCAGAACAGACACTTCTCCAAAGAAGAAATTCAGATGGCCAATGGGCACATGAAAAGATGCTTCACATTGCTAATCATCAGGGAAATGCAAATTAAAACCACAATGAGATATCACCTCACACCAGTTAGGATGGCCAACATCCAAAAGACAAGGAACAACAAATGCTGGAAAGGATGTGGAGAAAGGGGAACCCTCCTACACTGTTGGTGGGAATGTAAATTAGTTCAACGGTTGTGGCAAGCAGTAAGGAGGTTCCTCAAAAAACTAAAATAGAAATACCATTTGACCCAGGAATTCCACTTCTAGGAATTTACCCTAAGAAAATAGGATTATAGATTCAAAAAGACATGCACCCATATGTTTATCACAGCACTATTTACAATAGCCAAGATAAGGAAGCAACCTAAGTGTCCATCAGTAGATGAATGAATGAAGAAGATGTGGTACATATACACAATGGAATATTATTCAGCCATAAGAAGAAAACAAATCCTACCATTTGCAACAACATGGATGGAGCTGGAGGGCTGGAGGGTGTTAACGCTCAGTGAAATTAGCGAGGCAGAGAAAGACAAGTACCAAATGATTTCACTCAACTGTGAGGTATAACAACAAAGCAAAAACTTCTGAAACAAAACAGCAGCAGTCTCACAAACTCCAAGAAGGGACTAGCGGTTACCAAAGGGGAGGGATGGGGGACGGCAGGTCAGGAGGGAGGGAGAAGGGGATTGGGAGGTATTATGATTAGTACAGATAATGTAGGGGAGGGCACAGGGGAGGCGGTATAGCACAAAGTAGTCACTCTATAGCATCTTACTACACTGATGGACAGTGAGTGCAATAGGGTATGTGGGGGGGCCTTGATAATATGGGTGAATGTAGTAACCACAATGTTGCTCATGTGAAGCCTTTAGAAGATTGTATATCAATGATACCTTAATCAAAAAAAAAGAAATAGGCAACCACAATGACATCTATAACACACCTGGAAATGTAAGAGCGTTTTCACACATATACATAAGAAATGGCATGGAAAATCATGTTCTAATATTTATACATGATCTTATCTTTTTGTAAACCACCCAGCTGCTGGTGTACAATACATCTCAGTGAGAGATATAAGTATTAGGCATTCGTTCTAATAATAAGTGCAGTGCTGAGGCAAAATCAACCAAATTATCATTTTTCCCCCATAGTAGTAGTAAAACAATTGACTTTCATTGACAACTGGATACTAACATCTTAGAGCATCTTTGCTCTAAGAAGTCTAAATGCTAGAAGGCCCCAGGCTCCTTCCTTGGATCTCTTCTTTCTTGATCATTTTGCCCAGTTCCATGGCATTGAACATCATTTAAATCCTGCCAGCCTTCACATTCATCTCCAGCTTGGACCCCTCCCCAGAGCTGTAGGCTTGCTCATCCAACTGGTGACTTCCTAGCTGTACTTGGAAGTCTAAAGGGCATCTTGATTTGAAGATGTCCACTAGCAAAGTCTTGATTGTCACCTGACTTTCCCTCAGTATTTGTCATCTTAGCTAATGACATCATCATGCTTCCAGTTGTGCAGCCAAAAGATGCAGATTCACCTTTGATCCACGTTTTTACACGTAGCACTCCATCACCAAGTCTTTTTTGCTCTAAGCTGAATTTGCTTCTCAGTGTCCCATCTCTGAAACCTCATCATCATTCACACCTAGAGCTCTGCACTGTGGCTCCATTATTCCCGAGCATTAGCTGTGTCATGCCCTTTCCCTGCTGAAGATATCTAATGACTTATAATGCTGAGAATGGATCATCACAGTTATCTTAGAGCACCTCGCCCCTGATGACTCTCTTGGCTTATTCTTGATGACACCACAGCCACCCCAGCTCTTCTCTGCCCCCCAAATACACCAATTCATTTCCATCTTTGGGCCACTGAATTTCAAGGTGAATCTTCACTGCCATCTCTTCTGATGTTCTTCTCCTTCTCTGAGACCTCCCCACCTGTCCTACCCACCATGGCCCTGCCAGTCACCCCCAAAGCCATCACCCCTTCTGATCCTCATCATGGCCCTCAGCAGCACCCAAATGGTCCTGTTTGCTACGTTTCCTGCTTATGCCCTCTCTCTTCCCAATAGAATGCAAACTCCTCTAGGACTTGCCCTGGGGGTCCCTCTTGTTGACTGTCTGGTGGAACATGGTCTTCTGTCATATTACATTTCCTTATATCAGAAAAAGAACAAGGGGAGTTGAGAGGAGAGGTGTAATCAAGTCAAGTATGCCAAGCCGCTGGCTCGGGTGCATCGCTCTGAGCGGGCCGGCGGGGTGCAGAACTGGAAAAGCCCACTTTTCCCTGGGCTCCTGCTGTGCCTCCTCTCATCAGACAGGAGAATTATGTAACATCCTACTTTCTTTTCACCTCAGCTGCATTCCTAGGACAGTGAATGCCATTATACTTGGAATTTTGCTCAGAGATCATTTAAAAATCTAACAGTGTTATTGGGATTACTCTAAATGCTTAGCTCTATTTACTTTTTCCTCCTCTACGGATCTTTGTATGTTCCCTCTGCATTTCAGCCATCTTATTGGAAGTGTCCTGCAATAAGGAGTTTGCACTTCATTGTGTATCAGAAGTTGGAGGGATGTAAACAGGATGGGCAACAATGGAATGGTCATTGCTGGCACTGCAGTGGGAACTTTTGGGCAACTGAGCATAGTCGTGATGATGCCTTTCAAATGCAGGGCATCATGCCTTCACTTGTTCCGTTATTAAGACACTCAGGCTTTCTACATCATGATGGCACAAAAACAAAAAAAACAACAAAAAAGTGCAATTGCATTCAGTTGCTAGTAACTGAATGAATAACAAGTAAATAGAATGGTCATGGTTACAGGGTGACAGTGAAAAATCAGTGTAGGTTAGAACCCTGAGCAGAGTGAGCCCGGCTCTCGCTCATATCCTGATGGTTGTGTGTAAGGGCCCCTCCAGGGAGGAGATGGTACACTTGCATCATACAGACAAGAGCTATTTTGGCAGGAGAAGTCCATCTTCTTGCTTTGGGGGAACTAGGCTCGCCTAGCACTGGGCACTGTGGGGCCAGGAGACATACCGTGGTGCTGATCTTGCCATTCTCTGTGGTCATGCTGTCGCGGTGATGCAGGTGTGCAAAGGGCTTGGCCGCCCCCCAGGACTCCAGGTACCGGGTCATGCGGACTGAGGCCCTCAGCTTGGCTCCATCGAGGGTGTGGCGAGGTCTGAAGAGGTGCTGGGGACTCCGCCGCTCTCCCTGTGCATGAGAAACAAATCATCCAAGCTGGTATCACACCACTCGGGCCTGCCTTCCTCACTGCCCTCCTCCAAGAAGCTCCCTAAGTGATTCCCTGCCTCCCTGCCTCTGCCCCCATTCTCTCAGGGTTGCAAGCAGTTTGAGCAGGGTGATTTCTATTCCAGAGAGAACGAGTTACTTATAATTTAAATTTAGGATTAAAAAAAAAAGCCATTTTAATGGGCATGTTTATAAAATAAGATCTTAAACAGAATTTGCTGATCTGATTCAACTCTTTCTTGATGGCTGTTTTTTCCACAGTGACAGCAGTAGAGACTGGAGCTGTTTTCTGACTTCAAATGGCCTTACCTACCCATGTTTTCAACATGCTGTTCTTTGTACACATTTTCTTGCCCACCCCTCATCACCCCACAGTTCCTCCTGCTTGTCACACACCTGTCTCCAGATCAACTGTCAAGGTACTGGGAAGTCTGACCCCAAGGTGGCCCTGGAGATTCAGGGAGGTGACCATGAGTAAACGTCCATACACTTGATGTCGCGGATTCGTGATACCAATTTTGACAGTTTAGAGGTGTTTCTTGCTGATATTTGCACCACATACCAGCTGTGGGAATCTGGGGAAGCCACGTAACCCCTCAGAGCTTCAGATTCTGAATTTGTAAATAGCAATAATATTCATATGGCAGGAATCAGAGAAGGGCTCAAAGAGATGAGCATGGTAAGCCCCTTACTCTGGTCTGACATGTGGTGCAGACAGAGTAAAAGACAGCTGCTAACTGTCTGGATGAGTTGGACAGTCTTCCAGGTAATGGAGGCTGTTACCGTATTGAAGTTAAGCAAGTCTGCACAAACACACACTCTCACACAAGTGTCTATGTGATAGTCCTTAATCTTTTAGAAATTACTTCTTTTCTCCCTTATTTGTTCATCCCACTTCATCTCAGTAGATTTTATAGCCTGAAGCCCTGAGCAAAATCTTTTCTTTTTACTTAATTTCCCAACTGCCAGGCCGGGCCTACCAAGAGACCTTCAGAAGAATCATGAACTCACATGTAAACTTCACTGTACAGACAATAACCTTGTCATATAAAGCAGTTCATGTCCACTGTCTCTTTAATAAATATTTGATCTTATTATTATAAAATATGTTCCATAATTAATCTGTCATCTACATTTAAAGTAACTGTAAAGGCAAAGACTAGAAAGCATTACACTGATTCTTGACTAAAAACACTTTTCTGTAGCAGAAATCCCCCGTCCCTTTTAATCACAGAAGTAGTAGGCTAACAATAGGCTTTACAATACTGACCTTGGGGTTGATTACAAAGTAGGTTTTCACCAGGTGCTGTTTTAAATATGGGTCTCTGATGTCACCATCTCCTTCCTCCACTTTATAAGCCCCATTCAAGTGCTCCAGGGTGACCGAAGAAATGTGAACACGTCTGAAATTCCATTTTAATACCACAGTCAAGATAAATAAGGATAAACGTGAAGGAAAATTGTCCACTTTTTTGTGATTTCAGAAATTCTCCCCCAAATAAAGGAAAGGCTATCTATGCTTGGTAAAACTGACTGTGAGAAAGGTATGTATTCTATTAACCATTGCTTTGGAAAGGTGCTCCCAGATGTCATAAGCTACTAATATTTGGAGCTTCTCTGCTCTGACAGAAACCTGCATAGTGGGTGTGATGAATTATAGCAAATAGAACGTGGTCATACTGAATATTTGCCTGTGAGGGTATTTATTGAAATGCATGCCAAAGGCAGTTTAGGAAGTGTGCTGATTTATATAAAAGTATGGTTTTCTTTCTCTATGCTTGCCCTCATGCTTCTCTAATTTATATCGCTTGCATCAATGCACTTTTGTCTACAATGCTCTTCTGGCCAGAGATGGAGGCTGCAGTTTACTCATTGTAACAGCACTGGTTTTGGAGGTCACTAATAATAGAGAAAATGCCATGTCTGCACTGCATTATCAAACACCTTTGACTTAGGACACTATTCATAAATTTTACAAACCAATAACATTCTGTAATTTATGATCTGATAGCTATAGTCTTTGCCCATGGGCCATGGGGGTAGTAGGATTGGGACTTGAGAGCTCATGTTCATCTGATTAATGTAAGAGGCCACTGGTATGAGTAATATGATACTAACAGAGGCAAGAGAAATCACTAAACACTGAGCAGATGTTATTAACCGGCTGCCCTCTCATTTCTAACTATGCAGCCATTCTAACCATGAAGAGAGAAATCCAGTGTCTGGCCTTACCCCGGGACCCCTCCAGCTTCCATGTGATTGGCCAAGGTAACATCATGTGACCACACATCATACTGCCACTTCTGCAGACCAATCACGCCACAGAGGACGTTCCCAGAATGCACTCCCACACGCATGTTGATATCGACTCCAGTAGCATCCCTCACTTTCCTAAAGACAAGGAGAGTAAAGTCACCACCCAGAAACATCCTCTTCTTCCTTTAACTGTTGTCCAATTTTCCAGGCATCTTAGTATTCAGAATTTTTCAGACTCTTTGAAATACTGTCATAGATTCTTTCTGTGGCAGAAGACTGCTGCTCTGAGCCAAGAGGAAGAGCTTTTCTTTCTGGTTACAACCAGACTAGACCAAAATTGTCGCTGCTCTGGCAAGTAAAGTCACATCAGGCCAGCCTACAATGACACAGCATTTTGACTGTGTTTACTTTTCAACCATTACATACCATGCACCTATGATGAGCTGATGCCTGCACCGAACTTTCACAGTGGTATCATCTGACATTGTCCTGTACTGTCAGAAACAGTTTTAGATGCCATGAGCAATTCTAGCACTTAGCACAAAGTATGTCCCCAATGGATATTTTCTGCTGATAAGAGAAAATATGGCTTATTTGTGGACTTAATAATGACTTTAGCCTGAGGAGGAATAAAAAAAAAATAACCATGAGATTAAAGCTTTTCAATTGGGCATAAACTCTTTACAAAGATTTAACAATGCATCAGGTATCATTAAAAAGAAACTAATCTTAAAAAATCATCTTCAAAGTACTTGAGGTCCCTGTCACTAACTCATTCACAGAGACAAAAGAAGGACTTCTTTTAAGGGCAGATGATAATGCTTGGTGCTGCTTACTATTTCTGCCAGAAAAATATATTAATTAAAACGTTGTTGTAGAAGAAGTATAGAGGCAGGTGACCCTAGCAACACTGAGAGCATCCCCCCCAGGAGGGGATGTGGGAGGGGACAATGATGCGGAGTCCAGTACAGCAAGGAGGCAGGGTCACCAGGTAGGGGCTGCAGTGAAAGGCCCCGTTAACATCGCAGAATGACGTAGGCATGGAGAGCGTGCTTGAAGGATAACATGACATCATCCAAGCCCGCTCGCTAAAAGTGATGGAAAGAAATGGATCCACGATTTAAGGATGAACGGCCTTTGAAGAAAAGAATCTAGAAAGCTGCTTTTGTACCTTCCTTTTCCTTCTCTTCCTCCTTCTCTATCTTCCTTCTCTGTTTTTTTTTTCACAAAAAAGACTTATTTGGCACTCAGAGTCATCCAAATCCTTCACTCCTGCCCAGGCAATGAGATGGAGCATCAGCGTGACGCAGGAGGGCTGCCCCCGCCACTCTGCCCTCCGTCAGGAAGGCACACTTACAGCCGCCCAGGCACTGCACGGCCTCACCCCTGGGCCTGTGCTTGTGATGGTTCCTGTCTGCTCTCCATTACTTCCTTCCTGCCAGGGCACTGCATGGCCGGTGTGCTTGTTCTTACATCCCCGGCATAGGCATGACCTCATGAGGAGGCTTTCTGTGCTCTCCTCGGTGGAGGGGGCGCCTCCTCTGGGCTCCAGCCTCCCTGGGCACAGTCAGCACTCCCTGCTCATATCCACATCACTCTGACGGTGTCAGTTCCGTGAAGCTTTGCATACCCATCAGTGGGGTCAGGGCCTGGAACAACGTCAGCACTCACTACTAGCTTCTTAACCGACCCAGGTGATTTCTGAAGGGTGGGATGTGCTGCTGTCTGTGGGAGATGATGATCCTGGACAATCTGCTGCAGAACCCGTAATTGTTCTTAAGATCGTCCATTGTCGACAGAGCAGGGCCATCCACAGGGGATTTCTGTTGACCACATTTTGGTCAAAAAGCCAAGAGGGAATAAAAAAGGAAGACAAACACTCTACAGCTGATGAGTTGAAAGAACTGACTGGTTAATGATTTGACTTTTTAAAACAATCTCCATGTCCCTTGTGTCTCTTTTAGAAAAATGAGTTGATCTAAGGGTTCAAATGAATTGACTGACCAGTATTCTAATGCAGGTAGGTACACTCTCTGTGAGCTATAGAAAAATGCTGAAATAGTTGCTTAAAGCTTACAACAACAGACGGCATTTCTATTATGAGGCTCCCCGAGCACAACAAAATCAGGGTCCTGGATATTGCTTCCTTGATTAAAAACTGTTTACATTTTCATAACAGGGGAAAAAGGAAACTCCCTAAGCATTAGGAATATTCCCAAACTGATGCTTCTATAGTGATGCCTCAGCTAGCACTAGGCAGGGTGCTGAGCAGGTCTACAGGTCCAAGCACGGAGGGCAAAACACAGGCAAATGCTTCTGAACCCATGTTGCCGGTTCCTGTGAAAAACTGGAGATAACCTGGCAAAACTCCAAGTACCAAGTGTGCTCTTTCTCCTCACCAGCTAAAAAACTGAAAATTCCTGTATCCATCCTCATCTTATGGTTCAAGAAATGGGAATGGAAATGCTTGCCCTTGTATATGAGAAAGAATAAGAATTCCTGATTTGCTGAGATGCCCTGTCTTTCCCTGCCCTTTATGGGGAATATGATAAAATAACCTATTATTGATCACTCTGTCAACTGTCTAAGGACCGAACAGGTGACATATAATAGAGGAAGAATGAGGGAGTCAATGAGTGGCAGAAAAGGGGGACACACAGCCATTGCTTGATGTGAAGCCCCAGTTTAGTCGTGAGAGCTCTGGAGAAGTTCCTCAAATCTGCCAACATTTCTGAGGTTCTGGATGCATGCGATACTGCTTATGTGTCTATGATGAGTGGGTGAGTAACGTGTGGTCTGTACATACCACAGAATATACTGTACCATAAACACGAACGAAGTACCGACACACTGTGGGTGAAGCTTGATAACTAAATGAAATGAGCCAGGCACCAAGGGACTGACTGGTATTGTATGATTCCACTGTGTGAAATATCTAGAATAGGAAACTTCATAGAGACAAAAGTAGAATTGGGGTTACCAGTAGCTGGGAGGAGAGGGGGTGGGGAGTTATTGCTTTAATGGGCAAGGAAGGGATTTCTGTTTGGTTCTGGAAGTAGGTGGTGGTGATGGTTGTACATTTTGAACACACTTAATACCACTGAGTTGTACAAGTAAAAATGGTTGAAAGGGCAATATTTATGTAATGTGTATTTTGCCACAATAAAAAAAGGTGATAAGAAAAAAAGATTTACTTTTTTTGATGAACTGGTAATATGCCAGTAGACAGCACATGAGAATTCTTGCTCCTAAAGCTGGGCAACATGTCGGAATAAGGTAAACATAACAAGACTGGAGGAGCTGACTAAAGCAGAACTCATGCTCTGATAAAAGGGTGGATTGTTTAATCCAGTATGTCACTGATGCACATAATACATCAATTTGTCTTCATAAAATTTGCCTCACATCTATTTGAAAAGGAAACCAAGAAAAATGCCTTCCCCCCAATAGAACCCACGTCACTTTGTGTTTGACACCAACACCTGAGGTTGCCTCTGAAAGCGAGTTATAAATTTAAGAAAACCTATTAGTTCCACTGATTAGATTCACTTACATTGTCTCAACCATAGTGTTGGGAATAGTTAGTTACTTTTGAAATAAAGTAAAAATATTTTTCATACATCAGAGAAGACGAACGATCCACTTACAGGAAGAAGCAAGTAGGTCATGGCTCTTGGCCGTGCAGTGAACTTCACGTGGGAAGCAGAGTCCACACCTACTGCCTTCCCTCTGCAATCCTTTCTCTGACTCAACTCTGTCCACTGCCTCCCATTCCCTGCATGCCCTGCAGTGGCTTGTAGCAATTGCCAGTGAGTTAGTGGATCTGGAACACTTGGTCTCCCAGACTCAACCTTGGCGTCACTGTGGGGCTGCATTACATTTGCCCCAAGCAGTGCTGGGAACCCCACCTGCAAACCTTTGCCATTTCAGCGCAGGACCAATGTACATGATGGGCTAAACACAGGAGGAGCCTGTCTTGTTGCCCACTAAAGCCCCATTTAGTCAAATAGTACATTAGGCACACAATTCCTATCCTTTTTAGACCAAAAATATGTGGAGGATAAGGCAAAATCACTTGACTAAAACAGGCAATCAAAAAAACCCCAATGACCTATAATCTTTCAATCATACAATCAACAGACAAGAGTGTTTACCATTTATAAGAATATTCTGGCTTCTACAAAGGGCATTCCCTACTAGAGAAGCATGCATTATGGTTCTTGCAATGAAAACTAACTTTGTATTTCACACTTCTGCTCCAAACCTGTCAACTGTAATGATAGCATTATTCCACATAAGTAAATCTCTAGAATTATAAGGAAAAGATATAATATAGAAAACATAACTAGGGATATAAAGTGAAACTAAATTCACAGAGCTAAGCATGTTTGACTAGATGAAGTAGTTTGGGGACTGGATTTTTATCTTAATTGCGGTCTGGTGGTCAAAAACCCCTTTCTCTCTTAGAACTTGAGTGTAGTCATAGCATTTGCCAGAAATCAAGAGAGAGAATTAAGTGTAGAAACTTTTCCTTAAGATCAAAGAAGATGTTTACATTTTTTGATCACTTTTGAAACAAACAAGACCGTCCCTGCCATTAGGTTTCTAACTTGGTTTTGCCAAAATCTAACAAGAACATACAGAACATTTACAGAGGTCATACTTTGGACTGGGTTACTCACATGCCAGTACATTGGTCTCTGCACAACATACAGTGATGTACTTAATGCCAGAGACAGAGAGAGAATTAGGTGTGAGTGAGAATTACAACTCAAGATGATTAAATGGTTAAAAAAGATCTTCCTACGCATCACACTTACTTGATGGCTTCACACATATCCAGCCCCATTTTTACACAATTCTTGGCATGGTTAGGGAGTGATATAGGGAGTCCGGACACACAGTAGTAGCAGTCTCCCAAAATTTTTATTCTCATGCATTCATTTTCCTGGAAGAAGAAATCACAGAATTTCAGCTGCAATAAGCACTTACATAACGATTTAGAATCACCGAAGATCACTGATTGCTAGTTGTACTGACATTGGCACAGTGGACTCCATTTTGGGGAAGGGGAAATGAGAACTTGCTAGGTTTCCCTTCATTAACCAACAAAAATGAACCATCCTCACCCAAAAAAGAAGGATAAGAAGAGGAGGAAGAAAGAAAAAATAAAGAGAATGTTCTGGAATGATTTACACTTAACATTACTGCAGATGTGTAATGATAGGATCATTCTTTTTGGTCCAAACATCCCCAGACATGGAGGGTAGAAGGACACATTCTGTGGACAGAGGTCTTCTCACGGCAGAGAAAGGCAGCCAGAGCTCCGTGGGGATTAGGATCTTGAGTCTCCACCCACTGTGCTCATGGGTGTCTTCATTTATTTTAAAGCCATAGCAGATTGTTACCTGCAGACATGCATCTTCTGACAAACATCTCCACAATATAATAAGACACCATTCAACACTGCCAAGTAACTTAAAACTTAATTGTGATTTTAGGTTAAACTATTTTAATATAAAATTAGACTAATTCATTATTGTTCTTGGCAGGGTTGTATTTCTATTATATAATGAAATTAACTTCATTCATATGCAGCAATCCTACATCCACCTCCAACCTTTTCAGCTAGCTGACAGACTGTTCACTAAAAGAAAACAGAATAAAGATGTGCCAAACACAGATGTTTTTCTACTTAACACAAATACAGGCTTCTGTATAAACTGAACAACTTTGAAATAATAAACGGACATAAGATCTTATTCTTAAGCATGTGTTAGGGTGTGCTGAAGATTTTGCCTATTTCTTTCCCTGTCTAATAGCACAAAGGCTAGGGCATTTTTATATCTACCTTTGGCTCTACAGATAATATGTCTAGTAATTCCTGATAAAAATATCATTAAGTAACTGAAAATGTAAATAATGGTTATTTGTTAGAGTTTCCCTCCATACTTCCTAGATATGTTGAATCTAGAAAAAAAAAGTTAAGGTTAATAACAGCTAATGCTTGGCACTGTTATTGGAGATCAGTTGGCCATATGTGTATGGGTTATTTCTGCTCTCTCTATTCTGTTCCATTGGTATATTTGTCTGTTTTATCATATTGTTTCAATTCTGAAGCTTCATAGCATCTTTTGAAATCAGGAAGTGTGATACTTCCCACTTTGCTCTTCTTGCTCAAAATTGCTTTCACTATTTGGCATCTTTTGTGGTCCTGTATGAATTTTAGGATTTTTAAAAAATCATGGTAAAAATGCACCATCAGGATTTTGATAGGTATTATACTGAATCTATAAATGGCTTTGAGTATTATGGACATTTTAACAATATTAATTCTTCCAACTCATGAACATGGGGTATTTTTCAACTTATTTGTGTCTTTCCAGATTTCTCCCATCAATGTTTCATTACTTTTATTCACTTGTTTGGTTAGGTTTATCCCTAAATATTTTATTCTTATTGATACTAATGTAAATGGAATTTTCTTGATTTCCTTTCCAGATACTTCATTGTTAGTGTATAGAGACACAATTGGTTTTTGTACATTGGTTTTATATCTGCCACTTTACTGAATTTGTTTACCAGTTCTAATAGGTTTTTGCAGACTCTTTAGGGATTTTTATTTATAATGTCATGTCATCTGAAAACAGAGATCATTTTACTTATTCCTTTCTGATTTGGATACCTTTTATTTCTTTTTCTTGCCAAACTGCTCTGGCAAGAACTTCTAGTACTATGTTGAACAGAATTGGTGAAAGTAGACATCCTTGCCTTGTTTCCAATCTTAGAGGAAAAACTATTTGTTACTGTGTTGAAGTAAGTTCCTTCTATACATTATTAGCTGAGAGTTTTTATTATGAAAGGGTGTTTAATTTTGTCAAGTGCTTTTTCTGCCTGTATTGAGATAAGCACATGATTTTTGTCTTTCATTCTGTTAATGTAGTTTATCATATGGATTGATTTATGTGTGTTGAACCATCTTTGCAATCCAGGGATAAATCCCACTTGGTCATGGTGTATTGTCCTTTTCATGCGCTGTTGAATTTGGTTTGCAAAGTGAAATAAGCCTGACACAGGACAAATACTATATAATCCCATTTACCTGAGGAATCTAAAACAGTCAGAGAATGGGGTAGGGAGGAACTGGTTCAAGGGTACAAAGTTACAGTTATACAGGATGACTAAGTCCTAGGGATCTACTGTACAGCATAGTGTTTATAGTTAACAATACTGAATTGTATACTTATAAATGTGCAAGGAAGGTGGACCTTATGTTAAGTATTTTAATAGCAAAAGAAGAAGAAGAAGAAGGAGAACAAGAAAGAAAAGCAAAGAAAGAGGAAGGTAGTAAGGAAGGAAGGAAGGAGGGAAGGAAAGAAAAAGAAAGGGAACTTTCTAATGGAACATATATGATTACAGCATAGACTGTGGTGATGGTTTCAACGGTGTGCACTTATTCCCAAGTTCATTAAGTTGCATATATTAAGTATGTACAGGTTTTTGTATGTTAATTATACCTCTATAAAGTGGCTTAAATTTTGTTTGAAAAATCATAACAGGAAATGAGCCATGATTTTGAATTTCACAGCTTAAAATGATGGGCTTTATGCAATATTCACCCAATGACTGCGCTGTTTGCTCACGACCCTTCCTGACTCCACGTTATTTAACCATGAGTTAATAACCACGTTATTAACTCCACGTATAATAACCACTTATTAACATGCTGCCCTCATACCCAACAACAGAAGGACAAAGCCATCCTAGGCCAGACTCTGATTCTGCCTAGATATCTTTTGTCTTAATGATTAGGAACAGGAAGTCACACTGAGTACCTCTGTTATAGGCAATGAGTTGTGTCCTTCCCAAATTCATACGCTGAGATGCTAAGCCCTCTAGTACCTGCGAACATGACTTTATTTGGCATTAGGCTCATTACAGATAGAATTACTTAAGATGAGGTCATACAGGAGGAGGGTGGGCCCCTAATCAAAATTACTGGTGCTCCAATAAAAAGGGGGAATTTGGACCCAGAGACCCACACGTAGGGAGAAAGTCATGGGGATACTGGAGCTATGTCGGGACCTGCCAACATAGGGATATTTCTTCCCCATGTGACCAACCAGTAGCTCAGCAAAAACGACCTTTCATTAATTCAAACTTTCAAAACAGTAAACTTCAACCTTCCTTTTCCTATAAATGAGCACTCATAAATCTCAATCTTTTCCTTTGGTCTGTTAAAGGAAGGAAGTAGAGAACACACTGATTTTTTAAAATCTCCAGTGAGAGATGTCATGGCCAGTGGGGCAGCGTTAAGACATCTCATGGGAAATCAACCCAGAGTGACTGTGAAGGTCTGAAAGCCCATTGATTCCCGTGAGGCTCAGCTGTGATGTTCAGTATTCTTCACAAGTAAGATGAATCTTGCAGCGAGCTAAATTTGGGACCAACTCTTCCATAGGTAAGTGGTGCATTTTAATAGGCATCATAAAGTATTTTTTGTTGGAAACAATTCAAAGAAAGAATTAGGCTGACTGGAAACATTTTATGAGAAAGGGCTGGCAAGAAAGAAAACAAAATTTCTTCACCAACATTCCCACCAGAATAATGTTCCAATAAATAAATTCTAGGATGGTTTTAGCCCACTTGGCATCATTTCCTCTCTGGGTAATCTCCCATAAATGAGCACAGGGATGGCAAATACTGAATTCACATTTCCCAAGTGGCACAAGGGTCATGGATAAAGTGAAACAATAGTAAGTACAGGGCTTGAGCAGAAGGTATTTAGGGGTTCTTCCAGAGTGCTGCTTAGCCATATGTGTGCATGATAGTTCCGACTGGAGTAGAGGAAATCGTTTCCAACTGTTTGACATGGAAATGCCTAAAAAGAGGTGTAGAGCAGCATAGAGCAGAGAGATGTGCAAATTAAATCTCATCATCTTGAATGTACTTATTACTTATTATATGTGTGCTGATTTATATGTAAGCAGGAGTTTTAAGAATAGATGAAAACGTGCTAATTAAATGCTACAGCATTTTTCATCCTGATATGGGTCTGAGATTTATCAGAGCCCAATGGCAAATGAATCTAACAAATTCACCCACCACATTTCTCAAGGGTACATTTTTTATGAAAAAGTAAAAAACTGGTAAGGGACCAGAGCTAGCAAGCCAAGATTTTATGTATGCTCCAAGTCAAAGGGAATACTAGTACTCACCTTAGCAATTTGATCGAATTTTCCAAAGAGTTCATTCAGCATGTGGACCAGTTCCCCTGGGGAGCAGTCACTGGCCAGCCGGGTGAACCCCACAATGTCAGCATACAGAATACTGTGGGAACAGGGGCCAGTGTTTGCAAGTTTATATTCATTAACAAGATAATGACAGTTTTTCCCATTAAAAATGTATTATCTTATTTTATACCTTATAAGAAAATTTGTCATATATTTTCATAAGAAAAATGTCATTTCCCTAGCTAGGGAATGCACAAACATTTTGCTCACCTTTCCTATTAAGAAAATCTTTTTTATGCTAAATTTCTTTAATTAAAATGGGAGAGAAGAGTCCTGTGATGCCCTTTGTCCATTCTAGCCCATTATTACTGATCACCTTTCTTCCCTCAGGCTGGTCCCTCCTTTCCTATTTTATATGATAATTGTCCATCGTGAGGGCTCATGACACTGTCATAATTCTGACATCAAATGAGTGTGCTTGTATTTTGAATTGTTATGCACATTTATAGTGTAAGAATTCCTAAAGTAGAAAAAACACAATAATAAAAGTCAAATTCTATTTTTATTGATTCAAACAAAAAGTTAGAATAATAATTTTTTTAAAAAGAGTAAGTACTTAAGAAAGATTCTGGATTACTCCATCCTACCAGGTTGAAGTGGACAGGGTACATTTTCCTAAAGCTCCAAGTTTAGCTGGGGCAATGCACTAAACAGATAAGGAGGCCAACAATGTCCAGTGACAGTGAGAGTAAGTGTATAAAGGCACCGAGCAGAGTGGAGAGAGCAGTGGGTGGGGGCGTGAGAAGCTGAAGAGTCCGGGACAGTCACTCTTCAGAAAGGAGAGTGCACCTTCCCTTCACAGATGCACATGCTCTGGGACAAATGTGAGATTCCTTTGAGTGGTGTCCTTGTTTGGTTCATCTTGAGGGGTCATGATGGGGAAACAGCAGCAGGGTGAGCATTACCCCTTTTCTGTACAATAACATGTTTACGGTTTGTATAGAGGCATCATAAAGGTGCCTACAATTCCTGCTAGCATTTTGAGATTCAGATAGCATGGTAAGGAAGACTAGTTAGAAATTGTGTAAAAATATTTCTAGAATCTGGAAGAAAGTAGTTTCAGAGTTGGGTGAGGGCACTGGATTAAGGGATGTGTGTTTACTTTAAAAGATGTGATGGATTTGTGAATGTTTCAGCACTAGCAGAAGGAGTCAGAGGAAGATGATGCAGATTCAGGAAGCAGCTGGTCGCTGTTACTTCTATGTCTATAAATTCCTCTCTACCTTCTCACCTCCTCCTCCTTATTATCCTTAGATAGTAAAGAGCTAGTAAACATTATTAACTGAGAATAGACATTTCATTGAATGAATGGTTCAAAGGAGAACTAAAACTCAGCAACTGACCTTTTTGTTACTATCTGCAAACCTAGTAATTCTCACTAAAAACCCCAAGCCCTCAGATGCTGACTGGGCATCTGCATTACCCAGGCGTCATGCTGCTGCTTTGGTTATACCCATCCTGTTCCAGGATGAAAGTCCCATATGTTTTCGCATCTCTTTTAAAAATAATTGCTAGTCTATGCCATTTAAGCTTTTAGAGTTCTAAGTTACTTTAGGATCCCAAATATATTCTATGAATTTAAATTTAATTCAATACTGCAAACATATTCTAGATAATCTTTGAAGGCAGTTGAAGCTGCTTCACCAAGCCTTTGCCTTCAATAATGAGGTAGTCAGCTTCCAAGACGGGCCCAGGGATCTTCACCTCCTGAACCTCACACCTGAGTAAGAGCCCCTACCACACTGGATAGGGCTGACCTGTGTAATCACTGTGATATTGCAGAAATGACAGATATGGCCTTCCAAGGCTAGATCATAAAAGATACTACAACTTCCACCTAGCTCTGTTTTGGATCTTCACTCTGAGGAAGCAAGCTGCTTCCCTGTGAGGACACTCCACCTACGGAAAGGTCCAGTGGTGAGGAACTGAGGCCTCCAGCCAACAGCCAGGTGGACCTGCCAACCACAGGAGGGGCACCTGAGCAGCAGATCAACAGCAAAGCTGGCTGACATCTGGCCTACAGCCTTATAAGAGAGCATAAGCCAGAACCACCTGACTAAGCTGCTTCCAAATTCCAACCCACAGAAATGGTAGATAATGTTTGTTGTAGTTTTAAGCCACTAAATTTGTGGTATTTGTTATGCAGAAATTGATAATTCATAGAGATCGCACGGGGAGCCTTTACCAAGTGCCTGAGGCTGGAGGGGTCTTCTGTCATTTTCGTAGGTCTATTTGTTGCTGGATAACATTACAGCTTGAAGATATTCTGAGATCCTGTTTATATTCATAGACACAGCCATGTTTACCTGTACATGTTTGGAATATCCAACACAGGACTTAAAAATATTTCCTGAGATGGGAGGGGTATTGCTTATTTTCATACAGTTAAGGCTGAAAATGGCCCCATGTTGTCAGATACTGTGAATGTTGGTTCTTTAATTGTTTAGGAGAGACACTTAAAAGCTTGAGGGCAGCCCATTGCTGTAAATCATTTTACTCTTTAACGTGTGTGAATATTCTTCGAGTATGTTTAGCTTTTTACCCATCCCCCCAGGTGGTGAGGACTTTGCAAAAAAATTTTTTTTTAATTAAAAGTATTTTTAAAGGTGGATGGAATGTCAGGCAATCCACATTAACAGTTCCAAGGGAGACATGACATGTAGGATGTAGGCTCCCAGTTAAAAATGTCCCCGTTCCACAGATGGGCTCCCAGGCTTGCTGGGGAGCAGAACAGAGCAGCAGACCTCACGTTGGTGTGTCGCTTGACATACAGGTTGTGGAAGTTGTTGGTGTTTTCCATGTGGCCGGCCCTGGGGCCCTGCAGCCTCTGGATGATCTCAGCTTTCATTTCCATGGCTATGTGTGCGGGCAGGAGGGACAGCAGCAGCCGCTCCTGGAACGAGGGGTGGGAGAGAGGCCAGAGACGGCAGATCATTATGGAAATACCCCAGGAACATCTGAGACTCTCACTGACTGGTAGGGGGCCAATCTGAGGGCTCTTCCAAACAAGTTAAAATAAAGATTCTGCAAATACATATTGAAAAAAAATCAAATCTTCTCAAGTCAGTGTGCTATCATTACTTATTATTTATTGAGTTCTAAGTATGTGTTGTTCTTCAGCCTGCAGAATAGAGGAGGGCAAAGTTATTTCCCCCAAGGTTATTATTTATCTATTTTCATTTTAAAGTAGTGAAGCAGAAAGAATATTAAAATGCCAGAAACCAGTGGACAGTCTGATAGAAAACACTCATTTTTGCCTGCTTGTTCATTCGAGAGATAAAGTACAAGTTTTATTGCATTTTGGAAAGTCCACTGATATTCACATCTCCTAAATAAGATAGTCAAATATTTTCAAATATTTCCTCTATGATGACCACCCCTTTAGTGAGCCTAAACTATTAGAAAGACGGAGTCGGAAATATTAGCTTCTATAAAATGTCAGCTATAAGAAATTATGGGTGGAACACACAGAAATGGCAACATATGAGTTTGCTTATATTTTTGGTCTCCAAATTCAATAAACAATAACATGAAATATTACATTTATTTTAATATATACTTATTTTAGAGTGGTGCTTTTCCATTTTCTTGAAAGAAAATGTGCAGTTTTTTTTTTTTTGAGAAAAAGAATCACAGGGGCAATCTTAGAAAGTTTATACTCATCTTAGAATATTTTAAACATTAGTGTAGAAAACACCATATTCTTCAGGTGTTGTGAATTTGGCAACTGTGTTGATTAAAAGAACATTTGAATGAATCATTTTTTCCATCTTCTACATTTTTTCTCTCTCTCTCTTCTTAAGTTGTTTTGTGCACAAAATGGTGAAAAAGTAGGGGAAGAGGGGAAATTGAGTTTTGTTCCCAAGTTCACCGAGCCAGGTGCCATGACCTGGGCCACCCCCATGCACATCACTTTGTTAGCTGCTGGGAACTTGCACTGTGGGAGCAGAGAGCAGGTCATGTTGAAGACGGGAAGACCCTCACCACAGCCCACCCTGAGCCTGCTTCAGGGAAATTCATATGCAACGTCAACAGGAGACAGAGCAGATGCGGGCGGCGGGGGGGGGGGGGGGCGCTCAGTGTTTCTCCAGGACTGGTGTAACTGAAAGTTAGTTATTTGTCTATTCATTTGTTTATTCACCCATTTACTTTCTGTTAAATTCTCCTTGATGTTTCCATTTAAATTAAGAAATGAAATGGGGAAATCAAAAGTTTTTAAGTCCATAAATGTCCATATATACATCTGGGGAAATATACATTAATCTGAATTGTACAAAATAATGAGGATTATGTCTTGTGTTATCTAAGATATAACAGAAATGAAATCTACCGTGACATTAACGCAAAGGATGACAGGGGGTGGAGGGGTGGGAGAGGGGTGGGGTGGGGGTGAATGGAGTTAAAATGTCCTGAGGTCTAGGATTGTGTGGAAAATGGAAAAGACAGCAATTACTATTAGGTTTCAACAAGTTAACTGTGGATACAATTTCCACATTAGCAGCAAAAAGAATGTATGAATAATGGGCTAATAGTGAAAATGGAAAATAAATTCTTAATCAATCTAAAATAAGTCAACAAACAAGAGTCAAAGGAAACCTGTTTTGGTAGGTCAAATAGAAAATAAATCATCAAGTGGCAGCTATTAGCCTAGTATCAGAAATTACATTAAATATAAATGAATTCCAGTTATTTGACTAATATTGTCAGATTGGGTTTTTCAAAAGACAAAATTTAACTCTACTTACAATAAACACATTTTAAATATGGGAATATAGAAATATTGGAAATAAGCAGATATACCAAAGAAACAGATAAATTTTGAAAATCCTAATGAAAAGAAAGCTGGTATATCTGGAAAAACAGACTTTGTAGATATTTGAGACTTTGGGGGAAGGATGGACAAATCCAAGTATTTTTAGAATTTTTTGTTGTTGTTCTGTTTTGTAGAGGAGGAAATGTAGAAGTTTTCTTGTGGACATTGGAGGTAAATTCTCTAAGGTGGTTCCTTCCACCCAGAGAGACTGGGGGTAGGAAGGGAAGTGAACTCCTGAGAGAAGAGTTTCTGGAAAGTAGCATTTGCTCTGTAGTTATTTACTGAATGAATGAATGAATGAATGACCTGCCGTGCATTTTATCTGGGCACATTAAAGAAAAACCCAAATCCAAAGCTTCTGCTCATCGGTGCTGCTTACAGTGGAGACCAGGGAGACAGTGCTCAGGCTTTAAAATCCTATCAATGACCTTCTTGATCATAAATGTCAGACCGAGGCAAAACGTGGATCAGTGATGTTCACATGAATAGAAACTTAACTATTCTGAAATAAGGGAGTGATTGCTTTAGGTTTTCCTCTTTGGTAGGCAATCCCACCATGGGTGTGGGCCAGGAGAACGGAGGGAAGTAGCCAAAGAGCCATGTAGTAGGGGAGACACCGGAGCTTCCTATCAGCAGGCTGCCCCCCAGGGGAGGGAACACTGAGTGCCCCCAAATTGGGATATGGCTGGTGAACATCAGCAACCATTTGGAATTATACTTTGATTTGATTCCTATTCTGAGCTCTAATTCTCCTTTTATTATTCTCCAAATTTCACTAACGATGTAACAACATAGAAGCATCATGTAGCTTAAAGGAAAGTAGGTGAGTTCAAAATTTTAGACTTAAGCAAAATGTTGAAAGAGGAGGACACAGGTCCAACTGTGTAAGACATCTCAGCATCCCAGGGGCTGGGATGAGCAACACCAGGAGGATGGGAAATACTGATTTCAACGATGGAAAAAGAAATCAAGTAATATTTTGGTTTAGTCAAGAAAGAGGAGGCCCCAGAAAAATAGAGACACTTGGAACTGAGAATACCAAGAACCTACTGATGACATCAAAGTAAGTTGTTCATATTATAAAACTCAAAAAATAGTCTGTGTCCTTGTCAGGCACAAATTGAGAATTCAATATGATTGGTTGATGCCCTGGTGTCAATACAAATCTGATTCTTTTCTGCACTCAGAACTCACTTGAAAAGGACAACAGGATTTACATTTGAGGTAAATGGCACTTTACTCCCTTTTGTAAGCTTGATATAAAAAGTTCCTCCATTGTCTACTCACCTTTGGCTGCCCATCCTCCCAGGACGTACATTTGCCACTCATCTTCAATTCTTCCTTGTTTTGGCCTTTGTGACCAACAAGATGGTTAGATATTTGGGAAGCTATGTCATAAAACACACAGCACATCCAAGGGAAGTCCTTAGCAGACAGACCTTGTCTCTTAAAGTCTGGGACTGAGCTCTGCATCATGTGAATCCATTTCCTTAGATGTTGAATGTACTAGATTACTGAGTCATTCTGTGTGGGATGGTCACTGTTTCTTCTTTCTGTTTATTGATCAATGTATTGGGTGATTGGGTAAGAGGCAAAAAAGGAGTCAGAATGTCCAAAATGTACTTTAACAAATAGAGGAAAGCTGGTAAAGAAAGTGTAAAATTGCCATCAATAAAAATTAGGAGACCTTCCTGGTCACACTTGAACACATGAACAGAGCACCCCCAGATGGGGGAACAGAGAGGCATGTTACTCCAAGATGCCATCAAATCTGTCATAATCAAAGCAAATGGACGTTGAATATAAATTCGTTAACTTCTAAAGCAGCAATAAGGAATGTCAGCATGCAGAATATAAGATTATGAATCTGGACCTGGGCTCTGTATTTGGAAAGTTCAGTGGAACCTGTGTCTACAGAGATGTCTGGTGATTGACTTAATTAGATTAAAACCAAATCTGCACTCTTTCTGATGGGTGGCAGATGCCTCAGGGCTTAGAAAAACTAAATTGTGCCGAAGTACAATGCTCAGTTTACATAGTTCTGTACTATTATCTTACGATGATTATCTGTGTGTGCACATAGATTTGGCGCTATCTTCCATAGAATTTAAAACAATCGGTAGACTTTTACAGTGTTTACAGTAGTTTCTAGTCATGTTCCTTGCAGCTGGTGCTGTCAACAACCAACTTATACTCCCTCTGTCTTTCTCAGGGGCCACCTGCAGTTTGCTGCTTGGTTTTCTGTGTCTCAATCAACGAGGAAGGGATAGATGAATAAACACCCCAGCTCCTGTGCCCACACCCCTCAGTGGGTGGACTGCAGCATATAGCACACTTCCCTCTGAGGGTCTCCAGCAGGATTGAGCCCCTATTTCCACCAGGGCCTCCTTTCAATGGTTGACCTCCTGCATGCCCACTCCCTCACTCCTCTACCAGGAACCACTTCCCAACCAAATGACTATATCCAGATCCTCATCTTAGGGTCTGCTTGGGGTAAACCTAACAGACATTTCTAAGCATCTTCTTTCCTTCTATAATAAGAATAAACTAATCCCGAAAATAATTCAGAGCCAGACTTTCCTGAAAGACATATTCCATGAACAAAAAAGAAAAGTCAATTTAGTAATTCTCTTTCATGCCCATAGCTTCATTTAATGACCAAATTAAAGTGTGGTCTGGTCTTTATTTTAGATGCAGATATAGATGGATGACTGACCCTTTACAGGTAGTTTGAAAAATACAGGAGGTAAACTTTGTATGTTGTATAAACCAAAATTTTATTTTTTTTTAAGTGTTAAACAATCTGTGTGAATTGTGACTGGAATAAAGATTTTAGTAACAGCCAACCAGACAAATGAAAGAACCCAAGGCTTCCACAGTGCGGTGTCATTCTGGTCCCAGCAGTGCATGGTGAAGCCTCTGACTGAAGTTTCTGAATGGCATCTGTGCTTCAGGGTATGCAAATGCCCTCCTGATGACCATGGATGGGCCAACGAGGTGAGCTCAGATGTGGTGAATCAAGGCACTCTTAAATTTGTCTTTCTTCCCTAATAAAATACTGTATTCTAAAAGAAAATCCCAATATTATGGCACATGTGATAAATTTCAACTCAGTTCATAATCTGACAAGGTTAGTATTTCCATTAATATTTCAGACTTTTGCTAATGTAATCATGTGGTCTGTCAGATGATCTGGAAGCAATGCACAAATATAAATGCTTAATATGCAAGATATAACCTAGCAACACTACCTTTCCCAGTACACTGGAGGAATTCCTTAAGGGGCCTTGTGGGAAATCAAGTTGTCATTAAATTGATTGAGGTTCACCATTACTACTTCTTTCTCTTGCTAGAAAAGATGGTCTAACTACAGAGAATTTGTCTAATTCCAGAATATTCAGAGGTTATCTGATGAAGAACTTGGACTTGGTTTGAGGGTTCCATTTCAACACATCCCTGTATTAAACCTCTAATTATTATTCATTAGCCATAAAGTTCTCCTAGAACTTGTTCTTTTAGATTGGGCCTGTTAGAAGAGCTACAAAGTCAGAAAATTTCAATGTACTATTGATCAAAGTTCAGGACACTCTGTGCTATGAAGAGTCTCTAATATAATGAAATAAAGCAGATATTATAACTTCATATTTTTATGTGATTTTTGATATTATTTCAGTTGCTAGGAAAATCCAGTTTAAGCAAAGAAGGCTTGCACTTATATTTTGAGTTAAGATATAGAAATGCATGTCACATTGCCCTTTAATAAACCATGTATACAATAAATATTTACATCTGCTTTACTTCTCAAAAGGATGACAGTGATATGTTCCTTTCCTAAGAATTTGATTTTTTTTCTCCTTATTTCTGTTTAGTTCCTATTTTAAGGGCAATTCAATTAGACCAGGATACCAAACTAACGCAAGGAACAGAAGGGATATTGTGATAGCTCTGTTCCATCAGGAACAGAAAAAATGATCAGAATGGAGAGTAATCAGACCTGTTGGCAGCCACTAGGTTCATGCAGGTTCAAGGGTGCTGAGGAGACAGATGATTCTATTCAAAAGGGTCCTACAGTTTGAAAAAATTTCGGTGTCCTTTGGAAATCAAATGCTGGAAACACTATACTTGGAAAATACTTGCCAGGTACACAGAGATATGTCAACACCTCTGTCAGCTCCTGCCTTCTCCTGCAGCCAGTCTCATGTCTGCAGGTCTTTGAGAACTTTCATTGGCGGCAATCACCATCCAGCGTACACCCCCAAAGTGAAGTTTTTACCAGCACACCCCCAAAGTGAAATTCTCATAACAACTGCTACTGTGCTGTTTCCCATTGTACAATTTGGTTTATTTTTCTTAGGTCTTCACAGAAATCTTGCTTCACATCAATCAGAACACACTGAATACTCTATTTGAAAGCTCCTCCTTTATCTTTCTTTGACTTTTACAAAAAATTCAGTTATCACCACTATGTCTGATGGACAGTAGCTGCACTTTGTAGTAGAAACAGCTCTGAAAGGGGAGATGTGGGTTCCTGCCTTTTCTCTGCCACTATCCAGAAGACCTTAACCAAATCACACTGGCCTTTGAGTCCTATTTGGGTTGTCTAAGTAATACCTTTATTGAACTAGGTGAGTTGCTCTCCATGTCTGTATTAAGTTCCCAACCTTTAATAGAACCCAGCAGGCCCTTCCTAGAACTTCTCTCTCACTGTTTTGGAGCTGAACAGTCCCTTCTACAAAACAGCAAGTCCTGTCATTGTACACACGATTGCATGCACACTATACATATATTGCAGGCATACACATTTCAGTTTTCAAATCCTGGTCACATTCAATTTCATTTAAATTTAAACATTTTTCACCAAAAAAGGGGCAAACTAGGATATAGGTTTGGCTCAGAGTGACTATAGTGAGGTGACAGTCATTAGGGAGTCAAGACCTACTTCATAGCCACTGACTGCTCTTTCTCCACTCAGAATGGCTGCTGAGCTCAGTTAGACTTGGATGGCCATGATGCTCTTGGAGAGCACATCATTAACAGAAGGTGGAAGAATGGAATTATGTCTGCATGCGATTGCCCTCCAGTTCAGAGAGCTCAGAGAACAAAGCAGCTATCCAATCAAGTTTTAAACTGTGTCTGTAGTCATGGGTGACAGTAAATTGATCCTTCTAAACTTGAACTGTGTACATCAACCATCAATTCAATTCTCTAAACTAGAGCCTGTAGTGGGGAAAATAAAATCAATCATGAAGTAGAAAGTATCCAATCCTTGGGTGAGAGAATATAGATACCCTATGATGAGAGGCCACCTCTGTTGCCTGTATGGCTGGCGTCCAGAGCAAGGTGGCAGGTGGGGTCCATTGGGGGGGGTCACACGTCCCTCTCACACGGCGCACCCTCAAGGTCTGAGACAGCACAGCTCAACATCAGTGTTGCTGAATTACTCAAAGGGGATTTCTTCATGCAAACAGACCTCCATGTTCACACACCATAAAGTCAAAAATGACAACCCTCCAGAGTGATGGAGATTTGGGTCTGACCTGCCTCCCAAGGATCACATGCCCACAAGCAAGGAACACCATCCAGCCTGAAATGGGCAGAGCTGAATGAAGAACACTGCAGAGAATGTGGGAACACTGACCACACTCCTGGGTCTCTAGGAGACCATGGTGCACAGGGGGCCAGGTGATTTTTTTCTGAGAAGAAGGAAAGGTGGAGATGTGAAAATACCAGCCACAGAAGGAGATGGTAAGAAGTAATAAAAGGAAGTAGTATGTTTGAATCAATTTGATGGAAGTTTAGAAATAAAATGGGATAATTTATCATTCAAATACAATCCCTACATGAAACTATATGCTCCAGATGACCAGATACACAGTACAATTAGATTTTGTTAGCATTTGTTAGAGTTTACTTAGAATTTGCAGTAGACTGAATTATTCTTCTGAAGTATGTGTTGATCCTTTCTTGCCCCACTGACTGAAGGCTTGGCCACGTGACTTGGTCTGACCAATGAAATGCAAGCAGCATGATGTGTCAGCCTTATAAGCAGACCCACTAAGAGCTAGTGTGGGACTCACCTCTGCTTTGGGGACTGGCAATACCCCATGTAGAGGGTACTTTGAGCCTGCCTCCTATGCATGGTGCAAAGTGGCAGCCCACATATCCTGGACAAATACAGGTGGGAAAGCATTACTGATGCCAGCCACTTGATGTGGGGGTGGTTTTGGCCAAGCATGCCCTAGGTATTGAGACAGACACAACACCCACGTGAGGGTGTGTACACTGACCCGTGCCCTTGGTCCTTGTGTGCATGAGAATTTCACACTCTTCTGACCTGGTGAAATCTCACTTACTCACATGAGTGTCCTCCTCCCATGTGTGGGATGAGACTGAGGGAAAAGTGCAAAAATTCCAGAAAGCTCCCTTGTGGAGTCCTGACTCTTTCAGGACAGAGCAAGGAAGCTGAGATCAGCAAGGCTGGTGGCACGGGGTGAGCATATGGGCAGGGTCCTGCAGACACAGAAGCCCACAGTTACCCCTATGTGGCTTGCACTGCAGGCCCTGGAAGAAGCAGCTGGCATATGACATGGGGGTTGCCTTAAGGGGTAGGAATTACACTGTGTAGGAATTACCCACCCAGAGTGGGACATTTCCATATTAACCTGCATCCTTCTTCCATGATAACAAAATAGGATCACTTCTCTCCAATATTTTTTTTCTAACAAAAGACTGAAGTTGTAAGAATTCACCCATTCTTAGTGGCAGGTGTCATCCTACGTGCAAAGTGTTGGTGCCTATATTCCCTGATCAAAGTTTTTATTCTCACTGGATGTGAAAGCAACGGGTGTTCATCAGCCAGACAAGCACTCCCACACTTAAGGATGCTGGCAGCACAGCGCCACACAGCCGTGCTCCTAATGCCAACCACAAGTGCTGAACAGGAGAGTACTGGAGTCTGCTGGGTGGGGTGTAGCTCCAGCTTCCTGTTAGACAGGGTGAGAATGACCGCTTACTTTATTTCACCCTTCAGTACCTTGAGCTTCTAGTCTGGAGTGGGCCATTATAAGCCTAGGTGTTCTAGTTTCTGAAACCCTGATGCATGTAAGAGAGGTGTGAAGGGCTGGGGTGGGGGCCGGAAGGGCGTGCAGCTTTGGAGAGACTAGTTCCTTCCATGTTGCCACTCATTTTTGCCTCAAATGCATGCTTTGCCTATAAGTTCATGTTTGGGCCATTCAGAATTGTTGACCAAAGAATAACAGAACTCTCTTTTACATGGAAATGAACTTTGTTCTTCCCAGGAAATTATGGAACTGCTCTACCTGGATGCAGAACCACTTCATTCAAGATTATTTTCCCCATTCAACACATATTTACTGACTCTGTTCCATGCACCAGTTCCAATTCCAAGTGGCTTGCAGGTAGTATCCTGCTTAATTCACCCCCAAATCCAGTGAGGGAGATGGTATTACTTTCTCTGTTTTTACAAGAAGGAAACTGAAGACCAGAACAGGTTTGTGACTTGCTAAATGCCACACATCAAGCAGGTGGTGGAGCCAGGACTGGAGCCCAAGCAGGTCCGCGGGACTTAGAGCTCTTCTCCACCAGTTTGCTGAACTGCGTCCCCAAAACAGAGAGAACACGTGAACAGGCACAAGAAGGAAGAACAGCCTCAGCTAGTGATGGGGAAATTGCTCCACACAGGAGTGTCCTGGGCACAATCAATTCCTTTTCTTCAATGAGAAGAATGCTCCTTTTTCCTAACTGTGCTGAACCTGGAGATTTGAATCCCAAAGCAAAATTACTGTTGGGCTGAGTCTCCTATACTATTGACAGCCCTCACCCTCTTTCCACCTTCCAATCCAACCCCTGCCAGGAGTACGCCTGGGGCAACAGCGGAGCTCTGAGCAAAGCACAGCTAACATCAGAAGGATTTCTTTGAAAAGGGAGTGAACTGAAGAGATTTCTGGAAGAAACTGCTTGACATTTCCCTCATGAACACGTGGCTGGGTGCTGCAGTGGGTATTTGCTGCTTCTGCTGGGAATGTTAAGCTGAGTAGCTGGTTTGGAGACTTGATCCAAGGACTCGATAGCGCTGAGGTATCTGTTCAAATTTCTGCTTCTATGTCCTGAAAAATAAAGTGCCCTGATGCCCTGCCTCCAGAGAAAAGCTTCCAAACACACAACCTCACGGATAATGCCCTTTAAATATTGCACCTGCCCTCAGACACTAATTGTCCCCTTGGGCGCTGAAGCGGTTGATGCCAAGAGACATATCCATCATTTCTGCATAGCATCAACTTTTCAAGGAAAGAATAATAGATGAGAAAAGAGAGACAGCAGAACTGCACTAATTCTAATTCTGCTAATCATGCAATGTCCTTCACTTCCTCAGATAAAAATTAAAGATGCAAGCAGCAAATTGTACAGCAAAATCATCATGGTGAAAACTGAAGGGCTGTCACATTCCTAGAATTTTATTAAAAGTAACTCAAAGCAAATGACCATGGCTCACATGCAAGAATAAAGGTGCTCTTCTGTTGCATTTTGCTCGATTGTTAACTTACTACATGCCTGAGCTGTGCATGAATGCTGTTGGCACACAGCAATTTTTTCCACTTTGTCTTTAGAAAATACATTCTCTGTAATCAGATGAAAGATTTTCTTTAAGGAATTCTTCCACCTCTGTTTCACAAACAGTTCTGTCTTGGGAGCAATTCACAGCAGATATTAGCTAAAAACAGTGATTCTAGTTCAGGATCTTATATGCACCACTACCTGACAAGGAAAACTAGATCACAGTATGGAGCTTCTCTAATTTAAGAAAAACATCTTGTAGGTTTTACTCCAAGTTACATGACATGGTAACTCAAGTTTAAATCCTACAGGAAATGTAGCAGGACACGTTGATTTGGTGTGTTTTCTAACTCATTTATTTATTCTGATCATATACATTCTTAAGAATTCATCAAAATTTTAAATTCATTGGAAGCAAATTGGAAGCCTGTGGGCTGCGCCTCGCCAGCCAGGGTGGCTGACCGGCTTGCAGAGGGCACACATGCGTGCTGATGTGTGTGGAAGGACCCAGAACACCTCTAGGTGGTTATGCCATTTCCTCATACCCATTTACCTTTCTTGCCTATCCTCCAAACCCTGACTCCTCTCCCTCGGCTCTAGCAGCATCCGAGGCTGGAAGCTCTGGGCTGTGGGGTGCTGCCCTGTGCTTACAGGATGTTTGGCTGCATCTACCCCACAGGCTGAGATTAGACTCCAGGAGCTCCTACCCAGTAGAAGCAGTAGGACCTTTACCCCCATCTGTGGCAACCCAAACCGCCTCCAGGCACTGCCAACTGCTGCCTGGGTGGGGTAAGAATCTCCCTGGCTGAGTACCACTGCTCTGGATGTGACACCCCTCCTTTGACTTTGAACCTTTCCACTTTGCCCTTCTTCCCCTCCCCTTCTCTTACTTTCATTCCTTTGGACCCTGGACTCTGTGATATGTCACTTCAATGAGTTCCTCGGCCCCATCCTTCCAGATGGGAAAGCACACCTCTCTGGGCATCCCTCAGAAGTGCCCCAGGACTTCTCACATACCATGGCCAGAGGTCATCAGGCTATGCTCACCTCTAGGGAATGCTAGGGCATGTCTTTATTCAGGGAGGCAAGTGCCCAACTAAAAAGATCCTCCTACTGTAGAAGAAAGAGAAATGGGTCTTGGGTGAAAACTCAGTGGTCTCTGTCACCTGCAGAGAACACAAATGCAGCATTTCCAAAATGGCGCCCATCACCTTAGTTTGGCTAAAGGCTGTCCATCCACCCAGTTGTCCAAACAGAAACGTGCTCTCATTCCTGACCCCTCTTCCCTTCTTACCTCCCCCGTGTCCAGTGAGGCAGTGATTCCTGTTCCTCATGCTGCAGAACTGGCCTCCCTCCCTCAACCCACTGCTATTACCCAGTTCTCTGTCAACTCTGCCACCACGTGATAAGTTGGGCCTCCTAACCGGGCTGCCTACCTCCTGCCCTCCCGTCTCCCTCCTTTCTCTTTGCAGCAGAGGTCTTTCTAGCTTGGGAAGCAGCCAAACCAGGTCAGTCTCAGCTCTGAGTACTTCCACCGACAAGGGCCAAACTCTCAGTATGTCACAGGACATGCTATGCCGCACACTCCACCTCCTTCGGTTCCTCCTCTTCCGCCTCCAGCCCGTGGTCCAGCCCTTCAGAATCACGTGCAGCCGGGCCAGCACTGCCCTCATCCCCCTGAGTGCTCCCCTGGGACCTGGACCACCGGCTCCCTCACTCCCCTCTCATTCTCACCCACCTTCCTCCACTAGGGTGGCCCCCCTACTTCTTCAGGGGGGCCTCTGACTCAGCCTCCATCACCTGCTCCCTGAGAGCTGTCCTGCCAGCGCTCCCCGCCCCCAGCGGCCTTAGGCGCTGTGTGCTGCTTAGCACTCTCCTTTTCTTTATTTGCAGGCATGGATCTAGGTGCTCACATGAATTATGTCGTCAAAGGCTCTCTCACTGCCATTGCAGCGCGGGGGGGGGCACGGAAGCCCGAAGCGCGGCGTGAAGAGCTCAGGGGAAATGAATAACTTATGAACAGCAGCCCTGCCCCAGTGAAAAGAGGATGAGCTTTCCGCCAGGAAACAAACCGAGATCAGCATGGGAATGAGGACTGAAGACACTATATTACATTTAAAATATTGATTGATTAATTTGAATAACTACATCAGCATATGTAAGGTTGGGATTCTCAACGTGACTATGCCAATACAAGTATTTGTCAAACAGCAAACAGGTTTTTAAGAGCACCAGACTGACAGGTGGGAAGGCTGATGTCTGATACAATACTAAATCCTACACAGTGATTTCTAAGGAAAACAGCACATTATTCTCACCAGCTATGGGGCCCATGTGAACTTGAGCTCAAGCCTGGCTAAGAATAGGAATTTCAGGTATCTATTGCTGCAAAACAAATCACCCCAAAACTAGTGGTTTAGAACAATGTTGTCATTTTTTTTTCTCATGATTCTGTGGAGTGGCTGGGTTACACAACATGGCCCAGTTACACAGCTGCCTGGCAGTGGCTGCTTGGCCTCGGTTCTCTCCAGGTGGCCACTCACCTTCCATTAGCCTGCGCTGCCTTCTTGATGATGGCCTTCGGGCAGTGGTCCCAGAAAGCGAGAGAGGATGTTCAGGGCTGCATAAAGCCCGGGTTTCAGCATCCCCACAGCATCACCTCCCCATAGTCTTCTACTCAGAGTGAGACACAAGCCCGCTCAGATTCAGGGGATGGGGGAAAAAATTATGGTGTTTTCCATCAGACACAGACTGGGTGACAGATGCTCCGACATCATGGTTCCAAAGGCGTGGTAGATACAAGGTCAATAATTCTACAGGCGCTGGAGGCTCAGGCTTCTCCATGACAGCCCCAGAGCCCAGTCTGCTCAAGTCGGACCTATGTTGGATTCCAATTCGACTGTCTGTGAATTCACCTCATGTCCAACTCTGCACATAACTTCTCTCTCTTTTAATTCTTGGGCAGACACTTGCTCCGGGAGGCACTGGGACCGCTTAGGTTTAGACACAAGGGGGCTGGCTCTTGGTGAGGAAATGACATGAATGCTACTTCACTGTCTACTGCCATATGCACACTTTGGCTTCTACCTCAAATTAACACTCAGCAAATAATTCTTAGAAATGCCCTAACATAAACAAGATAGATGATGGAAATTAAACAGCTCTCTACAAATGCAATGAGTCATTTCAACTTATTTTCAGATTGTTTTTCACATGAATTAGCTAAGAAAAAGTGGGGGTTTTTGAGCACTAATGTTGACTTTTTGTCGAGAAAATAGGAGTAAATGAAAATTGGAAAGGATTGAGCAGATTTTTTTCAATAAACAATTTCACGAAGGAAAGGAGAAAATTAATGAAATGGCATTCAGACATGGTTCATGATTCACTCTTCAGTGATCCATTGACATATCTGGGAATGTTCTGTTCTCAGTGATTTTACTAAAATGCTTTTCTGGTAGCTGATAAAAACATACCATACTACACCACCCAAAGCAAGATGTTCTATGCATATGATATATGCAATTATGATAGAGCAGAAAATCTTTAGGAGAAGTCTCCCAGACTTTCAATTCAATTGACAGACCTCAGGCTTCTTATTCAACTTGGGTGCAATATTGACATTCACATAAATCTGATCCTTA
Source organism: Manis pentadactyla (assembly GCF_030020395.1). Lineage (NCBI taxonomy): Eukaryota > Metazoa > Chordata > Mammalia > Pholidota > Manidae > Manis > Manis pentadactyla. Next base: position 136,214,769 of record NC_080020.1, read on the forward strand.
GTCATCTTTTGCTCAATATTGCAAAACCAAAAAAAAAAAGATGTTTTAAAGTACTATACCTTAAAAAGTGAAATAGAATTGTCTACTAACTTTCAAAACAATTATTTAAAACAAATCATGATAATAGCTACTGAATTTACAAATGTTCTCCTGTAGATGCATGCTTTTATTAGTAAAGGTATGTACCTGCTAGTTGGAATTTGCTAGCAGCAGTAGAACAGAATCAATCCAAACACTATAGATTACCTGGTGAACTCATCTATCCCTCCACCACTGCCACCAAACTTAAAGTCTAAGCAATTCCTCAACCTTCACAGTCTGACCCTGTCCTGCAGACATGACTTTGCATGATTTCATGTGTAACATTCCCAAGAGAAAGGTCTGCTGGTTTCTCCCTGCATTCTCTCTCCTGCTGTATTTTGTTTTGTTTTGTTCTTACTTCTTCTTTAAGACCTGCTCTTGCCCCTCATTTTAAAGGGCATGAAAAAGCTGCTCACCAACAGGGCTGCAATGGGGTTAAAGGAGCAAATGTTTAAAAAGGACTTAGAACAGTACTTGGCATGCAGGAAACCCACATATGTCAGCCTTGATGATAGCCAAGTCTTCTTTGACTAGCTGGAGCCCACGTGTGTTGTTCTGTTCTCTGACCTGGCACTGGTTTCACGGTTAGTGGTGCCCACTTCTTATGGGTTTTTCTCTTTCACTTGCATTGGTTCCCGGCTTATAGTCCCAATCACTTAGGAGGGAGAGTAGCAGGCAGACATTATGCATTTTATTGACATATCCTTTGCAGTTCCAGATGTTTATTACACTTATTAAATGACCAGTAACTGTGGTTCTAGTTGTTAGTGACTATAAGTCTAAGTAAGAGAGGTGGCCAAATTCAGGTGTCATATAAAACTAGCAGAGGCAGGACTTCCCTCCCGTAATATCCAATAAGATAGGCCAACATCATACAAAACAACAAAGAAAATTCACGAACCACAGCAGCTGCATGGACAAGGGCATGCCCCAGCTCCACAAACCAAAACACAGAGGCAGAGGAGGGAGAGAAGTTTCCAGAGCTGAATATGAGCAGGCACGCTTGGCTCTGAACCCTGCCCACCCCTCCAAGAAATAGACCAAGTCCTGAGATTCCTACTAGTACCCACAAACCTGGAGAGAGGCAATCTACAAGGCATTTTCAGTTTCTGACTGCCTGGTGGAAACAGAACTGTTCGAGCCACCCCAAAGGGTGCTCCTTCTAGATCCCAAATCTTAGGCAAAAACCCCATCAGCACCGCAGCTGATACCGGCGGGGATGGGGGAAGAGCAGTCTGGGTTGGCTGGAGACTGACAGAGATGTGGACACCACCCTGTGGGCCCCCAGCCCACAGGGGACAGACCTAGGAGCCATCTGTCCTCTGTCCTCACCCTGCATGGGACAGAGCAGGTGTGAAGAGCCCAGTGTCCACACACCAGGAGGATGTACGTTGTCAAGGCAGGTAGGAAGCACAGGGCACAGTCCCAGTGGCCTCGGGAACATGGCTCAGGGAAGTGCCTTCCAGGATGCGACCGCTGTCCTGGGGTCTGCCCTTCAGTCACAGCTGTGAGCCCCCTCTGAGGGCTCTGGCTACTGGGGACTGTCAAGGTCCCAGCTTCTGACCCCACCTCCTGCTTATTACCTTTGCTGTGGGGCCTTACTCTACACCAGTGGTTGCAACTGGGGACAGTTCTGTGCCCCCTGGGGGGCATCTAGCAGCACCTGGAGTTGCTTGTTGGCTATCACACCTGGAGGATGATCGTGGGCAGAGGGTAGGGGCTGTTGATCATCTGATGGGGCTCGGGGCACCCCCACAGCACAGAAGGACCTGATGCCAGTGTCACCAGGGCTGAGGTGGGAACACCTGCTCTGGGCATCCTATTCACTGCCTGCTGGGTGTGTGCTATGTGTTTAAAATTTGGTTTTGCTTAAGAATGTGACAGAATAACTTGGTCTATAAAGTCACATTATATTTCTTGTCCTCTGGGAAGCACAGGAATCTACACACCCTGGAGAATGGCCCCATGTTGCTCACACAAGCATATGCAGGCTATTTTATGCTGAACAAAACAAGGGAGTTGTCAACTTCCAGGCTGTGTGAGCCCACTCAGACCCTCAGGGTTGGCAGCAGAAATGGAGCCAAGCAGGGCTGCAGGGGTGGGCTTGCCAGGGTGGCTGGATGGCACCGCATTAGTGTCCTAGGGCAGCTGGAGCAAAGCACCACAGCCTGGGCGGCTCACACAACAGAAATGCATTTCCTGGCGGTTCTGGAGGCTGGAGGTCCAAGCATGAGGTGGGCCCGGGATGTGTCCCTCCTGAGCCTCCCCCCTCAGCTTGCGGGTCTGCCTTCTCCGTGTGTCCTCACGGTCTTCCCTGTGTGTGTGTCTGTTTCTTAATCTCCTGTTCTTAGACGGACACCAGTCAGACTGTATTAGTGTCCCTTGAATGGCCTCACTTCAACTGAACCCCCTCCATAAAGGCCCTGTCTTTATGTACAGTCACATCCCGAGGTCCTGAGGCTTAGAGCCTCAACATATGGATTTTGGGGGACACAATTCAGACCCTACCAGAGCCCCCCATCCAGTCCAGAGAAGGATGTGGTCACTGCCAGTTCCCCACATGGCTGCTGGGGATCCATGAGCAGACAGACCCTTCCCTGGTCCATCCTGCCCAGACCTCTCCACACCGCCTCGTCATCTCCAATGCCTCATCAGCTACTTGTTTGAATGTTCTCATCTCCTTAAATATTCTCCTATCTCTTCTCTAACTGTCCTGCCCCCAAACTTGCTGCCTTCTCTGGGCCCCTCTCACCCAGGTACACCTAAGCTCCGGAGCAGGACTGGCTGCTGGGAAGTTTCCGAGGCCTGCCGCTTGGCAAGGGGCCACTTCCCCTTGGAGATGTGGGAGGCTAGCATCCTGAGCCTCTCAGAAGAGAAGCAGAGTCATAACGCTGGGGGGAGTCAGACCTTAAGAGAGCCTCCACCCACAGAGTGCAGAGCAATGGCTGGCAAACCCTTTCTGCAAAGGGCAGGAAATAAATAGCTCAGGCTGTGCTCCAGCCCATCCCTGTCACAAGGGTTCAACTCGGCCGTTGCACTGGGAAAGCAGCCATAGACATTGATCAAATGAATGAGCGGGGCCATGCACCAGGACTTTATTTATGGGAACTGAAAGTTTAATTCCATATAATTTTCATGTGTCATGAAATATTATTTTTCTTTTGATAAAAAAATCACTTAACAATGTAAAAAACATTATTAGCTCATGAGGCGGTGCAGACACAGATGGTGGATGACATTTGTCCCTTGGGCTGCAGTTTGACGACTTCTGGTGTTAGAGAAACTTCTCTTGAAAATCATTTAAAGGCATCACAGACACTTTAGAATGGCCACTGACAATTGAAGTAGGACAGTAAAGGGTTTTCCTTCCTCCAAAGGGCATTTCTACTGTGATTTCTATGGTCTGTCTCTCAAGTGTTACTCAGCGTGCTGGACTTTATGATAAAAGCTATAAAATGAGTCTTCTTGAAAAATAATAATTTCCTAGTTACTACTGAATTCTCAGCTGTGGAGGACAGCATGGTGGCTCTGAGCACGGGCTTGGATGACCACCAGGCTGGAAGCAAACCTCAGTTCCCCTACCACCCGGTGTCTCGATGGTGCAGATGAGCACGGGGAATCTGGCCACATCCTGGATTTCCGTGGCTGGCTGTTAAGGAGTGTCTGTCTCCCTGTGTGGTTCAGAATGATGGGGTGGCAAGTCCCCTACATACAAACCTGAAGAGGGAATCGGCCACTGCTGTGAGCGGCACTTCGGGCCAACCCTACACTGCCCGGGCCCCCTCTTCCTCTCCCTGAAGTGGAGGGCCCCACTAAACAACCCCTGTCTCCTTCTTGCTATAGAAGCTGGTGAAGCAAACCAGAGTTCTCTAATTCTTATTTTTAGATAAAGCAAAAAAATAAAAGAAGTCAACGTGAGTGTAGCTGCAAACAAAAGTATCTCATTTCCCCACTCAGTAGCTAATTCTCTAGCAGTCAGAATTCAGAACACATGTTGTTTGATCTGCAGTGGCAACCGGTAATTTGTGCAAGAAAGACTTAATTTAGAAGAACGCACATGTCATTTTTTTTCATAACCAAGTAAGAGTTACAATTAGTTTGATTCACATGCTGTCATGGTGTCTCCACCACACGCACGGTGAACAATGCCAAGTGTTTCAGGCAGCTCTTTGATGGAGAGAGAAATTTCTCAGTTGTGTCATTAATACCAAACATAAATCCTCCTCCATTTTCCTCTAGAATATTCTATGCCCACTCGAGCATCAGCTCCTGTGAGTGGATCATTAAGTAGGAAAACGACTGAAGTGACTCTTTTTTTTTTTCTGAGTTTTGCTCTACAACACTCTACCTTTTGGGAAATTGCCAGAATTAGGAGTAGTGAAGCATCTAAAATAGCCAACAAAATAAAATTAAAAATTAAAAATTAAAACTGCCTCAACTTTGCCTCCTGTTTTTATCCGCATCTTAACATGCAGCAGATTTTAAAAATAATATCACTCAATCAAAAACCAGATGAATGAACGTGCTTTCTTCCCGTGTTTGACTTGGAAATCAAGGAGATATGAGGCTGAGTTATAGCTAAGAATGGGTGTGCTGTTAATAACTGAAGAATTAAAATTCTCATTACATCATTTCTAGTTGCATAATTCTGCCATTGCTTATCATCCTTCTGTCATACTTGAAAGTTAAATAATTAAAATCACAGCAGGACTGGTTTCATCAAGAAGAAATAAAAAGCTACCTGCAGATCAAATCTTAAGAGAAATTATTATGGGGTAGGGGATAGTAGATGTAGAATAAGTGGAGTTCATTTTAGAACATTCATGTGTATATGTACACATTTCATACATTGTTGAGAAGTACACTCTTACATACAAAGCATGTTTTTACTTTCTATTACAAAGTTAAATAACAATATAATAGGATAGGTCTCCAATAAAGCTATTCAGTACATGAATGTTTGGTCATAAAAACAAAGGTATCAGTTGTTCTTCTAAAAAATATTATCAAATGCCTTGCATGTAATATGTACTCCATATATGTAAAAAAAATGAATATTACTTTGAGTTACCAGCTTAGTGTCATCTACTTGGGTTACAGTAGCCACTACATTGGATAAACATGGAACCGTTAGAAGCTGTGTGTGCATGGAAGGTGGAATTGGGCCACCACCTCTCACACTCACAGGCCCTCTGCCATTCACATGGCTGCAATGCCAGGAGGGCCAGCCCCCAGTGCTAAATGCCCTCCTTTTTTCAGGTCTCAGTCTACGTGGCTTATCTTAGGTCAACTGCTCAGTGTTTTTTATATGCGAGGCACTGAATTATAATAAATACATTAAAAACAAGGACATTTATTCAATGAAACAATAATGTAGTGACAGCTCATCTGTTCTTAGTGATTACTCTGTACCAGGCGCTGTGCATCAGTTTCCACCCACAGGAAGCCCAGGCGCTGGGGACATCATGGTGGAGAAGGACCCCTGCTTACATGCCTGGGGGCAGCGGCGCTTCCCTGCTTCTTGGGTTGGACTCACCTACATCCTTTATTCATTTGGCTTTTCCTGTGTTTATCCCCCCGAATTCCTTCTCACTGCCTTCTTTTAAGAAGTACCAGGAAGCAGGGGATTCTCACAAAAGCCACGAGACACACGATCTCCCACCACCGGGCCCATGACATTTACTTTTTCCGCTTCCTGATTCTGGGCACAGTTAGATTCAGGTCTGCTTCAACACATGTTTTAGGAAGCCAGGGGAGCTGTGGATTCTGGGCTACTCCCAGATTAGTTAGGACTGAATGAGTCATTGATAAACATCACCTGTCACCAGAGGTCAGAATTTCAGAGCCTGCGGCTTCTCCCCATGTTAGACTGAGCTCAGAGGACTGGGAAATGAAAGAAAGGCGCTGACTGATGACATTCCCAGTCATAACACATCATACTTTTTTTCTTCCTACACTTAAAATATACCTTTGTTTGCTAGATCATTATTTTCAAATGTGTGCTGCTTCTTTTTAATTTCTCCATGTTACTGTCTTGAGTTTTAGTGATCTCTCATATACTCACGTGTGTTAGTCAAAGTTCTCCAAACAGAAGCAATATGATGTATCTAAATCTATATAACTTTATAGATTTATCTACTCCACTATCTATCTTTGTATCTATCCATCTATCATCTACCATCTACCTATCTACCCACCTTTCATTATTTTAAAGAATTGCATCATGTGATTGTGGGGCTGACAAGTTCGAATTCTTCAGGGCAAACCAGCAGGCCGCAGAACCAGGGAAGAATTGATGTTGCAACTTGAGCCTGAATGCTCTCTGCTGGCAGAATTCCCTCTTGTTTGGGGGAATATGCTGTTTTGTTTTTCCTTGAGACCTTCAACTGATTGCATGAAGCACAGCCACATGATGGAGGGTCATCTGCTTATACAAAGTCTGCTGATCTAAATGTGACCCTCTCAAAAATACCTTCACAGCACCACCCAGACTGGTGTCTGATCAAACATCTGGGTGCCATGGCCCAGCCAAGCAGACACATAAAATTAATTATGGCACCATGGGTTTCTACAACTTAAATAATGAATCACACACAAGACAGAAAAAGGAATCGCCCCTTCATGAACTTTCCATTAGAGCTGTTTGTGTAGAAATCTAGGGGGATTATACATTTCATTTTTTCTGGACCTTTTCCTTCAGAGAAGTAGCACTAGTATTGAGAAACAGTACAGACGGGCAGCCACAAGCCAAAGGGAGGCGTCAATCTAGAGAATGCAAACCAACCACCAGGGCATGACCCTGATACCACCTGAGGTTAGTTAAGAGTGATAAAAATTTAGTTAATTTTAGTTACTGGAAGACGATAATACATAAAATTGTTCCACATCTAAAACCATTGCTTTATTGTTTTACCCACATCAGTACAGAAAGTATTCACTCCAGTCAAGAGAACTGTTTCTCTTTTCCGGAATAAGACTTTGGCACGCTATTTTATTATTTTAGAAGAGAATGTTACTGTGTTACAAGTATTAAGATAAACTATTGAATCACATAGTAAATACTGAGAGATCATTATTAAAAAAAAAAGTACCTTTTAGAGTCTAAAGGACAGATGAATATTTACTAAGAATAATGGCTTTCCTATTCTGGGCATCTCACTAGGACTAATATTTCTGGATGGCTTGACAGTGGATCACATGGTCCTTCCCAAAACATCTTGTGCATAGCAAAGCCTGAAGGCAGAACTCTACATGGACAAAACTGGTGCTTTTCCTTCCCAGCCATGTAAATCATCCTTGCATTATACCATATTTTATGTGTTTACATTTACATTTGTCCTCATTAGGGAGAGGCAAAGACCTAGGAGTCAGAAAAATGAACTTCTCCCCTTTAGACAGCTTGTGAGGCAGCTTATTTGTCCATGTGCATTGAACTGTTCTTTGCTTTATTCTAGTATTAGTCTTCCTTCCTTTCTCCATAATCTTGTGATAAATTCTTGATTATCCCATCAAGTGCTAACTGATTTAGCTTCTGTGGGTGAACAAGGGCTGGCCTCAGGAGCTCTTGGTCTGCTTCCAGGGGCTCAAGATGAAAAATGTCCTAGGAATGGACTATGGTGGCTGTTTTACTGGAGTCATGTTCCAAGGTACAAATGAGACATGGGGGCTGGAATCCTGAAGCATGAATCCTGGTGGGAGAGAATGGAGCAGGAAGCCAGGGGCAAAGTGAGCCCAGCAGGGCTCTGTGGTGGGCGAAAAGGCAGACATGGGGAACCAGAGAGCTGGGCTAAAATCCCAGTCCCTATAGACCACTGTGTTACCTTGAACCCCATACATCAGTTTTGTCACAGACAATATGAAAAAGTACCACCCACCCTGCATGTGCTCACTGGCATTATTAATAAAAATGTGAAAGGATTCTGGCATGCTGTGGGCAGTGAATCAGTGCATTTGCATCCTCCCTGGTGGCCTAGACAACACTTCTTTAACATGCAGGGGGCACAAGGGCACACAGGAAGGAGATTCCTCTCCCTCCTGGAACCTGGAAAAGTGATACAAGATTTTTCTCCAAGAATTATACCAAAATACAAACGTAAACAGGCGCAGACCAGACATCTTAAAGAGTGTGCTGCAGAATGGCTTGTCAGGACCAACAGAGGTGACTGAGATGGGGCTGGGGGCCAGGAAGCACAAGGAAAGGGAGCCGGTGGGCTCTCCATGTGGCCTAGGGGAGCTGGGCAGGCTCCGTGTCCACAGCGGGACCTTGTGCACCTCTGCTCAGGAGAAGGAGGCAACCAGTCATCTCAGCAACCCCCTAGCTTGGCTCATTCCTGTACCCACTCCTGGTGCAGAATGGACGTACAAACCGAATAGAACCTCCACCCCATGGAGCATCAACTGATCTGCCCGTGAGAGTCTTGTCTGGGGACAGGGGTTTCTCAGTGCAAATCCATCTGCCTTCTGCTTTCGATGATCTCTCACGTAAGTCCGCTCCCAAGGGTGGGTGCCTGCTTGCCATGCTGACAGATCAGATTTCTGCCTCCAAAGGGAGAGGCTAGCCCTGGCCACCGATAGCAGTTCTGTCATCCTGTGGGAAACAAGCTTGGTGGACATCCAGATGGACACCTAGGGTACAGCCGTGATCACATGGGGCATTTCCATGCAGCAGGAGAAGGGCTCGACAGAGGCCAGCACAGGGCTCCAGAGCAGGGGCTGTCTCACTTCAGTTGCTTACAGAGAGCCTTTTCTGGTCACCCCTCCTTGAAAGTTCAAGTTTGCCTGGAGAACAGAAATAGTTCTTTACAATTGAAATAGAATTTTAAAGATGAGTTTTCAATTCAGGAGTGAGAAAAAAACAGCTCCCTCATGTTTTGGATGGAATAATTTGTGGCTATGTCCTGTAGGCTATTTTGCCCATTTTTGCCATTGCATGTTTTTATTAGAACCTTTATGGAGAGATGCTTTTGAAATGTTCACGTAACTTCAGTTTTTATGGTTTCCATAAACAGAAATTGCTAGTGTTACCCTCAAAGTCCATTTCTACTTCATAGGCCTTGGCACAGTGAAGGCAAACCCCAGCTTGTGCTCAGAGGAAGGGGCAGGCTGTGCCAGCATTAGAGGTCACAGAGGTCTCTCCAGAGTCATCCTTTCAAATGGCCTTCCAGCCTGACTTGTTGAGTTCTTTGAGATGCCTCCCTACCCCTGGGATTCCCAGTTTAGAGGAAAGAATTCCTGGGTGGACAGAGCACCCATCTTCCGAGAGAGTTCTGGGGCATGGAAAACTCCATGTAGGGTGTGCCCCGGCTCAGGCCTTTGCCTTTGATCTTGGGGTCCTTCCTGCTAGCATCTTGGCCCAATCCTGCCCCAAATGTGTTCCCTCCACCAGCCTTTCTCCTGGAGGGTTGCCCCCGGTCTTTCAGAAGAACCAGCAGTCAAGGTCAGGATCATTAAGGTGGCCAGACATAAATGAGCCACACTCCAGGCCCTTCCTAAGGACCCTGAAGAAACATCCTTAATTTGTTCTCCCAACGTGGATTCCATCGGCCCAGCAATGCAGAAGCCACGCTGTCTTCAGAGTGTCTCAGTCAAAAGCCACAGTCCTGACATCTCTTGGTAGAAGCTGGGGCCTTGGGCATCAGGCCACAGGTTCCAAAAGTGAGGTGTGGTGATGGGCAGGGTGCCAAAAGCAGGGAGTGTACACAAAGACATGGGCCAACTTTCACATCAGGTGTGACTGGTAATGGCACCAGGGTCTCAGGGAGACGCACACCCACAGGCCCACGTTTCCCCACGTGGAACATGGGGTAATGGGTTGACGCTGGTGTAGAAAGTTCCTCCCTTTTTGTGTGTGGCTAAATCTGTGTCAAACTAGAATGTACATAACTCTGTCCATTGTAGTCATTTAATAGATGCTTAGTAGTAGTCTTAATAATTCTTCTAGTGATATAAAAATCAAGAGATTAATATATTGATATATTCATAGACTCTAACCCTAACTGGATTGCTTGGTTAAGCCTCTAACATCTACTTAACCAAGTATAATACATTAGTACACTGAAGAATCTTCAGTTATCTTTTGCTAATTCAAGTTGCATATGTGAATGTGCTGAGTCATTGCCCTGAATTTCCCTTTAGAACTAAATAAGCAGCATCCACATGGAGATTAAGCCCTCACACTACTCTTCAAATAGATGAAGATTCTTGCAAATTGTGATCAAGTTTCTGACCATGTTTCTGAGCATTTAAAGAGGATGTAGAGCTTTCTAAGAAGCCCTTAAATAAAAATCTTCCCTCCTAGGAGATTCCTAACCCAGGAGATTCCCTCCTGCCCAGGAAACACACTGTGCTGGGGTGATCTGGGGTGATCCTGGTGAGTATGGGTGTAGGGAAGACAATTCCATTCTGAGGGGCTTTGGGGGATAAAAGGTTAGCACTTTGGGCAACGCTTTTCTAGACCTAACACAAAATGTGTTCCAAATCATGTGAAATGCTAGTAAGGCAACCAAGGTCCCCAAACTATAAATTAAAAATAGAACAGAAGTGCTACAGCTGCAGCACAGGGCTGTCAGCGAGATGGCTGGGCACCAAGAGGCATGAGGGGATCTGCCTGCTGGGAGGCTGGGCAGGGAGAGACCAGGCTTCTTGGAGCCTGGCAGCAGCTACGCCATGGGGAGGAGCAGCAGCTGTTATCTGCTTTTGCAACAGCTGGAGGAGAATCTCAGCTGTGTTCCAGCCTGTGTCCTTGGAATAGGAGGGATGTGTTTGCCAGTGGCCTCTTGCCATCAGAATACTGACTGCTGCCAAATTTTGCACATTTGCTTGATCAGTTAACGATTAAGCCTAACCTAAGGAATTCTATTACCATTTAGACCCTGTCATTATCTCCCTAAAATATGCAATGTTTTTTCTTTTCTTTTTGGTGTATGTGTGTGTGTGCTGAGCCAACAACTTTTCTACTGCAACCTGACCGATGGTTGTTCACAGGAATGATGAGGCTGAGTGTGGTGGACTGAATGATGGCCTCTCGAACACATCCGCATCCTGACCCCCAGAGCCTGGGAGTAGGTTACCTCCCAGGGCAAAGGGATTCAGCAGATGTCATTAAGGTAAGGATTTGGGGATGAGGAAGTTATCTTCGATTATCCAGTTGGGCGGCACTGTAGTCAAGGACTGACAAGAGGGTCAAAAACAGAGGAAAGGTGATGTGCTAATGAAGCAGAGAGCATGGAAGGTGGCACTGCCAGCTTGGAAGTGGGAGGCGGGGCCCCAAGCCATGTTTGGTGGGCAGCCTGGAGAAGCTAGTTTTTGGAATAAATTTCTAGGCTCAAGATGGAGTTGTGTCTGCTCGGGACACCACGTCAGCAACCGAAGCTCAGATAACTTTGATGTCCCTGTAAATGCTCTACTTGACCAGAAATGCCGACTCTAGCCAGCCAGCCCCATATGCCAAGCCAGCTCTGGGCTCTGGCTTCCTGTTCCTTCTCATCCCAGACAAAGCTGACTATGTGGTCCTAGCCAGTCAGACATTTTCCATTTGTTCCTCTTCCTTGTTCTTTATCCTGTCAAAGCCTCCTGCCTTCCGCCCCACGTGCAGTTCTCAGGAAGGCTCCCTGCTGCTTGTAGCACTGAAGTTTGTTTCACCTGCATGGTCTTTTCAAAAAATAACTTTTTAATACTAAGAAAGGCAAGGAAACTAATTCTCCCCCAGGGCCTCCAAAAGGAACCAATCCTGGCGACCTGTTTTAGACTTCTGACAGTCAGAACCATAAGAGAATAAATTTCAGTTATTTTGAGCCGTAAAGTTTGCAATGATGTTACCGTCGCCTCGGGAAACTAAGACGATGTGCAAAGCCACGGCTGCGGGGCCAGCGGGCCCCAGCTCCTTGGACAGGACACCAGTGGGTGCAGACACAGACTACGTGGCCCGTGAACACCTGGGGATGCAGCCTGTGATGCAGTTGTGCGCATGGAGGCAGGTTCCGTCGGCCTGCGGCGCTGTGCGTCAGCCTGGGTCACGGGCCCCAAGAGTGACACGCGGCCTTGCATTAAACAGGGACTCTGAGCCCAGGATGAGTGTCCAGGGCACGTGCTTAGCTTGGCATCTTCTAGTATTGTTGCATCTACTAACACTTAGTTAATATTATTAATTAAATTAATGAAATTTACCAAGTTATTAATAAAATTTACCAAAATCAGTAAAAGTGGAGCATACTAAGCTTCCTGTTCTGAGGGCGCACTGGTGATTCCTGAGTTGGTTTGGGGATAAGGCTTTTCTCTGCAACAGGACTTACAGAGTGTGTGAAGAAAATGTTACAACTTCTATTTATGCTTATCTTTTTTCAATTAAAAGTAAGAAAGACATCCTGGTTAAGAGCGGTGGCCTCTCTGGGTGTCTGTCAGACACACACGTGGGCATCACCTCCGACGGGGCACAGCCGCGGGAGAGACAGTGTCCAGGGTGCTGGAGCAGGCACCCTCAGGCACATTAGCTCACAGCACATGGCAACATGTGGCGAGGCACCTGCTCGGGAATGTTCTCCATGTGGCTGATTCTACAGACACTAAAATTAGAATGAAACTTCATATGATGGATTTTCATGCTGCACAGTAGCTTCCTGGTTATTTTGTGCCTGGTACTAAAAGTCATTAAAGTTTTATATATATATATATATATATTTGGCCAAAATGATAGGAGTCCAAATTTGTTGATCTTTCCTGTCATGACAAGGTAGTATATTAAGGGATATTTTTTTAAAACACACACACACACACACACAGAATCAATCAAGACTGTCTTTTTAACCATAATGGAGAAATTATTTTTTAATAAGAACACATGCTATGGAGAAACCCTTTGAAAAGCAAGCATTTAGAAATCTTCTTATGTGATCTTCTTATCAAAAATTAAAAAAAATAAAAACTCTCCTACTTGTACACTTATACTCCTTAGAAATGGTATTTTAAAATTCAGTTAAAAATCTTCCAAATTAAGATTCAGCACATCTTGAACCCATTTGCTAAAAAAATAAAAATGCAATACCTTCTGGTTGATTTGCAAGAAAACTGATTGACGTTAGGAAAAGATGGAGAGTTTACAGATGAATTTTTCATCAAAAACTTCTGCATAAGTATAGACAGGATTGAAACATGAGTGTCATGATTAAAGGCCCAGTCACTCAGCCTGTCTCATTGGTATCATCAGCCCACTAAACCAAGAGGAGAATAAACTGAACTTAAGTACAGAGCTTAAAAATACTCTGTTGTAAAGCGTTAATACAAAATTTCTTAAACAATCAAGCATATTCCAGCATAATGCTCTTATCAAAAATATGAAAGGGTCTAAAGCATTAACTATTAAAAAGTAAATAATTAAAAATATTGTTTTCATTGTTGCTTACCCTATTCTTATGTTTTATAATGTACATAAAATATTAACATACATATTTTATGAGCAAACGACTATACATACCAAGGTACATGGTTTAATTCTTTTATACCTCGAAGTAAGCTCAGTTAAAACCAGTTTAATGCCATCTGTCTTAGAGCTAGGTCTCCCTGGCCCAACCCCCTTTGCTGGCTCCCAAGCAACAGAGAGAAAGAAAGAAATGCACTACCTAGAGACTTGGGGAAGTCATACATACAGTGAATATTTATTGAGGATCTGTGGTGCTTGATGTTGGGGGACTAAGTTCTGATTCTAAGAGCACGTGGGAGGATGCCCCCACCCATTCTCCCCACTGCTGCCCTCTCCTCTTCATGTGTCAACCTGACAAGATGAGGATGACCAGTTGTTTGGCCAAACTCCAGTCTAGATGTCGGTATAAAGATTATTTTAGATGTTATTAACAGTAACAATCAGTTGACTTTCACTGAAGAAATTACCCTCCATAACATGGGTGGGCCTAACCCAATCAGTTGAAGTCCTTGAGAACAAAGACTGAGGTTCCCCAAAGAAGAAGGAATTCTGCCTCCAAACTGCAACACAGAAATTCTGCCTGAGCTTCCAGCCATCAGATTTAAGACTGAAACATCAACTCTTGCCTGAATCTCCAGCCTCCTGGCCTGTCCTACAAATGTGGAACTTGCCAGTTCCCACAACTGTATGAGGCAATTCCTTAACATAATTTTTTCTTTGTAGATATGCACATCCCCTATTGGTTCTGTTCCTCTGGAAAACCCTGACTTGTGTGCATGCAAAGGGAGCAGAGCTCCAGGTAATAACCTTGCCCTGGCCATGGCCTCTCATTCTGCACGGAAGGGTCTGAGCATACTCCGTGCAGCTCCTCCTTCCCTTTTCCCTTTGGGAAGCACAGTCATTCTCTCATCTGCTCCTCAGTGTCTTAACTGTTCCCAGGAAGGACTCCGGCGGGAATTCCTGCACTTGTTCAACTCCACCAGAGACTGGGACTGACTGACCATATGCCACTGGGGGCCATATCCAAGCCGAGTTCTCCCAAGAGCTTCATCAATAATACAGGTGGAATTCTCATCTCCATCTGTCTGACTTCTGTTCACATCTCAGTTCATTGTGATCTCAGGTGGTGTGACGAGAGGGCTATTGATTGGGCCCCTCACATTCCACAGAGCACAAGGGCCACTGGGCGTGGCTGGCAAGCAGGAAGTTGATAAAGGGTGTCGCACGTCAGTGTGGGGTTTCACGGGCAATGCTGTGAGCTCGGTGCCCACAGCTGCTTCTGCAGGTGCTCATGCCTGCCAATCTTGGGGCGGCCTCTCTGGGGTGACACCTCATTTGAGGTGTATAGTGTCAGCCAGGCTGATGGAAAACAAGTTGGGGGGTAGAGGGAAGGCAAAAGAGAGATGACAGGCACAGTGGTGAGAGTGGGTCTGGGGCCTGCAGATCGCTGGGCCTTGTGGGCAGCAATGTGTCCTGATGGAGGATGACCTACGGATGAGGGTCTGTCTTCACCCCATCTCCCTGTAACCCACCCCTGTGTGGCCACAGCTATCCTCATCTCACTTGAAAAGCCTAGATTGGGAGGACTGAAGCAACAAATTCTAGTGAAGGCAAGAGACAGGAAAGTGAAGTGTTCATACTTATATACATAGTTTCATATTTGATTACCTTATGTATAGACCTATCCGATCCTCCTATTGCAGCCAACTAGTCCCACACACCAGTCTGGAAAGCTGGCATTATGGAAATGAAGGCTCTCTATGAGCTCCTACACAGTTATGTGCAGCTGGGCCATGATTCTAAATATTAAGGCTACTTTCCCAAGTACTCAAAGAAAATTTCACCGTTGTGTAAACTGATTAGATTAATGAAACTGTTTCCTGTAAGTTGCCTCACTCTGGTCTAACGGGCTCACAGTGGAGGCACTATTTACCCTTAGAACTCAATGTCCTGGTCCCACAAGTGTCCTGTTACAAGCCATAGATATTTGAGGACAAACTGGCAAGTATAACTCTCAGAAACCACCCAGCTGTGGGTTGCAACACCAATCTCTGGAGGTTTCCAGCACGTTTACAGAGGAACAGCTGTGATTTTGGCATCCACTTTACCAGAAACTGATTCCTTTTCCATTTCAAAGCTGTGGCAAGAAATGACACAGCCTACATGGTACAGTAGTCTGGGTATTTTAACGTTCTTAAATAGAACAAATGTGCATGCATGCACACACACACACACACACACATACACACACACACACACTCACTCAAACACTCACACACAAAGAAGGCACTGACTTATGCCAGATCTCATCTTAAATTACACTGCATTGGAGAGAGCTAACTAATTACACATTATTTAACTGAAACAGAATCGAACAAGTGCACAGCTGCAGAATAAGGAAAAGCACACCTAGACTGAGAAGCAAACCCTTGCAGTATTAATGCCAAAGGCATTTCTCATTCCTTTCATCCCAGAATCTGAGGGATTAGTATGTTGAAACTTCAAAAAATTATTTGCATCAAATACATCTTAGTGTTTTAAACCAAGGCACATACACGTAAATTGGTAAATGGTTAATTGTATGTTTCAGGTTGGCTGGGCCACAGCACTCAGATCTGTGGTCAAACATTATTCTGGATGTTTCTGGGAGGGTGTTTTGGGGTGAGATTTACACTTAAATCAGTGGCCTTTGGGTAAAGCAGATTACCTTTCATAATGTGGGTGGGCCTCATGATCAGTTGAAGGCCTGAATGGAACAAATGCCTGACCTCCCTCAGCAAGAGGGAATTCTGTAGCACATGGGCCCTGGATGTGAACTGACCTGGGTCTTCCCTTGTCTTCTGCCTGCTGGTCCACCCCACGGATTTGGATCTCTCTATGTATATACACCTATAGATCATACACACACACACACACACACACACCTTATTTTTTTCTGTTTTTCTGGAGAACCCTGACTAATAGACTCAGGATCAATAGAAACGAATGATTATGTTTCCTCAGCCTTGTGTTCCCAACAGAAATGCTGCAGTAACTAATTTCTTTCCCTGGTGAAAAAGGAAAACAAGAACTTGTCAGAGAAAAACTGATATGGATATAACAAAGAACAGCAGAACCCAAGAGTGGAAAGTCTCAAGAAGAGGGGTTACAGAGTCCCTGTGCACCACGGGTGCCGAACAATCCCTGTCCAGGGTGCTAACTGCTGCCACCAGAATCACCGCATTGAGGCAAGTCGGAAGAAGGCTGGGCCCTGAACACCACAGACACCATTTCCCCCATGCAGCTCCTGTCAGGCTCCATGCCACTGGGCAGCTGCATCATCAGGCATGGCTGCACCTCTGCAGGGCCCTCTGACCCCACAGGAAAATTAGTTGCTGGCAATTTTAGCCCATGAGTTTCAGCTGAGAGAGGACAGCAAAGGTCTGGACTGTAGACATCTGAAGGAATACTGGGACCAACATTTGTTTTGACCTTCGATTCAAGAATTTCTGTCATTAACACTTCATGCAAATTAAACCCTTAGGAGGAAAGAATATAAGAGAACAACTCTATTGAGCACTTTGTTTATGGGTTAAGAAGTGCCAGAGGAGCGCTCCAGCTCGGTGTGAGCTCCACCCCTGCATGGGCACAAAACAGCCCATCTCTTCCCTACTAAAGGATGAGGCTCTGGCAGCCCACCTGCCCCTCTTACAACATCCACGCTCCTGTGGACCATTCAATGATGCACACCTGCAGTGCTCTTCCTCCCATGTTCACAATAACCCTCTCACCCCCACGTCTCCTCCTTGGCTTCCCTATGCAGCAAAACCCCTCAAAGCGGAGACCTGGCCCCCTTTCCCCACTGCCTGCCCTGCCATCCCCGCTGAGCCTGGGACAAGGAGGCTTTCTCCCCACTGCCCTCTGAGAACCGCTCTCATTAAGGACACAGCTGACTGCTTCCTTTCCTCCTGAAACTTTTTACAGGCAGACCTCAGAGATATTGTGGATTTGGTTCCAGATCCCAGCAATAAAGTGAGTCAAATGAATTTTTTGGCTCCCTGGTGTGTCTAAAAGTTATGTTTACACTATGCTGTAGTCTATTAAGTGTGCAATGGTGTTGTGTCTAGAAAAACAATGTATATACTTAATTAAAAACACCTTATTGTTAAAAAATGCCAACCATCAACTGGACTTTCTGCAAATCATAATCAATGGTCACACATCACCATAACAAATATAACAAAAATGAAAAAGCTTGAAATGTTATAAGAATTACCAAAATGTGACACAAATACATGAAGTGAGCAAAACGAGACATGAATACATGACGTGAGCAGATGCTGTTGGAAAAATGGTGCAGACGGACTTGCTTGATGGAGGGTTTTGCCACAAACCTTCAATTTGCAGAAAGTGCAATAGCAAAGTGCAATAAAGTGAAGTGTGTCTTGTGTTCAGTCAGTGTTCTGGGCACCACATTTGCCTGCTTTCCTTCTGCTGCAGGAATCACCTCCTCTCTGTTCCCTTTGTTGACGTCTCCTTTCCCACTGGGTCTCCAAATGCCAGGGTCCCTCGATGGCTGTGTCCAATCTCAGAGCCTCAAATACCACTAATGGGCCGGGTATACTCAAATGTGTATCTCCAGCCCAGCTCACAGGTCCTAAAACTCCAGACTTCTAGTTCCCATTGTCTTCTCCATTCTTCTTCCTGGACTTCTAACAAAAGTTAAATTCAAAGCTGAACTCCTGATCTGCCCCAGAAACTGGCTCCTATTCCAGGAGCCAATATGTATTCATCCTGAGTGATGGGAAGAAATTACAATTTTTGAAACCTCCTGCTTCTTGTGTGAGGGGAAAATCCACATGATAATAGTGCACACTCATTTAACAGGTGAAAGTAATGGATGTCAGCTGCCTTAGATGGTCATTTTCACTTGGATCAATCAGCAGGCATTTCTGATGGCATCTTCAGCGTTCTAAATGATAAGGACCATACAGATAGCTACAGAATGATAAACTACCAGGTATTTATTGAGCTCTGCATGCTAGGAAAAGAGTAAACTCCTCAAACATTTGATTCATTTAATCCTCACTAAATGCTGCAACATGGGCTGGAGATGATTAGCATTCCCATTTTTACATCTTGGAAGTTTTTGACCAAAAATTGTAACTTGTCTGTCATCTCATGTGTGAGCTGAATCCAAACCGAGGCTGGCTGGCTTCAGAGTCCACAGTCCAGGCCTGGGTGGTGGGAGTGGTCATGGGAACAGGAAAGAAACAGGGAAAGAAATATTCTGAAATCCAAGTTTCTTAGTAATTATACTTAGTGTAAAAAATCACCCCATTAACAGAGCTACGAGTACTTTCCACTAGCTGCGCGCTCTCCCCTGCCTATACCCTGGGGCCACAACATCATTCCAGCACAGAGGAACATGGGGAGGGCCCGGAGTCATGGAAGTTACTCTTTCTGACCATTCTTTCTCTTTTTTTGGATTTTGTATTTCAAATTTTTATTTTCCTTCTGGGAAACTGTGCTTTCTGTCCATTCTTCCCCTTTAAAAAAAATTATTTTGTGTTTTACACTTTTATTTTCCTTCTCAGAAATATTACTTTCTCTACAAAGTTCATTGCAAAACTTACATAACAATGAAAGTTACCTGTGTCATGGTCAGGACAAGTCATAGAGGGAGAATCTTTTCCTAGAAATGAGGGAAGCAATAATTCCAACATATTCATAAAGAACCCAAAGCAGGCATTGCCCTCTTGATTCAATATGTGCATGTACAGCAAAATACAATCTGTGCCAAAGAGCTGAATTCATCTCACTATCACTGAAACCCAGACATACCACCTCTTTGAGCTCCTCACATGTACAATGGGGTCAATGGGATAAAAAGAATTATAAAAGACGGATGACATTTTCAGAGCATTACGCAAAGGTTTCCTTTCATCATTAACACTGTAACAATTACCTAGAAGATGTCATGTCAATTTTTAAATAGCATGTCCAAAAATTATCCTACCTTCAAAGGCAGGTAAAAGAAGGACTTTTCTATGTTGATTTATAATGTTTATGACATCTCCACACCTTGGAAAAAGATCAAGAGCAAACATTATTTTTATGGTTAATGCTTAACATCTAGATTTTCATTCAGCAAGGAAATGGCAAATTTAATTAGCCTTTCCCATCAGTGTGTCTCCTTCTTTCTGCTCCCCCACCTTCTCCTGTAATGTAAGTGGTGCAATATTTTTATAGAGATGACACTACTTAATGGAAAAGGTAATGGAAGTGCCCATAGCTATAATCAGAGAATGATTTAAAACTTTCACTCTTTATAGTCTATTGATCAGCCTTTATGTCTATGATAAGTGTTTGCACATATTCTGCTCAGGGAAGGAAACCTCAGCAGCTGACAGTGATTTTTAGGAGGTGGAGGTGGAGGATGGTGTGATTAACGGACATGCAGGTCATTTACTAGAAGGGGCAGTCATTAAACAATTGTACTCTTTATATTGTTCCCTCAATATTCTTGCCCAACAAATGCCTTTAATGAAGGACATTTTGATGCTGAGTTTCAAATCATGCCCCCTGGGCCCTGGGCTGTATACCTGCCACTGGTCACCCAATTAGCTAGGCGACCCAGAATGAAGAGAAGGCTGCTAAGCTCTTGGATGAATCCCACGCACCGTCATCCTACATGGGCCTTGTTTTTGCCAAGTCACCAAGGAACCGTACACTAACCACCAAGCACACCTGATCAGTGATCCACCGAGCACACCTGATCAGTGGTTCACCCTATCAGAATCTTTTTGTGCAGTAATACTCCCTGGGTAACTACCATCCACACAGATAAGAAGGATTTCTGTTCCCAGAAAGGAGTTCCTGGAAACCTACTGTCCAACTCAATTACATATTTTAGAATGTGGGAAAATGACTCTTTACTTGACCCTGTTTTCTTTTTATATTGACAAGGCTCTTGTCAATATATAGAACTGGATTTCTTTAGAGAAATCACTTTTTCACACTATAATCATCACATCTATTAGAACAATACAAGCAATACTGGAATGTACACAAGGTTTTGGAGCAGGAGATGCTCAGACTCAGCGGGCTCACAATCGAGGAGTACCTTTGGGTTTTGTGTTTCTGGAGGAGAACTTGGGCTACTCAAATCTATTTTCCCAATTATGTATTAGTGCTGCAATATATTTTTTTACAGCACTGCTATCCCTGATTTAGAAGCAACCAATCTAACTTGATTCTTTCTCACTTGGTGCAAATGATCAAAGATCACAAATGAATACTTATAGGAGAGACAGCTGTCATTTACTGAGGATCTGTTATAGAAACTTAGCAGGGATTTTTAAATTCAGGTATGGCAAGAGACAGAGACACAGAAATGACTGTCATGAAGGAAGACATTTTTATATGCACAGATCTCTAGAAACAAGAGGTGTGGCTTGCCTTGTAGGGCCCTATGGGGAAGCACCAGAGTTAATCAGGGGCAGAAGGAGGAAGGGAGGAAACATGGGCCAGACCCTTTGCTGTGGTTTCCTGGGAAAGGCAAGACAAAGCAGAGCAAGGGAGTTTAGGACTGGCTAGGTTGAATAATCACAACGTGCTCAGGGGCTGCCCCCAGTTGTCTGGTACCTGGCCCTGCAGTGATTAAGGCAGAGGGACAACGGCCTGGAGTGTGTGAGCCCAGCAGAGGAGTGGCAAGTGTTTTATTCTCTCTATGGATTGGCAATTTTTGAGGCGGCAGTCCCTCCAGGAACAGCAACGCCTCAGATATCATGCGGCAGAACACAGGAAATAAAAAGGCATGATTAATACAGGGCCTCATTTATGACAGCCATTATTCTTGAGGCTATATATTTATTATTATATTTATTATTTTTGAGCCTGCACACTCAGAGGCAGAGAAGGAAAGGGTAGATGAGGAGGAGCATGTGTGCACATGTGTGTGCATGTGCACATGTGTATTTGCACACACACACATGGGGGAGGGTTACATCTCATCCCTGTGTAGTGAAACACTTCTTGCAAACCACTGCAAAGAGCAGAGGCTCAGCCACATAAATACCTCTCAGGAAGCAGAAACTACCTTTGTTTAGGTGGAGAAAAGAAGAAAAAATGCAATTACACAGCATCCAACTACTACCGAGAATGGGGCAGTGGTTTCTGAGGGAAGTGGTTTGATGAGGACAATGAATAATATTCATATTTATTGGCAGCTGTCTATAAATAATAAGGCATAAACCTAGATAAAGAGGTGTTCCTACATGGGGTCAGGCATGGTGTCACATCTCTGGCACCATGTAATATCAGTTTCCCTGTCTCAGAGGGGAAATTATTGCCAATGAGATGAGATAAGCAGACAGCAGAATCCTAGGAGAATGAGTTTAGAAATTTGTGTTGTTACCACTTTTTACTATTATGAATAATACATAATACTGCTATTAACATTAATGTATAAGTTTGTGCATGGACCTATGTTTTCATTTCTCTTGGGTATATATCTAGGATTGGAATTTCTGGTTCATATGGTAACTTTAATTTTTTGAGCAACTGCAAGATTGTTTTCTAAAGCAGTGGCATCATTTTACAATCCCACCACCAATGTACAAGGATTTCCATTTATCCACATTTTCACCCACACTTACTATTTTCTGTTTTTATGACTATAGTCATCCTAGTGACCATAAAATGGTATCTTATGGTGGTTTTGACATGTATTTCTCAAACTGCTAACAATGAGCAACTTTTTACATGGGTATTGGTCATCTGTCTATCTTCTTTGGCAAGATGTGTATTGAGATATTTGGTTCTTTTTAATTGGACTATTTGGGGGGTGGGTTTTTTGGAATTATTATTGATTTGTAAGAGTTCTTTATATATTATAATATATATTCTCAGATACATGGTTTGCAATTATATCCTCCTATTCTGTGAGCTGTCCTTTCACTTTCTTGATGGTGTCCTTTGAAATACAAAGAATTTCAATTTTGGTTCAGCCCAGTTATTTTTTTCTAATGTTGTGACTTTGATATCATGTCTAAGAAACCTGCTTAATCCTACATCATAGAAATTTATGGCCTTGTTTTCATTTAAGACTTTCACAGTTTTCAGTTTTAGCGCTTACATTTAAGTCTTTGAACTCTTTTAATTTTTGTATGAATGAGGTAGGAGTTCAGCTGTATTCTTCATTCTTTTGCATGTGAATATCCAATTATTATAACACTACTTACTATAGACAGTATCTTACCTCATGGAATTATCTTGTTACCCTTGTCAAAACTCAATTGCTTATAAATTTTATGGTTTATTTGTAGACTTTCAATTCTATTAAATTGTTCCCATTTCTATCCTTATCCCAGCAGCGCCCTTTTGATCCCTCTATCTGTGTAGGAAGTTTTGAAAACAGGAAGAGTGAGTCCATAAATTTGGTTTCCTTCTTCAATTTTGTTTTGGTTGTTCTGGGTCACTTGCATTTCCATATGAAATATAGGATTGTATTCTCAATTTTTTAGTTATTCTTCCCCCTTTGTGTGCTATTACTGTTACACAAAACAATAATTATTTTACATTACTGCTATTATAATACTGTTACTGCTATTATAATGTGCAATATATATTCAATCTATTTATGCCACAACCTCAATAATACCTTGTTATTATTGTGTATGATTTTATACCTTTTAAAAAAGCTAAGACAAGAACAAAGATAAATCTATTGAGTTTGTTGTATTTATTTTCTTAATGTGACATTCTTGGTTGACAGGTTCTTTCTTTCGGTACTTTGAATATTCCTTCCCACTATCTTCTGGCCCCCAGAGTTTCTTGAGAGAAGTCAGCTGTTAACATTATGAGGATTCCCTTGTAAGTGATGAGACATTTTTCTCTTGCTGCTTTCAATATTTTCTCCTTGTAATTGGCTTTCAGCATTTTCACTATGATGCGTCTGTATGTGGATCTTTCTTTATTTATCCTACTTGGGTTTTTTAATATTCTTGGATTCATCAAATTTCGGAAAATGCTCTCCATTACTTCTTTGAATATTTTTCTGTCCTTTCTCTCTTGTCCTTTCCTCCTGGATTCCCAATATGCTTATGTGGGTGCACTTAATGCTATTCTACATTTCCCTACAGTTGTGTTTATATTTCTCCATTATTGTTCTCTGTTCTTCATTTTGAAGTATTTGCATAATATCTGCTGATCTACATTCAAGTCTACTGATTCTTTCTTCTGCCAAGTCAAATCTGTTCATCCCCTTCAGTGAGATTTTCATTTTAGTTATCACACTTTTAATTCCAGAATTTCTATTGGCTTTTTAAATAATCTCTATCACTCTATTTGTATTCTCTATGTGATGAGGCAGAGTCACCACACCCTCCTTTACTTCTTTTAGCATGGTTTCCTTTAATTTTTGAGTATATTTATTGTGGCTTCTTTGAATCTTATCTTCTGAGTACCAGAGCCATAGTGATAAACCACATTTTCAAAGTCCCTCCCATAATCATGCTTAATTTCTATTGAGTAATAAAGACCAGAGGTCATCAAAGTATGCCCATGGGAAAATCCTATCTCCCCTACATTTTTGGATAATCAGTGAGCTGAAAATGTTTTTACATTTTAAAATATAAAGTGTTGTGTGTGTGTGTGTGTGTTGTGTGTGTGTGTACAACAATATGCCTTATGATGAGATCAGTGGCTTGATTTTGCCTCTTAGCCCACAAAGCCTAAAATGTTTACTGACTGGTCCTTTACAGAAAAACTTTGCTGACTTCTGATAGAACAGAAAGGAAGAAGAAAAGAGAAAAAAATTAAAAAGGAAAGTGATATAATGCAATGGAAAGTGCTATGAAGCAGTAGTGTGGTATCAGGGAATGAAGGATCATGGTGATGATATATCAATATATAGATGTGAGATATATATATATATACACACACACACATACGTACATAAATATATATATATATATATATATATATATATATATATATGTATAGAGAGAGAGAGAGAGAGAGATGTAATAGCATACTCACATCTCTAGGGTCCTGCACTGTAGAGACTTAATAGAAATAAGGCAGAAAGCAAAGGCAGCATTGAGTGTCAAAGCCCTTTTGCAAAATGTACCCATACCATTTGAGGAAAAGCATAGATCCCTGTGTCCTTAATGTGGGGGAAAAAAGTGGTAGAATGTAAGTTTGGAAACTCAGGGCCAGATCATTTGGGGCCTTACAGATGAGGGTGAGAACTTTAGATTGTACTCTCTGAGGTAAAGATGAGAAGTAACACCATCTGATGGACTTTTTAAAAGATTTAAGGGAGTTACTGTTTGGTAGATAAACTGTAGGGGGACAAGAGTGGTAAGGAAGAAGGTAGAGAGTCCTTGGAGTTGGGTATACTTGAAGGCAGAGACATCACCGCTGAAGGTGCTGAGAAGTAAGAGAAAAAGCAGAGTTAAGCATAACTCCTCCCGAGCAACTGAATGAATGGCGTTTCATTTACCCAGGGAAACAGGATAAAAGCAGGTTTGGGGGATATCAGAAGTTCAGTTTTGGTCATGTTATGTTTGAAATGTTCATGAAACATTCCAATGAAAATATGGATTTGGTAGTTGGAGTTTGGGTCTGGATTTCAGGAGAGAGATTAGAGAGTTGTAGAGGCATCAGTGTGTAAATGGTTTTAAAGACATGCAAAAGGGTGAGAATCCCAAGGGAGTGAGTGACAGAGAACAGACTGGAGACCAAAGTCCTGGCACACGCCAGCACTGAGACGTGTGGAGCAATCAAGGCTTCCTGCAGAGTCATCCTCACTTTGAAGTACTGCACATTATACTTCTTCAGTGCTCTTTCCTCCAGAAATAAAATGAGTGACCAAAAAAAAATATCTCCCTCTCTCTCTCTATCTATAAATGTATATAATAGAACGCAGTTCAGGAAAGACTACATTTAGATTCTCCAGACCCTCAGAATGGGTTATATTTACCATGCATGATGAAGAACATTGAGATTTCAGCTCTGCTTGTTCTACAGTGACTCTGCATCCAGAAAGAAACAGTGTCCAGAAAGCTCAAATGTCTATGCTTAATCCTGAGATCAGAATATAAAGAACAGAAATAATTTTTATATCAATGTTCCTTTCCACATCAACATAATATTTGTAGTTCGAGAACATTTTACCCAATTGTTATCCAAATGGGGAACAAACCAAGAAAAGAATATACCTGATTTTCATACTTCAGAGTTATAATGCTTCATAAAAGGACAAAGAAATTCCTTCAGTTAGAGTGTATCTCTAAAGAGTAACTGGATCTTACTTGTGTGATGGTAAGAATGTAAAGATGATAGCATTCTCTTAGCCAGATAAATGATTTATAACAGAGGACCCAAACTTATGAGATGGTTTTCTGTTCAGTAAGTTCTAACACTCGTCTTCTGAGTCAGCAGTGTCTGCCTGAGCCATTGCTGGGAGCAGGAGACCATTATCCAATTCCATTATTTTGCAGAACCTGACAGGATATCTGTTTTGCTACACATGGCAGCAATGGCCTTCTTCACAAATGAAAAATGACATCTTTTTCTCATCAAAATTCTACTAAATGACACAAAATAGTTTTAATTCATTTTACCTATAGTTAAAATTGCCCAAGTTTTGGAAGAGGGGCAGAAGATGGCGGCGTGAGTAAAGCAGCGGAAATCTCCTCCCAAAACAACATATATCTATGAAAATATAACAAAGACAACCCTTCCTAGAATAAAGACCAGAGGACACAGGACAATATCCAGACCACATCCGCACCTGAGAGAACCCAGCGCATCTTGAAGGGGGTAACATACAAGCCCCAGCCCGGCGGGAGCCGAGCGCCCCTCCCCCCAGCTCCCGGCAGGAGAAGAATAGGCAGAGCGGGAGGGAGACGGAGCCCAGGACTGCCGAACACCCAGCCCCAGCCATCCGGGCCAGAGTGCAGGGCTCTCGATACTGGGAAAACAGGGCAGCAAGAACAATGAGCGGGCACTGGAGGCCGGGTGTCAGAGGACATAAGAAAAGTGCGCGACCATATTTTTTTTTTGCTTTTTTGCTGTTTTGTTTTGGCGAGTGCTTTTTGGAAGTCTTAAAGGGATAGGGACCCCAATACTAGGGAAACAGGGCAGAAAGACCGGTGAGCAGAGGCCTGAGGCTGGCACCGGAGATTAAAGACAAACGAGCGACCACCTTTTTTTTTTTAATTTAAAAATTTTTCTTTTTTTTTGGTGGTCGTTGTTTTGTTTTGGCGGGTGCTTTTTGGAAGTCTTAAAGGGGCAGGGCGGGTCACTTAATCCAGAGGTAGGGAATCCGGGGATCTCTGGGCACCCTAACCCCTGGGCTGCAGGGAGCAGGGAGGCCCCTTACAGAGAAAAATAGCCTCCCAGCCGCTCCTGCTCCAACGCGACTCCACCATTTTGGAGTAGCTGCCCGAGCCAGGCCAGGCCCACAGCAACAGCGGAGATTAACTCCATAGCAACCGGGCAGGAAGCAGAAACCCTGTCTGTGCGCAGTTGCGCAGCACAAGCCACTAGAGGTCGCTGTTCTCCCAGGAGAGGAGGGCCACAAACCAACAAGAAAGGAAGTCCTTCCAGCCGTCACTCGTCCCAGTTCTGCAGACTATTCCTATCACCAGGAAAAGGTAAAGCTACAGGCAGACAAAGATCACAGAGACAACACCAGAGAAGGAGACAGACCTAACCAGTCTTCCTGAAAAAGAATTCAAAATAAGAATCATAAACATGCTGACAGAGATGCAGAGAAATACGCAAGAGAAATGGGATGAAGTCCGGAAGGAGATCACAGATGCCAGAAAGGAGATCGCAGAAATGAAACAAACTCTGGAAGGGTTTATAAGCAGAATGGATAGAATGCAAGAGGCCATTGATGGAATTGAAATCAGAGAACAGGAACGCATAGAAGCTGACATAGAGAGAGACAAAAGGATCTCCAGGAATGAAACAATATTAAGAGAACTGTGTGACCAATCCAAAAGGAACAATATCCGTATTATAGGGGTCCCAGAAGAAGAAGAGAGAGGAAAAGAGATGGAAAGTATCTTAGAAGAAATAATTGCTGAAAACTTCCCCAAACTGGGGGAGGAAGTAATCGAACAGACCACGGAAATACACAGAACCCCCAACAGAAAGGATCCAAGAAGGACAACACCAAGACACATAATAATTAAAATAGATAAAGATCAAGGACAAGGAAAGAGTGTTAAAGGCAGCGAGAGAGAAAAAGGTCACCTATAAAGGGAAACCCATCAGGCTAACGTCAGATTTCTCAACAGAAACCCTACAGGCCAGAAGAGAATGGCATGATATATTTAATACAATGAAACAGAAGGGCCTTGAACCAAGGACACTGTATCCAGCATGACTATCATTCAAATATGATGGTGGGATTAAACAATTCCCAGACAAACAAAAGCTGAGGGAATTTGCTTTCCACAAACCACCTCTACAGAACATCTTACAGGGACTGCTCTAGATGGGAGCACTCCTAGAAAGAGCACAGCACAAAACACCCAACATATGAAGAATCGAGGAGGAGGAACAAGAAGGGAGAGAAGAAAAGAATCTCCAGACAGTGTATATAACAGCTCAATAAGTGAGCTAAGTTAGGCAGTAAGATACTAAAGAGGCTAACCTTGAACCTTTGGTAACCACGAATTTAAAGCCTGCAATGGCAATAAGTACATATCTTTCAATAGTCACCCTAAATGTTAATGGGTTGAATGCACCAAACAAAAGACACAGAGTAACAGAATGGATAAAAAAGCAAGATCCATCTATATGCTGCTTACAAGAAACTCACGTCAAACCCAAAGATATGTACAGACTAAAAGTCAAGGGATGGAAAAACATATATCAAGCAAACAACAGTGAGAAGAAAGCAGGGGTTGCAGTACTAATATCAGACAAAATAGACTTCAAAACAAAGAAAGTAACAAGACATAAAGAAGGACACTACATAATGATAAAGGGCTCAGTCAAACAAGAGGATATAAGCATTCTAAATATATATGCACCCAACACAGGAGCACCAGCATATGTGAAACAAATACTAACAGAACTAAAGGGGGATATAGACTGCAATGCATTCATTCTAGGAGACTTCAACACACCACTCACCCCAAAGGATAGATCCACTGGGCAGAAAAAAGTAAGGACATGGAAGCACTGAACAACACAGTAGAGCAGATGGACCTAATAGACATCTATAGAACTCTACATCCAAAAGCAGCGGGATATACATTCTTCTCAAGTGCACATGGAACATTCTCCAGAATAGACCACATACTAGGCCACAAAAAGAGCCTCAGAAAATTACAAAAGATTGAAATCCTACCAACCAACATTTCAGACGACAAAGGCATAAAACTAGAAATAAACTGTACAAAGAAAGCAAAGAGGCTCACAAACACATGGAGGCTTAACAACACGCTCCTAAATAATCAATGGATCAATGACCAAATCAAAATGGAGATCCAGCAATATATGGAAACAAATGACAACAACAACACTAAGCCCCAACTTCTGTGGGACACAGCAAAAGCAGTCTTAAGAGGAAAGTATATAGCAATCCAAGCATATTTAAAAAAGGAAGAGCAATCCCAAATGAATGGTCTAATGTCACAATTATCGAAATTGGAAAAAGAAGAACAGATGAGGCCTAAGGTCAGCAGAAGGAGGGACATAATAAAGATCAGAGAAGAAATAAATAAAATTGAGAAGAATAAAACAATAGCAAAAATCAAAGAAACCAAGAGCTGGTTCTTCAAGAAAATAAACAAAATAGATAAGCCTCTAGCCAGACTTATTAAGAAGAAAAGAGAGTCAACACAAATCAACAGTATCAGAAACGAGAAAGGAAAAATCACGACGGACCCCACGGAAATGCAAAGAATTATTGGAGACTATTATGAAAACCTATATGCTAACAAGCTGGGAAACCTAGGAGAAATGGACAACTTCCTAGAAAAATACAACCTTCCAAGATTGACCCAGAAAGAAACAGAAAATCTAAACAGACCAATTACCAGCAATGAAATTGAAGCGGTAATCAAAAAACTACCAAAGAACAAAACCCCCGGGCCAGATGGATTTACCTCGGAATTTTATCAGACATACAGGGAAGACATAATACCCATTCTCCTTAAAGTTTTCCAAAAAATAGAGGAGGAGGGGATACTCCCAAACTCATTCTATGAAGCTAACATCACCCTAATACCAAAACCAGGCAAAGACCCCACCAAAAAAGAAAACTACAGACCAATATCCCTGATGAACGTAGATGCAAAAATACTCAACAAAATATTAGCAAACCGAATTCAAAAATACATCAAAAGGATCATACACCATGACCAAGTGGGATTCATCCCAGGGATGCAAGGATGGTACAACATTCGAAAGTCCATCAACATCATCCACCACATCAACAAAAAGAAAGACAAAAACCACATGATCATCTCCATAGATGCTGAAAAAGCATTTGACAAAGTTCAACATCCATTCATGTTAAAAACTCTCAGCAAAATGGGAATAGAGGGCAAGTACCTCAACATAATAAAGGCCATCTATAATAAACCCACAGCCAACATTATATTGAACAGCGAGAAGCTGAAAGCATTTCCTCTGAGATCGGGAACTAGACAGGGATGCCCACTCTCTCCACTGGTATTTAACATAGTACTGGAGGACCTAGCCACGGCAATCAGACAAAATAAAGAAATACAAGGAATCCAGATTGGTAAAGAAGAAGTTACACTGTCACTATTTGCAGATGACATGATACTGTACATAAAAAACCCTAAAGACTCCACCCCAAAACTACTAGAACTGATATCAGAATACAGCAAAGTTGCAGGATACAAAATCAACACACAGAAATCTGTGGCTTTCCTATATACTAACAATGAACCAACAGAAAGAGAAATCAGGAAAACAACTCCATTCACAATTGCATCAAAAAAAATAAAATACCTAGGAATAAACCTAACCAAAGAAGTGGAAGACTTATACTCTGAAAACTACAAGTCACTCTTAAGAGAAATTAAAGGGGACACTAACAGATGGAAACTCATCCCATGCTCGTGGCTAGGAAGAATTAATATCGTCAAAATGGCCATCCTGCCCAAAGCAATATACAGATTTGATGCAATCCCTATGAAACTACCAGCAACATTCTTCAATGAACTGGAACAAATAATTCAAAAATTCATATGGAAACACCAAAGACCCCGAATAGCCAAAGCAATCCTGAGAAAGAAGAATAAAGTAGGGGGGATCTCACTCCCCAACTTCAAGCTCTATTATAAAGCCATAGTAATCAAGACAATTTGGTACTGGCACAAGAGCAGAGCCACAGACCAATGGAACAGACTAGAGAATCCAGACATTAACCCAGACATATATGGTGAACTAATATTTGATAAAGGAGCCATGGACATACAATGGCGAAATGACAGTCTCTTCAACAGGTGGTGCTGGCAAAACTGGACAGCTACATGTAGGAGAATGAAACTGGACCATTGTCTAACCCCATATACAAAAGTAAACTCAAAATGGATCAAAGACCTGAATGTAAGTCATGAAACCATTAAACGCTTGGAAGAAAACATAGGCAAAAACCTCTTAGACATAAACATGAGTGACCTTCTTGAACATATCTCCCCGGGCAAGGAAAACAACAGCAAAAATGAGGAAGTGGGACTATATTAAGCTGAAAAGCTTCTGTACAGCAAAAGACACCATCAATAGAACAAAAAGGATCCCTACAGTATGGGACAATATATTTGAAAATGACACATCCGATAAAGGCTTGACATCCAGAATATATAAAGAGCTCACACGCCTCAACAAACAAAAAACAAATAACCCAATTAAAAAATGGGCAGAGGAACTGAACAGACAGTTCTCAAAAAAAGAAATACAGATGGCCAACAAACATATGAAAAGATGCTCCACATCACTAATTATCAGAGAAATGCAAATTAAAACTACAATGAGGTATCACCTCACACCAGTAAGGATGGCTGCCATCCAAAAGACAAACAACAACAAATGTTGTCGAGGCTGTGGAGAAAGGGGAACCCTCCTACACTGCTGGTGGGAATGTAAGTTAGTTCAACCATTGTGGAAAGCAGTATGGAGGTACATCAAAATGCTCAAAACAGACTTACCATTTGACCCAGGAATTCCACTCCTAGGAATTTACCCTAAGAACGCAGCAATCAAGTTTGAGAAAGATCAGTGCACCCCTATGTTTATCGCAGCACTATTTACAATAGCCAAGAATTGGAAGCAACCTAAATGTCCATTAATAGATGAATGGATAAAGAAGATGTGGTACATATACACAATGGAATACTACTCAGCCATAAGAAAAGGGCAAATCCAATCATTTGCAGCAACATGGATGGAGCTGGAGGGTATTGTGCTCAGTGAAACAAGCCAAGCGGAGAAAGAGAAATACCAAATGATTTCACTTATCTGTGGAATATAAGAACAAAGGAAAAACTGAAGGAACAAAACAGCACCAGAATCACAGAACTCAAGAATGGACTAACAGGTACCAAAGGGAAAGGGACTGGGGAGGATGGGTGGGTAGGGAGGGATAAGGGGGGGGAGAAGTAGGGGGGTATTAAGATTAACATGCATGGGGGGGTAGGAGAAAAGGGAGGGCTGTACAACACAGAGAAGGCAAGTAGGGATTCTACAACATTTTGTTATGCTGATGGACAGTGACTGTAAAGGGGTTTATAGGGGAGACCTGGTATAGGGGAGAGCCTAGTAAACATAATATTCGTCATGTAAATGTAGATTAGTGATACCAAAAACAAAGCGAAAAAAAAAAAAAAAAAAAGGGCAGTTCCTGTGTGGTAACCTCCAACGAGTTCTACACAAGGGTATAAAGGGCATATAAAAGTATAGACAAAGGGTCTGTTTGTGTTTATACAGAGGATCAAAGCCTAATTGGGCTACCCCGAAAATGAACTAAGATACGATATGAAAAAGAACTTCCAACATCAGCACTCTCTGGAAGACTCATGCCAGAAGATGATCATCAAAAAACCCCAACAAAGATCCACGCACTGCTACAGCTGTAGATGCACTCATCCCACCAGCTCCTGGACTTGCCATGGGAATGAAGGAGATATCTAAGCTGGCCTGTGCATACAGTAAAACAACAAATTTGACTGGATCTATACTGTTGGAACTCAACCAAGAATTAGGAAAAGTGCAAATTGTAGCGCTCCAAAATCTTACAACTACAGACTATTTACTGTTAAAAGAACATAAGGGATGTGAACATTCCCCAGGAATGGGTTGTTTTAATTTGTCTGATTTCTCTCAGACTGTTCAAGTTCAGTTGGACAATATCCACCATATCATAGATAAGTTTTCACAAATGCCTAAGGTGCCTAACTGGTTTTCTTCGTTTCACTGGAGACGGCTGGTTATTACAGGTATGCTTTGGTTATGTAACTATACTCCTATTATGTTAATGTGTGTGTGCAATTTAATTAGTAGTTTAAAACCTATCCATGCTGAAGTTACTCTAGAAGAAGATATGTCAAAGAAATAATCAATCTTCCCATGTTTTCTTCCGCCTGCTACTTCTATAGCTTTTCTTCTTCCTTCCTAATTACAACCCTTAAATAGAATTCGTGCCTCATATCAAATTTACCGAGTATCATAATTCTTCCAAGTGGTAAAGATACCTCAAGACAAATGCTGGGCATAGAAGCCACAGGGCATAAATCTGCAAAGAAGTAAAAAGCTAACCTTTTCAAACAGTAAGGCTTCTCTCTCACTTACCAACTTTACATTTCCCTGTATGGCCCCGGAAGATGACTGGTTAGCCAGAGACGGGTAAGATTCCTCAAGGGAGGAACAACCTAAGACAGGCACAGTCGCAGGGGGGCCATCAGGTGAGAAATTGGGGATCAACAGAGGTGAGGCTTAGAACCTCACCCCCCCCTGTTCTGAGAGAAATCTTCTGCATACGTGGATGTTTTATTGCCCTTGTCTAGCTTGGATTAACACATAGTCTACAGGCACACACCTGATCATCTACATTTGCTCTCTTACAACACTAAACTATGTTTTCTACCTTTATCTTGTATCTACCTATCACTTCAGCATTTTATTAAAAATAATAATAATAAAGAGAGAAATGTGGTATCCACATATAAATCAAGTATAAAAACCAAATGAGTATTCATATTTGAACTGACTCTTTATAGTTCATAATGCATGAGCAAAACCGAAAGTTTCTGTGATGACTGCCCTTGTACTGTTCACTGTGTAACTTATTCATTATGTACGAATTTGTTCTACATGTAAGAACTTGTTTGTTATGCCTCAGAAGATTGGAGACTGATGAAAATTAGGCTTGGGGTGTATTAATGATTGTGCATTGAGCATTGACTCCCCTATACAGAATTTTATTGTCTTTAATAACCATTTGATCAATAAATATGAGAGATGCCCTCACAAAAAATAAATAAATAAATAAATAAATAAATAAATAAATAAATAAAGACAGACTTCCAATGGTAAAATAAATAAGTAACCGGGATGTAATGTATAGCATAAGGAATATAGTCAAGATATTGTAACAGCTTGGTAGGGTGATAGCTGGAACCTAGAATTATGTATATAAATGTTTTATCACTGTGTTGTACACTTGAAACTAATGTAATGTAATACTGTGCGTCAACTACCCTTCAATAAAAAATAATTATTTAAAAAAAAAAAAAAGAAAGAAAAAAAAGTTCCCCACACCATCCCATCCCCAGAGGTCACCACTTTCTTGAGGTTGGTGTATGTCCTCTCAGAGCATCTGGCATTTTTTGCATTTTTAAACTTTCCAAATATTGGTCTCTGACTGTACCTTTCCTTTTACAATTTGATTTTCACTCAATTATTATGTTTTTTGGATTTAGTCTATGTTGATACATGTAGATCTAGTTCATTCATTTTAACTGCTGTATAGTATTCCATGGTGTGAATAGAGAACAATTTATATATTCTCTGCTTGATGGACATATAGACAGTTTTTATTCTTTGCTATTTCAAGCAGCACAGCAATGAAAATCTTTGTATCCCTCTCCTGGTACACTCATGTGTCACACATAACCTTTGTAACAATTGTAGCATATTGGAATTTATGTACCCCTACATGACCTTGTAGAATTGCTTAATGCTTCAGAAATATAGTGCCCTTATCAGTAAACTGGGGTAATAAAACAGTATGCACTTAGGTGAAAAAGAAAAAAATTGCCCAAGTTTTATGACTCAAGACTAGTTTATTGTATACATTTTTATAAATTTCAGTTTTACAGTCAGTCAGCCTAGTCTGCCTTAGGCATTTTACTTGACAAAAATTATCCTAAATGAGTAGGAGACTCTGCCTTTTTCTATTGCCAGGAAACACGCTTTGGTGGGTACTTGTTACCTGAAGCCACTAGGATGAAAAACACTGATGTTCTTGGACCACCATTTGACCCTATTTCTAGGCTAAATAGTATTTTTCGCACTATATCCTAATATATATTCTTATATTAGGATAGTAATGTAATAGTACTCTTCCTTGTAAATGGAGATATAGCTGTTCACTTAGGAAACTGCTTTATCCTGATGCTCTGCTCTGAAGAGTTTCTTATAATGAGCACACATGAATCATTTCAATTCATGAAAATAATTAGCTAGAATAGGAGTAATGTGCTACAGGAAACGAATGCCATGCCCACAGGTTAGAAACAAACATCCACACATGGGAAGGAGTGAAAGCTTAATGGAAGCATCTCAAAATCTAGCCAGAATTTTCTTTGAATGTTTCTGAGAGATTGAAAATCATATTAGGGAAATGTAAAATCATGGACTATTAGGCTGATGTGAAATCTGCTGATGTCCAGAATCCTCATCCTATGTGTGAGGAAACTGAAGCCCAGTGAACACTGAATGAACGACCCTCCTCACAGGAGGGGAGAAGGCAGGCAGAGGTCCCATTATTTGTCCATTTGTTTTGCATTTCCAGTCTGATATATTTTGTTGCAGAGAGAAAGAGACACCAGGAAACATAAAAAGTCAGTTTTACCTGCAGCAATTAGGAGTAATGATTCTTTGTGGATCTTTAAATATTTCTAAGATTTTGCCAGCCATAGTGGAAAAAGACGTGAAGGCAAGAATAAGAGGCCCGATGTTCAAGAACACATGAGCAGGTTGACAGCCTTCCTTCCCCAGACCGCTCTACTTTCCTATAGTTGTTATTTTCTTAATTTTTAAGACTTATCAAAAGCATTGACAATTTCCCAAAGTTTACAGTGGGGCTGCAACTTTTTTTGCATAACATTTAGGGATATTCCTGAGAATTCACATGATAGATGAATCTCTGTGCAACATCACCAATTCACAACTCATGCAGATGAGGTACCCATGAGATTCAATAGCCACACAATTTCCACCTGGTGGCTAAGGGCTCACAGGCACCACGTGCTCCCTGTACTGGAGCTGCTCCAGATCCCTGATGTAGGTACTTCACCCCCGAACCACCCGATGGGGAAAGTACTGCCATTAGTCACAGTTTGCAGATCAAGAACCTGAGGCAGAGAGAGACTTAAAACCCAACAAACCGGGGGAATGCAACAGTAACACTTGTCCAGGTGCCCCCAGGTAATCAAACAGAGCTCCACGCATTTGAAGGTGAAGGACAAAAGGGTCTGCGCAGTGAGCAAATCTGGGTTAGAAGGAAGGTCCTCACCTTTCCCAAGGGCACCAAATGGTCCGACTGCAACTTTTCACAGTGGGAAGGCTTCAGACTGAACGCATCCGGAGAAGGGCCCCAGGACACGTGGAGGGGAGGGCAAACACTCCCAGGGGCAACTTATTCCCAATAAAATCTTATTCTTGAGTCTTGCCTCCAGGGAGTTGAATGAAACTACCCATCTGCAATGCTTTTGCTGTAACCTCAGCAATTCTCTACCCTCTGTATTTATGGCAAAAACACCACAGTATGAGAGAATTCTATGGAAAGTGATATTTATGATATTTATAAAGAGCTTGGTTCCTCAGATGAAAGATGTTATGTAAATGCAAAAACCAATAATGCTGAAATGTATAATATGCTTCAGGGGATTCCGACTTTCACAGCTTAATGTAATGAACACTATTTACCTGGTCCTTAAACTGAGATTTTATTGCATATGGGTGGCAGAAAAATATTAAAGAGTCAGTATATAAACTGCATGATTCAAGATGTCTTGTCCTTATATAAATAATGCCTTTTTTCTTTTGTGTGGAATTTTGAATTACCATTAAAAGAGAGTTTTTCAAACATAACACATGATCTACTTTGATGAGTATAAAAATCTAATTTTCCCCTTTAATATCCTTTGAAATTAAAAATATGACTAGAAGCAATGGGATAAACCATTTTATTTTTTAATGCTGCTCTCTAGAAGGAATCAGTGCTAGACAAGATAAGATATCCATTAACCCAATAACTCCCGAGCTGTAATCATCTGAGTATTTTTAAATAATTAGACTTTTGTTCTTCCTGCGGTTTTAATTAATAGTGTTACTTGTACATCAGGCAACTACAATTATTTAGTCTTAACTCTCAAGCTTTATCAGTTTCTTGGCTCACAAAGTTTCCCTTATTCCCCAAGTTTTTCTCTCTTTTGTTTGAATTATTTTATATATTTTACTTGGAGAAATTCTCAAAATGTCATGTCATAATACATGTGTGGGAGTTGCATTTTCCAAGTCCATGTAAGCCTGAAAGTCCTTACTTTAACCTCATTTATAAATGGTCATTTGACTCGGTAGACAAATTCAAGTGCAAAATACTTCGCTTAAATATTTTTAAGATTTTGCTCTACTGTTTTTTAACATCTGGTGTTTTTCATGAGAAATGAAAATCTGACTCTTATCCTATAGTAGTTAATTTAGTTGTTTTTACTCTAGATGTGTTCCAGATTTCTCTCCTTATCTTTAGAACTGAAAATGTTGGCAGCACAGGGACGAGTCCAATATGGATATCTAGAGGGTCTGTGAAATAAATGACAATTTAGGCTCATAACTCGGGTATCTTATAACCCTCTCATATACAGAAATGTCTCTAAATAATGACTTAAAGGAGGATGGGGATAAAGGTATTACTGTAAGGAAGATGATTAGGAATTGGTTCACTGCTAACCTGGTGATTCAGAAGAGACATCTTCCTTCCCAGAGCTCTTGCACAAACTGGACACTGTCCCACTGGGGCCCCTTCAATCTTCCTGCTGTCAGCATTTCCTTCTTCACTGTCAGTCACCTAGAAAAGCCTCTGTGGCTTGCCGGCTCTTCCTTCTCCAAGGACTTTGACCATATGGATGCTGGCTTTGCTTTTATCATCACTCTAAAAATATTTCCCAGTGAAGCCAGCACCACATCCATCAAATGACCCTCCGCTGTCCTTCTGCTCTGATATAAAGTATTAGCTGCTCTCTATTCTGTGGGCAATTTGGAATTCAGAAAGTGTGTGTACACACACACACACACGCACACACATATGCATTCTAAACATATATATTATAAATATATAAATTTATATATCTCCTAAATATGTTTATAAATTTATATTTAAGTATATATAAGAATATATATTTAGACAGCACACACATACACATGTGCACACACACACACACACACATATTTAGTGAGCACATGCCCCTTGAGTGATAATAAAAATGTCTAAGGTACCTATGACTCTACTAACACAGGCAATATTACTACTTCATCACTTTGATCTGAAAGTTTGTGTCCCCATCTAGTATCCATATTTTGAAACCCAAACCCCACTACAATGGTATGAGCAGGTGGGGTCTTTGGGAGTGATTAGGCTCTACCCTCATGATTGGCATTACTGTCCTTAGAAAAGGCAGCCCCCAGGGCTCCTGTGCTCCTTCCTCCATGTGAGGACGCAGGAGAAGCCAGCCTCTGCAACCTGGGAGAGGGCCTCACCAGGTCCTGACCATCCTGGCACCCTGATCTTGGGCTTCCAGCTCCAGAACTGTGAGCAATAAATTTCTGCTATTTATAAGCCACTAATACAAGGTATTTTGTTACAGCAGCCGGAACAAAGAAAACCAGTTTATAGATGAGGAAGCAGAGGGCAGGAGAGGATACATAAATTCCCCAAAGCCACTTAGGTATCAAGGGATGTCAAAGAACTGAAAACTCCGCCATAAGGGATGAGAGCCATGCTCACAGCAGCTGCCCAGGACTGCCTCTCAGCAAATAGTTCAAGGAGCCCGTGTGAAGAGCAGTTTGTTATTAACCAGGCCAGGGTGTTAGCAGGCTCAGCTTTGCCCTGATGCCAATCAGGCCTTGGGAGGATTAATAAGATTCTCCCCTATGGCATGAATTTGACAAGGGTGGGGTGCAGTGAAAACCCCTAAATGAAGGAGGTGGCTGTGGAAATACCAGTGCAAACTGCACAACAGAGCAATTGGTTATATGGGGCTGCAAAAGAGATACCAAAGATGAAGAAGGGAGACATGAGTTTGGGGTGAGGGACAGCAGTGGTTGCTAGCAGACATAGGGTGACAGAGGAGTGTGGGCTGGGAACACACAGGTTCAGACACTCTGTGTGTGTGGTGGTAATGAAAAATGGGTGTGGAGCTCAAGAGGTGGAGGGTGGGATCCGTGACATGAGAGTCCCTCATCCAGGGAGGATGACTGAAAATGTGCGATGAGCAGAAGGCTGACCAGAGCGAATATGGAGAGAAGGGACCTCTGAGTGGGGTCCTGAAGAGTGTCTGTGCATTCAGGGGAAGGAACAGAAAGAGGGTCTCTCCAAGGATGCGGAGAGAACAACCTGCCCCAGAACCTGGTGGTGCCAGGTGATGGGAACCAAGAGAGGAGGTTTTGGTTTTTCCCTCCAGGAATATTTTTTTCCCAGTAGCCCAGAAAGTGTGCAACAAACAGAAACACTGCAGAAATCTAGGATGGAAAATTTCTTTAAATTTAGCAAGTGTTTTCAGTTGAACAGTGAATTTGGATGGCACTTGACACGTGAAGTCAGGAACTGGGTAAGAAGAAAATAGTTGTAGCTACTTTCTCAAGAAGTGTAGTTGGAGGATACAAGAATAAAGACACCCATCATGAGGTATGCAAGGAAGGAGAACTGTTCTCTTAGTTTATTTATTTTAAAATAGGAGAAACTGGAATGTTTATTAGCAAGGAAGAACATAGATATGTATTATTGGGACTTTTTAGGTAAATAATAATTACAATGCTAAGAGGTTGGTGGATCTTCTAAAGTGCTTACAAGATACATTAGAACTAGAACAGAGGTCTCACAAATCAGTTTTGAAAGGAAAAGGAAATATAAAATAGAATGAGATTATTATTTTAAAAGATTAGGAAACAACCCTAAGTATCAGGAAACAGAATGAGAGATACTGGATATGGATGATATAATGATTATGGCAACGAATGCAAAGGGTCTAAATTGATCTATTTAAAGTATATAAATGTTGAATCACTGTGTTGTACACCTGAAACTAATGTAATACTGTGTGTCAACTACCCTTCAATAAAAAATAATTATCGAAAATAAAAATAAAAATAAAAATAAATAAAGACTAAAGCAAGTTCAGATTTAAAAGCAAAAGCAAAATCACATGGCTTAAAAAATAAATGTTTAAAGAAGCTGGAAAAATTTCCTCCAAACGTGTTTTAAAGGTTTGTGCATTTCATTCTAAAAAACACCACAATCAGCATTTCCTATAAGCGCCAACAAAGCTGCTCTATGCAAACACTGCAGAAAATTAAAGGTAGAAAAACATACAGTTTGCAGGTGATTATTTTATAAGGGTTCAGGAGGAAAACACTGCTAGAGTGACTAGAGAATTTCCTGAGTGTCTGGATACAAGATAAACACACAGAACAGCAACATCCCTGTGGACTGTTTCTATCAGGTAATTGTCACATTGAAAAGAAGACAATCGCTTCAAAAGAGCACCAAAACCTGTAGAGATTTCAGAATCAACTTAATAAAACTGTGTAAGAACTTTGCAGAGAAAACCCTAAACACTTTGCTGACTGATTTACTGGTGTATTTTTGTACATGGAGAAATGGGAAGGCTAAATGAATATACTTGGAAACCTGGAAAAATAATATGATCATATAGTCTATGGAGAAAGGTGAACATGCAAAAAAACCAAACCAAAACAAAGAAAATCCAGGTTAAAAAATATGTAAAAAGGAAGGAGGGTGGTGGTGATCCTGAGAAATACAGGAAGTACTGAAGAACAGCAATTACAGCTGTGAAGTTACAGGGACATACTCCCGGACAGAATAGATTTGGCCTAAAAAGTTAAAAAAGGATATATGATTAAGGAAACTTCATAACATACTAGAACAGAGAAAGAGACCTCATCAGAGAGAGAAAAGAAGTAGATCCACATTTTATATTATGATTATCTATGTTATTCTTTTTTAAGTTTGGGCTGTGGGTCATCTCTGCTTTTGATCTGCATTTTTTTACCACTCCACTTTGAGCACAGTCGACTGTAGACGCAGATCTGAGGATAGTGGAGCAGAGGTGTTGGGAAGCTTGGGTTCCAGGCGACACACAGACCCTTATCCACACCCCCTGGCCCCCAGGAACCCGAGAACCCCTGAGCGGGGTGTGTGTGACAAGAGCAGCAGGCCTGGGTCCTGCTTTTGCAGAGTACAAGGGATCTTGGACATGCATGGTAGCACCTGATTTTCGAATTCCTCATTCCTCTATTCAAGCGTGCCCCAGTGAGTCAGGCAGAACAGGGACAAGTAGAGCACTTTCTCTGAAGCAGCAGAAAAGCACATTTTCCAAATCCATCCTCAACTTGAGGATTGCATAGCTACGAGTTCTTTAGATTTAGAAGACAATCTAGCCATCATTCTCTATTTTACCAGATAGCAAGAGATGAAATGATTAAATTCAATATTGTCTAGGGAAAATGTCCACAAAATACCATGAAAAAAAATTTGTATCTCTTTTCCGTATAATAATGTTCTTATTTTGGCCCCTCTAGGTTTCATGTCCATATTATTCATTCCCCAATGAAAATAAAATAGTGATGCCACTAAAGGCAGGAGACAGTAGCTGTAAATGCTAATTTACATGGGGAATGATAGGAACATTTTTCATGAAAGCATATGAAAAGCAAACTATATTTAAAGGCATGTTTTGCATTTTTACCATTATTCATCAGCAACTGAGAGATCTTGTCAATTTGCTCTCATATGGAATTTGTCACATTTCATGTTCACTTATATCAGCTGATGAAGTACATTGCTCTTTAATGACAGGAGCTCCCTCTGCTCTTCAATAAAGCATTCAGAATCCCACTCCTGGCTTTTCAGAAAGCTTGCTCATTTGAAAGTGTTCCTCTGAGGGCCCAGATTTTGAGGGCTCTTCGATCTATCTGCCCTTTTTAAATAGTAGAGTGACATTCATCTGTGGGTACTGACCCACTGTTTGAAACACCCGCTCCTATATATTTCCCTAAACATTTTTTTCCCTCAACTTTTTAATAAAATCCACCAGCAAAGATTTGAAGTAGTAATTATGTTAAGAGCTGTACTCATTAATGTCAAAATCGAACACAATTTTAAAGATCATTATATTGCAAACTGCCATCACGAATGCATCCATGCACCAAATGTTTTAATAAAGTCTAAGTCACAAGCATGTTTTCAGCAGACCTGCATCAAATTTCCAAGCTTGGGTAATGTCAAGCTTGTATTTTATCCTTGACATAAAAATTGGGTCCTTCAAAGCACACACAACACACAAATTCTGTCTGTACACTCCCCACTGGAAAGGTATTGATCACTTCTGTAACAAATGAGGCTAAAATAACCCAAGTTCATAGAAATATTTCGCCCAAAATTATACTAGAAACTCTTGGGGAGAGGGATATAGACCTGAGAGAGGAAAAACTGCTGCTTATCTTTGTTTATTCCTTTTTTATTCTTTGACACTTTAACATGCCCAAGTGTTACTTTTGTGAAAGAT
This sequence comes from Manis pentadactyla, assembly GCF_030020395.1. NCBI lineage: Eukaryota > Metazoa > Chordata > Mammalia > Pholidota > Manidae > Manis > Manis pentadactyla. Next base: position 136,257,330 of record NC_080020.1, read on the forward strand.
GAATTAAGTGAGCCTCCTGATGGGAACATGCATCTGAGGGTATATGTGCTCCTTCAAGCAGCGGGGAGGTACGAAGCACTCAAAGATTACATTCAACCTGCCCAGAAGTCAGCAGAGACAGAGAAAGATTCATGAACAATGGTGAATCACAAGATTTATGGATGAAGGTGTAGGACACTCAAGAGTCCAGGGGTTGCTCCATCATGAAGAGTCCCAAATGACAAAGGATGTGGGCTGGGGATGGCTGAAAATAACAGAGTTAAACTAAATACATCTAAGTATATATATATACACTTATACTCTTTTCTAGAAAAATCAACCTATCCATCTGCCCATCCCTTCCTGAGAATCAATGATTCAGACTAAAAGAAAGACACATGGGGAAAGCTATGTAATAACACAGTATGCAATATAATACAAGAGCTATTAATAGTCAGTTCAAGATGTATTGCCAGAGACGCCATGGTAAGATACGTAATACAACGTTGGTTTCCATCTTGGGTAAAGAAAACTTGAGCAACAAACTGCCTGGCATTTTCTGGCTCTTGTTTCAAGAGAGCTGTTGATATCGTATTGCCCTTCTTACCTCCCATTTTCTCCTCATCTGAGCTCTGTCATTTCAACCCCTCTGCCCTGGTGACCACCGTGTTGCCAAGACTGGTGATTAATTCTTTACCCTCCTCCCACTGTGACTCTGCTGGCATCTGACTAAGCTGACCTCTGTCCCCCTAAACCTTCTCTCTGGGCTTCTATTGAACTGCACTGTCTGGCGGTTCTCCTACATCATGGACGACGTTTCTCAGTGACCAGCTGGCCCTTCTCCTCAATCCTGCTCAAACAGTGGTGTGTTTGGGGATTTGGTCCTGGGTCATTTTTATCTTTTCTAATCATACTCTCTCCCTAAGGGATCTCCTTTGGTCCTTTAAATACCAACCGATGGTATTTAGATTTGCATTTACATTTCTGGCTGTAGATCTTATTTACAACTACAGCCTGGCATCTCCCCTTGGACATAAAATAGGTATCTCAAAATTAACTTTCAAAACTCAGTTCTAGATGTCTACTCTACCCCTGCCCCACAATAAACATTGTTCCCAAAGACTTTGACCTCTTAAAAGGGGCACACCAACCATTATCCTCTTGCTCAAGTTCAAAGCCTATGAACCTTTCTTGATTATTTTATTTTTCTGTCACCCATCTTGATTATTTTATTTTTCTCTCATCCAACATCTAATCCAACTGCCAACCCCAAAGTGCTTTGATTTCAAAGTATGCTCCAAATGTGTCCACTCCGCCCTGAGGTACTCCTGTCTCTAGCCTGGGCTACTACCACAGTTTGCCATGGGGCAGCTCAGCTAATGCTCCTTCCTTCCTCGGTCCATTCCCCGCCAGCAGCCAGAGGGTTCCCTTGAGAATGTTAATCAATTTGTGTCACTTCCTTACTTAAAACCCTTCACTGACCTCCCCCTCAATAACAAACTTCAAGTCTTTAATGCACTTTGTCAGGCCCAGCATGTGGTCTGGTCCTTAGCTCCCTCTCTAGCTCTCTTCTCTTACTCAACTGTCCCACTGACCTTTATGTTCCTCAAAATCTGGCCAATCTAGTTCCTAACTCAGGACTTTTGAGCATTTTTCATCAAGTCATCATAGGGCTGCATCCTTCTGAAATTCACATTTCAACTCAATGTCACAGCCCCGGAGAAGCCTACCTGAGTGGCCTGTCCAGGGAGCCACTCTACTTTCCCTACCATGCTTTGTCACATTATCTTCTTGCATCATCTTGTGAAATATATGCACTTAGTAAGTTATGGTATGTCTCCTGCAACTGGAATTTAAGCCCAAAGAGAAGAAGACCTTACGCCTCAAGTATTACTGTTCCCTAGGTTAATCCCTGGCACATAACAGATTATCAAAGAAAAAATTGTGAAGTAAGTATTTAGATAGATAGGAGAACTAGGACTTTCCATAGCCTTCATAATCTTGTATTTAATAGAAGAATATATGTAAAAAACATATTTTAACTAAACAGTGTATGTACAGGTTTATGTGCATATGATTACCTGAAATGTTCCTCATATTTCATTCCTGAGTATATTGTATCACATAGTTCTACACACTTTCACATATATGTAAAATATAGGTCTCTGGTAGGAATTTTCACATCCAGCAGATTACATATTCTAAATGGCCCATAATATATAAATAAATTAAAGGGATTTTCTAGAACAAGGAATCCCTAAAACAAAATTTCCTTAAACTTTGAGAACTCTCACACAACCTAAAAAATGGAAACTCCAAAGAATACCTTTTGAAAACTCATATGCAATTAACAACATCCAAAAAATCATAAGCCCTCATTTTTAATCTGGTATAGACATCACTGGTTGCCTCAATTCAGTAAACACAGCACTAATGCCATGGGAGATGTTTTAATTCATGACTGTGCTCCTGGTAATAAACTATTAAACACATAGGTTCAGTAAATTCAGCGTTTTGAAATCAGCCTCATGCTGGTGAGTCCAAACTGTCCTTTTTCCCCTATTTACAGGTAAAATGGCCCATCTGTGGTTTCATCTGCTGGAAGAAAAAAATATGATGTACAGTTTGACTTTGATTGTGGAGAAGACACACATTTTCTCCTGTATTTGACAAATACTAAAAGAATGGATAATTCTCTGTCCTGCAACCAGGACTGACTTTGGAATTCTTTTCTATCGGGGTTTATGTTACTCATATAAAATGATGTGAACTTTATTCAGTCTTCCATCCTTTGACTATTACACAATCTTGGCAGCATCAAAATATTTCGTCACACAGTATAAAATGTAGGCAGTCTCCATGAAAAACTAAAAATTTTCAGGGGCCAAAAATATCAAAACCAGGTGCAACAACTTCAGGGTGCAACAGCTGCTTTTTTTTTCCTTCTTCTTCTGTGCTTCCTGGTATTATCAACAAAGACTATTTTGTGATGCTCTGGAGAAATAGACCTATTCCCCAGGTGTTTCTCTAGTAAGATAGGTTAGTTGCTTCCTCACCAGGGATATTAGAAAGGAAACTACTGGAGGGTTTCATTTTACTATTCAGCTTTTCTACTATCATGATATAAATAGATATTTGCATATATTTAATTCATTAAAAGAATCTCTCCTTGATTAATTATCATAACTCTTTTTTTCCTTTAGAGCAGAATGTATAACTTGTTGAAGAATGAACAATTAGTCACTAATGCTATTTTGTTTGAGTTCCTAATTTCCAGCAGTGGTGTTCTTCATTAGACATCCAGGTTTGACGGTGATTCCTACGCCCCACACTATCCCTCCCCTTCCCTTTTGATTTTGGATCTATAACTGTCATTCTTTCTTAAAGGAGCCACAGTATATATTCACAGCATGGCCTTTATTGCACTCTTTGAAATAATGGTGATTTCAACCATTCTAACTAAAGGTCTTAGAAAATATTCCAGGCTTGATGATTTGAAGGCTACTGATAGATATTTTCTAGAATTGATTTTCATTTCCCATTTAAAAGAACCTATAAGAATCATGGTAAACATTGTAGCATCCTGAAGTATCTTTCCCTGGAACTTCCCAATGAAGTATAACATCAGAGCTTTGTGAGAATTTAAGTCATCAATACAACATAATGAGGTGCAAACTGTTAAAGCAGTTCTTGAACTTCCTTCTCATGGGTCTGAATGGGAAATACTGAGAAAAGCTTTTATGAAATCTTGACTCTTCCATTTTTCAACTTCCAAGCAAAGCTTAAGTGTTGTCTTCTAAATAATTCAGTCTTTCACTAGTGAGTGCTGAGAAAACAGAGGTGAGGAGCACCTGTGTAAGCTGTGCCCTCTCCAGTGAGGGAGAGATACCAAAGAGAAAAGCATGTGATTGATCAGCTAATAAGTGGAACAAAAGGGTGACCAAGCAACATAAATTATAACTTCTCCATCAAGAAAAAGATACCAAAGAAAAAACTACACAAGTGATTATTTAATAAAATGTGGAGGGAGTGAACAGACACACTAAAAACATATTCCATTCGGTGGGAGGGAAGTGTAGTTAATAATCTTTGAGGACGCAAGAGCCCAAGCAGGTCCAGCATAAGGGGACCAAATTGTATGTACTACGGGGTATGATGCTGTATGTTTCTCATGTTTCTGTATCTACTGGGTGCACCACTCTGCCCCAAGGTCATGGATAACATTTGTACTAAACTTTGTTGCTTGAATTCTTCAGGAATTGCAGTGAGAATGTCTCACAGGCTCTTTATGCCCTATTTGGTTTCAACAAGAAGCATATACTATTGACATGTCTCAGTTTGGAGTCCTCCTATCAACACAGGTGAAGACAAGGGCAGAATGATGAGTCCCTTAATATGAGCAGCCAGAACTGCCTCACAGTGTTTGTTCCATGGGTAAAAAGTCAACTTCTGAACAGGGAGAGATGGGGCTGGTAAAAAGAGTGTTTGGAACAACTCTCCACCAAATATCTCAGCAGACAAAGCAAAACATTTCTGTAGTTGATCTGTTTGTCCCAGGGAAGAATGAAGCCCATTGTGGAAGGAACTCTGGGGAGGGCATGGCACAGCTAACAGTCCCTCCTGTCTCAGCGCAGTCCGTGGCCCTGCCCGGGTGGCAGCTGATTTCTGCTGTTCAACTAGTTAATGAAAGTTATGAGAGTTCAAAGGCAAGACCTGCTACTGGCAACCTTCTTAGTGGGATACCATTTTGGATGCTGGAAAGACCACTTCTTGAATTTGGCAAGGGATCAATTAGGACTTCCAGCAGAGGAACTAAGACACAGAGAAGCTAAGAAATTTGACCAACATCATGCTGAAAGATAATATAACCAGGAGTCAACTCAGGTGGTTGGTCTCCAGACTCCATCCTCTTCTCAGCCACAGCACTACAGTGTGGAAATACAGCTGTGGATAGGTTTAACATTGCAGCTTCTTGTGGAAGAGATCGTTTGTATAACTTCCTGAAATCCCTGTGGATGATACATTGCTTATCATGGCAAGGTATTGTCTAATGATAAAAATCAGATAAATGCTTCATATTGTTTTGTGCTTTCTTGTTTACCTAGTAATAATAAATAACATAAATAACTAAGAAATTAGCCCATCTCTAGCTAACTCAGGCTCAGAGATCATTCCAAAAAACCTGCACAGAACCAACATGGAAGTCAGAAAAAGCAACATGTACTGGCTGAATGATCTCAGACAAGGGACTTGGACACTCACTAGGTTGCTCACTAGGTTGAAATGGGAAGATGGACTTACGTCATAGAGCTAACACAGGAATAAAAAGAAAGGATGCCAGGCTGAATCCTGGCTCTGCAGAGATGTCACTGTTCTAATCCCCAGAACCTCACGTGGCAAAGCAGGAACTTCGCAGATGTGATAGATGCAGGATCTATGGGATGGGTGGATCATCCTGGAATAACTTTATGAGAGGGAAGCAGGAGGGTTAGAGTCAGAGAGAGGGAAGAACATGGAAGAGTAGAACCAGAGAGAGAAAGGGAGGGAGCGAGGAAGGGAGAGTCTGATTCTGTGTCGAATCTGAACTGGCATGGAGGAAGGGGCTGGCAGCCAAAGAGTTCAGGCAGGCTCCAGAAGCTCGAACAGGCAGGAAACAGAGTCTCCCCTCAAAGTATCCAGAGGAGCCAGCCCTGCCAAGATTGTGACTTTAGCTTATGAGACTTTGGACTTCCAGCCTCCAGAACCACACCGTAATAAATCTGTTCTATTTGAAGCCATCATGTTTGTGGCAATTTGTTGCAGCAGCAACAGGAAACAGATACAGCAGTATATGTAAAAGCATTAAATAGACTACCTGGCTCATTATGAGGACTCAAATATTAGTCCCTGCTTATCTCCTTTTCCCCCTGGAGAGGCACCAAACTGTAGCAGCCCAAATCTAAAATGACAACACTTTTCCTAGCATCACAAATGGTTAATGCAATACATGCAGTAATGCCCTAATATTCTCTGCTATCATATTAGGATGCAGATGAGTATGTTCATTGTCTATGCAACCCTGGGCACAGAAGGTCCCTGTACTTATGCAACTGAAGTTTGCAAAGAGGAAAAACAGTTTTGCCCCAAAGAGAGCTAGGAAGCCTACTGGGTCACTGACGCCCCATGCTAGGGTACAGATCCAGGTATAATATGGGGTCTAGGCCTTGCCTGACTGGAATTTTCTACTGTAATACATATTCTGTCATATTCAATCCTCAGCATCCTTCCAGATGAAGGCAGACCATGTAAATATTCTTATTTAAAGAATTATATTACTTGAAAACAAAGAGCATATAAATTAAGGAGGGTTTATTTTCTCTCTATAAAAAAGCAAATCCTGTTTTTACTCCTACAGAAGCAACATTTATTCCAACAGCCCAGGCAGTTGGAAGAGAGGGTTCCTGTTTGGTTCTGAATGCAGCTCTCTTCAGTTTCTGAGAGTTTATTACATACAGGCAAACACACTTGCTGTTTTCTCAGTTTTGATAAAGAGCCGCTGTTACCCTGACAGAGTGCTCAAGAGAGGGCTGTGAGTTTACTGCAGGGTGTGCAACCCAAGACAAAAGACCAAACTCACAGCAAACATGTCCAGGCCACAGAAGGTGTCCTCCATGCTAATGAAGTCATTACTTTTCCCACCTTGCAAACAAGTCATGATGTGTGTTGTTTACACACCAGGGCACTTCTCAAGCAAGAGCCCAGATCAGAGAAAATCTCTGCCATGTTTTTCATTCCCCCTCTTCCCAGATCTTAGAGCACACATTGTCACTTGATCCAGATGGGGGTTTTAGTCTCTAGAAATTTGTCTGACTTGCATCGAGGAAAAAATAGCACATTTGAAGAAAAGTTCCAGAGTGGAGGCTATTTTGAAAAATGTCAGAATTCCTAGACACTTCCTGATAGTGTCAACTATTCCTAGCCATGCAGGGGTACAGAAGGGCTCCCCTGACCTTGGCCTCCCTTTCCAAGGGCAACAGGGGCGGAGCTGGGAAACAGCAGCAGGCACTCCTCCGGGTGGCAGGCACTCAGCCTCTGTGGACATCAACTTGCTTTGAGGCACCAGCCAGGAAAGGACAATCAAGATGGATGGTATTTCTACCCAAATAGGGGCTGAAGCACCCTGCTCTGCTTAGCACTAACCCCTCACCCCGAACCAAGCACTTTACAGGACCCTGCTGTTTGCCAGGGTCACTGGGTGAAGCAGTGATGGTTTGACTGTGGCAAAGGTGGGCAGCAAGGGATGCATGGAAGCCCTGGGACGTAGTTTGGTCTGTGAGATGCGTCACTGGGTCTACGAGCGCACCAGGCATCACAGTCTCGAGGGCCACTTGCTCCTCTATGAAGGGCACATAGACACTATTGGCCAATTTTTATCTCCTTGCTTATATATCTGTCAGATCATATCTTACTGATTTTATTAACTGAGAGAATTACAACTGAGAGAATTTTTATTAACTGAGAGTATTTAATTACATGCTGGTCCTAAAAATGTCTAATTTTAATTTCTTAAGTCCTAACAAGAAAAGTACCACCTTCTGGGCACCAGACCCTGAGAGTTGACTCCCAACTTTAGTGGCAAAATACATTTGTGGTGTTTTATTAAACATTGTTAGTATAACATCTTATTTTTCTCCAAAGTGTCCCTTTTATCTTTCCTTATTTTGAAAAGGATCATTAGTCCCTATTTATCAAACTCTGGATTCCATATGATGAGCTATGGAAAAGCTAAGACTTGGCACTGTTAACCAGTATATCTTCATATTACCTGTGTTCAATAGTGTTTTAAATCTGGGTTCTAGAAAATTCTACGGGTACCTCCCATGTGCTCTCATAGGGCCTCTAGAACACAGGATACCCGACAGGACTAGGTCTTCAGTGTCCTAAGGTCAAATCATGCCTGTCTGGCCACTTGGATGCCACAGATCACTTGACCGGGGCCACACCTGGTCCTAGCTGGTCAAGGTCTCTTCAAAGAAGTGTTTAGTGCAGATGAGGTCAGTACCCCGACTTGTTGCTTTTATCACAGCTGGCAGTATACACATTAGGTTATATAATCTCTCTACTTGGAATTTCAGTTCTCCTTAGTCTTGGTGCTGTTTTGAAGTAAACTCAGGGGATGATGGAAAAGAAAGTTAAATATGTCTGTCAGAACAAACCTGGTCTAGTCTCTTCTGTTTGAGAAAGGAAACCATTGATCCTAATACACTGGGGTTCTACAGAGGGAACAATCATAAACACTATGTGTTGTTTGTGAAGCTGCAGAATTTTCTAGAACCCAGATTTAAAACACTATTGAACACAGGTAATATGAAGGTATACTGGTTAACAGTGCCAGTCTTAGCTTGTCCATAGCTCATCATATTGAATCCAGAGTTTAATATATATAGAGCCCAGAAATTAAACATTAATTACTGAATAACTTTGCTATCCTTGTCATAACACAAAATGCTTTTTAAAAAACAAACCATGAGACTTGCTAATAATACCAGTGAGAAAGCAATATGTACAGCCATATCTTGGCGCCTAGAATCAGGCTTGACACAAACTAGGTCCTCAACCATTATTATTTTTTTAATGTTGAATGCAATGCCCTGTTTTCAAAAAGGAATTCCATTACTATGAATCAGTTCACACACAAGGAGAAGTCTAGTGTCAAAACTTAAAGGGTATTTTCTTTTTTTTTTTGCTCCCACTACCACAATACACTCTGATGAGATTTTATAGAATGGACTAACTCAGTACAACATAACAAGTAATATGAAGCGTCTTTCATGTGCCAAATACTGGCAACAGCACAGGGGTTGTGATGAGTGCTCAGAGAAGTGGCGTGTGGTGTTCACAGAGTCCTGCCAATCATTACCTTTATGGGTGGGGACTGGGTTCCTGGTGACAATACACAAAGCCCAGAAAAACAAGACCATTCCCTTGATACCCAGCCATTACCTAAAGTTAAGCATGTCAAACACAGAACCCCTGTATTGTATGGTTTCCCCTCCAGAGCATACCTGTTCCACTTGCTCTTCACCGTCCTTAATGACACCACATGCCCTTGCTTCCCACATCTCGTACTTGTCTAGATTTGTAGTTTTTGCAATGCTTCAGCATAATCTGAGTATTCCCCTGACGTCCCTTCCTGTGTATTGCCCAGAGCAGTCACCACGGGACAGCTTCTGACACTGCAGCTACTAGCTCCTTACCAGACCCTCCCTCCCAACCCCACTCCCTCCCTCCACAATGACTCATCCCATGAGGCCGGCAGGCACCATATAAAGTGCTGTGCAGCACAGAGAGGTAGGCTCAGATTTCAGCTGGGTAAACTCTTGCCACAAACACTATTACAGAGACATATGCTTTAACCCAAAGTGAGTGCGTTAATGAAGCGTTATTATTATCATTTTAATGTCCCCGGTCACGTGCAGATGGCAGCTGATGGGGCTGCCTGCATGTGGCTGATCCTGGGGCTAGTGGGTCAGGTCTGAGACGCTGTCTCTGCTCTTTGGTTGTAACGCCACCAAGCGCACTGCCCAGGCTGGGTGTGGGCAAGGGGATGCTCTGTGTCCTTTCTGATGCCTGTGAATAAATGCACTGTATGTTCCATATTAGGAGTAACAACTTCATCTCAGTAATGCCTCAGATGATGTGGAAATGAGAGTGAGAACGTGTCTTACCTGCTGACGTTTCTCAAACTCCAGCTTCATGCGGGACTTGATGCAGTTGCATGTGTCTTGGTACGTTTGCTGCAGCGCCAGTTCCATGAGGTGCTTGTGGTATGCGCCCGCCAGATTCCCACAGATGAAAATTATCACATTGGCCAGGATCTAAAGAGACAAGAGAGTGGCGCTCAGTAGGCAAGGGTTTCTAACCATAAACACAACGGTCACAACATGTAGTTAGCAACCGTCTTCCAAGATAGGACTCTGCAAGAAGTTAATTTTATTTTTGTTTCCAAATTGACACTATTTGCTTAACAGAAACAGCTATCACGGTTACGGGTTCTGTCCCCATCTGGATCCATGCCATTTGAGGGGTGACTTTGCACTCTCTCCCTTGTCTTTGAGCTTAGCCATGTGACTTGCTATGGCTATTGAAATGCAGGCAGAAATAACCAAGTCAGAGCTAGTCCAGAAAATAAGTGAGGCAATCAGGAAGAGAACATGTCCTGGCAAGCTTGCTGGTCCCGGGAAGATAAAACACTCAAAGAGCTGAGCCTCCCAGGACAACCCACAGGCTACTATCACGGGCTGCTGAGATTTCATGGTTGTTACACAGCATGATTCTGTAATAGGTGACTGATACGGGCTTCCCTCTTACCTAAACTGTAGTCACTGAGCCTGTGTAAATGAAAACCCCTGGTATCTTTTGTTTAAATGGGAATACAGACTTTCAAAATATAAAACTCACTACTCTTTTCATGAAAAAAAATTCATGTCCACAAAAATTGTTGTGGGTTGGGGACAGAAAAAAATAAGGAGAAACTAACAAGCACCTATAATTGTCCTGCCCAGGAAGAACACTCTGCTGTCCATATGGTCTTGCCCCCATTCTACGTCCTCTGCATTTCAACATTTTTGTCAGACTTTGTTTTGCTGAGACCCTCTGTCTTGTTCCAAAAGGACCAAATTCATTCTGAATGCAATGTTTTGCTTTGCTTTTTAAATTTAACATTTAATCCAATGTTTTTCTGATCATAAAACTTATATGGAAGCAGGATTTCAACTGCTTAGATAATATTCAGTTCTATGACTAAATAATAATAATTTAGTAATTTCCACACTATTCAACACTTACTTTATTAATATTCTTCTCATTTGCATAATGCTACAGTGGTCAGCCTTACATGTAAAGCTTTGGCTTCATTGTTTATCATTTCCTTTGGCTCGATTAGCAAAATACACTTGAGTCCAAAGCCATGAGCAGTTTTAAGTTCTTGAAACATATTAAATTTCAAGAAACAAACAGAGGGAATGTGTCATTTATTATCTCACCAATAGTGTATGATGATGGTCTTTTTGGGGTGCACTTGTTCAGCACACTATTTACATAGAGCAAATGATAATAATATATAAAGCTGATTATCACTGACCTTTGCTCTAATGTGTATACAGCTGGACCTACAGGTCTGCCAGAGGATGGATGGTCATACCCAGGTAGAATGCCCATGGCCTCTCCTCCATATGACCATACAACTCATCAACACAATGGCTTCAAAAACTGAGGCCAGGCGTCAGCTACCAGAAGCCCCGCACTCTTCTCTGAACACAGACCAGCAAATCTCACCAGTCACTTGATGCCGTGAACATGGACGGCTGTGACTCGGACAAGCCTTCATGGCTCCCTAGGATGGAACCCTCAATAGATTCACGTGGTCACTCGCCAAATGGGAGCAAGAATTTATCAGGCTGGAGAGGCTGGAGAAGGGTGTGGACACTCACAGCTCAGCCGTTCCTCTGCTCCTCACAGTGGGGTCTCCCCTGAAAAGAGTGGTCATCCTCATCTGTTCTCAGCCAAGTGAACCCAGTGGACCCTCGTGGCCTGTGTGCAGCCAGAAGGATGTGGGTTAATTCGAGGGAACAGAAGCAAGTCCAGCTGGCCCAGACCTAAGCTATGTTCTCCAAAGAGCTGTGACAGTAATAAAAGACACGCTTGGTTCTCTGTCCCCTGACATCTTTGTCTCTCCCTCGATAGGTTCTGAGCATGCGAGGAAACCAGGCTTCCTAAAGCCCAGCAAAACCTGTTTTGGGAATGGAGGAACAAAGCAGGACAGAAGTAGAAATGGGAAGAATGGCATGCGAATAAAAACAGATGCCCCACAGAAGTGGGGGAAGGGCTGGTCAGACTTGAAGGACCTTCCCACTGTGCACCTAAGCCACGGTTTCACAGGCACTCGAGGCAGAGACATCCTGGGGCTCACCCACATTCTCAGCAACTCCAAAAATATCCTTTTATACATCCATATTCCATCTCCCCTCTAGCAGTATGGATGATAAAATACTAACTTTGGGTATTGCTGTGTGTGTGTGTGTGTGTGTGTGTGTGTGCGCGCGCGCGCGCGCATGCACGCGCGTGCGCACACAGTGTGTACATGATGTGTGGTATCTGTGCTGTGTAGTGTATGTGTGAAATATGCATTTGATACATATGCATGTATGCTACCTATGCCTTTATGATTTCTGTGTGATATGTATCTGTACATGGCACATGCTATTTGTGGGAAAAGTGATATATGTATGCATGCTGTGTGTATAGTTTATGCATGGGAGTTACGTGGTTTTGTGTGGTAAGTGCATGCACCATGCATGTCTCAGTGTGATACGTAATATGAGTATGTGACACACGGGGTGATCTGGGTGGGAGGCATGTGTGCACATGTGAGCGTGGGAGCAAGGTGGCCACCTTCAGCATCACTCGCAAAAGTGCCTAACTGCACAGGGCTCTCCTTCCCGCTGCCACGGTGCCCTGTGCTCACACACCGCCCCTGTGGATGTCGGTCCCGGCGCTGCAGGAGCGCTGAGCTGCCTGGCTTCCTGGGTGAGGAGGGCCCCTCCTCTGGCCGCCCGGAGGAGAATGCACAGCCTTGCCCAGTGGTGCACTGTCAGTTCAGCCTAGCCGCACTTTGTTCTGCAAAATGATTATTTACTTTGCCGAAGCTTCTTCCAACCTTGGCATTGCTGGGTTTGCTCTGAAGGACTGTGCCCCACAGAACGCAAGCGACGTGAAGAGCCAACACAAACCAGACTGCGCAGAATTAGGAAATACTATCTTTCCTTGTTAGGTGCAGCTGAAATACTCATCCAAACCACTTCATGATTATCTAGGAGAACTTTGTCTTTTTCTTCTTAAAAAAAGCCTTCAAAGCAAAAATACAAAAATTTTAGGAAGTGAGTTCCTCCACAACAAGAACCAAATGGAGCAACAGAACGGCACAAAGCCGACGCCTGTTCCGGCCCCCTCAGCAGGGAGCACGGATGGGGCGTGGCTATACAACTCCGAACCCCGCCCACCGGCGGCCGGGGAGGCCCTTCCTGGCTTCTTTGGGAACCCGACCCGCAGCGGCTCCCGCTGGATGCCCGGGCCCAGAGCAGGGGAGGTGCACTCAGGTCCCCAGGACTCGGGGCCCCCGCAACCCCTGCCCCGCAGGCCTGCTCTGGCGTGTCTGTGGTCCTTGTCATCTCCTGCCCTCCCCACCCCACAGCTGAGGCTCTGCTGTCCCTGGAGGGGACAAGGTGCCCTACTCAGGCCGGTCCACCTCAAGCTCTCAGCTCCCACCTGAGCCAGGAAGACAGCAGCTTGTTTTGCATGGGCAGCTCCTTTGGAGGGCCTTCTCAGCAGAACCACTGGCCTTGAGTCACCGTTCTTTTATTCTGTGGCCTTTTCCTTCCCACACATTGGGGCAGTGAAGGTGACAGGCCACCTCGGCCCATAATGCAACTGCTGGCCCGTCTGCCATCAAGCCTGGCCCACGCCATCACTGCCCCCTTAGTGACTGTCACCGGGCCAGCTGCCTCCTCCTCCAGCTCAGCCCAGCATCTGTGTGCTATGTTGGACCTCTATGTGTAGCCTGAGGCCAAGGTACCCTCTGCCCCCAGTACTGCTGGGCCCCTGCCCATCACGATGTGGCTGTCCAGGCAAACGCTGCCTATTAAAAAGTTCACCCAACATTCAGCGAGGGAAGCCCATCCGTGGAGGCAGGAGGAGGCTCTCCAGAGAGAAGGGTGCCTTCCTCCACGTCCTGCCTGGCCTCTGCTGACAGGGAACTGGCAAATTTGCATTGTCATGGACCTGAAAAAAAAGCCATTTGCTTATTTATTCTGGATGTTGCATTGCTTCAAGCAACATGTAATCCAAATACTTCCTGGCTACAGACAACTGGAAAAAATCAGTTTACCAATTTTTATTTGGATGTGCAAAGGACAATGCTTAAGAAGTAAAAAACTAAGAGTTTTAATGCCAAGAAATAAATGGTGTTTTTTTCTGATGGAAAAATTAATCAAATTACAAGCATTTTTTCAATACTTGGTTTCATCCCCAAATACCATGCTCTAAGGTTAATGGAATTAGCCCTGGTATTTTAAACAACTACACAGATTTACAAATGTGACTAGTGTCTTAATTTTTCTTTCAAAAGGGTACATTTGTATAATGACTTGAATGAAACCTAGGACACCAAGGAAGATTTTCTTTTCAAAAACAGTATCAAAGCATTTTGTTTTCTAGAAGACTGTTAGGCAGAATATGTGATGAGAAATCCTATTTTCACAGCATTGGATTTGTGTTGTGACATCACACCATCTTGATATCTTCTTTTGTCTTGTGGCTTCATTTAGCTATTCTCACATCTGTCAGAAAACAAGAGAGGAAACCTGGCCTCCCACAAGACTCCTGGGAAGAACACAAACTGTTCAAGGTAGTAACAAGCCGTTTCTTGTTTCAAGCCGGCCTTGAAATTGAGCATGGCCCGTGATCCAGGATCCATGCCAACAAGGTGGCCCTGAAGCATGGTCATCCCAGCCACTCCCCACTGCCCATCGTCACTTGACGTACATGTGGGTGACTCGTTGACACTTCTCAGTGATCTTGGGAGATGCCTAAGTACAGAATCCCATGTTGGTGGACAGGCCGGAATCTACAGCAAATTGTGACTTCACTTCTTTCCCAGTGATCACCATTGCTCTGCCAAATGCACCTGTATCTTTTCATCCTTGCAAAAGTCCAGACAGTAAAACAACCAGGAGAATGGGCATGTTGTCTGCTTCATTTAATAGACAAAGAAACAAAGTTCTAAAAATGATGAACTTGAGGGTAGGCCCCCATCAGGCTGGGCGGGACTGTCCCTGTTCCCTCCCACACCACCCCAGGTCTCAGGGGTCAGGTCAGGTTGGTTCAGAGCTGTGGCCACCTTTTGCTAGGATGTGGGTCATTCCAAGGAATTGCTAGGACCTGTTACATTGTCAGAAGCTATTTTTTCCTTTGTTAAACATTTGTATCTTATGCTAGAAAGCACTTCCGTCATTTAGTTAAGTGGCTGTGTTTTGGAGACCACATGACCATGGAGCGTTTAACTGGTGATACTCATGTGTCCATATGTGTTCAGAAGAAAGTAACACAGGAGTCCAGCTGCTCCTGGCTGGATCATGTGACCAGTCTTAATGTGTTCCCCTTAAAAATTTTAAATATTGTGAGGTGCCCCCCCCCAGGGTGCCTTGGCACACAGTTTGGAAACCGTATCACTAATGAAATATGCTTTCAATAAAATTAAGTAAGAATAAAAAGTGTTATTAATATTATGATGGGTGTGCTACTATTTCCTTCATAAACTTTGAGAAGGTATACTTTATTAGACCAAAAACATATGAGATTTGCTGGCAGCTTACACAGAAGTGTTTGCTCCTGCTAAATAAACCTGACCTGAAGGTATATATGTGCGATATTTAGAAGGTACAGCCTGGCATAGCTATGAGTTTAGCAGCGTGGGTTAAAGTCTTATGTGTCAGTTTGGGGACTGATTAGATGCTTGGGCAGGGCGGAGGGAGTGTGCAGTGGGAGTTGGAATTTTCAGCTTCCTCCTATGTTCACTGACGTAGGAAATACACATGAGGGAGACAGTTTGGGGCAAAGGTTAACAAAAATGCGTTGTGGTGGGAGGGAGAGAAACAAAACCTCTTCTGTGTGTCATTACCAAGAGCTGGTATTTCCTCCCCAAGCTCACTTTTCTTCCTGGGAGACAAGAAAGCAGCAATCTACTAAACCCCATGAGTCCAGTGTCAGTCAAGATCCCACCCGAAAAAACAGAACATACACAAAAGAGATCAAAAGTCCCATGCAATGATAAATTACGAAGGTTTCCAGATGATGGGCTCACACACACCTTTTCAGCTTATTAACATGGATGAGTTTTAAATATTCTTTTGCTTAGTGTATTAGTGTGTATACCTTGGGGAATAAATATATATAGAGAGAAATAAAATTTTTTTCCTACCCTTTTATTTTTAATTGCATGGGTAGATTTAACAAAGGGCATTTCCAAGGTGACACTGAAATGTTTTTAGGGTATAAAAACTTGGATATGCCGTATGCTCAGTTTGAGTTCGCCCAGTGAGCAAATATTACTGTTAAAGTTCTAATGCACTATGTACCTGTGGATAATGATCATTTTTTATTTGTGTTTTCCCCATTGTTATTAAATAAAATCAAATTATATTGGCAATTAAAAAAAGAAGAGCTAAGAGCGCCAGTCCTTATTTGAGGCTGCCATGATCATATTTTCCAAGTCTCTAGTGGTTCCAAATCTAAATGCATTTCTGTGATAAATTAACATGCTTCCTGATGGTGTGAAGAAATAATGCAAGCCAGGAATGAAACAGAAATTCATCTGAGGAGACTAGAATTCTAAAAAACAAGTACAAAAAGTTACAAATTCTCACTACTATTTTTCAGTGGACATAGTACACAATAAGCCTGCCCAATAAAAATCAAGAGTAAAATCGGATAAGCAGTCTAGTCTTAATGTTTTAAGGACCATAATAAAGAGGGGAAATCCTAGTTGGCAATTAAGGAAGTTCTTTTACTTTGTGTCATATATAAATTATGTAGCCATTTAGAGCAATGCTTCACAATTTGTTTTAACTATTTGAGAAACAGTTTAATGCCTTTATGGTTGCACAAGGCTGTGGGATATGAAATTAAGCACAAGCAGCAGAAACATTCATTGAATGTTTAAAAGGCAGAGAGCGTAGTTTGAGAGATGATCATTACACTAGACAGAGAAGAGGCCGGCGACGCAGAGCTTCCCATGGTCAGGTGGTCCTGATGGCAGTTTTCCTCCTTTCGAGAAATTGCAATGCTGTGCTTGCCGCAGGGCATCGTCTTCACACCCTGAGGATTTCTATAGGCAATCACTGCCCTGAGACATGCTGATGAGATAACACCAGGTTGGCACCAGGACCACAAGGGAGTGGAATTGAAATGGAGGGAACAGTTTGATTTGAGAAAATGCATTTTAAAATTGCTTGGCTTAGATGAAATTTCATAACCAAATTCTGCCACTTGCAAGAAAAACACTTTTTAACATGATGCATAAGAAAACCACACAGACCTGGACCATAGCCTTGATTATCCATTGTTTGCAGGCACTGGGGGTTGGATCGCAGGCTCCTGCTTGTTCCCTGTTACCTCTTCATCATCAATCTCTCCTATTTTGAATCAGTTCCAACAGCAAGCAGGCTTGCTCCTAACCAAGCAATACCTCCCTTGACTCACACAACCTTCTCCTCCATTTCTCATTTTCCCCTTATAGATGAACCTCAAAGGCTTGTGCATATAAGCTCCTTCTACTTCTCTGACCCCTGACTTTCCATTTCCCATGTCAAGTAACATAGCAGCCCCAAGACGCCACTGCAACTGCTCTCGTCAAGGTCATGGTCGCCTTCAACTTTGCCAAACCCAGCGGCTGCTTCCCGTGCTCCCCACCCTGACTCCTGAGAGGCATCCTCAGCAGCATCTGGCCACTTTCTCCTACCCAGAATCACACCTCTCTTGGCTCCCCTGGCTCCATGCAAGCTGGGAGCTGCCCCCCCTGCTGGCTCCACCTGTTCTGACGCCAGGGCTGCTCTCTCCAGGGCTCAGTCTAGGTCTTCCTCTCTTTTAAATCCCCTCAGTTTCTCCCTCACAGGGTCATCTGTACACTTGGCTTCTCTAACACTGTCTGAACAGCACCAGTTCCCAAAGGCAGCCCAGGTCTTGCTTTTGAGGCCTGGACTCAGAAGAGTCGGCATCTCCACATGAGTGTCTGCCCTGAATTCTCTACATCCTCCCCCATCCACATCTTCCACTCCCATCATGCCCTAAATCCAACCAGACTCCAGGTACCATGCCTCCAGGGGTCCTCCAACTGCCCATCTCTCCAGGCTCAAGGCCTTTGCACACTCGGTTCCCTCTGTCTGAGAGGCCCCTTCCTCTCCCTCCTCCTGGGTGGGTCCACTCCACCTCATCCTGGCTTCCAAGTCGCCTCATCCCTGAGCACGCTCTCTGCATGCTGCCCTGTTGGGACCCATCCACTCGACTTTCCCATTTTTCATATTTGGGGAGAAAGCTTTATAGTTGTTTTATAAGATGTTGCCCTTAACACCAGGATTACACTTTGACATATTCCTACCATCCCTTCAGTAAATCCATGCAAATAATACCTAGGAGAGACAAGAAGAATTTGGGCCAAGATTTGTCCATCAAGAGTTACCCTGAAAAGGATGCATATCTTGCCACCTGAAATTGAATGAAACTCTCCTAGGCAGGCCAGATTTGACTCTGATCTCTTGGGTGAACTGCAACATCTAAAGACAAGATATGTGCAAGCAAAGAGGTGGGTGAGTAGGTGGTGAAGATTTTTAATTCTGGAAGCATAGAAAAAGACCAATTGCTGAGGAAAACAGTGCTGTCTAGAAGATTCTTGTACATGGCCCATCCGGCTGGTGCATCCCTCTAGTGGAAGTACATGCTTTAAGCTTTCAGAAATTAATGTCTTAAACTATGCATTCTCACTGGGGGCCATATCACCCCCAAGAGGGCAAACATCAGTTGTGGGGAAAGCAAAAAGAAAATTACTTTTTAATGCATAGTACACAGATATGTATTCACCACATACATATGCAATATTCCTGTGGCATTAAGATTTCATGGCGGGGGTGTTGATTAGGGAAAAAATCTCAAATGACTCCTTAGGAAAGTAATAATGGAGAAAGGTCAAGAAACATGCCTTAAACACTTAAATCACCACTCCACCTGTACTGTCTGCATGCTCAAGGGTGACCTTTTGATACAATGGTTTCTTGATACTGACTGAAGGTGAGAGGCAGTTTTATACAACCATCTGGTCTACCAACAGTCATATATATATATATATATATATATATATATATATATACACACACACATATATATACATATACCTCATGATATAGTAATAAATTAGCATACTGGGTTTAAATATCATTCTTTTTCACTTTTATTAGAGCAAGTCAGCCTCCCAAGTTTGGGGAGTTTGGATTATGAACAAGATCACACTTCAGAGCTCTGGGGATTTAGGGCCACTCCCTGCAGAGAAGCAAATGAACCCAGGCCCACAGATGGTACCTGTGTGGATAGGCTTCCCCAAGAGACACATCTGTCTGACTACATCATTTTTCAAATTAAGACCAATGTATTTATGACTCCATCAGCCACAAATTTAATTAAACACACCCTTGTTAACTTGTATATTTCTGATTTGGTGATGCACATAAATTACACCCAATTCTGCATGTGGCTTTGGCCACCTTGTACAACCATAATGAGTCTAATGAAAACATCACCATCACATACAAATGTAAATTTCATGCACAAATCATCCTCTACTTAGGGAGCCAAAGACTTATTTTTAAAGCATGCTGTTGGTTTTAAGTGCCATACAAATACATCCCCTGATTCACTGTCAGTGATTGGAAAGGCATAATAAAGCTTTGCCAAATTCTTTCCTCACAGGAACTCACCATGGATGATTCTCAAACAGGCCTTGCGTTACACCTGGCACTTTAAAAATATATGTATGCTCTGGAAGCCCACTCCCGGAAAGCCACTAGGTCATTATTTTTTAACGTAAGTCTCCCCAAGTGGATATGTTATGCACATCAATGCAGAAACTAATGTCAGATAAAAAATTGATGACTAAACTTGAACATTGACAGAACAAAGAAACAATGCAGGTGGAGAGAAGAGCTGGGAATTTAATAACAGATTGAATAATGACTAATGCTAATGAAGGAGCTTCCTCCAAAGGAGGAAGTTTTAGTTTGCTATTCAAACTAAAAATGTGAAGTGCCATGTAATTATTTAAACCTGAGGAAAGACCTCCTTCCCCTCATTTACCAGGGCCCCCACTGATGAGGTGGGGGAGGGAAATATTCAGTAAGAGGGCTAGAAATTAACTTGGACGAAGCTGAGGTGAGCGGCAGGTGTGCTGGGGAAAGAGACAGAAGTAGCTTAGTAAGGGTTGAGCCAGAGGCAATCTGATCCTCACCTCTGAACAGACATGGGATTTCAGAGGACCTGCCATAATGGGTAAACTGAGACCAGGAGAAGGGATGGGAGGCAATGTGGACATAGTGGGAAATCAAAGAAACAGTCTAGAGAAGGCAGGCCTGCCTCTAACTTCTAAAGGAGTATTTTAAAATACTCTCTTTCTGAATTATAGAACTCCTATCTGTAATACGTACCCATACGTTTCATTTTGAAAACAAGTAGCAAACACTCAGTAGTGTGTAAGACGAATGGAAAACAGAAATCATCAAGTTAAGACCAATGAGTAAATTAGCATTCTGAAGTTATATGTCCTCCTATTGTTCCTTTGTTAGAGCACGTCAGCATCCCAGGTCTGATCTCAGCATCCCTGGTCAGATATGTTTGTATAACAAATCGGATAAAGTCTGGATTGATAAGGGATCACACTTCAGAGTCTGCAAGAAAGCTCCCAGCCAGAGACTTTGCTAAGAAAAAAAATTTTGCATTTAAATGATCATTGACCAAATTTAGATTTAAATGTAAAATTATCTCTTTAATTAATGATGTTAAATTTTATTATATAATAAATAATATTCAATTAGCTTTTGCATTAATGATTAACTAATGCACATAAAATATTCTCTGCATAGTTCATTTTTTTCAGGTCTCACCCCCAGGACACTATGGGAGAACACTGTGGCCCACGACGATGAAATTCAGAGTGAACTTCCTGCTGCAGTGAAGGCAGGACTGTCCCAGAAGCCATGATGTTTTCCTGTACAGACTAC